>NC_066620.1:148980554-150180554 GCF_025201925.1 Gopherus flavomarginatus | reverse complement strand
AGGAGGAGAAAGAAGAGGACTAGGGAGGACATATTGAGCAAATCCTGCAAGCCAATGTACCATCAGACCATCATTAATGGGCCTGGAAGGCCAAAGAGCAGATAGGAGAAAGGAGAGGGAGATGCCCCAGGATCTAACAGGGCTTGTCAGGCAGGAAATACAAATGCTGCAGCTCCTGGTTGACCTACATGTCTAACAATCCTGGATTCACTGCCCTTTGCGGTCCCTGGAGAACTCTATGGTAGCCACTCTCTACATACACATCCCCACAACATTCCATATGGCATCATGGGCTGCATCCTTACCCCCTTCCACACCACACAGGGGACAGCAAAGAAATCCACAGCTTCACATACAACAGTCATCGTTCTCACGGGTGCATGTATGTGTTGCCCCACACAGACTATATTTTTGCATGGACATGGATAGAAGGGTTCGCTGCCCTTCCAATTTTAAAGTTCCATTCTGTTAATTTATGTTAAGAGTTTGTATTGCATTGCCTTTTAAAGGTATTTGCACTGTGTTTTTCTACACTGTTTTTTAAGTTAGTTTTGGTTAAAAACAAACAAAAATATTCAAAAATGTCACTTTCATTTAATGATTTTCAAATTGACATTTCTATTTAGAAGAAATCATTTCAAAATGATGTTCAATCCAGATTAAAAAAAAATTCAGTTTTGGTTCAAAACTAACTGAACTTTTTTTTTGCAGGGAGTTTTCCGTTCAGCCTCCGAATTTAAAAAAAAAGTAGTAATTATTTGCTCAACTCTAATGGCAATTCCTATGCTGATTCCTGCAACTTTCTCCTGTCTAGCCTTTTAGCCTCCCACATCTCCTTCCCTGAGTTTGTCCACAACACAGTGATTAAAGTTTTCTTTCTCTCCCACCATTCTGATCACATCATCCCTTTGAGACCCTCACCAAAAGATATGCAGTAGAGACTCTGGGGAAACAGCAGGGTCAAGCATCAAGACCTGATTATAGATCCTATGGACCAACCACCTGACTTCACCAGACCACATAAGATATGGATCACAGCAAGCCACATCAGAACCTCACACGGGCATTCTGATTAAATACTACACAGATGGAAAACAAAGGACAGCCTGACATGTTCTCAGTGGTACCTGATAACAGAACAAGGAGTAATGGTCTCAAGTTGCAGTGGGGGAGGTTTAGGTTGGATATTAGGAAAAACTTTTTCACTCAGAGAGTGGTGAAGCACTGGAATGGGTTACCTAGGGAGGTGGTGGAATCTCCTTCCTTAGAGGTTTTTAAGGTCAGGCTTGACAAAGCCTTGGCTGGGATGATTTAGTTGGGAATTGGTCCTGCTTTGTGCAGGGGGTTGGACTAGATGACCTCCTGAGGTTCCTTTCAACCCTGATATTCTATGATTCTATGTAAATGTAGAAAAGACATTCAAACCAAGGAACTTCCAATCAATCACTGACTTCAACAATCCTTCTCCAGAGGGACAGGCTTGATTCATTCAGTGTCACCAGAGCCTTAGAGTGGATGACAAACTTGGATGTCAACTTTTAATATTGCTTTTCAAGTTACCATATGAAAGAAGATTCCCTCCTTGGGTATTTTGGCTATGTCTCTAAGTATCAAAATCACACTCTGCATTGCCCCATGTAATCTTGCCTCCCCTCCCCCAAATTATCTGCTCACATTTCCCCCAGGCCTTTCCAACTCCCTGAAATATTTCCAATCCTCTCAATTAACTGCTCCTTTTTTCTCTTTGGATTTGATTTATTATATTGCCCCTATGATTGGAGCCTCTCCCTGTTCTCATCTGTCTAACCCCTTCTCTCTCCTTCAGTAATCCCCACATCCTCCCTTATCCTAGGTGTTGTCCTGTTTTATTATTATCATATTTAGATTGCAATCTTTGTGTAAAATGCAATGTAAATTTACAGCACTATACACATTAGTTTAAATAGTCTTCAAATAGCAAACACATTTTCTGTAAAGGCTCAAATGCTATCTCTGAACTGGTCGGGTCCCAACATTTCAACCTGATTCTGACAGATTTCTTAATAGAATTTCTTTAAAATATTATTGAAGCCAGAGACTGTATGATGTCGGCTCCTGAAATTTTGCTCAAAGATTTCAATAATTGGACCTCAAGGGACCATACTTCTAGACAGTTTGATTTTCCTATAGCCTTTGCCCGTTCTTTTGCTATTTTAGAAAATTATAGTAATTGTAAAACTGACGTGGCATTCTTTTCTAACAGGAGGCTTTGCAGCCAGCTCCTTTGCAACTCTGTCTCTGCAGCTTTCTGTGAAATATTAGGGTTTCAAAGACCCACTGTGATAAACTAAGGTATCGTTAAGCTCTTCTTTACACTTTTTCTCTTTATTATCTCAGTCCTGCATTCCTCTGAGGTGCTGAGGGGACTTCAATGGGAGTGCTTAGAACCTTGCACAGTCAAGTCCTTAGTGCAGTTGGGGAACACGAGGTAAAATTAATCACTTCACTCTCTAGCAGCCCTACCACTCTAGTTATAACAACAACATGCAGGGAGGGAAAATCTGCTTCTCACATTATTTTGTCAGATGTAGCCTTTCAGTGCCAGGTTCTCGATATAAACAGATGAAAGAAGACTGAAAAAAACGTGATGGAAGTTAACTTTACTGAAAGCTAGTGTAAAAACTACATGAAATGTTGTTTTAAGGACTTTGGAGCTCTATTATAAACAAGGGCAAAAGAAATAATGATATTACTATAACTAAAATAATTCTTTATGAGACTAAATGGGCAGTTATAGAGATTTGTCACCCACCAAAAGGTTTTCAAACATAACACATCATTTTTAATGTGAGGGTACAAAATAAAGAAAGTTGGCAAATCTTTTTAGACAGACCCAGACTGAAATGGATGGATAGGTGGATTTAATAGTTCAGTAAATGCAAGAGTAAGCCAAATGGAAAGTATTTATGCTTGGAAAATAGGTTTAGCTCATGAAAGAAAAATATTTTACAAATATGCACTAAAAAAAGAGATAACTATTTGTTCCCTTAGTGCTTTGCAATGCTATGCCGATTTACTCTTTCAGTTTCTAGTAATGTGGCATGGTGAGGACACTTAATAAAGATTGTTAGAACTGGCTGTGGGTAGGTCTAAATGGTGGACAGTGAGGTAAAAGCCATCTTTCATTTATGTATCTGATGTAGTAGCTTCTGGAGAAAAGCAAAAAAGCTAATTTTTGAAAGAATAAGTTTACTCATGCAGTAAGATGCAATTATATAGGAAAAATAAATAGAAAGATTTTAATGAAAGGCCTTTAAAAGGACTCACCTAGTTGAAAATAGAAGAACAAACTGTAAATAACCCACAATATCAGATGTTCCAAAAAAAACAGGGTAAAGCTGGTTAGTTAGTGACTTCCTGCCCATAAAAATACATGTACTATCCTAACTGTGCTATGTGTACAACTAAGTTTTTATTGTTGTAGTGCTTAGTGGCCCCAATTGGAATGAGTGTCCTATTGTGCCAGACGTGCACTCACATAATTAAAAGAGATCCTCCCCTCTAAAGAGTTTGTGATCCGTACGATAGCCCCTTTATTAAACAGACCGTACAACTGAAAATAAAATGTGTACCAGGATCACTTGTGAGAGAATAAGATCTGATTTTCAGGTTGATAATTTAATGGGATGTCTTTTCTTGTGTTATAACAACAACGCTGGTGTTTTTGCATGGCTGGAGTCACTAGCAAGACTTTTTAATATAAATGAACTGAGTTAATAGTGACTTAAGCAAAATCTATACAGAATGTCAAAGGTTGCAAATTAGCCACTTTAGCAAACTACTTGAAAATGTAAGAGGCTATATTTAGATGGACTATATGCACGCAGAGAATCAAAAGTCAGTATCACACCTAACATGACCCTGTCGCTGTCCAATATTAAACAGTTTTAAGCAAGGTTTGGAGTTTTGGTATGCAGAGACCTCAGCCTGCTTAGTACCATGGCTTGAACTTAAAGATACAGAAAAGAAGAGTAAAATGTTTAAAGCATTTGAAGTGTATTAAGTAAGGCTTTCATTTTAATAACACTCCTTGTTCCCTCTTCCTCTAGCTGGAGAGAGATTTTAAAAGCAACCCCCATTTGACAGTCTTGTAGATGGTATCAAAGATGGTCATTTGCAGTCCTTTTTGAGAAAGAGGAGAAAAAGTTAGTTGAGATGGGCTAGAGGTGTTGTTAAAGTCTGATTCTGATTCCTAGAAGACAAAACAAGACACACAAATGGGGAAAGAATGTTTGTTTTGTCTTCAGATGTTGTGAATGCTGTGGGCAGAGAAAAAAGGAGGGATCCTTTGGGGTCTCTGCCCCTCCTTTTTATAGACCTCTCCCTCCCTTGAGAAGTATCTGCAGCCTGGGAACATGGTGAAAGGCAGACTTTGTGGACGGGAACTCCATGCTGTTCCTTTGCTAAGATGTAGATTTTTTGCCCATGTCCCTTTTCCTGCCAATGAATAGCCACTTAGCAAGTGATAGCCCATTTGACCTTGTTTACACCTGGCTGAGGTATCAGCTTGTCCTTTGTCTCTGAGGAACTGCTTTGGCCACTCCTCAGACTTGGTACATGTTTTAGTAACACCATACAGTGGAATGTTATAACTTTATATACAGTGTTGCTACACATTTTACTAGAACAATGATCAGCACATTATGAGTTTTCAAGTGATACCTCACAAGGCGTTGTAACTGCCAATGCTGCTACTTTGCCAGTGTAGATGTGCCCTAAGAGGTGGTAGGGGAAAACAGTCTTCCACTAAAACAAAACAAAAAAGCAAAAACAAAAACAAACAAAAAACGCTAGTGGCAAAACTGGAATTTCCTGATGGAAAATTTTCAGAGAGGGGTTTTTTCCCATGAAAAGTTTTGAAGACCAAATCCAAATTCACCAGCCAACTCTTGTAGTAAGGTTTGTGTATCAACTCAGGCAAATGATGTAGGTGCTTCTCATGCCGGGCTCTAGCACCTAGAGAGTCATATATAACACTCCACCAACTGCCTCCAACTGTCACACAACTCCAAGGGCTCCAGATACTACCTTTTCCTTCCTGACCCACTCCTCACGCATTGCCCTTCCAATTGCTATCCCTTCCTGGTGAGCTATAACCCAAACTGGGACTGCTCAGCAAATTCATTACAGTTGAATTATTTTTCTTTGATTTGAAGATAAGGTCAGCCATTTTTGAGTGATGTATATGAAAGATATTTATCCAGTACTGTCTGGTTAAAATGTTGCACACACTACTCAAATATGTCTAAAGCTAGAAACCTTCCAGTATATCTTGTTTTACACGCCTCATGGAGGAAGCAAACACAACCCAAGTGTGAGGAAAACATGTTTAGCATTTTTGAAGTTATGAATACATAGAACAGAACGTTCTTGGGTGGGTGAAACTCAACTGCCCTGTGCAGAGGGCCAGCTGCATGTCAATGCATCAATTAAACATTTCAGACCCTAGGAGACCCCTGAACTTCATTAGCTTTGAGGCACTCTTAACTGCTTAAAACTGCCCATGTTCACAAAATGAATGCGAGTTTTTCATACTTACTCCTGGTGTTTTCTTTCCTGCATGTTTTATTTCTCAGGCTTCATGTAGTATTGAGAGTTTTTGCATTCAGTAAGTCAATTTTTATATTTTTAACAATTATTTTGTACTTTCCACAGCTTTTTTTTATTTTTACAGTGTGACGGTTGGGGAATCTGTCTATGTGCAACTTATGAAATCCGATAGAGTTGTACATAGAGTTCATACAATCAAACACTGTGTATTAACTCAGACATTTGCTGACAAAGGCCATGTCATGTATATTACACACTGTCTGGAAGCAGCTACAGGACAATCAGAGAAGCAGTTAACATGTCTTTGCCCTGCAATACAATGAATCTGCTGAAGAGACTGGCCAAGCTGAAGAAAACTGGTTAACCCAGGTTGTCTGCAGGGAGGGGATGTGTTTAGAGTAATGGAATTCCCCAGCAGAAAAGGAGAACAAAGAGTTGGTAGAAGCTTCTGATAAACGACACACACTTTCTTAAATAAGAATCTTTTTACCACTGGACCTGAACAAGTTACGGTGAACTTGTCGCAGGGGCAGAATGAATGAACCTAAAGGCTGAGCAGGAGAAGGATTTGGAGACCCTGAAAGTACTGACCAAAAACTCAATGTGCTCTCAGAGAGGTAAGGAGACTAGACGGAAGGGGTTTTGTGCTGGTTGTGGTGTTTTTGTATGGATCTCTGACTCTCTAGGGTTCTCTCAATGAATGAAGTGTAGGTACGTTTAGGAAGTTACTTTGCAAAGTCTCAGAGTTCCTTGCTGTATCTGCCACATGACCAATAGTTAAATTGCAAAGAGCACTCGGAAAGGGAATTGATATGTCCATAGCATACAAACAGAATTTTTGGTAAAGTTCAATAAAGACAAATGCAAAGTGCTCCACTTAGGAAGGAACACTCAGTTTCACACATACAGAATGGGAAGAGACTGTCTAGGAAGGAGTATGGCAGAAAGATCTAGGGGTCATAGTGGACTACAAGCTAAATATGAGTCAACAGTGTGATACTGTTGCAAAAAAAGCAAACGTGATTCTGGGATGCATTAACAGGTATGTTGTAAACAAGACACGAGAAGTCATTCTTCCACTCTACTCTGCGCTGGTTAGGCCTCAGCTGGAGTATTGTGTCCAGTTCTAGACACTGCATTTCAAGAAAGATGTGGAGAAATTGGAGAGGGTCCAGAGAAGAGCAACAAGAATGATTAAAGGTCTTGAGAACATGACCTATGAAGGAAGGCTGAAAGAATTGGGATTATTTAGTTTGGAAAAGAGAAGACTGAGAGGGGACATGATAGCAGTTTTCTGGTATCTAAAAGGGTGTCGTCAGGAGTAGGGAGAAAACTTGTTCACCTTAGCCTCTAAGGATATAACAAGAAGCAATGGGCTTAAACTACAGCAAGGGAGATTTAGGTTGGACATTAGGAAAAAGTTCCTAACTGTCAGGGTAGTTAAACACTGGAATAAATTGCCTAGGGAGGTGGTGGAATCTCCATCTCTGGAGATATTTAAGAGTAGGTTAGATAAATGTCTATCAGGGATGGTCTAGACAGTATTTGGTCCTGCCATGAGGGCAGGGGACTGGACTCGATGACCTCTCGAGGTCCCTTCCAGTCCTAGAGTCTATGAATCTATGAATTTAAATAAAAAACCAAGACTTTTTTTGTAGAAAGGTGCAACGTAACACTAAATTTCTTAAAATCCAAAACCTTAGCACACAAGAACCAAAAAAGGGAGAGACAAAGCAGGCTGCTTCCTAAGGCAGAGACATACAATTCACCTCACCTTATTCTAGGCTGGCTTTTTTCAGACTGACTGCTGAAGGCCCAGATTGCATGTTTCCCTGCAGAGCCCCGTAGACTGCAAGCAGGACCAGGAAACCCCTTCCCTTTCAAGTAATAGCTTGCAGTTGTAATAGTTTTCAATACACCAGTGTGCTTAAGCTACTGGAGAGAGTTGAGGCAGACAAGGGAGTTCCACTACTGATCTTGGGCTTAGGGTAGCTGGACCATGAGGCCTCACTTCTGACAAAGGGTATCAGACAAGAGTGTGAGCCTGAGCAAAGAGACACACTGCCTGGACACTGCTCAAACTCAATCGGCTAAGAGGCACACAGAATCCAGTGTTGGATCCAAATATAGCAACCTTGTGAATGTCCAGCAAGGGGTGCTTGCTTGACCTGGTCGGTGACAACCAACTTTCAAGAGGGAAGGAAGATATGACAGGAACCCTAACATGTGAGGAACATTTAATGGGAATAGTAAAGCACATTGCTATTTGTCAGAAAGACAGTTTTAAACCCATTCCTAATGTGTGTGGCTGGAGGAGGAGAAGTTTAGATAAAACTTGTATTGTGCTGGGCACTTTTAGTTTTGAAAGACATATTGGTGTCTGTTGTAATAGAGAAAGTTTTCAATACACTTTCCTGGTGCATGACAGATATTTCTGGAAAATCTTCCACTCCACGAACAGTCATCCTCACCTCTCTGACTCCTCGTCCTGGTTCTCTTTAGGGTCTGATCCTGTGCCCATTAAAATCAATGTCAAATCGCCCATTGACTTCCATTTTACAAGATCAAAGGGTTATTACCTACTGTACTGCTACACCAAGTAGTTCAGATGTATCTGAAATTCAATTTTTGCTATAAAGTTTGCACTTAATGATTCCCTGCAGTTATTTTCCACTTAAGCCTTACAGGAATCTTTAAGGGCTACATATTTAGAGAAAGTAATACAAAAAAGACTTACTCCTTTTCAGAATAGCTAGAAATGCACATGTCAGCGGGTAACAGAAAGCAAGTGATGTTTTACCTTCGTTTTGATTTCAGTATTATCAATGGTAGGAGATATGCTATCTGGTCACCTTAAGATAACAAGTGTGAAAAACTGGGACAGAGGGTGTGGGGGGGTAATATGCACTTGCATAAGAAAAAGCCCCAAATATCTGGACTCTCCCTACAAAATCAGGACATCTTGTCACCCTATGTTATCTAGTAGCATGAAAATTCAAAAACCAGTGCCAGAATGTTGAATCTAACAGAGAGAAAGACTGATCATGGTAGGGTGACGAGACGTCCTGATTTTATAGGGATAGTCCCAATATTTTGGGCTTTTTTTTTTTAAACATGGGTTCCTATTACCCCCCACCCCCATTCCGATTTTTCACACTCGCTATCTGGTCACTCTAGATAGTGGTAGCCAAAGCTGATACAATACTTAGAGAAGATGAATTATTTGGATTTTTTTCCCCCTTAGTAATATTCATCTTCAGTATAAAGTTACTTAAACCTGCCATTTTCTGAAACTTACCAAGAATAAGTATAATAAATGGGTTAAATGTGGACATTCCATTCCATTGCAAAATCTGACACACTCAATTATGTTTTGTTCCGAACCAAAAGAAAAGTTCAAAAATTCCCATAGAATCAAAGATTCTGAAAAATTTTAATTCATGATTATCGAAATGTGTCATGCTGATAAGGCAAAAGAACACTGTTTCAATAATATCAAAACAATATAAAATACATTTAATATAATAAAGCATGCTAGAATATATGTATACATATACTATGTTAAAATATTAGTTTTAATATATCAAAATGAAAGTAGTCAAAACAAAACATCACAGTTTATCAAAAATTAGCACATGCCCCCGAACGCTTAGATTTAGACTAAACTATTTTCTGACAGCAAATTCTTCCATCAGAAATTTTTTTATTAGCTTTAGAAGCTACATAGAAGAACATAAGAACAGCCATATGGGGTCAGGCTAATGGTCCATCTGTCCAGTATCCTGTCTTCCAACAGTGCCAATACCAGGTGCTTCAAAGGGAATGAACAGAATAGGCAATCATCAAATGATTCACTCCTGTCGTCCACTCCTAACTTCTGGCAGCCAGAGGCTAGGGACAGCCAGAGAGGGGGCTGCATCCCCAACCATGTTGGTTAATAGCCATTGCAGGACCTATCATCCATAAGCTTTTTAAACCTCATTATTGTTTTGGCCTTCATAACATCTCCTGGCAATGAGTTCCACAGGTTGACTGTGCATTGTGTGAATTGTACTTCCTTTTGTTTGTTTTAAACCTTCTGCCAATGAATTTCATCTGGTGACCCTTTGTTGTGTTATGGGAGAGGGTAAATAACATTTTCTTATTCACTTTCTCCACACCATTAACAATTTTAGAGACCTCAGTCATATCCTCCCTAGTCATCTCTTTTCCAAGCTGAAAAGTCCCAGCCTTTTTAATCTCTCCTCATATGGAAGACGTTCCGTACCCCAATCATCTTTGTTGACCTTCTCTGTTCTTAGATAGGAAAACATGAGAAGCTGGCAGATTTGGAAATATAAGAGAATCACTGGGATGAACCAAACAGAGTAAAAAGAAAACTGACTCCAATCTTTTCTTCCCTTTCTTCTATTCCTCAATATCTTTTCCTCTTCCTCCAGGATGAAATGTGACTCAGCTCAAAGTTCAGAGAAATTCCCCTCCCCTCTATTCAAGAATTATCTCAATTATTGTCACCCCCCTCTGCATCTGGCACCAAGTGCCACAGAGAGGCCCAGCAGGAGGAGGATGAATACACATTTCACATCTATGGAAAAAAGGACGTCATCCACTAGAGTAGAAAGGACTGTCTCTGTACCATGCTGTGGCCTAAAACCTGATAGAGGGATCCAAGATGAGGATGGGTGACAATAGAGGCTGTTTTCTCTGGCTTCTCAGCGTCTAATCTCCTGTTACTCAACAAGCTAAAACCAAATTTTAAAAAAAGACAAAGCAGTGAAAGGAGAAATAAAACAGGGGAAGGCAGCATCAGGGAAAGGAAGCAGTGAGTGGAAATATGAAAGAAAACAACTTTAATGTTTGAATGATGTCTTTGATCCTGCAAATCACTGTACAGTGAGCAGCACTGAGTCCAAGACTCTTTCACTCCAACTCTGGGGTAAGCAACGGTTATGACCGGAATCAAATAAGATGTAGACTGGGCATGTCTGGAGATATGGGCTTAACTGTAATCGGGCTAATAAAGGACTTATCTGTGTGCCTTTCTTTGGATTCAAGGCCCCTGTGCAGCAAGAGTAACTTGGTGTCTACGAATTCTTTAATGCAGGACTGGCATTTTCTACCATGCTTATTATTTTCTACCTTGCAGTTATACAGTTTACTGCTCTCTGCAGGCTTAAGTCCTGTGCAGAAGGGAGTATTAAAGATTTATCTCCCTGATTTTTAATCATTTCTATGTTAGTGTGATGCTCATGATTATTTCCTTTCTGTTAAATGAAACTATTCATTTTAGGCAGA
Organism: Gopherus flavomarginatus; assembly: GCF_025201925.1. Classification (NCBI taxonomy): domain Eukaryota; kingdom Metazoa; phylum Chordata; order Testudines; family Testudinidae; genus Gopherus; species Gopherus flavomarginatus. Next base: position 150,169,670 of record NC_066620.1, on the reverse strand, counting down.
TTTGGCCACCAAACAATTTTTTGCAATAATAACAATGCAAAAGACTAACCAGTTCCCTGCACTGACTAGCAACCCACCGGGTTAAACAGGTTCAAATGAGTGTTCTTGTCACTCTGAAATATGTGAGGGTTACAGATTTTAAATCTTTTGCTGTGCTGCAACAAATCGCAACAGCTACAGAGATGCGCTTTGGCTGGGGCACAGAACTAATGCAGCTTGCTCTCATTTTTCCACTCCTGTTGCCCCCAGATGCTAACATTTTCAAAAGTGCCTCAGGGGCTTGGGATACTAAGTTCCATTTTCAAAAGTGAGTTAAGCAAGCAGGGACAACATTTTAAAAGTATTTAGGCACCGAGAGATGCAGATAGGCACTCTGGAAAGTCACACATCAGGCAGGTCTACACTTAAAATGCTGCAGCTGCGCCGCTGTAGCACTTCAATGAAGACTGGGGAGCTTCTCTCATCGGCATGGTTAATCCACTGCCACAAGAGGCAGTAGCTGTGTCGACAGGAGAAGCCCTCTCATTGACATAGCGCTGTTGACACCAGGGGTTAGCTCAGTATAACTGCATCGCTCAGGGGTGTAGATTTTTCACACTCCTGAGAGATGTCATTTTACCAATGTAAATTTATAGTGTAGACCTGGTCTAAGAGCACTTTTGAAAATTCCACTGGACATCTAAATACCTTACAAATGTAGCCTTTAAGAGCCTAAGGCCAGGTCTACACTACAGACCTATTTCACTATAAACTATATCACTCTCCCATTGGTGTAGATGAATCTTCACTTAAGCACTACAGCAGCACATGTAGACAAGCCCTCAATCTCACTGACTTTAGATTTAGGCTTCTAAGTCCAACTTTCAAATGTTTCTCAGGCTTCTAGGTCACAGATGCTTTTGAAATTTTTATTCTGAGTCTTTATCTTTGCCTTCATATCCCTTCAGCTGACCAACTATTCACATCAAGGAGGCAGCCTGGGTCATGCGTTTAGGTTGCCATGCTGCTTCACAGCACTGCCCAGATCTCTTCCTTTCCAGCTTGGCAACACTTACCAACATAAGGTCTGGCGGCTGCTAATTCCTTAACTTAGTCCTATTCTCCTGATAGAGAGAATTTGTTTTTTCCCTCTTCATATATACTATAACATGTACCAACAAAATAAATTGAAGATAAATAATGTACACTAACTAAAGCACTTCTCACATTCAGAATTTTTAAATCACGTCACTACATCATTGACTTACAGCCTCCAAGTTGTCCTGTCATTTTAGCAAACCCCTGCAAAGCACTGGTTGTTTAATACTACTTATTAGTATTCATTTATGCATTCTAAATCCAGAACTGGACTAGGTCATAATAAACCGATAATATCAGAATAGTTAAACTAAATGTTTGTAGAAAAGTCCTTTGATGAGTGTATTGATGGAATTTTAAGCTCCAGTTGAAATAATTTCTGGTCCACTAGATATAAAACTGAATGGAGCCAGAAATTGGAAATACAGGGGGAAATATTTTGATTAAAATCTGATTATGCCTATTGACAAATTCTAATTACAGTGGCATCACTTGCTTTACTACAGCTAAAAATCTATTAGCATTTGTCATATAAATAGACTGTAGTTGATCATGGATTTATAAATTCTCAGTAACCATCTGCATTGAATTAGAACTTGACATTTTGTCTTAGTCTGTTTATGTATTTGACAGTTTACAAAATTTTACATTGAACAAATTTATCCCCATCTTTTTAAAAAGTGAAATGTTGTAGGTTGCTACTGTAGGATCTTTTTACATTAAAAAACCCTTTTGCATTAGCCATTTACCTTGTCATGGTTGTGCTCCAGTCTGTTTTATCTTGTGTGTGCATGTTTTTCTTGCATCTTTAGCCTGTTTATGTACTCTTCATTGTGAAAAATAAAACCTGGGACTAAAAGAGCAGAGATGTCTCAGGTAGCTGTCACCTCCTTGCTCTTCCACCCGCACTCAAAATCTTGTAGTGTTATGAATGTGTATTTTCTACCGTTAGAGTCCACAACTGAGATTGGGGCCCTGTTATGCCAAGTATTGTATGAAAGACAAGGTGAGAGTCTGGTAATATCTTTTATTGGAACAACTTTTGTTGGTGAGACAAGCTTTCAAATCTACACAGAGCTCTTCTTCAGCTCTGGGAAAGGTCCTCAGTCACAGCTAAATATGAGGTAGAACAGGTTTAGCATAAGTAGTTAACACATATTTCAAGGGGTCATTCAAGGTGAAGTGGCCTGTCAACACCCATCCAGTCAGAGGAAAAAAGCTGGGAGGGGTGGTTAGTGGGTTATAGATTGTTTAATAATCCAGGTCTCTATTCAGCAATGCTCCCTAGTGTTAGCTACTTAGCTCATTGAGCTAGTCCCCAATACCAACCCATATGGACCCAGTGGGTATGTACTCGGGGTGGGTAACCCATGCTGCTGCTCACCACTGTGTATGCTACCATGATTACACTATTACGATGAGAGCTAGCATATGTGTCAATACACTAGCTGGGAGTCACAACCCCAGCTCTGAGTGTAGACGCAATCAAAGGGTACGTCCATATGGCATTTGGAGCAAGCGGCAACAAGCCTCCCAGCCTGGGTCAACAGACTCAGGCGAGTGGGGCCTACTCTAAAAATAACTGCTATTGTAGACAGCACTTTGAAGTTGTGCCTCAGGCTGCAGCTCAGGCTCTGATGCCCACCTGCCAACCCCTCTCCCTTGGCTTCAGACCCTGTCAACCTAGGCTGGGATGCTTGCTCCCACACGCTCCAAAATGCTGTGTAGAGCCTAAGATCAGTTGTAAATTTAGGGTGTCTGCACAGAATCCAAAGGGCAAAGAAAATCTGAGTTCTCTCCTGTACCATACGAACACAGTGAATACAACCAAAGCCTGGTTCTACATTTTACTATACATTTGTCTACTGTAACAAACCAATTAAAATTATTTTCCATTACTAGAGTTTAGCACCACAGATGCACAGATTAAAGGCTGTCACAACAAAGGGGAAACCTGGAGAGGCACTTTAAACAGGAGAACATAGGGGATCATATAGCATAAAACCACTTGAGGCCATGTCAAATGTAGATGCCAAACACACACATTTACTAAGGGAAAGCAATCTGAACTAATGTTTTGGGATTTTTTTCCTCCTGTTTGATAGAAGTCTTTACATATTTCTCCCACTCAGCTAGACCCTCCTGATGCAGGCTGGTTTTATTCTCCCAATAAAATAACAACCAGCACATTAATACTAATGAGGAGAGAGATGGCTGTTCTGCCTGTAACCATAGCTATTAAAATGATCTCAGCACCATCTGCACTTTGGAGACATCACATTAAGATAGACAAACAATTTCCCTCCTTTGACAGGGCTCTTGCTGGCAATCACTGACTCAGTGAGGGAGCAGAGTAGAATTGTTTACATGATCTGATCATGAATGGTAAGTCAAAGAAACTCCTTTTAGTTGGTGGAAATATTGTTCAAACAGGGCAGCTAGAGCAATAGGCTACAGATTCAGCAGAAAGCCTTTTAAAACTAAAAATAGGAGTAAAGGCTTTGCCTGGGGAGTGTTCTAAACAAACACTAGATTTAAAAAAAATGATATGTATATATGTATTTTATTTTGTTTTACCTCTGAAAAGATAATAAAAATCTCAACTTTTCTCTCTACTAAGGCATCTGCAAAATGTTATATAGCAGAGGTTTGCTTTATAAATTGTTTACACCCACAAATTGTAGATGCTATTGAAGTAGTTTAGACCTCTAATAACATACCCAATACATGCACACAATCAGACAATTCACAATTGTTTGCAGGCAGATTTGGAAGTTCAGTTTTTTTTAAAAAAAATGGCCCTGAGGGATACATTTTCAAAAAACAAGCTTTTACTTTTGTCCATCTAGCCATAAAATGTGCATGTGCAAGTCCAAAACTTACACAGAAATACATTGGGAAGGTGGGCATCCCACTCCATGATTTGCCTAGCAGTGCAGGGAAATGCAATTGCACACAAGTGGTTTAATTATAGAATCATAGAATCAGAATATTAGGGTTGGAAGAGACCTCAGCAGGTCATCTAGTCCAACCCCCTGCTCAAGGCAGGACCAACACCTACTAAATCATCCCAGCCAAGGCTTTGTCAACTCGGGCCTTAAAAACCTCTAAGAATGGAGATTCCACCACCTCCATAGGTAACCCATTCCAGTGCTTCACCACCCTCCTAACAGCCAACCTAGACCTCGCCCAATGCAACTTGAGACCATTGTTTCTTGTTCTGTCATCTGCCGTCACTGAGAACAGCTGAGCTCCATCCTCTTTGGAACCCCCCTTCAGTTAGTTGAAGGCTGATATCAAATCCCCCCTCACTCTTTTCTTCTGCAGACTAAACAAGCCCAGTTCCCTCAGCCTCTCCTCGTAAGTCAGCTGCCCCAGCCCTGTAAGCATTTTCGTTGCCCTCTGCTGGACTCTCTCCAATTTGTCCACATCCCTTCTGTAGTGGGGGGACCAAAACTAGATGAAATGCTCCAGATGTGGCCTCACCAATGCCAAATAGAGGGGAATAATCACTTCCCTCAATCTGCTGGCAATGCTCCTACTAATGTTGCCAAGAAGGCCAACAGCATATTGGGCTGTGAGGGCACACTACTGCCTCATATCCAGCTTCTCATCCACTGTGATCCCCAGGTCCTTTTCTGCAGAACTGCCACTTAGCCAGTTGGTCCCCAGCCTGTAGCAGTGCATGGGATTCTTTCTTCCTAAGTGCAGGACTCTGCACTTGTCCTTGTTGAACCTCAGATTTTTTTTGGCTCAATCCTCCAGTTTGTCTAGGTCACTCTGGACCCTATCCCTACTCTCCAGGGTATCTACCTCTCCTCCCAGCTTAGTGTCATCTGCAAACATGCTGAGGGTGCAATTAATCCCATTATCCAGATCTTGAATAAAGATGTTGAACAAAATCGGCCCCAGTACTGACCCCTGAGGCACTCCGCTTGATACCGGCTGCCAACTAGACGTTGAGCCATTGGTCACTACCTGTTGAGGCCAACAATCTAGCCAGCTTTCTATCCATCTTATAGTCCATTCATCCAATCCATACTTTAACCAAATTACTTTAATTACCAAAGTTTGGGCATGTTGGAAATAAAAAAAAGTCTCTCTCAAACACTGACATTTTGCTAAGTCATCAGAGTTCCAAGGCTGGTTTTGGCTGATTAGCTTCCAAACTTGTAGCCACAAGAAGTCAGAAAGCGCTCATCCTGCTAATGACAGGGTTATAGCACTAGGGTGATGTTTATTGTGTGTGCAATTCAGTGTGGGGTACAAACTGCTGTGTGCCTTGGAGTATAAGCTCTGTAGAATCAATGGTTTGAAAAGGAAAGATTTTCTCTGTTCCCCAGGGAGCTCATCAATCTCAGCCCTGGTTTCCTCCTCCTCCTCTTGTTGTTTAAAAGGAAATCACTTTCCATTACTCCTCTAAACATGCACTGTAGTTCAGGATACATTCCTTCGTCTCTCCACTTCTCCCCTCTGCAGTGCTGAACCCCAGTCCCCACAAATGACACTGGAGGGGAAATATGGGGTGGTCACACACTGCTCCTCATTTTAATTCCCAACTGTAAGTCCCAAAACCAAGATCTGAACCAGCCTGCAACATTCAAACCAAGATATACACATGTGGCACACAAAACTGGAACCTGATGCTAGTTCCTCACCCTTAGGGAGCAAGAGTTGAGGCTCCAGCTAGCATGCTTAGCCCCCGGGGAAGAAGAAACCCCTCACTTTGCTCACAGAACCTTTTCATGCCACTCTAGCACCCTGTCATGACACTGCCTAACTGGAGGAAAAGTCACTGCAGGATAGATCCAGTTGTCACTGAGTTCACGCACCACCATGGCGCCTCCTTGTGGCCAATACAGGAATTAGTTCCAATGTGCCCTAGTTTGGTGGTGCTCTACCAGTCACCTCTTCTGCTCCTGGACCCACATCGCTTTAAGACTGCGGTGTCCTCTTTAGTAACTCAGCTCTCCAGCCATGCCACACTCTGTACTGCTCCCTTCCAGGGGACATCTCTGCATTCCCTGTCTAGCCACTTCAGACTGCAGTCTACTGTCTAGCCACTTGCCCAGTGGTGAGTGGGGGGGGGACCTGGGTCCACTGACTAGCCTGAGTCCTAGCCCAGGGACCCTGTAGATAGTCACTGCTTGCATGCCCCCTCTGACTCCACAGTAGATTTCCCTGGGCCACTTTGCCACAGCCTCAGCACCCTCTTTGCTTTGTTTCTGGGCCTCAGCCTACAGATTCCTGTAGCTTGCCAAGAGCTGCCTTATCTCCCCAGGTCTCCACCTGCAGCACTGCTCTGTCCAGGGTGCTAGCTGCCTCCAGCCTGCAAGGCAGCCAGTCTTTCTCCCTCCTCAAGTTCCAGGGCATGACTGAAGCTACTCTGCCCTGCAGCTCTTCTTATAGGAGCTTGCCGGGCCCTGACTGGCTGCTCCTTTCATTCCTTCTCTGATTGGCTGCTTCCTGCACAGCCTTCCTAGGGCTCTATTAACCCCTTAGAATCCAGTCCTGTTGGGTTCCAGGAAGTGGGTGGGTGCCCCATCACAGCAATAAAGGGGAAAAAGGGAGGTTCCTGAAGGTTCCATTTGTAGGTTATTTTAAAAAAGGATCTACCCTGTGTTAAACTACACAATTGCACCATTCCATAATTATTTATGGCCAATTTCTGAACTCAGTTACCCCAGTTAAGTGTCCACTGATAATGTCCAGCAGAGGTATCCTCTATTCATTTATATCTTTCTGTGTGTGTAAATTAACTGGCTCTAAACCATCCAATCTTGTGCCTAGTTGGCCTATGAAAACATGTTCTTATTACTTGCACCCCCGCACTCATTGTCCCTCCCCCAATTCTTGTCAATTGTTTCCCACATCCAGTATGGAATATTGTATTAAGGTCAGGGCCGCCCAGGGGGTTCAGGGGGCCTGGGGTCTTCAGCAGTGAGAGGCATCACTGCTGAATTGCTGCCAAAGACCTGGCACTTTGGCGGTGGGTCCCGGGGCAGAAGGACCCCCCTCCGTGGGTCTTCATGGCACTTCGGCGGCAGGTCCCGGAGCGGAAGGATCCCACGCTGCCGAATTGCCACTGGAGACCCAGAGCAGAAGAAGCTCTGGGTCCCCCAGAGTGAGTGAAGAACCCTGCTTCAGGGCCCCGAAAAACTCTCATGGGGGCCCCTGCTGGGCCCAGGGCCTCAGGCAAATTGCCCCACTTGCCCCACCCCCCGGGCAGCCCTGATTAAGGTTGAAAGTTCTTCAGAATGGAAAAACTGTCTTTCAGGGTGTGCTTGCACAGTTCCCACAACAACAGGACCCCAATACCATGACACTACCACTATGATATCAAAGGAACTCCCCTGGCTTCTGTCAAAAGTGATATTGCCAAAAATTTGGTCCTAAGCTTCTGCACCTGTGAGCCACTCTCTTAGCTGAATGTACTTTGAAAAATATATTAAAATAAATGAAAAGTCTTTAATAGAGACCATATGAAGCATTTCTTTGGCCCATAGAAATCAGATTGCAATGATTCATTAAAATGATTCATTAAAATAAAGTCTTCTTGCCTCTTCCACTGAGCACTTAGAGAAGTCTCTAGAAGAGGTTAAAGAAATTTCTGCTACAGTCTTCCTCTTGTTCATGGAATCAAAGAAATGTATTATAATGGATGGGGAAATAAAAGATGATAGCAGAGAAACACGAACTGATTCTTCCTGAAAGAGGTTAAAGGGACAGATACATCCTCTAGTCCATTCCCTCCAATATAAATATTCTCCCTATGATATGTTCTTGTTTAGTTTGTTTAGTCTAAATTTTAATATTCACAGCAAAGGAGCCACTTGCCAAGGGAGATGATTCAAGTCTAACGGATCTCATTGCTAGAAAACATTTCTGATTTCTAACCTAAATTTCCCTTTGCTCTCTCTCACCCATTACTGTTCGCTCACCTCAAAGAATTTTGCACTCTTTAGTGTACGAAACAATTAGTACATCTCCTTTAGTCCTCATTTATCCTAGCAATAATACCTTTTTAGCCCTTTTCATCTATCCTCAACTCAATTAATTCAGACCCTTCATTTTTATTGAGGGGCTTTCTGAACCCCTCCTATTTCTCTACATCTGTCTGGTAACGAGATGCCATCAGAATCAAACAGAAAGGGAACTAATTTAATCTTGACCGGATTACTCCTGTGTACCTGCAAAAGCAGGTTTATTGGCTGAGGTACTTACCACAAGGTGAGGGCAGATGGAAATACTGGTGCTCCATTCTCTCCCTAGGGAGGGCAGCTTTATTTTAGTCAATGCTGTGTAGAAGAGAGCTTCTGTCCAGGGCCGGCTCTAGCAATTTCACCGCCCCAAGCACGGCGGCATGCTGCAGGGGGCGCTCTGCCGCTTGCCAGTCCCGCGGCTCCGGTGGACCTCCAGCAGGCTTCCCTGTGGCGTGCCTGCGGATGTTCCACCGGAGCCACGGGACCAGCAGACCCTCCACAGGCACGCCTGTGGGAGGTCCACCGGAGCCGCCTGCCGCCCTCCCGGCAACCGGCAGAGCGCCCCCTGCAGCATGCCGCCCCAAGCACGCGCTTGGTGCGCTGTGGCCTGGAGCCGGCCCTGCTTCTGTCCTTGCCACAGCTGACCTGGCCGGCCCCTTCCCAGGCTGGCACTTTCTACTTCCTGGACTGTACCTCTAGCTGCCCTAGGTTGGTGTTCCCATGAGGCCTCTTCCACTCGGTTCCCCAAGAACTCAGTTTGACTCCAGTCTCATCACTCAGTTTCCTTTATCTGGCAAACAGCAAAGCTATACTAGTTGATCAGGTGCAAGCACAGGGGGTGGGTATAGGACATACCACACATCCACAGTTACATAGCAAACCTCTTCCTTTAAACACATTATATTGCATTTACTATAGATTGCATCACACATTTTGGGATTGGCTTGGTTACATTGTAGGAACCAATCCCTGTACAGCATGTTCAGTTCACGCACTGTCCATGTATGATTTACACTTTACTTCATCTTTACATTCCCATCTTACTTAATCCTTTGTTATCTTGTCCACTGTAGTTGGTTCTCTGGGTGTTCCCCTTTTCTTAGCTAGTACAGACATTTGTTTCCACACTGTTGATCCATTTGCCTCCCTAATCCTGTCTCCCAAGAAGCAAAGCTTCAACTATGTCCAATTATTCATGTCAAGCCAGGCCTACATCCTGGATGACAGGGATTGCACCATTGTGCCTTGCTTTTGACAGCATTACCACCAGTAGGATTGCCAGTGATGCAATCCAGGGAGTGAACTGGGTTCAGAAACTATCCATAGCTTCATAGTGTGATGCCTCCATTGATGCAGCAAAAATTGCACTGCCTCCCAGGGGAGCCAATTAGGGAGGATGTAGGGGGGCTCCCCTCCCCCGCCCCCGCCCAAGTTTCGTTCAGGAGGTGTGCTCCCAGGTGGAGCTTTTAACTGCACAGAATTAGGGTGTGTCTACACTGGCAGAGTTACAGCACCGGGAGTAAATAGTGCCACTCAGAGACCACTGAAGGGAAACCACTGCTGTGTGTTCACACTGTCAGCTGCCTGAGCAATAGCATGTTCACACTTGCAGCACCTGCAGCAGTATTCGGAGCATTGCACTCCGGGGAGCTATCCCACAGAGCATTTCTTCCTCTTCTGCCGCTAAGAGTTGTGGGAAGACTGAGGGGGGCAGCGGTGCATCTTGAGTCCTTTCCCAATGCCCCATGATGCATTGCTTCACATCCCAGCAATCCCAGTGATGCCATCCACATTTGGCGCCATCTTTCAACTGTTCGTGTACTGCGTATCCTGCCTCTTCGGGCTGCAGGAATGGATCCCGAACTGTTGATCAGTATGCTGCTCGCTCTGACCAACACATCATGAGGAGCAGTGGAGTTATTCCTTAAACTGCAAAGGCAAGAGGAGTGTAACATTGATCTCACCACGCGCACTAGTTACGACACAAGATTGCTTGTAGCATTCATGGAGGTGCTGATCACAATGGAACACCACTTTTGGGCTCAGGAAACAAGCACTGAGTGGTGGGATCACATCATCATGCACGTCCGGGATGAGGAGCAGTGGCTGCAGAACTTTCGCATCAGGAAAGCCACATTCACGGGACTGTGTAATGAGCTCACCCCTGCCCTACAGCGCAAGGACATGAGAATGAGAGCTGCCCTGTCACTGGAGAAGCGTGTGGTGATGGCACTGTGGAAGCTGGCTACTCCAGACTACTACTGATCGGCCACTAACCAGTTCGGAGTGGGAAAGTCAACCGTTGGACTCATGTTGATGGAAGTGTGCAAGGCAATTAATCGCACTCTGCTCCGAAAGACTGTGACTCTGGGCAACATGAGTGACATTGTGGATAGCTTTGCACAAATGAGCTTCCCTAACTGTAGAGGGGAGATAAATGGAACGCATATTCCAATTCTGGCACCAGACCACCTAGCCACCAAGTACATTAATTGCAAGGGGTATTTCTCAATGGTTCTCCAGGCACTTGTTATCCCATGTTCACTGTGATGTTAATATCTGTGAGTGAAGGCACTGATGGCAACAGAAGTTTTACTTGATTAAGAACTAGAAGATTTGACCCTCCAACTTTTTTCAAGAGAATAGCTGCCCAGAGCTCCTATGACTGTTTATTTTCCTCTCCTGCCTGCAGTGGCCCTGATATACCTTAGAAGTCTAATTTTTTTCGCAACTTTAAAACATGGAATTTTCTTGGTGTTTGATTTAAAATAGTCTCCTCTGAAAACTGCAACTCAGTCACTGTCATGTTGTGTTTAAGACCCTTCTGGAAAGTAACTAGCCTTCAAAAAGAAGTGAAAGCAGTGCTGACAACTGTCATGATTTTTCCATGAGTCTCATGATAGTTATTGTTTTCCTTAAGGCCCCAGCTCCTGGAATCAGGTGGATATGTGATGATTTCATTCTTCACTAGTAAAGAAAAATGAAGTTTCTAGCCCTTGGGGTTGTGGAGAAAGCTTCAAAATGTTATTCCAGTGCATCCTAAGGGCTCAAATAGCAGAATGTAAATAAAAAGAATACCAAATCTATTATTTTTACATAATCTCATGATTTTAAAGCCAATTTCATGATTTTTGGTGAGCCTGATTCATAATTTTTGAACATTTTGGGTTGGCAATTCTATGAAATTGACTTGAAAGTATCAGTTTCACTTCCATTTAAAGTCAGTTTCTAGTCTATTACTTGTAGTGGGGGTAACACCCCTAAAGTCACAGATAGTTTCAGTATAAACTCATGGGGGTTTGGCCTAGTAGGATGTTTCCAAAAGTTAAATGATCTATTCCAAGCTTGATGAACTGCAAAAAAGTGATAGAAAGTAATATAGATTTTTCTACAACGGTTTCAATTGTTGTATTCAAGAGATAGTAACAAAGTAAGAATATACATTAAAATTAGATGTCAGAACATGCTAGTATTAGAGCTGAGTGGGTCTAATATTTATTTTATTTTATTTTATTTCTTTATATAGGAATTAGAAATTATTATCTGACAAGAGCACTGTTTCTAAGTTATCTGCAATAAAAAAAAAAGTTTTCAGGTGCCCATGTAGCTTCTGGAAGCAAGGTTAAAGTTGCTCCCCCACCCCCCACCAAAATCTGAATGGTGCCCCTGCTGCCTCCTCCCATTTTTACCCCACTGTAAGCTCATGGTGAGATATAATTTACTGTCAACTGTCAAATCTGTTTGGTGTTACTGCTTTCTTAGCATTTCTCCAGAATTTACTTACTAATATTTTGAAGCACTTTTCCTGAGATACACTGGTAGAAGCGAGAGGAGAATTAAGCCTCTTGTTGCCAAGTTATAAAATCACCATTCCTCAGCTAGTGTAAATTGGAGGATCTTCTTTAATTTCAACAGAGCTCCATCAATTGACACTAGCTGTGGATTGCAGCTGTACTTCAGTAATTATGACCACCTGTCGGACTTCACCTTTGGACCTACACCTCACTGGCTCACTAGCTGCCAAGAAATGCCTGACCTAGGGCTCTCTTTATTGCAGTTATAAACTGTGAACATAGAAGCATGTGAAAGAAACTCTCATGTTGCCATGGATTTAATACCCTGTTTAGAGTATCAGTCTATTCCTTACAGGAAGACCAGTATAGTAACAACTGAGTTTATACTATATAACGCTTCATTTTTAAGTAAACTACTGTGCTCTGCTTGTATTTTGTGAATATGAAGTACCCTGCATACAGTATTTTCATTCCATTAATTTGCAGCTAACATTTTGAGTAAACAGTTTTTTGCTAAAATTCTAACATCAGTACAGATGTGATGAAAATAATTCATTGTAACCACCTTTACGTATATTGCTACATCCTAGTCTGAGAGATTCAGGACTAAATTGGTGAGCCTGTTAATCCGATGTAGAGGAAAAATGGTTACCCACCTTTTCTTAACTACTGTTCTTTGAGATGTATTACTCATGTCCATTCCGTTCTAGGTGTGCATTCAGAGATTTTTGCCATAGCAGTATTTGTAGGGCTAGCTGTGGCACCCCCTTGAGTGCTGTGCCCATGCACTGGTATATCAGGTACTGCTGGCCCTATGTCCTCATAGAATATCAGGGTTGGAAGGGACCTCGGGAGGTCATTTAGTCCAACTCCCTGCTCAAAGCAGGTCCAATCCTCAGACAGATTTTTGCCGTAGATTCCTAAATGGCCCCCTCAAGGATTGAACTTACAACCCTGGGTTTAGCAGGCCACTGAGCTATCTCTCCCTCTTAGTTCCTTCTTGCTGATAGACAGAGGGGCAGGAGGGCGGGTAAGGGAATGGACATGAAAAATACATCTCGAAGAACAACAGTTAAAACGGTTACCCACCATTTCATAACTGTTGTTCTTCGAGATGAGTTGCTCATGTCAATTCCACTCTAGGTGACTCACAAGCAATATCAACAGAGGTGGGCTTGGAGTTCACAGTCCTCCAGCTTGCAGCAGAGCTCTGCTAAGCCAGTGTCATCTCGAGCTTGCTGGATTAGCGCGTAATGCAACACAAATGTGTGGACAGACAACCAGGTAGCAGCCCAACAGATGCAATAATGCTTGTGCCCTAGTTGAGTGTGCCATCATGATCACATTTGCCGGTTCATAACAGTAGCAGATGCAGGCCATGATCCAGGACAAAATCCTCTGAGCAGACGCTGGGTGACCTTTCATCATTTCTGCCACTGCAATGAACAACTGCATTGCCTTACAGAACGGCTTCATCCTATCTATGTAGAATGCCAGTGCCCTCCTGACATCCAGGGTGTGAAGCATCTGTTCCTCGTCCTACGCATGGGGCTTTGGACAGAAAACTGGTAAATATATGTCCTGACCAGTAGGAAACTGAGAAATGACCTTGGGCAGATATGCCGGGTGCAGGCGCAGCTGGAGCTTGTCCTTGTAGAAGACCATATAGGGTGGCTTCAAGGTGAATAACCTGATCTCAGACACCCTGTGGGCTGACATTATGGCGACCAGGAACAAAACCTTCCAGGAGAGAAGCAGAAGGTAACAGGAAGTCAGAGGCTCAAAGGGAGACCCCATGAGCCTTGACAGCACAAGATTCAGGTCCCAGAGGGGACTGGGTCCCAGGCATGCAGATAGAGAGGCTCTGAAACCTTCAAAAACTATGCCGTCATAGGATGGGTGAAGAGAGACGTGCCTTGGAACAGAGGATGCAGCGTGAAATGGCAGTCAGGTGGTCCTTGATCAAAGAGAGGGACAGCCCTTGGAGTTTGAGGTGCAGCAGATAATCCAATATGTCCTGCAGTGAGGCCTGTTTGGCCCGGAGACGCTGCTGCGAGGCCCACCGCACAAACCTCTTCCAGTTAGCCAGGTAAATTGCCCTGGTGGAGTGTTTCCTGCTACACAGCAAGACTTGTTGAACACAGAGCACGGACGCCCACTCGTCCATGTTTAGCCACACAGTAGCCAGGCCGTCAAGTGAAGCACTGCCAGATTCAGGTGCAGCAGATTGTCATGGCTCTGGGACAGTAGATCTGGCCAAAGAGGCAGTGGAAGAGGGGCGGCTGCCAAAAGGCTCGGCAACTTACCAAACCAGTGCTGACGGGGACATGAGGGGGTTATAGCAGGATAATCAGCACTCTGTCCTGCTTGACTTTCATGAGGACCCTGTGAAATAACAGCAATGGCGGGAAGGCATATATCAGTGCTCCTGATCATGGAATGAAAAAGGCATCTGAAAAGGAACCTCTGTCCAGACCGTGAATGGAACAAAACACATGGCACTTTCTTTTCTGCCTGGACATGAACAGGTCCCCACCTGGGGAGTCTCCCACCTCTGGAAGAGTACATTGACCACCTCCAGATGGAGCAACCATTTGTGGAGAAAAAAGAAGGTCCTGCTAAGGTGATCTGCCAAGATGTTCTTGGTGCTGGGTAGGTGGGTGGCAATCGGATGAATGCCATGCCACACACAAAGGGACAAGGACCTGTCACTGCTTTGTCTGTTGATATAATACATTGCAGCAGTATTGTCCATCAAGACCTGCACCACCTTGCCTTGCAGGTGAGGCAAGAAATCCCGGCAGGCCAGGCGAACTGCCCTGAGCTCCCTGTCATTGAAACGGAGGGCAAGACTGTTCCGCAGCCAGTGGCCTCGGGTGCTCAGCTCGCCCAGGTGGGCTCCCCAGCCCAGATCCAAAACATTGGAGACCAGGGTCAGCAACGTGGATGGGATTACAAAGGAAATTCTCTGCAGCACCGACCAACCACAAATGCAGAGACGATAGGACATGAGTCAGCACCCTGACCACCCGGTGTCTGTTGAGGATATAGAGCAAAGCCAGCCACACTTGCAGAGGCTGTACATGGAACCGAGCATGAGTGACCATGTACATGCACGCAGCCATGTGGCCCATCAGACATAGGCAGGTGTGGGCCGTAGTGAGTGGGTGGTTCTTTAAATGGTAGATCAAGTCCGACATGGCCTGAAAATGTACTTCCAGAAGAAAGGCCCTGGCTTGCGTGACATCAAGGACCACGCCAATGAATTCTATGCACTTGATTGGCATTAATGTGGACTTTATGTTGATTAACATGCCCAGATAGTGGAACGCACCAGATAGAGGCTCCTGTGCACCTGTTCTCAAAACCTGCCCTTGTGCTATGCTTTTGGTGAGCATCCTTGGGGCTGAAGACAGGCCAAAGGGCAGTGCTGTGAATTGAAAATGGTGCCCACCCACTGTGAAACAGAGTAAATGCCTGTGACCCAGGAATATGGAAATGTGGAAGTAAGCATCACGTAAGTCGAGAGTGGCGTACCAGTCTCCCAGATCCAGGGAGGGGATGATGGAGGCCAGGGAAACCATGGAAAATTGACTTCTTGAGAGACTTTTTTTTCTTTTTAAACTACTGTTAAGACATTGGTATTTATGGTATGGAAGTAAACAGTATTAGCCACAATCAAAGAGATGTAAATTGTTCGCTGGTTGATAACTAGGAGAACAAACCGTTCTCATCAAATGGGAGGTCTTGGATGGAGGTCTGCATCTCTTGGGAGAGTTGGGTGGTTTGAAGCCAGGAGCTATGCCTCATTACCACCGCAGACACTACCACCCTGGCTGCTGAGTCCACCGCATTCCATGTCATTTGCAGGGAGCATCGGGCTTCCATGGTGCCTTCCTGCACCAGAGTATCAAACTCCTGGGCCGAATCCTGTGGGAAGGACTCCTTAAACTTACAGAGGGAGTTCCATAAATTAAAGTTGTAATGGCCCAAGAGGGCCTGATGATTAGCCTTCCAAAACTGCAAACTGGTGGTGGAATAAATCTTCCTCCCAAGCAAGTCCAGTCCTTTGGCCTCCATTTTTGGTGGTTGAGCTGGAATGTCCCTGTTTCTCTTTCTCATCGGCTGCCAAGTCCATGAGGAAGCTCGGGGGAGGGTGGGTATACAAGTATTCAAACCTTTTGTCTGGAAGAAGGGGTTTTCCAGATGGACTTGGCAATTTTGAGGACCCCATCATGCATCAATAGTACGACACGGGTCAGGGTAGAGACTGAAAAGATGTTGAATATTGTGTATATCAGCTCAGCCATCTCCTCCACTTCGAGGCCCAAGTTCTTGGCCACCCAGTGAAGCAGGGCCTGGTGGTCCTTAAAGTCATCCGGCAGACCTGCCCTGAAGGGGTCTGTGGCCTTGTTCAGGGATGAAGACCAGGCCTCTACTGCAGGTGGAGGGCCCTTGTCCTCTTTCTCTTTCAGGTAAGGAGTGGGCACAACCTACTCAGCCTCGGCCTCCAGGCATGCCTCTCACACTGAGCCCAGTGCCGTCAGTGCCTGCAGCTGTCACTCCAAGGCAGTGGCTGATGAGTGGAGCGATGGGGGCACAGCCATGACTGGAACTCCACATGCGTTCTAACAAGACTACTGCATAAGCCACTGACCCAGCTGCCACTGTGCTTACACTGTCTCTGTGGTCTTGGTCACCCCCAGTCGTGCCATTGGGGTCTAGGCGAGGGACTAAACCATCCTTCAGTACCGGAGGAACCTCCTTCTGGAGGCCATGGAGGGGCCATTGATTTCTGGGTCTGCTCTGAGACCACAGATAATGGTGACCAGTGCCCAATACGAGGGTACTGGTACCAGTGGCATGGAGACCGGTGTCAGTGCCGGATGGACCGGAGGCAGGACGTAGAACGCTCCCACAACATAGGTGACCTGGATCCTTGTCAAGATGGTGACCAACGGGAAGGCGATTGGTACCAGTAGTAAGGGGACCTGCACCTCCCCCTCAGTGATCCATGTCGAGATGATGGGGACCACGATCACAGTGCTGGTGACTGATAGCAAGCACCAGATCTTGGTGGTTGCTCTGGTGACCGGCGATGTGGAGGTGGAGAGTGCATCATTGTCTCAGGAGATTGGCAGCACTCCAATGTTCCCTGAGCAGTTTTATCAGCTGGCTTGCCCTCTTGGGGAGCCTTCGCCAAAACCTGCAGCCCCTGCTGCATCAGGGCGGAGCCCTGGATGCCAGAGGAGCACACGAGGGCATTGGTGCCAGCAGGGGAGTTGGTCCGATACCACTCGCAGGAGTCAGATCTTTCATGGGGCTAACAGCCCCAACAGGAGAAGGCTGACTATGTGGCTCAGGGGTAGATGGATGCGCTGAGGCAGATATTTTGGCTGCTGCCATCTGGCTCTTCTTTCGCGGCACCAGGGAGCCATGTTTCTTGGCCTTCTTTTTTGGTACCAGCAATGGTGCGGAGTGGAGCTCAGCGCCAGGGTGCATTTCGCACTGATGCTGAGGTACTCGGCAAATCCTGCCAAGACAGCTCGGAGGCCAGACGGAGGATGGACTCCATCAGGAGAGCCTAAAGTCACATGTCCCTTTCCTTCTGCATGTGGGGCCAAAAGTTTTTGCATGTACGGCACTTGTCTTTTATGTGTGCCACCCTCAAGCACTTGAGACAGCTGCCATGGAGATCAAGAACAGCCATAGGCCTGTTAAAGTCTGCCCAGGGCTTGAACCCCCGAGACCAGGGCATACTCTGCCTGGGGCAAAGTTCCTGTTGGGACTCTAACTATTAACAACTAAACACTTAACAGGTACTTAACACTAACTACTGAAGAATCAACTATATACAAGGTCTTAAGGCATGAAATCCAAAGATGAAAAACCACTAGCCCTTGCCAAGCAAGGAAAGGCGCTCTGACTAATCACCATGGGCAGTAAGAAGGAACTGAGAGGGTGTAGGGCCGGCAGCACCAGATATACCAGCACATGACATGGCACTCAAGGAGGCGACACATCCGGCCCCTGCTACAGCAAAAATCTCCGACGACCACGCATGTGCGCACGTGCTCACCTAGAATGGAATCAACATGAGCAAGTACTCAAAGGAGAATGTTTTGAGAATGCTTCTTTTAAAAAAATGGTAATCTATACTAAAGAACTTGTCCACACTATTACTTAGACCTGTTCATTTTTGTATTGTGCTATTGCAGAGGTGGGCAAACTATAGCCTGCGGGCCACATCTGGCGGGCGGGACCGCCCTGCCCAGCCCTTGAACTCCCAGCCGGAGAAGCTATTCCCAAGCCCCTCCCCTGCTGTCCCCCCTCCCTTGCAGCCATGCCACTGCACGGGCAACACAGCTTGTGCTCACCCACCTCCCAGGCTTTCCAATAAGCCTATCCTGCTGCTCAGGGAGTAGGGGAGGGGGCGTTGGGTAAGGGGCAGGAGGTCCCGGGTCAAGGGACAGGGAGCCGTTGGAAGGGGTGGAGGTTTGGGGTGGGGCAGTCAGGAGACAGTGAGCAGGGGGGGTTGATGGGGGTGGAGTCCCAGGGGTCCTGGGATCAGGGGACAAGGAGCAGGGGGGATTAGATAAGGGGTGGGGTTCCAGGGGGCAGTTAGGGGTGGGGGGGTCTCAGAAGGGGGCAGTCAGGGGACAAGGAGAAGGAGGTGTTGGATAGGGAGTGGGGACCCGGGGGGCAGTTAGGGGCAGGGGGTCCCAGGAGGAGGTGGTCAGGGGACAAGGAGCAGGGGAGTTGGATGGGTCGGGGGTTCTGAGGGAGGCAGTCAGGAGACAGTAAGTGGTAGGGGGCAGGAGCCAGGCTGTTTGGGGAGGCACAGACTTCCCTACCCAGCCCTCCATACAGTTTCCCAACCCCAGAGTGGCCCTTGGGCCAAAAAGTTTGCCAACCCCTGTGCTATTGCATGGTTTGAAAGCTGCAAGTAGTATCTGAAGAATGTGCAATGTGTATAAATGTATTTACTATCCTTGAAAAAAAATGTGTAGATTTTGAAAGTCTGTCTCAATGCTGCTATATAAAAGAATGCATGTTAGAGGGCTTTCCCTTCAGCCTCTCCTCTGGTTCTTGTCATGCAGACAGAAAGCAGAAGACCAGAAGTCCGAAGTGCAGGCAATGAGATGTTTATTGAGGTTAGTTTCCAGCAAGCATGTATACCATAACTCTGACACTGCAGAGCCTCGTTCCCCAGTGGTCTGTTCCCAGCTCTGACTCCGCAGAGCCTAGCCCTGTGTCTCTGTTCCCCATTCCCTCTCCATTCCCATTTCCTCCTTCTTAGCAGGCCCCAAATATACCTGCAATGCACACCCTCGGTCCCACTAACTTGTGGTCATGTTTCATTTTGGAGGCTTGTGAGTCTAGGGTATTCATCCCATCTCTTTTGTATCCCATGGGAGGGGTGAGGAGTGAGGTTGTACCACGGTCAGAGGCAGACATTTCTCAGGTCTTCTAGTGTTTTACTTCCTCCCAATCCCCACTTGCCCCACCCGACTGGTTGCTTGACCTTGCCTTGAGATAGGAGTTGAAGCACTCTTCAAGTGTGTGCTCATATATTATACTCCCACCATGCCCAGTAACACTTTAACTGCTCTTATCTGTTGCCATTATACTAACAAACCCATCTAGCTTAGGCAAAAGCAACATACACAGTATCTTTTGTCCTCTGTTCACACATATTAATAAGAATGTATGTGTATCAACAAATCAAAGAGGCAAACAAAACACAAAACCCAAAATACTATCTCAGGCATAAATATAGGCCTGGATCCTACATTGGTACTAGCACTCCTAACAATGTATTCCATGATTAATAATTGAAACAGATTCATGAGAGAAAAGGAAGTAGATTAAAAGGATATAAAAATGCATTATGTAGGGGGATTCTTCCTGTCTTTGTTAATTGGGAAGTGCTTGTTCTCACAATGGCTTCCTCCCAGGTAGCTGTCATGGACTTTAATGGGAGTTCCATGCATGGAGGGCTGGAAAGAACACATTTCAGATGGGTATTTTAACTCACACTCCCTATACTGCTTATTCTTGAACTCTAAACTTTTCTTTTTGTATTAATCTCCATCTCTCCTTTTGCTTCCTCCCTTTACCTTCACAGTCATTGAAAAATTTAGTTTTTTTAACAGCAGCTATTAAGGGTCCAGCCCTGCAAAATGGAACCTGCACTTATGGCCCCTAAACCTATGTGCACTTCCACTGGCTATTACGGGGCTCAGCACATCCATGCAGATCCCCCTTTTACTCTGGGATAGGTATTCACATTCTATCTAGGTTTTCTTAAAAATTCAGATTTGTCAAATTTTAACATCTACCTTTATAATAACAGCAACAATTGTCATTCCCCCATAACGTAAATAAAAATTTGCATGCAGATTCTCAAAATGAGGGTTAAGCTATCTTTAATGGCTACTTTCATACATCAGTGCCACAGCTAGAGAAGTTGAACTCACTCTTTTAAACGTCAAATAATAAATCAGCTATGAAAAGGAATATTAGAAACAAGAGATTTTTCATGGTGTGGCAAATATGACTTGTCCTAGCTTCTGAGTGTTTGACTTTGCAACTGTAATAGTGTTCTTTTAGCCTAGCTATTTGTCTCTCTCCCCCTAGGTTTTTGAGGAAGCAAATTGAAAAAACAAATTTCATTTTATGGCTTTATATTGGCAACCACATGGGTCATCAGCAGGATTAGAACCTTTAGATCCACCGCACAGATACCACTTGAGATAAAGGAGTGACTGATAGCAATAGCAGGTTTTCAGCCTCTACGCGGTCTAGTTCTAGAGGGAGTGAGATACAAACTTTACCATAGCTTTCACAGATCTCTGCTGACAGCCGCCGAATGGTGAGTCTCAGGAATCTCGGGTTCTCTTCCAGGCTCTGGGTGGGAACATTCTCTAGTGTGCACAGATTCTTCTACCATTTAGCCACCCCAACCCCCAGATTGACCTCCTCTTCTATGTCCCCTCCAATCTGTCCCAGTCCTGTCTCTTCCCACTTTTGACCCCTCATCCCAGTTCCATTCTCCTCACCTAGCTAGTCCCAATCTCTATACTATAGAAGTTTTTATACCACACTTGTCTCTGTAGTATTTAAGCATTTTCCAGTAATGCATTAAACAGTCTGACTCCACGTCTGTCACACGTTTGTTCTATCATTGTCTCCCCAGAGGGAGAAGCATGTGTAGTGGCTTGTCTTGTTTTGGCAGGGGTTTATCAGTTTTTATTTATTACATATACCTTTTGCAGTGTGTTTATATTAGAGAAAGCAATGTCAAAGAAGTGCACTTTGCGTATGGCTACAAATTCCTCCAAATATTTTCCTCTGCCTACCAGCATCACCTTTGTCTTGCTCAGGTTCAGCTTCAGTCACCTGTTCTTAATCCATAAACCAATCTCGGTGGCAGTGGTGTGGTGGTATGTGGTGAAGGATAGGTAGAGCTATGTGTCATCTGCATATTGCTGGCACTTGAGTCCGTGTCATCTGACCAGTTCACCTAGTGGTTGCATGCAGATGTTGATGAGGACCGAAGAGAGACTTGATCCTTGTGGAATCCCACAGATGAGGGGTCTAGTGGTGGAGATGCATTTTCTCATCACTGTGTTTTGGGTGAGTCCCTCCAGGAAGGACAAACCATTTTAGGGCATCCCCTTAATTCTGGCACCTCTCTCAGACAAGTCAGCAATATCTCATGGTCAACAGTGTGGAATGCTGCACAGGGGTGCAGGAGGGTAAGATAGATGCCTTCATAGCAGAAGATCAGGCTTCTCCTCTAAGTCCCAATCTCCTTGCCCAGCTCAACTCCCAGTACCCCTCTTCCCCCACAGCCAGCCTCTAGTCTTTCCCCCCTGCACCTACTCTGCCCTCCCACCTACCTCTACATCTGGCTCTTGTCCCCTCTGCCTTTGAATCAGGCAGCTTCTTTCTCCATGCTACCTGGACCCAGGAGGGAGGTCAGTGGGAGCACAGAGTCCCTGCTTCCAGTTGCTCAATATGGCCTGGCCCAGCAGAGGTGGCAATTTCAGGGAAGGTCTTGCTCATTCCCAGGCTGGAGCATGCTCAGTGCAGACAGACTCATTGGGGACTTTTGCTGCTAAAATCATATTGGGACACATGCAAACTGCAATTTTTCAAAGGCTTATAACTTGACCAAAATTGGATGGATTTTAACAGGGACAGCAAAAGGGACATCCCTGACCCAAAGGCCACCAGTCTGCCAAATTTCAAGTCCTTGATCCGCAAAGTCAGTGAGTCAGAGCTTCAAGAAAATCTCACCAGAATGTAACATGGGTAAAATGTATTTTTCCCCTAGCCTTTTCCTTAGAAGCATTTGGACTGAACTTTTCAAAAACATTCAAGATGAGATAGACACCCAGTATAGAAAATTTCAGCCCAAATGGTTAAAGACTGGCAAAGTTATAAGCAAGTGAATACAGGGACAATAATGGGAAATGTCAGGCAATCTTAATAGGTAGAACTACCAGTGCTGCGTACAATATATATATAGTCACCTGCTTGCTGATACCTAAATATCATCTTGTACATCGCTGAATGCCAACTAACCAAATACTGAAAAATAAATAGATATTAAATGAGGTGAAGCCTCTGTCTTAAGGGAAAGAGCAGAGCCACAAAAGGAGTTGTAATAGGGCAGCCCTTATTGAAAAGTAAGATAATTAATGTGCAGTTTATATAACTGAACTATGAAAAATGTTTAAAGGGTTGTCAATCAAAATACTGCTGAAACGTAAGAGGAAATAATTAGTCGCTGTGTTATATGCAGCATTATAAATCTCCTCTGTACTTCAGAAGTTAAAATACAATTTAAGCAGTGGGTATTATGACCTGCTCTATAAAATACAATGCTCTATTTAGGTGTCAATGGCTAAAATTTGTAGTCTCAAGTTAGGCTTCTCAGTCTCTATTTATCCATACATTGCCTATCGCTGCAGCCAGATTGGGTAATTCATATGACCCAGCCTATCCAGTCTCATGGGAGATCAACATAGTTAAATATTCCAGATTTCTTAGAACAGTGTTTTTCAAGCTGTGTTTTTCAACCCTCAGGGGTCTGCACCTCCTTTCAAAAAGTTTTAAGGGTCCACAAATGAAAAAAGGTTGAAAACCACAGCCCTAGTCCTCTGTAGAGTAATCATGTCTGAGTTTTTGGCACTGCTGCTCAGCTATTTCAGCTGATCTCTGCCTGATGAAAAAGGCAATGGGGAGACGGGTTAAAAGCACTTTAAATATTATTATTTTTTTAAATGTTATGTATTTTTTTTATAAAAGCTATAGATGGGATTCAGCAGGAAGGAATCTGAGGTGTGAGAGGAGGTCATTCCACTGTTAATACCTTTCACTTCTGCTGTAACGTGCACATATTTCAGCTGCTGCTTCCTTCAGTATCTTTAGTCAAAAAATAATTAAGTTGCAGGCTGTGATGTGGTGCATCCAGAATCATTTGTGGACTGTGCTTCACGGACACACCTGCTCCAGTGCCTCATCCAGTACTCAAGGGGTAAAGGTGAAGATAAAAAACAAAAGAAATTTGTTCTCATAAGGCATGTTGGTTCTCGGTGTCATTATGTGGCTCACAGGTCATAGAAGAGTCACCTTGATTTATTTAATCAGTATTCTATTTGAGTCATGTATAAAGCACCCCATAACAAAAATGGCAACATAAAAGCAATTCCATGCTTAGTGATTATGGGCAAGCTACAGCACCATCACCCTCTCCTCTCTCTGACCTCCAACGATACGGCATTAAAATAAGCAGAGGAAGTTAGATGGTCAAAAACCAAACTAATTAGAAGAGGAAGGATTTTTGACAGCTGAAAACAGGCACAGAGAGAGTAACCCAGGCAAGACCCTACCACAGACAAAGTCCTGCCCACAGCCTGAAACAGACGGAACTCTTGGCTCATCATTATCCTAGCACAGGTCTTCTCAACCAGGAGCCTGCACTGGGTCGCAAGAGGCACCAGCTGGATTACTTTCCCACCACTGATAATACAAGAAAATCCATCCAGATCCTGTGGTTGCTAGAACCCAGGAGGCATATGTGCAGGGGAAGGAAGGAGCAGCTTACCTTCTTCTCTTCTGCCTGCCCTATTCCTGTACCAATGCAGCTCCACAATGCTCCCTTCTCTTAGGATATGTCTACACTTCAAATGCTACAGCTGCGCTGCTATAGTGCTTCAGCATAGAGACTATCTACACCGACAGCAGGGATTCTCCAGTTGGTGTAAGTAATCCACCTCCCCCACAGGCAGTAGCTAGGTCAATGGAAGATATGATGTATAGTGGGGGTTAGGTCGATTGAACTACACTGCTGAGGGGTATGGATTTTTCATATCCCAAGCAACATAGTTAAGTCAGCTTCATTTTCTAGTGTAGACCAGGCCTTAATGCTCAGCTTCAAGGAGGGGACGTGGCATTTCAATAGGAAGAGCCATACTGGATTAGACTATCTAGCACAGTATCTTGGCTCTAAGAGTGGCTTCAGAGAAGGTGCAAGAAACTATGCAGTGGACAATTATAAAATAATTAGCCCATGAGACATTTCTTCAAACCCCTAACTGTTAGTTGGCTCATGTCTTAAAGCACGAGAGTTTTTATTTTATTGCTCCATTGGGCTGGTTCAGTTTCTCCACAGTTTCTAGGCTGGTTGACAGAAGGGGGAGTGTAACAAGGGCACTCATTTCTCCATTTTTGCCTTCCAGGACCAGGTTAAGTCCATTAGAACATGCTGCCTCCACAAAGCAGCAGGTGGGAGATTGTGGGAGTCTGTAAAGTATGGCTGCATCCTGCAGTCAAGGATGGGGTGAGGAGGGGATAATGAACATCTCATTACCCTTGTTAATATCATCACCTCTGGCAAATTAAGGCATGGCATGGGTGAGTTCTGAAGGGAATCCCTTCTATTCCTTACCAGGATATGTGGTCCCTATAATGTAACAATGGGTACGTCTACACTACAGGGTAATTTCAAATTAACATAAACTGGTTTTATAAAACAGATATTATAAAGTCGTCTGCGCGTGGCCACACTAGGTACATTAATTCGGCGGTGTACATCCATGGTCCAAGGCTAGCATCGATTTCCGGAGCGTTGCACTGTGGGTAGCTATTCCGTAGCTATCCCATAGTTCCCACAGTCTCCCCTGCCCCTTGGAATTCTGGGTTGAGATCCCAGTGCCTGATGGGGCAAAAATCATTGTCGTGGGTGGTTCTGGGTACAGCCTCACCCCTCCCTTCCTGAAAGCAGCAGACAACCATTTTGCACCTTTTTTCCTAGGTGAACTGAAAGCAAACGCCATAGCACAGCAAGCATGGACCCTGCTCAGATCAATAGCGCAATCGTGGACGTTGTAAATACCTCGCGCATTCTTGTGCAGTCTACGGTGAACCATGAACTGCAAAGGCAGGTGAGGAGGAGGCAGCTACGGCAGCGCAGCGACGAGAGTGATGAGAACACGGACACTGATTTCTCCCTAACCATGGGCCCCTGCGCTTTGGAGCTCCTGCTGGTAATGGAGGAGGTTCTACCCATTGAACGCCGATTTTGGGCCCGGGAAACAAGCACAGACTGGTGGGACCGCATAGTTTTGCAGGTGTGGGACGATTCGCAGTGGCTGCAAAACTTTCGCATGCGTAAGAGCACTTTCTTTGAACTTTGTGACTTGCTTTCCTCTGCCCTGAAATGCCATAATACCAAGATGAAAGCAGCCCTCACAGTGGAGAAGCGAGTGGCAATAGCCCTCTGGAAGCTTGCAAAGCCAGACAGCTACCGGTCAGTCGGGAATCAATTTGGAGTGGGAAAATCTACTGTGGGGGCTGCTGTGTTGCAAGTAGCCAAAGCAATCATTAAGCTGCTGCTACGAAAGGTTGTGACTCTGGGAAACGTGCAGGTCATAGTGGATGGCTTTGCTGCAATGGGATTCCCTAACTGTGGGGGGGCGATAGATGGAACTCATATCCCTATCTTGGCACCGGAGCACCAGGGCACCCAGTACATAAACCGCAAGGGGTACTTTTCAATGGTGCTGCAAGCACTGGTGGATCACAAGGGACGTTTCACCAACATCCACGTGGGATGGCCAGGAAAGGTTCATGACGCTCGCGTCTTCAGAAGCACTGTTCTGTTTAAACGGCTGCAGCAAGGGACTTACTTCCCAGACCAGAAAATAACAGTTGGGGATGTTGAAATGCCTGTCGTTATCCTGGGTGACCCAGCCTACCCCTTGATGCCATGGCTCATGAAGCCATACACAGGCAGCCTGGACAGTGGTCAGGAGCTGTTCAACTACAGGCTGAGCAAGTGCAGGATGGTGGTAGAATGTGCATTTGGCCGTTTAAAAGCCCGCTGGCGCACATTACTCACTCGCTCAGACCTCAACCAAACCAACGTCCCCTTTGTTATTGCTGCTTGCTGTGTGCTCCACAATCTCTGTGAAAGTAAGGGGGAGACCTTTATGGCGGGGTGGGAGGCTGAGGCAAATCACCTGGCCGCTGATTACGCGCAGCCAGACACCAGGGCGATTAGAAGAGCTCACCAGGAAGCAGTGCGCATCAGAGAAGCCTTGAAAACGAATTTCATCAGGGGCCAGGGTACGGGTGTGACTGCTGTGTTTGTTTCCCCTTCATGAACCTCCCCCACTTTATTGACACCTCCTGTAAGCAACCCACCCTCCCCCTTCAATTACAGCTTGCTTAAGGAAATAAAGTCACTATCGTTTAAAAAGCATGTATTCTTTATTAAAAGTCATTCCCTGTAAGCAACCCACCCTCCCCCTTTGTTTAAAAAGCATGTAATTATAAAAAGAGGAAGTTAATTAACAAGGTATCCCGGGAGTGGTTTGGGAGGAAGATAGGAGGGAAGGAAAAGGCCATTAAGCACATTTCAATGTAATGACAGCCTTTTGGTTGGACTGTCCACGGGGGTGGAGTGGGCTGGTGCACAAAGCCTTCCCCCACGCGTTCTTACACATCTGGGTGAGGAAGACATGGAACATGGTGAGTACTGAGAGTGGTTAAACATGGGCTGCAGCGGCACTCTGTGACCCCGCTGCTCCTCCTGAAGATCCACCAGACGTCGGAGGATGTCTGTTTGATCACGCAGCAGCTCCAGCGTTGCATCCCGCCACCGCTGATCTTCCTGCCTACACCTCTCATCTTGAGCGTCTCTCCTATCCTCACGTTGGTCCCTCCTGTCCTCACGTTCACTGGCATCTTTCTTGTACTTTGCTACCACGTCCTTCCACTCCCTCAGATGAGTTCTTTCATTGCGGGTTACTTCCATGATTTCTGAGAACATTTCATCTCACATCCTCTTCTTCCTCCACCTTATCTGAACTAGCCTTCGGGATGGAGTAGGGAGGCTTGAAAAATGTGCAGCTGCATGAGTGGGGGAAAATAGGGAGAGAAGGATTTTAAAAGATTCATTTTACAGAACAATGGTTATACTCTTTCACAGTGAACAACACCATTCACCTTACATAGCACATGTGATTTCACTACAAGGTCACATTTGGAAACCTTTAATATTGAGTGCCTGCAGCTCTGGTGTTACAGATCAACACAGACGCAGGTCCGGGCATCACAATTCAGCTTGCATGCGGTCATGGTAAGGCACAGCTTCTCCTTTTGCTGCTTCTTTCCTGTTAACAAGGAGCAGCAGACGCCAACCCCTCTCATCCCCAATCCAATTCTCTAGGATTGCTTTACCCCTCCCCCCACCGCAAGGCTGGTATCATGGAAGATCATTGCTAATTACCCACCTTCTCCCCCCACCCCCACCGCGTGGCTGGTAGCTGGGAAGATTCCTGCTGGCCAAACGCTAAAAAGCTCAGCGCTATCCTTCCTCCCCTCCCCCATCTCTCTGTCCCCTTACTTAAATTCCTTAATTTCAACCAGGTTACCATGAACGATATCACTCTGCTGAGGATAACACAGCGAGATAAAGAATGGATTTTTCTTGAATGCCAGCAATCACCGGAACCATACGCAGCTATGCTTTGTCATGCAATGATACCCGATTACTTGCTACATGCATGGCATGGTAAAGTGTCCTACCAGGGTGGACGGAACAAGGCTGCCTTGCCCAGAAACCTTCTGCAAAGGCTTTTGGACTACCTCCAGGAGCGCTTCATGGAGATGTCCCTGGAGGATTTCCGCTCCAACCCCAGACATGTTAACAAACTTTTCCAGTAACTTTATTGGCAGCGAATGCATCCCAAGCCCTCATGGCAAATCAATCATTAAAAAACACTTGCTTTTAAACCATGTTTTATATTTACAAAGGTACACCCACCAGAGGTCGCTTCCATGGCTTCACTGTCTGGGCTAGTGGCTTGGGAGGGCTGGGAGGGTAATTCCGTCTGGGTCACAAAAAGCTCCTGGCTGCTGGGGAGAATGGAGTGCTGTGTGCTCTCTGCAAGCTCATCCTCCTCTTCCTCCTTCTCATCTTCCCCCCTCCGCTGAATCCTCATCCATGGTTGAGATTATAACCCCCACCTCAGAATCAACGGACAAGGGGGGGTAGTGCTGGCGCAGCCCCCTAAAATTGCATGCAGCTCAGTGTAGAAGCGGCATGTTTTTGGCCCTGACCCTGATCTTCCCTTTGCTGCTTTGGTTTTCTGGTAGGCTTGTCTGAGCTCCTTAACTTTCACTCTGCACTGAACTGAGTCCCTGGTGTGGCCTTTTCCCATCATAGCCTTGGAAATTTTTTCAAATATTTTTTCATTTCATCTTTTGGAACGGAGTTCTGTTAGCACTGAATCCTCTCCCCATAGAGCCATCAGATCCAGTACTTCCCATGCGGTCCATGCTGGAGCTCTTTTTCGATTCTCAGGAGACTGCATTGTTACCTGTGCTGATGAGCTCTGCGTGGTCACCTGTGCTGATGAGAGCTCCACGCTGGCCAAACAGGAAATGCAATTCAAAAGTTCACGGGGCTTTTCCTGTATACCTGGCCAGTGCATTAGAGTTCAGATTCCTGTCCAGAGCAGCCAGTGGTGCACTGTGGGATACCGCCCGGAGGCCAATAACTTTGATTTGCGGCCACACTAACCCTAAATCGATATGTTAATATCAATTTTAGTGTTACTCCTCTCGTTGGGGAGGAGTACAGAAATCAATTTAAAGAGCCCTTTAAATCGATATAAAGTGCATTGTAGTGTGGACAGGTACAGCGTTAAATCGATTTAACGCTGTTAAAATCGGTTTAACTGCGTAGTGTGGACCAGGCCAATGGCAATATGTAGCACTTATGTATAAGTTTTCACCTATAGATCTCAAATACAGGACTTCTAGGGTCTAACAGAGTTAACAGCATGGGAAATATTCACAGATTTGGGGGAAGCACTGGATGCCAGACTGTAGTGTGCTGTGAGTATACAATCCTGTCAATGTATGCTACAATCTAATAATGCGCTCTCTCATTTCTGATTTACATGAGGAGTCCAAAAGAGCAAGGGAAAACGCTTGGGGAAGAAAAAAGCAATGATGCAGAAGGTATTGGAAATATGAAGCAGCATCAGGTAGCACATATTCATAATACACATTTCTTGTACAACAAATTTGCTTGAATTCTTTCAATACAGTTTAGCCTGATTGCACACAAGAGTCCATTTCCATTTAGATTACTCCTAACAGTGGGTGATCACTTGTTTTATGTAAAGCACTACATACCAAGAGGAATAACAGTAGACGCCGCCCCCCCCAAAAAAACAACCACAACACTCCCCACTGGTAATGAACAGGGCTCATAAGTCTTTGGAAATCCATGCAAAAACATCCTGCCTGCTTTGTTTAAAAGAGAATCCATTGATACCAATAAGGGTGGGGAGGAGGGGGAGATCACCCTTGTAACACCAATTTTCATCAACATTGCAAAAACTCCTTGTCATTGTGCAGGGCTCTCCCCAGATTCCAAACACACACTGCCCCACCAAAGTCGTTTTCTTTAAAATAGGTTTCTTCTTAAAAAGAAAACAAAAACACACACATACACACACACCACCACACACAGATAGTTCCTCAGCTCACTCTTCTCAGCCAGCTCCCATCTCCTTCTGGAGCACAGGCCCCAGAGCTACCTTTCCAAGCATCTGGCCCCTCACTCCATGGCCCCCACAGAAGTTAGTCCCAGTCCTCTGGTGGCTACTCTTTCCAGACACTGCCTGCCACAATCACTCCCCCTCTTTCTGTCTTCTGACAGGCTGTTGCAATGTGGGACCCACCCCTGAAGCACCTCCTACTGGTCACTTCTGGGAATTAGCTTTTCCAGCCTCCAGAACATCCTCTGCAGGCCAGTGTCCCGCTGCCCTCCCCCCCTCCCATGTCCCTCCCAGACCCAGTGCCCCATTATCTGGGGTGCTGCCCCTGGCAATAACCCCTTTCTCTAAAGGTCTCCCTTCTCATGGGAACCCCCACCCACTATCCCCACCTCACCTCAGGATAAGGCTACTGCCAGTCATATCTAGCACCCACATCCTGGGGCAGGCGGCAGTATCAGCCTACTCATCACTGGCAAGGTTGGGTTTGGATCTGTTGCCTTTGCCTACCCCTGGGCTGCCGTCTACAACCCCCAGTACCCATTGGCCTTCTGCTAGGCCACAGCCTGGAGCTCCCCAGCTGCTTTGCTTTGCTTTGCTTTGCCTTGCCTTGCCTTGCCTTGCCTTGCCTTGCCCTGCCCTGCTCTCAGAAAGCAGAGAGAGACTGCCAAGCTCCTGGCTCCCAGCCTCTTATATAGGGCCAGCTGTGGCCTGATTGGGGCGTGGCCCAGCTGCAACTGCTTCCCCAATCAGCCTTGTAGCTGCTTTCTCCTGCAACAGCCTTCTCCCAGGGCTGTTTTAAACCCCTCAGGCCAGGAGCGGGTGACTACTCCGCTACACAAGCCTTTAGAGCCCCAGATGTAACCCTGATCCCTTTAATTGGCTCAGTTGGGCTCATCTACTCTGACACAAGGCGCTGTTAGGAACCAGCCACCCTGTAACATACCTTGCCCCTTTTCAGGAAAAATCTTGATTTTTTTGCCCGCTTTTCACTTGTGGGACACATCTTGGGGCTTCTCATCTCCTCCCAAGGAAAAATACATTTCCCACAGGCATATTTCATAAACATTCCTTATAATACTCCAGAGTCCCACCTCCAAAGTAGACCCCCACATTTTGCCAATCCAACCAAAACATTCCCTGCACTCACTTAAAACAACACAAGCTTCCATAAAACATTTCAGATTACACAAATTCAGGGACCCTAACACAACACAAAGCACAGGAAACAAATCCTAAACCCAGTCCTTGTAAGTCACATGCAATGTGGTCAGGGTCACACACTTAGCCTCCCTGGGCACAGTCCAGCATATAGTCTCATCTTCTCTGCCAGGTCTCCAAGTGTCTGCATCAAAAGGATTTTCACTCTCTTCATCCAGTGTCTAACTCAGTCTTAAATTCATTGACCATGAGGATTAAGCATCTTCTATCCTCCTGAATGAACTAAGATCTGTCCCAGTTACTCTTGTTCATGCCTAATGTCCTCTAATTTGTATTCAACCACTTCTAATAGGCAGCTACCGTGTGACACTCCTAATGGTGCATATCTGCTCTTCTAGGGGAGTCACCATATGCACATCATGTGTGTATATATTTGTGAATATTATGCATATAAATTACATACACATTATAAATAGACAACAGGCCATTGTGGGGTGGCATAAAGGTTTATTTGGCATGAGTTTGAGATGGCCACATGACTAGCTAGTGGTAAGAAACCACCAAAAAAAAAAGTCAAACATCTAACAGGATTTGTTTTGTGAACCTCAGCCTTCACAATATTAAAAACTGTTATTTCAATATTTGTTCTCTTTTGGAAGGAGCAGACACACAGTAGAATCCATCAACTAGGACAGCCCAGTAAACAACCTATTCATCGCCAGGAGAGTTTTGATCCAAAACCTACTGGATCTGTGGGAGTTCTTGGGTTTTGGATCAAGCTTTAAAAAAAGAAGCCATAAAAAACTAGTCTGAAAGACTTATAAGAAATTAAATATTGTATTGAATGAGAGTACAGAAATAAAAATGTTCTTCACTGTATACCATCTTCACTTAATCTTCTTTTAAGTTTGTATTTAGGCCCCTCTGTATAAATGAAACATATGTTAGAATTACATATCTATTTAGAACACAATTAAACACCACTACTTACCCGCTTGGCACCACCAGTGGGAATGTTTCCTAATACAGTCCAAATTAACTGGATGAAATTAAGGCAGATCTCAGCGGAATGGAAGTAAGAGTGACTAGTCTGGAAACTGGCACACATATTCAGACAGGAGGCGCTCATGAGAGGTGAGTGTCACCTCATTTAAGAGCTGAACAAATTTTTAGAATAAAGAATGCAAATGGATATTTCATGCTGAATAATATTTTAACTGCATAAATGCACTTTCAATTAAAAGATATAACTAAAAAAATCAGACAGGTTAAAAAATCCAAGCATTAGAATTAGGGCTTTAGATAGTTGTATAAAGAAAAAGCCAAACTTCTCAACCAGCAAACAATTTACATCTCTTTGATTGTGGTTAATACTGTTTAATTCCATACCATAAATACCAATGTCTTAACGGTAGTGTCATAAACAGACGGTTAAGGGTTAATGCCTCTTTTACTTGTAAAGGGTTAAAAAGTTCACCTAGCCTAGCTGACACCTGACCAGAGGAACCAATGGGGGAACAAGATGTTTCAAAAGGAAGGAGGGAAGTTTTTCCTTTGTTTAGAGTTTCAGTTTCAGCCGGAGTGAAAAAGACCAAGGAACCAGCCTCTTATCAGAGTAGTAAGTTTTAGAAAGGGATAAATGGGTTTATGTTTATTTCTTTGTAACCTGTCTTATGCAAATAATAGTAGGATCAAATTGGGTATTTGGGTATTATTTTTTTTATGTGTAACTAAAATTGTGCCCAGGGGAACATCCTCTGTGTTTGAAATCTGTTGTCTGTGAGAGTAGCTGGTATGCTAATCTCTCCCAGAGGGTTTTCTTTTACCTTTGTTTTCTTTAATTAAAAGCCTTTTTTCTTAATACCTGATTGATTTTTCCTCGTTTTTAGATCCAAGGGGATTGGATCTGGACTCACTAGAGATTGGTGGGAGAAAGGAGGGGGGATGGTTAATTTCTTCTTGTTTTAAGATCCAAGGGATTGGATCAGGACTCACCAGAGAATTGGTGAAGGAGTCTCTCCAGGCTACCCAGGGATGGGAAGGTTTTGGGGGGAAAGGGAGTGATCCAGACACTGAAATTCTGGATGGTGGCAGTGGTACCAGATCTAAGCTAGTAATTAAGCTTAGAAGTGTTCATGCAGGTCCCCACATCTGTACCCTAAAGTTCAGAGTGGGGAAGGAACCTTGACAAGTAGTTTAAAAAGAAAAAAAAAAGTTTTTTAATCTATCAAAGTTGAAGCTCCAGATTTATACTTCCTACAACAGACCTTAAGGAAGACCATGACAAATATATCAATAGTAACTGGTTCCACACTCCTTATGTTTCTCCAGGAACATCAAAGAGGAGTACCAATCATTATTCCTAAACATCTACCTTTCCAATTAAAAGAAAAACTTACAGATAATGAAGGCAAATGGCTAGCATTCTATCATCAATTGTACCTTTAATAATAATGTTAGGAAGTTTTTATGTTTCTAATCAAGGACAAAAGACTTTTTTTCAGAAAATTCTGTCAAATATTAGAAGATTTTAGAGAAAGAGACATTATTGGAGGCAATTATAATTGTGAAATTGACCAAAATGGACCGTGAATTTGATAGGGCCTTATTCAAAAAAGAAAATAGTCAAAATTCTTATCTTCCCTTAAAAGAATTTATGGTACAAAAATGGGAAAATGCTGCAGAGAACGTAACGAAATCGGAGGATTGCTCCATATATAGTGAACATGTCCAAAATTAAAACATTTGGAAACCCATTTGAAACTCCATAAGGGAGATAGGTTATCAGCTATCAAATAATTCTTAGTACTTTTATTAAATAGTCCTGAAAATTGTCTTATAAAAGCCATAAAGAACTGATCATTCATCTTCTTGTTGCTGCTAAAATTACTATAGCAAGGTGGTGGAAGATTAGTGACACCCCTAAAGCTATTGACTGGTATCAAAAAGTGTAGGTATGATGTTATTGACATGAACTGTGACCGTATAAATCATTGTTGCAACCAAGGTCCTATAGTTGTACTAAATCTTGTACACAGAGGTCAAGTAAGGTGTCTGTAGAAAGGATGTAATTTGCTGGTTATAATTATGCTGTCTGTATGATGTATCGTTTTTGTATTTGGAGTTATGAATATTGGCTATGTACTTGTATCTCAATGTGTTTGATTCTAAGTAGCCCCAGTAAAGCATTTGGTCAGCTTCTTGAGAAAGGACTATTCTCAGTAAGTGCCCAATCGAGAAACACTTACCTGGCAATGGACTTTGGGAGATACCAATCCACATCTGAGCTTCCCTGGGAACATCCAAAGTAACATGTAAACAATGGCATTGGCCTTCAAAAAGCTGAATCATTCATGGACATGCGACTTGCCCGGGTGGCTACAAACTATATCTTGTTGCTTTGGCTTTGCACAGAAGAACAAAGAGGTTTCCACCCACAAAAGAGAAAATATAAAAGGCCCTGGAAATCTCTCCATTTTGTCTTCACCTGGCTCAAGAGATAGCCTCTCCACCCCAAAGAGATGCCTGAAAGAAACTGGAACAAAGGACAGTAACTACAGGGGTGTGAGTGGTTGCTGGACCCCAGCCATAAACTATAACATTGGTCTAAAAAGAATTGGGCCCAGACTAGGAAGGACTCTAGTCTGTGAAAGAAGCTTATCTGGACATCTCTGAGGATGATATTTATCTGTATTCAGTTTCCTACTGTATTAGGCTTAGGCTAGGTCTACACTGGGTGGGGAGTCGACCTAAAATACGCAACTTCAGCTGCGCAAATAGCGTAGCTGAAGTCAGCGTATCTTAGGTCAATTTACCTGGCTGTGAGGACGACGACGAGTCAACTGCTGCCACTCCCCCATCGACTCCGCTTCCGCCTCTTATGCATGGTGGAGTTCCAGAGTTGACAGCAGAGCAATCGGGGATCAATTTTATCTCGTCTACACTAGACTCGATAAATCGATCCCCAATAGATCGATCACTAACCGCCAATCCGGTGAGTAGTATAGACATACCCTTAGACTTGCGCATTTTGTTTTATTTTGCTTGGTACTGTCTTATTTTGTTCTGTCTGTTATTACTTGGAATCACTTAAATCCTACTTTTTATATTTAATAAAACCACTATTAATTAACCCAGAGTAAGTAATTAATACCTGGGAGAGCAAACAGCGGTGCATATCTCGCTATCTGTGTTATAGAGGGCACACAATTTATGTGTTTACCCTGTATAAGCTTTATACAGAGTAAAACGGATTTATTTGGGGTTTGGCTCTCATTGGGAGCTGGATGTGCTGGAGACAGGAGTACCTGCTGAGTGGTGTTCAGTTAAAGCCTGCAGCTTTGGGGGCGTTGGTCAGACCTTGGGTCTGTGTTGCAGCAGATTAGCATATCTGGCTCAACAAGACAGGGTTCCGGAGGCCCAAACTGGCAGAGAAAATGGGCTCAAAGGTAGACTCAACACATCAGGTGACAGTGCCAAGGGGGTCTCTGTGACCGAAACCATCACAGTGGGAAACTCTGGTACTACAAAAATTAGCTCATCAAATCAGTGAAGGCAAAAAAGATGACTGTTTAGAAGTCTGATGGAACTTTTTGGTGTTGTCTGGAAGAAGTCATCACACTCCACAAAACCTCATAGTTTGAAAACTCTTTTGAATGGTTAGGAAGGGAGAAACCCCTTCAACAATATCTGAATTAAACTAAAAATTAAGATATTAAAATAAGGAAAATATATAGGGGAGAAAAGCTTGATATTGCATAGCATTCTGACAGGACAACTAAAATACAGGTTACACAACTACATGTAAGAAAAACAGAAGTTTGGACCTAAATATGGGATGAATTGACAAGACAGGAAAAAAAGGAAGAGTAAAAAATCATCAACCATAGTATGTGATCAATAGCACAAAGTTGAAGAAAGTGACTGGTAGTGGGTCTTGTCAATACAGCTTTAGGATTTTCTTAGGCCAATTTATAATTGCATATTTGTATATATACTAAGCTTATCTCCACCTAAGTTGCAAAACAAGTTTGATAAGATTTATGTTATAAAACAGATCTGTTAACAAATAAAACCTTTCAAAAAAGCAACAGTCATTCCCTATTCATTAGCATTAGGCCAAATGTTATCTGAAAGACATTTGAATTATGCTCAACCCACATTAGCAGAGTACATCATGTTGTGGAGTCAACAAGTTCTACATGCATGTCATGGGTATACAAGTAGCTATAGCTGGCAAAATTGGCGTGGGAAGTCACTAAAATGAGTCAAGGTTTTGCAGAAGTTATTTAAAAAATACAGTTCTATAGTGCTTCCCATCCCAGAGGAGTTAAACTGTGGCCTTGCTCCTACATACACTTAATCATGTGCATAAAGTTATGCACATGAGTGTCTCATTGAGCTCTCTGTGAAAGTGATCTTGCTTTTTTACTATTCCAGTTGTCTTTCATCTGCATTTTCTGTTGCTTTCAAGCTTTAAATTCAATCACAGAAAGCAGGTACTTTAGTGTTTTCAGCTTTTTAAAATTACTTTAAAAATTACACTTAAACATTTACAATTATAAGGTTTTAATCTACTGTTCTTTAGATATTCATCTATTTGTTATCTGTGCATGTGAAAGTCACTTCAGAGAATTTCTGCTACATTCTCAGAACATCACTAAACTATTAAAAAAATACTTATAGACACTTAAAAGCTATCTGTCATTTTAATGTTTTTGGAATAGATTGCAAGGTACATTTTAATATAGATCTGTTTTGGATACTATTATTCCAAGTACTGGTCCAAAAAGGTACTGCTCTAGCTTGTACTAAGATACAGAATGAATGTATTTTGATTTTTCACATTTCCTACTGACATATCAAATACTTACTTCAGCAAATGCAAGGACTTATGGGATACTTAGCATAAGTGAATGAGATTATGTTATAGGCCAGATCATTGCTACAATACTTGTGCTTAATATTATTGGTGCTTAATGCATACTAACATATATTGTAGTGCTGTCAAATTAAATTAATGGAGATATCCTATCTCCTAGAACTGGAAGGGACCTTGAAAGATCATTGAGTTCAGCTCCCTGCCTTCACTAGCAGGACCAGGTACTGATTTTGCCCCAGATTCCTAAGTGGCCCCCTCAAGGATTGAACTCACAACCCTGGATTGAGCAGGCCAATACTCAAACCACTGAGCTATCCCTCCCCCCTTGAGTGATTAAAAGAATTAATCACACTCAAACAATAATAGACTACCATTTATTTAAATATTTTTGATGTTTTCTACATTTTCAAATATATTGATTTCAATTACAACACAGAATACAAAGTGTACAGTGCTCACTATATATATGTATTGTGACAGAGTCAGGCCAGATGGCTACAGGAGAGTGCTGGAAGGCAGATATATTAACCCCAGGTTAAGTTGGTCCCCTTTCCCTGAGTAAGGTAAGAGGGAAGGTTCCAGAACAATCAGGAACTTTTTGGAAACAATTAAGGCTGACAGGCTGATTAGAACACCTGCAGCCAATCAAGAAGGTGCTAGAATCAATTAAGGCAGGCTAATCAGGGCACCTGAGGTCTAAATTAGCTATTACCACTCAAGAAATAGATCTTGGGATCATCGTGCATAGTTCTCTGAAAACATCCACTAAATGTGCAGCAGCAGTCAAAAAAGAGAACATAATGTTGGGCATCATTAAGAAAGTGATAGATAATAGGACAGAAAATATTATATTGCCTCTATATAACTCCATGGTATGCCCACATGTTGAATACTGCGTGCAGATGTGATTGTCCCATCTAAAAAAAGATGTATTGGAATTGGAAAAGGTTCAGAAAAGGGCAACAAAAATTATTAGGGGTATGGAACGGCTTCCATATGAGATGATATTAGTAAGCCTGGAACTTTTCAGCTTGGAAAAGAGATGACTAAGGGGGGATATGATTGAGGTCTATAAAATCATGACTGTTGTGGGGAAAGTAAATAAGGAAGTGTTATTTACTCATTCTCATAACACAAGAACTAATGAAATGAATAGACAAGAGGTTTAAAACAAACAAAAGAAAGTATTTTTTCACACAACACACAGTCAACTTGTGGAACTCCTTGCCAGGGGAGGTTGTGAAGGCCAAGACTGTAAGAGGGTTCAAAAAAAAACTAAATAAGTTCATGGAGCCATTCATCAATGGCTATTAGCCAGGATGGGCAGGGATGGTGTCTCTTGCCTCTGTTTGCCAAAAGCTGGGAATGGGCGACGGGATACATCATTTGATGATTACCTGTTCTGTTCATTCCCTCTGGGGCACCTGGCATTGGCCACTGTCAGAAGAGAGGCTACTAGGCTAGATGGACCTTTGGTCTGACCCAGTAAGGCTGTTCTTATGTTCTTAAAGTCCAGATATATTGCATGTACTGCTTCCCCTGAAAACTTCATATGTTCATCATATTTAGGAAGTGGGGTACACACACAAGTCAAGGAAATTATAACATTCATTAAAATTACTATGGAATGGGTAATTTAAATATTTGTAAAAGGCAATGGAAACCAACAAAACATAACAGTAATGACTCTATGAACAATGGGCAAATGTTAATGTCTCTGCACTCTTCTCAAGTATCAGAGGGGTAGCCGTGTTAGTCTGGATCTGAAAAAGCAGCAAAGAATCCTGTGGCACCTTATAGACTAACAGACGTTTTGGAGCATGAGCTTTCGTGGGTGCATGCATCTGACGAAGTGGGTATTCACCCACGAAAGCTCATGCTCCAAAACATCTGTTAATCTATAAAGTGCCATAGGATTCTTTGCTGCTTTTACAGATCCAGACTAACACGGATACCCCTCTGATACTTGACACCATGCAAGGCACTGCATTTAGCCGTATGGAGTGGAAATCCATCCACATGCATCTGACAAAGTGGGTATTCACCCACGAAAGCTCATGCTCCAAAACATCTGTTAGTCTATAAGATGCCACAGGATTCTTTGCTGCTTTTGCACTCTTCTCCTTACCCTCCCCCTGACAAGAGGGAGGAACAGCTGCGGAAAACTGTTCTTGAGTACAACTGAGGGCATCTCCTGTGTGCCGTTTGGATGCTGGGCACTTGGTGGCTTCAGGGATTCCCATGGGTTCATTGTTCCCCTCCTGAACACTTTGGGGGGGTGGTCCTCCTGAAAGGAGCTTTGAGTTCCAATGGAAGGTGGAGGAGATCCGGCAATCTATGCCAGAGAGATGTTTCTGCTAATGGTCACTCCTCTACGTATTGCTGAATGGAGGGTTTTGGTCAGCTATGAAGGTAGACTAAGCAGATTTGTACTGCCGTTGAACCTGAAGACCTCTGTTGTGCCTGGTACACCAGAAATTCACTGAAATATGCTTACAGGACTGGGAGGTCACTCAATTGGAAACTGACTATATTCTCAGCTAGCATAGAGTTTCTGTGCAAAGGGAGATGTGAACCACAAAAACAGCACACCCCAGGCCCACGGCATCACTAGACGATCATGCCCCTGTGTCTAGCAGCGGTGAAATGGACAGGGAAAGAAAGACACCCCACAACTTTATTTCCTTCCCTGATGTGTCAGTACAGCACCACAAGCCCCTCACCTCTCCACATAAAGGGACACCACACTGTGTTTATTCAGCCTCCAGACTGGAGCCTTCTCCCACTCCTGTTTCCCCTAGCTTGTGCAACAAGTCTCATTGTGGGGAGAGGCCAAGCACTAGGGGCATGGAGAATAACAATTTTATAATCTTCCAAGGGAGAAAGGACAGCTATGATTAAACTTTCCTCAGACAACCAAAGTGTTCTCTTC
The DNA here is from genome assembly GCF_025201925.1 of Gopherus flavomarginatus. Lineage (NCBI taxonomy): Eukaryota > Metazoa > Chordata > Testudines > Testudinidae > Gopherus > Gopherus flavomarginatus. The sequence goes on along the minus strand of NC_066620.1, from coordinate 150,129,756 downwards.
CCCTTCCTGGACTTAACCTAAACTCTCCATCACTACCCCTGTTCCACATGGGTCCCATTTGTAAGAGGACAGTAAGATAAGGCATGGTGGGAAGAAGCCTGAAAATGTCTAATCTTCCAAGAGACAAAAGACAGCAGGTACTAACTTTCAACAAACAACTATACGTTTTCTACAACTGTCCCATCCGCATCAGGACCTTGCCACTCACCCCTTCCACTCTCCAAATCCGCACAGCCCTGCGACCTTTGCTACCTGTCTGCTGGCTGAAAAATGCACAGACCCCGGGACACAATGATTGTTCATTAACAGTCTGTTGTATAGCTTCTGCTACAAGCATAATAGTGGTTCATGGGAAATCAATACAATCATTGATTTATAGCAGTGTCTTGCTCAGAGATCCTTTAAAGGTTGAAGCAGAGCAGGGGCTGGGGTTAAAATCAGGGATATCGTGCCAGAGCAAGAGGGAACATTAGAGAGGAGTGTGGTAGACATTGTAATGTCTGAGCCTTGGGTTCTGGTTCCTGCCAAGGCTTGGCTCCTTCTTGGATTCAGTGGAGGGGCTTCCTTAATCAACTCCTCCAGGCAGAGGTGCAGAATCATGTACTCCTCATCCTCTGGGGCTTCCTCTGCCATCCCTGCTGTCTACTCACCCTGGCCCTCATCAGCATCCCATCAGACAATGAGGCCAGCAGGACTGAGTATGGGGTCACGAGCCACTTCAGGCTCTGTACTGGGAGCCCTTGACTTCACCTGGGCCAGCTCATGGTAGAAGGGGCATGTACAACAAGCCCTTTGGGAATGACTGTTCGAGTCTTTTTCCCTCCTGTACAGGATCTTCAAGTACTTGGTGTGTTCCTGGCACTTGGCAGGCATCTGCTCAATGCCCACCTTCTTCAGCCTCCATGAAATTTCCCAGCACTGGTAAACTTTCCTGCTGCTCTGGGCAGAGTCATGGTGGATGGTGTGCTCTGACCACACATTGATCAGCACTCAGGTGTGGTTGGTGGGTCAGGTGGCTGCTCTCAGAGCCAGATCCACATTCACCTGTACTGATCAAAAGTGCAGCAGAAAGCTGTTCTGAACGGGTCAGCTCAGCTTACTACTGCCAGTGAAAATACAGGGACGGAGATCTTTATAGAGTGGATGAGGGTCAGGAAGAAGGACTAGGAAGAAAAGATTTCAGTGTGTTGTGGGACTGAAGGACTATTGAAACCCGAGACTTGATACATGCCCTTTGCCCTCAGCCACACTGCACCCTAGCAGGAGTATAGGGCGATGCCACAGCCTGAAGCATGTATTTACCCATATTCCTCTGGCATACTTACTTATTCACCTTCTACTCACCTTCAGAGATGTGCTTCTGGGGTTTGTATGTGGGTAATAGAGAGGTAATGGCACAACCTTATGCATGAATATGTGTACAGTTGCTAGTGCAGCCGTAACCAAAGATAATTGCTAATTGTTCGTCTGTTGTTGTGTTGTAAAAAAAGCTGATGTGTGGACACAACTTAACCATGCAGATCTATCAAGAGTGTCAAACTCTTTACAAGAACACTGACTTCCTATCAAGTACCACATTCTTGATAAGTTTCAAATTTCAGCTACTTTTGCTATAACACCATTTTAAAAAAAACACTTTTCCCATTGTAAAACTAATTCTTTTTTTCCCAGTATCCCATATCTCAAAAATAAAACCATCTTTGTCAGAGACCTCCACATGGAAAATGTCAGCAAAAAGTGAGTGATTCTGAAAGGCACGCGCTTGTGAAACCTGGATATTATACTGGAATCTTACCAGGGCTAGCTCCAGGGACCAGCTCAGCAAGCAGCTGCTTGGGGCAGCCAAGGGGAAGAGGTGGCATGTCGGGCTCCTTGGCAGCAATTCGACGGTGGGTCCCTCAGCCCCTCTCGGACGGAAGGACCTGCCGCCAAATTGCCACTGAAGAAGAAAGCAGCACGGTGGAGCTGGTGCTGATTGCGATCGCAACTTTTTTTTTCTGCCACTTGGGACGGCAAAAACCCTGGAGCCAGCCCTGAATCTTCTGTGTCTGACTGTAGATGACACCAGATGCTTCTAGGGAAGGTGCAAGATACCCTGAAGCAGACATTTGAGTTAATCTCCTACTGCTGAAGAATAAGATTCTGAGTAAGAGAGTAAACCTTTGGGGATCACGTAGTATATGTACCGTATGCATGCATATGGTATGTACGTGATCACGTGCACATGCATATTACATTGAAAAAGCTATATTTTTTTGTACATTATTTCTTTATCCCCTCTTCAGCGAGTGTCTTCTTTCAGAATCTTAGTTTAACTTGCTAGCTCAACATTACTCTTATTCATTTGGAAATTGTAAAGGGGTTCAGTTTTGTTGCTAAGTTACCGACTTATTTGATATGCAGTAAAGTTCCACTGGGATCTAGTAATCTTTAATAGCTAGTGACTACAGCAATTAATTACAAGGAGGCTCCCATAGATTAATCGAATGACCTTTAAACTATAATATGTTAATCTGCAAACATATATTAAGAAATTAATAAAGGCCAACAAGAAAAAGGAGGCTGGATGAGTCAGGAGATTGGTACTTGGATGAGGAATATTAGGGCTTTCAGTTAAAGGTTATGTCTATATTGCTATTTATTTGTTTCTAGTAGTGCCCACAATGTGCTAGCCACCAAAACAGATAGAAATGAGCTGGTTGTCTCAGTGCCATTTATTGTAGAACATCACATTAACAATAGTTTGGCACCCTTGTTCGTAGAGTCAAAGGACTGAATAAGTATGGAGAACAGACTAGCCTCTTGCCCCTGGAAGTTGACTCTCCTAGTTGGGGTTTAGGCACAATGACTTGCTGGAGAAGGAGCAGCAACCTTGAACACAGAAGAGGGAGTTGACTGGGAAAGGAACAATGAAAAACTAGAAAGAGAGTGTGTGTGCGTGTAAACTAGAGCCATTGTCTCTTTGCTAGATTTTACCTGCTGAGAATGAGATGGATCTAAATCAGAGGTTGTAGCCTGAAGCTCCAGAACCTCAGTGAACAAGATTAGCATAAACCCAAGTAAAGAAGACATCACATTTTCCATCCCACTCATGTCTGCCATGGATCTGCCATGGTGGAAGCCTCTAGACAATCTATACTGAATGAATGCCTGAATCCAAGCAATCTTATCTACCAAGGAGATTTCCCTTCATAGCGAGAAACACTTTACAGTGCAGCTAAAAGAAGGTGACTCAGTTTCACCACGCTGTCCAGCACCCATGTACAAATTCACCCTGCCAAGGACTGAGTGTGCATAGAAACCAAACCAGATCAGGGTATGGGTGCATTGCTAGGGCTATGTAGGAATGGTTTGCCAATACTGCCCATCTAACATGTGCCCCCCATTACACTAGTATCTGACTGCCTCATGATAACGTCTTCATTCTCACAACAACCATTTGTGGAGGGAAGTGCTGTTATCCCTATTTTACAGCTAGAGAACAGATGCACACAGACTAAGCAGCTTGTCTAACATCACACAGGAAATCTGTGGCAGAGCAAGAACATCAAACTTGGGTCTCTGCTGTCCCAGACCAACATCTTAACCACTGGTCTATTCTTCTTCTGTTTACATGTGATGAGAATGGACATCTGATTTCAGTAACTATAGCTGTCTTTCCAGCACCTTTCATAACAATTGAAATTCATTTAATCTTTAAAATTAAGAAAAGATAATTACAAGACTTAACTGATTAATGATACTTTCTTGACAGCCACTCCACCATCGCTGTGAGAAGCTCTTACCCATACATCTCTGAGTGACTTGATATCTGTTCCTTTCACTGAGATCCCATCGTCTGGATACAATGCTTCCTTGAATACTTTATTTGCTTAATATTGTTCTTTCACAATCAAGTAAGTTGTAAATTATATTATAACTATATTTTTATCATCCAGCACTTTGAGAAGTTTGGCTTGAAGGCTCTCAGTAAGTAAATGATGGATGAATCCACCTACCATCTGTAGTAAGAGGAGGCCCTGAGATATAAACCTTGGTATCAGAGGCCTGGTGTGAGGCCTAAGGCCTAAACTAAAGTAATGGCCAAGACTTTGTTAACATAAAGCAAAGTGAAGCTGTGAGCCAGAGGCAGGCCCTGCTCACAGAAGCTGGCAAGGAAAGGGCTGATGCTGCAAAAAGAGACAAAGCTAAAAGGTACTGGACACAAGATTTCAGAACATTCACATACTTGTACACTCCACACAGATAACAAGGAACAGACTAACCCATCCCAATGACAGGCGCAAAAGGGTAATACGATGGATAGAGTTGTTTTGTTCGAACCAACATGTACAAGGTGAGCGGCGGCACCTTACTACGAGAGGGGTTGTACCTTGCTGCACAGAGGGGTTGCACCTCATACGTCAGGAGTGATGTGTAACTTGTTTGTACCTGTGTATAAGAATGCATCCCTGGGGCGGTGTCTTTGTCCACCCGAGTGGGCAGTGGAAAGTCCCGCCACTGACTAAGCTGAGTCCATTGACCGGGGGCACATATTTGTAGTATGCCCTGAAATAGACTAAAAATCTACAAGGAACTATTATTGTGCTCAATACGGCAATAAACCTGGCCGACGTGCCTTCATACCTGTCATAAACAGATAGTTAAGGGTTAATAAAACAGGAGTAATTCATGTCTCTTTTGACTGTAAAGGGTTAACAAGTTCAGTAAGCCTGGCTGTCACCTGACCAGAGGACCAATCAGGGGACAGGATACTTTCAAATCTTGAGGGAGGGAAGTTTTTGTGTGTGCTGTTAGTTTTTGGTTGTTGTTCACTTTGGGGGCTCAGAGGGACCAGACATGCAACCAGGTTTCTCTCCAGTCTCTTTGATACAGTCTCTTATATGTCCAGAATAGTGAATACTAGGTAGATAAGGCGAGTTAGGCTTATGTTTGTTTTCTTTATTTGGAAATGTGTATTTGGCTGGGAAGAGTTCAAATGTGTATTTGGCTGGAAGGAGTTCAAATTTGTATTTTGCTGAAAGGATTTTAATTTGTACTTGTATACTTAGGCTGGGAGGGTACTCCCAATGTCTATAGCTGAAAGACCCTGTAACATATTCCATCTTAAATTTACAAAGATAATTTTTACTGTTTTTCCCTCTTTAATTAAAAGCTTTTCTTGTTTAAGAACCTGATTGTTTTTTTATTCTGGTGAAACCCCAGGGAACTGGTGGGGAGAAAGGAGGGAAGGGGGAGAGAAAGGTTATTTCTCTCTGTGTTAGGATTACTTTCTCTCTCACGGAGAGTCTGGGAGGGGGAGAGAGAAGGAGGGGGGAAGGTGGATTTTCCTCTCTGTTTCAAGATTCAAGCAGTTTGAATCACAGTGATCTTCCAGGGTAACCCAGGGAGGGGAAGCCTGGGAGAGACAATGGTGAGGGAAAGGGTTTACTTTCCTTGTGTTAAGATCCAGAGGGTCTGGGTCTTGGGGGTCCCCGGGCAAGGTTTTGGGGAAACCAGAGTGTACCAGGCACTGGAATTCCTGGTTGGTGGCAGCACTACAAGTACTAAGCTGGTAATTGAGCTTAGAGGAATTCATGCTGGTAGCCCATCTTTTGGACGCTAAAATTCAGAGTGGGGAATTATACCATGACATGGTGTGCAGCGTGTAGGATAGATAGATAAGATAGAATCCAAAAGCCAGTGAGGCTTTTATTTCTCTCCCTGCTAGCTATCTGCAGGCAGACTGAGGTTTGGGTTTAGAAGCAAAAGCCAGTAGGATTTTTTCTTTCTCTTTCCCTGCTAGCTGTGTGTAAAGCAGGCTAGAGGAGACTGTTTTTAAAAGCAAAGGTCTGCAAGTTTTTTGGTCTCTCCCTTCTGAGTACTCTAAAGGCAAAGGCATTAGGGTTTAACAAGGATCTTTGTTAAACAAAGGGACTCCAGCTGTGAGTCACCATACACCAGCAAAACACATTTGCAAATGAATGGGTTTTTTTCTTTCTAACTCTGTCGGGATAGCTAGGTAGAAGGAGTTAAAAGATAAAAGACTCTTTTGCTAAGCAACCCAAAGAAGGCAACAGAAAAGCAGCATTTCAGGCAGTAAACACTAGAGGGCGCCCCAACACAAGAAAGCAGAAACCATGACTACCAAGGACACCCTGAAACAGGAACGGGCAAAACTGGAGGCAGAAGAACAAATCAAAGACGCAGACCACAAGCGAGACATGGAAAAGAAACAAAAAGAACTAGAAATAAAACAAAAAGAGATGGAACCGAGAGAAAAAGAAATGGAGCTGAGAGAAAGAGAAAGAGAGGCTACCCACAGGAAAGAGCTGGAGATAAAAGAAAAAGAGAGGGAAAGAGAGAAGGAAGAGAGGGAAAGAGAGAAGGAAAGAGAGAGGGAAGAGACAGAAAAAGAGATGGAACTGAAAGAAAAAGAGATGGAGCTGAGAGAAAGAGAAAAAGAGGCTGCCCACAGGAGAGAACTGGAGAAAAGAAAGAGAGAGAAAGCATGAACTGGAATTGGCGCAGGCTAGGCAGCATGCTCCAGCCAACCCTAACTACCCTTCTCCAGTTATTGTTCCACATCCCAAGAAATTTCCCACCTACAAGGCAGGTGATGACACTGAGGCCTTCCTAGAAAATTTTGAAAGGACCTGCCATGGGTACAGCATCACTGAAGACCAGTACATGACAGAGCTGAGGCCACTGCTCAGTGGACCCCTAGCAGAGGTGGCGGCTGAAATGCCTAAGGAGAACATGAACGATTATAAACTTTTTCAAACCAAGGCCAGAATCAGAATGAGGCTAACACCTGAGCATGCCCGTCGGAGGTTCAGAGCCCTAAGGTGGAAACCAGATGTGTCATTCACCCGACACACCTACCACATTGGAAAGAATTATAATGCCTGGATATCAGGAGCCAATGTTAATTCTCTGGACGACATGCACCTCCTAATACAATTGGAGCAGTTCTTACAGGGTGTTCCTGAGGAAATAGAAAGGTACATTCTAGATGGGAAGCCCAAAACTGTAACTGAGGCGGGGGAGATTGGAGTCAGATGGGTGGAAGTGGCAGAAAAGAAAAAAGCTACTATCAGGGGAGCAAATATCACAGGAGTCACACCAACAATAAACCCTATACCCGAGGGCAACCCAAGACCCCACCTACAACCCAAGGAAAGCTGCCAACACCCTGTTCTCTCACCTCATTAATCTCCAGTAACCCACCTCGGCCCAGTGACCTGTCAGCTGGGCGATGCTTTAAGTGTAATGAACTGGGACATATAAAGGCCAACTGCCCCAAGAACCCCAACCGAGTGCAGTTCATTACATCACCATCACACCAAAGATCCCCAGGCCCAGATGCCTCTCAAATACCCTTGGAGCAAAGGGAAATTTTGAGAGTGGGCGGAAAGAAGGTTACCGCGTGGAGAGACACGGGGCACAAGTGTCAGCTATCCACCAATCCTTAATGGACCCCAAATTCATCAACCCAAAGGTCCAAGTAACAATTTACTCCTTCATGTCACAAGCTGTAGACTTGCCTACAGCTGAACTGCCTGTCCAGTACAAAGGCTGGTCAGGAATGTGGACTTCTGCAGCCAATGACAATTATTCCATCCCCATGCTACTGGGGGAAGACTTGGCCAACCAGGTAAAGCGGGCCAAGAGGGTGGGAATGGTTACACGCAGCCAAGCCAGGCAAGCCTCCAGACCCATCCCTGTTCCTGAACCGTCCACAGAGGCCCCGTTTGTGTTAGCAGAGACCCAGAGAGAGGTAGTGGACCCGGATCCCCTGCCTACGACTACAACAGCCACAGTACCTCCAGTCCCAGACTCAAACCTGGAAACGCAAGCAGCACCAGAACCATTGCCAGCACTAACGCCAGCGCTTGCAAATGCATCTTCAACCCCAACGCCAGGGGGCGCCAGCAAACCTGAACTGGCAGAAGCAGCAAACAACCATTCCCAAGAGGCTCATCCAGAGCCTGAAATACCACCTGGTGCACCAGCGGAGAGCGGTTCATCAGCCACAAAAACAACCCCATCACCTACATCGCTTCCCGAAGGACCAAGCCCAAGTCCACAGTCTAAGGAAGAACTGGTGTCTCCAGCCTCCAGGAAACAGTTCCAGACTGAGCAGGAAGCAGATGACAGCCTTCAGAAAGCTTGGGCGGCGGCACGGAGCACGCCACCACCTCTCAGCTCTTCTAACCGATCCCGGTTTGTTATAGAACAAGGGCTTTTATATAAGGAGACTCTTTCTGGTGGACACCGGGAAGACTGGCATCCACAAAAACAGTTGGTGGTTCCAACTAAGTACCAGGGGAAGCCCTTAAGCTTAGCCCATGATCATCCCAGTGGCCATGCTGGGGTGAACAGAATCAAAGACTCCCAGAGGAAAGCAGTACATACTGACTTTGATGGACTTTGCTACCCGATGGCCAGAAGCAGTAGCTCTAGGCAACACTAAGGCTAAAACTGTGTGCCAGGCCCTAATAGACATTTTTGCCAGGGTAGGTTGGCCCTCCGAAATCCTTACGGATTCAGGGACTAATTTCCTGGCCGGGACCATGAAAGAACTGTGGGAGACTCATGGGGTGAATCACTTGGTTGCCACCTCGTACCACCCATCAAACCAATTGCCTAGTCGAAAGGTTTAATGGAACTTTGGGGGCCATGATACGTAAATTAGTGAACCAACACTCCAACAACTGGGACCTAGTGTTGCAGCAGTTGCTCTTTGCCTACAGGGCTGTATCACATCCCAGTTTAGGGTTTTCATCATTTGAGCTTGTGTATGGCCACAAGGTTAAAGGGCCACTACAGTTGGTGAAGCAGCAATGGGAGGGGTTTACACCCTTTCCAGGAACTAACATTCTGGACTTTGTAAGCAACCTACAAAACACCCTCTGACATTCTTTAGCCCTCGCTAAAGAAAACCTAAAGGATGCTCAGAAAGAGCAAAAGGCCTGGTATGACAAACATACCAGAGAACATTCCTTCAAGGTAGGAGACCAGGTTATGGTCTTGAAGGCGCAACAGGCCCATAAGATGGAAGCATCATGGGAAGGGCCATTCACGGTCCAAGAGCACCTGGGAGCTTTTAACTACCTCATAGCATTTCCCAATTCCTCCCTAAAACCCAGAGTGTACCACGTTAATTCTCTCATGCCCTTTTATTCCAGAGACTTACAGGTTTGTCAGTTTACAGCTGTCATAAACAGATAGTTAAGGGTTAATGTCTCTTTTACCTGTAAAGGGTTAACAAACAGGGAACCAAACACCTGACCAGAGGACCAATCAGGAAACAAGATACTTTCAAATCTCGGTGGATGGAAGCCTTTGTTTGTGTTTTTTGGGTTTGGCTTTGTTCTCTCTGGGTCCTGGAAGGACTAGATGTGCAACCAGGTTTCTTGCCAATCTCCCTGCTACAGTCTCTTATATATTCAGAATAGTGAGTATTTAGTAAGAAAGGCGGTTATAGTCTTTTGATTGTTTTCTTATTTGCAAATGTGTATTTGGCTGGAAGTATTTTAAATTGTATTTCTGCTGAAGGAGGCTTTTTCTCCAGTTTCTATAAGCTGACAGACCCTGTAACTTTTACCATCTAAATTACAAAGATGACTTTTACCTTTTTCTTTCTTTTTTTTATTAAAAGTTTTGTTTTTAAGACTTGTTTGATTTTTTCCCCTTGTTGAGGCTCAAGGGAATTGAGTCTGTACTTAACAGGGAAGGGGAAGGGAGGGGAGAAGGGGGAATCCCTTTGTTTTAAGATTCAAGGAGTTTGAATCACGGTAATTTTCCAGGGTAACCCAGGGAGGGGAGGTCTGGGAGAGGCAACGGTGAGGAGAGGAGTTTACTTTCCTTGTGTTAAGATCCAGGGGGTCTGGGTCTTGGGGGTCCCCAGGGAAGGTTTTGGGGGGACCAGAGTGTATCAGGCACTGGAATTCCTGATTGGTGGCAGTTTATCAGATCTAAGCAGGTAATTAAGCTTAGAGGAATTCATGCTGGTACCCCAACTTTTGGACTCTAAGGTTCAGATTGGGGAAAGATACCATGACAACAGCCCAGGGAGGAGATGATGCTGAGTGGCCTGACAGTGTCTACCATGAAGGAAAAAGTGATGGTGGTGTGGAAGAGGGGAACCTCTCCATAACCCAGGAACGTCTGCAGCAGCAACAAATCAAGGAGTTGATGCACTCTCCCGTGAAAGTTTCCCAAAATCAACTGGTTAAAAATTGTCCTTACAATGTGAAGAATCTTGTAGTTGTACATAATTAGTAGCATATGTAAGGGTGCATGTGTTTATTGATCTGTTTATTCTAGAGTTCTAGGGAGAAATCACTGCCAGTGTGATTCCACACTGTCAGCGATTTGGGGGGCATGTCATAAACAGATAAGTAAGAGTTAATAGAACAGAAGTACTTCATATCTCTTTTGCCTGTAAAGGGTTAATAAGATCAGTGAGCCTGGCTGTCACCTAACCAGAGGACCAATCAGGGGACAGGATACTTTCAAATCTTCAGGGAAGGAAGTTTTTGTGTGTGCTGTTAGTTTTTGGTTGTTGTTTTCTCTGGGTTCTGAGAGTGACCAGACGTGCAACCAGGTTTCTCTCCAGTCTCCCTGATACCGGTTCTTATAGATTCAAATAGTAAGTACTAGGTGAAAAGGTGAGTTAGGCTTATGTTTGTTTTCTTTATTTGCAAATGTGTATTTGGCTGGGAGGAGTTCAAATGTGTATTTGGCTGGAAGGAGTTCAAATTTGTATTTTGCTGAAAGGATTTTAATTTGTACTTGTATACTTAGGCTGGGAGGGTATTCCCAATGTCTATAGCTGAAAGACCCTGTAACATATTCCATCTTAAATTTACAAAGATAATTTTTACTGTTTTTTCTTTCTTTAATTAAAAGCTTTTCTTGTTTAAGAACCTGATTGTTTTTTTATTCTGGTGAGACCCCAGGGGACTGCGTCTGGATTCACCAGGGAATTGGTGGGGAGAAAGGAGGGAAGGGGGAGAGAGAGGTTAATTTTCTCTCTGTGTTAGGATCACTTTCTCTCTCAGGGAGAGTCTGGGAGAGGGAGAGAGAAGGAGGGGGAAGGTGGATTTTCCTCTCTGTTTTAAGATTCAAGGAGTTTGAATCACAGTAATCTTCCAGGGTAACCCAGGGAGGAGAAGCCTGGGACAGGCAACGGTGAGGGAAAGGGTTTACTTTCCTTGTGTTAAGATCCAGAAAGACTGGGTCTTGGGGGTCCCTGGGCTAGGTTTTGTGGGGACCAGAGTGTACCAGGCACTGGAATTCCTGGTTGGTGTCAGCGCTACAAGTACTAAGCTGGTAATTGAGCTTAGAGGAATTCATGCTGGTACCCCATCTTTTGGACGCTAAGATTCAGAGTGGGGAATTATACCGTGAAACAGAGCATCAAAAAGTGAATGATTCTTGTATTCTCTTGCAGGTTGCTTGCTGAGAAGAGTCTAAAAGGATCTACTACAGCTCTCTCTTCCTGGGCACATTTCCTAGCAACCCTGAATTAACTCAATAGGGGCATATGGTAAGCACCACAAGAACCCAGTTACAGTATCCATCTACCATTACAGGCCACTTCAACGCCATCACAAAGGGACCTGCTACCTTCCTGCCTCTGTTCTGGATCCCTGAGAACAGAGCTTCAAAAGTACCTCTACATTTTCAGCTTGAGCAGACATACCCAGGGCAGCTCTGATGGAGCTAAAGCTCTCAAAACCGCGGTGTAGCCATGGTGGTATAAGGAGCAGGAGGGTCTAGCCACCCGAGGAGGATCCCGTGTGAAATCCTTGGTGCATATTTGGGTGGCTAGCCCCACCTGCTGCTGTGGCTACATTTCTACTTTTAGCATGTTAGCTCAATCAGCGCTAACATGCAGATGCCTACCTGAGCTGGGAATTGCACCTCCAAGCTCCAACACAGAGGAACCTTAGAGCAGCCAGGCTAGCTTACTGCTACCCTTGGTTGAGTGTCTGGCACCCTAGCAGGAGCACAGAGTGTCCAGCAGAGACTGACCTCGCCAGGACTGGACTTGCTTTCACCACCGCCTAGGTACATTTAACCCCCATGAAGGTTACAAGTGACGGAGCAATAAAGATTCCAATTGCCAAATGGCATTCTCAAAAGAAAACTGAGTTCATAGTTTGACCAGCTATCCCCACGGTCTGTAACTGTCACAGATTTCTCTACTTCTCCCACTCCTTCCATGCTTACTGGCCATATTTGGCTATTATTTGAGCAAGTTTCATCCCATCCATCCCTCACAGTGGAGAGAAGGCTATGGTCTCATATCTTCTGTTTGAACTAAGCATGACATTTCCAAACATTACTATGTATATAAAGAGCAGAACATCTCTAATGCTGTTTCAGCTTTCCCCTGACTTCACTTGGCAGTATACCACTGAGAGATGTTTAAATTTCAGACAATATGGGTGTGAAACAGAACAAGTTGAACCCTGGGCTGTTTATCAAAGGACAAATTCTGTCCATAGCTACAAAAATGTTGTTCCCCCTGATGTCAATAGGAATTGCACGAGTACCCATCGGCTGACTACCATCCTAAAGTGTTGTTCTAAAACACTTTGACAATTTAATCCTTTATATCCATCAAAACATGATAATTTCATCACAAATTCAGGTACATCAACTTGAAACAGATCCTGTAATGAAATGGTAGAAAAAACAATGGGTAAGCAAGGTTAAGCGGAAATGTCTAGACACATACAAGTAATAAGAAATTGATCAAACTACAAATACAACAGGGGTGAAATAAATTAAAATAGCTCCAAATCATTTTTTAGAAAACTGGACAGGCACAAAAAAATATGCTGAGTAAAACAAAGCAGGCATTACTCATTTGTTCAATTACAAAGTAAAGGGGCATTTTTGTTCCAGGTACAGTTTTTATTCTTATCAAACATGAATACAAAGTTATTTTCTTATAAAAAAACTTATTATTTTTGTAGCTATTATAAGTATAGCTATGTTACCTAATGTTCTTATTAATTTGATCTTTCCTATCTACTTTTTTAAAAATTATAGCAGATGCTAGTCCAGGAAGGGGTCTAACAATGTTGTTTAGGTGCTTTAGCCTGGTTTACACACTGACTCTAGAAATCTTGTTTAGTCTGTGCTAGAACACATTTTTTTAAAAAATGGGTCATATTCTCAAATACATATCAGCTTCCACTGATTTCACTTCAGCTGAGCACAATTCAGCCTCTGAGTCCTGTTTCTGTTCTTCACTCTTCACTCACTCACTCTGCCACTCTTCACTCACTCACCCTTCAACTGAACTGTTGTTTTTGCCAGTGATATCATTCCCTACCTAGACACACCCTATCTGGAGGATTAGGAACAGCGGCATAGATACTAAGTTTAGGGCTTGGCTACACTTGAGAGTTGCAGCACTGTAAACCCACCACCAGCGCTGCAACTTACTCACTGTCCGCACTTGGAAGGCACATACAGCGCTGCATCTCCCTGGCTGCAGTGCTGGCCATACTCCTGCTCTGCCTCGGGTATAAGGATTGCAGCGCTGGTGATGCAGCGCTGCTCCACAAGTGTGGCCACCAAAAGCGCTGTAATTGGCCTCCGGGGTATTCGGAGGTATCCCAGAATGCCTGTTCAGCCACTCTGCTCATCAGTTCGCACTCTACTGTCCTGGTCTCAGGTGACCCGCCCTTTAAATGCCCCGGGAATTTTAAAAATCCCCTTCCTGTTTGCTCAGCCAGGTGTGGAGTGCAATCAATCAGTGAATCTTTCCAGGTGATCATGCCTCCACGCGCCAAACAAGCCCCAGCATGGAGCAATGGTGAGTTGATGGACCTCATCAGTGTTTGGGGGGAGGAAGCTGTGCAATCACAGCTGCGCTCCAGCCGTAGGAATTACGATACCTATGGGCAGATCTCAAAGGCCATGCTGGAAAGGGGCCATGACCGGGACGCGGTGCAGTGCAGGGTTAAAGTAAAGGAGCTGCGGAGTGCCTATTGCAAAGCCCGCAAGGGAAACCGCCGCTCGGGTGCTGCCCCCACGACCTGCCGTTTTTACAAGGAGCTGGACGCGATACTTGGGGGTGACCCCACTGCCAATCCAAAGACCACGATGGACAGTTCAGAGCGGGGAAAGGAGAGGGAGGGAGAGAGGGAGAGGGGGGAGGAAACCAAGAGTGAGGGTACTGGTGTGGGGGGAGACACCCCAGAGTCCCAAGAGGCATGCAGCCAGGCGCTCTTCTCAAGCCAGGAGGAAGGTAGCCAGTCACAACAGCTGGAACTTGTTGGTGAAGGAGAAACAGAGGAGCGGGTCCCCGGTAAGCAGCTTTTATTTTCAGGATGGAAATGTTTCGGGAGAGGAGGGAGGGTTATGGCTGCACGCATGCACGCATAGATGTGGAATAGCCCATTGATGTGGTCTATCACGTTGCGGTAATCGGCCTCGGTAATCTCTTCAAAAGTTTCTGTCAGAGCGTGGGCAATGCGCTTGTGCAAGATTATAGGGAGAGCCACTGTGGTCCTTGTCCCAGTCAGGCTAACGCGTCCGCGCCACTGTGCCGCAAGGGGTGGGGGGACCATTGCTGCACACAGGCAAGCTGCATAGGGGCCAGGGCGGAATCCGCATTGCTGTAGAAGACCCTCCCGCTCTTCCCAGGTGACCCCGCAGCAGCGAGATATCTTCCAGGATTAACTCCTGTGGAAAATGTTGGGATAGTGTTCAGTGTAGGTCCCCCTGCAGCACTTTGCTTTCCTCAATGCAATGAAACCCCAGTACAGCCCTGACCCAATCAGTCCCCCTTCCCAGGTGACCCGCAGCAGCGAGATATCTTCCAGGATTAATTAACTCCTGCACTCATTCCCCGTTACTCACCATTTCTTCGCTGCTGTGTGTTCTCTGTGCTCTGGTTGGTACGTGGAAAGTATGCTAAAGTGATACTGTAAACTCCTTCACTGTGATTATACACAATGGTGCCTCTCTGTTAAATGTTTCAATTTTTGTCTTTCTAATAACAGTGTCCTTGAATACCCCACTGGCTGGATCAGAGACTGCTGAAAGGCTACAAAACCTGAGAAAGAAGCCACGGAAAAGCAAAGAAGATATGGTGAAAGCAGTTATGAATCAGTCTGCCAGAGAGAGTAAAAAACTCCAGGAGTGAAGGGAAAAAATGCAGCACTGGAGGGAAAGAGAAAGGCAGTAGCTAAGAAGAAAAGCACCAAGCAGCTGATAAGCATCCCGGCGCGCCAAACGGACTGTATCCAGTCACTCGTAGCCATGCAGGCAGAGCACTACCGTGCGCCCCACCCCCACCTCCGAGTCCCAAAGCTCTTTCCCTTGTGCCCCAATGTCAGCTCAAAACTCCCTTCTCCAGCATCCAGGTTATTACCACCAGCAGCTGCTCCCAACACCTGTACGTTCACCTACCAGCCCTGAGAACTACAACCCTTACCCAATGCACTCAACCCCCATCACCATGCAGCATTTTCATCCTGAAGTGCAGCAGTCATTGCACAGCACTCCAGGCAGGACATATTCAAACCTCTGACTGTACAGTTCACCACCCCACCCCCCTGCCCTTTTAATTATTTTCTTTTCAACAAATGAATTCGTGGCTTTCAAGACAGTGTTCTTCATTGCAGAAAGTGTAAGATACCGTAGCCCAGTAAAAAAAACAGGCACTGCAAATCATTGTAACCACTGCACTTCACTCCTGTGCAAGGCACCAAACATTACTGTTGGCTTTCAGCCTCAAATTCCTCCCTCAAGGCATCCCTAATCCTTGTAGCCCTGTGCTGGGCCTCTCTAGTAGCCCTGCTCTCTGGCTGTGCAAATTCAGTCTCCAGGCGTTGAACCTCGGAGGTCCATTCCTGACTGAATGTTTCACCCTTCCCTTCACAAATATTATGGAGGGTACAGCACGCGGATATAACAGCAGGGATGCTGCTTTCCCCCAAGTCTAGCTTCCCATAAAGAGAATGCCAGCGCCCTTTTAAACGGCCAAAAACACACTCCACAGTCATTCTGCACCGACTCAGCCTATAGTTGAACCGATCCTTGCTCCTGTCAAGCTTCCCTGTATACGGTTTCATGAGCCAAGGCATTAACGGATAAGCGGGGTCTCCAAGGATCACAGTGGGCATTTCGATGTCCTCTACTGTGATCTTCTGGTCTGGGAAAAAAGTCCCGGCCTGCAGCTTCCTGAACAGGCTACTGTTCCGAAAGGTGCATGCATCATGCACCTTTCCAGGCCAGCCTGTGTAAATGTCAATGAAATGCCCACGGTGATCCACAAGCGCCTGGAGAACCATAGAGAAATACCCCTTCCGATTAATGTACTCAGATGCTAGGTGGGTGGTGTCAGAATAGGAATATGCGTCCCATCTGTTGCCCCTCCACCGTTAGGGAAACCCATTTGTGCAAAGCATCCAGAATGTCCTGCATGTTCCCCAGAGTCACCGTTCTTAGCAGGATGCGATTAATGGCCCTGCAAACTTGCATCAACATGATTTCAACGGTCGACTTTCCCACTCCAAACTGGTTCGCAACCAATCGATAGCTGTCTGGAGTTGCCATCTTCCAGATTGCAATAGCCACCCGCTTCTCCACTGACAGGGAAGCTCTCAATCTCGTGTCCTTGCGCGGCAGGGTGGGGGCGAGCTCCTCACACAGTCCCATGAAAGTGGCTTTCCTCATCCGAAAGTTCTGCAGCCACTGCTCGTCATCCCAGGCTTCCATGATGATGTGATCCCACCACTCAGTGCTTGTTTCCCGAGCCCAAAAGCGGCGTTCCGCGGTGCTGAGCATTTCCGTTAATGCCAAAAGCAATTTATTGTCACGCGCATCAGGTGATTCGATATCATCGTCGGACTCCTCACTGTCATTTTGGAGCTGAAGGAATAGCTCAACTGCCAACCGTGATGTGCTGGCGACACTCATCAGCAAAGTCCTCAGCAGCTCGGGCTCCATTTCCCACAGAAATCATGCTGCACAGAAACCGTTGGGAGACTCACAATGGCGCCAAATGTGGACAGAAAAACAGTGACTGCTGGGATGTGAAGCGATGCACCACGGGGCATTGGGATAGGAAGCAGAATGACCCGCACCCTTCCGTCCCCTTCCCACAACCCACGGCGCCAAAATGGGATGAGGTGCTCTGTGGGATAGCTGCCCACAATGCCCCACTCCCAACAGCGCTGCAAATGCTGCAAATGTGGCCACACTGCAGCGCTTTCCCTACACAGCTGTAGGAAGACAGCTGTAACTCCAAGAGCTGTACAGCTGTAAATGTTGCCATACCCTGAGTCCTGTTTCTGCTCTTCACTCTTCACTCACTCACTCTGCCAACCCTTCAACTGAACTGTTTTTGCCAGTGACATCATTCCCTACCTAGACACGACCTGTCTGGAGGATTCGGAACAGCAGCATAGATACTAAGTTTAGATGGGAAAACTGGGGAGCATGCAGCCAAAAATCAGCTGAATTTGCAGGATACAGGTGCCAAATCAAAGTTTCTAGGATGTGTCAGGGTCCAGTTTTCTGTTTCTTTTGTTTAATAGTAAAAGCAACACTTGTTCTCATTTTGATGGTTCCCAATTTACAGTTTCCGGGTTTAGGACCAAAATTTGGCAGGATCCAGATGCCAGAGCCGAGTTCTTGTAGTACTGCTGTGAGGAGGGGGTCCAAGTTTTTAAGAGGCAGTAGGAATGGCTAGAGACAGTCTGTGGCTTAGGCATGCCAATTTGCGGGAGGGAGTCAAAATCTAGCAGGACCCAGATAATGCATTTGTGTGCAGCTCATGTAGCTGGACCAAGAGTGGCTAAACTCGTTCCCCGTTGAAGCAGTGGATTTGGGGAGAGGGGATCCCCAAAGTGGTCAGGATCCTGCTGTCACTCAACCATGGATTTGCATAGGGGGACTGGAGTTGTTGGGTGCACTCAGAGCAGCTGGGCTGTTACTGACTTAAGCAATGGAATTGGGGGGGCTGGGGTAGGGGCTGGCAGGACCCTGCTTTTATCTTCTCCTCCAACCAAAAACCTGCCTCCCTGTCTGCGCTGCTCAAAGATTCAAGCGGGAGCTTTGCATTCTCTGCCCTGGGCAGCTCGGCTCTGTGCAGGCATCAGCGATTAACCCGGGACCGGCCCTGCCGCTCTCCTCCCACCCGTATTGGACGGGAAGCGCTGCCCCCTAGTGCCCACGGTGGGACTGGCAGCAGCCGGTACAGGCTGCCCTGGCAGAGTTCTCCTCGCAGCCTGAGCAGCTAGAGAGAAGTCAGACCAGCAGCGCCCCAGCTCGCTGCTCCTCTCCTCGCTGGCACTCACATACCCGCACTACCTCTCCCTTTCCTCCTCCCGCTCCTTTGCCTTTTTGCGCCCCTCGGTCCCCTCCCCTTTGGCAGCTGGCTCCCTTTTCCAGCAGAGACTGGGATCAGATTACACTGCGGTTCCTGGACCCATTGCTACTTCCCAAGTGGATGTAAAAGGCTTCCAAAAACCTAACTCGCTATAGGAAGCTCCATCAGCTGCTGGGCTGCACCCGCTGCTGCTGCAATGCCCCGCTCCTAGGGCTGCTACAGAACTAGAAGATCCTGGGAGGTTCTGCTTGGAGGTATCTGGCTTTGGGAGACTTCAGCTGAAATCAGCAAGGAGAGGACATGTCACTTTAACAGCAAAACAAATCGTGGGGTTGTGATGAAAGCAGCGCGACTCAAGCCAGCGGGAGCCTTGAAGAGCCTTGGTTTTCGAAGGTGAGTAACACGCAGGGTGTGTAATATTAAGCAGGTTACTGTAAAAAAATGTCTCTCGGATCGTGGCTTAAACAGTTAATACAGCAGCACTGTGTAATCAGGCAGCGTTGGGGGGTGTGCTGATTGTCTGACAGCTGGAGAGCCTTCAGCACAAGACATTTCACTTGCTATAAAGTTCCTTATGTTCTTAGCCTTATGCTTTGATTTGTGAGGCGGGATTCGTGGAATTAATGTGGCATCTAAAACTCAACCGAGAAAATGCTACTGAAAGTGTGAAAGCTCCTCACTGGCAGGGGGGGAGGCTCCATGAGCTAATAGGTTTTGTCCTTTCCATCTCCAAAGTCGGTGGTCCTGTGAGATGGGAGGTGTGAGGAGACTGCACTTCGATCATGCTGAATTTGTAACACCCGTAGCCGAAAAGAGTCGGCTAACTCCAAGTTAAGGGGAACACTGAGATCCTCTTAATTGAGTCACCCAGCCATGAAGCAATGGAATGTCATGTCAGTTTTACCTTGCAAGAACACTCAAGGGCACATGTGTTAAGGACGGCTTGCCAGCCTGGATAATTATAGTTGAACAGCGCCACTGTCATCTTGCTGCATTTTGAGAGAATGGTTAGAAGATTGTTGAATATAAGGTTGCTAGAAGTTGTAAAAATAATGTGTTGGATCCGTATTTAGAAAGAGAACAATGAATAACTATATCTGAATTCTAAACTAACACATGCATTTCTCACATTGTACTCATACTATATATTTATCGAATATAGTTTATACATAGGGTTTCAGAGACAACATAGACACTTCTGTATGGAATGGGCACAAAACTAGATAATAGCTAAAAGTAATACAAGGTGGAAAGACACACAAAAAGTCCTGCATATTGAATTTTGCTCCAAGCAGTACAAATGGCTTTATTATTCTCACCAAGGGGTTCGGAACGAGACATCAGGAGAGGATAATAATGGCATAGCTAATGGCCACCCCTTTGAAAGCACTGTGAAATTCTCTAGCTTTGCATCCATTCAGCTGCTGCAAAATACTACTTTGGTCACAAACTACAGGGGACAAGCCATCAGTCCACAGTTAGCCAGCAGGCTGCATTGCAATTTCCTTTGAGCTGTTTTTATTCCATTTTGTTTTCCAGTGGTGGCTTGCCTATTCTTATACCTAGATGAAGTGATTATTCAATATGAAAAATAAGTGGCAGTTTTCCTTTAATTGAGCATCCCTACCAGCATAGGGGCCAAGACAACAAAAGTGAAATAGCTGAATGGTGTGCCGCAGGTGAAAATACTGATACCATTGCTCTAAGTACACCTCTACCTCGATATAACACTGTCCTCAGGAGCCAAAAAATCTTACCGTGTTATAGGTGAAACTGCATTATATCGAACTTGATTTGATCCGCCAGGGCACGCAGCCCCGCCTCCCCAGAGCGCTGCTTTACCGCATTATATCCAAATTCCTGTTATATCGGCTAGTGTTATATCAGGGTAGACATGTACTTTCTGAGCCCTATCATCCACTTGAGCCATGAAGGAATATGTAGATGAAGAATGACATGCAAAAATGGTCCAAAATCTGTTAAGTCCAAAGGCCCAAAATGAACATCATCCCCCACTTCCTCAGACACTCTGGGGATCATTTCATGGTAGCACAGAATGGGGCAGAAGGGAATCTATGGATTTAGTGGGACATGGATATATACGGCAGAATCTGGACTGGCAACTATTTGTTTTACATTCAATATTGCCACTCCTGTATTCACAAATCATGAGTCAGACTCCAAAAATCATGAGTTTTTTAAGGTAAAATACATTTTGGTTTCTTTTTATTCACCTTCTGGTTTTTGAGCCCCTAGGGTTCACATTTTCAATCTTTTCTGACACATTTTAAAAAGAAAGCTGAGATTATCATGTAGTCACATGACTCCAGGAGCTGGGGCTTTAAAAAAAAACCACATATCACAAGACTGACAATGAAATCATGAGAACTGGCAACACTACACATCATCCTATGACAAATCCACAGAGAAATACTTCATGCCTCAATATGTATCTTAGTACATGCTTAACATTAAGCACGTGCTTAAGTCCCATTGACCTCAGTAGGTCTGCTCATGTGCCTGAAGTTGAGCATACACTTAAGTGCTTTGCCTAACCAGGTCCTGAATCCTAATCCTATAAGCATTAATTTCTACTCCACACATTCAGAAGCTCTTGACAAACTAAAGACCAGGCACATATGGGACAGTATTGCCAGCCTGGCTGCATACAGAGCAGTACTGACCGAGGTTCTAGGAACTGTCATGAAGCAGCAAACCATCAACATAGACACTGGATTTTCCTTGCAGATCTTAGGACACATGAGGGTGTGGAGGACCATGCTCCTGACCGCTCCCTGGGAAGGAAAACATTATCTCCATCCCCACTACTACAGGATTTCTTGCTGTCAACAAGCAAAGCCAGTAAATTGTCTCCTGCAGTTTTTCCTACATGATCTATCCCAGGAGATCTCTTATTTTGTAAAATTAATCTTCACTGTATACAAATACCAGTCATAAATTAATGTCAACAATCTAAATACCTGACAGCTAATTTTAAAGGGACACTGTAGTGGGGCAGACTGCCCCACTCCCTGGGAGGATGGGCTGTGGCAGGCCAGGGAGCGTGCACAGCCCGGGAGCCAATCAGAAAAGGGCTTATGGGGAGCCAATCAGGGCCCAGATTGGAGGGAACCAATCAGGGCCAGGCTCACCCATATATAAAGGCTGCCCAGAGCAGGAGTGGTCAGTCTGTCCCAGGCCTTTGACAGGGGGAGGTCAGTCTCCAAGGGGGAGACTAGCACGCAGGGCAGGGCAGGGCAGGGCAGGGCAGGGCAGGGCACGGCAGGGCCGGCTCGGCTCGGCTCGGCTCGGCTCGGCTCGGCTCGAGCCCATAGCTGCCAGGCTGCAGGCCCTGAAGAGAAGGGCCTAGTGGGTGCAAGGGGCCATAGGGGAAGCGGCCCAGGGGAGCAGACAGAGGAGGGGAAAGAAAGAGGACAGCGAGGCTGATGCCAGAGGGTCCCTGGGCTCGGACCCAGAGTAGAGGGTGGGCCTGGGTCCTTCCCCCTTCCTCCTTGCAGTACACCCAGCCATTAGCTGTAGGGAGTGGCCATTATAGACTATGCCCAATCCCTGACAAGAGGGATTAGACTTTGGGGTGTGTGGTTGCACATGGTGGCTGGAGTGGAGGACTGCTGATCACTGATCTCCGGAAGGGGGTCCCGATGGACTAAGGGACACTGCCAGAGGGCAGTGGCCTTAAAGAGGACGCTGCTGAGCAAGGAGCAATGCGGGTCCAGCAACAGCAGTGGAGAGCAGAGGGCAGAACAATGGATGGGACACCACCAGGAGGGGGCGCTCCACTGGAATTGAGCTAATTCCTGAAATCACCAGCAGAAGGTGCTGTGGGTGGTGAGTCCCAACCTGTTTAGACACTATCAAAGCTGACAGGTCCAAAAGGTAACATTTATTTCTAAATCTCCTGATTCTGAAAAGGAAGCTATGAGCCCCTCTAAAATTAAAATTGGAACATTATTAAGCTGACTTCTATTTTCCACTCACCAACAATATATCTGGGATCCAGAATATATCTGTGATCCCTTTCAAGTCTCACCCCACTTTTCCCAGCTGCTCTGTTTTGGGGAGTGGACAAGATATTAAAAATCAGAAATACTGCTGACTGAAACAAAAAAATCTAATTTAAAGCATTTCACAGAGTTAAAAAAAAATCCAAGTTAGAAATAAAAGCAGTTCAGCCATATAGAAATGTCATCTGTATAAAAATTCCCCTCTTAGAAGGGATTTGGACATTTTAAATGGTCAAGATACTCACTGAAACAAATTCACTATTGGAATTAGTGTGTGCAACTTTTTCATTCAGGGACCACATCTTCTTAATGTCTGTAAGGGTCTCACACACCTTTGGGTACTTGTAACAGGATAGTCTTCTGCTGTCCTACCCTGTTAACACATGTCAGAAGAAACCTGCATAAAGCTGTCGAAATGTTGATGACTGACTTGTGGCAAGTGCAGCTCCATCCTCTCACAGAGAAGAGGAAGTCCCAGATGGAAATCCTAGGGCCAGCTCAGAGAGGAAGTTCAGGCTGAGGTTTATATTGTGTTATTATTCTTGCATTCCCGATGAAGCAGCCAAAATCCAGGAAGGGAGCAAGTTCAGACACTGACTCGGGACAGACTAGGGACTCAGTCCATTCACAGCAGTATATTAATAACAAGAAATATTTTATTATGCCAATAGTGAATTTGGCCAACTACGTCCCTCCTACCCACTTCACAGCTGCCATATGTGATTCTAGGTTTGCTCCTGCATGCTTGTGCATTCAGAATGTCCACTGGAGCCAATAAGTATTTTGGCAGCTCTAAAAATACTGAGGCAAACTATTAATGTATCTTTAAAGGCAGCTCTAAAAATACTAGATTGAATTATTAGTGCATCACTGGAAGAGGAATATGCTATTGCTAATTATATCTTCCCTAACTCTAATTGCTTAGCTTTCCTTACGTAGCTACTTTTATAGATCTAATGGTAAGATTATTAACTTGGCTTTTTTAATACACTGTACATCTTTTCTTATTTGGGGAGTTTAGATGTATGTGGGCCCAAGCTCCTTCAGGTCTATTCAGATTTGAAGATCTTGTTGCACACACTTTCATTGACAAGCTCATTTTCCCTGGATTGCGAAGATCTGATACAAACTACATGTCCTGACAATTAATAGGCCAATATACATCCCTCGCATGTACCTTCACTGACCTGATATATTTTAGACCAGGTGACATCAATCCTGCCTCCCCCTGCCCTACATCTGTGAGCATAGAGGCCCACAACCACTTCTTGTTCCACTGAGCAACATGATGTTGAGATTCAAAACAGGGAGCCCACAAACCCTCTTTTTCACAGAGTGCCAGAGGGTTTGCATGTACTCATGTACTTATAGGGAACTAGAAAGGAAGGTAAGTGGAAGAAGTAGGAGGGGCCAGCACACCTGTGATTGTGGCATTGCAGTTTATACTCCAAACCCTATTGTAAAGAGAGTTTAAAATGAGTTTATCTCATTTTTTTAACGTGCAATGCAGCTTCATTTTACCTGTTCTCCTTTGGTTTCTAGTGAAATGCATGTTCTAACCAGCTATTTTATACGAGGTTCCTGTAAGATTAAGAGCCAAGGTAAAATATTCCTATCAGAGCTAGACTTGTAGCCAAGAGTCTTCTCAGCAACACTGTAGCAGGGAATGATTTTAATACAAGGGTGGCATTTACAGTAAAAAAATTTCCATAATTTCATATCTGAGCTTTTGTTTTGCAGCTAGGCACACAATGGGCATTATACTAGGAAAACCAAAAGATATTAAGATGTCACCTTAAAACCATTATATATTGTGTGCATGTGATATCTGTTCTTAAAGAAAGGCTGTGTATATTTAACCCCAAGCAGATGTCGCTACCAAAGCCCGTCTTCAGTCTATTATATATGTTCTCTTGGAAATTGAATTTTACATTGATAAGCACTACCGTCAATAAGCAAATCATGCAAGTAATTTTTATTTTGGGCATCTTAAGCAGATAGTGCATAAGCTGTCAGTGCAAGAAAGTCATATTTTATGTATTGGCCTTTGAAGAACCTTACTAGCTAGTACAGCTATAGCAACAAGTTTTCATTCTGGGCTAGATACTAGATACTATCTTAAGCTATTGGCAGGAAGAAGAAAGCTTCTATGTACGTTATGGCTATATATGTATCACAGGATAAATTAATGCAGCATGAACTTTAAAGTGATGCTGAAAATGTATAGGCTTAAAGTTTCATTTACTTTGGAATTGCTAGAGTCTGATAGGGAAAGGCCACTGGATTTTAGGGGTCAGTTGATTTCAAAAGAGATTTGGGATGTGCAAGGAATGCAGGATTGGACCCTAAATAGCTAGGGCCAGATTCTCCCAGGATCCATGGAAGCCTAAGTCCATTATTTTGGAGGCTCTGTATGCTGGCAGCCTCCTCTTTCCCAGCAGTGTAGATCCATTAAGCCATGCTGCCAAGAACTCCTCCTTAGCTGTGATGGCTCTGAGGGACCAGAAGAGAACTCAATGGAAAAGCTAATACAGCCTTCTGCCTGAAAGAACATGAAGCTGGAGGTGGGACAATGTGCATGTCCCCTCTCCTCTGACCTGACTCTACCCCTTTCTCTGATGGAGCCTGAACCTTACCGAAAGCTGTCTGCAGGGAGTGAGGGGGATGAGAGGAGGAGTGGATGGGACCTTAGCAGCCTCTTCTGCAGAGAGGAGGCAGGGTACACACATAGAGGACCCCTTCCTGCAGAGATCAGAATGAGCACAAAAGTGCTGCTTTCATGGATTTCCATGCCATTTCAGAGAAGCTGCCAAAACTGCCACTAGATTTAGGGGGGAGGCCTTAAACACACTTCTTTGTACCCCTTCTTCTAGCTCCTTAGCAGTTCAATGCTATTCACTGCAGAATTTAGACAGGCATTTTCACAAGTTTCTCCGAAGTGCTCGCTCTTCTGAAAATGGGTTATCCAGCTATTCAGAGCTACTGTAGGACTGGTAGTTAACAGTTCTCCCTCAGGAAGTGATGTCTGGAGGAGACCACAAACAGGTAGGAGCCTCCAGAGGAGCAGTGGAGGGCACAACTACCAGCTGCAGAGGGCACTTCTCCAAAAACAGCTCTGTAATCACCTCCCATTGCTCAGTGGGGCAGGGAGAAACAAGGCCACTTTTTCCCACTACCCAGACACCCCCACGAGTTCACTGAGCAGTGCTGGCAGCACCTTCCTTGTGCTCAGGTTGTTCATGCTATGGGTGACCATGACAATAGCCCACTCAGGCCAGCATCAGCTAAGGCACTTGATACTTCAGTCAAGGTAAGGTGGGCTCCACTACTTCTTGTCAATAGTTGGCTTTTTGACATGATCATGGAATTCAACTAAAACCTCCCTCACTGAAACAGTGGGAAGCACTCCTTGTAAACAGGTACCCATAAGAAATGACCAGAATTAATTCCCTTTCCTGTGGCCACACTCTCTCCTTAAAACCCATTGTAACATAGTCCCATGACCTGTGAATGCTAACTCCAATTCGTATGCTAGTTTTTGCTCTAGAAATATTGCCACTGTTTCCCTTAACTCCCACCAGGAGAGAAACAAACACTGAAAACACAGACACTTGAGAGATGAATGGAATCATTCAGGTGCTGAAGTGATGACAAAATGAAGACTTGTTCCTAACCACAAAAACAAACAAAAAAACCCAACTAATGAGCAGTTTTCAGATGTTCCATTTGGTAGCAGCATTAGTATCAATTATCCTCCTTTGGTAATATTACATCCTTTAAGGTTCAGTAATGTTGTCATTTCTAAATACTAATCTGACAAGCAAAGGCCTCTTCAAAAGCACTGTCTTACTGCATCAATTTCTAACATTTTAGGCTGTCAATTACTGACTGATATGTCGTACAGACTTCAGCACCTGACAATTCCACTAATCTCAAGTGTCTGTATGTCAACAATTTCTCTTTTGGTGGGAGTCTGGGATAAAAGCAACAATGTTTCCAGAGCTAAAAGGTATCATAAAGTCCTCAGGTCAGAGGAACATGTCAAAGTGTGCCGGGTAAACTGTCATGTTGAGTTTTAAGGAGCAAGCATAGCTGCAGGCAATTTAATTCATTTTCAGTAAGGAATTAACACTGCATCTGCATCAACACTGCTACTGCTTCAGGTCAGAGCCACTGTTCTAAACAATGAACTGCCATCCTCTGTATTTCCAAAGGTGTAAGATTGTCATTTCGGTATACTATGGTGCAAAGCTTGCTGGCTTTATAAGATCTGAGTTGTAATCCTAGCACAAACTTCTTTGGACATTTAACAAGACGTAACACTTTCTGGGTCATTTGGTTTTCCCTTTGCCGAAACAGGCTCTTGCCAGCTTCTTCATGGTGCCCTTCATGGTATGAGCTCACAACTTCTGATGCCCTTGATCAGGTATTAAAACCCTTGCTTCGCTTCTGATTCAGCCTCTTCTGAGCTCCAAGTTCAGTTCCTTAATGGATCCTCACAACTGAATTGTGCCCAGTTTAATAGCCTCCAGCTGAGATTTACAAGCTGACTAGAGGTTTAGACACAAACGTGTCTAAATCTCTGAAATGGCTTTGAAAATCCAGTCTCCACACGCAACTCTAGTGATTTTAAATAAATTCATAGAATGACAGGACTGGAAGGGACCTTGAGAGGTCATCTAGTCCAGTCCTCTGCACTCATGGCATAAAATAAAAGCAGATTTTTAGTGGCACATTGCAGATGAGAACAGGAACAGAACAAAATGAAGTCTGAGTAAACATAACTATATTTACTCAGTGGGTCTTTATGTAGCCCTCTCCTGGAGCAGCCCTCCTCTCCAAGCTTGGTAGTCTACTTGCTCCTTTGTGGCTCTGTGCCCCATCCTGGCAGCAGTGGGCTTTGGGCTCATTGTTCTCCTGAGGCTGATGGCAGGTGTTACTATTTGCTTACTGGCAATTGGAACTAAACAGGATTTTTAGTGTGTGCTGCCTCCATCTAGTGGCCAGATTTACAAAGGTATTTATGTGCCTGAAGAGACTGTACATAGATTCCTGGTGGGATTTTCAAAAGTGCCCAAATGAGATAGGCACTCAACTCCCATTGATTTCAATGGGAGTTAGGCACCTTAACTACTTAGGTGATTTTCTAAATCCCTACAGGCACCATCTGCAGGTCTAGGCATCTAAATATCTTTGTAAATCTGGCCCTTTCTTCTGTCTCAGGCAACTGAGCAGACAGATCTTTGAGGCCTTTCTCTTCTTTGGTATCTCCAAAGTACCAGGCACTACACTACTACCCCTTACTCAGATGAAAATATGGAGGCTAAATTATGTTGCTCCTATTGAAATTAACCATTTATTTCAATGGGAGCAGAATCAGGTTGACGATAAGCACTTTTGAATCTCCCACCAAATGGGTATAATGTGCATCATCTTAAAATTCACTCCACCTACGCGCTCCTTCTAAATGACTTGTGATGGACAGCACCAGTGCAGATTGCCAGTTCTTAAGCCAAATAATGCCCTGCTGTACGATGCAGTACAGAGCCTGTATGGGTTCTGTGGTTAATGGAATTGAAAAACTGTGCTACCTGGTAAAGTTCTCAGGACTGTATAACATATATTTTAAAAGGTTACAAAATCCTGCATTTTTGCAGAAAGTCTGGATGATTGAAAGCCTAGCAGGCTGGCACTGTAATCCTGCAGGAGACATACATCTGATGTAACATCATCGTCACATGATGTCTACAAAACCTGTAGGAGAGCACTTCAACCTCCCTGGCCACACTATAGCAGACCTTAAGGTGGCCATCCTGCAGCAAAAAAACTTCAGGACCAGACTTCAAAGAGAAACTGCTGAGCTTCAGTTCATCTGCAAATTTGACACCATCAGCTCAGGATTGAACAAAGACTGTGAATGGCTTGCCAATTACAGAACCAGTTTCTCCTCTCTTGGTTTTCACACCTCAACTGCTAGAACAGGGCCTCATCCTCCCTGATTGAACTGACCTCGTTATCTCTAGCTTGCTTGCTAGCACACATATATATACCTGCCCCTGGATATTTCCATTACATGCATCTGAGGAAGTGGGTATTCACCCACGAAAGCTCATGCTCCAAAACCTCTGTTAGTCTATAAGGTGCCACAGGATTCTTTGCTGCTTTTATCATCGTCACACTACATGTCGGAGTCATTCAAAGTGTGAGCTGCTGCTACACAATGGTCTTGAATGGCACAGAAAGAAATAGAAAGATGCATTTAAAATCAATTACGTGCTGAATGCCCCTTCTGATCTGGAGCATCCAGAATGTAATTTTGAGCTTGGTAAGGTTTGTGCGGGGGAGTTACTGAAACATTTTCAGGTCACCTTTAAGAGGCTGAAATACCCTGCAATTTACTTTACAAGCTTTTCAGAGTAATCTGCGTCTCCTTTATCCTGTCACACCGATCATTTGGTGTGATGATGGGCAATGGAAAAATGTCAGATGCTCCCAATAAAAACCAGTTTTCATGTGATGTACAAAGATGAAATTCAATTCATTTAAGATGCAATTCAAAATACCTATTGAAAAATAAGTTCAGGGTGTCTGATCATCGGGAATCTACCAGTACATCTCCTGAAAGACATACAAACAAGATTGTAAGGTGTTTGGGGAAGGGATCATTTTTTTGTGTCTTTATGCAACACATTTCCTTGCTGAATGAGTAGTTCCATTGACCACCTGGAATTACCTGCACACTAAAAGTTGAGTACCTGCTTAAGTGCTTGCTGAATTGGGGCCACAGTGTAGCAAAGCTCTGACCCAAAACTCAGTGAAGTCAGGGGGAGTCTTTCCATTGACATCTATGGGCTTTGGACCAGAGTCCAAGAGAATATATTAGGGCAGGAGTTGGCAACCTGCAGCACGCGTGCCAAAGGCAGCACGCTGCTGCCAGCCGGGGTCCCAGCAGCCGCCCCCACTCAGCCTGCTGCTAGCCTGAGTGAACGGAACCCCAGGCCAGCAGCGGGCTGAGCGGGGCCAGCAGCCAGGAACCCAGCTGGCAGGAGCCAGCAGATGGAACATTACACCCAGGTAGGGAAGGCTGTGCGTCCCCAAACAGCCTGCCCCCTATCTTCCCCCTCTCACTTCCCAGCCCCTGATTGCCCCCCTCAGAACCCTTCACCCATCCAATCCCCCCCTGCTCCTTGTCCCCTGACCGGCCCCTTCTCGGAGCCTCCATCCCTATCCTCCCCTCTGGCACCCCACCTCCCCCATCCAAGCCCCCCCTCTCCCTGTCCCAACTGCCCTGACCCCTATCCACAGGCCCCCCGGGACTCCCACACCTATCCAACCACCTATGTTCCCTGTCCCCTTACCATGCCACTCAGAGCATCAGGACTGGCAGCCATAAGTAGTCACTGTAAGTAGCACATTCCTATGGGGAGCAACTTAATACACTACAGTGATGCTGTATCCAATGTACTGTGGTTTTCAACAGTGTTGCTGTGGACGTTCGTTGCATTTTTTCCTACAGTTACAATTGGGATGCTAGATACCAGTTGTTTTAGATCACCTTCAATGGAGATTTAATATAAGGTTTGGAACAACACCCATTAATGTAATACAACATAGGAATGGCCAAAGCTATGGCGAGACATAATAAAATGAGAATCTGAGCAGTGTAATGGCAAAATTTGTTCTCTTTTATGTTTTGTCCCTGTACTAATTTCCCAAGTGCAACTGCACTGATAATTTTTGCTTTGATTGAGGAGAGGTATCATTCACTCACAAGATAAGAGAGCAGACAGGAAAATCCAACAGGCACTTGAATGAATCACAAAAAGGAAACCTTTCAGAATGATGTAGTCATTGATGACACCACAGTTCACGTACACAGAAACAAGAAAATATGCTTTAGGAGGTTCTCAAACTGTGGTCCGCAGACACGAGCTCCATTCAGGTGATCTGCGGATAGTTCCCTCTAAGGTGCGTGCCTGGGAGGAGGCACCCAAGAGAATGAAGAGCCACCCACCTAATTAGTGGAACCACGCAAGTGTGGCTCCACTAATTAGGTCCCTGGGGAAAACACACATGTAAGGTGAGGCGGTGGCCTTGGGGGGCATAGGTGGTAGGTGCGAGGGGACAGTGGGGTGAGAAGAGGGGGTGGGGGAAATGTAGGATGTGCAGGGCTGTGACAGCCAGAGAAAAAGGCACCTTTCCCCAGGTCCAGAGCTGCAGCTGCCGGGGAGAGACAGCCCTCATTCCCAGCCCCAGCTTGGGGGCTGCCACGGGTGGGGGAAAGAGGGAGAGACCCTCCTACTTCCCAGCCCCGGGGCTGCCATGGCAGGGGAGAGACCTGCCTCATTCCCAGCTCCATCTTGAGGGCTTCCATGGCTGGGGAGAAAGGGGGAGACCCCTGTTCTCCTGACTCAGCCATCCACTCAGATCATGCTTAGTCCCACCCCAATGGGGGTAAACAAAGAGTCCACTAAACTAAACTCAACAAAACATAACTTTTCACCCCTAGCCAGACTCACTCCTCTGCTGTCTATTCATCCGTTCCCAGGCTCTGCAGGATTGTCCTCCTGCTCTTGCACAGAGCAACACCTCTCAGGGCTTTCTCCCAGGTGGCCCAGCTTCAAATTCAGCAGTCCTTCTTCTCCCCCTGGTGTCAGCGTCACTTTTCCCAATGGCCAGTAGGGGAATCCACCCCCTTCCTCTCCTCTGGGTGGCCTGTGGTGAACAGCTAAGGTCTGCTCCCCCTGACTTCTCACTGCTTCCCTGGACTTCTTCCTATCTTGGCTTTCTTTCAGGCCCTTTCCCACAGCTCCTCCCAGGGCTTACTGTACCTCTGCCTCTCTCTAGGCCTTTCCTCCACTCTGTAGCAGTCAAGGAGGAACGGAACAGAACTTCACTTTACTTCTCTCCCTGAAGCCCCCTTTTCATCAAGGCTTCCTTCCCTTATGTTCACCACTCAGCTCCTCCCCCAGCTGGGCACTGTCTTCACTTGGGTCTGGCCCATCCTCCAGATACACGCACGTGCCTTCATTAAGCTCTCTAGCTCCAGCTAAGCCTTTTAGTGCCACTGTGCAGTATATACTCCTCATACACCAGTACATCTGTAGCAGCTGGAATTCACACCTTAAGTTAAGCTGAAAGAACTACTCAGTGTAGACAAGGCAAAACACTTGGTTTCAAAATAAGACAGGGATGGGGGCAGTCAATTTGAGAACTCAGCAACTTATATATTTTCTCATGTGACAGTGACTGTAATGATTATTTCTCTGTAAGCTCAGAGGCGAGCATATGAACTGAGACACACACCCTGAGCTTGTAGTGTATACATAACCATAGAGGGCACTGCAGAACCTCTCATATCCATTTTCCCATGTAAGCTAATCAGTTATTACAAGTACCATACAAAATAGTCCTAAAACTTCAGCCTGGTTAATCCATGTTAGTCCAATCAATATTTCCCCAGTGGTGTGTCCCATAGCCTACTATTATGTGACTAACATAATCAAAGACCCTCTGCCACCCTTGCATATAAGAATTCTGTGCAGGGGAGTGGCAAGAGCTACCCAGCAAGGGAGAGGAGGACAGCAAATAGGGAGGGATTAGAGAAGCACAGAGTGAGGTGATCTTATCTCTGCATTTCCTGAGCCTTGTGGATTTACAACTTTAGTGCTGTAGATTGCAGGATTGATTTCAGTGCTGGAGTGGGTGTCTGGCACCGAAGGCACTCTATGTTCCAGGGCAACTTTTCTACACCCCAAAGCCTTTTTATTCCTATTCCTGAGCTCTACCCAGGGCCGACTCCAGCGTCTGTGCTGCGCTGGTGCCTGGAGCCGGCCCTGGCTTTACCTTTTCAAGGGTTACCCAATTTACACCAGTATTGCAACCAAGTTTCAGCTATTGTATGTTGGAAAGTAATATTGTGTGAAAGCGGGTCTGTCTCAGCAACAGCTAAGTGCACTCAGGATTTTTATTGCAGTAAGTAGCATCCAACAATAAACAAATGTATTTGCTTGTTTACTGGTATGCTCATTATTATTATAGCATGTAACAACTACACTGCATATAGTTTCTCAGTATTTTACTTACTAGGCTTATGGCAAAAGGTGATTGAAGCAGGGGTTTCAAACATGCTTTTTAGAATGACATGTCTGTGAAAAGGACTGTGTAAAAATGGTAGCTTCTTACTCCAACCCATCTGCACCCTGAGGGTATTCCAAGGGATATGTGTAAACTTTTGAAAACAAAATAAATGTTTGTTTTTAATTCTTCTTGCATTGCAGAGATAACATAGCTAAGAGAGAATGTGCTGGATTCTTGCCCTTCTTATTCATCAATAGAATTGTTTTCTCAATTCTAATCAGTTACACCTGTGTAAACCCACTGCTGGCAAACAGGGTTGTACAGGTGTCACTGAGAGCACACTGATGTATGATTTTCAGATCCCAGGTACAGTTTGCTGGGTAGATAGTAAGAAAAAACCTCTGCCTGTGAGCTGAGCACATTTGATATGGAAATCAGTGAAAGACAAATATAGCACCTGGGGTGCCACTCTTATCAGTTAGTCAAATAGAAAATTGAGGCACAAAATTATCCAGAAAAAAAAAGTCAACATTTGCAATAAATTATTCAGCTGGCTCTTATCATTATAGTTACTTTCCAGAGCAAGAGTACTCTTTCAGTGTTTAAAAAACTGAATGAAAGTAATGTATTTCTATCAGTTTAGAAATCTAAATAATCACCTGATGCCCATCTCGTGCTCTTATAAAATTTAAAATTCACATCATATACAAAACATAATATATGTAGGTAAGAATGAATCATACAGACACTCTGCAGGGGTGTGATTTCTAAGGCACACTAAGGTGTTGTGCATTAATTGGTCTGTGCAGACCCTGCCGGTGTGCTTCAATGTTGTGCTGTTTAAACCACAACTACGTTAAAGCTTTACTGCGCACCAGCAGGGTCTGCACAAACCAATCAAGGCACAACTCATTTGTGTGCTTTAGAACTCAGACCCCAATAAAGCACATTACCTCAAGCATTAAGGCAACCCCACTATTATGACATTCTCATTCTTTTTAGTGCCACTATTTATTTTCTGTATTCTTTTGTTTTTCAGTATTAAATACATTGTTAAATCAGAGTCAATATTGCCAGTTGTTTATTTACTTCAGGAATAGCCCAGGTTGCTATTATGGAAGTCTTGGATTTGTAGAAAAAACATTTCTCTCTGTTCTAAATCCCTTTATATGTGGTTCTACACAGATGGGGTGAGATCCTGTGCTGTACCTCTAAGAAGCACAGCACGAAACTTGCACCCCCAGAGGCGGGGCGGCTCCAGGCACCAACAGGCCAAGCACATGTCTGGGGCGGCAAGCCACGGGGGGCACTCGGCTGGTCGCCGTGAGGGCGGCAGGCAGATTGCCTTCGGCAGCATGCCTGCAGAGGGTCTGCTGGTCCTGCGGCTTCGGCGCACCTCCCGCAGGCGTGCCGCTGAATCAGCGGGACCGGGGACCTTCCGCAGGCAAGCCGCCGAGGGCAGCCTGCCTGCCATGCTTAGGGCGCCAAAATACCTAGAGCCGCCCCTGCCCAGAGGAATAGGCCACAGTGGCTTTAAGCCCCCTTGCAGCCTCCTGATCCTGGGCTGTTCTGTCGAGTGGCCCCCTGTGAAACTTAAGACAGCCCTGTGGGCCAGGGTAAGTTACAGCAGCTGCTCCAGGACTGGCTATTAGGCAACAACGTTGTCCAGAATGTCCACAGTGCTACATGCTGCTCTCCAGTCCCCAACATTCCCCCCCATACCAGGGCTTGCAAAGGGCTCCTCATAAGACAGCTTTATCATTGTCTTCTAGAGTGTATCTGCCAGGAGAATTTTCCCCTAGCTGGAATTTGGAGCTTTAAGGACCCTTTGCATGGCTCCAGCCCCTTTACCCAGCATAACCAAATGCATAATGATGCATTTCTAACCATCGGGAGAGTGAAGTCTTCCAGGAGGAGCAGTGCAGGCACAAAATCTAACTGGCTTCGAACCTGAGCTTGATAAGTTTATGGAGGGGATGGGCTGATGAGATTGCCTGCAATGCCGTGTAGCTGATCTGAGACTGCCAGCAGCAAATATCTCCTACCACTGGTGATGGGTCACTAGATGGGGAGAGCTCCGAGTTACTACAGAGAATTCTTTCCCAGGTGTCTGGCTGGGGGGTCTTGCTCACATGCTCAGGGTCTAACTGATCACCATAATTGGGGTTTAGAAGGTATTTCCCCCCAGGTCAGATTGGCAGAGACATGCAGGTTTTTTGCCTTCCTCTGTGGCGTGGGGCACAGGTCACTTGCAGGTTTAAACTAGTGTAAATGGTGGAGTCTCTGTAAGGTGAAGTCTTTAACTTTAGTAACTCAGCCAGAGGTCAGGGATCTATTGCAGGAGTGGCTGGGTGAGGTTCTGTGGCGTGCAACGTGCAGGAGTTCAGAAAATATGATCCTTTCTGACCTTAAAGTCTATGAGTCTAAAGGGGGTGGAGTGGGGGGTGAGGATCTCACCCTTACTTATCATGGCTCTGATCCTGCAAACATTTGTGCATGTGTTCACAGTTAAATATTTGCATAAATATTTGCAGCGTCAGAGCCTATATGGATGCATGATAAAGTTAAGTGGAGTTAATCCAGATATACACAAGTTAAGTGATATTAGTATCGGGCCCAAAGCGTCTGCTAGTAACTTACCCTGTCCAGAGGGCTTGCCCAAAGCCTATTATTACCACAGGAGACCCACTTAAGCCCCAATATGAGGATGTAACACTTGCTCTAAAACCAAAAACAACTTCAGTATATGGAACATTGCATCCATGGCAGTATGCCATTCAACTTTTAGTATTACAATACTCGGTGTTGCCATTCTCATCATTTTCTTGTGAGTTTTGCAATATTTGTTGTCTTTTTTTAAAGCCATAGCACCTCAAGTCATAATTTTGTGGGACTCTGATAGGGTGACCAGATGTCCCGATTTTATAGGGACAGTCCCGATTTTGGGGTCTTTTTCTTATATAGGCTCCTATTACCCCCACTCCCGTCCCAATTTTTCACACTTGCTGTCTGGTCACCCTAGGCTCTGAGCTTTCATTTTTTTAAAAAAAGTAAGTTTCTAGCCTTTGTGGCTGTGGAAAAAACAGGAACCAAGTGCCCCTCCAGGCTCAGAACCCGGAAGGCAATGAAGAATCCAACCTGTATTTTTTTTTAAATCTCATTTTTTAAATTCAATCGCATAATTTTGGGGACTGGATTCATGATTTCTGAATGGTCAAGGTTGGCACTGTGGAATACATTAAGCATAATTCATTTTGATATTTCTTTATGGTTTATAGGTTCACTGTGTAAAATAGTAATAATGATCTCGGGCTCTTCCTGATAGGCTTGGAAGGAGTTGATTTTTATTGGCGTACATCAGTAAACATTGATTTCACACCCACACACACACAAACCGACAAACCTATTTCCAGCAATAATGACCAAAATTAGACAGACAAAGTAAGAAAGATGCTGTTTGAGAACGGATTACAGTTTGATTAAAGGATATTTACTTTGTACATTTTGACATGATGTTGACAATTCGTGTTTTAAGTTATAAAGCTTTCACTTTTTGAATCTCAACATCTACCGTCATTAAATAATTTATTTAATTTCCTGCAACTGTGAAAACTTATATTGATAAAAATGGGGAAAAAAGGCTTACAAATATTGATATGATCTGTAAAAATTATGAAAGAATAAAAATTGAATTCTGCCATGCCTGCTGCTGGACTAAAGGCACAGAGCTTTAGTTCTCCCAATTGGTCATTAATTGCTGGGAAATGCCCTTCCTATCAGTTTTTATTGATGAATCTGGTTTTCATTTCAGACTATTTCCTTGTCTTGGTGTCACCACCTCATTGCTACATCATTAGTGTCCCAAAGCTAAATTGCTCTGGCCCTCCGCAGACATATGGGGCCTTGATTTACAGAATTCAGGCCTGTCTGCATTTTGTGCATCTGTTTGACGTGTGTTGTTGAATGTGCATGTGCAAACTTAGTATTTTGCATGCACATGTGACTGTCTAGCCCTGTGCATCTTCTGCAAGCGCTTTATGCAATACATCCACCTAATAGTCTACGCAGGGCTGGAGTCTGAAAATTAGGTGCCCCATGAACATTTTTGGAGAGAGAAGAGAGCATGTAACTGCATCCCAGGTTATTTTAGGACAGTACTTAGCACAATAGGACCTCACTCTTGACTGGGGCTTCTCTATGCTACTACAATACTAATTATTACCAGTAATAATAAAAAATATAAACAGTTATACCAATGTTTAAATTGGATTTGGCAAAGAAAAAGAAGTGAAGGGGGTTTCATATAGAGTCTGATCTTGGGTCAGCTCAAACAACATATCAGTTTTATGGTTATTTCATGGGGGTAGTGGTGTTAATGGTAGTATGGTCACACAAAAATCTGATTGTACTGCAAGTTAACTTTCCCATGATGGCAGCAATGTTCAGGATAATGTAGCCCAGCCCAGCATCTCGTGAGAAACTAGATAAGATGGCAACGAGTACACAGCATACATGAAACCAAGGTATTTGTGGGCATCTGCAAAATGTAATTTACTTGAAATCACTATTGTAAAATGAGCTGGGACAAGATGTCTTGTATGTTCTGTAGATTCAAATGTGTTTCTGCGCCACTGATTTTCAGTGCGAAAGATGACAAAACTAATAACGCTTGAATATAACAAAAGGGTTTCTGTTTTAAGCCAAAGCTGCATGAAGCACTTCCTTTGAATTTCACAGCATGATGCAACTCATAGACAGTGTTTTAAAGCTGTAATTCATAAATGCAATACATTTCTACATGGAGCTGGGAAATCTCTTTCTGATGGTTATGGTCAGAAGAAAAAAGTAGAAATCCAAAATAAAGTCACTCTCCTTTGTGTGTCTCCTATATAAATATTAATTGTGTACTATACTGAATCTTAGGCATCGTACAGGGGCTAGGTCATTTTGTAGAGGTTACAACAGAGGTAGGCAACCTATGGCATGCACGCCGAAGGCAGCACACGAGCTGATTTTCAGTGGTACTCACATTGCCCGGGACCTGGCCACTGGTCCGGGGGCTCTGTATTTTAATTTAATTTTAAATGAAGCTTCTTAAACATTTTAAAAACGTTATTTACTTTACATACAACAATAGTTTAGTTATATATTATAGATGTAGAAAGAGACCTTCTAAAAACGTTAAAATGTATTACTGGCGCACGAAACCTTAAATTAGCGTGAATAAATGAAGACTTGGCACACCACTTCTGAAAGGTTGCCGACCCTTGGCTTGCAACTTAATGATATCAAGCAAGTAAGGACATTAAGGAAAATATTAGTTCATTTTTACTTTTTCAAGCATATTGAGTGACTCAACTTTTTTAGAACAAATGTGCTGCAAACTTTTGAGAACAGAGACTTGCATTTGATTAGAAAGGTTATTATGGTTGAGATGTGATTTCTAATCTAACTTCTCTCCCTACAACTCTTCAGCTGCTTAAAACATTCTGAAACAGACTCTTTTGGGGGCTGGAATTTCCCATGTTTGGTTTCAGCACAAAAGCATTAATTTTTTTTTAAGTTTGAACAAATATTTCAGCTCCTTCAGTTATATGAACATGGAAAAAATGCACTTCTCCCAGATGTTACAAGTTAAAATGTTGGGCTTGCATAGCTCCAAAGTGTCTGAAGCTAGAATCTTCAAACTTACTGCATTTTATACTCCCTACTGAGGAAGGACAAACAAGGAAAGCTGAAAGAAATCAATTCTGTAAGAAGATTTTTAAAATGAAAATCCTAATACAACAAAATATGCCTGTGTCTTTCTGCAAGGTTATTATTCTATTCTGGATTCTATTTATTAGACATTTGACACTGTAGAACACATTTTTTTTTCCACTGAGAGTAGTTTGATTTCAAGAAGGAGTCAAACCGTTCCTTGTTGGGTGCTGGGATTGTGGGCCAGTTTTTCAAAACATGGCCTCCATTTTGGCAACATCCGTCTGTGGGCACAAAAAACTGTGGGTGCAGTTAATGTCACTTGGCTGTGGAGGTACTTGATTTGAGGTTGCTTTCATCCACCACGGCCCTGGGGAACCTTGGTGATCAGTGTCCATACTTGAAAGTTGTATGGACGTTCGGCCTGGTAAACTGCCTCCTAAGGAGTCTCAGGACCATTGTTCAGATAATGCACAGCATGGGATCCACTACTGTATACCCCACTAAGTTATCTCTGGCTGCAAAGCTGAGCAACTTGGGACTCAATGCTCATCAGTGTATGTTATATGGGGGAGTCACACAAATTTCAAAGTTATTAAATTCAGCCCTTGTTGGGGGTTCTTCAGTACGGGGGCAGGGGGTTGTTTTGTTTTTAAAGACTTCCTCATATGTTTGATCAACTCAAGGTCAAATGGGGTAGTACAGTTTTAACAGTTATCAAACATACTCTGCATTTATCAAAAATTATTTAAGGAACTGTTTGGTCAAGAAGAAAAATCATAATAATCACCATATTTTTATGATATTTTGGAGGCATTTACTGGTAGATGTTGGCATGAACTTATTAAGATGGGAAAGCACCCAGCACTAATTTAAACATGAATTCCTTTATTACGTCCAAAGGCCAAATAGTATTTTATACCAGTGGTTTTCAACCAGGAATCCAGGGGTCCAGGGGGCTCCGAGCACATTTCAGGGAGTCCACCAAGCATGGCCGGCATTAGACTCTCTAGGGCCTACGGCAGAAAGCCAAAGCCCCGCTATGCAGGACTGCAGCCCAAGTCCCCAAACCTCACCAACTGGGGCTGAAGCTGAAGCCTGAGCAACTTAGCTTTGTGATGCCCCCTGTGGCATGGAGCCCTGGGCAATTACCTTGCTTGCTACCCCTTAATGTTGGTCCTGGCTGTTATATGCAGAAAATCAGTTGTTCTGGCAGAGGCGAGCCATGGAGTTTTTATAGCATGTTGGGGGAACCTCAGAAAGAGAGGTTAAGAACCCGTTTTATACATTTGCGCTAAACATGGCTAACAGCTTGAAAATAAGCAGTCACTACCCCTAATTCAATAACAAAGTATTCATAAGCATGTGATCAGTACACTTACAAATAGGCCAGGCCTAGGGAAAACTGTCTCATCATAGCATGCTCGGGCATGATCAAGTAGGATCTAACAAAGAACTTTCACATTCACGGCTCTCTTTGTACCCTGCAGTTAGCTTGCTCGCTTTAGCAAAAAACTCAATTTGAAGCAGTTCTTCCTTGCTGTTTTCCTTTCTCCAAGGCCTTTCTTTCTTATCTCCTCCTTGCTTACCAGTAGAACAGTGGGAAAGTTTGTGCTTGTTTTTTTTAAGACAGTTTTCCTTTGTCTTATTACTGTAGCTTTTCACTTTTATCAGTTACTTTTTGAACCATTTATCCTTCCTACTACAAATAAGTAATACTCACAACCTTCTTTACTTGCTGATTACAGTCTTTTTCAGCTTACTAGCCACAAACTATAAAGCAAATATATTATTTTTAACCACTCTTAATATCACTTTAATTCTTTGATTTCCTACCTATCTCTACAAAACTAGAGCATGCACTTTATAAATTTTTTAAATCATGTTCAATATTATAGTGCATTAATGAAAAATACAGCTTTGTTAACTTTGGCCGTGATCCTGCAATAAGTTCTATGCAAGTGAGCCCCTGTATCCATGTAGAGTTCATTGCAAGATCAAGGCCTATCAGCAGATTGGTGTAAAAGAGGATGCATGCCCTGACCACTCCTTTCCTTCCTGTCTTCAGGGCCGGCTCCAGGCACCAGCCAACCAAGCACGTGCTTGGGGCGGCACCTTGGGGCGGCGCAGCACTCGGGGTTGTTGGGGGGGGGTTGGTTCGGCGAGGCAACGCTGGAGCGTGTGTTTTTTCATCCGGGCGGTGCTCGGGGGGGCGTGTTTCAGCAGCATGTCACTTGGGGGAACTGGGGCTTCAGGGGGGTTCTGTGGTGCGGCACTAGGGGTGTTTGGCAGCATGGCGCTCGCGGGGGGGTGTTACAGCGGGGCAGCTCTCTTTTTTTTTTTTTTCCTTTTGCTTGGGGCGTCAAAAAAGTTAGAGCCGGCCCTGCCTGTCTTGTACCTCATGCCCCTCCTTATTTGCTTTCTGAGGTCAAGTAAGCTTTGTTTGCACGTGATTAAAAATACTCATTCCAAAAACTATTAAGAACAAGAAATGTATAACAACCATAAACATTACATGCACACTACATACATTTAACATGTCTTGTGTTCTCAAATTTAGTGTCCCACATGCAGAGACAAGGCATAGGTTTATTAAGATTATTTATTTGTTAACATAACACAGCTCTAACTCTGAGTTTCTCTGGCAAAACAAGAAGATTAACATCCATACTAGCCTCTCGAGTTGAGTACAGTGGTAACTATGGTCTCAAATTCAGCCTAGTAGCAGGATGTCATGTGTTCAACATATAGTCTTCTTTGTTCAGTACAAATAATACACTGTGAACAAGTATAAAATGTTTTGTATTGTCTCCACTGTGATTCATGGCTATACCTAAACAATACGTTAACTGAGATGTATAGCGGCAAAAGCTATACACTGAATTTCAGTTGGTCCATCTTTCAGCGCATGGGAGAACAGTTTTCCCTTTTTACCAAAAACAATTAGGCTGTGGGCCAAATACTGTCCTCTGATATACATACACTGCTCCCTCACATCAACGCATATAACAGAAGGCAAAACTTGGTTCACTGAGTTTTATTATATCCTTTAAAATGCTGCTTAATCTTTATAATACAGTGCCTGTACACCTGTCACTACACTATAGCTACACTGGAACAAAGGTTATCCTTATCGGATGGGGGACTTTGTCCTGG
Organism: Gopherus flavomarginatus; assembly: GCF_025201925.1. Taxonomy (NCBI): domain Eukaryota; kingdom Metazoa; phylum Chordata; order Testudines; family Testudinidae; genus Gopherus; species Gopherus flavomarginatus. Next base: position 150,088,446 of record NC_066620.1, on the reverse strand, counting down.
GAAGCAAAGTCCATGAAAAAGATTTGGGGGTTGTGGTGGATAATCAGCTGAACACACGCTCCCACTGGGATGCTGTGGCCAAAAGAGCTAACGTGATGATGGGATGCATAAGGAGAGGAATTCTGAGTAGGAGTAGAAAGGTTATTTTACTTCTGTATTCAGCACTGGTGTGACTGCTGCTGGAATACTGTGTCCAGTTCTGCTGCCCAAAATTCAAGAATGATCTAGATAAAGTAGTGAGGGTTTTGAGAAGAGTCATGAGAACGATGAAAGAATTAGAAAACATGCCTTGTAGTGATAGACTCAAGGAGCTCAATCTACAGGTTAATAAAGAGGTTAAGGGGTGACATGATTACAGTCCATAAGTACCTACCTGGGGAATATCTAATAATGGACTCTTCAGTCTAGTAGAGAAAGGTATAACATGATCCAAATTGAAGATAGACAAATTCAGCCTGGAAATAAGACGTACATTTTTTTAACAGTGAGAGTAATTAACCAGTGGAACAGTTTACCAAGAGTCACGGTGGATTCTCCATCACTAACAATTTTTAAATCACAATTGGATATTTTTCTAAAAGAAAAGCTCCAAGAAGTATTTGGTGGAAGTTCTGTGGTCTGCATTATAGAGGAGGTCAGGCTGGGTGATCACAGGGGTCCCTTCTAGCCTTAGAGTCTCTGAATCTACTAATGCATTTATGCTGTAATTATATTGTGCTTTTGGATAACAAATTACCACTAATTCATATAACTGGCTGGTTAACAACATGTCTGAATTATTTATTTTTTTATTTGCTTTGATAATATCACGTATTTTTAGATTTCAGGTTCACTAACTACATTGTGTTTACACTGAAATTACTGCAGTCACGTGGGCACCCTAGCAGTTTTCTGAGTGTAGTAGCAATTAAAAGAATCAAAAAGTGTGAATATCATTTAATTACACTGGAGAATGGGCACTTGTAAAAAGTTTATTTTTGTTTTAGAGATAAAGGTTTCAGCGATATTCCCTATATTTACATGTGGACTATCACTAGAACTAGTAATCTCTAGCACCAAAATTAATTTTAAATTATTCGACTATAACTGCAGTGTCATTATAGTCATTGTATTATAACCAAAATATCTTTGTGTGTAGCCAACTTCAATTATGCTCTGATGAGGGTCCAAAGGATTAGGTGACCTTTGCTATTAAATAGCAAAAATAGCAGCTGCTATTTTCGATATATTTTTACATTTATAAAAACTTTAATTTACAGAGCTTCCCATTTATTTTACAACTTTGTTTTTATTAAGAATGTTGTTGGGCACTGCACTGAGGAGAGGATTGTAAAGCCTTTTCCACATTGCTACATCAGTGTGAGCTGATGTAACTCCACTAATGTCAGAGTTCTAGCAGCTTTACAACAGAGGAGAGAATCAGATCCTTCCAAAAGAGCAGTAGCATATGAAGGCGGAAATGTGTTGCATTCCACAGAGTATGGAATAAGGTCTACATGCAAGTTCTTGCAGCCCAATATGAACTGCATCATCAGTCTTTTGCCTGTGTTCATGTGACAAACTGTGTTTGCATATAGACATCTATCTTAGCACTTTTGTATCAACCGTGACAGTATCTGAATGCCTGGGATTGGCACCTTTGGCAATGAGAGCACAAGTCTTTAATATTTAAGCTAAAGGTAAACTCATTAGTAACAAATCTGTCTCAATCTTTTTTTTTTAAAGGGTATTTGCTCCTCCTTTGGGTTGTCAGTAACTTTATGACCAGAAAGGTCATACTGCAAACTGAGAGGGGAAATATCACCTTACTCTTCACCTAGCACCATTGGCTTCACTGGCATATGGTGGTATTCAGTGTGAGTAGGGCATCACTATGTGACCCTTTACCATTACAATAGAGTCAGCAATGAAACTATTTTTATTTGCAATAGTCACTTCTCCTCTTTCAATCCAACCTAAAGCCATTCCATGAGTTAGCTATGTTGTTTTCTCCAACCAAAATTGGACAGAGATTTGCTAAGGTTTAATCCAACACTCAAGTCTTTCCATTGATTTCAATGGGTTTTGATTCAAATTCTAGCACAGTGAAACTCAGACAGGCTCGCGAGCCGCAAGTGGCTCTTTAATATGTCTTCTGTGACTCTTGGCAGCACATAATATTAAAACACTGATTTAATTAACAACCAGTCAGGATGCTTTTACTGTGTTAACCAATTGTAACTAATAAAATAATAATACTTGGACATTTTTCTCTGTGAATCATAGGCACCGACTCCGTGGGTGCTCTGGGGCTGGAGCACCCATGGGGAAAAATTAGTGGGTGCTCTGCACCCACTGGCAGCCAAGCTCCCCTCAGCCCCCACCCTCCTCCTCATCCCCCGCTGAGCTTGCCGCGTCCCCACTCCTCTGCCTACCTACCAGCGCTTCCCTCCCACTGCTGCCAAACAACTGTTTGACGGTGTTAGCACGCTTCGGGGGTGGGGGAGAGGGAGGTGCAGGAACGTCGCCTACTCAGGGGAGGAGGCAGGGAGGAGGTGGGGCTGGGGCGGGGATTTGGGGAAGGAGTTGGAATAGGGGCAAGGAGGGGATGGAGTTGGGGCATGGATTTTGGGAAGGGGTTGGAATGGGGGCACGCAAGGGGTGAGAAGAGGCAGGGCAGGGGCAGGGCCTCATGGAAGCGGGGGGGCGTCATGAACCCAGGGGATAGAGGGGAAGTCAGCACCTATGCTGTGAATTATATATATTTTTTGTGTGTGTGTGTGTGTGTGTGTGTGGAGGGGAAGTCAGCACCTATGCTGTGAATTATATATATATATATATATATTGTGTGTGTGTGGAGGGGAAGTCAGCACCTATGCTGTGAATTATATATATTGTGTGTGTGTGGAGGGGAAGTCAGCACCTATGCTGTGAATTATATATATTGTGTGTGTGTGGAGGGGAAGTCAGCACCTATGCTGTGAATTATATATATTGTCTGTGTGTGTGTGTGTGGAGGGGAAGTCAGCACCTATGCTGTGAATTATATATATATTGTGTGTGTGTGTAGAGGGGAAGTCAGCACCTATGCTGTGAATTATATATTGTGTGTGTGTGTGTGTGTGTGTGCGCGCGTAAACTCTGGCTCTTTTGGGCAATGTGGATCACTAATTTGGCTCCTGAACCACTGAGGTCTATGTATCACTGTTCTAGCACATTTTATATATAGGCTTAGCAGAATTTGATTTTTTGTTAAAATTTTGATTGATAATCATGTTTATTTTAAGCACTTTATTTGTATCTATTTAAATTTTCAGTAGCAGGGAATTATGGGGGGGTCAGACAGTGAGGGGAAGGGTCAGACAATTGTTTAATGACTGACAGTAGATTTTAAGATTAGAAAAAAGTTAAAGCTTTAGAACCCTTAAAACACAAACTGTCAACATCCTATGTCAAAATATACAAAGTAAATATTCTCAAATGAAACCCTAATTAGTTCTCAAGCAGCATTTTTCTTACCTTGCCTATCCATAAATGTCTATTATTGAGAGAAATAATTTTTCTTTGGCTTGCGTGTGTATGATGAAATCAACATTTGTCAACATTTACCAATAAAAATCTAATCCTTCTAAACCTAATAAGAAGGTTTAACCTTTCTAATTTATACAGTTGGAGCTTTTAAGAATTACAGAACCAGAGTTGTGTATTGAACAGCATGTGTAGGTCTAATAAATCATGTGTTAAAATAGTCCTTCAACCTCCTGACACAGAACAGTAAAGCTATCATAAAGAAACAAACATTGACTTTAAAAACAAGGCATACACAGTGACATTTAGCTGGTACAAAATGTAAATCCAAGCAGGACCATTTCCCCAGAGCTGAATAAATGACATTCACTGGTTCTGAGGTAAATATTTATGTGTTCACCATATCTCTAACCAGCAGATAAGAAGTGAAGTGGAAAATGAATTCACAAGAGAAGGTTCCCACATTAAAAATGTATATGTCATTACCATTTTGCCCACAAAAGCTAAAAGCATCTGGGGGATTTAGGATAGCAGACTAGGATACATTTCTTTTAGTAGTTGGTGGTAGGGTGATCACCAATCCCAAATTGGATGGGACAGTCCCAAAATGCAGAGTTCAAGTCCCAAACCTAGGCTGAATGACTCCAAAACAGCCCCCCTTCCCCACGAGGCCCGACCCCTGCTCCTCCTCTTCTCCCCAAGTACCCGACCCCTGGCCAGGCTAGAAGCTGAAGCTGGGCCATAGTAAGAGCCGCCCAGGTCGCTGTGGAGAGCCATGGACCCTCCACCTGCCTTGGGTGGCATAAACTGGGGGGTGGGGACATGGGCCAGAGGTTGCTCTTGGGCACCTTGGAACCCTATCCACAGCAAGTGGAGGGTCCGAGGGTCTCCATAGTGGGCCAGTCTCTCTGGACAGGCTGACCAGGAGGCTTGGCTTTGGGGAGGGGATTGAAAGGGGGGGCATGGAGGCTTGGGTGGAAGAGGAGGAGCGAGGGCCTTGGAAGGGGTGGGGCTTCTGCATGTGTCCTGCTTTTGCCTTTTCAAAGGTGGTCACCTTAGTTGGTAGCTTAAATTGAAAATAGCTCACATGACTAGTTCTCACTCCTGGTGTCATGATCCTAACACACAAGCTCAGCTATAGTGTAAGGACTCAATCCTGAAAACACTTGTGTTAAAGTTTTCAAAGGTTCCTGAGTGACTTAGGAGCCTAGGCCACAGTGACTTTCCATGAGACTTAGGCTCCTCAGTGCCTAAATTACTTTTGAAAATGGGACTTAGGACCTTTTTAAAATTTCACCATTAGTACTGGGAGCAGTGCTTACCAATGGGAGTCAGTCAACCACACTAGTAAGCAGTACATCTGTAGCAAGTGGCTGAAGGACTGAGCCATCAGCTGGTGCCACAAGTCGTCATCATCATCATCAGGTTCCTATTATGCCTCTGGCATTTAGGGCAGTGATGAAGGTCCTCCATTCCTTTCAATCATTTCCCAGCTGTACCCCAGGTTTTTCATCTCTGCTTCCACAGCTCTTCACCATGTTTTTGGGCAGCATCATTTTTCACTTGCCTTCAGATGTCCATCTTATTGCTACTCTGGTGATGGAATCAGTTACCACCGAAGCACATGACTGATCCATCTCCAACGCCTCCTGGCATTGATGGTGCTCAGATCCTCTAGGCTGCACTGTGTCAATAAATCTTGGTTTGAGATTGTTCTGGGCCAAAAGATACCAAAGAAAGGAAATCTCAGTGATTGTAATAACTGGTGTGTATCACACTTTATGCCAAGCAAAGTATTGTGTAAGATCATAGTCCAGCGTATATCAGAGGCAGTTGGTAGCATTCTCAGAAAAGATCAAGCTGGTTTTTGGAAAGGGCGTGGATGCACAGGCCAGATTGTCACTCTATGAAACATAATAGAACAGTGCTTAGAATGGCAATGGCAACTCTACATAAATTTCATAGACTTTGAGAATGCTTTGGATAGCATTCACAGGACCAGCCTACGGCACATTCTGCAGGCATATGGAATGCCTTTCTGTATAATCGTCATAAAAAGCTTCTATTTCAACTTTACATGCAGTGTTGATCACAGTGGTGCCCCAAGTGTGTGAGGCTTAATTCATTTCTGTAAAGTGCTTTGAGAACTTTGGATGGAATGATATATAAGAGAAGACTATTATTAGTGACAGAAACTCGTTCCACCTAGTAACTCTTGCTAGAGATGATTTGGCTTCCAGAAAGTTTAATTTGATGGCTGCCTTTCAAAGAACTAGAGGAGAAAACTAGGTTTTTAAAGATGCTCCACTGATGTGGCTTAATCATTTGCTTTTAGAAGAGAAGAATAACCCTTTAATATGTTTCCTTCCACTATCCATGATTGCACTTCCACCGTCTCTCTCTCGCATCCCAGCACGTATTGGTTTAGGCCCACGCAGGTGCTTTGCTCAGCAAATAGAAAGCACCTGGATCTCTTCATTCCATCAGAAAGGCTCCCAAAAGTAGGGAAACAAACCTAAAAATTGTATGATTCTATTCTGTATAGGTTCTTGTATCATTCTCCTCACCATAGTATCTGAGTGTTTTCCAGGAGTGTATTAAGTGAAGTGACTCACACCTATCATGAGTGGTTTGATTGCACTAAAGTTGTCATACAGATTCAGCCTCTTCCTCACCTCCAGAATCATCCTCTCTAACTGAAGGAGGAGAAATGTTGGCCTCAAAGTCCAAAAAGTTGGAAACAGAACCCCAGCATAGATTATTTCCTCTTATTTATTTAGACAACAGGTTATGCAAAAATAGTAAATATTTTTCATTTATGTTTTCCTGAAATCTTCAAGAAATAGTGGGATCTGCATCAAAGCATGCATTTGTGTATACTTTTCAAATCTTCGTTCAACAATAGGACCATTAATGAGTGGAAATGAGTCCTTGTCACTCAAAATTGTCCCTATTATTGACCCTAGAGAGGTCCACTGAATCGTTCTTGGATTGATCTGTTTACATCATGAACAAGAGCACTTCTCCAGAGAACAAAGCAGAGGCAAAGTTGGCAACACACAGACTGTGTGTGGCTAAACATAAGAACATGTGTGACTGGGCAGTTTCTTTTTTCTATGCATAAATATCTGCTGCCAAAGGATGTCATCTGTATATAGAAGCTCCTCTGTTATTTCTGAAGGCACAAATGTTTGTAATATCCTTAATTTTGGGAGAATGCTCTCTGAGGCAGGTAACTGATGGTAACCTCCTTCACCCTGTATCTGGTTGACTGACAGATTCAGTCGCATCCAGATACTGCAGTGAAGGGACTCAGACTCCCCTCGCAAACACACACTTCAATTGAGGATCAATAGATGTCAATTTCCTTTAATAAGAAAAGAAATGTAATCTTGCCTCTGGGTGCATGGAGCGAGAATGCACATTGACAGTGATGTGAGTTATATGTGCATACTGAAGAGAAAATAAACCCTTTAATGTTTGCATCCTCACTCTGCAATTTAAATATATTAGCAAACTGTCCCTTAACCACTGTGCTCCAGACCCATCAGTCAAATATAGTCTCCTCTGATCAGCTCTGTACGTAATGAAGATGATACTCCCTCTATGAACTACACGAAGGGAGTTCAGAACTTAGCTGTCAAACTCTAATATGCTCATTATTTGAGCTGTCCTCCCACCAATATTTCATCTGATTGCCGAGCTTAGTCAAATATTCAATGAATAATCTGAATGGAATTTTGAACAGGAGGAGGAAACATTATGGAAGGCCCTGAGGACCTGCCAATCCTCAATATATTGTCTGTCTTTATTGGCTCTATGAGGGGGAAAGTGTTTTTCTTTTCTTTGTGCTTCTAGAATCAAATAAAAAAAGTGAAAAATGTAATGTCAGGACATTGGAAAACAACAAGGCAAAAATAACTGCAGCTCTCATATTTTGAAATGTCAGACTTTCAACAAAAGCTCTGCTTCATTTCTTCACATCTGAGCACCTGCACTACCCAAAGCAGAGATTCTCTTCCCCCATCAACATCTTCTACGTTCACAAGTTTTCCCGGAGGAAGGTTTCCTTTCATTTGTTTTTAGACCGCCATCAGCATTACAAACATACAATCTGACACAAACTTTGGAAATTCCAAGGCAAAAAAAATATTGTTAAACCAAAGTTAAGCTTTTAAGTAAATAAAACCTTAAGGAATGCACGTTAATAATACAGTATAGCTAAACACACAAATATCTGCAAGGTAGGAAGTTAAAAAAAGATGATACTTCAATAATAAAAAACTTGGCCGTATTGAAATGCAGTTAGGGTAACACAACCACCTTAACTTTGGGTTTTGTTTAAAAAGATATTAACAGTGTAACAAATCCATGGCTAACTAGCCACTTGACAACTGTCACTACTGCACACAACAACCATTCAGTACTTCATGGAAGAAGCTGGATAGAAACAACATCTTCCTGCTCAGAAAAATCAAAGGCCTCCACCATTTGAGCTGAAAGAGCAGCACTCATAGGTTTCAGTAGTATAGGACCTATTGCACAATTGATCTGTGTTAATTCTGTCCAGCAGATGCCATACACTTCATCAGTGTATTACAAAAGAAGAGATTACATGGAACCAGTTTTTTTCTTTTGATCTGAACATTCCTCTTCAGTGTTCACAGCCTAACCACTACAGCAGTGTGGGTTCATGAGAGATGACATTACTTTTCGTATTTCATTTAGTCAAACAAAATATTTTGTATGGTGGAAAACAAGTTAGAATTTTAAATGTTTAAAGTCAGTAGTCTAAGGTGTTATCAACAGAAGTACAGAATTATTTTTAAATGATTTTTAATCTGACAGTCTTTCTAGCTAATCATTAATAATGGGGCATCTGCTGTACTTATCTACTGGCAAGGTGGATATTTTATCATCTGTGAAGAATTGTATCTGTTACATACAACATGAAATCTGTGGTGAATGTTTGTCAAATTGCAGCTCATCACTGTCTGACAGGCTTGCCTGAGATTTACTGACATTTTCTTAATAGAAGCAGGTAAAAATGAATACTTATCTGTGAATGATAATTGTGCTGCTGCCCATGGGGGAAAGTATAGTTTGAAGAGCAATAATAGTTATTGTTTCTCATTTGTATGTGAAGACCTGCCTAGGAAAAGTTTAACTTTTACAGTGGAGTTCTTTAAACAACGCTCTAAAACTGGTGTTGTGGACTTCCTTGTATATTGTCTTTCAGTGACTCCAGATCAGATTTATTCAGGCCTGCACCAGTCTAATTACAGGTGCTTTTTTATACCGATTTAGTTAAGCCAATGCAATATTCTGTGTGGATATTCCTGAATCAGTTTAAACCTTGCTTACATCAATTTAGCTTACACTGATTCTTTAGGAAATGCAGCCACATTGATAGAAGCCTGGTTTAAATTGACTTAAAGGTCTCCATGTAGGGATTTTATATCAGTTTACATGAATCAATTTTTAAACAGCAGCTTACATGTAGACTGGCCCTCTGTTTTTAAATTTTCTAATTTCCAGCCCAGTGGATGCACTTGGGATCTCAGTTCTTTGTGTCTTGTGCATCATCTCCAAAAAGGATTCTGTTAGCTGTAAAGATTCATAATTTTGTTCATGATGGAAAAAAAATCCAGCCCACGTTCTCACAGCTGTGTTAGCGCTGCAGGGCTAACAGGAGTTACACATTAAAAATGTTGACTTTTGTCAGAAAAGTAAGCAAATATAAGCTTGAATATGCATGTGTTTGACTACAAGGGGGCAATTTTACATAGTCAATTTTCTCAACATAATTTCTGTTTAAAGTTTTTTGTTTCAATACTTAAAATTCAATGGATGCACATACAGACCTGTATAAAGCAGGTGAATATTGTTTTAAAAGGTTTGCACATGTGACAAACTGTGGCTGCATGCATATACTGCCTTTGTCAGCAAAGATGGAAGCCAAGACTTTCACTGCTAAAGTCTCAGAAAACTCCTTGGCTGTGCAGTCAGAGATCAACCACTAGAGGGAGACATGCTCACAAGGCCAGTGTGTTAAATACTCCTGCTAGACAATCTTGCCCAAGCATCTGAGGTCAACGGAAGTTCAAACTCTGATTGGGGTGCTTTTTTTTTTTTTTTTTTTAAAGAACCATAGCCACATACATACATATCCCATGCTTGTCAGTAGGTTTAAACCTGGAGCCTTCAGCACCAGAAATACAGGCCTGCTACTTCGGCACCATAGCGGGACTTTGTTTTTTTAATGTTGAAGGTCCAGGCTCAGCTCCCATTGACAACCAGGCTATCTGTGCGTTTGGCCACAGTTTGCTACATATGTACCCTGGGTCCATGTAAACAGTGCTTTGTATCCATCTAAAACAGATATAAACAATTAAAATCATATTTTAAAATAGAGAGGGACAGACAGAGCATGGCAAATGACTACACGTAACAGTTCAAATTCAAGGAACAAATTAAAATATGGTAAGGATTTCATTTTAGAAATGGGGCTTGTCATAAGATCAGCAGTGAAGGACCATAGACAGAAACCAAGCGTATATTTAGGATGCTAGCTCTGTGGAATAGTAGTGACAAAAATAGGGCAGCACATTGCCACTCAATAATGAAATTTTGTAAATTCTGCAAAAAGTGCCTAGGCTCCAGTAGGTATTCCATAAGTCATTACAATTAAAATATAAATGATCTGCATTAACGTAATGTGTTGTGATGATACCAAACCCAATTGCTTCTGTCTTTTACAGATGATAGTCAGTACGTCCTCATCATTATATAAACACACAGTAGCAGGCCGCACGAATTATTATGTACTGCATTGCAGCAATTTGTGTACAAAGAGTGAATATATTGGTGATAGTCAAACCCCAAAGTATACAGCCCTTCAGTATAGATAACCAGCCGGAAGGCCAGATGTTCCTCCAAACTGCTTTATTAAGCCTGTGCCCCAAGGCTTTGGATTTGCACGGTGTTGGTTCAGTTCGCCAGTTTGTACCCTAAAAAATTTAATGTGAAGGCTAGGACCCGACGTTCACTATGGTTTGTGCAAACTCAGTGTGTTTTGCCACTGACTTCAATAAAAGCAGGTTCAAGCCTTCGTTGCAAAAGATTCATGCTGCCCTAACCTGGAGTCTCCATAACTGAGTTAGACAGCTCATGAAGACAGGCTCTTGTGAAATTTCTGATACATTTCATTGATCTAGCACAAAAATAGCCTCTCTATTTATTATGCTCCTGCAGTTTTACTCTACAGTAACGTAAACCACACCAGACCGTCTCACAGCTTGTTTTCATTTTCTCTACAGAACAGTAGGCCCCAAAAATCTCCCACTATAAGGAAGGTGAGAATAAGATGCAAATTTACCTGGTTAGCTTGCTTTACACCCTTACTATCCCCATTATCCTAGCTGCTGCACAAAACTTTTCCAATACTATTTGTTCAATATGAGGGGAAAATACTCTATACTGTGCAGTCAATTAAAAAGGCTATTGTAGCATGACTCCTGTAGCTTTCAACTTTATGGGAGTCTAAAGAAGGACTAATGCCCTAGAATATAATATATTTTAAAAATCAACTGCTTTCAATTAGGCTAAGCAATATGACTGGCAACTAAAAAGCAAACTGAGAAGACCAGCATGGGGTTTTCTGAAACAGAAGTGTCTCTGAATTTCTGGTTCACCAGAAAAAAAAAAACGTTTTTAATGGTTTTGTTCCGATTTGGAGTGAAACCAAATTTCAAAATATCATTTCTCGTAAACTGGAAATTCCATGTTTTGGCCAGTGCCAATACTGAGATTTAGTTAACATGTTATATCACTTTGAACAATAGAGTGTTATATAGGTGCTAAGCATTATTTTCCACAAGATAAAATCACATTTAAATAAAGCAGCAATATTTCCTTCCCATTCACAGGTTCAGTCACAAAAGGGTCAGCGGGATAAAGTACTCAAACCAAGTCATGTTGTAAGGGAGATGCTTACACTTCAGATTGATCCAGTACTGCCAAGGGAACAGAGATGTATTATTTGTGTACTGTGGACTCATAACCTAGAGGCAATTTTAAAACAAACTTCAAGGGAATCTGGACTGTCACTCTGGACAGATCCAAGACAAAAATTGCTCATCTGAGAAGATGACAACTTTGGGGCGCTTTGAGTATGTGAACCACTTTGAGACAAGATAGTGGGCTAGATTCTCCATTTTAAGTGGCACCCCAGGCAGCACAACAATAGCGCAAAGTGGGTGTACAATGCTACCAAATCAGAATGGTAACGATTTACATGCACTTCGCACTGCTGTAGATGAATCCAAGGTGCAGGGCCATGGAGAATCTGGCCCACTGTATCAAAGCAAGTAAAGAATTTTAGAAAACTTTAGACTGGCTCCAATCTAAGAACCACTGGGGGTGGAAAGAGGGATGAGTGGGACGGGATACATATCTGGCAAGGAGCTGGGGCTCAGGGGGAGAACTGAGGCTGGTTTGGCAAAGAGACTGGGACTTGGAACATGGAGACTGGAACAGGGAGCCAGGGGGCAGAAGGGAAAACAGACTGGACAAGGAGCCAGGAAAGGAGAACTGAGATTGGTTGTGCAAGGCAACTTGGGACAAGGAGTTTGGTGGAAGGTTCAAACTGGGACTGGCTGTGCAAGGAGACTGGGACTGGGCTGAGACGACTGAGGAGTGGAGACTGGGACTGGGTAGGTGAGGAGAATGGGACAGAGTCAGGGCAGGGAAGAGACAGGACTGGGACAGGTTGGAATGGAGGGAGCAGAAGGAGTCAAGATTGGGGTCCAGGCATCTGTGTCTGTCTTTGTGATGGGGTTTTCACCCCACACATGCTGGGAAAGGGCCTGAGATGTCCATTAACCTGCCTTTTCACCCCTGGAGGGTGGGCCAGGCCTAATTTGAAATAAAGCTGAGCTCAGGGAGAGCTAGGTTTGTCTCCACATAGAGCAGCGTGAGCCCAGTACAATGGGGTGGGTGAAGGCTCTTTGCATTATCCCTCTCTTGCACAGAGAGGGCAGCCACATTCTGGCCTCAAACGAGCACAATCAGTTATCTCCAAAGACTTGTCTTTTGGCTTACTGCAGCTAACAATCATTTTAACCCAACCACACCACGAATCTGCTATGTGAGCTTCTATGACTCTTGTCACACTTGTTTTTAATGAAGAGAACTGACTTTTTATCCAGGAGTAGTTATATGACAGAAGACTTAGCTTTCGGGAGATCTCTTTTTTGCTTTCATTTAGACCAGTGGTTCTTAAACCTTTACTGCAGCCTGCATCCCTTTGGTTCTCAAACTATGTTCTCGCACCCCTTATCAAAAATCAAAATATGTTCTCGTACCCCTTAAACCTAGATATATTTTTGTTTGTACATTACAGTAATCGTTAAATGTATAATGTTAATAAATACATAGGTTTGATGAGACAAAGTAGTTATACTTACATGCCTGTGCTTAATTTGTGTTTTTGATGATTTACCTTCTAAAAAAATCTGGCATGTCCCGCACCCCCAGAAAGGGCAACTCACGCACGCCCACGGGGTGCATGCACCCCAGGTTAAGAACCATTAATTTAGACCAAACATTTTAAAACTCTTCCTACTTTGTTTATGTACAATACATGATATTATAGATCTGCTTTCCACCATTAGGGTCAGCTGCAGGTCCTGCTGATGTCAGTGAGAGTCTTTCCATTGACTTGATTTAATGGAGCAGGCCTTACATTTGCCATGTCCTCTGTATTCAGCTTAATTATAACTGGTACAACAAAGCCTTTTAAAAAGCCTTCCTGGGAATTTAGAGCTGCCTACTGCAGCTGTTACTAATGTAACCCACATACCTTCTGGGTGTGGTGCTGTGTCCCATCTAGTGGCACTGAGACCGCTTAGGGATTAATGAATCTGCTATAGCTTTAGCTAAGGGCCACATGACTTTTAACTCATTCAGTGGAGACTCATAAACTAAGCTCCAGAGATCCCAGGTTTGATCCCGATGACCGGGGTCTGTCAGTGTTATACTAACAGCAAATTCAGTCCTGCACATTATGAGTACACGGAATTTTCACTGACACCAGTGGGCTTGAGATGTAAAAGGAATATGGCATAAGGTCTGCAATCTGTAATTGTCATTTGAACTTTTTCAAAATAAAATAAATACTAAAAAAAAAAAATTTTCGAAGTAGGATCTTGAGATTTCTTGGTGCTTGTCATCTCACTGGCTTGTGTGACAGTGAGAAGAAGTTGATGTAAACCTCAAAGCAAAGGCTATGCTTTTTGTCTCTCCTCCAAAGGCATACACAGTAAGATGTGTCAAATATCAGCAGTAATTACACAAAAATGCTTAGCCTCTTAGCAACACTAATGTGCTGTGTGAAGCTCAATACTTGTTATGAAACTTTAAACATTTGTTTGAAGGCTGCTTGTTATAAAACAATCTGGGTTTCTTTTTAAACATGCTGTTTCCAGAATATTAAAGACAGACATGAATATGAAAAATGAATTGAAATCTATGAAAAGCCAGTAAGTATTAGTTGAAATGGGCTTTTGTTTTAAAAAAAGATATGCAGGAGTAATGCATTTTAAGACAGCAATTAAAGTAACAGGATAGATTTTCTCTACTCATAATGTTTTGGAGTATGATTTGCAAGTAAAGAAAAGAACCAGATTCTAAGAGGGTGTAAACTGGCATAGAGCTACTGATGCCACTGGAGATACACCAGTTTATACCAGCTGAGTATCTAGCCCAAAAGTGTTCTTTGGGACTAAGCAGTAGCAGGAAAAGTGAACAGCAACGAGGGATAAATGGGGGGGGAGAAAGATGAGGGGAGAAGGAAATTACCGACATTCTTGTTTGAGGCAATAACATTAAAAGACTAGGGTTTTTACAGAAGAAAAGTTGGATTTTTCTACATTGATTAACTGATAATTTTTATCTTATAGGAACACTGGATGTTCTGAGCAGAAGGAAAACTGGATGTTTTGAGCTGATCTAGTGAAAATTGGTCATAAGTAATTTCACGTCTGAAGCTTTTCTCAAATGGAGGAATTTTGAATGAGACCCATTATCATCTAGAAGTGGCAGCCTTTTTCTCTGTGTATCCTGGGGCGGGGGGAGGGGGGAATGAATTTCACTAACTGCACAACAGAAGCCAACGTGGCTGTCAAACCCAAAACAGTCACCGAAAAGATGCTTATTACCCTGACCTTGGCCATAATCACAATTTTGACTATGCTACTGAACTCTGCTGTAATTACAGCGATTGGCACTACCAAGAAACTACACCAGCCTGCAAATTACTTAATATGTTCATTAGCTGTGACAGATCTGCTTGTTGCTCTTCTAGTCATGCCCTTAAGTATTACATACATAGTGATGGATACATGGACACTGGGATACTTCATCTGTGAGATATGGCTTAGCGTTGACATGACCTGTTGCACATGTTCAATTCTTCATCTTTGCGTCATTGCACTGGATAGATACTGGGCGATCACAGATGCTATCGAATACGCCAGGAAAAGAACGGCAAAAAGGGCCGGACTTATGATAGTCACTGTGTGGACTATATCCATTTTCATTTCGATGCCACCTTTGTTTTGGAGAAATCACCACAGCGTCACAATTCCCAGCGAGTGTCGCATTCAACACGATCACGTGATCTACACTATTTACTCCACTTTTGGGGCATTTTATATCCCCTTGACGCTAATACTGATCCTCTATTACAGAATTTACCATGCTGCAAAAAGCCTATACCAAAAACGGGGGTCAAGCCGCCACCTAAGCAACAGGAGCACCGACAGCCAAAATTCTTTTGCCAGTTGTAAGCTCACGCAGACGTTCTGTGTGTCAGACTTCTCGACATCTGACCCAATCACGGAATTTGATAAAATACACGCATCAGTGAGATTTCCACCTATTGATAATGACCTGGAGCTGGCTGGTGACCGTCAGCAGATTTCCAGTACACGGGAACGAAAGGCTGCTCGCATCCTGGGACTGATCTTAGGGGCTTTCATCTTGTCATGGTTGCCATTTTTCATTAAGGAGCTTATTGTGGGCCTGAGTGTTCGCAAGGTGTCTGCAGAAGTAGCTGACTTTTTGACATGGCTTGGCTATGTCAACTCCCTTATCAACCCTCTGCTATACACTAGTTTTAATGAAGATTTTAAGATGGCCTTTAAAAAGCTTATTAGGTGCTGGGAAAATTCTTAAAAGCACCTAAAGGTAGATATGACGTGACGCCCTGGCCTTAAGAATGAGTAAAATGCGCTGAATTTGGTAACATTTTGCTTGGAAAAGGGGATTTTTGTGTTTGTCTCTATGCTTGACTTCTCTTTGGCCTGTAACTTGTTTTGCTGTTTTCTACCTCTCGTGTTATTATGGTACATAGTTTCAAATAAATTTTATTATATTGAGGCACAGAATTCTTGAGAAAATAAACTAAAAACCCCAATTATCCATTCATTTTTAAAATCTTATTTAAGCAACAATTTAAAAAATACATATTTATAAAACAAATGGTTGAATTAAGTTGCACTATGACATGGAGGCTTATAATCTATATCCACATATGAGTTTATTCTTTACCAGATAAGTACTTATCACTAAATGAGCGCAAAGTGAGCTATAAACCTGTAATGTGGCATTCAGAGAAAACTGGTTATTTTCCTTCTGAATGAATGGTAATTTTCAGCTTAGTTTATTCCCAAATAAACCTGCTCAGAACACGTTTGGCTCTCCTCACACAGCTGCTAATCTGGAGTGAATCCAGATAACAGAGCAATACTTGGCTCATTCCTTCTAAAAAAAAGGAGCCTGGCATATACTCAAAGAAAACGTCTTGTTTTAGTTGGTGCCTCTTTAAAGTCACACAACTAGATTCACACAGCTAGGGAATCCAGCTAGAGAACTGGTCCTTATTACTGAAGATCCTTCCTGTGTGGGGAAAAAGAGTGGAGGTGCTGACTGCCATCTATTTTATTGTCAGAAGCCCTGGTCTTGTGGGCCAGGGCCCCCAACATGGAGACACCAGAACAACATCTGCATTCTCTTTCCTCTCCTGAATCACTTTAGACATTGTGGGGAACAGGAGACTTGTATATAGCAATCCTCTAAGCCATGGTTGCAAGACCACATCTGTGGCTCCTGTTCCCAATTCCCTCCATTGGGAATAGAACCCTGGAACCCTTGTATTGTGCCCAGAAACAAAGAGACCAAAACAGCCAATAATCTACTCAAATACCTTGACAGGTTTCAGAGAGGTAGCCGTGTTAGTCTGTATCAGCAAAAACAACGAAGAGTCCATGTGGCACCTTAGAGACTAAGAAATTTATTTGGGCATAAGCTTTCGTGGGCTAGAGCCCACTTCATTAGATGCATGAAGTGAAAAATACAGGAGCAGGTATAAATACGTGAAAGGATGGGGGTTGCTTTACCAAGTGTTAGGTCAGTCTGAGATAAATCAATTAACAGCAGAATATCAAGGGAGGAAAAATAACTTTTGAAGTTACAATTAACAGCTAGTCTGCTGTTAATTAATTTATCTCAGACTGACCTCACCCTTGGTAAAGCAACCCCCATCCTTTCACGTATTTATACCTGCTCCTGTATTTTTCACTTCATGCATCTAATGAAGTGGGCTCTAGCCCACGAAAGCTTATGCTCAAATAAATTTCTTAGTCTGTAAGGTGCCACAAGATCGTCTCATTTTTCAAATACTTCGCAATACAGACAACACTATCACTGGTCTGCTCAGCTAGCCTGTTCAGACATCCATCTTCCCTTTTACATGCAGGGCTCAAAAGGACAATAGGCTCTTCTCTACCCATAAGCAGAGAATATTTGAGTTCCCTCAAGAAGTGGGGAGGGTCTGGTACTTCCCTGTTGGTTGATACAAACCACTGCCAAGCTATTGTGGCCATAGCTAGCACAGTCCAGCTAACAAGGCTGGGCACCAATGCCATTAAGGCATATCTGACTGCTCTGAACTTGAAACAATCGATACTTTGCTGGAACTCCCTTCTTGTCCTATATGGACTTGGTCCCCTTGAGGATGGCACTGGTTGTCATCACAATGCTTTCTGACTCTGAAACTTCTCCTGCAGCTGCCAAAGCAGGGATCTTAAAACTTTTTGGCACTGGCACCAGGGAGTCAGACAACTGTTCCTGGGCTTGACTCCCTCCTGGCAGGGCAGGGGTGCTAATCAGATGACCCTATGCTAAGGGGGCCACTGTGTCCACTGTTTGTCCCTAGGGCTCACACATCAAAGAAGGGTGCCCCACAGAATAGAATCATAGAATATTAGGGTTGGAAGGGACATCAAGAGGTCATCTTGTCCAACCCCCTGCTCACAGCAGGACTAATCCCTAGACAGATTTTTACCCCAGATCCCTAAATGGCCCCCTCAAGGATTGAACTCACAACCCTGGGTTTAACAGGCCAATGCTCAAAACACTGAGCTATCCCTCCCCACTTCTGACAGCACCTAGCCAACAGACCTAACACACCCCTAATGGCATGTTGCTCTCAGTGCCTGGGTGAAGGTAGGGTCAGATTCTCCCTGTGAAGGGCTAGCAATGGGGTCCTAAAGGGATGAGAACCTTGGCTGGGAGAGGGATTAAAACATTTGGCTTCTCCCTCCCCACTGCCTGCCTCAACTGCAGCATCCATCCCTCCCTGGTGCACGCTGCGTGCAAAAGCCACATTCCAGAGGAGAGCGTGCTTGGTAGCTACAGGGGGAAGAGCTGAGTCTCTTGGGTTCTATCCCCTGGACAGTGCCTGCACCAATTCTTTCCTGTGCCAAGAGGGCCAAGTGCAGCCACCTCACACTGCTGCAGGGCTCGGCTGCCCAGTCTGGAGGCACTAGAGAAGAACAATGGCCTATCACAGCAGTGCTGGCACCACGACTTACCCCTTGGTTGCTGGCATTTTCCTGAAGGAACCGAGGAATTTGTTTACATGCAGATAGACTCTAGAGGTGTCCTTTTGACAGAGGCTCATGCCTTGGCCATTGTGTCCATACTCCCTCCTCAGATGCTGCTTAGAGCTGCACTCGCTGGCTGAAGGGCTCCAGCTGGGTGGGGGTTGCGAGCAGCCTACACAGCCATACCCCTCCAGTTATACTTCCTACTAGAGGGAACCTTTCCAACACTGTAATGCAGGGACACAAACACACACACACACACCCGCTCTGACATGAGAAGGAGACGGGAAAGGGACTGAAGTGGCTGCACTGGGGAGAGGTGTTTCAAAAGTAATTTCTTGATTTAAAGTATTAGGTGGCCTGTACTGATACTTGTCTAAAGAGACAAGTAGTGCTGGAGGATAGAAAATTTGCTAATCATTCTTTTACAGCAGCTGTTGTAGGTATGCAGAAGGCTTCCGAAACAGATACAAAAGCTGTAAAATTCAAGAGCTGCACAACATTAATTTCTTTTTATTGCATCCTCTTCCCTCCAGCAACTTACTGCGGCAACCACTCAACTACCAGTTAGTGTTAGGTTTAAGATTTTATTTAATTTTAATATTCTGAGATAATTAATAGTAAAAACAGATGGAAACATAACTTCCACATTTTCCTGTTAAATAATGACTTAACATTCATTGCCAGCTGACTTGAGATTTCCTAATTAAGTGATCGGCTAAACACAGAGCTACATTTTCTAACAAATGATGAAGACACCACATTGATGAAGACATCCTGTACGGGGGTTGTACCGTGTGACTGGAGAATTGCTAACATAGTTCCTATTTTTAAGAAAGGTGGGGAAAAAGGTGATCCGGGTAACTACAGGCCTGTTGGTTTGACGTCTGTAGTATGCAACATCTTGGAAAAAAAATTGAAAGAGAAAGTAGTTAAGGTCTTAAGGACATTGAGGTCAATGGCTATTGGGACAAAATACAACATGGTTTTACAAAAGGTAGATTGTGCCAAACCAACCTGATCTCCTTCTTTGAGAAGGTAACTGATTTTTTAGACAAAGGAAACACAGTGGATCTAATTTACCTTGATTTCAGTAAGGCATTTGATATGGTTCCACAGGGGAAATTATTAGCTAACTTGGAAAAGATGGGGATCAATATGAAAATTGAAAGATAGATAAGGAACTGATTAAAGGGAAGACAACAATGGGTCATACTGAAAGGTGAACTGTCAGGTTGGAGGGAGGTTACTAGTGGAGTTCCTCAGGGATTGGTTTTGGGACCAAAAGTGGGAATGTGCTAATAAAGTTTGCAGATAACACAAAGCTGGGAGGTATTGCCAATACAGAGAAGGACTGGGATATCATACAGGAAGATCTGGATTACTGTGTAAACTGGAGTAATAGTTATAGGATGAAATTTAATAGTGAAAAGTGCAAGGTCATGCATTTAGGGATTAACAAGAATTTTTGTTATAAACTGGGGACGCATCAGTTGGAAGTAACAGAGGAGGAGAAGGACCTCGGAGTATTGGTTGATCACAGGATGACTATGAGCCGCCAATGTGATATGGCCATGAAAAAAGCTAATGTGGTCTTCGGCAGCATCAGGCAAGGTATTTCCAGTAGAGATAAGGAGGTGTTACTACCATTATACAAGGCACTGGTGAGACCTCATCTGGAATACTGTGTGCAGTTCTGGTCTCCCATATTTAAGAAGGATGAATTCAAATTGGAACAGGTACAGAGGGCTACTAGGATGAGCCAAGGAATGGAAAACCTGTCTTATAAAAGGAGACTCAAAGAGCTTAGTTTGTTTGACCTAACCAAAAGAAGGCTGACAGGGAGATATGATTGCTCTCTATAAATATATCAGAGGAATAAATACCAGGGAGGGAGAGGAATTATTTACGCTCAGTACCAATGTGGACACAAGAACAAATGGATATAAACTGGCCATCGGAAAGTTTAGACTTGAAATTAGACAAAGATTTCTAACCATCAGAGGAGTGAAGTTCTGGAACAGCCTTCCAAGGGGAGCAGTGGGGACAAAAGACATATCTGGCTTCAAGACGAAGCTTGATAAGTTTATGGAGGGGATAGTGTGATGGGATAGCCTAATTTTGGCAATTAATTGATCTGTGACTATTAGCGGTCAATATGCCCAATGGCCTGTGATGGGATGTTAGATGGGGTAGGATCTGAGTTACTACAGAGAATTCTTTCCTGGATTTTTGGCTCGTAAGCCTTGTCCACATGCTCAAGGTTTATCTGATTACCATATTGGGGGTCGGGAAGGAATTTTCCTCCAGGGCAGATTAGCAGGAGGCCCTGGGGGGTTTTCGCCTTTCTCTGCAGCTTGGGGCACGGGTCACTTGCTGGAGGATTCTCTGCACCTTGAAGTCTTTAAACCATGATTTGAAGACTTCAATAACTCAGACATAGGTTAGAGGTTTGATACAGAAGTGGGTGGGTGGGTGAGACTGTGGCCTGCGTTGTGCAGGAGGTCAGACTAGACGATCATAATGGTCCCTTCTGACCTTAAAGTCTATGATTCTCTGATTTTCCCCACAAACACACACACACACATACCCCAACCAAAGTTGAAAACAGTTCTATGGACTGTTTATTTACAACAGTTAAACTAAGCATTTAACTTGATTGGAACTAACTGATGCAAATAAAAAACCATTCATTAACATGGCACCACTGTTTTGTAACTTCATTTTATTGGTTTCAATCACCGTTGATTTATAAAGGGGTGGAGAAGAATTGAGAAGTTTTTGCTTTGATTGCTGCAACCATTGCTTCAGATACCTCCCTCCAGTTCCATCCTGGATGCTCTCCAGTTAGGCTTCCAGCCATTCCACACCACTGAAACTGCTCTTATCAAGACCTGTAATGACCACTTCATCATCAAATCCCAGGGCCCTCACTTTATCTCCATTCTCCCTGACCTCTGTGCTGCTTTTCACACTGTTAATCACATCCATCTTCCATCAAAATCATGTCCTTCTGTTTTCATTATACTGTTCTTGGCTGCTTCTCTTCCTACCTCTAGTGTGATTCTTTCTGAATCTATTTGGTCGGATCCTCTCCCATTTGTCATTCCTACTCTCTGAGGGGATCACACAGATCTGTTCTTGACCCCTTCCTCTTCACTGCCTACACTTTTCTTTCGGTGATCGCTATTTACACAGCTTCAACCACCATCTTTACACCACCAACTCACAAATCTACTTTTCCACGACTGACTCTTTCTAACCAGTCCTATTTCTCAGCCCATCTCTCTCACATCTCCTCCTGGATGTCTCTCTGCCATCCTAAGTTTAATCTGGGCCAAACAATGCCTCTCTTTTCCTCCCAGACCTTCCCAATGCCCCCAGTATCTTCCATTGTTAACAGTATTACAGTATAACTGTAAGCAGAGTCAGGATAAGCTCTACCCTGACATCTGGTGGAAAGAATTTCAGAGAGTGTATTTGCATAGGCACGCCTACCCTGTCCCAGACTGCCAAGCTGTGGGACTGCTTGGTGACAAATGACTCACCCTCAGTTGGGTGGTACTTGCTAGACAAGGGACATGGGTTCCAAAACCCAGTGAATTGAGAGAGGCTGGGGACAGGTATCTGTGCCTGGTGGTGCAGTCTCCTTGTGGAGCCAGAAGCACCAGTTCCACCCCCGTCCTCTCTCCACTGTGGAATGTCAGAGTTGATTTTTTTATTCCCTCAAGAATCTAAATACAGGTTACTGAGCTGAACTCACTTTGGGCTAATGGTGCACTAGCACTGGGGCTCCCCTACTAAGAGTTGAAATCACTAAAGAGCTGAAATTACTGAGCTGAGAGCACTGAGTACTGTGCTAACTAGTGGGGGAGCCTGAAGATATACTGTGGGACAGAGCAGTTGTGGGGACGGCTGGAGCGGATCACGGGACAGCTGGTGGCAGCGGAGCGGCTGGCAGAGCGGAGTAGCTGTGGGATGGGTGGAGTGGCCCACAGAGCGAGCGGAGCTGAGCAGTTTGCAGGGAGAACTGGAGCAGCTCATGGAGCAGAGCAGCTGGTGGAGCGGAGCAGTTTCTGAGGACGGCTGGAGGAGCAGAGTGGAGCGGCTGGTAAAGCGGAGCAGTTCGTGGAGAAGGCGGAAGCAGAACCCACGGAGAGGCAGGGCAGTTGGCCCCGGACCACGTAAGGTGCCCCTTTCTACCCAGGCTGGGGGGAGGGACCTCTACAGATAAACTCTCGGACTCTGGGGTGGCATTGACCAGAGACTTTTGGGTTGTTGGACTTTGGGGTGATTGGACTTAAAACCCTAAGGGGAAAAAGGACAGTGCCAAACGTACTTGGAGGTGGGTTTTTGTTTATGGTTTGTGTTATAACCCTGTTTGTGGTGTTTCTCCAATGGGATGCCGCATTGATTCCTTCCTTTATTAAATAGATTTTGCTACACTCAGACTCCGTGCTTGCGAGAGGGGAAGTATTGCCTCCTAGAGGCGGCCAGGGGGGTGTGGTATGTGAGTGTCCCAGGTCACTGGGTGGGGGCTCGAGCCGGTTATGCCTTGTGTTACTGAAACGGAACCCCTGGATACTGAACCCGGCCCTTGTTGCTGCCAACTCAGAGGGGCAGAAGGGTTACATAACAGTCATTCAAGCCTGGTCAGGCATACAGAAGAAAGCAAATTCATGATGAACCTCAAAGTAGCCAACTGGGCCTTATAGTCCATAACAAAACAATATTTCTCTTGATTTTAGGCCCCTGACTGGATCAGGATAGGACAAGGTTCTAGCTTCACGCAAAGCTAGCCCCTAGCCTAGTAGAAGCAGCCAGCCCTTTTTATCTGGCCTGCTGGATTCTGATTGGCCTCTTTCTGCTCCCAGCCCTTCTAGGCACTGGAGGACAGGCTCTCGCTGTTCTGCCTATAGCGGATTATGGGAGGCCTCTCTAGACAACCTCTGGAGATCCAAACTCACTATTCTTCCCTTCCAGCAGGACCCCTTTTTCTGGAGGAGTGCACCAAGAGGGCAGAGCCTCTGGCAGGGGCAGCAAACACATGGGTACATCCCATCACACAATAGTACACTGAAGATTATCCTGCTGATCTTCAAGGAGACGGAAATGATAATAAGCCTGCACCTTTAAGAGGCAGTTAAAAAGAAAATCCCTGCCCGAAAAAGCTTCAAGTATAAAAGGCTAATTGTTAATATCTTATTACTAAGCCCCTGAGTCACCCAGCCCCCCACAGTTGTCATATACTATTTTTCCACCTACGTGCAGCCTTTTTCCTATACATTTAACAAGGAGTGAAGCAAACTACTGCCAAAATCACCTGGTTCATTTTGACAGTAGTTGTTAAAAGAACAAGTATTTTTAGTAATTCTATTTCCTGCTTTTACAGACCATTCCATTTTATCTGTATTTAGTTTCCATTATCAGAAAACAAACAGTACTATAGTACTGAGGGGAAATATAATCTTCCAGTACAAGCGGAGAGATTGCTTGTGTGCTTTGTGTAGTCTGTTTAATCACTTCAAATGTCAATATCAGATATGCTGTTTTAGTTCACATTTTACACATCTAAGTGATCTGTGGGAAGAACTATCTTAAATGCTTTATTGCTTCAGTGGACATAGTAGATATAGTGTTATCTTTTATTAGACTAGCCAATAATTTACAGGCATGCATTACATAAGAATCCAGCTGAAAACAATATTCCCTTTGTAATTACTATCTGTTTTACTCCTGAGGCCCACTCCTTTTTTAAAAATGTATTTAGTTGGCTAAATCCTAGTTTATCAGCTGGAAAGTTATTCTTTAAGGTGCCTATATATTACCCTGAAGATGAACATGTTACACTGGCAATATCTACTTGTTTTTCCACAGGAACTTTTTCACTTCTTTATAAATTACACGATTGTCCGATGTGCTAAAAATATTTGTTCCCCGTCTCCCTACAATCTAATATCGCACTTGCAAAACTCATTTCAAAATGAATTAGGATTGAGGTGTCTGATCATATCAACAAGATCTTGTGACTAAATCAGTAAGATTTAACATAATTTAACTTGGGTTCTAGCCTGACTATGTAATTCACAAGGACCACTACTTAGTCATTGTGGATCTGATCCAATGCTCACCGAAGTGACCAGAAAGAATCCCCTTGACTTCAGTGAGCATTATCAAGACTTGGAAGCATAATTTCCTCCCAATTATGCCATCTCTCATCCTATATTTTTCATGGCCAAGATCTTCAGACGGCATAGCTGCATTGAATCAGTTGATTTACACCTGCAGAGGATCTTGCCTAGTGGTGATTGGAGTTTACTTTATATATTCATCTTCTTAAATATTTCTACATCTATTATTCTGAGTAAAAAAATATAACTGGATGACAATATCAACCCTTATTTTTATGATCTAAAGAAAATATTGCTTTCACATCTTCCCCTCTTAATCACACTTCTCTCAGATTCTTTGGAATCTTCTTCCTCCTGGATTTTCATACACTCCTAACTTTTAGGAGGAATAAACCATTATTAATTATTTGTATTACAGTAGCATTTAGGAGCTGTAATGAAGGACCAGGGCCCCATTGTGCTAAGCTATCACATGCAAGCTAACCCCTACCTGCTTCCTATTGTAGCTAGTGGGTAACACCATGCATCTTAATTTCAAGCAGTGGAATTGCAGGTTAGGATCGGGTTTGTGAGCCCAAACTGTACTGAAGAGTTGCTGTGCATATCCCATAATATCATGTAGTTTTCTGACACTATTTCAGTGGTAGCTAAGTGATCACTGTACACTGTATGTGATTTGTAAAATGCTTTGTGATCCTTTAGAAGGACAGGTATAATAAATCATTAACACTAACAGTGGATCACCATGACCCCATAAGAGATCACTCTCTGATACTTCATAGATTATTACAGTTAGAAGGGATGCCAGGTCACCTAGTTTAACCCCTTGCTCAAAGCAGGGCCAATCCCCAACTAAATCCCTAAATGGCCCCTTCAAGGATTGAACCCATAAACCTGGGTGTAGCAGGCCAATACTCAAACCACTGAGCTATCCCTCCCCCCCAATTTTTGTAGACAGAAATTACAGCTCCTCTTGTGTCGCCTTCTAAGGCCTTTATCTCCTGACACATTAACCCGTCCCTGACTGGTCTCACTTCCTCCTCCAAGGTCAGATTCTTTCACTTCCCAAGATATTCAGTGAACTTGATTGCAGTGGGAGAGATGAGAAACTCTCAAATTCAAACCTAGCTTTGAATCTTTTGTTTCTTCCCATGTGCACATTTTGCTTTCCACAAAACAAACCCAATAAAACAGGGCAGGTAATTGTAACACATATTGTCCCACTCCAATCACCAGTATCATGCTGAAGAGAAAACATACAGAACAGCTACTTCACATTTTGTGAGTAATTTGTCATGCAGGAAGTTACTTCGATTAGGCACAAGCTCCCATGTTCTTGGGGTACTCAAATCTTTTCAAGTACTGTATCTTATGACTATACATGGACATTTTTGGATTAGAGGAGTTAAAAAAAAAGACTGTCCTTTCAACTACACTTTATAAATCACATCCCTTTCCTCAGTTCAGAAATAAAATCTACCTTGGGGAGAAGGAGGGGAGAGTTCCTTTGTAAACCATTGTTTTATACTTAGATGACAGTTTAAGATGGAATGGCGCAACTGCCAGCTATCAGTTTTTAAAAGAGCACAAAGAAATTCATCCAAGACATCACAGGGTACAAGTCTTAATTATTGGCAATTAACAGAGGTGACCTTTCCAGGAGTCTAACAAGAAGTTATTGTTTCCTTCCAAGATTATCCACAATAACTTGCTCAGAGCAATAAAATGGTCCAGGCAACTGATTCTCTCTTTGTGATACAACCAGAAATAATCTCACTCATTTATAACAGAAGCAATCTGACAAGCTACTGGAGTGCATGGATAAGCCCAGACAGGCTTATTTTTCTGCTAAATAACAAATCAGCCTCACACACACTGAGAATTTTTCCCATTAACTTCAAGTTTACTGGTCTCTATTATGGCTTTCCTTTTACGTATGTACATTTTAATGCTATCCATCATTTTGTTATTCACACACTTATATTTGAGGGATACAAGAGTTATTGCTACTTTTTTTATTTTGAATTACAAGGAAGTACTTTTTTTTTCTCCTTTGTTTCAGATGTCAGAATTTCTTTTTGTGACTAGCTATTTAATCTGAAGCAGCCAGGGTGGAAAAAGTCCTTCATCTAAATATGGATTTGGTTGCAGACATTTACTTAGGATTGCAAAAGTGGTTCCCAGGCATGGATGACTTTGTCTGGTGCTTATATACAAGTCACAATCCTTTGATTACGCCACAGCTGTTGTCCTACTCTCCGGTAAAGAATGGTGTATCTGTATTCGCTGTATTTTCAACAATGATCAATAAAAAGATTGTGTTCTGTCCTACAATTTAGAATAGCACATTTCCCCCTTTCCTCCTCTTCAAAACACCTTGTAAACAACCACCCAAGTGTGTTAGCATTTTGTGGCCTGACCCACAACTGTCTTATCCATAGCTAAGGTGATAGCAAGTTTTCCATTATTTTGTAGTTTAAAAAGAAAACATAAGTGTAATTAATTTTTTGAAAAATACTAATTCTTCCTTCCCTTGTGCCCCCAAGGATCTGAATTCTCCTGCTTGTTTTCTTCAGGATCTCACACCCAATAAAACATCTCTTCCCATCATCCTTAGGTACTTATAAGCCCCCCATTACTGTAATATCTGAGCACCTCACACTCTTCAATGCATTCATCCTTACAACACACCTGTGAGGCAGGGAAGAGCTTGACAGAAGGGGAAGTGAGGCACAAAAGGACTAAGGTTACACAGGAAGTCTGAGGTGGAACAGGGAATTGAACTCAAGTGAGTACCTGATCCCCTGGGATAGCTGTCTACTTTCTACTGTAAGCATTCATCCTCAGTGGCATTAGTCTTTGCCCCATGAAGTCCCCATCTTTGGCTTCACCCTGGAGAATTGACGCTGGAGGCCAGATGTTGACATATGAGCTCTGCAGCTAGCTGCCTCCTGTCTGCTGGCCCTGCTGCTCCTGTACTATAGTAAGTCAGACTAGGAAAGGGAGAATGGAGGAGCCAGTAGAGGCTGCTGCCAGCTGTAGAGAAGAAGCAGTGGCAATGACCCCTGGCTAAAGAAGCTAGAGACACGGGACTCTAATACAATGTTGTCTCTGCAGGGGTGAAGGTGTAGAATTCCTCTTGGCGGTAATATTTTCACAATGGATCTCCATGAGCTCCCACAGGGCTCTCCTGCCCATTGCTGCATGGGAGAGTTCCTCACTTAACTCCTTAGGCATGTAACCCCCCGCCCCCAAGTACCAGTGGAGCAATAGTAAACCATCCCACTCCCATTGTAAAATACCTCTGCTATATATGAGCTCTGACTGTGAGATCTCATTGTCAGATCTCCCCATTTCCTAAACCAGGACAATGAAACCTGCTTCCCCACCACCCTCCCCCTGAGAGAAACATAACAGAATGGGAGATTTAGACCTTTTTAAAAAAGGAAAGTATGTGAAATTCTCTGTTCCTATTAATTCTGTCTGGAAACAAGCCATTATCCTAATACAAACATCATCACCAGTTTGCTCAGACTAGAGGGTTTATTGACAATACATAAAAGTATGTTAAAGCTACTGAGAGTAAACACAGTCCATACACAGTAAATCAAAGCAAACAATGGCAATGCCAGCTAATATTCCATATTCAGTCAATTACAAGGTTGCACTGACAACAATTAAAGAAAGAATCAATAACACCTACTACAAATCATAACCATTAATCCCAGTGTGCAACAGCTGGGGCTTGGTAGCATGATTTTCTAATAGGTTTCACATCAGTGACCATGAGTCTTGACAACAGCCATTGCCAAGTACCTATTGTGGCAGAGCTCTGATCTTGTCCTCACGGGTCACATGCTTCTAGGCGATTTATGCTAGCCTCAGTGGCTCACCGCAACCCTCTACGTAGCCCTTCTCTTTCTAGGGCCAGGGTTACAGTCTACTGAGCCCTTTTCATCATAGGCCAGCAAGGAGGTTGGTAAGAGAACTCCCACAGTCTCTGTTGTCTCTAGGGCTTATTTCAGAACCGTTTAGCCTCCTGTCCTGACAGGGGCCTGACTTCCCCTCCCAGGAGATGTTCCTGTAGTGGTGGATTGGGGGGAACCCAGGCCCACTCTCTACTCCAGGTTCTGGCCCAGGGACCCTAATGGTAGCAGTTGTTGGCAGCCAACCTTTCACTGCCAGAGTTGCTATGTTTTCCTGGGCCACTTCCCCACAGCTCTCTTGCTTCTCCCTTCTTCACCCTTACCAATGGTTTGAGGGTGTCTTCATTAACCAGCCCTTCAATCGCACTTCCTCTCCTCTGGCTCTCCCGAGTCTGACTGGAGTGAGCCCTTTTATAGTATCAAAAGGGCCTTAGAGTCAAGTGTTCACAGTACCTTAATGGACTCACCTGACTCTTTGCAGGTTAATTGGAGTCAGGTGTTCTCATTAGTCTGGAGCAGCCCCTGCTCTGGTCAGTCAGGGAACAGAAAACTGCCAATCCAGTGGCCAGTATATCTGCCTTCTACTACTTTATTGTAACCCCCACCTGCCGCTGCTGGTAGAAGAACCCCAGTGGGACAGTTTCTATTCCACCTTAGTTCTGCGGCCTGCCAGGGTATCAGTTGGCGACTCCTTCACGGGGCCATGTGCACGGGCGTGTACTTGGTACAGTTCACCCCTGTCCCCAACACCTGCCCTTTTTGTGGCATGAAAGAGACCCTGGCGCACATTTATTTAGAGTGTGTCAGATTGCAGCCCCTGTTCCGGCTCCTCTTGAACCTTTTATTGCGTTTTTGGTTGCACTTTTCCCCTCACCTGTTTATCTACACACTCCCCATCCATGGCCCTACAAAGTCGCAGGATCTCCTTGTCAACCTCCTCTTGGCCCTGGCCAAACTAGCCATCTACAAAACCAGGGAGAGGAGGTTGGCCAGTGGGATTTCCTGTGACTGTGGGGCCTATTTCTGCTCCTCCGTCCGTTCACGCAACCGGGCAGAGTTCCCCTGGGCAGCGTCCACTGGCTCCCTTGATGCCTTCGAGGAGCAGTGGGCGTTGTCTCAGGTGCTCTGCTCAGTGTCCCCATCAGGTTCCCTTCCTTTAGCCCTATGACCTCACTCCCGATCCTGTTTTTTCATTAGTTGTCCCCCGTAATTATTTGGTGTCATGGACCTGTGGATCCTCCCTTTAGGCTGGGGGGAGGTCCTTTGCCCACCCACCTCCTGGATACCAATAGGACTACTTTATTGTAACCTTCTACCAGCAGCGGCAGGTGAGGAACCCCAGTGGGCCAGTTTCTATTCCACCTTAGTCCCGCTTGTGTGCATAACTAAGGGTTTCTTTACTCGCGAAAGAAGTAGATTTGCAACCATCCATTTTGCTCACACAAAATGTAAGATTTGGGAATAGATCCAAAGCTCACTGAAGTCAATAGGAAGACATTCCACTGACTTTGACAGGCTTTAGATCAGGTCATTGGTGCATAAATGGACAACAAACACCTAGCTCCTGTATATGGATTTTCATCAGTAGATCACAAAGTGATTATGAAGGAGGGCTCTATCATTACCCCCATTTTACAGATGGAGAAACTGAGACACAGGAAGGTGAAGTGACTTGCACCCACCAGGCCAGTGATTAAATCAGGACTAGAACTCAGTTCTCCTAAATCTCAATCCAGTGCCCCTGTACACTAGGTCAGACTGCCTCCCTTTTTTGCACCAGCAAAATAATCTAGGTATGTTTTTGGAGGTCCAGTGAAACTAAGACATATTCTAGAATTGTGGTTCACCAACATTTTCAGTGTGCAGTCCTTTTCAGAAGCAAGAACCTCTTATGGCTGCATTTCCTTTCCAATCCCCTAGAAAGCTTCAGTTGTTCTGGTGGCTTGTCACAGATGACTGTTTGAGAACCACTAAGAGCAATAATGGACTTGATAGGTTAATGCATACAAAATCACAGCTAATTAACTAAAAACCATAGCAAAACCGAGCCCTTGCCTAGAACAGGACTGTGCAAAACATTGGCCTGGAAGCAGAACACACCCCTAGTCTGCATAGACTTGCATTTTACTGTTTGCAAACTTTAGATGTTTTATACTTTTATGTTATACTTTCAAGAAGTAATCAGAACTCCATGGCACTCTCAAATCAGCATTTTTGAGGCTGCTTTGTCATTACTGAGATGACAGGGAAAACCAGACAAACCACAACAATAACTGATAACAGATCCATGTGCTGTACACATATAGACATCACAATCTTTTAAACTGGACACATGCACAGATAGAACCAGCATTTTCAGTTCCAGAATAAGAAGTTCCTAACATATGAGCTGAAGGGAAACCTCCACAAGTGGCTGCAATACTAAGATTTGTAACCTCTATGGGCCAGTAACCAGCGAGACAATTTCCCCTGAGCAGGGCTGTCATTCCATTCAGCATTAGACAGCAATGAAGATACACACTTAGCCAGTGCATTACAAGTATCCATGGATGTGGTATGGTTAACAAACAGTTTGTCAAACTAGTTTGGTTCATTCGAGTTCTAACAGGATTAAAATTTGGCTTTAGTTAAAAATTAACAGATTTTTCTCTCTTGTAGCTGATACTTTTGGGCATGTTTACTCTACCAAATTATGTCGATTTTATAGAAGTTGATTTTTAGAAATCAATTTTATACAGTCGATTGTGTATGTCCCCACCATGCGCATTAAGTCGGTGGAGTGCGTCCTCACTACCATGACTAGCATCGACTCACAGAGCGGTGCATTATGGGAAGCTATCCCACAGTTCCCGTAGTCTCCACTACCCAATGGAATTCTGGGTTAAGCTCCCAATGCCCGATGGGGCAAAAAACATTGTTGCGGGTGGTTTTGGGTACATGTTGTCAGTCTTCCCTCCCTTCCTCCGTCTGTGAAAGCAACTGCAATCATTCTGAGCCTTTTTTCCTGGGTAAACCGTGCAGACACCATAGCATGGCAAGCATGGAACCCGCTCAGCTCACCACTGCTATTGCAAGCATTGTAAACATCTTGCACATTATACTGCAGTATGGGCAGAACCTGGCTAAGAGACGGCAGCACGAAGACAATTGCGAGGAGGACATGGACACAGATGTTCCTGAAAGCAAGGGGTGTGGCAATTTGGACATCATGGCAGCAGTGGGGCTGGTTGATACAGCGGATCGCAGATTCTGGGCCTGGCAAAACAAGCACAGACTGGTGGGGCCGGATAGTGTTGCAGGTATGAGATGATTCCCAGTGGCCGTGAAACTTTCACATGCGTAAGGCCACTTTCCTGGAACTCTGAGTTGCTTTCTCCTGCCCTGAAGTGCAGGAATACCAAGATAAGAGTTGCTCTGACAGTTGAGAAGTGAGCAGCAATAGCCCTGTGGAAGCTTGCAACTCCTGACTGCTACTGGTCAGTTGGGAATCAATTTGGAGTGGGCAAATCTATTGTGGGGACTGCTGTGATTCAAGTAGCCAATGCAATCACTGACATTCTGCTATCAAAGATAGTGACTCTGGGAAATGTGCAAGTCATAATGGATGGCTTTGCTGCAATGGGCTTCCCTAACTGTGGTGGAGTGATAGACAGAACGCATATCCCTATCTTAGCACCAGACCACCTTGCCAACCAGTACATAAACCACAAGAGGTACTTCTCAGCGGTGCTGCAAGCACTGGTGGATCACAAGGGATGTTTCATCGACATCAACATGGGGTGGCCAGGAAAGATGCAGGACACTCACATCTTTAGGAACTCCAGGCTGTTTGAGCAGCTGCAAGAAGGGACTTACTTCCCAGACCAGAAAATTACTGTTGAGGATGTTGAAATGCCAATAGTTATCCTTGGAGACCCAGCCTACCCCTTGCTCCCACGGCTCATGAAGCCATACACAGGCAGCCTGGACAGTAGTAAGGAGCAGTTCAACCATAGGCTGAGCAAGTGCAGAATGGTGGTAGAATGTGCATTTGGACATTTAAAAGCTCACTAGTGCAGTTTACTGACTAGGTTAGATTTCAGTGCAACCAATATTCCCATAGTTATTACTGCTTGCTGTGTGCTCCATAATATCTGTGAAAGTAATGGGGGAGATGTTTATGGCAGGGTGGGAGGTTGACGCAAATCACCTGGCTGCCAATTCTGAACAGCCAGACACCAGGGTGACCAGAAGAGCACAGGTAGGCGTGCTGCGCATCGGAGAGGCTTTGAAAACCAGTTTCATGTCTGGCCAGTTTCATGTCTCACCTTCTAATCTGCGATAAACTCAGGGATGGTGATGACAGGGGGAGCATGGAAAC
The DNA here is from genome assembly GCF_025201925.1 of Gopherus flavomarginatus. NCBI lineage: Eukaryota > Metazoa > Chordata > Testudines > Testudinidae > Gopherus > Gopherus flavomarginatus. The sequence continues at coordinate 150,055,574 of NC_066620.1, read as the reverse complement.
ATTTGCATCTGCAGGGGGATAAAAAGAGAGAGTACAATTTAAGATGATATATTTCTGAGAACAAAAGGGAGACTCTTTCACAGTGAATCAAACAATTCACAGCAGACAGCACATGTGCTTTAGGTACAAGGTCGCATTTTGCCTTTTATATTGAGCACCTGCCGGTATGGTGACACATCATCACACATGGCTGGGAAACAGAATTTGATTTCTAGGCAGCCATGGGTAAGCTAAAGGGTATGCGGGTTTGGCTTCTAACACCTTCATAACAACATGTGGTAATGTTTTCAAACTGCAGCGCCCTCCTTTCCCATAGCAACAATACCAGTAGGGTTTGCCATTTAAAAGGAGGGGCTGTGGATTTTGGGTGGGTGTGCAGCACACACCTCCCCCCACCTCCGCTTGGCTATTTGGGATGATCCCTTCATCCCTCCCCCAACCATGTGGCTATTCTCCAGGATGATCCCTTTTAGCCAAGTGCAAACAGCTCGGCATGAACAGGGCCCTTTTACTGTTCCCTTACAAAAATTCCCCTATTTCAGCCAGGTGACCGTGAATGATGTCACTCTCCTGAGGCTAACACAGAAAGATATAGACCGAATGTTGCTTGAATGCGACCAAAACCCAGAACCATTGGCCGCCATGCTTTGTGCTGCAATGATTCCAGACTACTTGCTAGGTGTGGTAAAGTGTCCTACCATGGAGGATGAAATAAGGCAGCCCTCCCTAGAAACCTTCTGCAGAGGATTTCAGAGTACCTCCAGGAGAGCTTCATGGAGATGACCCTGGAGGATTCCCGCTCCATCCCCAGAAATGTTAACAGATTTTCCAGTAGCTGTACTGGCCGCGAATGCTTCCCAAGTCTTCAGGGCAAATCAGACATTAAACACTATTGCTTTTAAATCCTGAACTGTCATTACAAATATGCACTCACCAGAGGTGCCTTCTCTGCCTTCAGGGTCGGGGACCCTGCCTTAGGAGGGTATTGGCTCCAGGGTGATGAAAAGGTCCTGGCTGCTGGGGAGAATGGATTTACCACTTGCCTGCTGCACATTCTCCTCCTCCTCCTCTTCATCCACAAAATCCTCCTCTGTGTTGCTTGATACTCCCCGCTTCCAGGTGTCCATGGACAGTGGTGTGGTAGTGGTAGGGTGCCATGCAGCTGAACATAGATGTGGCATATATGGGGCTCTGACCCAGAGCGACTGTATGCCTCCTTTGTCTTTTGGTAGGCTTGCCTGAGCGCCCTGACTATCACGCGGCACTGCTGTGTGTCCCTGTTGTAGCCTCTGTCCATCATGCCCTGTGTGATTTTGGCATATATATTAGCATTTCTTCTTTTTGATTGGAGTTCTGCCTGCACAGATTCTTCTCCCCATACAGTTATCAGATCCAGTGCCTCCCGTTCGCTCCATGCTGGAACTCGTTTGCATTTCGGGAGGCTGTCCTTAGGATTTATGGGAGCCTATGCAGTATTATTAAACTGGTGCCCCTATGCCCGATGGCAGCCTGAGCTTGCAGCCTGGCAGGGGCAGAGGGATGGTGGAGGGACAAGGCAGAAAGGATAACGAGACACCCGGCCTGCCTCACGGTGGCAGAGAGTCACAGTTCCCCACAGAGACCCCTGTACTCTCTCCCTCACGCAGAATGGACATGCAGAAGGTACATAATTAAAAGCACTACATTTGGGAATAAAAAATGTCTGTCACTGGTTTTTTGATATTCCCTGAAGTCTGTCAGACATTCAATTTATTTGCAAAAACTTTGTAGTAAGGGTGAGTCAGCTGTCTTGCTGAATACAACATTAAATATTATGGAATACATGGTGCAGCTCTTCTTTGTTTTACATTTTCTCAATCAGTATTTCTAAGCTGATTTTATATTTTAAATGTACTCTTAAACCTTCATAAAGTAATCATTCCAGATTACTACATATTTAACTCACTGAAACAGACATTAATTTAAAATAATCAGTCACAGAGGTTTAGTGTGTTCATAACAAAGTTCACTGCTTTTAGAAAAAGGGAACACTAATTTACTTTGTGTGATCTCCAGAACAATAGATATGTTTATGAAATTTCACCAACTTTAAAAAAATATGTTTCCAAAGACAGGGCCGGCTTTAGGAAGTGCGGGGCCCAATTCGAACAGTTTCAACAGGGCCCCAGCAGGGATGACAAAAAAAAAACATGTGGGGCTTGTACTCACTGGGTGGTGTTCCGAGTCTTTGGTGGCACTTCGGCGGCGGGTCCTTCACTCACTCCAGGTTTTCAGCGGCACTGAAGGACCCGCCGCTGAAGTGCCACTGAAGACCCAGAGCAAGCGAAGGACTCGCTGCCGAAGTGCCGCTGAAGACCCGGAGCGCCGCCAGGTGCATACAAATTAAAAAGGCGCCTCTAACCAGGGAAGGGATTCTCACTGGGTGCAGGGACCTCTTAGGTACGGGGCTCGATGCGGGGGAATTGGTGGAATAGGCCTAAAGCCAGCCCTGTCCAAAGATTTTAGGCATAACAAAGGATTTTATATCTTACTAAGGTACTGATTTTGCTGGAGGGTTCTCTAAAACTAGTTCAGATAGTCAGAAGTAAAGAAAGGGAAACTCTTTGTCCAGCTATCTGGAAGCCAAAGGCTGTTGTCCCTTTAAGGGTTCTCTTCAATGAGGGGGGACGGTTGTGGCGGGAGAGGGGGTGAAGGGAGAAAGGGATGGACAGAAAGGACAGGAAGACTTTGGAAGCAGGTTTTTTTTTTTAACTATAGTAATTAAAATTTGTATTTTAGATAAGGGTGGTCTTTTGAAGGATTTATTTAAAAAAAACTATATATCTCAAGATCCAAGCATTTAAGGCTAAAGATAATTGTGCATCTAAAAATCTAGTCAAGGACTTTTTAGAGTGTTTTTATAATCTTCACCAACCCACTAATGAAATATTTTTAAAGCAAATTTTAAACTAAGGTCCTGTAGACTGACATGTTCTGAGTAAATATTACAGTCATACACAACTGTTTTTATCAGTACATTCAGAAACTGACAGTATATACCTGGGGGTTGGCAAATGCCTATTAAACGGCTTCATTACCCCTTGAATGGCTCTTTAACAGTTTCAGTGATGTGCTAATAGGTCTGGCAGGCTGGAAGGCTTTTTCACTTTTAACTACTAGTTCCCTTCCTGAAGAAGACTCACCAGGCTGCAGCAGCCAGCTGTGGGAGCCTGCAGGAAGGGTCAGAACAGGGATAGGAAAGATGGAAGGGTGGACACTAAGACCCAGTGGTGCCCCAAATTTTCAAGTGCCCTACGCAGCTGCCAATGCCTAAGGATGGCCCTGATTGCATAGTCACCTGTGCTGCTAAGCTTGCCATGCTGACCAAACAGGAAATGAAATTCAAAAGTTCCCAGGGCTTTTCCTGTATACCTGGCTAGTGCACCGGAGTTGAAAGTGCTATCCCAGAGTGTTCCAATGTGACTGCTCTGGATAGTTCCCAGAGGCCAATAACTTTGATTTACATCTGCATTACCCCATATCTGACCCAGCAAGGTCGATTTTAGTGCTACCCCCCTTGCCAGGGAGGAGTACAAAAATCGATTTTAAGAGCCCTTTAGGTCGACAGAACGAGGTTGCTTGTGTAGATGCATTCATTATAAAATCAACCTAACACGGCTAAATTCAACCTAACCCTGTAGTGTAGAACAGGGCTTTGTAACACTAGTCATTGTTCTACCCAAAAGAAATAGTCAGAGAACAATCCTGTCAAGCAGCCTGCTGAGTTTAAAAGAATAGCTGACTGGGCCACATGCATGTCAGTGTAATGGGTTTCGCAGGCTGTGTATTAATGCAGAAGATCCAGATAGTCTTCCTCTACCCAGATTATTGTTTGCTCCTTGTTGTGCACAGTGAGAGAAACCACAGCAAGCCGCAAGCTTTCTTTCAGTGTGTTAAATCTGAAATGTTTATTTCAAATTCAGTGACAGTTTGAAAGCTTTTTAAACAAGTGCTTTTTAATTGCTGAAAAGTGCCTATTCTCAATGTGCAGAGCCTGGTAAAGAACTTGGACAGCAGAAGCATTTTTACCTTAGCCAGCCAGAACAGAAGATAACTGACAAGTTATTTTTTATTAATGCAAATCAGATGATAAACATGCTTCATATATTGATTGTGGAAACATAACATTTGCTGGAACACAAATAGAAACTGTAATACATCAGCCTATAAGGCAGACAGGCAAATTTTAAATTGTTCATTAAAGTCAATTGCAAAACCAGTCTGGATTTTTCATGACTTTTGGGGCCGAATTATGTAAAGCCATTGATGTCAATGGGGTTCCATCGGGGATGAACTTGGTCCATTTAGTCTTCATTTATGCCAAATTATTTTGTACCTTATCTTTGCTAATTATTTAGTACTTCCATTTTACATTCATATTTACTTGGCATTTTATTAATCACTCAGGCCATACATTGTTTTAATAGCTTTTCAAGTGCATTGAAGTATGTAATCCTCCAAACCATTTTTTTTTCTTAAAGATACCAAAGCAATCTCATGATATTTTTTATCCATACACACATTTCTTAAATAAAGGTGATTTACAGGCAAATCTCCTCAAATAGCTACATTCTTGAAAGAACACAATCCACAGTTTTACAGCCTTTGAGGATTCTAAAGCCCCTGCAAGCACATTTACCACTTATCTTTTTCGTTAGTGCCTATCACAGAGCTACCTTCTGCTTTATGTGACTTCATCTCTGTCCGTTAGGACAAGAAATTTAATATTTCTCTTTGTGGAATTTTCAGCATATTTCACCTGCGGGTTACAAATTCTTATATTTTTAAGGCCAGAAGGAAGAATGAAAATAATCTTTGTGATAAAGCTTGTACCTTCCACCAACAGAAGTTGGTCCAATAAAAGATATGACCTCACCTACCTTGTCTCTCTAATATCCTGGGACCACTTGCCTACAACAACACTGCAAACAATTATGATAATCTTGTCTGCATAACACAGGCCACAGAATTCAATTACCATCTGATGACTGAGACCTTCATCTCCTTTCACATAAGCCAAGTTCCAGTTGGTCCAGACCACATATCATCAAGCCCACAATTGAAACCTACATTGGCAGCCTCAGCACTATCAAGTACTGACTGGGCATGGAGACAACAAAACTCTTGTATTGTTCACATCTCACAAATGTCTGTAGGAGAAGGAATAGGACTATTTTGAGTTTGCGAGCAGTGTCTCCTCCAGAGTAATTTTTCTCAGTAACCCTAAAATAAATGATGGGGATGTAATTATCACAGTATTTAAATATTTAATGTCCAACACTGGGCTTATTTTAGTTCATTTTACCAACAATAAGGCTAATATAAGATCTGGGGTGCTAAGAAGATTGTTTGTAAAGCACTTTGGAAATATTTAACAATAATGTTTAGCACTTAAATTGTGATTTACACACATGAAATAATCCTTGTATTACCATTGGGATGTAGGTTGGTGGATATTGTTATCCCCACTTATACTGCTCAAACTGTGACAAATTACAATCCAAGAGCCAGTTTTCTAGGTAGGTGTTTTAAAACAAAGTATCTGAAAAACATTCCCAGAGTAAATAGATCATATTGTGGGGTGTGTGAAAAAATTAATCTAGAAACATTTCTTTCCACCTAGCACTTGCACAGCCTTTCCCTCCGTCACACACAAATATTCAGTGACTCTCATGTCTTCAAAATACTAATGTGCAGACCAGTAAACTGAAAGACAGAGTGGCTCCCTGTGGGAATAAAGAAAGGTGAGAATAAACATTAATACAAAGGGAATGAGCCGCATATCATGCAGTGAATGCATCAGCCTACTAGGAAAAATGATTGTAACTAAAACTAAGATTATAGGACACCTATTATTAAGTGAAGGACTTGGCCACCTTGAGGAAAGAATATGCCTGTGACTAAACAAATAACAATTCAGTTGGTGTTACTGCCTTTTCTGCCAGCAGGTTCCTACATTATGCATGGACGGTATTAACTTGTATTTTTTTTTATTAATGGCAGCTATCTAATGTCTTTAAAAAGAGGGAAAGTAATGTTCTTTAATGCAGCATACAAAAATAAGCCATTGTCCACAGTAGGTAGAAAGGCATTGGAAATATGTAGTTGAAACTCCTTGAGTTTATGGTGCCAGTACAAGACCTTGCATCCACATGAAACTGCTGTCCAAAATGTTTTACAAACATTAGGCCAGACTGTGGCCCGGCTTGTGCAGCAACATAAGGGAGTATGGAACCGTAAGGCTACCTGCAATTCAGATAGCAGCTTGGAAAGAGTAGTCTCTTGTCATGGTTCTCGTGGTACCCAGCACTGAGAGTCACTTCGTCACTCCCTCATCCACCCCACTTCCTCTGTGAGAGACACTTGCTTGTGCTTAACTGGCTGTCCGCTCCCTGACATCACCAGCCTGTTAGCAACCCAAACAACCTCCTCAGGGCTATGCCAGCAGTTTCTTTGCAGGTTATTGGTCAGTGTACCCCATCCCCGAGCCACTTTGACGCATTCCCTTGTAATGGCTAGCTCCTGAACATTCACAGAACTACCAGGTCTGCTGTTGCCAAGGGAACAATGTGCACAGCAGCTTGTAGGAGTCAACTCAGGGTCAGCTCCTTGCTTAATATCACAGCACTAAGATATACTTACAGTGAAAACAAGTTTATCATCAAAAAATTCAAGATTCAATAGATAGTGAAGACAAAATGGTTATATATAAAACAATCATAAAATTCTTTCTAGAGACTAAACTTACCTATTAGGTTAACCTCCTGTTTAATTTTTATCTCACCCAAAGCATTTTGCAGCATCTTCAACGACGGCTGATTGTGATCCCATTTTCATGAATGTAAACGCCCTGCCCATTTGCTTCCTAGGTGCAGGATACTGGGGTGTCTTTGTTCCCCAATATGGTCCAGCAAGATACACTTTGAAGTGTATCGCCAGATAAAGTTCCCTTCCCCCCCCCCCCACTGTCTCCTCTTCCCCTATGACTTCATATCTCTCTGTTGACTTTGTATGTAAATATGCCTCCATTGTGGTAGCTTATAATGCTTAATTTATGTGTCAGAGAGGCAGGTCAATAACTATCTTTTGTCTGACAGAAAATCTGTTTCTCTACTTCTTCCATGATACAGAACCTAAGAACATATTTTCAATACAGATACATAACTCCTTACATGGTATCTGTACATACATTTCACAATAATAACCAGTGTGACCCTGGCTTTCATTTAAGACCTCACATGACATTCCTTGGTGAGCTAGACTATATATCCCAGAATCAGGATAATCTTGTAACCACCTTGCTAGTTGGCATTCAGGGGTTACACATAAGTACATTATGTAAAGATCCAAGGGGCTAGATCTATAACCTGTGGCTGTGGGCACCCTGGATTACTGACACACTCTCATTGCTACCAAGGGATATGGGTAAAGTAGCATCTCACCAATCTTACAAGGTCAGGTCCCACAGGAAGTCCTGTTAGATCATCCAAGGCCTGTGGCAGCCTTATTGGCTTATTCCACTGCTTAAACCAGGAAGTGACCCAGCTGGTTGTCTGAACAACTGTGCAGACCTGCTCCTATTTCACCAGTGACTGACCCTGCTCTTGCCTGCCTCCTGCAATCTGCATCCAGTTCTGTTCCTGATTCTTGCTCTGCTCTTGACAGGCTCCAGTATCACCTCCACCCTCACTCCTTGCTCCTGTTCTGTGCCTGATCTTTGTTGTCATCTAGTTTCTGTCCTTATGCCTCACTCCTAGGGGCAGTGCCAGCCCCTTCTCCATAGGATGGGGGGCTGAGGTGGTCTAGACAAAAAAATTGGGGAACTGTGCCCCCCTCGACACAAGGCCCCACCGCTCCTCATTGCCCCACCCCCACTCCTCCTCAGGTAAGTATTGTCCTTACCTCCTCCTCTCCCTTCTCTGAGATCCTTCCCCCTGATCAGGTTGGAGGATGAAAACCAGGCAGTATAGGGCGACTGTTGCACTGGCTGGTGCCATGTTGTGGGCAGCTGCAGCACTCCCCATCTCCTCCTCCTGCTGATGCTGGTGCCCGGGGCTGCAACTTTTCCTCAGCTCCCCACTGCTTTTCGACTGTTCGCAGCCAGTAATGGCCACCAGGGTGGGTGGACCCAGCTCTGGGAGCAGTGACTTTGCGGGGCAGGGCCCAGGACCCCAGGCCAGAGAACAAGTCAGTCCAGGCCATGGTGGGGAACCCTGGACACACTACCTGTCCTAGGCAGTGCACCCTGGCAGGTGGGGACACAGGCTAGGGGCTGCTTTTGGGCCCCTTGGCTCCTGGACTTCCACCCAGGCGTACTCCTGCACTGCTGCTGGCAAAGGCAGTGCCTTAGAGCTTGGCACCTGGCCAGAAACCCAGGGCCAGCGCTTCCATTAGGCAACCCTAAGCAGTCGCCTAGGGCGCTTGTCATAAACAGATAGCTAAGGGTTAATGTCTCTTTCACCTGAAGCACCTGACCAGAGGACCAATCAGGAAACCAGATTTTTTCAACTTTGGGTGGAGGGAAGTTTGTGTCTGAGTCTTTGTTTTCTGTCTGCCTGCTTTCTCTGAGCTTTGGAGAAGTAGTTCTGCTTTCTAATCTTCTGTTTCTAAGTGTAAGGACAAACAGATCAGATAGTAAGTTATATGGTTTCTTTTCTTTGGTATTTGCATGAATATAAGTGCTGGAGTGCTTTGATTTGTATTCTTTTTGAATAAGGCTGTTTATTCAATATTCTTTTAAGCAATTGACCCTGTATTTCGTCACCTTAATACAGAGAGACCATTTGTATGTATTTTTCTTTCTTTTAAGACCTGTTGGAGTTTTTCCTTACTTCAGGGAAATTGAGTCTATACTCACCAGGGAATTGGTGGGAGGAAGAAATCAGGGGGAGATCTGTGTGTGTTGAATTTGCTAGCCTGATTTTGCATTTCCTCTGGGTGAAGAGGAAAGTGCGTTTTGTTTCCAGGACTGGGAACGGAGAAGGGGAGTCACTCTGTTTGGATTCACAGAGCTTGTGTCTGTGTATCTCTCCAGGAGCACCTGGAGGGGGGAAGGGAAAAAGGATTATTTCCCTTTGTTGTGAGACTCAAGGGATTTGGGTCTTGGGGTCCCCAGGGAAGGCTTTTCAGGGGGACCAGGGTGCCCCAAAACACTCTAATTTTTTGGGTGGTGGCAGCAAGTACCAGGTCCAAGCTGGTAGCTAAGCTTGGAGGTTTTCATGCTAACCCCCATATTTTGGACGCTAAGGTCCAAATCTGGGACTAAGGTTATGATATGAGTAGCAGCGGTTGGGAGATAGACAGAATCCAGAAGCCAGTAGGAATATTATATTTTTCTTTTCTCTGCTAAGGGCTTTTTAGCAGAGAGAAACAGTTTGGTTTTAAAAGGGAACCAGAGAGAATTTTTTTTTCTGCTCTCTCTGGCAGTTTGTGGCTTGCATCTTAAGCAAGAAACCATTAAGGTGCTATTAAGAGTCTTTTGTCACACAATAGCACTCCCATTGAGAGTCATTACCAGCACTATATAAATGCAAATAAAGTGGTTTTTCAGGTTTACTTAACATTGAAGATTAGCTAAAGGCACTGTTGCTAGGCAGACTTCAGGAGGCAACAGAGAACCTGCAGTTCAAAAGATAAACACCGGAGGGCACCCTACACAAGAAAGCAGGAACCATGTCTACCAAGACAAAAATGGAGGCCGAAGAACAAATCAAAGAAGCTGAACACAGGCGACAACTGGAAAAAAGACAAAAAGAGGTGGAGCTGAAAGAAAAGGAAGAAAGCATCAAACTGGCAGCCTACCAAAGAGAACAGGCAGCCAAAGAGGCAGCACACAAAAGAAAACTAGAAGAAGAAGAGGTGGCCCACCGAAGGAAAAAAGCAGAAGACGAGGCAGCCCACAGAAGACAGATAGAACTCCAGAGGGAAGCCCACCAACAGGCCATGGAATTAGAAAAGGCTAAGCAACAGACTCCAGCCAATCCTAACAACCCATCGCCAATTATTGCTCCACAGCACAGGAAATTTCCCACCTACAAGGCAGGTGATGACACCGAGGCCTTCTTGGAAAATTTTGAAAGAGCCTGTCTTGGGTACAACATCCCCGAAGACCAGTACATGGTAGAATTGAGGTCACAGCTCAGTGGACCTTTAGCAGAGGTGGCAGCTGAAATGCCTAAGCAGCAAATGAATGACTATAAACTTTTTCAAACCAAGGCCAGATACAGAATGGGGATAACCTCAGATCATGCCCGTCGGCGCTTCAGAACCCAAAAGTGGAAACCAGAGGTGTCATTTCCCAAACACGCCTACTACATTGCAAAAAACTATGAGGCCTGGATAACAGGAAACAACGTTCAAACCTTGGAAGAACTGCACCTCCTCATACAAACGGAGCAGTTCTTGGATGGTGTTCCTGAAGACATCACACGGTACATACAAGATGGAAAACCCAAAGATCTCGCTGAGGCGGGGGAGATTGGAGCCAAATGGATGGAACTGGCAGAAAGCAAGAAAGCTACTGTCAAGGGGAACGATTACCCCAGGGGGCACACAGACCATAAACCCTACAACCGAGGACAGCCAAAGACACCACATACCACCCAAGTAAAGCCACAGACACCCTACTCTTCCACCTCACCAGTCTCCAGTAACTCACCTCGGCCCAGTGACCCATCAGATGGAAGATGCTTTAAGTGTAATGAACTGGGACATATCAAGGCCAACTGTCCAAAGAACACCATGCGAGTGCAATTCATTACACCACCATCACACCAAAGATCCCCAGGCCCGGATGCCTCTCTAATACCCTTGGAGCGAAGGGAAAATTTGAGAGTGGGCGGAAAGAAGGTTACTGCGTGGAGAGACACGGGGGCACAAGTGTCAGCTATCCACCAATCCTTCGTTGACCCCAAATTCATCAACCCAAAGGCCAAAGTTACAATTTACCCCTTCATGTCACAAGCTGTAGACTTGCCTACAGCTCAACTGCCTGTCCAGTACAAAGGCTGGTCAGGAATGTGGACTTTTGCCGTCTATGACAATTATCCTATCCCCATGCTACTGGGGGAAGACTTGGCCAACCAGGTGAGGCGGGCCAAGAAAGTGGGAATGGTTACACGTAGCCAAACCAGGCAAGCTTCCAGACCCATTCCTGTTCCTGAGCCGTCCACAGAGGCCCCGTCTGTGTTACCAGAGACCCAGACAGAGGTAGTGGACCCGGATTCCATGCCAACCACTGAAACAGCCGCAGCACCTCCAGTCCCAGGCCCGGAACTGGAACAGCAACCAGCACCAGCAAGTGCAACCACATTTTCAAACTCAACGCCAGAGGGCGCCAGCAAGCCAGAACTGGCAGAAGCAAAAGACAGCCATACCCAAAAGGCTCAGCCAGAGCCTGAAATACCCTCAGGTGCACCAGCGGAGAGCGGTTCACCAGCAACGGAAACAACCCCATCACCTACATCGCTTCCAGAGGGACCAAGCCCAAGTCCACAGTCTGAGGAAGAACTGGTGACCCCAGCCTCAAGGGAACAGTTCCAGACTGAGCAGGAAGCGGATGACAGCCTTCAGAAAGCTTGGGCGGTGGCACGGAGCACCCCACCGCCTCTCAGCTCTTCTAATCGATCCCGGTTTGTTATAGACCAAGGACTTTTATACAAGGAAATTCTTTCTGGTGGACACCGGGAAGAATGGCAGCCGCAAAAACAGTTGGTGGTTCCAACTAAGTACCGGGGGAAGCTCTTAAGCTTAGTCCATGATCATCCCAGTGGCCATGCTGGGGTGAACAGAACCAAGGACCGGTTGGGGAAGTCCTTCCACTGGGAGGGGATGGGCAAGGACGTTGCCAACTATGTCCGGTCTTGTGAGGTATGCCAAAGAGTGGGAAAGCCTCAAGACCAGGTCAAGGCCCCTCTCCAGCCACTCCCCATAATTGAGGTCCCATTTCAGCGAGTAGCTGTGGATATTCTGGGCCCGTTCCCAAAAAAGACGCCCAGAGGAAAGCAGCACGTACTGACTTTAGTGGACTTTGCTACCCGATGGCCAGAAGCAGTAGCTCTAGGCAACACCAGGGCTAACACTGTGTGCCTGGCCCTAACAGACATCTTTGCCAGGGTAGGTTGGCCCTCCGACATCCTTACAGATTCAGGGTCTAATTTCCTGGCAGGGACCATGGAAAAACTGTGGGAAACTCATGGGGTGAATCACTTGGTTGCCACCCCGTACCACCATCAAACCAATGGCCTGGTGGAAAGGTTCAATGGAACTTTGGGGGCCATGATACGAAAATTCATCAACGAATTCTCCAATAATTGGGACCTAGTGTTGCAGCAGTTGCTGTTTGCCTACAGGGCTGTACCACATCCCAGTTTAGGGTTTTCACCATTTGAACTTGTGTATGGTCACGAGGTTAAGGGGCCATTACAGTTGGTGAAGCAGCAATGGGAGGGGTTTACGCCTTCTCCAGGAACTAACATTCTGGACTTTGTAAGCAACCTACAAAGCACCCTCCAACACTCTTTAGCCCTTGCTAGAGAGAACCTAAAGGATGCTCAGGAAGAGCAAAAGGCCTGGTATGACAGACATGCCAGAGAACGTTCTTTCAAGGTAGGAGACCAGGTTATGGTCTTGAAGGCGCAACAGGCCCATAAGATGTGTAAGCAGAGTCAGGTGCCAACTAGAGGGGCAGAAGGGTTACAGATGGAAGCATCATGGAAAGGGCCATTCACGGTCCAAGAGCGCCTGGGAACTGTAAACTACCTCATAGCATTTCCCAATTCCTCACTAAAGCCTAAAGTGTACCATGTTAATTCTCTCAAGCCTTTCTATTCCAGAGACTTACAGGTTTGTCAGTTTACAGTCCAGAGAGATAATGCTGAGTGGCCTGACGGTGTCTACTACGACGGGAAAAAAGACGGTGGCGTGGAAGAGGTGAACCTCTCAACCACCCTGGAACGTCTGCAGTGGCGACAAATCAAGGAGCTGTGCACTAGCTTCACCCCATTGTTCTCAGCCACCCCAGGACGGACTGAACGGGCATACCACTCCATTGATACAGGTAATGCTCACCCAATCAGAACCCCACCCTACCGGGGGTCTCCTCATGCCCAAGCTGCTATAGAACGGGAGATCCAGAACATGCTACAGATGGGTATAATCCGCCCATCTACCAGTGCATGGGCATCTCCAGTGGTTCTGGTACCCAAACCAGATGGGGAAATACGCTTTTGCGTGGACTACCGTAAGCTAAATGCTGTAACTCGTCCGGACAACTATCCAATGCCACGTACCGATGAGCTATTGGAGAAGTTGGAACGTGCCCAGTTCATCTCTACAATAGACTTAACCAAGGGGTACTGGCAAGTACCGCTAGATGAACCTGCCAAGGAGAGGTCAGCATTCATCACCCATGCGGGGGTGTATGAATTCAATGTCCTTCCTTTCGGCCTTCGAAATGCACCCGCCACCTTCCAGAGGCTGGTAGATGGTCTACTAGCTGGACTGAGAGAATTTGCAGTTGCCTACCTCGATGATGTGGCCATTTTTTCAGACTCCTGGCCTGAACACCTACTACACCTGGAAAAGGTCTTTGAGCGCATCAGGCAGGCAGGACTAACTGTTAAGGCCAAAAAGTGTCAAATAGGCCAAAACAGAGTGACTTATCTGGGGCACCAGGTGGGTCGAGGAACCATAAACCCCCTACAGGCCAAGGTGGATGCTATCCAAAAGTGGCCTGTCCCACGGTCCAAGAAGCAGGTCCAATCCTTCTTAGGCTTGGCCGGATACTACAGGCGATTTGTACCACACTACAGCCAAATCGCTGCCCCATTGACCGACCTGAACAAAAAGACCCAGCCAAATGCCGTTAAGTGGACTGATGAGTGTCAAAAGGCCTTTACCCAGCTTAAGGCGATGCTCATGTCTGACCCTGTGCTCAGGGCCCCGGACTTTGACAAGCCATTCCTAGTAACCACAGATGCATCTGAGCGTGGTATAGGAGCAGTGCTCATGCAGGAAGCAACAGATCACAACTTCCATCCTGTCGTGTTTCTCAGTAAGAAACTGTCTGAGAGGGAAAGTCACTGGTCAGTCAGTGAAAAGGAATGCTATGCGATTGTGTACGCCCTGGAAAAGCTACGCCCATATGTTTGGGGACGGCGGTTCCAACTACAAACTGACAATGCTGCACTAAAGTGGCTTCATACTGCCAAGGGGAACAACAAGAAACTTCTTCGTTGGAGTTTAGCTCTCCAAGATTTTGATTTTGAAATTCAGCACATCACAGGAGCTTCTAACAAAGTTGCTGATGCACTCTCCCGTGAGAGTTTCCCAGAATTCAGTAGTTAAAAAGTGTTCTTAAAATGGAGAAGTCTGTTAGTTATATACTTAGTAGTATATGTAAAGGTGCATGTGTTGTAGTAATCTGTTTATTTTAAAGTTCTAGAAGGAAATCGCCGCCAGTGAGCTTCCCCACTGTCTGCAATTTGGGGGGGCGTGTCAAAACTACTCAAGGGCATAGGTGGATGTTTAGGGGATTTTTGAATGAGTGCCGTTTGTTCTTATTACAGAGTCCTCGCACATACCCCACAAGACCAGATGAAGGTGAGACTGGCAGTGAGCCTACTTTCAAGAGAAGCGTTGGACTGGGCTTCACTGCTCTTAGAGCGGGGCAGCTATATTTTGACCAACTGGGACTTCGTCTTACAAGACTTCTGTGCTCTCATCGAGGGCCTGCATAGAGTCCATAGCACTGCAGTAGTGCTGCGGAAGCTTTTGCAAGGACAGGGATCTGCCATCCTATATGCCACTCACTTTTGACCACTGGCTGCAGAGGTGAAATGGAATGAGGTGTTAGACCCCCAAGTTGGGCCCCAGTGCCAGACAGCGGGTGCTCCGGCCTCCACCCCCCAACGGAATTTTCCCCCAGCCCCCAGAACTGCCACTGATCACGTAGCTGCTCAGAAAGCAGAACTCGTAACAGGAAACAGCACCTTGCGGTCGGCCGACCTGAGGAGGGGAAGTTCCCCCACGACAGTCGCTTCCTGGGTAGAGATGCTGGGGCCCGATTGCCTCCCTTGTATGGGCATGAGCCACTCGCGACCCCGCAATTGGCTTATCATAAATTATGACGAAAAATTCGCTATATATTGCCGGCCCCCCCCCCGGGGACGGGCGGAGAGAACACGAATCCCCGTCGAACCGTATCCAGGCCTGATCACCCTGAGGATCTCTCCCGGCTCACGCGTTTCCTGAAGCCTGACTGCTTGCCGGCCGTAATGAAACTTTCGTGGTTTGTATGTGTAAGTAGAATTAGCTGTTAAGTATAACTGTGCTGTTAGATAAGAGGCAAAGACTGGTTCCAGTCGCCCCAAGGCTCCTGCTAGGGGAAACCCGTTGACCAGGAAGCCTTGAAAGCAAGGGGGGCCAGTCAAGCCTCACGACCTGTGTTTAGTGGGATTAGCTGCTGCATTTATGGTTAATAATAATACCAATATCACTTTTACTAACCCCTGGGACGACCTGCATAATTACTGGGACTTAGAAAAATACCAGGGCCAGCTTCTATTTGTAATTGTAGTGTTTGTGTTATTTGTTCTAGTATTATATTGTAAGCCCAAGTTGTAACTAATCGTGTGGTCCCTTATCCTTATCTGTGACTCATTTAATAAATCCTCAATCTTTAACACTACGACTGATTGCTTGCGTTATCCCCGTCGCTACCCTTGGGCACTTGTCACCCCCCCCAGGGCATCCAGTGATCGAACCTCCGCCCTACCCCAACGCTCATTACCCGGTAGATAACGGGCACCTGGTGGCCATATCGGTGGAGCGAGGGGTAAGAGCAATCTGTAATCAACATGAGGCAGTTCAATGACACCAGTTCTGGTGGGGCCTCGGTGAAGAGATGAAGGACAAGCTGATCTGAGTCAAGATCCTCTCCTCATTGGCTACTTTCATTGACTTAGCTCTGTGCATTGATACCTGACTGCAAGAGAGAAAGGAGGAGGAAAAGAGCACAGATCCACCTGTGACAGGTTGGGTCACAGACACCCCCTTGGGACGGCCAACTGATGTGCTGAGACTACCTCTGAGTCCATTTTCCATGCCAGCTTGGGACTTCAGTACCCTGTCTTGTTGAGCCAGACATGCTAGCCTGCTACATAAACAGACCAGGTCTGAATCACGTTCCCCAAAAGCTGCAGACTTAAATGAAAATGGCTTAGAAAGTGCTCATGTCTCTAGCACCCAGATACCCAGCTCCCAATGGCATCCAAACCCCAAATAAATCCATTTTACTCTGTATAAAGTCCTTACAGGGTAAACTCATAAACTGTTTGCCCTGTATAACACTAATAGAGAGATATGCACAGCTCTTTGCTCCCCCAGGTATTAATATTTGCTCTGGGTTAATTAATAAGCAAAAAGTGATTTTATTAAATATAAAAAGTAGGATTTAAGTGGTTCCAAGTAATGACAAAGTAAATTACCAAGCAAAATAAAGCAAAAACATGCAAGTCTAAGCCTAATACACTAGGAAATTAAAGGCAGGTAAATCTCACCCTCAGAAATGCTCCAATAAGCTTCTTTCACAGACTAGATTCCTTTCTAGTCTGGGCCCAATCCTTTCAGCTGGTTCAGTCCTTGTTTCAGCTCAGGTGGTAGCTAGGGGATTTCTCATGACTGCAGCCCCCTTTGTTCTGTTCTACCCCCTTATATAGCTTTGGCACAAGGCTTTTGTCTCTTTGGGTCCCCACCCCTCCTTCTAAATGGAAAAGCCCCATGTTTAAGATGGATTCCAGTACCCAGTGATATGGTCACATGTCCTATGAGACCCCCCAAGCCTTCATTCTTCCCGGCCTGACTCTCAGGAAGGCTTGCAAATAAACAGAGCCATTTACAACCAATTGTCCTGGTTAATGGAAGCCATCAGGATTCCAAACCACCATTAATGACCCACATTTTGCATAATTACAATAGGAACTCAGAGTTATGTTTTATATTTCTAGTTTCAGATACAAAAATGATACATTCATACAAATAGGATGAACACAATCAGTAGATTACAAGCTTTGTAATGATACCTTACAAGAGACCTTTTGCATGAGGCATATTCCAGTTATATTATATTCACACTCATTAGCATATTTTCATAACATCATATGGAGTGCAACGTCACACCACCCCAACACCAACACATTGACTGGGTCCAACAAATTCACAAGCTCCAGAGGCATCTGCAGGAAGATAAAGAAGTCTACAAACAGTTCACAAGTTGTCAATGCCAAAAGTGTCTGGTGCATGCCATGGGCCAGAAGGTCTGACTCACAGTAAGACAGCTCAGGACAAGCTGGCCTTCCCAGAAGTTAGACCATCAGCTCCTTAGTCCATTCCAAAGGAGCAAACAGGTCAGCCCACTTTTAAGTTGCAACTTCCTCAGTCCCTCCATATCCACCCAATATTTTATGCCTCACTCCTCAAGCCCTACATTGAGAATCCCTTTCAAGATCAGTCTCAATAACCCCTCCTTCAGCCAAGTTTCAAGGCATAAGGAATATATAGTGCATGAATATATACAAATATTCACAATATACATATGGGGGGGCTGTGTATATATGAAAATATAGTGGATCAGTAACAGGTTGAAAGATAGAAACAAAGGTCAGGAATAAACTGTCAGTTTTCAGGATGGTGATAGAAAAATAGTGCCCCCCCCCCCACGGTTCTGTACTGGGATCTGTGCTGTTCAACATATTCATAAGTGACCTGGAAAAGGGGGTGAACAGTGAGGTGTGTAAATTTTCAGACAATATAAAATTACTCAAGATAGTTAAGTCCAAAGCTGACTGTGAAGAGTTACAAAGGGATCTCACTAAATTGGGTGACTGGGCAGATGAAATTCAATGTAGATATGTCCAAAGTAATGCACACTGGAAAACAATCCCCAACCATAGATACAAAATGTTGGGGTCTAAATTAGCTGTTACTACTCAAGAAAGATCTTGGAGTCATTATGGATAATTTTCTGAAAATATCTGGTCAATGTGCACAGCAGTCAAACAAACTAACAATATTAGGAATCATTAGAAAAGAGACAGACAATAAGACAGCAAATATCACAACGGCAACTCATAAATCTATGATATGCCCAAATTTTGAGTACTATGTGCAGTTCTGGTCTCCCCATCTCAAAAAAGATACATTAGAATTGGAAGAAGTACAGAGAAGGGCAACAAAAATGATTACAGAACAGCTTCCCTATGACAGAGATTAAAAAGACTGGGACTGTTGAGTTTAGAAAAAAGACAACTAAATGGGGATATAATAGAGATCTAGAAAATCAGAATGGTGTGGAGAAAAGGTATTATTTACCCCTTCACCTAATACAAGAACCGGGGGTCACCAAATTAAATTAAATATGCAGAACGTTTAAAACTAACAAATGGAAGTACTTCTTCACACAACGCATAGTCAACCCATGGAACTCATTGCCAAAAGTATAACTGAGTTAAAAAAAGAATAGATAAGTTCATGGAGAATAAGTTCATCAATGGCTATTAGGCAAGATGGTAAGGGAAGCAACCCCATACTCTGGGTGTCCCTAAATCTGACTGTCAGCAGCCGGGACTGGACAAAAGGAGTGGATCATTCAATAATTGCCCTGTTCTGTTCATTCCCTCTGAAGCATCTGGCACTGGCCACTGTCAGAAAACTGGATAGGGACCAAAGTTAGATGGACCATTGGTCTGAGCCAGTATGGCTATTTTTATGCAATCCTCTATTCCTGCCTGCAGTGAGGTTGTCTCCAATACCTCATGGACTGGGAAGGTTATGATCCCAAGGAACAATGCTAGGAGCCCATGACTCATATCCATGCCCCACAAGCTAGTGAAAATGTTTCAGCAGGATGATCCAAAGAAGCCAGGCCCAGCACTGCCCCAGAGGGGAGCACATCTGAGGGAGCATGGGTGTGGGTCTAGAACCCAGATCCGTGGGCACCCTGGTTCTCGGACACGCCTGCATTGACCCAAGGGAGATGAGCAAAGTAGCATCTTTGAGTTCTGGTTCTGACTCTGGCTCTATCCCTTGCTCTGGTATTTGGCAGCTGAACTTGGTTCTGACCCCCTACTTCCATTGCCTAATCCACCCCCTACACCAGACTCCTCCTCTGACCATTTGGCAAGACTGCCTACATTCCGTTCCTACCATATTAGCATACTCAGCTCATCAATTCTTTGGGCAGGGAACGTTTTTCTTATCTGTGCAGCACTTAGCACAGTTGGGCCCTGATTTCTGGTTAGGGCCTCTAGGGCACCACTGTAATGCTGCTAACAAAATGGAATTTTAAAAAAATGAGATTTTATGGATTATCTTGAATATTCTGTTTATTTCAAATGTCATGTTCATATGTCTGTGTGCTTTATCCAAACTCTAAAATAATTACAGTACTTTAGCTGGAGGAAAGACAAATATAGACACATGGTTCCCCAAGGACAGTTAGGATTTCTTTACATTACTGAGCTCTGTAATGAGCTGGCATTGTGAATATCAAGAACTCCACATGTGGTGATCATACACACTGCTTTTATGAGTCTCTCTGCAGAGAAAAGCTCCCAGGTGAATGCTCAAGCTGTCAATCTAAAGTGCACATTAAAAGCTCCAGCAACCTGGTCTTCTCTAAGAACATCTGCTTTTTCTGTGCTAATATTTATCAGTCACACACAATGCAATTCACATTTCCAAAACCGAGACTAGTGAATTGGAACTGAGACATATCTGTTCACTGTGTTGTCTCTGAAATCCTAATAGTCATACAGAGGCTAAATCAAGTTGCTATTTACAATAGGATCTCTCTCAGGGCTGGTCTTCACAGCAAAATTAACTCAAATTATAATTCAAGTGTTGCCTCTAATCCAGTGTTTCCCACACTTGGGATGCCACTTGTGCAGGGAGCCCCTGGCGGGCCGGGCCGGTTTGTTTTCCTGCCGTGTCCACAGGTCCAGCCGATCGCAGCTCCCACTGGCCACGGTTCGCCACTCCAGGCCAATGAGAGCTGCTGGAAGCAGGCGGGCCAAGGGAAGGTACTAGCTGCCACTTCCAGCAGCTCCCATTGGCCTGGAGCAGCGAACCGCGGCCAGTGGGAGCCACGATCGGTCCAACCTGCGGATGTGGCAGGTAAACAAACTAGCCCGAGCCACCAGGGCATTTCCCTACACAAGCAGTGTCCTGAGTTTGGGAAACACTGCACTAGTCCAACCATCCACAAACAAAAATCTCTAGCTTGAGTGTGGTGGCACTTTAAACTCAAGCTAGCTGGCCTGTCAAGGGGGAGAGCCTGCCTCCTGCAACCTGCATCAAATCTGGTCCCTGACCTGCTCTGGCTCTTGTTTCGCTCCTGCCCTCACTCCTAGCTCCCACTGTGCTCCTGCTCTGTGCCTGATCCTTGCCTTTCCTCTGGTTCCTGCTCATGTGCCTCATTCCTGACCATCGGCATTGAATGACACACAAACAATTGCACGCTGTGTGGACGTGGCTAGACTCCACTTGAATGGGAATGCACTGGGGGAGACTATCAGCAAAGTTTCCCCAGGGCTTTTTTGGATGTTCCCTCCAAACAATATAAATAAACCTGTTCAGACCCCTCTAACACTTGCATAGCTCTCCTGCTGCACTTGTACACATCAGACGGCATCCAGGAGAGCGTGCAGCTAGCTGGACTGAGATGGACACCAAAGTTCTTGTGAAACTTGGGGTGAAGGCAGCAAGAGCTATGATTTCAGGTCCAGGACCAGAAATCAAAAGTCTCGTAAGGCTGATCTCCATGGAGGTAGCTGAGGAAGGGCCCAACTGGACTGGACCTCAGTGCCAGGAGAAGATAAGTGGTCACCTGTGAAAAGTTTGGTTTAAGTGACTTGACTAGCATCACATAGGTATTCTGTAGCAGCAGGGATAGAATCTAATTCTCTAGGGCAGCATTCAACTGCCTTAACCATAAGACTGACATTTCTCTTCCTGCTGTCTTATGCTTTATTCAGTACACTCCTTCAAACTTCTTCAACAAACCAGGCAGGAGTTCTACGGATAACAGTCCCATTCACTAAACAACCCTGTTTCATAAGAACGGCCATACTGGATCAGACCAAAGGTCCATCTAGCCCAGTATCCTGTCTTCCGACAGTGGGTAATGCCAGGTGCTCCAGAGGGAATGAACAGAACAGGTAATCATCACGTGATCCATTCCCTGTCGTCAATTCCCAGCTCCTCGCAAACAGAGGCTAGGGACACCATCCCTGCCCGTCCTGGCTAATAGCCATTGATGCACCTATCCTCCATGAACTTACCTAGTTCTTTTTTGAACCCTCTTATAGTCTTCTGAAGTGAGGCATAAAATACTGGGTGGATGTGGAGGGACTGAGGAATTTGCACAGGTTGACTGTGCGTTGTGTGAAAAAATACTTCCTTTTGTTTGTTTTAAACCTGCTGCCTATTAATTTCATCTGGTGACCCCTAAGTCTTGTGTTATGAGAAGGCGTAAACACTTCATTTACTTTCTCCACACCAGTCATGATTTTATCGACGTATCATATCCCCCTTTAGTCGTCCCTTTTCCAAGCTGAAAAGTGCCAGTCTTGTTAATCTCTCCTTATATGGAAGCCGCTCCATATCCCTAATCATTTTTGTTGCCCTTTTCTGAACCTTTCCCAATATATCTTTTTTGAGACTGGCAACAACATCTGCACACAGTATTCAAGATGTGGGCATACCTTGGATTTATATAGAGGCTGTCATGATACAATTCCCCACTCTGAACCTTAGCGTCCAAAAGACAGGGTACCAGCATGAATTTCTCTAAGCTCAATTACCAGCTTAGAACCTGTAGCGCTGCCACCAACCAGGAATTCCAGTGCCTGGTACACTCTGGTCCCCCCAAAACCTTGCCCGGGGACCCCCAAGACCCAGTCCCTCTGGATCTTAACACAAGGAAAGTAAACCCTTTCCTTCACCGTTGCCTCTCCCAGCCTTCCCCTCCCTGGGTTACCCTGGAAGATCACTGTGTGATTCAAACTCCTTGAATCACAAAACAGAGAGGACAATTCACCTTCCTCCCTCCCTCTCTTTCCCCCTCCCAGACTCTTCCTGAGAGAAAATAATCCTGGCACAGAGAGAAATCAGCCTCTCTCTTCCTCTTCCCTCCTTTCTCCCCATCAATTCCCTGGTGAATCCAGACCCAGTCCCCTGGGGTCTCACCAGAATAAAAAAACAATTAGGTTCTTAAACAAGAAAAGCTTTTAATTAAAGAAAGAAAAAAACAGTAAAAATTATCTTTGTAAATTTAAAAAAAAAATGGAATAGGTACAGGGTCTTTCAGCTATAGACACTGGGAATATTATCCCAGCCTAAGTACAAATTAAAATCTTTTCAGCAAAATACCAATTTGAACTCCTTTCAGCCAAATACACATTTGAACTTCTTTCAACCAAATACACATTTGCAAAATAAGAAAACAACCATAAGCCTAACTCGCTTTATCTACTTAGTACTCACTAGTCTGAATTTATAAGATCCTGTATTGGAGAGATTGGAGAGAAACCTGGTTGCACGTCTGATCCCTCTGAGCCCCCAGAGTGAACAACAACCAAAACTAACAGCACAACACAAAAACTTCCCTCCCTCAAGATCTGAAACTATCCTGTCCTCTGATTGGTCCTCTGGTCAGGTGACAGCCAGGCTTACTGAACTTGTTAACCCTTTACAGTCAAAGAGATATAAAGTATTTCTGTGCTATTAACTTTTCTTATCTGTTTATGACAGAGGCAATATGGTATTTTCTGTCTTATTATCTATCCCTTTCTTGATGATTCCCAACGTTCTGTTAGGTTTTTTGACTGCCGCTGCACATTGAGTGGATGTTTTTAGAGAACTATCCACAATGACTCTAAGATCTCTTTCTTGAATGGTAACAGCTAATTTAGATTCCCATCATTTTATATCTATAGTTAGGACTATGTATTCCAATGTGCATTACTTACCATTTTATCTCCAGAATAGGTCCACCCTGTACACTGAATGAGGCAGGAGGTCCTCTGGGAAAAAATAGTATGTGATCATGTAATTAAAGATTGTATCATAATACAATATGCACAAGGGGTTCAAATTAAGGTTGCACAGCCAACTAAATACTTACTCTTCTGGTATGAAATATCTTTCATCTTCATTTTGTGTTAAGCCCTTTAGGTGATTTTTGGTAAATATATAAGGAAATGGGCCAATTTGATAAAGAGGAGTCTATTTGGAGGTGGCTTAGTATTGTATACTGTTATTAGAGCTGCTTGGGAATTTTCTGCCAGAATGGTTTTCCCACAAAAAATGCACTTAAGAAAAATGAAATTTTCCACTTTAAAAAAAAACAAACTTCTCCCAGGGACAACTGAAATGATTGCTGCCCAGCTGCCTGCCTGGGAGACTCTTGTCAGTTTCTAGCCCCACAGCAAAAGAAGGGAGGTAGAGATGCTGGACACTCTGGTTCTCTCTCTTTGGCAGCCAGGTTGGAAGAGAGGCAGGGAAGTGAAGAGCCAAGGTGTTCAGTTTCCAATATTCTTCCTGGAAGGCTCTTGTCAGTTTCACTTTCTGTGGAAGATGGGTAGCCAGCAAATTCTATTTCAGTTCTCCCAAAATGGAATTTTTCTGGAAATCTCTGTCCATGAAAAAAAAATTGCACTGGACTTTTTGTACTGATTCAGGATGAAGTTTTATTGTAAAACCTGAAATTTTTCAAAGGAAAGGATTTCAATTTCCCAGCTATGTCTATTTGATACAAGTACTTTCTCCTTAAGCAGCGTACAGCATCTATCTAGCAAATTCTCAATTTTTACAGGAACACAGGAGCTGCTATTCTGGATCAGACCAGCAGTCCATATAATCTGACAGAGGCCAGGACAAGATAGTACAGAGTACGGTGTAAATACAATACAGACTCGTCTATGCGCAGATGTCGAGAGTCAAGCCATCACGATGGCTGTTAACGGACCATGGGTTAAAAGGGCCATACTGAAATATCTTAAGATATCTATATATACACACACACATATAATTACCTAGGATTACATACATATTCACTTGCAGGCCTATCTGTTAACGGCACTTTGCAAGAGTATACATTCAAATGTGTAATCTAATAAAAACATTACTACTACATGGGGGTGAAAGTAACTCAGGACACTTATTGGTATCGGGCAGGGGCAGCTCTGGCCCCTGGAAGGGAAGGGGCCTTGGAGGGAAGGGGCGGGGTGAGGGGCAGGGGTGAAAGTAGGTTAAGCAACTTACCAGTACAGGTCGGGGCCTCAGGCAGAAGGGGCAAGGTTGGGGGGGCAGGTCAGCACCTCCAACCAGCCCTTTCAGGCCACCTGGCCCATGCCGCCCAGGGCTCTTGTGTTGATTTACAGGGCCCGGGGCTCTGGGTGCCACTGCTGCACTAGCAGCAGCAGCAGCGTCTGGAGCCCTGGGCCCTTTTAAATCGCCGGCGCCAGGGCAACTGCTTCCTTTGCCCGCCCCCATCCATCGGAGGCTGGAGGGGGGGGCAATGGGGCAGGGATGTTACAGCGCTTCAGGGCCCTTTGCCATGGCAGCGCTTTAATGTTGCTGCTCCCCCCCACCAACCGGGGGGAGGGGAAGAAACATTAAAGTGCTGCTGCAGCAGTGCTTAATGTCCCTGCCCCTTTTGCCTCCCCTGTCGGTGGCTCTGCCGGTACGGACCCTACTGGCAGGGCCACTGACGGGGGGAAGGGGCAGCAACGTTAAAGCACTGCAGCAGCAAAGGACTGTCCTTAAAGCACTGCCACGGCAGCGCTTTGATGTTGCTGCCCCTTCCCCCACCCGCCCTCCACCCCCCATCAGTGGTAAAGATGTACAACATGTTTCCACTCCATACTTCCTATCGATTTATAGATTCATAGACTCTAGGACTGGAAGGGACCTCGAGAGGTCATTGAATCCAGTCCCCTGCCCTCATGGCAGGACCAAATACTGTCTAGACCACCACTGATAGACATTTATCTAACCTACTCTTCAATATCTCCAGAGATGGAGATTCCACAACCTCCCTAGGCAATTTATTGCAGTGTTTAACTACCCTGACAGTTAGGAACTTTTTCCTAATGTCCAACCTAAATCTCCCTTGTTGCAGTTTAAGCCCATTGCTTCTTGTTCTATCATTAGAGGCTAAGGTGAACAAGTTTTCTCCCTCCTCCTGATGACACCCTTTTAGATACCAGAAAACTGCTATCATGTCCCCTCTCAGTCTTCTCTTTTCCAAACTAAATAAACCCAATTCTTTCAGCCTTCCTTCATAGGTCATGTTCTCAAGACCTTTAATCATTCTTGTTGCTCTTCTCTGGACCCTCTCCAATTTCTTCACATCTTTCTTGAAATGCGGTGCCCAGAACTGGACACAATACTCCAGTTGAGGCCTAACCAGTGCAGAGTAGAGTGGAAGAATGACTTCTCGTGTCTTGTTTACAACACACCTGTTAATGCATCCCAGAATCACATTTGCTTTTTTTGCAGCAGTATCACACTGTTGACTCATATTTAGCTTGTGGTCCACTATGACCCCTAGATCTCTTTCTGCCATACTCCTTCCTAGACAGTCTCTTCCCATTCTGTATGTGTGAAACTGATTGTTCCTTCCTAAGTGGAGCACTTTGCATTTCTCTTTATTGAATTTCATCCGGTTTACCTCAAACCATTTCTCCAATTTGTCCAGATCATTTTGAATTTTGACCCTGTCCTCCAAAGCAGTTGCAATCCCTCCTAGCTTGGTATAGACTGCAAACTTAATAAGCATACTTTCTATGCCAATATCCAAGTCGTTGATGAAGATATTGAACAGAGCCAGTCCCAAAACAGACCCCTGTGGAGCCCCACTTGTTATACCTTTCCAGCAGGATTGGGAGCCATTAATAACTACTCTTTGAGTACGGTTATCCAGCCAGTTATGCACCCACCTTATAGTAGCCCCATCTAAATTGTATTTGCCTAGTTTATAGATAAGGATATCATGCGAGACCGTATCAAATGCCTTACTAAAGTCTAGGTATACCACATCCACCGCTTCTCCCTTATCCACAAGGCTCGTTATCCTATCAAAGAAAGCTATCAGTTTGGTTTGACACGATTTGTTCTTTACAAATCCATGCTGGCTATTCCCTATCACCTTACCACCTTCCAAGTATTTGCAGATGATTTCTTTAATTACTTGCTCCATTATCTTCCCTGGCACAGAAGTAAAACTAACTGGTCTGTAGTTTCCTGGGTTGTTTCTATGTCAGTGAGTTAGTGAGCAAATCTGTAGCGCTACATAGCAAGTTCCTGTACCACGTGTTAACGAGTCTTGCATGTTAAATAGGTAACACTGGGAGGTATGGCGCTACAGCGCATTAAGCGGATTCACGCGTAAACGGGTCGCACGTAAACGGTTCTGTACTGTAACAGCAAAATGCGCAACTGTGGAATAACCTGCTCTTTCTTCCTAATCTCAGGCAGTTGTGGGTTGGTTCATTGCTGACATATGAGAGTTTATACACCTCATACCTTTCAATTCTGTTATGTGACGGTGGAGATATTTATTATCCATATAAATGTCTCATCTTTTTTTTCTTTAAATCCCCTTTATGAAGCTCTTAGCCTCAACAATATTTTGTTGAGATGAGTTCCACAGATTAATTAAATAATGTGTAAGTATTTCCTTTTATCAATATTAAATTTGTTGCCTTTCAATTTTATTGAATGTCCCATAATGTACATAGTTCTTGTATTTTGAGACAAAAAAGAATGCTTGCTTAACCCTCCCTAAATCATTCATTATCTATCATTCCCCCTTCTCTCTCAAATAAACAGTCTTAATCTTTTCAGTCTGTCCTCATATGGAGGTTCTCTCTTTCATCTGATCATTTTTCATCACCTTCCTTTTACCCCCCTTTAAATCCTTTTGGAGATAGGGGATTGTGTTCATATCTGGTCACCCTACACTATGAGGTATATTCATTACCATGCAGTAGTCCATAATACATATACTATGAAGTATGTCTACTAGCATCCAATTCATAAAATAGCAGTAGTAACAACTACATTCATCCTCCACCATCCCCTATATGGAAGTCAAGTGCAATAGCAGTATCAGCTAGTGGAAATTAAAAGCAGCTTTGAATTACCTGGTTTTCAAAGACTCACACTCAAATGCTTTGGGCCCATAGTTGGAAAAAGAATGCAAAAAGAAATCTATTTCAGGACCTTTTCTCTACATAGCAGCAGTGTACCCCTCACCCATAACACTTTGGGGATTTGAGTTTATATTTGTGCCTAATTAGCTCCTAAGACAATAATTAAACCAGCTAGAATTTCACCATAGCACCCTTCCTAATTAAACCAGTGCTAAATAACTGACATTAGTCAAATCTTAACCGTTACTTGAAAACAATCTCTGTGAAACAAATGGCAGGAGCAATGCTAGAATCTATTTTCGAAATTGAAAGCGACCCAACAGCACACTCCAAGCTTCATTTATGGTGTCACAATAGAAGTGTGAGAGCAATGAAGAGCTCACTAGCGTCAATTAAATTGTAACTCATTTGCAGTACAGTTGTTCATTAACATGTTGCACTTGTTGTGAAAGCCGTGTGTGTAAAATTCAGACTGGAGTTTTGATGCCCTCTCCAGCAAGAAAGTGGGAAATGTTTCTTAATTTAAAAAACTAGTGAGGCAGCTATAATGTGATCACATGGCACGCAATTTTCCCAGCCAGCTCTGCTATGGAACCTCAATACTGACCCATGACACACAAGAAATTCCAGTCCTTGGTTTCTCTTGATCAGAGACTGACAAAATGCCAAATTCTATGGTAATTTTCTAATGAGGACAAACATCTGTTCAAGACAAGGGGCTCGATCTCTGCTTTGTGTAGCCCTTTAGGGCCTAAATCAAGAAAGCACCTAAACACATGCTTTAGTCCATCCCTGTTCAGCTGACCACTCATGTGCATAATTAAATAGGAGTGGGCTGCTGCTGCTGACACCTATGCAAATGAGCACAAAGTGGGTGTAAAATACTATGGCTCTGACTTGGGAGCATTTACACACACTTTACTCATTTAAATGACTACCCAAGGATAAAAATGCAGTGTTTTGCTCAATTAAAGACTGCAGGATTTGGCCTTTGCAACCTAAGCCAAGATAGGCGTCCATGTCTCTAGGAACGAAAGGGTAATGCATTATCAATTATGTCATTTAGGCTCAATTATGAGTACTATTAACTTACCCCCTTGTTATATATTGGTATTCCGGCAGTGCCCCAATTTACTAAGGGCTGACCATATTATACCGAGATACAATCCCTACCCTTACAATCTAAGAAAACAAGCAATATACAAAGCATGGGAGAAAGAGATTCAGTCCAGGTATATTCAAGCTTTTCATATACTCTATGGATTATATGAATTATATACTTTGGAGGGTGGGGTGCTTTCTCTTAAGAAAATATTCCTGACTCCTGCCAACCTGCCATTATTAGTTGGATAAGTTTCTTGTACAATATCGGTATGTATTTAATACGAAAAAAGAACAATTATTCTAATTCAAGTGACGTCAAACTCTCACCAAAAAAAAAGAAATCTTAGCTCCTTGTCCATCTTCCCTGCATTACACACGTGTAAATAGCAACAAGAAAGCAGAAGATTGAAATCAAGATCCAAACTGATTCATCACAACACTCCTTCAGAAAAACAGAACAGGTGCTTTTCCATAATATTAGGGCTGTACAAAACCCCTGGGTTTCAATTTAGCCAGCTGAGGAACAATAAATCAGCTTGATTCCAGTCAGTTCCCAATCTTCACCGGGGCTTTTTGTGGAGTTTTGGGTTCATATAGTCAAAACATGTACAAACACCAGATGAACCTGGAGCAAACCCAAGTGAAATTCACCACACTGTTTTCCCCACATGTGGATCTCCTACCTCCCAAAAGGGGTGTCATATGCACAACAGAGTCAAAGATTCTTCTCTCCTTTCCTACATGGCATCCTGCCCCCAGCAGTCCCCAAGCCTGCTCCTTTAAATGAACTCTGCTGGGAGCTAAGGACATGACTCCAACTCCTGAATCCTCACAGAAAGGCCAGCTAACCTGCTCCCTCCACACCAAGACCCATATCCTTGTGAGGAGATGTGTGCTGGTTCTTTAATTCTGTAGTGGGAAGCTAGGCACATGGTGCTCTGGAACTTACAGTTCCAGGCAGAAACTCTCCAGTGAAACAGACCAAAATCTGATTTATGTTAATGAGGCACTCAGGTTCTATGATGAAAGGGGTTGTGTACAGATCTAGGCAGTATACCTGCCAGCCTCTCCTAGCAAAAACATTGCAGATTTAAATTTCGCTAAATTTGCTTGGATTTGTCAAATTTGCATACATTTCACTAGACTTTGTCTAGACTGGGGATTTGCCTGATTACAGCTATTAGGGTAGCAGTATCAATGTAATACTTAGTGTAGACAGGCAAAGAGGCCATTATCCAATGTTTTCAGGGAAGGGTAAACACTAGTGCAAACAGCAGCATTGCCTGTCTACACTGAGGGTAGCACTGGTGCAGCGACACCAGTCTATACTCTATCCAGTCTAGACAGAAGCACACAAAAAATACCCCATGAATTAATCTCCTCCCACCAACCCCCAATTCCACACACACACACACACCCTTCCCTCAGTGCTAATATGCCCCTCGGGCTTCAGAACTAATTGTCACCCTATCACACGGTTCTCTGCTCACCACTGGGGCACTTCCTCGTGGCTGCATCTGGGGAGTAGCTCTGCCTAGTCTGGCTCCGCCTTCTGTCTCTCGCTTGTGCTGCGTCCCCTCTCATGCTCCAGGAGTTACAGCGCTTCTTTGTGACTCAGGATGATCCTTCTTCCTGGGTTGGCACTCTGGCCAGGTCATTGCAGTTTTCCATTTCTGAGGTATCAAAGTCCATTGGGCAACTGTTGCAGGGAGTTTTCAGCTCCAATGCTGAGACTGTGCCACTTCCCCAGTGACTGGTAGGGGAACGCAGGCCCACCCATTACTCCACATTCCAGCTCAAGGACACGTGAACCAGCGAGCAGCCAAGGTCTGCACCATCCCAAACCTTGCTGCCCTTTCCCTGAGCCTTTTGCAACTCCTCATCTTTCAGGCTTCCCCTCCACCATTGGGTAAACCCCTCTTTCAGGGCCAACATCCCAGGGCTTCTCCTCTGTCTATGGGTTTCCTCCTTTCCCTCTCTAAGAACAGTAAAAGTGACAGCTGGCATTCACACTGCAGACTCCTTCTAGTCTCACTTCCTGGTTTATATTAGCTAGGCTTGCTCCTGACCAGCTGGGCTCCATCCTCAATCAAGCCTATCAAACTTAATTCTCCTTCAGATGTGGCCTGTCAGGTTACTTAATCCCTCCTGAGCCACATTAACCCTTTCTGGGATAATGTGAGGTGAACACTACATTACAGCCCCCAAAGGCCACCTCTTCAGATTCTGCTGTTGCCACTTCCTGCCCTTTTGCTTCGCTCAACTTCTTCCCTACCTGTTCTGCTCCTTCCCTTTCCTCTTGGCCCTGGTTGAGGGCAGCTGAGAGTCTGTCACCCCTCCCAGTACAAGGAGTGGAGGCTGGTCCAGGAGAGAGTTTCTTAGTCCTTCACCCCAGCCCTGGCAGAGGGCAGTGCTGGGAACCAGAGGGGAAGAGCCAGGAGCAGGAGGGCTAGCTGCTTCAGAGCACCCAGCCCTTTGGGGAATGGGGGAAAGTGCTGTCCACTCCTTGTGGTCAGCAAGGAAGAAGTCTTCAACATAATGAGCGGCTCTGATTGGCTGCCTTTTCCACACCCCCACCTGCATAGCCAAACAGAAGAGATTTCTGTGTTGCCTGACAGGTTTCCCCCACAGAAGCAGAATGGTCAGAAAACCCATTGCCTATGGAAGAAACCATAACATTGGCAAGGCTGAGATAGCTAATCCTGTTTCCCTTAGTCCAGCAGTTCTCAAACTGTGGGTTGGGACCCCAAAGTGGATCATGCTCTGGTTTTAATCGGGTTGCCAGGGCTAGCTTTAGACTAGCTGAGGCCCCAGGCTGAAGCCTGAGCCTCACTGCCCAGGTTCAAAGCCCAAGGGCTTCAGCCCTGGGTGGTGGGGCTCACGTTACAGGACCCCCACCTAGGGCTGAAACCTTTGGTCTTCATCTTTGGCCACTGCACTCGGAGCAGTGGGGTTCAAGCAGGCTCAGGCTTCAATCTCCTCTCCTGGGCTGATGTAATAATTTTCATTGTCAGAAGAGAGTCACAATGCAATGAAGTTTGAGAACCCCTGCCTTAGTCTAATAAAGTTCTTTATTTTATGTGGTTCTCTACCATTGGCACAGGACAGAGTGTCAGAAATTGTTTCATTTTAATCCAGCATAAATAAGAAGAAAAGAAAATGCCAGTGTTCAATCCTCCATATGACTTTCAATGAGACAAATCCATGGAATACAAGGAATGCTTTACCAAATCCCAAACCACCACAAGTTTAGCACAGACGGCAGCGGATTACAGGTCGGCTCTTTAATTTATGCAATGAGGAAGGAAGCTGAAAACATTCATAAAATCACTTGCCTTCGTAAAGGATGGAGATCAGAATTTTAGCAAAAATATCATAGTTATTCTTAAATTGGTTTAATCTTTAAAAGTAATGTCATGCACAAACAGTTGTGTTTTGACCAAAGCATGAAAAGGTCCTGAGAAAATGTGGAAAGCAATATAATGGTCCTGTTATGAACAAGCACAACATTGTGCCTACTTATTAGTAGACCTCAAAACACTTTATAAAGGAGCTAATTTTACAGATGGGGAAACTGAGGCTCACAGCGGTGAAGCAGTTTGCTCCACGTAACTCGCCATACCTAGGAACAGCACGCAAGTCTGCTGAGTGCTAGTCCAGTGGGCTACCCACCAGACCACAGTACCTCCCCACATAAGGGATCATCTAAGAGTAGAAATTTTAAACAAGGAACTTGCAGAAAAATTACAGTTAACATCTGAGCTAACTCTAGAACCAACAGCACACCTGGCACAGGAGTCTGAGCTAGTGAAAATGCAAGGCAGTTGACAAGAAAATAATGGATACATCTGTAGTGCCAACTCTTGTGATTGGATTGCAAGTCTCACAACATATGGTATTTTTCTGATGACCTCGGCTCCTGGAGTCATGTGAGAATCTCAGCTTTCATGTTTTAAAAAGCAAGTTTTCTGCCCTTATGATCAGGCAGAAAAGCTTGAAAAAGTGACTGCTACAGGTATTATAAGCAGAAGGCAAATAAAAAGAACTAGTGTTCCTGGAAACTGTGTCCAAAGCATTCATGAACAGGCTTGCACTGGTAATCTCAAGGTGTACAATGCGGCTGTTACCGTCACAAGCAGGACCGTGGGCAGTCTGACCTAGTGCTCAGACCTGGAGTTGGGAGTCAGGCCAGGTCAGATGCCAGGAAGTCAGAGTCCGAGACAGGCCAGAGGGCAGACTGACAGTCAGATGTCAAGGCATTTCGGCGGCGACGCCTCTTGATGACACTGCTTCACGGCGGCATTTCAGCAGCGACGCCTCTTGACTTCTTATCCGGTGGCCATGGTCCTCAGCATTTAGTCGTCCGGTGCTCACCCCATGGAAAATGTTGGGGACCACTGATCTAGAGTCTCAAAAAGCTCAGGATGATATGGAAGCACATGTGGATGGCATTTTGAGAAGCCTCTAGCTCCAGTTGAGTAAATAACAGATTTTTCAGTTCATTGGCCATTTCAAAAACTCAAAGACAAATTTAGTTTCTGGACAAACCAAAAACTAACCTTTTCAAAACATGTGGGGAATATTAAAGTTGAAAAAATTGTTTCAGGTCAAACCAAACATTTTGCTTGCCCTGAAATGAAACATTTGATTTTAAGCATTTTAAAATGTGTTTGAATTTTTTTTAATAAAATTGAAGGAAATTTTTCAATAAAATGTCATTCCAAACCAAACATTCAAAACATTTCATTTTGAAAATGTTAAAACAAAATGCTTTGATATTTTCAGAAATTTTTTCATTTTTTAAAAATAAACAATTCGGTGAAACCCATGAAATGTTTCTGTGTTGCTGCATCTGCAGCTTTCACCAAAATATATTTGGTCAAAAAAATTTCTCCCTGCTCTTCTGCCAGCCTCACCATAGAAATTAGAAATGACTGAAATGGCCACTAATCCTAACACACAAACACAAATAATATGAAAGTTTACAAGACATGGTTAGGTCAGTTACTTAAGTGGAGTATCTGTGAAATTATGAAATCCCAAATAGGCTGATTTCGCAATGAAACTCCAAACCATGCAGCCTTTTGTGAAGTTTAAGGTTTCATTATAAATATTTCATATTGCTATCATATTGCCAACTTATATAATACTTAAAACTGTAAAATTTCCAACCATTTTACCATTTAGTACAGTAGTTTTCATCCTATGGTTCACAGACCCCAGTGTGTCCACAGACTATGTCTACGATTTCCAAAGGAGTCTGCGCCTCCATTTGGAATTTGTTAGGGGTCCGCAAACAGTGCCGGATTAAGATATAAACTAACTAAGCTATAGCTTAGGCCTCGCAATATGAGGGGCCTCTAAAAAAGAAAAAACTGACTCCTTGTCAAATTTTATCAAACTGATAAATAAAGGAGATATGGGAAAAGAAGATTGTCTCTATATATAGAAATTTTTGTTCAAATATAACAAAAATATATATGTGGCTACAGAAATACCCTTACCCTACCCCTACCCTTCATTAATTGTTCATTATTGACAGGAGGGAGGCCAGGGCTGGGAAAAAAGCAATCATTGCACTTGTAAAATTAGTATTTCTACAAGTAAGTCTGCTATCAGTCTCCTAAGGCAGCGTTTTGTTGGCTAGTTGCTACTGGTAAAATTCTGACCATTCCTTCATAACTTATTTAAATAAATAGATAATCTCACTGCCAATAAAATTGGGGAAAATGTGAGGTCGGAGATGGCAGTGTTGTGAAACAGTCAGTCCTGCCAAGCTCATACTCCTATGCTAGAAGTTCTTTCTTCTTTTGATCTGTACATGCGTACAATTGTGTATTTTAGTGTGCATGCCCCTTTCTGCTTCATGCACTATCCATGCTTCACATGATTGAGTTTGCAGGTGATCATCTTATGGACTTGGGTAGAGTGGATCTTGAGGAAGATCAATTTGTGATGGCTTCCTTCCGTCAGTTTCAGGAACCTTCACAGTAAATATCAGAGAGTGCTGACGAAAGGATAAATGAAGGTTCTGAGAGAAGTGAAGGAAGATATACATATGTATCAAAATATTCTGAGTACTTGGTGAGCAAGTTATTTCAAAAAATCTGCATATATGATTTATAGGCTATTAAAACCTATAATAGTCATTTTATTTGCTTCAATATAGGCTAGGTTTTCTCACTTTCACAATGCCTGTCTGGAGATAACCAGTCTTTTTTCTGGTAAATTCTTTCTTTCCCTTCTCTACATATAGGATGTTGTTGTCACTCTTTGTATCTGAGATGTTTACTGGAGATTAATTAGTGATCCTGTTGGAGGCAGAGGATAGAGAAGCGAATGCAAAGAGAGATGTCTGCCTAGAAAAAAAGACTGGGATTTTCTGCTTGGCGGGTTTAGAGCACACCAGATAATATTTTATTATAGGTAGTATGGTATGTAAAAATTCTTTTGTAGACTTATAAATCACATATCATATACATAATACATAATATTTTTATAGTATGACAAAAGAAAAATCCCAACAATTCATTGTTTCATAGCTAAAATTAAATCAGAATAAACATTTGTAAATATATTTTATATATAGTATGGATAAACTTTGTATTTCCCTAATAAAATTAATAAAACGTTTTTTCATTTATTCATATATAAAGAAGGATAATTTTCCTTATTCATGGTGTAAAAAAAATTATATATCCTTTTGTTTTTCTGTGAGAACATAGACAAAATAGCACTAATTTTCGCAGAAATATCCTGGTAAAATAACACAGGTTTTTGACATATTAATAATTATATTATTCATTGTTGTATAGATATATAAATATCAATATTTATAATATAAAATTATTATTTTATTGGATTCAATAAAAGCTTTCTGCTACTAATTTTAGTACCAGTATTAGGTAATTCAGCATAACCTTCTATAAAAACAAAACAAATAAATTTATTGGAAAAATACAACCCACATATAGTTTTCTGATGGTTTGCTTATTACCTGGGTGTAATTCATATCAATATAACTAATAGTTGAGTACTAAGCTTTTGGGTTATCCACATCCTCATAGACTCATAGACTCTAGGACTGGAAGGGACCTCGAGAGGTCATCGAGTCCAGTCCCCTGCCCTCATGGCAGGACCAAATACTGTCTAGACCATCCCTAATAGACATTTATCTAACCTACTCTTAAATATCTCCAGAGATGGAGATTCCACAACTTCCCTAGGCAATCTATTCCAGTGTTTAACTACCTTGACAGTTAGGAACTTTTTCCTAATGTCCAACCTAAATCTCCCTTGTTGCAGTTTAAGCCCATTGCTTCTTGTTCTATCATTGGAGGCTAAGGTGAACAAGTTTTCTCCCTCCTCCTGATGACACCCTTTTAGATACCAGAAAACTGCTATCATGTCCCCTCTCAGTCTTCTCTTTTCCAAACTAAATAAACCCAATTCCTTCAGCCTTCCTTCATAGGTCATGTTCTCAAGACCTTTAATCATTCTTGTTGCTCTTCTCTGGACCCTCTCCAATTTCTCCACATCTTTCTTGAAATGCGGTGCCCAGAACTGGACACAATACTCCAGTTGAGGCCTAACCAGCACAGAGTAAATAGGAAAAATGACTTCTCGTGTCTTGTTTACAACACACCTGTTAATGCATCCCAGAATCACGTTTGCTTTTTTTGCAACAGTATCACACTGTTGACTCATATTAAGCTTGTGGTCTACTATGACCCCTAGATCTCTTTCTGCCATACTCCTTCCTAGACAGTCTCTTCCCATTCTGTATGTGTGAAACTGATTGTTCCTTCCTAAGAGGAGCACTTTGCATTTATCTTTATTGAACTTCATCCTGTTTACCTCAGACCATTTCTCCAATTTGTCCAGATCATTTTGAATTTTGACCCTGTCCTCCTATACTCTCTATTGCCTCTTGTATCCTCTATTGCCATTTTATACACCTCTACCCCAATATAACGCTGTCCTCAGGAGCCAAAAAATCTTCCTGTGTTATAGGTGAAACCGTGTTATATCAAACTTGCTTTGATCCACCGGAGCGCGCAACCCCTGGAGCGCTGCTTTACCGCGTTATATCCGAATTTGTGTTATAGCGGGTCGCATTCTTTCGGGGTAGAGGTGTATCTCTAAGAATCTCATTGCATATTCAGACAAGGAATTCCACAGTTTAGATGCCCCAACACAAAATAAAAATTTCCTGAGAACTCTTCTAGTAAATTGTATTATTTACTATATTTTTTTAAATTTGTATTTTTATATTATATTGTTTACTTCTACTTTACTTACATATGTAATTAGTTTGAAGAATGTGTCTAAAATGTATTTCTGTCATGATGTCATCGTTATAGAGAGGGCTGCTGAAATGAAGATTATTATTCTATTTTTACAACTTCGCCTTTGTATTCACGCAAATATAAATTCATTTTTATGGTATGAGGCCTTTTACACTCAACATAGCTTAGGGCCTCAGAATATCATAATCAGGCCCTGTCTGCAAATGAAAAAAGGTTGAAAACCACTGGTATAGTACTGTACATTAATAGACACAAATCTGGAATAAAATGGATCTGCATTGTCACTAGGTGGCACTCAAGAGCCATAAATACCAAATAGGAGCAAAGGCAGAGACACAGAAAATGCACCTTTTATAGAAAAATTAAAACAAAAAACAAAAAGCATCCAGCTTCTTTTTGATTTTCAGTAAAACTTCACACATTTTCTACATCATATTCACATTGTCATATATCCAAGACAACAAACTTGGATGACTGAAGACAATCTTTCTGAAAGAAAGCTTCCCTATCAGACTTAACTGAATGTGCAGTTGGGTAAGACAGATATAGCACAAGAGATTTGCAGGAATCAATAATCTGCTACCTCCTGTCACTTAAGGTATGATTGCCAAGTAGAAGTATTTAGGATAAGGCTGCAATGAAGGCCTGAAATCCTTACACATACTCAGAGGACAATGTTTCAATTGGGAGAGTTCTACAATTATAACCTATTGTCTCTGGCAATAGCCATACGGGAATGAAGAGAAGACAGCTGATAGATTTCCCCCGGCCTCCACCCCCGACACTGAAATAATGTAGAGAGGAAAGGAGTTATTCGGTAATTTATCTATCTGTCTATGTACATCTGATGTGCAATTGTGGTATCTGCACATCACGTATATCAATTTATCCTTTAAAAATAGTTTTATGTTTGTCTCTGCTTAAGTTCAAAGGAGAAAAGCTTAATTTGTGTTGCCTGAAATATCAGTAAGGACAAGCCCTCAGAGAAAGGATTGGACAATTGTATGGATAAGAAGAATGTTCACCGAGGAGTCTGGTGGCACCTTAAAGACTAACAGATTTATTTGGGCATAAGCTTTCATGGATAAAAAGCCCCACTTCTTCAGATGCTTGGAGTGAAAATTACAGATGCAGGTATAAATATACTCACACATGAAGAGAAGGGAGTTACCTTACAAGTGGAGAACCAATGTTAACAAGGCCAATTCAGTCAAAATATTCAGTTACAGTACTAAGGATTATTTTTCAAGTTTGGAAAGGATACAGACCATCCTGCATCAGGGCATAAACAACCTCCAATTTATAAGGTTAACAAGAAATTTTCCCTGTAGCCATGTTATTCCATAGCTGTCTACTGCAGAGTTTGTTGCAGCCATTTTTGGCCACTGACAGAAACAGCATGCTGAACTGATGGATCAATGGTCTGATCAAGCATGGTAATTCTTATGGTGCTCAAAACAAACACCAAGCAAAATAATGCCTGTTAACTATGGCCACCACGGGGGCTCCAAATTCTTGACTATTGTAAATGGTGACCTCTTTATAAAGTGGCAGGGAGGGGAAGTAGTCAGAAAACTTGCACCTATCTGAAAAGTTAAAATAATGAAATTCTTTTTTCTTCACCTTAAAAGACAAACTCCTAATCTTGAAGCACTTTACTTCTCCAGTTCCCTTTACAGGGTGATAGCAATACATTTCACATGCTTGACAAATGTGTGGATGCTTAGAAATACACAGTAGCCATACTACTCTAGAGTCTTAGGGTGAGATTCTGCATTGCACAGAACGGAGCTCCCTCGCAGCCCAGAGGGAGGAAGGGTTAAAGTAGCTTAAGGCACCTTTGCATCCTGGAAAGGCCACCAGCATAATCTAGACCTGGAGGCTTCTTTAAATTACAGAAGCCTTCCAGAGCTGTCCTATTGGCTGCGGCACTGCCTAGAACTCCCTCCGCCTACATGCTGAGGCCTCAGTCCTGACACAGCCTACCTGGCCCCAGCCTCAGGGCTTGAGAAGAGGTCCTCAGGAGCAAGCCTTAAGGCTGTCTTCCACAGTACTTGCACATGCAGAATCCTCCTCCAGCCAGACACAGGGCTGTTAGGGCCCCTTTAGGCTGCTTAGGCCATTTTACATGTCTGTGGTGCACTTTACACACCTCAAACTAAACTAGGGTGACCAGACAGCAAGCATGAAAAATCGGGCGGGGGGATAATAGAAGCCTATATAAGAAAAAGACCCAAAAATCAGGAGTGTCCCTATAAAATTGGGACATCTGGTCACCCTATACTAAACCAAAGCAAGGCATGGAGCAGTACCAGGCCAGGAAGGCCTCACCCCTAAGCATAAGCAGGGCATGCTCTAGGTGGAGGGACAGTTTGAAAGGGCATTAGTAGTAGGGTGACCACCTTTTCAAAAGGCAAAAGTGGAACACGTGCAGGAACCCTGCCCCTCTCTGTGGCCCTGCTCCTGCTCCTCCTCTTCCCCTAAGGTCCCACCCCCCACTCCTCCTCTTTCCCTAAGGTCCCACTCCCTGGCCAAGCCAGAAGCCAGAGTCATCCCATGGTAAAGACCTGCCCATGGAGCTCAGGCCACTGTGGGGAGCCTTGAGCCCTCTACCTTCCCTGAGCAGGGGGGCAGGGTGCCTGAGAACAGCCCCCGACCGTGTCCCTGCCCCTGCACAAGAAACCAACAAGCTGATTGTGGCAAAGTTAGAGGGAAATTGATATATTTTGCAAAAAATAATTGTTTTAATAAAGGATTATACTACCTCACAAGGCCAGTTTGCTACCTTGACCACTTTACTAATTTGTTGTACCTCTTTTCCTCTTGGTTTGTCTGCCTTTTAGCTGGCAAGTTCTTCAGAGCGGACTCTAGGTCTTCCTTTATGTTTGAGAAGTACCTAGCACATTATGAGTAAAATTCAGTAATAACAGAAAAATAGGAACTGTCATACTGGATCTGGCCCTTAAGCCATATAGTCTAGTGTCTACTGACAGAAGTGGCTAATACCTGATGTTTCAGGGAAATGCAAAAAACTATCATACACAGTCATTTGTGCTGAGCAGCACATGATGGAAAAATTCCTTTCTAATGCCTCCAAGGCCAGCTTACTCCCTGACGTATGATATTTGTTTACTCTTATGATTATCTTAGCCTGCATAGCTACAAATGTTATTAATGGTCATGCCATTGTCCAATGCTTTTAAATGTTAAATTCCAGCAGATACAATCTGCTAGCTCCAACCTTTTTACTCTAAGCACCTGTCATCTGGAACTCCTTCCCTCAGACTCCCAGAAAACTGCTCTCTCTTTATGTATTTTCAAGACAAAAGTTCAATATTTGGGGCTTTAGTGTATTTGGTGGCTTTCAAGAACTGCTTCTTACTGTAGTTTTTCCTGGAAACCTCCCATGGGGGATATTTGCAGGATAAGGAAGCGATAAATGGCTTAGCATAAAGCTATGAAATAAGCAAAGTGACAAATAAATGTAGAACTACAATTATTCTAACTCAAGTGAATAGAAAAATTAAAGGGGAAAAAGTGAATAACTCTCCCTAAATTGTCTTTCCTGTCCTTATCTGAAGCTGCTTATGAAGCCCTAGGCTATGCACACGTGCAATACAGAAAAAATTCTATGAAGGCTACTGGCCCTTAGGGATGAGCGCTCAGTGTTAAAGTGCTGCCTCATCCTGTTACTGCATCTCTGGAGCAAACGGCAGGGAGGAATGGGAAATGAGCAGAACCTTGGTCTGCTGGCCTACTCTCTATCAAGCTTAGCTCAGACAGCCTGAGTGGCCTATACTGTTGTAAATTACTAACCATCCCCGCACTTCTCAGGAGGGAGGAGAAAGCAGGGAAGGAATTATGACTCAGAGGGGTGTCTCTGAGGCCCAGTGCCTCCCAGATCTACTCAAGGGGGTTGTATAGCTTACGCATCACTCTTTCTTCAGGACTCTGCTTAATATCACAACTATCCCGTACTACATGGGGGATGGAGGTGTGGGAAGAGAGACTGCAGGCAGGAAGCTTCAGCTCTGCTTTATCTTTGAACCTATACATAAATGTATCTGGGGAAAATATCTTCATGGAATTCCATAAGAGGAATATTTTATCTGGTCTGGACCTGACCTGACTACAAAGCCAATTACATCTCAGAAAGCAGTTTACAGCAATTTCTAGCAGCCATTGGGTGGATGCTTTGTCTATCCCAAGTAGCAACCTGAGCCAGCTAGACACTAGAAAGTAAGGAGCAAATGACTTTAATGGTGCATTTTGTAATAAGAACAGAACCTAGTGAAAATGTCCCTGCAATGGTGACTGTCAGAGAGCATTTTCTAGAA
This sequence comes from Gopherus flavomarginatus, assembly GCF_025201925.1. NCBI lineage: Eukaryota > Metazoa > Chordata > Testudines > Testudinidae > Gopherus > Gopherus flavomarginatus. Next base: position 150,014,570 of record NC_066620.1, on the reverse strand, counting down.
TTTATGGACATTGATGATACTATAGGAGCTGGTATGACAAATGTGCTTCTTAAAAAGCTGGAAGATATGGGAATTGTGATAGCTGACATGAGAGGTCAGGGCTTCGATAATGGTGCCAATGTGAGAGGAAAGAACAGAGGAGTGCAGACACAGATCCAAGAGTCAAACTGTCGAGTTTTTTTTGTCCCATGCAGTTCTCATTCATTGAACTTGGTGGTCAGTGATGCAGCATCAGCTTATAGTGAGGCTGCTGAATTTTTTAATGTCATTCAAAGCATCTGTGTATTTTTCTCTGCATCAACTCATCGATGGCAAATTTTGAAGCAACATCTGGGAACATCCTCTCTGACCGTGAAACCACTGAGTGCCACATGATGGGAAAGTCAAGTGGAGGCAATAAAGCCTATCAAACACCAAATTGGGAAGATAGATGATGCCATAGTTGCCATTATGGAGAATAATGCTATGACAGGAACTGCCCATGGGAGAACAGTGGCAGAAGGAAATGGAATCAACAAACATACATAACTTCAAATTTCTGCATGGCTTAGTGTTGTGGCATGACATACTGTTTGAAATAAATGTTGTAAGCAAGAGACTTCAAGGTGTTGACCTTGATATATCTGGAGCAATGGAACAACTGGACAAAGCAAACTCATACCTACATTCTTACCGGTCAGATGAGGGATTTCAAAACGTTCTGAAGAGTGCACAGAAGTTGGCAGAGGAACTTCACACTGAAGTTATTTTCCCACCCATTCAAGAATACAAGAGTCACCGAAGAAGAAGAAGACATTTTGATTACGAGGCACGGGATAATCCCATAAGAGACCCCAAACAACAATTCAAAGTTGAATTCTTTAACCAGGTGCTAGATTGTGCAGTAAAGTCAGTTGAAGAATGTTTCATTCAGCTCAAGGAACACAGCAGTATATTTGGAATGTTGTATAATATTCCAAAACTCCTCACTATACCTGAAGAAGACCTACACCAGCAATGCAGGGCACTAGAGACAGTGTTGACACATGATGACATGCGCGATATTGATGCAAGTGATTTAGATGATGAACTGAAAGCCCTTTCAAGATACATTTCAGCAGAATCAGCTCCAAAGGCTGTTCTGGAATATATGTGCACAAATAAGATGACCACCCTCTTTCCAAATGTTTTTGTTGCTCTGCGCATACTTCTAACGCTTCCTGTGACAGTTGCCAATGGGGAACGCAGCTTTTCCAAACTGAAGTTAATAAAAACACATCTACGCTCCACAATGACACAGGAGAGGCTGGTCGGCCTTGCAACCATCTCAACAGAGCATGAGCTGGCCCAGACTGTGGACCTTCAGGAAGCAGTTCAAATCTTTGCAACCAAAAAGGCACGGAAAGCACCACTTTGATTATTCAAACAGATAAAAATGCCAGTCTCTATTTCTACATAATGCAGACAAGAAAAGTTACATTTACTGTTCGGGCATTTGAAAGTGTTACTTAAAATTTTTGAACAAGGCATTTTAAGTTGCTAGTTCTCTTTTGTTGGGGTAGGTATCAGAGCAATACCATGAGAGGAGTAGTACAGGAAGAAGGCAGAATTGAGACCTTTCAAAGTTTTGGCCCAAGCAAGGGGGCAGGGGCGTCATTTGAGCTCCCCGCCTCAGGTGCCAAAATGTTGTGGGCCAGCCCTGCCTGTCAACTGAGTGTTTTATAGAAAATGTGTCAGGGACTCGGGAAACTGCAGATCAGAATAGTGATCAGGGCCAACCCTGGTGAGCACCTCCAAAAAGAGGAAATCTCACAGATCCTAAATGAAATGATTTAACTGACATAATGCAGTGTGCTTACTCATTGCCTGAAGTTATATCGAAACCATGTATGGGGCAATATTTACACAAGGAAGCTTCTGGTGACACAATCAAAGGTCCTTTCTCATTGAGTAAGGCTGTCGTATATGGTTACCTAGTTTCGCAAACCAATGCAGGACGGCCTTCTTAAAGTTGCAGCTGTAGAGCAGCCATGTACAAGCCCTGACTGGTCAGAGTGAATAATTCCTGGAATTATTCCTCCTCACCGCTATTTTAAAGTCATCATTTAGCTGGGAAATTGGATAACAGGGTGAGGAAAGGAGGTTTAATAGTCAGTATTGCCAACCACAAATGTTCAAAAATCGTGAGTCAGACGCACCAAAAATCATGAGATTGGCTTTAAAATCATGAGATTATGTAAAAATAATAGATTTGGTGTTCTTTTTATTTGCCTTCTGCTTTTTGTGCCTTTTGGATGCATTGGGGTCACATTTTGAAGCTTTCCCCACAGCCATGTGGGCTTGAAATTTAGAGATTTTATTATTTAAGAATGAAGGTTGAAATCATCACATATCCACTTGACTCCAGGAGCTGGGATTTAAGGAGAACAATAATTATTATGAGATTCATGACAAAATCATGAAAGTTGGCAACACCAAATACTGATTCATGGCCTCCCTTAGTGTCGAGGGGAATTAACTTTTGTCAAAGGCATCACACTACATCTATTAGTAAAAGGTTTTGTCTGAAATGGAATTTATTGAAAATAGCTGTCAGATGTTCATTTTAGCCAAGAGCTTTTTCTCTTCTATTCAGAATATGGCACCTTTGAATTTACCCACTGTGGATTGATTTTGAAGTATACTTTGATTGATTTTAGGACTGATCTTTTGGATTTATATAGGTCACTATAATAATCTAAAAGTACATTATTTATCTCTGCAGGATGTGAGCATGCTTGGTCTTCAGCATTTTTAATTGTGAGTATTGGCCTGGCTGCTTTATCTCTAGTTATAAGCCCTGCTCACAATGATCCAGTTTTATCCCCATGTTCATATACCCTCATCCACAGATAGAGAAGATCCTCCTTGGCTATTTGGGTAAAAAAGAGATTAGTCTCTGTCTTGAGCTGATGAAGTTCTCATTCAGTGTCATCTGGATAATATATCACCAATTTAGTCTCCAGCTGAGCCACCTTATACTGTAAGGAAGCTATGGCTTCTGGAAATGGGGTTCTGGACCAGCTTTCCAAAGGATTAGTTAGGGCAACCAACCAACTAGTTTTAAGAACAATGGTGCAAGTAGAAATCATTTCTTGCGAGTACGCTGCACTCACTGGAGGGATACAAAGGAGGGGGGCATGTGAACACCCGACGTGGCCCCCCACACGTGACACCCCCACTCCGCCCCCAGCCCAAGGCCCCAGCGTACTCCTTATCCCTCCCCATGATCCACGTCTATCCCACATTACCGGGGGTGGAGAGGGGCGGGCTCTGACCTCCTACGGCTGCGCAGGGACTTCTGCTATACACACCCCAGGCAGGAGGACTCAGGAGACACAGCTGCGTGGAAGGGCTGGGGGCCGGGCTTGGGGCGGTACAGCTGTGCTAGAGGAGCTGCTGTTGTGGTACAGCTTAGTGGCCCCAACTTCTGCTACTTTTGCCGCTGAGGTTTCTTCCAGGAGATCTGGGCTCTGAGGAACTGCAGCAGGGAAAGGAGAAGAACACCGGCAGCTTCTCTGGGCAGCTGCTGCACCACCCCCAGTCCCACCCCCTGCCCTTGCACGGAGCTGCATCTCCTCCATCTGTACAGCAGCCCTGCCTGAGGGTGGGGCTGATGGCAGTACAACCACACTGGAGGAGCTGCCGGCGTTCTGCTCCTTTCCCTGCTGGGAATTACAGCAGGAAAAGGAACAGAATGCCAGCAGGTTCTCCGGCGGCTGTACCGCTCCCAGTCCCTCGCCCCAGCCCTGACCTCCAACGGGGCTGCTGCACAGACAGAGGAGCAACAGCTCCGTGGAAGGGCTCAGGGTGGGGCTGGGAGTAGGCTCCTCCTCTGTCTTTCCAGGATGCCGTACCAGCTATAAATATCTTACTGGTATGGCGTATTGGACCGTACCACAGTACTTGCACTACTGTTTAAGAAGGAGCTTGATCAATTTATGAACGGGATCATAGGATCGGATTGCCTGCAAGAGCAGGGGTCTGGACTTGATAGCCCAGAGGTCCTTTCCAGTATTATGTTCCTATGTTTCCCTCTTTTATTTTCTGTTTCTACTAAAAATCCAGCAGAGATTCTCCTTATATATAAATCTTGAATACCTCCCACTATATGACCTTAGTCATATCCCAAAATGGTTTGGAAACTACTTATTCTCAAATAGGGTCAAATCCATTGACTTTCCAGTGACAGATAGCAATTGTTTCTAGCCCTGATGGTTCATGAGATATCAGACTTAAATTCAAAATTATTCTGATTATGATTTTGTTTTACATTCTCTTCGGTTCTGACCTGATTTTAGTAGCCACTACCTCAGAAACTGTGATAGCTAGGACTATTGTCATACATCATCTACAATCTTGTATGAATGAAGTTGGGATTAATCTTTAAATCTAGGGATTTGTGAGAACACTGGTTTCTAAAATCCTGAAAGAATGGAGGTTTGGGTGGCAAGTGAGAAATTAAATGATAATTGCAGATCTATACAATGGGCATGTCTTTCCATGGAGGCCAGGTTTAAAGCACGGGTTCCATTCTCATGTATTGTTGTTTCTCAATATTTTTGTGGTTATTAAATGATAATTAAGAAAACTTCTCACTACTTTCAGAAAAGTTACTGTTTGTCTCTTAGCTAGTTCCTTCTTGTGGACAACGCAGGACAAGGTAGACACAAGCAAGGCAAAGAGGCTGGCAGAACAACAGTGTAATGAGATATAGGCCCACTCCATGGAAAAGTTTGGGAGAGTGAGCAGGCAAAGCCCCTTCAGCAGTGAACTTCGGAGAGTAACTCCTTACATGGTCCCCGTTTCAATACCCTGAAATTCGCAACCTTAAATTAGTGTAATTTTAAACAAATTTTAACTGTAGTCCCCTGAGTTCTAAAAAGCTGCTAATGCCAAGCTTTTATATCGTGTTTTAGTTGCATTTTCCCTCTTGCCCTACATGTTGCCAGTATGCCAACTTTTAGGCTTATTCCCAGAATGTTGTGAGGCCTTAAAACCGCTCATTTATCCTTTCCAATAGATGATCCTACAAGGGAAAACTTAATCCCAACTATACGTATAAAATGATGAGGTCTAAATTAGCTGTTACCACTCAAGAAAGAGATCTTGCAGCCACGAAGGAATTTATAAAGTACATGCTCCCAGATGGAGCAGGGAACACAGATAGAGCCCATTTGGCCTTAAGAACCCCTCCTTCTAAGATAATGTTTCGGTGTGAGGGAGAGAAAGTGCATCCCATATCCCACACCCCAACAACTTGCCTCTGGCAAGGCCTTTTCTATTAAATGAGGATCCAGCTCCAACATTCCTTCAAACCCCCCATGGCAGTTCTTCAGGTTTTATATGGGCCAGGAACAAATACAGAGACTGGGGGGGAGAATCTCATTAACATAAAATATGCATCCACTGAGCAGTTCTCTGGATCCTGACCAGGAAGTGGCAATGGAGCCCAGCCACCCACTTCTCCACCTTGACCTAACCATTCTCAGGATCCTTTAGGGCAGGGCAGATTGGGTTCATCCAGGGCTAACACCGCTTTTATTTCCACATAGGCCAGGATTTGGCTACATATCCACACAGCACTACTGAAACATGGCCTCCTCTGGTGTGAAGGATAGCGTTAAACGCTACATGCTAGACAACAGAGATCTCTCTTGTACAGAAGTCTCCTGTAACAGACAGATGGCCCACCAAATCTAGCACACCAATCACCAATAGCAGCTGGAGGGGAAATCTGGGTACTCCAGAACAAAAGTAGCCATGGGAACATTAGTGTCTATAAAAAACCAGACAGGACCTCTATTTTTAAAGGTCTCTTCCAAAAAACCTACATACCATCAACTGCCTGGATCTCCACTTATTCACCCTGCTAGAATGTGAGCCTCTGGTTTCAAGGAGTCTGAACATTTCAAAACAGAAAATTAGATTGCTAATCTTAATTATTTAATGTCTGAACATGTAATGTAAACCAATATGTAAGTACTATTATTTATCTATTATAAAAAGCCTCTCCCGATCTAAAAGATTGATATAAAATATGTCATAAGACATGAACATGGGTATTTCTTGGGTAAATGTCTTCATTGTTTATTTTTTAATATGCAAGTATCCAATATTTTATTGTATTTTTAGATACTGTTAGTATTCAATATTATATTTAAATAAGAAAGTTTATTCACACTGTTTGTTGAAAGTTCTACAATGCCTCTGAGCTACTGTTTTCCTGAGTGACAAATAAATATATTTCCCAGCTGTTTCTTCCTTCCACAACTCCTCATCCTTCCTCAAATGTAAACTATAATAATAATAGGACAACTAGTCAAGTATCTTGAAATGTAGCTGCAGTGCATAAGTGGCACGTGGGAGAGACACCAAGTTCCTACTCCATGTTCCGAGGAAAACTAGAGCCACTGCACAGAACTCACAACCCAGTGGCAACTATGCCAAACCATGAAAAAGACACAGAAAATTGGGCTTGGTTTTGGTTTAATTTGCTTGTGAGTTGCTTGTTGGCTAGTTTTTGGCTTGTAGATTGTTGGTTGTTTGGCTGGTAGCCTGTTCCTTGTTGTAGCTTGTTGCTTCTTTCTTTTGATTGGCTCCTGGCAAGCAGGGGTAAGGGGCAGCAAGCAGAAGCCAGGGGCAAGCAGGAGTAAGGGGAGGAGAGAGTCAGGGGTGCACAGCAGGCCCACCACAGTCCTAGACTGCACACCGGGGGGATCTAGTCACATAGAGTGTTGAGGTTCTTAGGCATTGGCTTGTTTTGGCCTTGTTTTGAAATGGAATTAGCTTGATTTTCGGCTTATTGTGAAAGTCGGGGTGCTTATTTATCACGTGAAAGTTGGCAACTGTGCCCAGTGGGAGGGGGAGCTATTGTGTATTTAAGTCACTTACAGGCCCTCCAAATCCAGAAAGCCTAAGTTGACAAAGTTGTAATGCATGAGTTTTTCTAAATACTAATATGCTATCACAAAAATGCAAGAGGACTCAGCCTCAGAAATTTTCTTTTTAAGATTGAGCTAGGTCACTAAGGGGCACTGTCTTTTAATAAAGTTGCTGTGGTCTCCTATTGCTCCACTCGATTTCACTTCGCCACCAACAGAGGCTCCATCACCACCCCAGTACACCTCGCTCTAGTTACTGCCTCCCTACTGGTTGATTGTTTGGGAGCTGAGAACCAATCAGGTCCTGACCAGGCCCAGCCCCAGCAGTGGCAGGGCACACGCCGGACAATGGGGAGGAAGTAACCAGAGCTGTCATGACAGAAGGGCAGCCAGGCCAAATTTGAGTGGCATTGCAACCTAGCACTTAAATAATAATATATGGAGATATACCTATCTCATAGAACTGAAAGGGACCTTGAAAAGGTCATCAAGTCCAGCCCCCTGCCTCCACTAGCAGGACCAAGTACTGATTTTGCCCCAGATCCCTAAGTGGGGCCCCCTCCAGGATTGGGCTCACAACCCTAGGTTTAGTGGGCCAATGCTCAAACCATTGAGCTATCCCTCGCCTGCTTGGGCTCCTGCTCCCAGTTCCAGGGTCCACTCTGAGATTTCAGGAGTATGTGAGAGAGGATTCATATATGTGAGTCTCACAGCTTATGTGTGAGACTTGAGGTGTCTGCCAAATCCTGGTATAATTTAGATGGTTCTGGGGGTCTGTCTATATGACAGCAGTCTCTTGGGGCTACACAGTGCAGTGCAGCACAGGCCAGAATCTCCACTGCAGCTATGCCCCCAAGATGGCCCTCTCACCCTCACAGTCCCACCTGGTGCACTCCCTATGCCAGAGCTTGCCAAGGGGTTCTCAGAAGGCTGCCTTACAGGTGTCTTCTGCAGTGTCTGCTCCAGGGAGATCCTCTCCTGGACAAACAAGACACCTTTACCCACTCCAGTGTTTATACATGGCATAAAGGGCCCAGAGCCAGCGTGAGGTGCTTACCCAAAGTGTTTAGGCTTTGTGTGGGTAATAGGCAAGGTCTGGGAGAGCTGGAATTCATTTATCCCACTACCTGCAGGCAAGCCACAGAACTGTAGAGCAATTCCTCCACACTCGTTACTCCAGCCCGTATGCTGGGGGAGTGACCCCTCTGCAAATCCTACATAGGATTTTAGAATCAATGGATTTGCACAGGCAAATGTCCCATGCTGCACACTGGCCAACTATCCCTCCTCTCATAAGCACTAGCCCATTTGGGGCTGATGCATTGCTTTTGGAGCTTACATAGAGCCCCCTTCTGTGGTGCACAGAGAGTTCTGAAAAAAGAACAGAAGTACTTGTGGCACCTTAGAGACTAATAAATTTATTTCAGCATGAGCTTTCAGGAGCTACAGCTCACTTCTTCGGATGCATAGAATGGAACACACAGACAGAAGATATTTATACATACAGAAAACATGAAAAGGTGGAAGTATGCATACCAACAGGAAGAGTCTAATCAATTGAGATGAGCTATCATTAGCAGGAGAAAAAAAACTTTTGAAGTGATAATTAAGATGACCCATAGAAGGTGTGAGGAGAGCTTAACATAGGGAAATAGATTCAATTAGTGTAATGACCCAACCATTCCCAGTCTCTGTTTAGGACTGAGTTAATTGTATCTAATTTGCATATTAATTCAAGTTCAGCAGTCTCTCTTTGGAGTCTGTTTTTGAAGTTTTTTTGTTGCAAAATTGCCACCTTCAAGTGTGTCACTGAGAGGTTAAAGAGGTTGAAGTGTTCTCCCACTGCTTTTGAATGTTATGATTCCTGATGTCAGATTTGTGTCCATTTATCCTTTTGCGTAGAGACTGTCCAGTGTGGCCAATGCATTGCTGGCACATGATGGCATATATCATGCTGGTAGATGTGCAGGTGAACGAGCCCCTGATGGCATGGCTGATGTGATTAGGTCCTATGATGGTGTCACTTGAATAGATATGTGGACAGAGTTGGCATCGGGCTTTGTTGCAAGGGTAGGTTCCTGGGTTAGTTTTTATGTTGTATGGTGTGCAGTTGCTGGTGAGTTCTGACGCCCCCTTTATGTGGCTGGTCTGTCTGTACCACTCCCTGTTCCCACACCCCACATATGAATGCATACCTTCAGATATGGGTGAATTGTATTTTAGGAGCATCTGATCTTACATCTAATAAAACATGTCAAAGAAGGACTAGTTCAAACAAGGGGGGAAAGGTGACACAGAAAGAGACCACTACATAAAGGTTTTGTGTGGCTTCCTATATGGTTCAAGTTCCTTGCCTACAATGGAAGTTGTGAAAGGAAAAGGAGAGAAAACAGGATAACAGAAACTTTGCAAGTTTAAAAAAAAAATCATAAAATATATATCTAAGCAAAAACAATAGACATGCATTCCTTTTCCCCTTGCACCCCCAAAAGTCCTGGAACTTAACCCCTGCAAAAATGTTTTTAGCTTTGAACTATTACATTGCCTTTTTCCTGACGAAAACATTGATACTTTAATTCACACTTTTTTTAAAAATGGATCAAGCTTTTTTTGTCATGCAAAGTGCTATATTTCACTCCTAATGGAAATAATTAAACTTGGTTAGATACGTGATGAAGTAACGAGGAGATAAACAGCTGTACATCTCATCAGATCATACACTAAAATGCCCTGATCAGAAAACCTAATATTTTAAACAGAGGTGCTATAAAAGCTGAAAAACAAACAATTCCGTTCATTGTCATCCGTGGTCACTACCGATGGGACAGGCTTTAAGATTTATGATAATAGCAGGTGCTGCAATGACATTCTGTGTGATTCTCTATCTTCACGTTGTCCTTAAGGGTAATCTTTTAAAAAGAAACACACACAAAATTATAATTAACTACATGCTAAAACAAAATTCTTCATGCAAAGTGTTTCTGAAGCCTTTCTTTTCTCAACTAGATACTGTACAAATGTCTTTTGAGATATAGGTATCGGAATGGCACCTGAATCATGTGTTACACTGGTTTTCTATAGCTCAGAGCCACAAAGCCTGAAGGCAAGGTTTTCAAAAGCACTTTTTGGGTATGGCTACACTTGCACTTCAAAGCACTGCCGTGGCAGTGCTTTGAAGTTTCTAGTGTGGTTGCAGCGCCAGCGCTGGGAGAGAGCTCTCCCAGCGCTGCACGGACTCCACATCCTCTACGGGTGTAGCTCCCAGCGCTGCAGCACTGTTTACACTGAGGCTTTACAGCGCTGTATCTTGCAGCGCTCAGGGGGGTGTTTTTTTCACACCCCTGCGCACGAAAGTTGCAGCGCTGTAAAGCGCCAGTGTAGCCATGGCCTAGTGATTTTGAGTGCCTAACTTGGCACATCTGAGGCCATGGCTACACTGGCGCTTTACAGCGCTGCAACTTTCGTGCTCAGGGATGTGAAAAAAACACCCCCCTGAGCGCTGCAAGATACAGCTCTGTAAAGCCTCAGTGTAAACAGTGCCGCAGTGCTGGGAGCTACACCTGTTGAAGATGTGGAGTCCGTGCAGCACTGGGAGAGCTCTCTCCCAGCACTGGCGCTGCAACCACACTAGAAACTTCAAAGCGCTGCCGCGGCAGCGCTTTGAAGTGCAAGTGTAGCCATACCCTGAGAGAGGCCTGTATTTCAGAAACTGTCAAGCATCCACGATCTGAAATTTCAAGACCCTTTACCATATCTGAAGGTGGCCCCCCAAGCAAGGAGACATTCAGAATAACTTGTCATTTAAAAAAAAAATCTTGGCCAAAGTATATGGGCTGAATGGGAGCAAGGATAATCTGGGTGAGCTAGAGCAGTGGTTTTCAACCAGTGGTACCACACCTCCATTCCTCCCTTCATGGCCTTAAAACCACCTCCATGCTTGTCTATGTGGAGCTGGCACAGAGGTTGGCTATGCTGTGCGCAATGGATGTGCAGTTCTGCTACAGGCCAACTATCCAGCCATTGTGCACTCACTAGATTGGTGGCTTTAAACAGGCCCACACCTCTGGGTGAATTTAAGGCTGTAGTATATGGAAAAGGGTTACAAATAACAGGGGTAGGTGAAAAACAGGTTTCACTGGAGGTATACTGGTACTATTTTTTACCCTACCTTAATAATCATTTCTTGTCCTGACCAGTCTCCCTGCTGCTCAGAATAGTTCTTGCCAATGCAGGGAATAGGCAAGGGAAATCACATCAAACAGAGTCAAACACCAATTATGTGGTATTTAGGGTAATGTTGCATGTCAAGGGGAATTTCCAAAAAAAAATTAATAAATAAATAACCTGGGAGAAGGGCAAAAAATCAGGGCCAGACCTTCAGAAGGTATAAATCATTGCAGTACTATAGAAATCAGTGGAATGCAAACAATTTATTCACCGCAGCTGAGGATCTGGCCCTCAGGGTTTATCTAATGTTTAACATGCTAATTTCTTTAAAAGAATAGAAATCAGATGCTCAGAACGTAAGCATCTAGGATTTTTTCCTCAAATGGTGGTTAAATGCCCTATGGCAGGAACATACTCTGCTCTATTCATTGATTTATGTTGCATCATAAAACAAGCTTAAACGGGTTTCGGTCTTGTCCTCACCTTTGTAAAGGCTTTTGCTACACAGCATGTTGCCTCTGATGTAATGTTCTTTGGAACGAGCATTGTCTTCTTTGATCTCATGGGAGTGGGATAAGCCCTGGAGAAACAACATCCTGTGCACTGGTAAATGGGAGCTCCTGGCTTTGAGAAGAACCTGTTCTCCCCTAGCTTGCATTCTGGACAACCTATCACAAATACATAAGCAACAGAAACTATAAACAAGCCACTGAAATGTTTCCTCATATGCCATAGCCGATTTGAAATTAGATTTTTATTTTCACTAACAGACAAAAAAAAAAGCACAACATGGGTTATGCCGCTGGTCATCCCCAGTTATCATCTAACAACAGAAAGAAGGATTTTCTCTGTCGAGGGTTTGGAGCTCTGGAATACTCACAACTTGCAAGGCTACATTCATGGCATCTTTCCAGATAAGACTCAAAAATGTATTGCTTCCTTTCCATGTTTCTCATTAATTTTCTTTACAGGTGGGTTGTAGGTGAGTATATACAGTTGTCATCCCTAAAAACTTGTTAGTGGCTAAATGGTTTTATCACAGTATTTGCAGTATTCTTTAGACCAGGGGTAGGCAACCTATGGCACGCACACTGAAGGTATCACGCAAGCTGTTTTTCAGTGGCACTCACACTACCCGAGTCCTGGCCACCAGTTCAGGGGGCTCTGCTTTTTAATTTAATTTTAAATGAAGCTCCTTAAACATTTTAAAAACCTTATTTACTTTACTTACAACAGTTTAGTTATATATTATAGACATAGAAAAAGACCTTCTAAAAATGTTACAATGTATTACTGGCACACAAAACCTTAAATTAGAGTGAATAAATGAAGACTTGGCACAACACTTCTGAAAGGTTGCTGACCCCTGCTTTAGACATTCCCCCTGTTAAGAGAATTAGTTATCTAAGGCAATAATGAACAGTTTTTACCACTGTTGCCAAGGTTTTCAAAAGTGATTGTTGTTACTGGGTATCTTCATTGTTACATATCTGAGACTCATCAAAGGAACCTGATTTTCAGAGGGCAGATGCTCCCCACTTTTTAAAAGTCAAGCCTCTTTAAGCATAGCAAGTTGAGCACTCAAAAACTGAGACACCCATAATCCCTAGTAACAGGAGTATGAGTTTAAGGTTAAGCATGTGGTTAAATGCTTTCTTGAGCAGGGATTAACTCAATCATGTGCCTAAAATTAAGCATGTGCTTAAGTACCTTTTTGAAATTGGATCTCATCTGGGATGATCCTCCTTGCCAGTTATGAGTAATGTGGTCATCCCAGACTGAAGTCAATTGGACTTAAGTATATGCTTAACATTGAGCATGTGTATAAGTGTTGTTCTGCATTTGGCCCTTGATAAATCAGGGCATAAACATACCACATATTATACAGAAAAAATATTTTACAAATGTTGTAGAGAGTATTGAGTCTTATTTTTATAAACCTCCCCAGGTAAAGTCCAGAGGTCAGGTTCCATGCTGCACATGTATCTAAGAACTGCAGTACAGAGCTCACAGCCCAGGAAGTAGCGCAGAAGGGGTCTTTTAAAATTACAGCTGCCTCCTCAGGCTTCCCTGTGAACTGCAGCACTGCCTGGGATTTCCACAACACTGTGCTCCATGCTGTGACCCTGCCCCTGACACATTCCTCCCACATTGGTTATGTCCACACTGCACACCAAATCTGTGCCCTGACTCAGAATTAAGCTAACACCCCTCTTCTAGTCACACACAAATCAGTCTGACTCAGATCAACAAGCACTCAGGACCCAAGTCATAAGACCCTGCTGGAGGAGGGTGGGGGGTGGGGTCAGAGCTCAAGTCCTGCTGGGACTCAGGTTAAAGCACCATTATTTTGCAGGTGGATGCAGCTCAGGCCGCGGACCTGAGTCAGAAGGGCTGTGTAGTGCAGTATGGACACATTAGCATGTGAAGAAGTGAGGTTTTTTATCTACGAAAGCTTATGCCCAAATAAATCTGTTAGTCTTTAAGGTGCCACCGGACTCCTTCTTGTTTTTATGGATACAGACTAACCCGGCTACCCCCAATACTTGTTAGCACAGTTGTGAGACTCAAATACAGCAACTGTAAACCCAGGTTTACAATGCAGTGTGGACGCTCAAGTATGAGCTTGGAAACACCAAGTCCATAAGCCCAGGTCCCACAGACCTGGGCTTAGTGTGCAGTGTAATCATATGCTGTCAGCCCTGCCCTCAGCAGGGTCTTTACACCAGGGTTTGTGAGCAAGCCTTGGGAGACAGCCTCACTGCTGTCTTCCACAATGCCTATGCCGGGGACTCTTCTACCAGATTCCTGAGTCAGGGCCTTTTTACATGGTGTCGGTCATTTGACCCCACATGAGGGCCAGAGCAGGGGTAAGGATCTCACCCTGGGTGCGTTAGTTAGCATGAGATCAACGGCACAGGACTCAGGGAGAGAGAAAAAATGATAACAAATTTAAAATACTCTAAAACTGACCTAAAATAGCTTTTCTATAAAATATAATGACTTTAAAATCCACTATCCCGGGATCTACAAGAGATAGACACATATGCTGTGTGTTATCATGAAAAGCCCTGGCTCTTCCCTTTCCAATGTTATAAAACTGCCATTTGTAGCCCTGAAGGGTCACAAGTAGACTTTCAACTTGCTCTGGTTCAGGAATTAATATTCCCCACCAGCACCTGAGGGCAGTGTCATTTGGGGGGAAATCCCATGTTTGGGGAAAATCCTGCATTTGGGGGAAGAAAAGGAAATATTTTTATGGCAGACTAGCTTAGTGAGTGTTTTTAATAATGATAGCAGCTTGAAGCTTCTTAGAAGTTTGGAATGATAGAAATTGTCCTAGTAGAGAAGGATTAGTGGGTAGAGGGCAGGTGAAGTGGGCAAAAGTCATATGTGTGGGATGGATAGACTGGGTTGGTTTCACAAAATGAAAAACATGATGGAGGGTATGTCTACACTACAGAGATTATGTGTGCCAGCATAGCCCCGTAGGGTTGACGTAGCCTACATGGATAGAAGGGATGTAGGAACACACCTCATTAGCTATGGTGACAGAAGCCCTCTTCCGTCAACATAGCTATGTCTACACTGAGAGTTTTCCTGGTACAGCTACCTGGTTTTTTCACACTCTTAACCCATGGGGCTATACCAATGTAACTTTTCAGTGTAGACCAGGCCCAAGTTGCCTCTGAACAAAGAGGATTTTCTGTTTGTAAAACTCTGAACTGAACAATGTGGTAAGAGATGTCTCAGTGTTAGATGCAATGTATATAGTGGCATTTAAATGAATATAATATATTACTATAGCATTATATTTTCATTTCATGTTCATTTTACAGTCTAGCATGCCAAGAAATGTACCTGGCAGATAAGATTTATGACCACAGTATACAGTGAGTGGAAATTTAATTAATGTTTATATTGATACACATCTGATTTTTGTATTGTTATTTCTGAATTTTAAAGGTAGCTCACCCTGTGTGAGGAACTCTCCATCTGGAAAAGAATGAAGAATATGCAGAAACACGGACAACATGACTAGAGTGACTGCTGCATACTTCCCATAGTAATCCATGATTCTTCTGCAAAGAACAGACACAAACAAAGTCTTCATCAAACATTCTTGCATTATTGTCATTGGAAACACCATCAGCTACAGACATTATTTGGAATGATGATTAGAAACTGCAATGTACTTACCATTGTTCATTTTACAGCTTTACATCATCATCATCTTAATAATAGTTTCTCTTTTTGTATTTTTAATACATTTTTCTGGATGTCAACACAAACATAAAATATAAAAGCTATAACTGGCTGATATTTATGGTAGGTTCAGGGAAAACAGAGAAGCAAATATCTGTAGTCTGACCAAGATAAGGAACCTTGACAGAATTTTCAGTTAAAATAATTGCATAATTAGCACATGAAATTTCAGGCTAAGGGTCCAATTCTCACCCCTACTCTGAGTCCTTAGGGGCCAGAGCAGCATAAAAGGACCCTCAAAGCCTTATATCCATCTGGGAGAGGTTTCCCTTGGTGCAGGCACCACAGAAGGCTGCCTCCTGAGCACCACAAACTCAGGCAGAGGTGACACGCAGGGGGTGAGGCTGGGAGCAGAAGGATGGCATGCCGGGGAGGTTGGAGCAGTGTGGTAGGCAGAGATTCCAGGCAGCACAGCAGAGGCATGCTGCCATCAATCAGACAGTCCCCGGGGCTCTCAAAGTTATACCAGCAGATTCTCCAGCCCCAAGACCAGCTCAGCATCAGAAGGAGGTAAAGGTAGTTTAAAGTTATTGTCACAGAATGGCTGGCCCCTGCAGATGAAGCAGGTCTGGCTCCCTTATGCCAGAGCAGATGCTGTCAGTTTGGCCAATTAAGAGGGTGGAGCAGCACCTAGGGCTAAAAAAGATCCAGGGAAGCCCTGAGGAAAGTCAGTCGGGAGACTGGAGGAGATCTCCTGGGAAAGTTGCTGAGAGCAGAAAGCTCTCTGCAGGCCCTCCCTGGAAAGAGAGGGAAGTTATCAGCAAGCCAGTGGAGGAGCTAGCCTGAGTCAAAGCCAGTGCCAGAAGGCCGAAGAGGGCTAGGAAGCCAGTGGAGGGGCTATCTTGCTGACTCTCCTGACCCAGAGAGCCATGGAGAAGGCAGGAGAGGGCTCAAGGCAGACAGCGGCAGGGGCTGAAGGCAGACAGCTGCCTCCTGGCTCTCAGAGTTGGGGAGGTGAAGCTGGAGGGCCAAAGGGGACTGAAGGTATGGTGTGGTGAGTTGAGGTGCGGTGAGTTTTGCTGGGGCTCTACCTCTACTTGATGGATTGTCTGGACTATGGTTATGGGGCTTGGGTTATGGTTTATGTGCACAGGACTTTCTTTTGTAATAAATGAACCCTATGAGGGCTACTTGTACTTGGAAAAACTGTTGGGACTATTTCTGGGGACTCTGAAGGAGAGAAACTGATGCAGGTGCACCTGGTATGCTGCAGCCTGCCACAAGAGGATGCTCCAAATGGGGCTGCCTTGAGACGACCACCATAACTCCCCTCCCTCTCGGCTGTGAGCGCTTTCAGATGCACAGCACAGAATCTCACCCAAAATGCTTTTCTTATCTGGCCTGTAGTTTGTTTGGTGTTTTTAAACCTTCACTGAAGAGGAAAATGAAGCCTCAATATTCTCTCTATCCTAACTTCAGGTGTGCCATGCTAATAAAGGTTACTCATTTTGGAACAAACAATCAGCAGGAAACTTTTTGACAAGTACTTTGGGTTTCTTGCATCTTCCTCTGAGGCATCCTGCTACTGGCCACTGCTGGAGACAATACTGGACTAGCTGGACCATAGACCTGATCCAACAAGGCAATTCCTATGACAAAATTCAGGCTGATTTTCTCTTGCAGAGTCCAATCTCAGAGTCGTGGTCATTTGACATGGAAGGGTCCTGCATACTTCTTCAAACATTAGGTGGACTAAAGATAAATGTTAGTCTTGTGCTAATCTGCACTATACATATAGAATCTACAGTGCTGAACATTTCAGCTATTGTAAATCAGTTGGCCATTTTTCAACACAGCATCTTTAGCAGGAGGTCTGCAAACTTTCTTCTCAAGCACTAAACTTCTTTACTGCATTGTCAACCAAAATGTGGCCAGTCAGCCCAGCTAAATTTACTTTTGTTCCAGTCTATCTCAGAAAACAAGCTATAGCGGCAATTACCCATTTTAAAATAACTCTCCTAGAATGGATAGACCTAGACCTTTCCTTTTGAAGTGAATGGAAGTTATTTATATCCTGTGCTGAGATAATGGAGTCCATGGAGAAAAGTATTATATAAAGGAGAGCAAAGTACTACATTCTACAACTAATGCAATCTGGTCAGATAGTAAATAAAGGTTGTGCTCTTTTGATCTAACAGGGCTCAACCAGATTTCAGTTTAACTATTTCATTTCAGGTCTCTTTACAACTGACACACCCAATAGCTTACAACAATGGATCCTTCATTCCCATTGTAGACTCCCGTCGGAGGGTTCTGAGTGACTCTTACATCCAAATTATTCCACTGTCATGTATTCACACTACAGCACCAATCCTGCAGCTGGGACCTCTAGAACAGATGCCTGCAGCTGCACAGAGCCCCACTGACTTTTCTGGGCTAAGCTCAGGCACTGGAGTCTGTGCTAGCAGATCCAGTTGCAGAATCAGAGTCTAAGCCTGTGAGCTAAATACATACAGAATTTTTAAAGAGAAAAGCTCACTGTGCATAGGCAGTAAAAAAAAAATCTAAATCAATTAACTTTTTGTATTAAACTTTTTCTTTATCAACGCTGCTACTAAATGATAATGATCCCTGATCATACCAAAAACTAGCACTGGGACACTAACTTTTAGCTAAAGGGATCTTCTAAAAATAAGAAGGCAATCAAAATAACACTAAATCCAAAAATGAAGAAATTAAAGCCCTTAGACTTCTCATGCAGGTTATATAAGCATCCCCTTATAGTCACAGAAGGCAAGCATAGCCCTAACAGCAGAAAGGAAGTTTATAGATTATCAGGGTTGGAGGGGACCTCAGAAGGTCATCTAGTCCAACCCCCTACTCAAAGCAGGACCAATCTCCAACTTGCACCCCCTCAAGGACTGAACTCACAACCCTGGGTTTTGCAAGTTAATGCTCAAACCACTGAGCTGAATAGAGGTAAATGACAGGTAACTGCCACATAATGGCAATCCAAACCTAATGAAGGCACCAGAAAGGAACAAAAATTAAACAGACAACATGCAAGGTGGAACTTAGCAGAGTGAAGTGAACTTTGAAGAGCAAATAGTCAAAGACATCAAAACAAATAACAAGAAATTAAAGTATAGCTGAAGCAGTGCTCAAAACCATGCAGTAAAATATGTAAAAGACAGTTTTATAAAATCAGCATTATAAAAAGAGGTAGGATGAGATCTTCATCCCATTCTAGCTCCTTTGCACTATTTAAAAGGGCCAGAGTATCCTAAAAGGGCTTGAAGTTCAGTATCTGGCTGGGTGAGGATTCCTCCTAGCACAGGCATGGCAGAAGAAACTGTAAGGCTGCTTCTTGCAAGCTCTGGCATAAGTGGTGCACCAGGGGTGAGAGGTGTAACAACCTGCCTGGAATTGGGAAGAAGCAGCACATGCTGCAAGAAGGAAGAGTTTGGCTTCTTGGTGCCGCCTCCTCCAATCTGTGCACATGGCTAGAATGCTAGACACAGCTGCAGCATTTCTGTAAATATTATTCCTAATACAGAGCCAGTTTAGTTTTAGAAACATGGAGTCATCTCATGTTATTACCCAGTATGTAGTACATGAAACATGGTGGCAATGGCCAGTCTACAATAAAAGCATTCTGAGGCCAGAGGCAAATGTGGGCTGTCAGTAAAAAAAAACCATGAAACAAGAGACATTATCATTTGCAGCTTATAGCAGTTGACGTATAGGAGTACTACCTGTACACTGTGGCTGGGCAGCAGGGCAGTGCAAACCATGAATTTGATCACAATACAACACCAGAATATCCTCACCATGAAAGAGGAAGGAGAACAGTCACCCTGTCTAGCATTCTAACAGAGTATAAAGACATATTTCAAGGAGGTGGACACCGAGGGCAAGCTGAAGTTAGAAATAGACTTGCCAATGCAGCCCATGAGACTACCAAAATGTAGAATAGCATTAGCCTTGGTGGAGCCATTGTAGAAGAAACTGGCAAGTCTGCAAAGAGCCATTGTTGTACCTGTTGAAACTAGTGCAGCATGGGTTAGCAACCTAGTAATAGTGAGAGAACTTTCAGGTAAATGGAGGGTCTGCATTGATCCAAAATGACTTAACAGAGCACTGAAAAGAAGTCAGTGCCCATCAACAGACACTGAAGATGTACTCCCCAATTTAACTAGTGTGAAAGTGTTCCCTGTTTGATGTCAAGAATGGGCTCTGGCATACTGAGCCACATGAGCCTCCCGAAAACCCTTGCCACAGCTTTTGGCAGGTATCACTGGCTGCAAATGTCTACGGGCATCAGCCAAGCTCCAGAGCTGTTCCAGTGTAAATCGAACCAGATGCTGGAGCTTTCCATTGAGAGCAGGGGTGCTGGGAGCTCAAAGGGCTGCATGGTACCTCCCTCTGTGCTCTCTGGGCTGCTCCCTGCCCTGGCACTGGGCTTGGTGTGTCCCACCGCTTTCCTTTCCTAGGGCTGACTGCCTAGTGTGTGCTCTCTGGAATGGAATGATTCTGTCATTCATTGGTCCAAAACCCCTTAACACAGGGATAGGCAAACTACAACCTGCGGGCCATGTTTTAATCTGGCCCTTGAGCTCCCGCCAGGGAGCAGGGTCTGGGGCTTGCCCTGCTCCACACATGCTGTGGCTCCACACAGCTCCCAGGAGCAGTGGCATGTCCTCTCCCCAGCTCCTAACTGTAGGGGCAGCCAGGGGGCTCTGCATGCTGCCCCCCGCCCCAAGGAATCGCAGTCAATGGGAGCTGCAGGGGCGACACCTGCGGATGAGGCAGTGCACAGAGTCGCCTGGCCACACCTCCATGTAGGAGCTGGAGAAGGGCCATGCTGCTGCTTCTGGGAGCTGCTTGAGGTAAGTGGCACCCAAAGCCTGCACCCCTGACCTCCTCCCATGCCCCAACCCTCTGCCCAAGCCCTGATCCCCCTCCCTCCCTCTAAACCCCTCAGTCCCAGCCCAGAGCACCCTCCTGCACCCCAAACCCCTCATCCTCAGCCCCACCCCAGAACCTGCACCGCCAGCCAGAGCCCTCATTGCTCCCGCACCTCAACCCTAATTTTGTGAGCATTCATGGCCCGCCATATAATTTCTGGAGGATACTCTGGAAAGAACTATAATAAAGAAGTCAAAGGCTGATTTTGCAAAGTATGGCAAACCTGAGACAGGGTGCTCAGACAATGGGCAACAGTACTGAATGCAGCAGGATTCAAACATTTCAGTGCCAAATGGGAGTGTGAGCACAAGACACCTTCCCCTGCGTCCCACAAAGAAACAGGAAGGCAGAGACATCAGTAAAGACAGCCAAGAGATTGATGGCAAAGTCAAAACTGACAGGAAGGAATACCTACTTGGGAATGTTGGAGCATTTCAATACACCCTCCCAGGGACTACATAGCATAGGGACTGATGGACTATAGAACTAAGACTCTGCTTTTCTTGAGGAGTTCTCTTGTTCCAGTCTAGTGAAGGAATGACAGACAATACACAGAAGCAGTTAAAAGAATGCCAAACTAGGCAGTCAGCCAGCTACTGCAAAGGAGCCAAGGACCTGAGATCACTGTGCACAAGTGAATGGGTCTGGGTTCAACCATCAAGTAGCAACACAAAGCAATTGCAAAAGGCAACAGTCCAAGCTGCAGTGGGACAAAGGTCATGTGTGGTATCTACAGGCTCAGGATAGCAGTGGAAATGAAACTGAAGACAACTGCAGACAGCCTTCACACCCAGATAGACAGGGCTAAGGCAGGAGCAGGAGTACATAGAACAACTCCCAACCTTTACCTGACCTCATGTAGGATAGTCATCAGAAAAGTGGATTATGAGTAAGGATAAGATTTTGTCATGGTTATTTTTAGTAAAAGTCACCGACAGGTCACAGGCAATGAACAAAAATTCATGGAAGCCATGACCTGTCTGTGACTTTTGCTGCTGTAGCTCCACGGTTTCGGCTGGGAGCTGCAGGGTTCTCTATCTCTCTCTCTCTCTCTCTCTCTCACACACACACACACACACACACACACACACACACACACACACACACACGCTCTCTGAGAGGCTGTTTGCTGGAACCCTGAGGAGGGCTCCCTGAGGAGGCTGTCGCTTGTCACTGGAAACCTGCAGGGGGACCCTGAGGAGCATGTCACCTGTCCCCTATCACTGGAACCCTGCCAGGGCCCCACTGGCTGCCAGCTCCAGTCCTGCAGCCCCAGGGGCTGAAGCAGAAAATGTAACGGAGGTCTCTGGAAGTCACAGCTTCTGTGACTTCCGTGACCTCCATGAGATAAACGTAGCCTCTTATTTATGAGCAATATAGGAGACAAACTGGATACCATCCAACAGAATGAAGGCAGCAATGGGATGGAAGCAAGTCCCTACCAACAGCAATAACACAGTCAAGAAATGGGAGACTGGTTGGCGATCAGCACATTTGAAGGAGTATGAAGGCTAATAGGCCACAACAAGCAAGTGGTAAAGGCCAGGTGCCTATGGCGGGCTATGTACTAGCAAACACTGGCACAAAAGACACACAATAACAACAATTGTTAAAAGGAAAGATTTAGCAACCAGCATGGAACTTAATGGGAGGAGCACAGGTTGCAGGAGGAAAGAGTTGGGAGAAGACACTAGGAAGCCAGTCTGCATGTACATGGCTTGAATGCTAGCTGCACTTGCAGCATCCCTTTAAATTGACTATTAAGGGAATTATTTTGTTTTAGAAACATGGTGGAGTCCTCTCGGGTTATTACCCAGCATGCAGTACATGAAACAGGAGGGTGTATTGGGAGTGGAGCCTGTGCTCTGCTCCTTAATCTGAAGCGGTCTCTCTATGTATGCTTCTGCTTAGTGTCCTCAGTCTCACACTATTTGCCTATTTTCAGTTTCTTCAGCTTCATCTATCTCCACCATTGGACACCACAGAAGAATGCCCAGTAATAAGCTTGTATCAGCATACAGCCACCTGGCCAGAGGCTCACGCCAGTATCTTGGTGCAGCTTTCAGCCAAGGAGAGTAAAACCCAGGACCTGAACTCCTCACAGAAGAACACTGAACTGTATGATGGTTGTCTCAGCAATTTCTGGCTGATCATGGGATCAAGCAGACCAGACAGCAGTGCAGGGAGAAGATAAAGGGGCTCGAGATGAAGTATTGGAAAACCAAGGATAAGAATAAGAAATTCAACACTGCCCTGACAACCTGCCTGTTTAGTGATTAAATGGACCATTTTCTGAACAGCGGTATAAGCATGGAGCCCTATTTCTGCATGGACTCATTTATGGAGCTGGAACAGATGTATGCTCAGAACTTGGATGTCTGCGAAGACACATAAACACACACACACACACCCTCAGAGAGGCGGGTGGACCCCAGCTTCAGAATGATGTGCAGCCTCAAATCACAGGCTTTCTTTCCTGATTTGGACCATGAAGAGCAGAGTGGAGTGGAAGGTCTCCTAGCAGAAGAACAAGGGGATGACACAGCCCCCTAATCAGGTAATGTAGGTGCAGCCATCTTTATTATGAAGAATATTACAAAATATTTGGGTGGGGTTTACCCTATAATCCTAGTAGCTGCTGCTTCAGTTTGGGGCAATTGCTGTGCCATTATGCTCCTCCTCCTCCCATACTGGCACCTCTTTCCTTCCCCTTGCCCTCTCCCACATTTATGCTGCTTAAAATGGCAGACAAGCAAAGAAGAAAAACAGCAAACAGTCAGTTTACAATGGCTGGATTCAGTAGCACTGTAAGCTGCCAGTTTTACACACACACACACCGCAACCCAAAACTAAATTTTTACCTTCCAATTCTCCCAAAAATTAGCTCACTATTTATTTTCCTGATAATATATCAGAGTTCAGCTGCAAGAGTTGAATAAAGTTCTGGGACCAAGTTCTCTTCTCATTTGTATCAGTATAACCCTAAAAGATAGAAGCCTCAGAACTGACCCAACATTTTAGGTTAATCGTCACCTATGAGAACGTTGAGTAAAAAGCAAATGTCTAGAAAAAATATCAACTTTTCTTCGTTCATAGCAATGGGAAAAAATTACCTTATTTCAGTGTGTTCAGTGCGGTCAGAGTAGTTGATGTAGAATCTGAAGGATGGTTTTAGTTTCTGTGTGGTGTCCGTGAAGCTTATGTGTACCTTTCTGTCACTGTGGTAAGAAAAATTGTCCCTTTCTTTTATACCATTAAAGTTAGATTGCACTCTCCCGCCTACATATAAGCCATAGGATCAACTGTGCATTCTGCCTAATGACTGAACATTACTTGATGTAATTACCATTACATCATTTTGATCTTATCTCAAACCCACTCTCACAGATCACTTTTTTTCATTATACAATGCAAGAAAGGTCAGCTTGTGGGCCCAACACTCAGTTCTGTTTACCATGTGATTTTTCTTAGGGACTTTAATATCTAGCCTCTTACAATTTGCTGCAGTTTTTAGTAAACACAATTCTTTCTAAAAAACAGAAGATTAGCTGAGATTTCCTACAGCTTTTTAAACTGTGCAGGGAATTACTTTTTAAAGGGCATAAATGATTTCCACATTTGTGATCTTACTGTACTAGAGAATAGTAAAATAAAAAACAAGAAGATCTATACAAATGTTAAAAAGAATAATCTGTGTCTGAATTAAATGCTAGGGCAGATTTTTAGGAGATTTCAGAGGAGTGATTAGTACTTTTCCAAAAGGTACAAGAGTTGGAGAACGAAGAAAATTACAATGGAGTCAGTATCATGCCTAGAAGACAGGAAGGAAAACTCACTGTTGGCAGGAGCAAGCAGCTGCCAGTTTAAGATTGCTGGACGACTATAACTCAGGCCGTGGTCGATTGTCGGATCAACTCAGGGGTTTGGAAAGTATTTGTGATAGGCTAAAGGTTACAGAATGAATGCATGGATGAATATATACAGGATTACCTATTCTGAAGATAAAAATATTTTTTTCGATGAGATTGTTTCAATCTATATGTAATAATATGTCAAAACGTGTATTTTCAGTCCATTGAAACATATCATGTCCTTGTTATAATTTAAGAGATGACCTTGCAAACTCATTCAAAACTCCCATTGAAATTCATGGCAAATTTGAATAAGTAAAGACTGCAGGATTAGGGATAACATTTTCAAAAGCATCTATGTGACTTAGAAGTGTAAGTCCTGTTTTCAGAAATGACTTAGGGCTAAATTTTTGTAGATATTTAGGTACCTAAAGATGCAGATTGGCACCTAATGGGATTTTAAAAGCACTTAGTTGCCTAATCTCCCACCTATGCACTTTTGAAATCTCACTAGGGCTCAAATTGTTACCAGTATGTAGGCATTGAAAGGCCTTGAGTGCAGGGGACTAGACTAGATGACCTCCTGACATCCCTTCCAGTCCTACACTGCTATGATTCTAAATAACTTAGACTGTGAAGTCCCATTTTCAAAAGTGACTTAGACACTTAGGAGTCTACTTTGCATTGAAAGTCATTAGGATTTAGGAGAGTCTCATCAGTTAGGCAACTCAATGCTTTTTAAAATCCCACTAGGCACCTCAGTCACTTTCAAAAATAGGACTTCACCTTCTAAGTCACTTAGGCCTTGCAACGCTGAGTGGAGCAATGCCTACATACTGTTAAAAGTCTGAACCTAAGCGCCTATCTGCATTTTTACAGACTAAATGCCTTTTAAAATCTGGGCCTCAGTGCCTGAGACACATTTGAAAATGGGACTTAGGTTCCTAAGTCACTTAGGAACTTTTGAAAATTTTATCTTACCTCTATAGTTTGATTCTTAAAATTCTAACTCTGTTGAGTTGTGTATGTCTGTTTCCATTATATTCCTTTCTGGCCCCTCCCTCTCTTTTTAATAACAAAAAACACTAATTTGAAATTTGAAACATACTGGTAAAAAATAGTTTTACAATTCCCATAGAAGATAGAAGTATAATATTGTGTGTAATTTAAAGCAAAAGTAATGAAAACTGCTAAGGTTGTAGTAGATGTGTGACTGAGCCTACTCCCAGTGATGACTTGTTACCATGATTGCATCCCTCAGATGACTCAACCAGAAGCTCTGTTGCAATGGTTCTCAATTAGGGGTCTGCAGCTGGAACCCAGAGCCTGAGCCTTGGCACCCCCTCAAACCTCCCACAGGGCTGAAGCCGGGAGTCATGGGGCTGAACCCCCGAGCAGTGGTTGCCCCCCTCACCACAGTGAGAGAGCAGAGCAGTCCGGAGGCCAGCTCCACACCCCCTCACTTCCTCCTCTCCCCGCCCCCAAGGCCCTGCCCCTTGGCCAGGTTGGAGGCAGGAAGCCGGAGTTGGGCAGTGCGGGCAGCTGCTGCTCTGGCTGGTGCCATGGAGCAGGCAGCCATGGTGTTCCGTCTACTGCTGCTTGTGCCTGGGGTTGCGGCTGCTTCTCAGCTCACGCAGCCAGTAAGACATGGCAAGGAGACATGGCTCTGTGGATGGCAGAGCTCTTGGGGAGCAGTGACCACAGGGGAACCCTCCTGGTGCACAGCCTCTAGCTACCTCCTCCCTGCACCCTGAGCTACCCCATACCCGCACACAGCCCTAGCTACCCCCTGCCTGAACCCTGAGCTATCCCCCTGCCACACACAGCCCCTAGCTACCTCTGCCTGCACCCTGAGCTCCCCCATACCCGCACACAGCCCTAGCTACCCCCTGCCTGCACCCTGAGCTACCCCCCTACCTGCACACAGCCCATTGCTAGCCCATAGCTACCCCCTCCCATACCCTAAGCTATGCCCCTGCCACACGCAGCCCCTAGCTACCCCCTGCCTGCACCCTAAGCTACCCCATACCCACACACAGCCCCTAGCTACCCCCTGCCTGCACCCTGAGCTAACTCCCTGCCCGCATACAGCCCTAGCTACCCCCTGCCTGCACCCTGAGCTACCCCCTGCCACACACAGCCCCTAGCTACCTCCTCCCTGTACCCTGGGCGGTTTTCAAAATTTTTGAGCTGAACCCCCACCACATACAACCCAGACAGGCTGGGTGGCCTGCTGAGGTGAGTCAGGTGGTGGAGGTGGTGCTGCCTCCCTGCACCCTGCCATGTGGAGCTGGCCCGAGCCCCCACCAGCCCCTGCCCCCCCAAAATAGAAGTGCAAACTATGCCTGTGTCCGAGGGCCCACCCCTGAGTCTCCCTCTTCCCTCACTTGGCCCTGGAGTTTTTATAGCATAGTGAGGGGGGCCTCAGAAGGAAAAAGGTTGAGAACCCCTGCTCTGTTGAGCATTGGCCTGCTAAACCCAGGGTTGTGAGTTCAGTCATTGAGGGGGGCTATTTAGGGAACTGGGGTAAAACCCTGTCTGGGGATTGGTCCTGCTTTGAGCAGGGGGTTGGACTAGATGACCTCTTAAGGTCCCTTCCAACCCAGATATGCTATGCTAACTTGAGTCTGAGTAAAGCTTTTCAAAAGACAGACAACTATCTCCACAGTCAGGGGAACACATATTGTCCAATGTATTCATTTTTTGACCTTTTTGTACATTGTGTACTGTGGTGTATAATCTGGTAAAAAGACAGACTGGATTAAATACTTTTTTATTGCAGAATTCAAGGTAGACTGCTGTAAATGCTACTTCCATTCCACAGAGAAACAGAAAGATGCCTAGGACCTGATTCTCCTTTCACTAGAATGAATCAGGAGTATTCTTTTGAAGTCAACGGAATTACACTGGAATAAAAGGTAGCCAAAAAAGCGCCTACTTTTAATAAGGATTTTTTGCTTTAGTCAATCCATATCTCCAACTGAAACATACTTGGCCAAATCTGGTCTGTTAGTTACATCAGTGAAAGTGAGAGCAGAATTTGACCCACTCTTTTGCAAATGTGACTTTTTTGTTTAATTTATTATGCAGTACAAATTTGAATCATTTAATGAGATTCTCATAACAAATTGCAAACTTGGGTCCTCTAATGAACTTTTGTTGCACTCAGATAGTACTGTGAGAAGGGTTATATAAGTATCTAGATAGAAAGATATATGAACATTTGTACCATACTTTACTATCAAATATGCTTTGTAGAGCTAATGTTTTTTGCCATTTATGAGCAGAAAGAAGCCATATTCTGAGGTGGAGAAAGGGGAAGAATCACTGGATCTTTAAATTCCTATTATTCGACAATCTTCCTCAATTAGATTTGGACTCTCATTAAGTTACAATAAACATTGTAGGTATTACACCTCCATCCTTGGCCCATACATTTCTTCCTTGCTCTGGGTGTGTTTGAATTCTCACTAGAGTCCACTCAAATTGTTCAGTTTCACTGATATATGTTCCATACACAATCCACAGGGGTGGCAAGTATTTAAACCTCTCCCTTGCAGGAATAAACTCTGTTTCCTTAAGATAACAGCTGAAATAGCGGCCATGTCTCCCCCATGACTGTAAAAACAGGAGGCATCCAGCTGAGCTTCTATAGAGGACAGGGAGAAAGGACCACAGGCCCCTCCTCAGCCAGCCAGAAAGTGGGCAGGATCAAGCAGGAGCAGAAGGATCAGCCTGACACAGTTCTTCCCTGCTATGTGTGTAACCACCTACAAAGCAGAGAAATGGAGAGAACAGTTGAGTCCAATTTTATAAGGGCTATTGTTGGGCCTAATTGCGATAGACTAATAGGGAAGGCTTTGTTCACCTATGGGCTGTTTGGACTCTGCAGTTATAAAAGCCTTTCTTTATGCGCTCTGGGAGAGATAAAAGCCTGTGAGTGTATGACTAAGGAAACAATAGTCCTTTGAAGTATTTCCTCCAGGAGCACTTTACTTCTGTTTTTTGTCTACAAAGGCATTCCCCAGAAGCATTTCCCTTCAGGGATCTTATCTAGAGAGAGATTTACCAGAGGCTTTCTCCCTCCCAGTCACTCTGTAGAAGAATTTAATAACAGTACAATATTTTGATGGGTTTAAAGGTATATTGTATATTTTTTGTGCTCTGTGATTTTTTTGATTTTTTTTTTTAAACACAGCACTGACTAGTCGTAGCCTTGGGATTTACCTTCTGCCATGCTGCAGAATCAGGCTATTAAAGGGGCTGTTTCTGCAGGGGGTAGGGAGGATCAGCACCTGAGCAGTCATTTTCTAATGTGGTGAAGCTGGCTGTTTCCCCTCCTATGATGTACTTGTTGCTCCTTTGGAGAGGCTTCTCCTTCTGTCTAGCTTTCTTTAGGAAGGGGGGAGTACTGTTCTTCCATCCTACCCCTGCCAGCTGCTATCTCAGACCCCCAGTTTGTAGATCAGGCTGGGGCTTAGGTATAAGATAATGTCCAGACACCTACACTGAGGCAGCAATGTGCATACCAGATGCAGAAACGTAGGCACCTAGGGAACTTTTACAGCAGAAATGTAGGCACCGAGTGATCTTACATGCTTAGAATGTTAGGCAGCAGCCTAATGGGGGTCTTCTGGATCACAGAGGGGCCTAAAACTGGGACTTAGGCACCTAAGTTTTCTTATGGATGTGGACCAGAGTGCATAGCCTGTCTCCCCCCCTCCCCATATGCAATTCTAGGGGGCAGGCTGCTGCCTGATCCTGTCTCTTCCCACATCTCTCAGCTGGATGAAGGCCTTTTTCTCCTTTGCTGCTCAGCAGAAATCTAGGACACCTCTCAGATATTGTCAGCAGGGGACAGGACTTAGAAGGGTCCCAAGGGTGCTGAATCTCCCTGCTCCAGAAAAATTAAACTCTTCTATTTAAAAAAATAACAAAGCAACCTCTTAAGCATGTATTGGAATGTAACTATTTGACCGTCATCATCACCCTTCTACAGAGCAAAGGCTAAGGAAATAAGGACAAGCATCCTTCAGTAACGTAGTTCATGGAAGATTTGACTTTAGGGTGGATTTAAGTGATTCTTGTAGAATAAAAATCAACTCAAATTTCAGAATTTTCTCCAAATGCAGCCAAAATTAAGCCTTTAGTGTATGCATAGATTCAGAAAAGGACATGTCCCTCTCCTAGTTACTCTATTCTTTCATAACCCTAACACTAGACTCTTTCTTTCCTTGTGATCTCATAATATACCTTTGGTTTCCTTCCACATGTTCTTGTTTCCCTTTTCTCTTCTAACCTCACATAGGTCCCACCACTCCGAAGATCCTGATGTAGGATCCAACAACTCTGGTAGTGACTCTACTGGATTTTGATTCCCACTCCATTCATTTCTTGTGTCGTCTGGTGCACAATGCACTTCTGAGTGCCTCTATGACCATGGAACCTCCCAAATGCTAGAAGTTGCAGTGGAAGGATGTAGCCAGACTATCAGAATTCCTGAAGACTGGTAGCAGTAAAAGGGCTTGTAGACTAGGTTGAGCTTAGCCCATAGTATATTGGAGGGTCCCTGGCAGAAAGATGGGGATCCATGGAGAGGAAAAGAGCTGAAAATCCTTTTATGTTGTAGGTACAAAAACAGATGGGGCTTGTTTTGGGGAGCTCTGAGAAGAGATGAAAGAAATCTTCAATACGTTCACAAGGAGGAAGAGGACTTCTGATGGAGAACGCAAAGATGTATTCTAAAATGGTTCAGAAATAGCCAGATATCTCGATTATTTTCTGAGCCTCTCCACATTTTTCAGGTTTGATCTTCACCATTGCCATTGTTATCCAGGTGGTAAACAAAGGAAGACCAACATGAAGATATATATCTGTTTATTTGCTTCACAGGGAGGTCAATAGTGATTCAATGGGCACACAGAAAACAATAATACATGAAAAAATAGAAGACATAGATATGGAGCATTATAAAATGGATTAATAATCTGTGTTTGGATGAAATAGGTTGCAAAAATACTATATGATATTTCCTAGGTTTATTCAACTTATCGTCTTAATAGTCTCACTGAAGCAACCTCCTTGGGCCCATCTTACTCCCACTGAAATCAACATGAGTTTTTCCATTGATTTCAAAGGAAACTGGATCAGGCCTTTTAAGATTAGCTATTAGGCCTCTCAAGCTTCAGCCAAACATTGATTTTTCAGAGAGAGGATGACTTTTAACACTTAGTGTGGGTAGAGAATTGACTGCTAAGCCATTTCTGTTTTAAAACCAAAGTGTAAAGGGAAAGAAAAACACCAGTTTGGCTCTTAAGAAAAGGCACCTAAATACTACAGTTGTTGACATATTAGAAATATGTACAATAATAACGATTATAGCAAAGGCACCATGCCAGCTAAATAATATAGTCCCTGAACTGAAATAAGGTTACAAGTGAAAACCTACGAAAAAAAATCAGATTTCGGCTCTTCATCTTGCAACTTTCCAAGGTCAAAGTGTGCAATCATGAGAATTTATGGCACCTATTTGGGTGTGGGTGTGTGTGAGAGTGTGTGAGAGAGAGAGCGAGAGAGAGAAAGAGAGAGAGAGCTTGCAGCACCATGAAGCAAGTCCCCCTCCTGGCCAGGGGGAAAGGGATGAAAGCTGTGCAGACCCCAGCACTGGTTCTGCTCTGCTGGCTCCAGCTGCCTTGTGCTGGCAACCCTAGCCTCTTGCTCTAAGTGGCTGCCCCGCGAGTGGGAGTGGGGTGGAGATAGGCAGTCTAGATGTGCATACCTTTAAGATGCAATACAGGCACAGTACAGTACTTGCTTTTATTTATGTATTTTTGTCTCTGCTACTTCCTGATCAGTTACCATGTGAAATCAGGAGTATCTGGTTGACCAGACAATCCATAAATCTGGTGTTCATATATTTGAGGTTCTACTGTAGATAATATGATTGCTAAAGGGTTACAAAACAAAATATCTTACATTAACATTTCAGTTTGACCTCCATAGTTTTAATTATCAGGTTTCAATTTGAATCAATATTTTTAATCAATAAAGGTAACCAAACTTCATACTACATGTCTGATTCACCTCCAGAGGTCAGGAAGAACTGTTTCCCCTTTGTACTGCATTGCTCAGTTAATTGGCTGTGTATAGTACAGGGCATTTTAAAATTCTTCTGAAACATCAAGTACTCATCATTAGACAGAGGCAGGATACAAGACTAGATGGACTATTGATCTAATTAGGTGTGTCAATGTCTATGTTTCTGTGCTCTGTTCCTTTATAATCCTTCAGGAAACAGACATGGGTTTGTTTTTAACCATGTTGTAATATTTGTAACATAAAAATGTCTAACAGAAAATACATGTGAACATATCCCTGTGCGTTTTAACATTACCTCTGATAAATAATTATGTACACTGTACAACACAAGATATTTCATTTCATATATTCATTTCTACTGCCAATTCAGTTAAAACAGAGGCCTGAATAATGCAAAGATGTCCTCTTTCTCTAGGAAACAATATCTGCAACTCTAACAGATATGCAAATAAAGAAAAAATTGTTGATGCAATTAGGCATAAACTGTCTCCATTCTAAAATGTCAATAACTTTAAAATGCAGTTATTGTATATTTACCCTCTCTTGTTTTAGCAGAGCTTTCTGCTGCAAGTTGTTTTCAGATTTCATATAACTGAATTTCTAGTTTTAACAGATGAAAATGGAGAATGTACTATAAAGTACCTTAAATAATAAATAAATTGTGACATAAACAACCTCTGTTAATGATAGTAGAGGAACACAGAAGACAATCACTAGGAATCACAAAATAGCTTATTTGTTACTTTAATAAAACAGTGTTGTTATTAAGACTGCACTTACCCTCCCCATCATCACCTGGAAAAGCATCTGTGTCAGGTCTCCCTCTGCACATTCAGCTAAAATGTTAATTGTACTGCAGTCGCACTTAAAAGCCCCAGTCATGGGCCAGGACTTGACTGTGCTAGGTGCTGTACAAACACAGAACAAAAAGAGGGTTCCTGCCTCAAAATCTTACAAGCTAACACAATGTTCTCTTTCCCGTTATTCCTTCAACTGGCAGAGCATTTTTGTGCACTCTTAAGCAGTTGCCCTGTTCTATCCTACATATAGGTAGCATGTGGCTCTCTTTCTAAAAGATATGCTGTAGATCAAACAGAAGTTACAGGCCTGATGTTTTATGGCCTGTGTTATGCTGGAGGTCAGCCACTATGATCATAATGATCCTTTCTGACAGATGAATCTAAGTGATCATTCTACATACCTAACGACTCCACAGCGGTATTGTGAGGCTTAATTTAATTATTGTTGTTAATACTTGCAAAGTCAGTTGAGATCCATGGATGAGAAGTACTATAGATGTTCAAAGTACACCTCTACCCCAATATAACATGACCTGATATAACACGAATTTGGAAATAACATGGTAAAGCAGTGCTCCGTGGGGGCGGGCTGCGCACTCCAGCGGATCAAAGCAAGTTCAATAGAACACGGTTTCACCTATAACACGGTAAGATTTTTTGGCTCCTGAGGACAGCGTTATATCGAGGTAGAGGTGTATTACATTTCTGATTAGTGATGAATCACTAGAAAAGTGGACCAGTTCATGATGATTAATTCCTGATTGAGAAGTATGGTCTGCCAATGTTATCTATCTCCAAAGAGTACTTTTCTAAAATAAAAATGTTATACATTTACATAATCACATTTCATCATGAACAATCACAAAGTGTTACAAAAGCTGGATATACGGGAGTCATTTCACACCTCACTAAAATGCAGTCACCTCAAGGATGCAATACCGCTGCCTTTCTCTGCCACCAATATCATGCAGTTGTTTTTAAGAATATATACAATTTAAACTATATGAAAAATGTAAGTGGACTGTAAATGCCTGAGTTGGATTTATTGTATTTTATTGGGAGACTGGTGCTAAGACCCCTGACAGTAAAAAATGCTATGGCACTCAATTTCCCAGCCAGACTCAGTGCCGGCTTTAGGCCAATTCACCCAATTCCCTCGAATCGGGCCCCATGCCTAAGAGGGCCCCATGCCAGCACCTAAGAGGACCCCGTGCCGGCGCATTTTTAATTTTTACTCACCCGGCAGCGCTCTCTGGGTCTTCGGTGTTATTTCGGCAGTGGGTCCTTCACTCGCTCTGGGTCCTTGAGTGCCACCGAAGACCTGGAGCGAGTGAAAGACCCACTACTGAAATAACACCGAAGACCCGAAGCGCCACCGGGTGAGTACGAATCAGGCCCCACACTTGCTAACTACGGCCCTGCAGACTATCTGTTTATAGACACAGCGGTGCAACAGCGTGTAACAACCAGGAAAGGGCTAAGGGCTACCAACCTGTCACATGACTCAGGGGGAAAGGATTGAAGGAAGGGGTATGTGCTCTTTCCAGGACTGTAAGAGGCAAAGGGAAACGTGTCTGGGGATGTCAGCCTGCTTTGCTCTGGGAATCACTTTGTTTTCTGTTACTGCATGAGTTTTTGGGTGTTTGAATAATAAATTGTGCCCTGAATCAAAGGCCTGAAATAGATTCAGGCTTGGCATTTGTTCTTTCCTGGACTGATTTATAGGCTGCCTGACCATTTAAGCCTTTCAGCACAATGGTAAGAAAGATGAAATCTCATTCGTTGCTAAATTAATCTTTGTGTAATAGACAATTGTAATTTGATTCTATTGTGTTATTGTTTTGTTAACTAATAAAGGTCCATATTCGTCCTGATCCTCCCACACGTGCATGGAGGAGGAAGAAACAAAGCATCTTCCACAGCAAAGCAGCTGAGGCATACTGGAGAATTGGGTCCTTAATTTGCAATTAACTTCTTGATTTAGCATGCTATCGAAATGAGCACTGTGTGAATGGGTCTAGGGAGATGGAGAGCTCAGTCCCTGTATCCCACTGTCTATGTTTTAAATCTAACTGTAGCCAATATAATTGTAGCACTGCTGTCCACTCAGTTGCCTCTTTAACACTAGTCTCCTTATGGATGGGCCTGGTTCAATGGCTCCAAACCGCCTGACCCATCTTCTCTTCCCCTCGAGGCCCCACCCTCCAGCCAGGCCAGCATGAAGCCCAGCCAGAGAGCCAAGGCAGCTGTGGCAGGCCCTCCACCTGCCTGGGGTGCAGAGGGGCTGAAAGCAGCCCCTGGGTCATGTCCCCGCCCTTTGGGCTCCCTGCCTGGCCGAAGGCAAATGGAGGTGGAGGGTCCATGACCTGGGCAGAGGAGTCCCAGGGATGGGGACATGAGCCAGAGGCTGCTCTTCTCAGGCTCGCCGCACTGCAGGCAGGCAGAGGGTCTGCCACAGCTCCCAGCCCAGCTCTTATTATGGCTGGGCTGCAGCTGTGAAGCCTCCACCCCCCTCACCAGAGCCGGGTAGGAGAGAGCTGCAGGGGCATCTGTGGGGAGCCTGGGTTCCTCCACCTGCCCTAGGTGAGGGGCCCAGGATCTGTGCAGAGGGATGCTTTTGCCCCCCACCCCGAGTGGGCTCCCTGGCCCTGTTCCAGCTTGGCGGTGGCCAGGGCCTAGGGGGCCCCAGTACCCCACTTTTGGGAGGACTCCAGTGCCCTTGCCCTGAGTTCATCTGGATCCCACCTCCAGCTCAAAAGGGTATAAACTTCTTAATTCTCTTCCCTGATCAATTTACTTGGCTGTACTGCCACTCCCTTTCTCTTCTGTAGCAGCTTGGAAGGAAAATTCTAACCACAGTTGACTCTGAATTACTTGCCGGAGACTCCCAGGCAATAAACACAATCACAATATATTCAGAGTAACTGTATTAAACAGGAAGTAAATATGACAGGACAGAGTAAACCATACTCTCAGGGGCATCACTGCCCTCCCCACACTGATAATACTGTGGAATTTCCCCAAAACTCCCAGGAATAAAATGTAATGTCCCACTGATATGTGTTCTCCATGAGATTGCTTGATGACCTGCAAAAACAGTATCTTCTGTAGCAGCAATAAGCAATTTGGTTGACTTGGTTCAGCCCAAAAGACTGTCACATGGAATAAGATGCTAAGCAGATTTAATAGACTGTAGGTAATAAAATCCCAAATCCTTACCCCACAGCTTGAAGGCACAGTTCAGGGAACAGGGTGTCTCCCAAACAATTGCCCTGACCAACTAAAAGATGGTGTGCTCACAACTCTGTGAATGATCCTCAGGTTTAGAGCTGAATCCAGACTCCTCAGCAACTGCAGAGGGGCTGACAGTCAAAGTTAGCAGGCATCCTCTTCATACAGGAATCAGGCTGCTTCTGGCCCCAAGATCCTCACCATTAAAGGATGCAGGGATCAGGTGCAGAATATAATTATCTTAAAAACCCTAACTCCCAATCTCCTGTCCTACAGCTCAGAAACAATTACAGCAGGTAGGCAACCTTGAATTAGCAGCAAGAGCAGTACTTGCTATATGGTAACTGATTTATCTAGGTATCTGAAGGACTAACTTAGCCTGACAAGGTAGGGAGTTCTCCTAACACAACCCTATAAACTGAGAGTTACCTTGAAGAGGGAACAGAACAAGCTTAGGGCTATTGCTTCCAGATACCCAGAGGCCAATTCTCAGGAATTACCCTGTGTGACCAGGGTCCCGGGGCAGGGGTAGGGGGAAAGTCCACACTGAGGTTGCTCAATTAAGGCCAAATGCAAAAAATGGGGCGGACTATCCCCAAAGCTGGTGGTTATTCTAATACTTAGATTCACCAAACTAGCAACAGAACTGCTTCTATAATACCTCGCTGGTTACATGGAAACCAAAACACAGTTCCCTCACAGCAACCCAGCCTTGGGCTTCCACCCAGACACCCAAGTCAAATATAATGAGGATTACTGAAAATCTTATTCATTGTATAAGAAAGTTCTACCAATCCCATAGGATCGGACACATTACCGCCCAGGTTAATGAATACTTCAGATTTTACCCAAATACATGCTGACAGCCAATTCTTACAGCCAGCTAAACTAAAATTTATTTTAAAAAAAGAAAAGAGAGTATTGGTTAAAAGATCATTATACATACAGACATGAATACAGATCTAAGATCAGTTTCATAGCAGAGATGGTGAGCTTAGGAGTTGCACTGAGTTCATAGAATTAATCCATAGGTTACAGTCCTATGTCGAACACCAGGGTGATCCAAATGAATTTGGAGACCTCAATCTTACAGCTCAATGCTTCCCCTGATAAAGCATAAGCAGATAAGAGATGAAATGTCAGGTCCCAAGAGTCCTTTATATAGTTCCTGGGCAGCACAGAGTCCTTGGATGAACAATAGGCTTTTGAAGTAACTCTCTCTTTCAAACATTACTGGTAATTAACTACATGGATTAACATAAGTATTTATAGACAGTTTACCACAAACTTTAAAGAGACATAGACAATGATATTATTTCATGCAAGGTTCATCTAAATGTTAATGTTTCCTTTTGATCTCTGAATTAACAGAATACAGCCCTAGACAAGAACCATTTGGTTATATTATTAACTTCTAACAAGATATAGGTAAACATAGACTACTACAATCACTATCTTCTTCCAATTCTTTAACAATACAAGTTTACATTTCAAAGTTCTAGCCTTTCTAACATAGAATGGCCCTAATTACCATTTACATACTTTTCTAACAGGTTGAATCTGGGTCAATTAGCCTACAAGCTGCTTAACCTTTTCTGGCCATGTGTCACACCCTGCATGCAGGTCTGAGACTCAAGCTGAACAACAGAAAATGCTACCCTTTCAATGATTGGCTCTAGACACCCCCAAAATGGCTTCTTTCCTCCCACAGTGCTCCTGGAGGCAGGCACTTCACTGAAGATTGTCTTTATTGGTCAGGCTAGCTCTACTTTCCCAGGCTTTTTCCTGTCAATCACTTGAACTCTAACCTGTCTCTCAGACATTGCTCCTTCTCTGAGTGGGCACATTGGTAGCCATCCAATATAGCCACCTGCTATAACTCCTCCAAGCCAACTGGGGCCTCTATTGCTTAAAATAGATCTCTCCCAGTCTGTGTTTGCCCTCCCCTGCTTCTCTCAAGGCTATCTTGCTTCTGCCTGAGTTTCCAGCACAGAGACACCCAAGAACCAGGGGAAGTGCTACAGCAGTTACATAACCATAACTATACAGAACAATCATTAATAGCTTAGCTTAATTACAACCTAAATGCAATTATTTTTAACTATCTGGAAAAGTATTAAGTGTCTGCATGATCATTTGAGTGTCTGTTAAGATCATTTGAGACAAAGAAGAGATTGACACAGATGCTATTTTTTTTAAAGGACAGATTTGCATTAGTTTGAGTTAAAATTAAGTTTTAATTAAACTTGTAAATTCTCAGAAAATTCATTCTGTAATCAAACAGTAACCGCTGTAAGTTTTGGGAGGATATACTGTATTTTGCATACCAAACAAAAAGACAAATCCTTGCTTTTAAGTGCAAAATAGAACTCAACCTTACCAACTTTTAAGCAGACCTCCTTGAGTAGGGTATTCTATTGTAATTTGAAATACAGAGGGTCACTGTGTCCCAAAACCACAGACCAAGATTTAATAATGATCCATCACAGTGGTATAATTTACCAAGCAGGTAAGAGCTTGGAAGTGTGTTACACCATGATAAAAGGTTATTTAATGTTAGCCAAGATAATAAAACTGTTTGTCAAAAATATAACGTAATGGGGATTTTATTTAAAATGAACAATTACAATTGGATTCTACCTACCTATTATAACATTACATTGATGAAGGATATACATAAAAAAATTTCTAATGGTTCAAATATAGAGCATGTGTATAATACATATATAACTAGCTACTAAGTGTATGTAACAAAATATAACCGTCTAACTAAAGAAATATATCTATGTCTCTCTGTATGCACAGGCTTTTATGTGTTATTTTTTCCTAGTTCAAGGGTGCACTTTCCTCAAATATCTCACTGGGCTCAGTCTAATGCCCAAGTCTTTGAGACTCGAGTGCCTCTCATGACTTCCTGAAGATATGGACTAGACTCCAGTGATTTTTGCTTGCAAGGGTTCACATTAGACCAAACCCACTGGTACTGCTGTTCCAGATCTCCGGCAGCACACAAATCAATAATAGGAGACAACCAGAACTGATGGCCGGGAACAAACAAGAACACACCATCACACATAGCTGGCTGGTCAAGTCAGTCTTTACACTAACGGGATCCTCTTTGGCATGTCTGTCCTGCTCAGTCTCAGTGTTTCCACTTACTCTCAGTTTCCCCTCCATCCCTCTCTCTGCTCTCTCTCCTCACTGTTTCTCTCTGTTGACTCAGACTCTGTTTCTCTCCCTCAGGTACTGCCTGACTCAGTCCCTCAGTTGTCCACCTCTTCTCCAACTGTCACTTCCCCTCTCTTTGAGTGGAAAGGCCATCTCCTCTCACTTTCTCAGAGGGTGGGGCTTCTTCCTCTCCATAGAACAATGACAGTGCATTCACCCTGAACACACCCTAAATCATACATCAGCCTACAGGGTCAAATCCCTTTACCATATTTACATACCTTCCCCCCACCCCATCTTTAAATACACCATCCCCAGCATATTACAAATTTTATAATGCTTAAGCTTAATACAGTATAACTATTTGAATACAGAATAATCTTTTTCTAGGTAGGTGGGATATTTGTCCTTTGTCTCACGGGAAGACCTATGGGGTACAAAAAGAACTTCCTCCTTCTCTACATTACCATCCTCGACAGTATACTTTTCTTCCCCTTCTTCTAAATATCATCTACTACTGAATCTGTCTCTTGAACCTCAGGTTCCTCCCCTAGCAGGACCCACACAGTTTCTCATTCCAGAACGTCCTCTGAATCAGAGTCCCCTATCTTACACTCTTTTTCAGAAAGACTGTCTCTCTGTGGGGAAAGTAGCTAATTTTAACTGGTCCTTATGAATCATCTTCATCACACCCCCTCGTTCACACTTAACGTTAAACACTGGGGAATCAGGACTCAACTGACTAATTACTATGTACGGGACTGGTTCCCACATGTCTTGAATTCTGGGCTGACCTCTGAGACAATGATTTGTCAGAAGAACTCTATCCCCAGGCCGGATCAGGGCAACGCGAGCTTTTCAGTCATAAGCTAATATATCTTCCATGTCTGGCTGCCTTTCTCTGCCATTTTCAAAGCTACTGAACAAACAAAATGTTGAAAGCTGCAGTGGTCACAGGCCCTGTTACTCAGGTTTCTCACTTCAGATGGTTCTAAGGTCCCCAACTGAAGATCCAAAGGTAAATGAGGGTCTCTACTGAACATTAAGTAAATGGGTGAATACTTTTTGAAACTATGTAAATGCCATTGGAGCCTATTACCAACTCTGGAAGATACCGATTCCAATTTGTCTTTCTGGTGATAGTGTTCCCAACATTTCATGCATAGTTCATTTAAATCATTCACATTGTCCATTTCCATAAGAATGATATGGAATTGTGCAACTCAGAGATACCATGTAAATGGCATAATTTCTGGATCACTCCAGCTTCAGAGTTCCTCCCCTGCTGTGAGTGCATGTTGGCACGACATCCATTATAATCAAAACAATTTTTCATGATTGTTTTAGCAGTTGTGTGGGTAGTAAGATTTCTGGTAGGCACTGCGTACCTGTAGTAGAATCACTCCTGGCCATCTTTTGTCTGGTATGCAGAACTGGAACCCTGCCAACCATCTGGAAGGACGGTAATTGTGCTCTCACTATAAGGGCAAGGGGCCATGCAGCAAATATAAGAGCTGCAGGCCGATCACCTTGCTCTCCGTTCCAGGGAAAGTGTTTGCGCATGTTTTGCTGACACAACAAAACATCCTGGGCAACAGACAGGAATCCTTCCTTGTCACCATGGTCAGAGCTATCTTAGTCTATTAACAGCCAGGTCCCCAGGTTTAATAGTGGTACCACAGAAATCTAGAATTTTCTTATCCCTGTCTATATACAAAGCAGGTGACAGGTATTTCTGCTAGGTAGTTAATAACCACCTTACCCAGAGATAGCGCCTCCTTCTGCTCTTGTCTTGCTTCTTGCAGAGTGGCTGCATGTTTCTAAATTTGGTCTCTTGATCAGTCAACTTAGTCCGCAGTGCCTCAAACTGTGCCTATCCTGTTCATGATGCCAAGCAGGTGTAAGAAGTCCGCCCTAAGTAGGGTTATTGTGTTGTAATATGATATATATCTGAGGGTCACCCAATCAAAACCACCAAGGTTTAGTAATGATCCGTCACAGTAGTGGTATAATTTACCTGGCAAGTGAGAGCTTGGGAGTGTTACATGCTTGTCATAAATATAAAGGGAAGGGTAACAATCTTCCTGTATATAGTACTATAAAATCCCTCCTGGCCAAAGGCACCAAATCCTCTTACCTGTAAAGGGTTAAGAAGCTTAAATACCTGGCTGGCACCTGACCCAAAGGACCAATAAGAGAACAAGATATTTTCAAATCGGGAGGGAGACAGGCTTCTGTTCTGTCTGTTCCATGTGGCTTTGGCCTGAGCAAGATCAAAGAAGAGTTGGCAAGTATTTACCAAGGAAGTGCGTTAGATTTACTTTTATTTTGGCTTGTGAATTTTCTCTGTGCTGAGAGGGAGGGCATTCCTGGTTTTCTTTTCATAACTTTAAAGTTTTGCCCAGAGGAAAACCCTCTGTGTTTTGAATCTGATTGCCTGTGAGATTATCTTCCATTCTAATCTTAGAGGTATTCCTTTCACTTTTTTTTTTAATTAAAATTCCTTCTTTTAAGAACCTAAGTGATTTCTCCTTGTTTTAAGATCCAAGGGTTTGGGTCTGTGCTCACCTGTACCAATTGGTGAGGATATCTTCTCAAGCCTGCCCAGGAAAAGGGGGTGTAGCAGCTTGGGGGGGATATTTGGGGAAGGTAGGGCTCCAAGTGGTCCTCCCTAAATGTTTGTTTAATTCACTTGGTGGTGGCAGCATTACCTAATACAAGGTACAAGGAAGGATTTGTGCCTTGGGGAGTTTTTAACCTAAGGTGGTAGAAATAATCTTACAGGGTCTTTCATGCAGGTCCCCACATCTGTAGCCTAGAGTTCAGAGTGGGTAGGGATCCCTGACAATGGTGACAAAAGGTTATTTAATGCTAGCCAAAATAATGCAAGTTGTCAAAAAAAATGGGATTTTATTTAAATCAGAACAAGTGGAACTAGATTACACCTACTATGATAATATTAAATAGATGAAGAATATATATAATAAATTATAACAGTTTGAATCTATATATACACCCACAGTATAACTTACTGCTAAGTGTACTTAACTAAATATAACCCTCTAAATAAAGAAATATATCTACATATGCACAGACTATTATCTTATAGGTTGTTAGTGGGTTTTTTCCCCTAGTTCAAGATTGCTTTTTCTCCAAACATTTCACCAGGTTCTGTCCAACACCCTCTGAGACTCAAGCACCTCTTGTGTCTTCCTGAAGAGCTGGATTCGCCTTCGGTGATGCTTGCTTGTGGGGGTGCACATTAGACTAGACCTACTGGTTCTCCTGTTCTGGATCTCCAGGGCCACACAAATCAATGATAGGAGGCAACCAGAACAAATGGTCAGGAACAAACAGGAATTGATGCTCAGGAACACACCATCAAACGTGGACTGACTTGACCAGCCAGATTTAAACTAAGAGAACCCTCTTCAGCACATCTGTTTGTCCTGCTCAGTCTCAGTCTCTCCACTTGCTCTCAGTTTCTCTCTGTCCCTCTCTCTGCGCTCTTCCCTTTCCCTGTTTCTCTTAGTTGATT
Organism: Gopherus flavomarginatus; assembly: GCF_025201925.1. NCBI lineage: Eukaryota > Metazoa > Chordata > Testudines > Testudinidae > Gopherus > Gopherus flavomarginatus. Next base: position 149,972,641 of record NC_066620.1, on the reverse strand, counting down.
CACAGACTCTGTTTCTCTCCATCATGCACTGCCTGACTCTGTCCCTCAACCGTCCCCCTTTTCTCCAACTGTCACTTTCCCTCCCTCTGAGGGGAAGGGTCGTCTCTTCTCACTTTCTTAGAGGGTGGGGCTTCTTCCTCTCCATAGAGCAGTGACAGTTCATTCACCCTGAACACACCCTATCACCATACAGTCCATTTAACATATTTATATACAGAATCACAACCAGTGCCTCCATAATATTGCAGTAGTACCCGCAATGTACTGGGCATTGCACAAACAAAGAAAGATGCTACCCCTCATCCCAAGAGCTTACAGTCTAAAAAGCAACACACAGGTGAAGGGCTAGGGAAGGAGAAACAAGCAAAGTAGCCAGGGTAATGACTTGAGACTTCCATTTTTTTGTCCTATTTTGTTCAGTCCTTTCAATTTGATAAATCCCTTACTTATCACCAGCCCCTCAGCATTCCCATCCATCATCCAGTACTTGACTCCCACCATATCTGCCTACAGTGTGAAAATGGAAAGCCTGAGATTTTCATTTTGGCTACTTTCTGTGCCCCCTGTACCTCTCTTGGCCATCTGACAATAAGTGTTTTTATATTAAATTAAGGGGGGAAGTACTCCTCTATTTTGAGTGACCTTAGACAACAGTGGGTCTCAAGAGCTGAGGAACTCACTTCTTGACAGCAAGCCTAAATAGGCCCTCTCTCTCGATTCCTCCTCTGTATCATTTGTATCATTCTTCCAGCTACAGCACTAGAAGTCCTGAGATTTTTTTTATGACAGTCTTGAAGGACTGAGAAATTTAACAAAAACCTGATGTTAAGCATGTATGATCCCAATGTACCACTTCCACATGGAGTCACTGTCCAGCCCACAGTACCCACACCCAGCCCTCACCACACTTTTACTCTTTCCTTCCAATTGAGGGGATGAAACCAAGATCTGGCCCAGGTGCCACTATTTCCTATGTTTGATTATTTAGAGCTGTTTGGAAAATCATTCAAACACCCATGATTCATTGGCATTGTTTTTTAAACACACACACAGATATCTTTATGGCATTCTCCAACAGTATATATCATAGTTATATAATTCCGTCATTATACATTGTAGTTAGATCAATATAAGACCTAAATATACCTCTTCATGATTATGTATTTTCATTCATTAATGGCAATTGGCTCTTTTACCATTTACAATAATTACACTAAAATGTAATACTGTATTTTAAGACAAAATTTGCATAATAAAATATAATATTTAGGGTCTAGGACCACTCTACAAGAGTGCTGGAATCTACAGAAAAGCACAAAGGCTCTAATCCTGTCATAGAATATCAGGGTTGGAAGGGACCTCAGGAGGTCATCTAGTCCAACCCCCTGCTCAAAGCAGGACCAATTCCCAACTAAATCATCTCAGCCAGGGCTTTGTCAAACCTGACCTTAAAAACTTCTAAGGAAGGAGATTCCACCACCTCCCTAGGTAACCCATTCCAGTGCTTCACCACTCTCTGAGTGAAAAAGTTTTTCCTAATATCCAACCTAAACCTCCCCCACTGCAACTTGAGACCATTACTCCTTGTTCTGTCATCAGGTACCACTGAGAACAGTCTAGATCCATCCTCTTTGGAACCCTCTTTCAGGTAGTAGAAAGCAGCTATCAAATCCCCCCCTCATTCTTCTCTTCTGCAGACTAAACAATCCCAGTTCCCTCAGCCTCTCCTCATAAGTCATGTGCTCCAGCCCCCTAATCATTTTTGTTACCCTCTACTGGACTCTTTCCAATTTTTCCACATCCTCCTTGTAGTGTGGGGCCCAAACTGGACACAGTACTCCAGATGAGGCATCACCAATGTCAAGTAGATGGGAATGATCACATCCCTCAATCTGCTGGCAATGCCCCTACTTATATAGCTCAAAATGCTGTAGCCTTCTTGGCAACAAGGGCACACTGTTGACTCATATCCAGCTTCTCGTCCACTGTAACCCCTGTCATGATGCACGGGCCTCAAACCTGGGTCACACTCCAACCCTCCATCTAGCAGCCACATTCCAACTCACCATCTAGCAGCCTGCTCATGTTTGCTCACCTGGGACTCATGAAACCCAACCCCAGTTTGAGGCTCTGGCCCTGCAGTCCTATGGACAAAGTCCTGGAGCTGCTCATTGGCCTACTGGCTGTATTTATGCCTGCAGCAGGAACAGGACACTATCAGAACAACTGGGCTCCACCCTGTTCTGGACTGTGTGTCCTCTGATTTCCTAGCATCCTGACCCAGCATGACTCCTGGTACAGATTTGTGGATCTGACCTCCAGTCTGTCTCCAGGCTCTGACCTCCTGGTATGCTGACCCAGCCTGACTCTGGTTCCTGACTCATGGTTCTGAACTCCAGTTATCCTGATTCTTGTCTTGTGACTGAAGACTCCAGGTCTGGCTGCGCATGACCTGGCCATGACAGTGACTCTTGTAAGGCACTCAAAGTCCTTGACTCCCGTTGACTGGACCCTTGATTCTGCAGCCCTTATCTGTTTACAAAGCACTTAATCATATGCTTAAGTCCAGTGACACCTAAGCAAGCACATAAGTCTGAACAGCAATGGATTTAAGTACATGTGTATATGCTCTGCTGGACATAGTTCAGTGGGTGTTGAGAAAACTTTAAAGTAGGCATTCAGCAATCTGCAGAATCAGGCCCATTCTCTTTAATAGCTAAGTATTGTAGAGTACAAATTGGGACCCAGTCCTACCCCTCTTAATGTTAATGTTTGTTTGGCCATTGACCTCAATCGGAGCAGGATTAGTCATATATTTTTCCTTTGTCATTTGTGCCTAAGTAATGCAAAGTTTTTCTCCGATCTTTTGCTATTATGTAATTTAATGCAGTTTTTATACAGGAATAGTATGCGTAAGAATTGCTATGTCAGATAAAAAGAGAGCGACTAAATTGCATGTCCTGAACAAAGGAAATATTTTTCAAATGTTTGCTTCAAAGCAGATTTAACAGAGGAAGTTAATGCTTTCCAGCATGAATCTCTATTACTATAATACCAGTGGATTAATTGTACATAAAGCTGAAGCGCTGTCTGAGGAAAAATTGCAGAATAAGGAAGGTTGATGTAAAGTGTGGGATGGCTGTCAGAGATATGTATAATTTTATTAAGCAACGGTTATATTCTCTCAACATTTTTGTTATTCCCAGGACTAACTCTCAACTCTGTTGTAGGAAGCATTTTTATTCTATTCCAATAAATCATTTTTAAATCAAGAATTTTATTACATTTCCATCTTCTCATTTTCACTTGCAGTGTGGCTTTTTTTTTCCCCCCTGTGCAATCATTTTATCATCTGATTCCAGTCACTATTCCTGTAACAGGCAGTACACACAGCTCATCATCAGTCAAAGAACATCATGAGACTACAGAGCACTTACATTTGTCGAATTTAAAATCCATTCCTCCTCCTCCTGTGGTTAGAAAATGGCACTTTTTTTTTTTTTTTTTTTTTTTGCTGTACTCGGCACTTGGATTTGTATTACACCAAGGACTTCCAGTTTGCAGTACTAATTTGCTAAAAAATTAAGGAACATATTTCTTTATATATGCAGCTATAAAATCCAGTCTTGGGGAATGTGGTGTTTTGTTTTGTTTTTTTATGCCCTGTGCCAACCAAGAGCTGTGTCACTCAGTGTGACAAACTGATTAGGGAAGAGCTAAATATCAGAGAGCTGGGAAACACAGAAAGCAGGTTGTAATGCAAAAAATAAGGGACTTTTTCTACTGAGCACGTATCTACCAACAAGCGCTTACCTTAATTTTAAACAGGATTTTAGGCAGCCGTCAGTTAAAAGCCAAAAAAATGTTTAATCACTGGAATGCCTTATCCCTAGGCCCAAAAAAGGGACCCTCTTTCATGCATACCAAAAAAACAGTTTTTTGCCCTACAAAATGTAAAAAGAATTGAAGCAAGAGTCTCCTGCTCCATTGACTGCACCTCTTACAAGATATGGAGGAAATGAGGCAAAGAATGTAATGAATGTAGCACATCTTAGTCAATATGCAACTCATAAAATACCCAGTGATTAAACCCTGTTTTATTCACTTTCAGTACATTTTTCAATAAACAGCTAAGACCCTGATCCTCCAGTTCAATCAGCATTAGACCCTTGCACACAGGTGCAGCTACATTAACTTTCATGGGGTTCTATGCAGGTACAGGAGTCTTTCCTTGAATTTAATTTAAGGACAGGGGTCTACACTAGCAAAGAGTGCATGGGAAAGTGATGAGACAAAGGCAATGCAGAGAGTAGGAAAAGGTGCAAGAATAACAGGAGTTGGCAAAGAAGGATTATATGTAGGCAGATGAATGTATGCAGCAGGTGTGGGGCAGACAACTGTAGAGAAAGCCTGGAGGAAGAATATGAGCAGGGCTTTGAATTAGGTAGGACACAGACGAAGACAGGCTAGGGATAAGGAAAGAAAAGGAAGACACTAAGTAGACAAAAGGGAAGCCCTCATTTTTGTGTGCGTTTACAGCTGAATTTTGACCCTGAAATGATCACACACAAATTGGAGGTCAGGTGGCTTTCCCCTCTAATGCTAGAGGTTGGGTGACTCACAGCAAGTGTAACTTTGATTTATTGGCAGTTTCAAACCCCACTGAAACTTGTTGATGGGTGTGTGTGGAGTGGATAAACCTCACATGGAGTTGCCAACTTTTTGACTTTCTGAGAACTGGACATCCTCCATCCTCTCTCTCCCTGGTTCCACCTCCTGACCTGCCTCTTCCCCGCAAAGACTCTGCCTCGGTCCTGCCTCTTTCCCCCAGGCCTAGCCCCTGATCCACCTCTTCCTCCTAAACCCCCACCTAGGCTCTACCTCTTCCCCCCCCCAATGCCCAGCCCCCCCCATTTGTTCCTGTCTCACCCCTTCCCCTTGCTTGATCCTCTCCACCGCCCTTACCTTACCCCAGCTGGGCTCCCTCTGCTCCCAGTCTGGGACAGGAGCTGCACCCTGACACAGAGCCTGCCTGCCTGCAGGTAGGAGGCAGCCCCAGCTGAGCAGGGGCTAGCATGGATTGATGACCCATCATCTCCCCCGCCCACAGTAACAAAACTTTTGGTGTCCAGTCAGTATATCTGACCACATGCTGCCAGGTCCCCTTTTCAACTGGGCTTTCCAGTCGAAAACCAGGCACCTGGCAATCCTACTCACATTGGAGAGTTAAGAGTGCAGGAATAACTCTGAGCCCAAGAAGCCTCAGCTTGTCAGACCTGTGGTCATGCTCCAGTTGAAGGAGGGACTCAGTGAGTATGGGAGAAAGGCAGACCTGCACTTGTTGCTGCAAAGGAACTACACCATGAGGGCATTCCCAGGGTGAGGTCTGCTGCACAGAAGTGAGACTCCCTAGCCTACTGAGATCCATGGATAAGGCCCTACCAAATTGATTGCCATAAAAAAAAAGTGCATCATGGACCATGAAATCTAGTTTCCCCTGTGAAATCTGGGGAAGTGCAAGGCCCCTGCAATGTACCAGGCTCCAGCTGCTAGTCCCGCCCGGGCTGATGGGGATGGGACTTCCTCTTCCCCTGCAGGGGCTGCTCCTAGGGCTGGGCCAGACCCACCTCCAGGAACTTCCCTCAGTTCCAGGAAGCTCTATGGCTGTTGGCTGGGAGTCCAGCTCTGAAGGCAGTGCTGCTGCCAGCAGCAGTGCAGAAGTGACAGTGGCATAGTATGGTATGGCCACCCTTACTTATGCACCCTCACTAGTAGCAGTGCAGAAGTGAGGGTGGCAATATCATACTATGCCACCCTTACTCCTGTGCTGCTGCTGGCAGCAGTGTTGCCTTTAGAGCTGGGCGCCCAGCCAATAGCTGCTGCTCCCTGGCTGCCCAGCTCTGAAGGCAGCCCCCCACCAGCAGAAGTGCAGAAGTAAGGGTGGCAATACCATGATCCCCCTACAATAGCCTTGTGATTCCCCCATGGTCCTCCTTTGGGTCAGGACCTCCACAATTACAACACCAGCTTCAGATCTGACCAAAGGCTACTGGCAGAGCCCTCTGACAAGGAGTGTGACACTGCTTCTCATATTTTTCATAGTAATAATATAATGTATTTTATGCAAGATAGGTCATGTGAGGCATCATTGGAAAGATTGCAATTTACTGAATGATTATCCTATTTGTATACATGTGTTTATTTTTGTATCTAAAGTTAAGAATATTGACTATACATCAGTACTACAAAAGTGTTTGCACCTGAGGAACGCTCACCAGACAAAATGCAATCAGTATGTCTGGCTAACTGGGAACAAGTCAATGGACCATTACGGAGAACAATATGTCTTGGGAGATGAGCATCTCCCACCTTCCTGAGAAGCTTTCTTGGGATGCTACAAACAACCTCTGACTCATGGCTGCTTTGACACTTCAGGGTCATGTGATCAAGTCATCTGGTACTAGACTTCATGATAGAATACCAGTACTTTTCCACCGGGGATGGGGTGGGAATCACACTGGAAAACAAAGGGTTCCCGCCCTATGTAAAACCTATTTAAAGCAGGAGAGTGACATAATCAGGGTGGTTTTTCACTGAATCCCCACCCAGACTGACTGCTGCGAACATCTAAGAAACAAAGACAAAGGGGAGGAGGAGAAGACCTGATCCTAGGCTGGGAAGGTATCTGGCCTGTGAAAGAAATGCCTAGAATTTTAAGCTGCAAGCAAGAGCAGCTTGCCTTCAAGAATCTCTGCAATCTGTCTAAAACAACATTTAGGATGAAAAATTACTACTTGTAACCAGTTTCTTTAGTATTTTAAGATTATATTGTTTGTTTTATTTTCTGGGTAATGTGCTTTGATCTGTTTGCTATTTCTTATAATCACTTAATCTATCTTTTTGTAGTTAAACTTGTTTTTGTTTTTTCTCTAAAACCAGTTTGTGGAATTCATAAATGGGGTGTGTGTGACAAAAAGCTGTGCATATCTTCCTCCACACGGAGGGAAGGGGCGAATTTCAAGGAGTTTACACTGTACAGTTCTCTGTGCAATGCAAGACAATACAATTTTGGGTTTGCACGCCAGAGGTGGTGTGCACTTGAGTGCTGAGTAATTCCAGGCTGAAGCCTTCCCATGCTGTACTGATTTCAGTCTGTCTTTTTCTGCAGCTGGGTGTGTCCCTGCATGTGTGTGCACCCTGGAGGAGGCTCAGGGGCCTGGCTTAGCAGGACAGCGTAAGGGAACCCAGGCTGATGGAACAGGTGGGCTCAGTGGTACCCCAGTACATCAGATGGCACCCCAGAGGGGGTCCAACCCGTCACAAGGGGGTCATCAGAGAAAAACAGTCTGTAGCGAGGAGGCTTCACTCCCCACCGCGCCTAAGAGGGACAAGCCAGAACAGGCGTGGCAGTGGGTGGAGCCACCACTGCCTGTCCCCGCCCTCTCTCCCCCCCCCCCCGCCCCGGAAGTCAAGGGGCGGGACAGGAAGTATAAAAGCCCAGCCCCGGAACTCAGTTGGGGGGAGGCTGCTGGAGAGGACAGATGCTGGTGCCAGAGCTACTGCCGGGCCCAGCCTTCTCCGTGCTTGGTACCCAGAGGAGCGCTGGCCTGACCTGCCCCGTGCTCGGTACCTGGAGGAGCTGCCTGAGCTTCCCGGCACCCAGCATCTAGAGGAGCGGCTTGGACTTCCCGACGCCCGGTACACAGAGGAGCGGCTTGGACTTCCTGACGCCCGGTACACAGAGGAACCCATGGTCTGGGACCTACCAAATGGTGCTGGCGGATGGCAGGTACCCAGTGAGGAGGAGATTGGAAGTGGCCTGGGAGTAGCCGACCCTGGTTTGGCTCCTGAAGAGCCTGAACCCATGTCTGTGTGTTGCGGCTAGCATCCCCACTGACTGCAGTGAATCCTTGCCGCTGCTAGGGCCCTGGGCTGGGACACAGTGGAGTAGGAGGGCCTGTATCCCCCCTCCCCACTGGGCTGATGAGACCTCTTGTACTGGTTACCTTGCTGTTCAGCGCCTGCTTGGGGGGCCTGACTCGTAGCTGTGTTTGTTGCCCTGCCCTGAGCCCGGGCTTGGGCTGTACAAGCCGCCACCGTGTTCGCTCAGCCCAGCTGAGAGGCCTGAGCTTGAACGGCTTCGGGCCTCGCCCCACTCCAGGGCCCGGCTTATAAACTCACTGATTGCTGCTCAGCCCTGCCTGAGGGCTTGAGCCTATTAACTCTGGAAAGTCTGACTATTGCTGTTCAGCCTTGCAGAGGAAGGCTCGAACTCCCCAGCGACTCGGCGTTGTTGCCTCAACCCTGAAGCCAAGAGACCAGGCTGACAGCGTGCGGCGAGCCGCTGTGGCTCCCCTCCGCCCCTCAGGGAGGGTTGAGCCCCGGTCCCACCCGCCTACACAGTCTTTACAACACCTTTCAGCCTGTACCATTTCAAGATTATGCCCTTGAGCCTTCATGAGGCTACAGTGATCTTCCAAAGATTGAATGACAGAGTCCTGCAACCACATGGTCAGTATGCAATTGCCTACATAGATGATATAGTCATTTACAGTGGTAATTGAGAGAAATGCTGTGAGCATATAGTGATGGTCCTAAAGGCTCTTCAGGATGCTGGCCTCTCAGTGAACGCAGCCAAGTGCCAGTTGAAGTTTCATGAGGGGTCATATCTGAGATACACCGTCGGAAGGGGCAAACTTAGGCTTTTAATCAGGAAGGTCCAGAACTTGGACTACTTTATCGCATTGACTAACTTGCCTCTTTGTTGATTTCTGGGTCTAGCAGACTACTATAGATGGTTCATACCCAGCTTCACCATGATAACTATACCTCTCACAGACCTAGTAAAGAACTCTAGCCTCAAGAAGCTTGCCTGGTCCAAAGCCTGCAATCAAGACTTCAGGACCTTGAAAGACCTCCTGAGCAGTGACTCAGTCCTCTTCCACCTGGACATCACATAATGGTTCATACTCCACACCATTTCTTCAGACATAGGGCTTGGGGCAGTACTGTTCCAGGACTTTGAAGAGGAAGAACATCTGATACATCTAAACATCAGCCAAAATCTGTTTCTCCAGGAGAAGGCATACTTGACAATAGTCAAAGAGGCCTTGGTGGTGAAATGAGCCACAGAAGCTTTGTGGTAATACCAACAGGGAAACATGATTCTCTTTATAAAGGATCGCACACCCTCTGCTAGCTCAGTTCCATGAAGGACACTAACCCCTGGATTATGAGGTAGTATTTGGCCTGATGCCTTCTAGGTAGACCACAGTCCAGAGAACAAAACACCAGAATACAGACTTATTTTCCTGGGATGGAGGACTGCCAGGCTTGGACATGGATACACCTGCACCAGACTTAACTCTCCAGTGTGGGGTTTATCCACCCCACTCTCCCCCACACCTTAAGAGTACAAGAACAACTCTCGTCCTGGGCAGCCCCACCCTGACAGGCCTGCTGGGCATTCCCCAGTTGGACTTAAAAGGGAGTCTCTTCAGCACAGCAGGGTGGCAGACAAAGAGAGGCAGACCTGCACTTGCTGCTGCAAAGATACTATGCCATAAGGGCATTCCCAGGGCAAGGTCTGCTGTACAGAGCCAAGATTGTCTACCCTGCTGAGATCCATGAACCAGGTCACCAGGGACAACTGCCAGGCACAACATGCCCTAAGGGGAGTGGCACACTGGCAGGAAGAGGTCCAGGGAGAGCATTAACCAGACCACAGGTAGCAGTCTCCTGCATTATAGTGAAGACCCCAGGTCAGAACCCCATGGAGTAGGAGGGCCCAGGTTCCCCTACCTTATAACTGCTAGACAGGGCTGCTGCCACAGACTGCAACCTCTGGGCAGGGAGGCTCACCCTTGCTCACAGTGTGCTAGTCACTTTCCATTCCATATAAATTGGGAAACAGTTAAATGCCTTTACTTAACGTTAGCTGAAACAATGGAAGCCACACAAAGCCACCACCCAAAGACTGATGCCTATGCTCTCTGAACTCAGGCAGAGTTCCCCTGTGGGGGAAGGACTCTAGCAGTCCCAATGGGCTCATATGTTGCAGGTAGTCCAATCTTTCCTTTCTGGGTTCTCGCATGACCTGGATGAACGTGGCTAATTTTTCACTTATCAGACAGCCCAGACAGAAGGTCCAGAAAAGTCACTGTCCCCTGCCCAGGAAGATGTGAGACACTATACATCAGGAGCTACAGGCAATGTTGGACCTTGAGGGTGGTAAAGGAATCTCACAGGAGGTGGAGAAGCCCCATTGTCCAGCTGCCCAAGATAGATGGTATGATGTAGTTTTGTATCAACAATACATATTGTGAAAAAGTTCCTCCTCTGCCTTGGTGGGTCCTGCACTTCTAGGCAGGTTTGCTTGCCTCAGAGATTCATAGCAGCCCTCAGTTTGGCTACTTTTGCTAGTGGCTCAAACCTGCCATCCACTCAGCTAACCTCATCACTAGCCAGCATGGGGGAAACCGAGAACAATCTCCACAGTCTCTGTGTCCCACCTAGTAGGTCAGAGACAGGCCAGATCCCATTCCAATTTATACCTTCCCTTCTGGTGTTTCTCATAGACCAGGTCAACTCCTCCTGTGCCCAATCAGGGGAGGAGGGGAACCCACGCCCACCCTTTACACCAGGTTCCAGTCCAGGGCCCTCTGGATAGCAGCTGCCTACAATGTTCCCTGCATCAGCTGCATGACAGCTATAACTCTCTCTGGGCTACTTCTCCAGCACCTTCTTTAGCCTCACTGCAGGATCTTCCTCCTGAAGCCCGATCATACTTGAACTCTTCACTCCTCCAGCAACACATCCGTACGAACTGATGGGAGGTCCTTTTTAAACCAGGCCAAGACCATAACAGGGTTCAAAAAAGAACTAGATAAATTCATGGAGGATAGGTCCATCAATGGCTATTAGCCAGGATGGGCAGGAATGGTGTCCCTAGCCTCTGTTTGCCAGAAGCTGGGATTGAGTGACACGATGGATCACTTGATGATTACCTGTTTTGTTCATTCTCTCTGGAGCACCTGGCACTGGCCAATGTCGGAAGACAGGATATTGGACTAGATGGACCTTTGGTCTGACCGAGTAGGGCCATTCTTATGTTAACTTTAGGAAGGTAAATGTGATAACCACATTTAAAACATATCCTAGGCGCCAAGTTGATGAGTTATTAGAACTGTATTACCTTTCCACTGTACTCCCATCTCTCTATTCCTTGGACAGGGAATAATGTGTAACCACTCCAGCCTAATTCCTGCCCCAACATTCCTCTTTCCGCAGGCCCAGCACCCTCCTCCTGCACAGATCCCTGGACCAGATAAAAATTCTTCATTAAGTCCAAAATGTGGGGAGAGGACACAGATCCCCTCTTCTGCACAGTTTGGGTGATTTGCACATGGAGGAGACAACATGAGGATCTGAGAGCATGATCTCACTACATACACCTCTTTTTCTTTTTTTAAGGGATAGTTTCATAGACTTAAATATAGAAAAAGATTTTGGATAGGGACAAAAATGATGGGACCTTGATCTGGATTAGGGTAACTAGATGATACCATAATACAAATAAATAATAAATTAATAAAAAGCTCTAAATAAATAGGATATTTTAATATATATACTACTTATACAACATATTCCTCTACTGCATTCACATTTTTTCACTTTGAGCTCATATCTCATTACTGTCAACTGTCCTCACCGGATCCTCTGTATTACTGCTTTCTAGCAATAATCTCCCATCTATTTTGTCTGATAATAATTGTCAGGTTTATTATGGCATATTGTTGGGAGTCACATGACAGTGCTATTAAAGAAATCCTACAAATTCTCTTTAACGATCAATATAAGCAATTAAATCTTCAAAAATGTTTATTGTTGATTGTGGAGCAATTTTTTTAGATACTGTGCATATCACAAGAAAAGTGGGTCTTGAATATCTACTCATTTACAGAGCTGCTGTTGCCTACACGATATACCTATACAATCAGAGAAAGATACTACATTGTGACAAAATATTATGAGCTAGATTCTCAGCTGGCATAAACTGGCATAATTTAATTGAAGTTAACAAACCTACACTGATTTAAACCAAATTAGGATCTAACCCTAGAGCGTAATGTTGCATTCATCCAAATGTTGCATTCAGAGTGTCAGGATCATTCTTTTTTCATTTTTTTGAAGATGAGTACATTTGTTTTTACCTAGTACACTGATACCTCAATTTTCCATAAGCAGTTATCAGTGGTTTGGCAAGCTTATTCTCTAGAATTCATATTGTCAGAGCTGCTGATTTATATACATTAAAATTTGCAATCTACTTCTTTGGTCTTCTTTTCTTTTTAGTTGTCCCAATTATGACACAGGCCAACCTCAAAAATCCCAAAACTGCTAAGAAAATAATACTGCAACTTTTAATGGTCCAGATAAATGGAAGGTAGGATGAGACCAAAAAAACCATACAAACCCCGACTACAGTTAATTTGAGTTTTATTACATTGCTCATGCCTAATAGGGTTGCCACAACTCACAATTCAACAGTGAGTCCTGTGCTTTTGAGCAATATGTTGCTCATGTTTGACAAGAAAATGTATTTCTTCCCCCCACAAGTTTTCTTCCGTGTTGCTTTCTTCCACTCAGTGATGTAGCAACAATATGAAATTTATCAGAATCATGCTGGTTGACTGATATGTAACATCCAGCTTTTCAGGAATCTGATATGTTGAATGTTACCATATGCACATGAGGCAGAATGGAGCACTAAGAAAAAGCTACATATGGGTGCAGACAATATAGAAACTAAGGCCAATCTTTCAGATGCTTAAACTCTAACTTAACTTTACCCATGTTAATAGTTCCACTGAACTCAGCTACTCGTGTGCAAGATTAACCATGTGCATAAATGAAGGATTAGGGTCTAAAAGCCTGTGAGACTGAAATAACTGCACAGGAGATGCGGAATTGCTCCTCTTTCTAAGTTCACTGTGGATTTAAAAAAAAAACTTGCTGGGAATAACAGCTTTTTCTTTCAAAAAAGATTAAATGGATTTGTGTGTACAAGCTGGGAGAAACAGAAATATTAACTGAAAACCACAGTCTGAACAGAACACTTAAAATACAAAGAAAATTAGTTCTACTTTGTCTGCAATTTTTTTTCTTCTGTATCTTTTATTATTCAGTGCTTAGACAATTATATGTTGTTTTCTTTTTCTGACATGTAGTATATAATGCTCTAATATAAAGGTAGAGCATTCTGTAAAATAAAGTGCCCTTCAATTCAAATTACACTTGACAAAATTAACAGTTTTCACACAAGAATATAAAATATCTGACAGAAATATGACCATCACTCAGTTCTGGTCCATAGAATATTTAAAAATTGGTGGATGTGGCATGTATGTGTGTTTGCATAAGAGAGACAGAGAAACGAATTAGGCGAGTAGGACAGAGAATTCTGTAATTGGTGTGAAACAGCAACTAGTGAGTATATAGCTGATGATAGTGTAACAGGACCACTGCCTAACCCTAAGGGTTGGGATCACTGATTTTGGAACCTGGCTTAAAGGAGCAATGTTCCAGCTTTCTGTAGCCTTGCACAGATAGAAATAAAACAATCTCAGGACAGGCTTCCGTCAGCCTGATCTAAATGAGAGCAAAACAAACTCAACTCTAAAGTTTCTCAGAACTAACATGTTGTTTTGTAAAAGCAAGACAGTAGATTTTCCAGTTTCTCCTTGCTCCCTGGCCTGGGCTCAACTCAGAGAAAACCCCTGGGAAAGGAGGAAACAAAACAGCAATACAGAACAAGGATGGGATAAGAATCTGAAATTGACTAACGTGGTTCCACCCCTAAGTGAAAATAATTATAAATAGCAAAATAAATAATTGCAGAGAATTATCCAGTGAAGCACTCCAGGGGGAAATATTTGGACTAATACTGATGCATGAATAACTTAGTAGAAATACCAAATGTCACACTGTGTAGGCAGATGTTTCTAGTGTTTGCTTCTTTCTGTTAATATTGAAGTTGTGGGTGGTGGGTAGTCACTTTTGGTTACAAAGATGTATCAGTGTGCCTGATTCCCAGGGAGATGCACAATTGTTTGATTTTTTCTGGTACTGTGTTGAGGCTGAGATGTGCAAAGATGGAACTGGAGAGGTGTGCTCCTGAATATGTTAGAAGACAGTGAGAAGTGGGTTTTTCATTTAGAAATAAAATAAATAGAGAAATAGAAGACTTAAAAGGAATTGGGCCCTAGTGGTGGACAGGATGTTTGCCTGTTCTGTGAAGCTGGAGACATACTCGTCTAACATGAATAGTTTGGCCAGAGACTGAGGCTTTCATGGAATTTTCTAGGCTCTCAGGTCTACCTCTACAATCTCGCCTTTTCAATGCTGCCACTGTGAAAGTCTCCACCTCCAGACCCATCATTTGTGCAGTCTCTCAAGGATCAATTTTCTTTCTGATCTTAGTCAACATGTACATGCAGCCACTAAGGAGAACTGGTAAGACAACACAGACTCAAATGCTAACGATGTGCAAAGGACACATACTATAGCTCTATTTTTCCTTCATTGCACATGATAACACAACTGCCACCAAACTGGTGCAGTGCTTGGCCAAGATCAGCCCATGAGTGAACAACAGCTTGGGGGAGCATAGGGAAGCACTTTGAGGGGCTTGTAGATACAGAGCGGTTTCCTTGGGTTGAAAATATATACCCATAATTGGTTAAATCAATCCATAGTTTAGGTGTGTTCCTGAATTCCTTGCTGACAAATAGCAGCACCTGTGAGTAACACCCCTACCATCTCTGGTTAGACAGTAGGTTTCATCACTTCCTGACAGATGGTGACCAGACTTCAGTAATACACATCTTCATCACCTCCTGGATGAACGATACCAATGCAACATCACAGACACAAAGCCATCAGCTCTTAGGAAACTCCAACACAGCAGCACATCTCCTCTGCAGCATGGATTACTAGGAGAAAATTAACCCTGCCCATGCCTCTTTATACTGGCTTCCCATAGGGTATCAAGTCAAATTCAAGGTCTCAGTCCTTATCTTCAAAGCGCTTAATGGTCTGGAGCCAGGATACCTAAAAGATCTCCTGAGATGAGAACTGTGGTCAACGACTCCACTTCTAAGGCACACTGGAGCTGATCACCATAATAGTAATGCTCACTGATGCATGAGATGGTACTGTTTTGGGAGCTGACTCAAGGCTGTGGAATGAACTTCCACAGGATACAAGAACCAACTCAGAGGGCTGTTCTAAGTACGATGTGTGTTTTTTGCCTTCAATAAAAAAACACGTATAGCACAGCAGTGATAAACTAGATAAATAAAAAATATTTTAAATAAACCCACAAAATTCTCCCCCAGGGACAGAGAGTCACACATAACAAAAGTTAGTCATGTCACCCAGCGCTGTTCAGAAGGTGCCCAGTTACCACACTGGTGAAGACGGCATAAGTAGCAGAATAGAATAGAAAGACTCTGATGAAGTCTGTTTAGGGAGACTGCAAAGAAATTGGTTATTGAGGAGCCTAAAACAAAGGAAGAATAGACATATGGGGGCTGTCTTGACAGACTGCGAAGAAATCTTATCAGTCTCCCTTTCCTACCCCTCACTGTGGAGACTGGGGGGGAGGCAGCTGTTCAGACTCAGGGAGTCCTTGAGTCCAGCTTCATTTGTTTTATGCCTCCCACGTGGCAGTGGTGCCAAGAATGGCACTGAGGTTTCCTGGCCATTCTGACCCGGGCCTCTAAGCCAAGCTGCTCTGAAATGGGAGGCTCCGCAGCAGCCTAGATCAGCGCCAGGCTCCTTCCTCGCCTGCCCACCAGCACGTCACGTGACCCAAGGCACTGCAAAGGCAACTAGACAGGCCTAAGCTTCGTCTTCTTTATTTGCCGCCAAAAAGCCATCCGAGAAGGATCACGTGGCGGCGACGCAGCTCCTGTCCCATGGGCGCGCGCCATAGCGTCATGTGACACAGCGGCCACTCCTCCCACCACGGCCTTCGGCGGCGGGAGAGGGAGCGCGCGCTCCTGCCTCTCCTCCGCACGTGACCCCTCCCCGGAACGTGGCATTGTGTAATCACGTGACCCGCGCGGCGAAGGACGGGGGCGAGGGAGGGGGGTTGCGTACGCGACGGAGCGGGGTGCGAAGATGGCGGATGAGGAGGCCGAGCAGGAGAGCGGTAACCTCGGCGGCGGCCTCCTGGAGCTGCAGCGCCTGCGGGAGCGGCTGCTGGAGCTGGAGAGCGGGCTCCGGGAGAGCGCGGAGCCGGCCGTGGAGGCGGCCACCGAGTACTGTCAGCAGCTGTGCCAGGTCAGGCCGCCTCCCGCCCTCTCCCCCCCCGTGTGTGTGTGTGTGTGTGGAGAGAGAGCGCGAGCTGGGGGCGGGAGCAGCGCCGCCCCCGCCGCGCGCGGGAGGAGGCAGCGGCTCGGCGGCGGTTACTCCCGCTCGGAGTTGGCCCCGGCCCGCGCCAGCCGGGGCCGTGGTGCAGCGGGGAGGCTGCTGCTCATTGTAGGCTCGGATTAGGCGGCCCGCCCCCCGCAGTGGGAGCTGCTCCTGGCCCTTAATCCCTCCCCTCGCCCGCCCGCCCGTGTCTCGCGGTCTCTGGGCCCCTTTGTTGTGCTTTGCGGGCTGGTGTCGCCTCGGGTCTGCAGGGCCTTTGTTCCTGGCGGCGGCGCTAGAGGCCCTGGGAGCAGGGCGGCGAGGGCCTCCCCTCCCCCCGGCAGGGCTCGCGAGCCTGGGGGAGGAGCTGAGATTCCGTTCCGCGGCCCTGTTTACACTCCGCGCGCGCTGCGGAGTGCGGGGCGCCCGTGCTGAGAGTCCGGCACCGCCCTGGGGCTTCCGTTGTTGTCCGCCGCCGTTGGGTCTGCCTCGCCCGGGGGAGAAGGGTGCGCTCGGCCTTCTGTGAGGCGTGGGGGCTGCGCTGCTCCCCTGCTTCCTCACGCCCAACGGACTCACTTTGCAGTGACGGGCTGGGGCACTGTCGGCGCCCTGTTGTCACTATTACCATCGCTATCTAATTGGTGCAGGAAAAGCCTTTTCCGTGGTTTAACTTTACAGTTATAATAGTCCCCTGTCTCCTGTAAGATACTGTGTAAATCATACTGAATAATTCACTTTTCTTCTTTCCCTTCTCTGCTAAAGAGTAAAAATATTTGTTCAGCTAAACTATAAAATGTTCTTAAACTGATAGGCACCAGAAACCTACAAAAAATGCTTGTCTGCAGAATTCTTGTAGGATAAAGAACTTCCAGTTCCAGTGAGAGTTTTTTACATACACAGCCCCATCCACTGTAGTGTGTGTGAATTTCTAAACTCTAGGTCTCCCCTGCCCTGCAAAAATTCCACGTTTTCTTTGCTTTTTTCCCTACTCCTTTTAACATATTAGTATCAGCTATCACTGAAAAATAGAGATACATTTTAAAGTTAACTGCGCCTACTACTAAAAGGTTGCATCAGTTGTGATGGCCCCACGGAGGGCATGGATCAGATTCATAATGCCAGTGAGTGAAAAGCACTATGATTCAATGTTACTTTAAACAACTAAATTTGAAGATGCTGAAGTCTTTGCAAGTGCCAACGAAACAGATTTTTTTTTTTAAATCTGTAACATAGCTTTTCAGTATCTAAGCAATACATTTCTCATCTCTTTATCTACTGTTGAACCCTAAACATGTAGTGCCCACAATCCTGCTGATGCCTAAATGTGTAGTGCTCTCTGTTGTGGAGTTACTTCATATTAATGGTTATGGTTCAAATAGTAAGTTTGGCTATATGCATTCGGTGACAGTGGTTGTTAATGCTGTTGTAGAAAATCTGCATCACTGCAAGTCTCCCCATGGAATCCATATTTTTAGTGATACTTCAAAGATAACTTCTGCCTTGATTTTTAAAGACAGTTGGTTATTTATATATGCAAAAAAATTAGAAAATTTTACAGCATATTCAAAACTTGCAACCTTAATTCTATGCAAAGTCTGAAAAGCAGTGCTGAAGAAATGTTTTGGCTATCACAGTACAATTAACTGTGCGTGGAAAATGCAAGAGAATGTCACGATTAAAAACTATAATATGAAAACTTTTGTTCTGTTTTGTTAGAGAGCGATAGTTGAATTGGAACAACTAGGCAGAGTTGAACAAATGTGTAGATAATGTCAGTCTTTATGAGGCGGGTAGCACTAATTGTGATGAACTATATCAAGCTTAAGAAATTGTAGGTGTTAGAACACCAGTTGAGAAATAAATGTACCTTTATGCTTCTTGGAGTAAAGTGTAGCTATAAAATGTGCTTTAATTCATCAGTAAATTCTGAGGTTCCAAGCTGAATAAGGGATTTAGCTGCTCTAGTTGTGTTAACTTCAGTAGAAGTGGATTAACTGATCCCTTAGCTGATTTGAAAATTCCATTCTGGTATACACCCTTCAGCTATGTATTGTGAGTCTTAAAAATACATTTGCTTGTACCCGGAAAAAATAGGATAGCTTTATTTCAGAGTTTTTACTTATCCTATAAGAGTGAAACAAAGTATAAATTCAATTTTGTTGTAGTTTCATACAGTTTTCATTATACGTGTAAGGTAAACATTTTTGTGTATTCAATTTTCATTGTTGCATACACTTCACATGTTTTAATCATTCTTAGAAAAACATTTGTGGGATATTAGGCTGTACCTTATTATTCTGCATAGTTCCCAGAAAAGTGCAGTTGCTTTATACTATCGCTGTATAGCTGGTGTAATGGGATTCAGTTTTATTCTCATTGATTCCATATCAACATTTGTTCAGATTGCATGTTAAGTGACTTTCTTAATTGCAACTCAGTGTCTAAAAGACATGCTATATTTCTTTGGCTTCTGAACAAAGATACTGAAATTAAGATTTAGTAATGGACTTGAAAGACAGACTAGGTACTTGCTTTCTAAGAACTAAACCTAATAGCAAGAGGCCTAGTCTCAACAGGCTGTTACATGTGGAAGTCCAACTGTAACTACAGTTTCTGAGAAGAGGTAGGTGTACTGGGGTACCTACCAAGTTGCTGCCTCTGCCTATGGCTCGCAGGCTCCATCTTTCATGTCTGTCTCTGGCTAATGGTTGTTTAAATTTAAAGCCCCTCAAGCATCTCTCTCTGAGCCTGTGGGTTGGTGGATAGGAAAGCTGTTTCTACTTCTCCAGCTTCTCCTTTTAGGAACATAGGAATTGCCATATCACATCAGGCCAGTGGTCCTTCTAGTCTAATATCATGGGCCTGGCAGTAGTCAGTGCCAGGTTATTTAGAAGAAGGTGTAAGAAAACGTATGGAACAACCAGGCTATGGGGAAGATTTTTTGATCTTTGACAATTAGAGGCTGACTTATGCTCTTTTTATGAAATGAAACTGTAGATGTTTTCATCCATATAAATATGCTTATTTTATCCTCTAGTTGGATCTACTTCCAGCTACAGTGCATGCTTCTGTTGCTGGTCATACACTTCACAAGCACCAGGAAAGTTATACTGACAAGATCTTGTCCTCTCACTGCTGCTTGCAGGGTCTGAATATTAGCAGTAAAAGTGACTAGTCCCTTGTCACTTACACTAAGCAGACTACTCAGGCAGTTTGGTAAAGCTGTGACCAGCAGCAGAGGCAGTAGAGTGATCTGTATGCAGACTCAGGAAGACAGATCTGTGTTGGTTCACATTTTTGAAGGTTATCTTCAGTGTCAAGAAACTTTAATTTTTTTTAATGAAAACAAAGATTCTGCAGTAATTGATGGCTTAGAATGGACAACTCTCCAGAGAAACTGTCCTCTTTGCCACTGATTAATATTTTAAAACTTTAATTTGATAATTTTGATATTTAGTTTAAAAAAAAAAAATCAACTCGCTCTCCTGTAACGGTGTAGAGCCAATACAGCACTGACCAGTCTGCCAGAACTGTAAGACAGACCCTTAACATATTGCATATTAACTACTATAATCTCCTCCTCTTAGGCATTGACTACTGTAACCTTGCATCCATTAGGTCAGTTGAAAATAGGGCTGCCATATTCTCTCTTCCAACTTCCTCCCCTCATCCATCTGCTGATTTCTTCCTACTGCATCAGATATAAATTTCTTGTCCTTACTTTTAATGTCCTTTGCTGTTTAGCTCCACTCTACCTATCAGGCTTTTTATTGCCTTCACTCTACTAATAGCCAGCCTTAATCTTACCAACTAGTCCACTTCTCCTACACCTTATTTCTCCTATGTTGCCCCTTTTGTGTGATATAAAGCTCCTTCAGATCTCTTGTAAGAGTCTCTTCTGCTGCGCTGCCTACAGAACATTGCCAGCTTGTTAACAGTTCGGCAAATAGGGAGCTAAATTGTGTATAGTCAGTTTCTGAAAACTTGCTGCATACCCACATCTTTTTATCCCGTCTGCCTGTTGTATCTTGTCACAGTGGCTTTGTTTATACTGGGAAAATGCATTTTTAGAAAACATTAACAAAAAGCATATAGCTAGTAAAATGCTAAACATGATTTCTCTTTAGTGTGGATGAGAACAGTGGTTTGTTTGTTTGTTTTTTTAAGTTAGCTAGTTGTGATTACCCTGAGAGGCTCCCTAGCGTTGATAGCATAGTTGCAAAATCATTAAAGTAGGATTAGAAGAGCCAGTGAATAAGGTTTTTTTAAGTATAGTTAGTCAGAAAAAGATCTGTTAATATAATGAGCTTTTCCAACATACCTGCTCCCTCTGCATATTTTGAGTCATATCTGCTTGCTTTAAAAACAATAACTTTAGATATTAGTAGACAACAGTTGTGCCTCGAGGTCTCAGTCAGGGACTGGGAACCCACTGTGCTAGGTACTGTGGAAACCCATAACAGAGTATCCCTGTCCCAAGAATTTAGAAATCTAAGTTAGATATTGGTTATATTGGGAAAATGCATCATGTTAGAAACACGTTAGCTGGTTAGGGTTAACCACAGCCAGCTAGCATGACCTTAAATATTACTGGCCTTGTTCACACTAACAATAATGTTTAACATATTCCTTTGGAAATGGTCCCTGATTGGGACCACTGGGCAGTACTACAATATTATTAGTAATAAAGACTTTATTTATTAAAGTAAGCAAATGTGACTTGGAAAACACACACACACAAGTTTTGTTAAGTAAGAACATGCTGCTGACCATAACTAAAAAAGACCCCAGTTAACTTGCTATTCTAATCATACTTTAATGTCTTTCCATTATGCTATCAAATCTGTTTCTGCCCTTAATAGCAAATTGTTATTCAAATATATATGTCAGCATTCACAAAAAGTATCCTCAAGTTTTGCTATACCTAATAGTTTATCCATACATTCCTTATGTAAGCTATACATTTATCAAAATATGCTATACCATACTAAGACAAGATTTGCACTTGACCTCTATCTGATCTTGCTTGTGCCAGGTAGATTTTGTGTGGCTTACTGGCATTGTTTTCCAGTTATTTGCAAACTTATCCACAGGGAACAGACTAAAATAACATTTCACATCTGGGCCAGAACAATCCAAATAACCTTTTTGGCTAGTGCCCAATGTCCAACTGATAGCATTCTCTTCCCATCCTCTTCAGTATTCTGTCTCTCCGTACAAACAAAGTTCAGTTCTGCAGCACCGTTCTTTCTTGGGTGGGGGAGAATCCAGAGCTCCAATTCTGTATGAAACGTCCAAGCATTGCTTCTGTGAAACTGGGATCACCTGTAGGAGTCCATATATTATAACATCACGATTCCTCAGACTGGCATCAGTGGTGTAAACATTCATGGATGCCTGTGTGACAGACTGGGGAGCACAGATAGCCCACACAAACCTATTTGGGGAAATGGTCTGCCTCAGAAAGGAGGATGAAAGTGATCTGGGAGTTACCTGGGAAAACAATATCTTTGGTTAAACTAATTGAAAACTCAAGAAGGTGAGACAGTTGGACAACAATAGTCTACATAAATTGAAGTTGAGGTAGGATACTCAAAGCACAGATCTTGAAACAAAAACTCTCTCTCTGAAAATGGGCTAAACAACGAATGTTCTTGGTAAACTGTAAATTCTTTGGGTAAAGACTGTGTTTTATACAGTATCTAGCACACGGGGGCCCTGATTTGGATTGGAACTTCTGAGCACCATTGTAATACAAATAAATAATAGCTGCTTACATATAGGGCAAACTCAACATTTCAGTCCGGTGGCAGTCAACATACATTTTCCCTCAAGAGTGGGAAGAGAATCAGCAAATGAGCACAGATCAGTTTGTTCAATCAGCAATAAAAACCAGATATTTAAATGTCAGATTATGGGAAAAGAAAGCATGGAAAATGTACATTGTCATTTAAATGTTGTGACCACTTAGTGCATTCCTTCCCCCTCCCTGATCAGGTAGCCTAAAAAATCAAGCTGGATGGGATCAGAATATTTCTGTGACAATGCCTTGTAAGCTTTTTGTTCGTCTGACTCTTAAAGATGTCAGCTTGCTTCCTTGGATTCTACATTCTTGACAGGATTCTGACTCAAGATCCGATCAGATGCAGGAATCCTATGAAATTCAGACTAGAATCAAAGATCCTTAACTTTCCAAAATTTAGAATTTGTAGACTTTTCTCATTCCATAAGAATACGGCTTACCTTCAGAAATGTTGCTGCAAGCATGGGCTAATTTCTCAAACTATGCTGCAACTTCTTTGACAGTTTTTTGTTAAAGACTTCTGTATAAGCTCCTTGCATGGTTACAGAACAGCTCATAGGACTCCTAAGCTCCCTGGAAAGAAGGGTACCCTAGCATCACATCCTCATGTCATCAGCTTCACATAAGCTATGTCTATACTAGCTCTTTTGCTGTTAAAACTTTTGTCGGTCAGAGGTGTGGGGGGTGGTTTAATTATGCTGATGGGAGAGCTCTCTCCCATCATCATAGAGTGGCTATATGGGAGACTTTTCAGTGGCATAGTTGTGTTGCTGTAAGGTCTCTAATGTAGACATAGCCTAAAGCAGTGGTCAAACTCCATCTGCAAACTAAAGTCCTAGTTAGCAGCTAAAACTTGACTTTAGTGTAGGTCATATGAACCAACCTTTGAACCAATGTCTACCATTTTCCTGTTACGTTTTTGGCCATCATATGTTAAGAGTAGTTTGTTATACACTGTCCATCAAAGAACCATTATGTGGCTTTTTGTTTCCTCACAAAGTGGTCAGACTGTACCAGAACTCTTCAGGTTTTCTTCCCTTATCACATTAACAAAGACATCTCCTTAACACCTTTATTTCTGAAATTCTCTGACCCTAGTGTTCAAAATACATTGCCTAGATGTGAGAGGAATGATCAGTAGGGCTGTCAAGCAATTGAAAAAATAATTGCAATTGCACGATTAAAAAAATTAATTGCGTTTAATCGCACTGTTAATAGTAGAATACCAATATTAAATATTTTTTGGTTTTTCTATCTTTTCAAATATATTGATTTCAATTACAACACAGAATACAAAGTGTACAGTGCTCACTTTATATTTTTAATTACAAGTACTTGCACTGTTAAACAAAAGAATAATATTTTTCAGTTCACCTAATACAAGTACTGTAGTGCAATCTCTGTCATGAAAGTAGAACTTACAAATGTAGAATTGTTTAAAAAAAAACTGCATTCAAAAATAAAACTATCTAAAATTTTAGTCTGCAAGTCCAGTCAGTCCTACTTCTTCAGCCAGTTGCTCAGAAAAACAAGTTTTTTTACATTTATGGGAAATAATGCTGCCCACTTATTTACAGTGTCCCCTGAAAGTGAGGACAGGCATTTGCATGGCACTTTCGTAGCCTGCATCGCAAGATATTTACGTGCCAGATGTGCTAAAGATTCAGATGTCCATTCATGCTTCAACTACCATTCCAGGGGACAAGCATCTATGCTGATGATGGATTCTGCTCAATAACCATCCAAAGCAGTGCAGATCAACACATGAAATACATTGCAAAATGCGGGTAAAACAGCAAGAACACATGCAGTTCTCCCCCAAGGAGTTCAGTGACTAATGTAATTTAAAAAAAAAAAAAGCATTAAATGAGCATCATCAGTATGGAAGCATGTCCTCTGGAATGGTGGCTGAAGCATGAAGGGAAATACATGAGCTCAGATCAAGTGCATATCTGGCACATAAATACCTTGCAATGCCGGCTACAGAAGTGCCATGCAAATGCCTGTTCTCACTTTCAGGGGACATTGTAAATATGTGGGGAGCATTATCTCCCGTAAAGCAGTATACACACTCAATATTTACTATTGTACACAGCGATGATGACTGTGAAGCTTGGTTGAGGTGGTGAAGTCAGAGGGTGGGATATTTCCCAGGGAATGCCTTGCTGCTAAATGATCTAGTTTTTGGCTGAGCCCTTAAGGGTAACACGTTGTTAATGTAGCCTCATACTCTACAAGGCAGCACGAAGGGAGGGAGGGGAGATAGCATGGCAGACAGAGACACATACCCTGTGTGAGAGAGAGAGAGATACACATTGCCGCTTTAAGTATGCTGACCCCACTCTAAGTACACTGCCTTGTTAAGTAGATCAGCAAGTTGAGACAGTAGCTGCTCCCAGGAAGCTCCCTCTGTCCTGAGCCCTGTTGTCCCACCCCATGGAGATGGAATAAGTGGGGTGCAGGAGTGGCGGGGGAACACCCTGACGTTAGTCACCCACTCTCAGAGAACTTAAGGGAGTGGGGAGCTGTCGGTCCACCCTAGTTCCAAGCCCCCACCAGCTAGCTCCAACGGGCTGCTCTTCCTGCAAGCAGTGAACAAAGCAAGCAGCTGCCAAACAACGTTATCAGGGAGCATTGCGCTACTTTAAACGAGTATGTTCCCTAATTGATCAGCAACACAACGAAACAGCATTAACCAGGGCAACTTTAAGTGAGGAGTTACTGTACACTTTGGTTTCAGTTACAACACAGAATACAATATATATGAAAATGTAAAAATAAATAAATAAATAAACCCCCAAAATATTTAATTTCAATTGGTATTCTATTGTTTAACAGTGTCAATTGCAGTTTTAATCACAATTAATTTTTTGAGTTAATCGTGTGGGTTAACTGCGATTAATTGACAGCCTTAATTATCAGACATTACTTGGAAGAACAGAAGCATTTAGAAACATATATTTGCAGCATATACACAAAAGTAAAAAGACAAGACACAATGCTATCCTATTAAGATTGGTCTGAGCCATTGTTATTGGGGCATACAGGAAATCAGGTAAAATTTGCTACTGCAATCTTACTCAAGTTCAATTTCAGCTTCATGGGCAAAGAAAATAGAGCACTGTGTGGTAAATGGGCAGAGAATTTGGATAATGACCTTTTTGTTTGTTTTCACCAAAAAAAGTTTATAGCAATTATATGTCTAACATAGTGAATGCCAGTGAAAATGAGGTATAGGATCAGAGGCTAAAATAGAGCAAGAACAAGTTAAAAATTACTTAGACAAGTTAGATGTCTTCAAGTAAATAGGGTCTGATGAAATACATCCTGGGATGCTCAAGGAGTTTACTGAGGAGATAGCTGAGCCATTAGCAGTTATCTTTGAAAAGTCATGGAAGACTGGAGAGATTCCAGAGGACTGGAAAAGGGCAAATATAGTGCCAAACTGTTAAAAAAGGATATAAGAACAACCTGGGGAAATACTAACCAGTCAGCTTAACTTCAGTACCTGGAAAGATAATGCAGCAAATAGTTAAGCAATCAGTTTGCAAACACTTAGAAGATAATAAGGTGATAAGTACCAGTCATCATGGATTTGTCAAGAACAAATCGTGTCAAACCAACCTAATGGCTTTATTTGACAGGGTAACAAGCCTGATGGATGGGGAGTAAGTGGTGGATGTGATATACCTTGACCTTAGTATGGTTTTTGATGCTGTGTCACATGACCTTCTCATAAACAAACTAGGGAAATGCAACTAAGGCTATGGCTACACTGGTGCATTACAGCGTGACAACTTTCTTGCTCAGGGGGGTGGAAAAACGCCCCCCTGAGCGCAGCAAGTTACAGCGCTGTAAAGCGCCAGTGTAAACAGTGCCTTAGCACTGGGAACCGGGCTCCCAGTGCTGTAAGCTAATCCCCTCGTGGAGGAGGAGTACCTGCAGCGCTGAGAGAGCTCACTTGCACTTCTAAGGGCTGCTGTGGGAGCGCTCCGCAGCAGTGCTTTCAAGTTTTGAGTATAGCCACGGCCCTAGATGGAGCTAATATAAGATAGATGCAAAAGTGGTTGGGAAAATGAGAACCCTTGGTAAGTACTTTCTGGAAACAGTCAAGCTGGAAGGGCATATTGAATGAGGTCCTGCAGAGATCAGTTCTAGGTCTGGTTCTTTTCAGTATCTTTATACTATTATCTAAATCATTGATGGAGAGTACACTTATAAAGTTTGTGGGCAATATCAAGCTGGGCGGGGTTGCAAGTGCTTTGGGGGATAGAATTAAAATTCAAAATGATCTGGACAAATAAGTATATAGGAGAAATAAGTATATAGGATGAAATTCAGTAAGGACAAATGCAAAGTACTCCACTTATGAAGGAAGAATCACTTGCGCGCATACAAAATGGGAAATGACTGCCTAGGAAAGAGTACTGCAGAAAGGTATCTGAAGGTCATAGTGGATCACAAGCTAAATACGAACCAAGAGTAACACTGTTGCAAAAAAATACAAACATCATTCTGGAATGTATTAGCCGGAGTGTCGTAAGCAAGCCACGAGAAGTTCTTCCACTCTACGCTGCCCTGATTAGGCTTCAGCTGGAGCCTAGTGTCCATTTAAGGGCACCACATTTCAGGAAAGATGTGGGCAATTGGAGAAAGTCTAGAGGAGAGCAGCCAAAGATGATTAAAGGTCTAGAAAACATGACGTATGAAGGAAGATTGAAAATAATGGTTCGG
Organism: Gopherus flavomarginatus; assembly: GCF_025201925.1. NCBI lineage: Eukaryota > Metazoa > Chordata > Testudines > Testudinidae > Gopherus > Gopherus flavomarginatus. The sequence continues at coordinate 149,945,688 of NC_066620.1, read as the reverse complement.
TCAGGAAAAAAGAAGATTGGGATGGGGACCATGAGAAGTTTTCAAGTACATAGAATGTTGCTACAAGGAGAAGGGAGGAAAAATTGTTCTCTTTAACTTCTGAGGCTAGGACAAGAAACAATGGGCTTAAATTGCAGCAAGGGCAGTTCACATGGGACATTAGGAAAAACTTGCCAACTGTCAGGGTGGTTAAACATGGCAATAAATTGCCTAAGGAGGTTATGGAATCTCCATCATGGCAGATTTTTAAGAGCAAGTTAGACAACCATTGATCAGGGGTGATCTAGATAATACTTACCCCTGCCTTGAGTGCAGGGGACTGAACTACATGACTTCTCAAGGTCACTTGCAGTTCTACAATTCTGTGATTCCTCTACTTCTTTTCTAAGGCATTTTCAACTCTGTATCTTGTTTGTGGATGTAGGTTCTCATTACTAGATTCTGCAGTCTCTTCATTTCATCACATTCTCTTCTCTGTCCCCACAACTCTGTCCTAGAAGTTATATTTCTGGTTTGATGGATTCCCTGTGTGTGTGTGTGACAATTCCTTGCTATAATACATTTGTCAGTCGGGAGAACCATTTCTTTGTTAGCATTCATGGTCAGTCTTGCTTGATTATTTAAATTGGTCAGTCTGGGCTTTGCACAGTCTCTTGCCCTCATAGGAAGATTCATTTAAAGCCAAAAGCTTCTGGCAGAGCTGCTTCCATGACTGCTAATAGGTGTGGCTGCATGAAGTCGTCTTTGATTGTTGATCTAATGGATTTACTATTATGAAAACTTTGATTTACTAGAACAAAATTATCCTATGTGAGATGTTTCAGCGACAGGCAGCACTCCACATTCATTCAACTTTTCAGAAACCCACCCCTCCACTTCACACGTCTGTCCTCTATGTTGCAGACAGCAGTTGTATTCTTGTAAAAAATCACTTTGTAGTACTTGCAGCACCAAAAGAATGATATGGGCTTGAGGGGAAAGTGTCACCTAAGAATGGAATCAAACAGGACTCTTTTGATCCATTATGCTTCAAAATGATGGAGAGAATCAAGAGAGCATGATGAATAGACAAACCTTAAAACAAGTATACTACTTTCCAAAAGTAGGCAAATTCAAAAATATATTTAGTGTACCTAACGATTGAAATAAATTAAAATAGGAGATTAAGGCTTCTCAGTTCTTGTGGTCAGTATCTGATCTCAGTGCTGTGTGAAGACAAGCTTTGTGTTATCTGGTGATGACAGAGTGCAGCATCAGGAAGAGGAGAGAAGAAATGTATCACCATGCAAGCTCATAGGCCAGCCAAGTAGAAGTGTGTGTGCGCACGTGCAGGGTTGAGCTAACGAGAAGCAAAATAATCTTGGAGAGGGGAAAAAGGGGGAATGTTCCATGGAAAATTTTGAAATGCCCTATGTAACTTCCCATATGCCAGAGATTTTAAAGTATGCTGTTATCTTGAGAAGTGATCTCTTTTTACAAATAAAGAAAAAAAAACCAAAGTGGTTCCATGTTCATTCTTACTGATTAAGAAATTGTCGTCATCTCACTGTCAACACTGTAGCCTCAAGCTGGGCTCTTTCCATCTTGTACATCATCAACCATAATAAAGGTTTGCAGGCTCAATTATGTCCTTTAGTGACACCTTACCTTACAACCTCACTGTCTTCAGATTATGCCTTTTTTGTGATGCTTTCCATGCAACCATCATACTGTAACTACTGATGGACGGTTGCATACAAAATAACAATAATATCCCTGTGTCCCATATATTTGCTTTTTAAAGGAAGGAATTGAGACACAGAGAAAGTGTTTTGCCTAAGCTACATATGAGCGAGTCAGGGACAGAGGGCTCCTGGATCCCAAGAGATCAAGGTTCTATTACCTATTGTATGCATTAATAAATGGACCGTGTTCATTACTAACAATTGGTTTAATCGTTTGCTGATGGAAGAGGTTATAAACTAGATTCAGATAATTGACAAGCTTTGGGGGAGATTATTTAAATGTAGGTGTTGGGGAACCTGATAGGTTATAGTTCGTAGTTAAACAAGGATCATTTCTCGATGTCTAATACAAAGTCTCTTCCTCTAGTAAAGGATAGAGGAGAAATTGCAGCTGAGCTAGATGGGAAGGTTCAGATCATGGGAAAACTCCAGAAAAATAACGTGGTTTTAGAGTAGAGCTAAACAAAAATAGGAACACATCCAAGAAAACTGACAGTTCAACCAAACCAATTCAAGATTGGCAGTGGATGAATTTAACATAATAGATATTTCTGAAACAAGGTAGAATTTCAAAAATCAATGAAATACTGTAACAGCTGGCTACAAACTCCCCAGAAGGGAAGATTAAGAAATAAGACTAGTGCAGGAGTCCCCAACGCAGTGCCCGCAGGCGCCAAGGCATCTATGTGCGCCTGCATACTGGCTGTCGGACAAGCATCCGCTGAAAAGTGGCGTCATCAAGAGGAATCGCATTCGGCGGCGACGCCTCTTGACGTTGCCACTTCTCGGGGCATTTCGGTGGATGCTTATTCGCCAGCCACGGTCCTCGGTGGGTTGTCATTCGGTGTCCACCACCTGGAAAAGATTGGGGACCACTGGACTAGTGAGATGAAAACTTGAGAGATCCCTCCAGTTGGAGTGGTATGGGTTCAAATTCCAAAGCATAAAGATACCAATATGTTAACACTACTGAACTGATAGGAAAAAAGATACTGAAAGTTAAGGAGATCAGAAGCACCTAAGTCTAACAATGCGTGATTTCAGCTACTCATTTCTGAACAGAAAGAATGTTGCAACACTATCAGGTTTAGGGAAGCAGGTTCTCAGCGCTTTAAAAAATTGCTGCTTAGAACAGTTAATTCTTGAGGGTGCAGAAAAATTTTTGTCCTATTTCATGCAAGATTAGATTCATGAAGTAACTCTAATTGGATCACCTAAGTAATAATAGAGTGTGCAATATGACTCTGTTCAACAATGTCTGAGATGAATGGTACAAAAAACAAGTACTGTGACACTCAAGTTCAGAAAGGGGGATTTAACCAAAATTCCTGCCTTGTATTCCTGCCCAGCCTCAACCTAGACACTGGAAATTCTTTTAAACCCATCAACCTTCTGTATCACGCATTTCTAGTAAGTGTTTTAAACTCACAAACCACCCAGAATGTTTGGCTCAAAGAGCAGTCCCCCAGTTCACTTTCCCGTAAATGGGAAGATTTAACATCTTGCCTCTTCCCTTCTGTGTACAGACCAAGAGACTGAATCCTCCCTCTCGTCATCTTTGTCTTTTACCATGATTCCCCCCAGTTCACATGCCTTGCTCTGGGAATGACAGCAGCCCTGATGCCAAAACTGTTTTCTTCCACTTCTGCTTCCATACTGTTTGAAATTCCCTTTCAAAACCCCAGTTTCCTGCTCTTCCACAGGTTCCATGTGACTATGGGCAAGTTTTTAGGGTGTTTCCACTGCAAACTAAATTGTAATTGTAATGCAGATAGGCATACCTGTGCTCGTTTTAATCTAGCTGGCTTGGATAACTGTAGTAGTGAAACTGTGGCAGCATGGGCTAGCAACCAGAGTCCTATCCTGATGAGCTTGTACTGCAGAGTCAGCTCATGCTGCTAGGTCTTTATTGCTATATTTACCTGTGCTAGCTATGTTAAAACTAGTGCAGTGAGCCTACTTGTGCTACCATTGCACTTTAATTTGAGGTGTAGACATACCTTTAGTCTCCCTGTGCCTTAGTTCCCCATCTGAAAAATGAGGATAATAGTACCACCATAAAGAGATGATGTGAGGATAAACATGTTAATGGTTGTGGGATGGTCTCTTACAGAAAAAGATGATATAACTACGTAAGACACAGGAATGTGAATGAGACTCTTCCCACTGCTTCAGGTTGAGCTACGTATAAGCATTTCTAGGATCAGAGCCTTAGTGTTTCCAGTGTAGTCTTTTGTATGGAATTTAAAACTTTAGCTGTGAATTGTTTAATAACCGTCATGAGCATTAATCGTTTTCTTGAGCCAGATGGTTGGTTGCATAGCATCTGCACAAACATCCTTATGCCACTGTCTGTTACCGCAGTCATGACATGGAACATATCTGCCATAGCAATCTTGGGTCTCTTCTGCGGAGATAATTTATTTTGTGACTGATTTAAGTAGTTGCCAGGCGTCAAAATGAGATCACCAAATCCTTAGAATTGTAATTCCTTTTTTGAGATGTTTGAAGTTAGACCATTAGTCTGCTGTTATATCTTCTGGAACTGTTGAAATGAAAATCTAGCTAGTGAATATGCACAGTAACTAGGGCAGGTGGACAGATTTATGAGGATTACCATCAAACAAAGCTAGAGAACTGCTATTCTTTATTTTCTGGGAAGAGTCAGGAGAGAGGAGTTAATGATTACTCTCATTGACTTTGCTTCCCTGTCTTTACCTGTAGTTTCTTCCACAAGTCGTAAGTGTTCTGTGATTTTTATGAAAGACACTACGAAAAATAAAACTGTCATGGCTCCTAACATGAAATTGACAAGATCCAACAGCCATTGTAAGTAAACAGTGTCTACACAGACAGTGTGTGGCCCTAACTACACCAAGATAATTTTTATGCCTCTCATGGAGGTGGAGTTGTTGGTGTAGTAGGGCACTACCATTGGCAGGAGGAAGGCTGTAGTGTAAACAGTGACATAATTAGGTCAATGTAAGCTGTCTGTGGTGTGAACCATCCCTGAGAAAACAAATTGTATTGGTTACAAAATGTTGAAACCCTTTTTTATTGGAGTTAAAATGTATCTTTATTCAGGAGTAGATAAATAAGCTGTACTGTTTCTTTTTAGTGTTAAGACCTAATAGTTTCATCTATTTGAAACTGCACCAGCAGGTATGTGTTTTTGTTTGTTTGTTTGTTTGTTTTTTGGGGGGCGGGAGTTTACTACTGTATGAGTTAAAGGTGGAGCTTCAGCTTTTTTTTTTTTTTTTTTATAGTTTATGGTTTTTATCCGTTTGCATTTTTTATTTACTTTTGGGGGAAGGGTTTCCCTGGGATTGTTCCTTGCTTACCACTAACACTTTTAAAACCTTTATCATGGCAGACATCCCTGCAGCTAAAAGGGTTCTGTGTAAAGGGTAATTTTCTCCAGAGATCACAGTGCTGCCAGTCAATCAAATTATGAGGTGGTGTTCTTTCTTCCCTTATCAGGCTTCTTGTGCTGCTTCAACGAAACCCCTTCCTGCTGGATAGTGGACAGTGAGAATATAAGCAAAGAACCTGGTTTCTTCTTGCCCAATCCTTTGGGTTTTTGCCACGGGAAATTGTAACAGACTTTAGTTAAAGCGGTGCAGTTTTTGTGTCGACCAGGCCCAATTAGTCTTATGCAGCCTATCCCTAGCAAGGATTGCAGGAGCAGTGGATTTATGAGTGCTGTCTTACTCTGTTCAATGGAGGCTGTTGCGGCAGGACGGAGAGAGAATAGAAATTTTAAATATCTTTGCTGCTTCTTTCTTCCTTCTACTTTTCATCTCTGCCAGGCATCAAATGATTACCATCGCACATAGTGTGGCCGCAGTAGAAGTAACAGAATGAAACTGGTCCATTTCATATTTGGGCTAGAGTATAGTACTGTGGGAGATGAGAGTAAAAAGGGAAATAAAATTAAAGGGGATTCAATTGAAGTGGTAGAGAGAAACATACTGTTCAAGTGTAAGGTTGAGATGTGTACCCCAGAAAGAGAAGTAGAAATACATCTCCTTTCCATGCTCTTTAAAGTGAACTGGGTGCACTGATAGTGGAGAGGTAGCAACATTATAGTTAAGGTTGAGATGAAAATTGCCGTTCCTCATGGGTCTGGGTCCAAAGTAGTGGTCCAAATTTGAGGTCATTTGAGCAAGAGGTTCCCAAGATACAACCCCATTTAAAAAACAGACAGACGAAAAAAAAAACTGATGTCAAAATTTTATAGTTGTACAATTGGGGTTTTTTTTGCACAGGTCTGAGGTTTGATCTGTTGTTCTTATCCTCCTAAAACTGCTATCTGCCCCCACAGGATTGGTCTCTGCTGATGTCCATCATCCACTGCCTTCAGGGAAGCAATATTTTAAAAGTTGTCCAGGGTAAAAGTTGGGTCTACAGTGTGGATCCAGCCAAATTGACAAGGCAGAGTGTCATTTATTTGCGTATGTGCAGCATGACTAGGGCCTTGTTGTGCGCCAGAATGTTTGCAGGCAGCCTTACATCAAAGTGAGTGGTTCAAGGTAAAATGCTGTGGTTATTGAAACCAAGCAGCACCCAGGTACTGTGAGCTTGAGTCCTTTTCCTTGGCAGCTTTCTGAGAATGTGTATTGTATACATTTAGTTGCTGTCTGCTGCATTCTGTGGGAGCTTCTTCTGGAAGTTTTACCCTGAGAGAATTTCTGGTTTTAACAGTTGATATTTCAGAGTGCTCTAAAATCCACATACATATTCAGATTTTTACCTTAAAACCATTATCAAGGACAATAACAATAATTAATAGAGGGAAGATTAAAGACAGCATTTGGGTATTGTAATCATGCTCTTATTGAATAGTGGTACTGAGTGTGATCAAAGAAAAGCAAGTTGTTGTGACTCTCAGAAAGTTGAAGGGATTGCTGAGCATCAGGAAACATACCAATAGAGAGGCCCATTCTAAGGACTGGCATAAGGTTGACATTAGCAGGTGGTTCCAGGGTAATGTCATCAGTCAAAACAGCAACTTATGTTTATCAAGGAAAAATAAGCACAGAAAACAAATTACAACTTCCTACAGCAATTCTTCCAGTCTACACAAACCAAGGGTTCACACCTGTCAATTTCACCTTTTGAAGTGCTATAATTTCCAGTGTGAACAAAATGTCAGAGTTGTAACAATTTTAGTTACATGGCTGACAATACTTCTGAAGTAAATATCTCACTGCTATTTTGGAGATAGCTTACACTTCTCCAAAGATGTCTCTTCCTCTATGGCGTAAGCACATTATCAGTACTAATTTTTCTCCTGGTCAGCCTCCTTTTCAGATAGCATTGACAGGGCAGTTATGCTGATTAGTCACAGTGCTCAGCTGTGATGTTTGACTAATTTGATCACTTTCTACAATGACCAAAACAATAATCACTTTCATACAGACATGGCTTTTGTGTTTATTTCAGGTCTGGTTCACATTATGGCGTATTAGTACATGTGTTTGCAATATAAAGAATTGCACAGTGATCTCCATTGTAGCCACAGACGCAAAGCTAAAAGTGGGTGTGTGCTGAACCCAAAACTCCAGAGGAGGAGAATCAAATTCATGGGCCTTGTGTTCAAGGGGCAATGCTTAGTCCTCTAAGCCAGAGTCTGAGTGCATTACTTGCCAAGAAGTTCCTGAGGAAACAATAACTCTTACCATTGCAAATTGTCTATAAGTTGACTTCCTAAAGCTTTTGGAGTGCATTAACTTTTGAAATGCTTCTAAACTGATCCTTGGCACTATTCAGTGGCTGATCATGGGGACAGTCCATATTTTACATTTCATCGGGGTCAGAGTCTTAGATTTTCTGTAGCTTTGCACCAAAAACATTGTTAGTCTGATAGTTATAAGCAGCTCACTTTAAAAGGCTGTATATCTGGGAACCCCTTAAGCAAATTAATCCCAGTTTTTCACCACAAACTAGCTCCTCTTGTGGTGTACCAGTTTTCAAGACTGTTTCTCTATTCAGGAGGATATTAGAGCACTTTGATTATTAAAATCAGTTCCTCATTAGGGAGGCTGTCTCAGAGGGACCCTTTGACCAAATAACCCCAATTTACACTACCCTTGGCCCTGATGTGATACAGTGAGACAAAAGCACCGCCACAGGTAAGGTTACATCAGGATTTATGTTTAACAGGGATGAAAAGATCTACAAAACCATCGTGAGTTAGAGTTTTAAAATGTTTGTTGTAGCTTGTACACTGCTTAAATTGATTTTTTTTCTCTCTCTCTCTAGCAGTTGGGGAAGGGGGACTATAACTTGAAGTTTGCTGTGACTTTTGAAAAGGTTCATTTGAAATTTTCTGTAGTCTCTGCTGTAGAAAACTCATACTTCTATGCAATTTTGACAAATAATGGTTCTTTAAACAGTTTTTGTTAGAGTAGAAAAGCATGGAGAGATTTTAATTGTCTGTTTGCATTAATTTATAACATTTCAAAGCTGACACTTCCAAAACAAAAGTCTTCTCCGAAAGCCTGAGGCATACAAGAGTGATTCCTTGTTCTTTAAGAGTTAGTCCCCAGAAACCTGTGAAGAAATCTTCAATATGCTAGCCTTAAGCATTTAAATTTAGCAAAGGGTAATAGGTATACCACATTTTTCTACTGACCATTTTTATCTCCATTCTCTAGGTCCTGCACTTCTGCAAATAATCAATTATGGACCAATTCCACCTGTCGCTTCCCTAGAACAGTGGTTCTCAGCCTTTCCAGACTACTGTATCTCTTCAGTAGTCTGATTTGTCTCGCATACCTGCAGTTTCATCTCACTTAAAAACTACTTTCTTAGAAAATCAGACATAAAAATACAAAAGTGTCACAGCACATCATTACTGAAAAATTGCTTTCTCATTTTTGCCATATAATTATAAAATCGATTGGAATATATTGTGCTTACATTTCAGTGTGATACTTGAGCCTGTTTTTCACTTGTGAACCTTGTCTGAATCCCGAGCTTTACCACCCAGGACTGAAGCATGTACCTTAGCGTCACAGGGGACCCTTGTGGCATAGGGCCCGGGCAGTTGCCATGCTTACTACATCCTAATGCCAGCCCTCCGGTTGTCACCACCTAAACCCGTCTCCCAACCTCTGTGGAGATGCAACCCCCAGGTTGAGAAACACTCATCTAAATGAGTTGAGTATCCCTGGAAGACCTCTGCGTACTCCCCTGATTGAGAACTACTGCCCCAGAAGAAGTAGGGTGAAAGTTACTTTTTTTGATATATTTCAGTTTGCTGGGGCAGCAGTAGCAATACAAGATTGTACAGAGTGTAGAAATACTGAGGGAGCAGATATACAGAAAAGAGAGTACAAATGTTTTTTGGTCTAGTGATGCAATGGTAACACTGCAGAGTTCAGTGCCAAGTGCCAGCAGTGCCTGGAGGAGGAGTTGAGGCAGTACACACGTGGTCTCTGGGAGGAGAAGCAGCAACCTGTTTTCCTTAGCTAGAGAAGGGAATCAGAAACCAAGACATTAGAGCAGTGGTCCCCAAACTTTTTCTGACTCTTCCCCCCCCCATTACCCTCATGGAACCTGTCTGCGCACGCGCACACACACACACAGCCTGGGCCGGAGCCATGGTCCGGGGGCCGGTGTCCGGGGCCCGGCAGTGGAGCAAGGTTGGGTAGTGCACCCTCCCTGTCTCCCGGGCAGAGGCTGGCCCAGGTCCTGCCACACATCCCTACAGTGGCACATCCCCCACAGTTTGGGGACCACTGCCTTAGAGGAGGGTGGGAGTGAAGAGAAAGTGACATCTTAGCAGACCCTTGGAAAAAGAAACGAAGGGAAAGAGAGGATTAATTTTAGAATGCATGAAACTGTTTCTGGTTTTCATCAGCCAATCTAAGTTTTGATTCAGAAATAGCTATAAATGTAATGTGTATGGACAATAATTCATTTTTGTTACTGTTTTGGAACAAACATCAAGTGCCCATCTCCAGAAATGTATTAAATACAGATGGCTTTGGAGATGCACACAGTGCATGTTGAAGAAGATAAATTGTTTTTTCTGCATAGCCAGTATGTAGATTTCAATAATTTGTAACAGTATGAATTAAAATTGTTTCAAGTTTTTGAAGGCATTATTCCTTAATGAGTATTCACATTTGTTTGTGTGTTGAAAGATGGTAAAGAACAAAAATTGGAAAAATAAAAAAGCCGACAAGGAAAATATAAATAAAGCTAATAGCCACCTCTCTGAATTCCAACTAATAAATGTAAAAAGCTAACCAGTTCCATAAACTTGAAACAAAGTGAGGGTGGAGGAGGGGAGATAATTTTGAATTCCAAATCAGAGTTTTTATGCAGACTCATCCGTCACCAGGGAGGAGGAATCATTCTCCAAAGCTGTCACCACTCAACAGGATGGTATAAATCAAAAGAGAAGCCTCTATCAGTATCTTCTTCAGCTTCCTAACTGGAAACGCACCAGAAAAATCACGTACTAAAAAAATCAAAAACAAAGAGTTATTTCATTACCAGAAGAAGAGGAACTGTGTAACCTGGACAAAGGAGAGGAGGAGGAGAGACTGGATAGCCTGTTCCTTCTCCATTTATTTGAACTGTGATAAACTATTTCTGTATTAGAAATACTTGTGGGACAGATGGAAGAATATAGTGAAGGATAAGAATTGGGGGCATAAGTACTTCCATTTCAAAGTCCAGAAAAGTTCTGTGCCAGTTCCTCCATTTAACATTTAAGGACTTTATAAAGACAAAATAGGAAGAAAACACAAGTAGTACAAGAAGTCCAAATGGAGAGCTTAAAAATTTGTATTCAGACCCAAGGAGAAAAAGAGCCCTTTTCCTTGCAAAATGTGGGTGCAGCTAGTCCTTTCATTACTAACATCAGAAGCAACTGTTCTTTCATAATGATGTGGTGCAAAGTGTCTTTGTACCAAAACTGGTAATTATACACCTTTTCTACACCACCATATATGTAGGATGTTTTTGATCAGTGCATCCAGGCTTTTGTTTTACATTACTATAGTACTTGAATTACCTCCTGTTTTCTGTAGCAGAGTAACTCCTTCAATGTCATGGACAGGCTGTGGAAGTGGAAGACGACTTTAAAATCTCTTTAACAAGCGATCACATTTGGGACAGACATTTTGGATAATTTTCCAAAGTGTATGAGGTTTAAATTGTCAAAGTGCTCTGATGGTATGAAGCTGGATTAAGGTGTATTATTATTTGTGCCACTGTAATGCGTAGGAGCCCTAGTCATGGACAAGGCACTATTGTGCATAGGTGCTACACAGAACAAAAAAAACTCTAATTCTGAAAGTTTGCAATCTAAGAAAAGACACAACAGATAAATAGAGATGGAGGAGTACAGTGAGACAGTGTTGCTCAGCATGATAGGCAGTGATCTCAACAGCCTAACCATTGTCAAGCCCCGTACACATTATGACATTAGGCCCTCTGTCTCCACCTCTGCCCCTGTATCATGGCCTTGTCCCTAGTGTAGAGGTGGCAAAGAGGCAGGGGCAGTACCATAGGGCTGCTTTCTCCACTCATGAATGGTGGCATGGTATCTGTCATGTCTTCCCCTCCACCCCCAAATGGGAGCAAGCAGGAGCATTCTTCCACCTAGAGAGGTAGGGCTGGCAGTGGGGGCAGAGGAGGAACGGGCACAGTATTTACCCCAGAAGCTGGGATGTTATCTGTTTGGGACTATGGGCTGTCCCCGCTGCATTCCTTCCCTATCTGCTACATCCAGAGTCCCCTTCTCTGGGGGGGGGGGCGGGTAGGGTAGGTGGTGCCTCCCAGAGCAGTGGGGCTTGGAATTTAATACTTACTTAGCTGCATGAGGTAGTTGAAACTATTGTTTTTAGGCTGTCTACTATAGCAGACACCACTGCATCATTTAGATGTGGATCATGGTTTTGGGTTTTACTTTGCAACCATGAGGGATAGACACTTTTTTTAAATGGAAGCTGAGTTTCCAAAGTCATGTGACTCAAGACCTGGTAATCTTGGCACAGTCATATAATGCCTTATCTTAATGTGGCCCTGCATACTATTAGTAGGAATATGTGTATGACCCTCTTAAGGATTGGATCAAAAATAGTAGCTTTTACACAGAAGCAGAGGGTGGTGAAGAATCGTGTGCGTGTGGAAAAATTATAACCAAATGCCTGTTTCCTATAGTTACTTGACTCCACAGGCAATAAAGGCAAATAAAGTGAATTTAACCAGAGACTGACAACTTCTTAAAGTCCTGATAAAAACATAACTATCTTAAACACAGATAAGAGGCAGGTAGATGTTGAGAGTTTGGGAATGCATCAGAACATAGTTATGATTTGTGGGGTGACCTTAATTGTTCATTTCTATACTTCCTAATTTTCTTAAGTGTATAATAGATACAGAAATATTAAATAAAGAAAATACAACCTTAACCTTAAGTTTCCAAGCACGGACGAGTGGGTGAGGTGTAGTTTCCTTAAGAACTACTGTACTAGCAAGGAGTTTTTAAAGCCTTAGAGTCATAGTTTAAAATCTGGACAGTGTTTAAGCATGAGCTAAATATTCTTTCAGGTACTACATGTCCCCTGCCAATTTGTAACTTTTATGACTGCATTCTTGCCTTGAAAATGTTTTCTTTCTTCTTTTTGCTTTGTGAAAGACCCATGGAAGAGGAGGAAACTAACTGAAATAAAAATAAGTGGAGAGCTCAAATTTAGCACTAACTCTTTTTTCTGTGTTACTGAATAACAGATTTAAGCTTTAAATTTGGGATTTTAAATAGACATTAGTTATCTCCTTTAGCGTCACTGGTCTTGTCTGTTGTAATTGGCTTTTCCTTCAGTATTATTATCCAAAAGATTTGCAATATAAAGATTAGAGTGCATTACAAGACTTAGAACATAAGAGCAATCGTACTGGGTCAGACCAAAGGTCCATCTAGCCCAGTATCCTGTGTTCTGACAGGTTTCAGAGTAACAGCCGTGTTAGTTTGTATCCGCAAAAAGAACAAGAGTTCTTGTGACACCTTAGAGACTAACAAATTTATTTGAGCATAAGCTTTTGTGGGCTTGTCTTCTGACAGTGGTTAATGCCGGGTGCCCCAGAGGGAATGAATAGAACAAGTAATCTCAAGTGATCCATCCCTGTCTCTCATTCCCAGCTTCTGGCAAACATAGGCTAGGGACACCATCCCTCCCCATCCTGGCTAATAGCCATTGATGGACCTCTATCCTTCATGAACGTATCTAGTTCTTTTTTGAACCTTGCCTTCGCAACATCCTCTGGCAAACAGTTCCTTGGACAGATTGCGATTGTGTGAGGAAAAAAATATTTCCTTTTGTTTGTTTCAGACCTTCTGCCTATTTTCATTTGGTGACCCTAATTCTTGTTATGTATTCCTTCTCATAACACTTCCTTATTTACTTGCCCTGCACCAGTTGTTATTTTATAGATCCCAGTCTTATCCATCCATAGTCATTTTTTTCCATGCTGAATAGTCACAGTCTTATTAATCTCTCTTTATATGGAAGCCATTCCGTACCCCTAATAATTTTTGTTGCCCTTTTCGGAACCTTTTCCAATTCCAATATCTTTTTTTAAAATTATTATTATTTTTGAGATGGGGCAACCACATCTGCACACAGTATTCAAGATGTGAATGTACCATGGATTTATACAGAGGCAATATGATATTTACTGTCTTATCTATCCCTTTCTTAGTGAGTCCCAACATTCTATTTGCTTTTTTGACTGCCTCTGCACACTGAGTGAATGTTTTCAGAGGACTATACACAATGACTCCAAGATCGCTTTGACTGGTAACAGCTAATTTAGACCCCATCATTTTATATGTATAGTTGGGATTGTGTTCCAATGTACATTACTTTGCATTTATCAACATTGACTCAATTTGTGATCCACTATAACCCCTAGGTTCTTTTCAGCGGTACTGCTTTCTAGCCAGTTACTCCACATTTTGTAGTTGTACATTTGATTTTTTTTCCCCCCTCTTAACTAAAGTGAAGTACTTTGCACTTATCTTTATTGAATTTCAACTTGTTGAACTCAGCCCAATTCTCCAATTTGCCAGGCTTGTTTTGGATCTAATCCTGTCCTCCAGAGTGCTAGCAATCCTCCCAGCTTGGTGTCATCTGCAAATTTTATATGCATATCCGCCACTCTGTTATCCAAGTCAATAATTAAATTATTGAACGGTACTGGACCCAGGACAGACTCTGCAGGATCCATTAGGTATGCCTTCCCAGTTTGTCACTTGGTAATCTGATTTCAGTGTACAAAAGTGGGGAGGGGGAGAGGCTGATGGAAATGGAAGATCTCTGCTTGAATTGTTACAGAAAATTAGACACTCCATATTCAGTCCAGTTTCTGATTTTCACATTTGAAAAATATAGTGATTATATTTCTTAAATATAACATGCATACCACGTTTATAGTTACAGAATGGTTTTGTTTTGTCTGAGTTCACAAAAGTCATTAACTATTAAAGTATAATACATGTTTGTGGTTTCTTTATAGTTTATTAACTCAAGTGGCCAAATTAATCTGTTTTGTTTTTGCAGCCAACAAACATCTTCACATCTTCTGGACTGAGGCAAAGTATAAGAAATTTCAGCCCCAAAGGAAACGGGGGGGAGGGGGGGGGGAATAACTGAAAAGAGAGTTTTAGTATGGAACGGTGCTTTTGACCTTAACTACAACTTCACTACTGCAGCACTGTAATTTTGAGCAAATAATGTTGATCTATATTCTCTGCTTTCTAGTAAACAACTTTGAAAGTGGAAAAGCACTACAGATCTCGTGAGCCTAATCATCTTCCAGCTATGCATCCTACAATTGATCTTGTGTATCCCTTCAAGCCTTCATGTTAACATTCTGATTTTTACTCAAAGCCTGCAGAAGATAAATGCAGAGAATGTTCAGGAATATCTGTTTAAAGATACGTTTTCTGTAGTTAAGTTCATACATGCAACACTTGTCAGTTACACAACGTAAATCTACTTGCTGTATCCTAGTATTTTTCTTTTCACAAGTTGTATAGCTGAAATAAAATGCTGTTTAATCCCACATTCATCAAAATTGATTATACCTGTACTCTGACCATGATACCTTGGCTGGTGAAAAGCCTATCCTTCTTAGGGAGAGGAGGATATCTTCATGAGACTTGATAGGTGGAAACAGAAGCCCATCTCTTCATTGTTATATATGCAAGGTAGACATCAGTCATTTAGATGGGCTTTACCAAGCATATCTAGATTTCAAAAGTGTGGCTGTAAAGTCAAAGAAATATTGCTAATATATTTGGCATGCAGTATTGGATAGTTTGAGACTGATGCATGGAAAGCATTGCAGTGTGTTAACTTGGGCAATACTAGACATAAATAATGCTGGATATCTTTTGCAGGTTGGTAAACGTAATGATAGTTTCACAGTGGGTGAGGGAGAAGAGAGAGATGTGCATCACTGAGCAAACCACAGTGAATTTACCAGATCTCGCATTTTTCTCTCATACTTATTTTGAGAATTAGGGAAACTTAGGGCTTGTCTTCATGTACAGTGCTGCAGCAGCAAAGCTGTGCCATAATAGCACTTTAATGAAGACGCTATTAAGGGCTTGTCTATACTGCCACGCAAGATCTATCCAAGATACACAACTTACGTGACTAGCGTAGCTGAAGTGGACGTACTTACATCTCCTTACCGTTGTGTCTTCGCTGAGGTAAATCGACAGCTGATGCTCTCCTGTCGACTCTGCCTACACTACTACTTCTGGTGGAGTACCAGAGTTGACAGGAGAGTGCTCAGCGATATATCAACCCCTGCTGGATCAATCGCTGACCGCCGATCCGGTGGATAGTGTACACAAGCCCTAAGTCAATGGAATAGTTTCTCATGTCAAAAGAGCTAGCACCGTTCAGGGAGATAGATTATGTCAATGGGAGAAGCTCTCCTGGCGACATATCGCAGTCTACATGGGAGGGTTATGCCAACATAACCCATGTGGCTTGGGTGTGGATTTTTCACAACCCTGAGTGACAAAGTTATACCAATATAGGTCTGTAGTTTATACTTGACCTCAGTTTACTGATGAATACGTTTTTATTTGTTTCCATTTTGTACCAAGAAAAGGGAGCTGGGTTGATCAACTTCTACTAAACCTCTGTATATAGCATCTGAAATTTAATTCCACAACCCCAGTTTGTGCTTGTTTTATTAATCAGTGATAATATATTGTCAATACAGCTAAGGTTTTTTTTACACGAAAGATATGCAGGCCTTTTCAATAATGCCGTCTTCCCCCTCCCCCATTTTCGAACATATTATTGTAAAACACTCAGTTGAAACTTCATGTTTTTTTTAATTTGAATAAAAATAAACATTAGCCTTGACATTTCTCAGTTTTTGAATCTGTATCATTTTTTCATTTGTGTGTTTTCACTTGTGTAGCCCAAATGAATTAGATCTTAAAGAGAGAGCGGGGGTGGGAGGGAGGGAAATAGGTCTATAAAATACTGTTTTGAAAAACTAATTCAAATTAAAGGTCCAGGATAAATGTCAGGTCTAGATTTAAATGTCAGCTATGCTATATGAGTAACTTTATCCATGAAGTTTCATAAGTAGGCATAGCCATGTTGGACATAAAACTATCCAAGGACTAAATGCAGACCCCCAAATGGATGTTAATTACAATTATATCATCTTGCCTGGCTCCCCTCTCCTGCTTAGTTAGCCTTGCTCTCTTCCCTTCTGCTTTTTTACTTTCCAGCTCTCTCGTTGTGCCTATCATACTGTGTCCAGTAGCGCTTCCACAGTGATACAGCTCTCCAAAATAGCAGCAGTAGAGTGGAACAGATACAATCCAATTCAGTTTCACTCTTCTAGTGGGGAAATGCCCCATCCTGGAGCGATGAATCTCTACTACTGCAGGCAGAGTAGAAATTACATTTTTCATTCCCTTTTAAATAAAGTGTGGAAGAACACTAAGACTTAGTCTTTACGGGTCTTTATTGCCAGTGTTAGGGAACCTACATTTAAAACTCTGTTCGAGCTAGAACAGTTCTTAACAGTTTTGGTCCCCTAGCATGGTAGGGCTCTAGGTTAAGCGACATAGTTTAGCCCTATTCACGCAATGCTTCAAACTGTTAAATTGTTCTAGGACCATTTTATGCTACACTTGAAATAGCCAAGGTAACAAATTTCAGTGCAATTATTCCCATCACCTTTTTTAAAAAAAAAAAAAAAAGACACTGCAGTTTATAGTATAGATGGGACGATTGGAATGTTAAAAATCACTAGTTATAACTTATTTAGGAAAGATCGAGTAGGCAAAAGGGGAGGTGAAGTGACAATCTATCAAAAATGGCATTGCTTTTTTTCTGAGTCACTGATAACTCAGAAGAAAATGATCTTATATTCTTATGGATTAATGTTCTGCACATAACATGGGGTACTAGATGATGTCTGCTTTGGACCACTAAAACACACTATACATCAGGATGGACAGCTCCCTGAACATCTATCTTTGTGTAGGAAAACAATCTGTTATAATGGAGAACTTCAGTCTGAATGATGTATTTACTGGAGGTTTCATGCTGCAAGTACACAAACATCCTTGGAATTTCTAGAAATGGCAGATGACTTTTTTTTATATCTCCATCAACCAGTACAAGGAAGTCTATTTCAGACCAAACGTTGACAAATACAGACTAATTGATCTCATGAACTAAAAATCAGGTTAGATTAAATTTATTTGCAAACAAAATAAAGTCAAAACAGTAATATACATACTTGGTGCTTTAAAAGCACTAATTGCACAAAGTTGAAAATGATTATGAGCTGAGAGAGAGAATTTAAGCAGTAAACTGCGAATGATAATTAAGAGCTCTTTAAGAACATTTTACTAGATGCCCAAAAAGCCAATAAAGAAAGAAAAGGCTACACTAGTTTAAAATAACAGCGTGGTGTAAAGGGGAGAGGGGTGTGTGTGTGTGTGTGTGCGCGCGTAAATATAAAACAAATAGGAAAAAGGGAAACTGATAGTATAGGTTAGATGCTAGGAAGCATAGAAAATTGGTAAAGGACTAAAAGGGAAAACTATGGCCAGCAGAGTTCAAGACAATAAAAAGGAGTTTTTAAAAGTATTCCTTTCATTTTTTTATACAAACAGTGGAATTGGTCCATTACTCTATGGTCATTGTAGAATTGTTAACAATAATGCTGAAAAAGCAGAAATGTTCATTAAATACTTCTTTTCAGTGTGCAGGGGGAGGAAGCAGATGATTATCATATAATTATGATAACATATTCCCCACACCAACAGAACTAAGGGTGGTAATAGACATTTTTAAATATCCAGTCCACATCACTTGCATCTAGGAGTTCTGAAAGAGCTGACCTCGGAGGTCTTGCGGCTAGTAATGTTGATTTTCAATATGTCCTGAAACATGGGAGAAGTTCCAGAGCACTGGAAGAGAGCTAATATTGTGCCAGTATTTTTAAAACGGTAAATGGGATGACCTGGATAATTATACACCTGTCAGCCTGACTTTAATCCTGAGCAAAATAATGGAATGGCTGATACGAGACCTGACTGGTAAAGAATTAAAGGAGAGTAATAGAATTAATGCCAGTTAACATGGGTTTATAGAAATAAGTCTTATCAAATTAATTGGATCTATTTTAGTGAGACTACATAGTTGATAATGTAATAGTGTTTAATCTAATATATTTAGATTTCTATAAGGTGTTTGACTTGTTCTTGCATGACACTTTAATCAATAAACTAGAACGATACAAAATCAACATAGCACACATTAAATAGATTCAAAATTGGTTAAATTATAGTTTCTCGGAATGTAATTATAAATGCAGAATCATTGTTGAGTGGCTGAGTTTCTAATGGGGTCCCCCAGGGACAGGGTTTTGGCCCTGTGCTATTCAATATTTTTATCATTTGACTTGGAAAAACACAAAATCATTAAAGATAAAGTTCTCAGATGACACACAGGTACAATAGTAAGTAGGGTAGAGAACAAGTCACAGATGCAGAGCAATCTGGACTGATCGATAAGATTGGCACTAGCAAACTCTGCTTCAGTAAAGTCAAATGTATAAGGACAGGAATGGGGATTCTATCCTGAGAAGTGATGCTGAAGAAGACTTGTGGGTCTTGGTGAATAATCCACTGACAAGGAGCTTCCAATGCAACACTGTAACCAAAATGGCCAATGCAATTCTTGGAGAGAGATATATAAAAACAGGGAAATATTGAGTAGGAGCAGAGAGGTTATATTACCTCTTTTTTTGGCACTGGTGCGACTACTACTGGAATATTGTGTCCAGTTCTGGTGTCTACAGTTCAAGAAGCATGTTGAAAAATTGGAGAATGTTCAAAGAGCTAGAAGAATGACTAATAGGTTGGAAAACGCACCTTATAGTGAGAGACTGATTTCCCAGAGTCTGTTTAGCTTATCCAAGAGAAGGTTAAGAGATGGCTTGATCATAGTCTAGAAGTACCTCCTTGGGGAACAAATTTAATATAGCGGGCTCTTCAGTCTAGTACACCCATAACAAGAACCAGTTGCTGGCAGTAGAAGCTAGACAAATTGACTAGAAATAAGGTGCAATACTTTAACAGTGAGAGTAAGTCATCATTAGAAGAATTTACTAGTGCTTGTGGAGGAGAAACTTTGAATCAAGATACAAACACCGTTAGTGGACCTGAAGCAGGCATTAATTCAGGGAAGTCTCCCATAGCCTGTGTTGTACAGGTCAGAGTAGACCAGTAGTTCTCAAACTTTTGTACTGGTGACCCCTTTCACATAGCAAGCCTCTGAGTGCGAACCCCCACCCCAACACACAGACACACAAAACAGTTTTTTAATATATTTACCACCATTATAAATGCTGGCAGCAAAGCAGGGTTTGGGGTGGAGGCTGACAGCTCGTGACCCCCCCATGTAATAACCTTGTGGAGAACCCCTGGACTAGACAATCACAGCAGTCTCTTCTAGCATTAAAGTCTGTGAATCTAATGTTAATGAAATTCTGGTGGTTTCATTAAAAATGTTTGTTTGAATAGACAACTTTTTAAATGTTCAAATGGTAATTGCTGTTAAGTTTTTGCCATCTCAGAAACACTCAGTGGATATAGTGAGCCACTAAATCACATGTAAATAAGCTTTAAAATAAAAATCCGTATGCTAAAATTTTTTAAGCTTTCTTCTGAATCCTTTAATTATAGAGGGGAGACGCTAGCAGCCCCTATGTTTTAGTTGCCTGCATTTTCCATTATAAGGATTTTTATGTACTTTTGTTCGAGAAATCTATCAATTGCATACAGCAGACCTTTGATATTCCTCTGATGCCATAGAAATGCCTTTTCTTTGTCCCATGAAATTCCATTGAGGTTTAGTTTAGTTGGAGAATGTTAAAAAGTAAATCAATCATCTGTGTCAGGAAACTTCTAGCAGCTTGCCCAAATCAGAGGGTGCACTTAGGCTAGGCTAATGCTGCACAGCTCCCAAAGCAGCAGCTTCAACACCTGAGAACACCTAGAAAGCTGCCAGAGCATTTGTAACAGTATAGGGGTAAGACAGATCCAAGCTTGGTTCCCCCTGAACTTAGAGCCCAGTTTCCTACCACCACCTCCAGCCTCTGGTGGGCACCAGATGGGGCAGGAGCTACTCTATATCTGGGGATTGGGAAGAGATACACGAATTTGGTTCCACCCATAAACCCCCCAGATTCAGCACAGACCCCCCCAGCAGCCTATTTTTGCCCCTCTAGGGGGCCATGTGGGATAGGAGCCCCTCCTCTCCGCAACCATTCTGTGGAACCAGCACATGGTGCTAGCAACCCATCTCCTTTCTGGAATAACAGCCTTCTTTTGCTGCCATCTAATGTGGTTAGTCCTGTAGTTCAATTGGTAGCAGTCTGTGTGTAGCAGTGCTAAAGGCTAAGGTTTCAAACCCTGTTGATGGTCCATGATGGGGAAGTCATTACAATTGTATTTAATAAAAATACTACGTTAAAATGTTGTTTAGGTTATAAAGTCAGGCACATGGAAGTTAGGAAAGCCAGATTTACCATTGCACATGAAATCATAATTTGGTCCCCTTGTGCAAATGCATTATGATGCAATCTTTAATTACAGGATCATATATTATTTTTTCCAGAGCCATTGCACAGATTGGATGCCCGGGGTAACAGTGCATTGTAATCCAATGATTTTCTCCCTTCTGTGGAAAGCTAGAGAGCCACAGGCAGCTGTAGGCAGGTCTTGGCAGGATACAGAATTATAAAACAAAAGTTTGAGTGCCTGGCTGCAGCAAAATGGCAAATTCAGCTAAAAAAATTCTGAATTCCGTAATGTCTTGGGAAAATGCCAAATGCTGCAGCTGTAGAATTGCAGAGGCCACAAACCCTAACTAATTTGAAAGGGGCAGTTATGCCTCTTCTGTTGTTTCACGCTCTCTTCAGACTTGGGTGGGCATCACTTCAATAGATCCTGTTTAGAACATATTGTAAGTATTCCTGTGTCAAATAGGAAGTGAATTTGAATCCTGGTTGGCTAATGTCATGGGATTCATGCATTATATTTTTAGAATCCATGTTGTCAAGTCAGCTTTCCTTCTAGGACAGACAGTGTTTCTGTTAAATGGCACACATAAATGGGCAGAAGAGAGGATGCAGACTCCTGAGAAACAGCTCCCTCAGGGTAGGGAAAGTAAGGAAATGGCTAAAATTTACAGACTTAGTTGCCTTAGATACCCACCCCACCTAGGCTTCTGAGTAAGTGAACTTCCTAACCCATAGTTTTGCACCCCCAAAAAATCTGGCTGCCCGTATACATTCCCTATTGTGGATTTTCTGTTTAGCTTTAGACATGTACTTTTTAAAATGTTGGCCTTGAATAGTCAAGTTTTAAAATGTTGCTAAACTGTAGTATATGGACTGAGGAGAAGGAGAAGGTCAGAGTCTAATCAATTTTTATTTCTTCAGATAAGCATAATTTTGAGTTTGATACGTTTTCTTAAAGTCCTCTTGCTGAAGACCTAAAGAGAGCATTATTTAATTGGAAAGTACCTTATCATACCAAGAACATACAGATGGACTAGCTAAGGAGGAAGAAGGTATAAATCTGGGAATCACTATTGTTGAATATATTTTGTGATCACTTTATGTTCTGCCTTTTAAACAGACGCTCCTAGAATATGCAGAAAAGTGGAAGACATCAGAAGATCCCTTGCCATTGTTGCAGGTATATACAGTGGCAATCCGAAGCTACGTGAAAGCACGACCTTACCTTACCTCTGAGTGTGAAAAAGTAGCCTTTGTGCTTGAACGCTTAGCACTGTGAGTATATTTTCAATGATTTGGATACTGTGTGTAGATAACTTATTTTTAAGCCATTTGCACTGGCTACCTGATCATTTCTGGCCTGAATTTAAGAGTTGGGTTTGATCCATAGGACTGGGGACCTTGCTAGTTGGGATACTGCTTCTCTCCCACTGCTACTGTCTCTCAGTTGTGATTGACAGAAGCACCCATTCTTAGTTTGAAATAGGCAGAGTCTGTTGACGTCAAGGGCACACTGCAAGGTACATCTATTTACCTGGACTGGTTGGACTTTTGAGGGAAATCTGTTTTGTGTATAGGTGGGGAGTTTGATGTTCTGCAGATAGTTATTTGTTATTATTTCTTGCAAAGCACCTACACCCTTGAATAATGCCCCTTTTTATTTTTTATATAGATTTAATAAATAAGCTATATTTTTGTGGATTTTAAGCAGAAAAATAGATAATGGCTCTTGAAAGACAAGTTGGGTGTAGTGGTTTTTTAATGCAGTCTCAAAACTATGTGAAGTAATACTCGTATTTGACTTTCAGAAGCTGTGTTGAACTTTTACTTTGTCTGCCTCTTGAATTACCAGAAAATCAATGGGAAGAGTTTCAAGCCTTTGTACAGGTGAGAGGTTGTTTTTTTTAATATAAAGAAAAATAGTAAGAAAAGATGGGATCACCAGCTTTTAAAAAACAGTTTAGGAACCTTGGGAGCATTGAGTCACATGAATTAAAATTAACTCTGTTTGTTTCCTGTGGGAGAAAGTCATTCAGCTGGAAGTTATTTGTGCTATTAGGTAATTAAGTTGTCAGTCACATCTTTCTGTATGAAATAGTTGATATGCCAGCTTTGTAGACAAAGTTTGTTAGGGTGAAAACAAAATGAACCTCTAGTCCCATCCCTTGAGAAATACTTCAAGGGATGCTCAAAGAAGGATGTGTGTTCCTCTTAATAAGACCAGTGTTCTATGACCTACTGAAATAGCTAGTGTGACAAAGTTCCTCCTCTACCTTGGTGGGTCCTGCGCTTATTTGGCAGATTTGCTCACCTCAGTGATCTTCCCCACAGTCTAGGTCAACTTCTCCTGTGTCTGATCAGGAGTTGGGAGGTTTGGGGGGAACCCGGGCCCACCCTCTACTCCGGGTTCCAGCCCAAGGCCCTGTGGATTGCAGCTGTCTATAGTGCCTCCTGTAACAGCTACATGACAGCTACAACTCCCTGGGCTATTTCCCCATGGCCTCCTCCAAATACCTTATTTATCCTCACCACAGGACCTTCCTCCTGGTGTCTGATAATGCTTGTACTCCTTAGTCCTCCAGCAGCACACCCTCTCGCTCCCAGCTCCTCACATGCACTTCCTCTCCTCTGGCTCCTCTCCCGCCTGACTGGAGAGAGCTCCTTTTTAAACCCAGGTGCCTTGATTAGCCTGCCTTGATTGGCTGCAGGTGTTCTAATCAGCCTGTCTGCCTTAATTGGTTCTAGCAAGTTCCTGATAACTCTAGTGCAGCCCCTGCTCTGGTCACTCAGGGAGCAGAAAACTACTCACCCAGTGACCAGTATATTTGCCCTCTACCAGACTCCTTTACCCCACTGACCTGGGTCTGTCACACTAGCCTTTTCTGATTGAATTTTTGTAAATATTTAACCATATTACAAAAGACTGCCATCTGTCAATATGTATTTTTACCAATGAATTTAAGAGTATTTTGTTGTTCAAAAGGGTTACTTCATGGCAGAATGATAATGACCTTGATTATTTTAAAGACCGCATCCCAGTTGTTCAATAGGTATAGTAGTGCTAGAATCCCAATACAAAAAAAAATTCTATTTTGAAGCCTATCAAAATTGTACAAGGTGGACATTATAACACTTATTGTACTTAAACTGAAGCTTTAAATAGTCTACATATAGGGATTAGAAATTACTATATTAAGTCTTTTAGAATTGATGTTTTACAAAAGGGGACAGGTTTTACTTTTGAAGTTTTCCTCTCAAGTTTAAAAAAAAATCTGAGTGCATATGGTTTTCCGTCACTTGTCATTGCCATCGTCATGAAATATCTAACACTTTTCTTTAGGTGGCTCATGAAAAGTTGATGGAGAACGGTAGCTGTGAATTGCATTTTTTAGCTGCACTTACTCAAGAGAAGGGTGTGTGGAAGAATCCAGTGCTGTGCAGTATTCTTTCCCAGGAACCACTGGATGAGGATAAAGGTAAATTTACAATGGCATAAGAAAAAATAAGCCTCTCCAATTATTTAATGAATTCACTTTCTTAACAAATATACAAATAGTGCTACAACATTACTGTTTTGTATATAGCGTTGCTGTGGTTGAAGATCTTTTGCCATTTCCTTTACAAAGTCCATTGTGTGGGATTTGTAACCAGGCTTTTTTCTGATAGGGTAAAAGTAGGTACTCAGGTAGCCAAGCTGAATGTACTTAAATAAATTGTCCATATGTAAGTAAATCAAAGACACAACTATAATTTTTTTACTACCATATGTTTAATAGAAAACTGAAACCATTACCTCACTTAAAAAACCACATTTAAGAAACCACTACTAACACACTACAGATTTAAGTGATTGCAGTGATTTGAATCTTTCCTGAGAACTGGGACTCTATTTGAAATACAAATATATTTAAAAAAAAAAAAAAAAAGTAAGCATTGGTATGGCATTTGAGAACCCTGAGCAGGTTTAAGGTGAATGGATTTTTCTGGCTTCTTCTTCAATTCCTATTTTAGCTATGGTTATGCAGTAAAGTTTTTTCCTTTTTTGAAGTTCAGACACCGGGAGAGAGAAACTCAACTTCTGTTACCTGTAAATATGTGCTGTAACTCCATTAGATAGAGTTTTGTATTTCACGTTTATTGGTACAGTAATAGGTTACAACTGTGTTATAGGTAGCACTGTGAATCAGATTTATTGAAAAGTGAATTTTATGCTACTTTTCATCTTTTAAATGTTAAATGACAGGTATAATATTAGAAACATCCACTGATGGATTCACGTGGTCTCTTTAAAATTAGCAAAGGGTCCTGTGGCACTTTATAGACTAACAGACGTTTTGGAGCATGAGCTTTCGTGGGTGAATACCCACTTCGTCAGATGCATGTAGTGGAAATTTCCAGGGGCAGGTATATATATGCAGGCAAGCTAGAGATAATGAGGTAGTTCAATCAGGGAGGATGAGGCCCTGTTCTAGCAGTTGAGGTGTGAAAACCAAGGGAGGACAAACTGGTTCTGTAATTGGCAAGCCATTCACAGTCTTTGTTTAATCCTGAGCTGATGGTGTCAAATTTGCAGATGAACTGAAGCTCAGCAGTTTCTCTTTAAAGTCTGGTCCTGAAGTTTTTTTGCTGCAGGATGGCCACCTTAAGGTCTGCTATAGTGTGGCCAGGGAGGTTGAAGTGTTCTCCTACAGGTTTTTGTATATTGCCATTCCTGATATCTGATTTGTGTCCGTTTATCCTTTTCCGTAGTGAAATTTCCACTACATGCATCTGACGAAGTGGGTATTCACCCACGAAAGCTCATGCTCCAAAATGTCTGTTAGTCTATAAGGTGCCACAGGACCCTTTGCTGCTTTTACAGATCCAGACTAACATGGCTACCCCGCTGATATTTAAAATAAGACACACTTTGTGGCCAGGATTCGTATTTTGTTCACATGATACACCTGCTAATAACACATAGTGTTTGTATTGTTTGCATGTTCTCTCTGACTCTCTCTCCCCATTATAAAGTCAAAACTAGTCTATTATGTTCACTTGTAGACTTTCTGTAGTTAAGACTGAGGCTCACTTTCTATTTAAGCAATTTTGTCCCCCACTCTAAAATCCCCTAAGGTTCTTTACGTTTTGGACTTGCATGTGTGCTCGATGGCATTAGAATTGTTGCTAAATTTGAGAATATTCATGGAAGTTCTTGAGAGATTTGAACTTCTGAAAAAAATATGAGATTATTGTATTTTGAAAATTCTTCTAATACTTTTTTGCCACGTGTCTCACAAATCGTTTGTCTTAGAAACTTCATATGAGGTTTAATTGAAAGATCTTGATTAAATATGATGCTGATACCAATTTTGAGATTGAGGCACATTTGCCAAATGACTTAGATATGACAGAATGGTGAGCCTGGCTCCAGTTAATTTTTAAAAGGCTGGAGTCCTGAGCTTGCTTTAAAGAGAGCCTCTTGCATTTTTTCTTCAAATGTGTAAACTAAGTTCTTCGAGTGCTTGCTCATATCGATTCCAATTAGGTGTGTGCACACCGCGTGCACGCTCGTCGATAGATTTTTACCCTAGCAACTCTCAGTGGGTCGGCTGGGCGCCCCCTGGAGTGGCGCTGCTATGGCGCTGGATATATACCTCTGCCGACCCAACGGCCCTTCAGTTCCTTCTTACCGCCTGTGTTGGTCGTTGGAACAGTGAAGCGCTGCTTAGCTGATCTCCACCTCCCTAGCTACTTGTAGTTCTTTTATTAATTCTCATGTATATAGTTATAAATTCTATAGTTATAGTTAGTTTTATTCGTTCTTCATTATAGTTAGTGTATATAGTTGAGAGGGGTTTGGGGATTAGCCCCTTCCCCGCACCTGGTACCAGGCCCCGTGCCCGGTTCGCCAGGCTTCAAACCGTGCTCGACATGCCACAGGCTGATGCCAATGGGAGATCCCCACGACTCTTGCCTTAAGTGCCTTGGGGAATCCCACCTTTCCAATAAGTACCGAATCTGTAAGGCATTTAAGCCCAGGACGAAGAAGGAGCGGGACTTTCATCTGAAGCAGCTCCTGATGGAGGCAGCTCTTACTCCTCCTCCCTCAGCACCAAGCACTGGACAGTCCACATCAAGCAGAAGCGTCTCTTTGGCACCGGATCGAGCCGGTACCGCTAAGGCACCTCGGCACCGACTGTCGCTGGCACCGTCGTCTGCTCGACACCGTTCCCTCTCCACGAGTTAAAAAGCGTAAGACTCCTGCGGCTCCCATGCCACCTGCACCGCAGTTGGAGCACCCGCCTAAGTTGGACCGCCCGGCACCGCCACCTGCTGCTGCACCGACAGCTTCAGCACCGTCGAGTCCCACAAGGGCCATCGAGTCCGGTGCCTGAAAGCTTCCCGGCGCACGCCGTGGTTGAGCTCACTATTCCCTCCACGCCAGAGACCTTTTCTACGGCGAGAGAGCTGATCGCGCTGATGGAGTCTGCGCTGCCTCAACCCCCGGCACCGTCGGTGAGGGTCATTCAATCAGTAAGCAAGCCTGCCCTGCTAAGGCCCCCCTCTGTCGGCACTGTCAAGAGGCACCGATCATGGTCCCACCGGCGCTCTCGGTCCCGTCGCCGATCACGGTCCCGACGCCGCTCGCAGTCCCTGCACCGTTCTCTATCTCGGTACCGGTCACACTCGCGGCACTGCTCAGCGTCCCGTTTGCTGGCCCCATACTCTCGGCATCAGTCCAGTTCCCGGTACCGTTCCCGGCACCACGCCTCTCGCAGCCGCTCCAGACGTTGAGCCTCCAGAT
The DNA here is from genome assembly GCF_025201925.1 of Gopherus flavomarginatus. Lineage (NCBI taxonomy): Eukaryota > Metazoa > Chordata > Testudines > Testudinidae > Gopherus > Gopherus flavomarginatus. Next base: position 149,918,076 of record NC_066620.1, on the reverse strand, counting down.
CCCGGTCAACCTCCCAGCACTGCTTTGGTCGCAGGTCCCAGTCTTGTTCCTGGTATTGGTATGGCAACCAGTACCGCTCTCCGGTGCCACACAGGGAGAGGTCGTTTAGAGACGGAGACCCTTCCCAGGGTTTTTCAGCATCTCCGTGGCCATCTCGTCACACATCTGTCTCATCTCACGTGGACAGTGCTTCCTATGCACAGGACCGTGACTCAGATGTGCCTGGACATGTCTTCCAGGAGACCCAGGCCTAGGAACAGGGACCCCATCAGTGGTCATTCTGGACACCTTGGGCATACCATCAAGCCCAGGGTGCGCCTCCAATGCCATCCCACTCCACACCATTGGAACACTGGGTACCGGAGGCAACGGTCAGCCGCCCCCCTCCCCCCAGTACAGAGGAGGCTCTCATTCAGCCGTCAGTGTCTCAAATTCCACCTGAGACAGACGTTACTCAAGAACAGGAGCCCACGCAGGACCCTCTTGTCCCTGGCCTTTCCTCTTCCCCTTCTCCAGATGAAGCGGTGGCGGGGACATCCTCCTCGGGCCCTCCTCCAATTGACCTGCGGGCACATCAGGACCTCCTGAGGCGGGTGGCTCTGAATATGAATCTTCAGGTGGAGGAGGTCCTGGAGATAGAGGACCTGGTGGTGGATATCCTGTCAGCTGACACCCCCACAAGAGTGGCCTTGCAGTTTATCCGTACGATACAAGCAAACGCCGATACGATCTGGCAATCTCCAACATCTATTACGCTCATGGCCAGGGGATTGAGCAGAAGTACATGGTACTTCTAAGGGGTATGAATACCTGTTAGTGCATCCTGCTCCCTTGTCGTGCAATCAGTCAATGAAAGGGAGCGCCATGGCCAGCAAGCTCCTGCTCCAAAATCAAAGGAGGCTAGGCGCATGGACTTATTGGGCCGCAAGTTATACTGTACTGGGGGCCTCCAACTCAGGGTGGCAAACCAGCAAGCCCTGCTCAGCTGGTACAATTATAACACTTGGATGGCGGTTGAGAAATTCAAGGAGTTCATTCCCAAGATTCCCGCCCAGAGTTTGCTGCCCTTTTGGAGGAAGGGAAGAAGGTGGCGAGAACTTCTCTCCAGGCCTCCCTGGACACAGCTGACTCCACAGCCAGGAACCTGGCTTCAAGTGTCGCCATGAGGCAGATATCATGGCTTCAGGTGTCAGGCCTTCCACCTGAGTTACAAACCACCATACAGGACCTGCCATTTGACGGTCAAGGCCTATTCTCTGAAAAGACGGACCCCAGGCTGCAGAGCCTTAAGGACAACAGGGTCATCATGCGCTCCCTCAGGATGCACACCCTGGTGACTCAGCGCGGGTCCTTCCGTCCCCAGCCTCACCGCCCTTATCCCCTGCCTAGACCAAAACAGGACTTCGACAGAGGGCACGGCTGAGGCAATCGTAGACTGCGGTCTGGACCGCAAGGGGGCCAGAATCAGGGTCCCTCCAAACCGCCTACAGGGCCAAAGCCAAACTTTTGAAGGTGCGCCAGAGGACGGTGTACCAGTTCCTTTCCAGGATCCTTTCCCTCCTTTTTCCAACCGCCTCTCCTTTTTCTTCCCTGCATGATCCCAGCTAACTTCAGATCGTTGGGTCCTATGCACAGTGGAACTTGGGTACCACCTCCAATTTATTTCACCCCCCCCTTCCACCCCCCACACTCATCCCTCTTCAGGGACCCCTCTCACGAGCAGTTTCTCTTACAAGAGGTGCGCACACTTCTTAACCATGGGAGCCATAGAGGAAGTACCAGAAGACGAAAGGGGGAAGGGGTTTTACTCCCGCTATTTCCTAATCCCCAAGGCGAAGGGAGGTCTCAGACCTATCCTAGACCTGCGAGAACTCAACAAATTCATGATAAAGTTGAAGTTCCGCATGGTATTGCCGGGGACCATCATCCCAGCCTTGGATCCCGGAGACTGGTATGCCGCCCTCGACATAAAGGACGCGTATTTTCACATAGCCATTTATCCTCCACACAGGTAGTACCTCCGGTTTGTAGCCAACCGCCAGCGTTTCCAATTTACGATCCTACCGTTTGGCCTCTCTACAGCACCGAGAGTATTCACAAAGTGCATGGCTGTAGTCACCTCCTCCCGCCACCACCGGATACACGTCTTTCTGTATCTGGACAATTGGCTCATCCGAGGGACTTCCGAGACAGAAGTCACCCATCATGTAGGCATCGTCAAGGACCTATTCACACATCTAGGCCTGATGATCAATACAGAGAAATCCACTTTGGTTCCCACACAGAGGATAGACTTCATTGGGGCCATCTTGGACTCCAGTCTCGCCAGAGCCTGCTTACCACCGACTCTGTTTCAGGCAATGGTAACAATTATCCAAAGCCTACAGAACTTCCCAACGACTTCGGCTCACACTTGTCTCAAACTCTTGGGTCACGTGGCTTCCTGCACGTTCGTGACCAAACACGCCAGGCTATGCCTCCATCCCCTTCAAGTTTGGCTCAACTCGGTGTGCCACCCAGGCAGAGACGCCATAGACATGATAGTCACCATTCCCCCGAGCATCTTAGGCTCCCTCGACTGGTGGCTGACACCTTTCCTGGTGTGTGCAGGGATGCCGTTCCATCCACCTCAGCCTTCTATGTCCCTGACGACGAACGTGTCATCTCTTGGCTGGGGTGCTCACCTTGGACATCTTCGCACCCAAGGCCTTTGGTCATCTCAGGAGCTGGCCTTGCACATCAATGTGCGAGAGCTGAGAGCAGTCCATCTTGCGTGCCAGGCGTTTCAACAGCACTTACAAGGCCATTGTGTCTCAGTGTTCACAGACAACACAACGGCCATGTATTACATAACAAAGCAGGGAGGGACACGGTCCTCCCCCCTTTGTCAGGAGGCCATCCAACTCTGGGTCTTTTGTATAGCCCACTCGATAGACCTGGTAGCGTCCTTTCTCCCAGGGGTTCGGAACACTCTGGCGGATCAACTCAGCAGATCCTTCCTGTCTCACGTGTGGTCGATTCGTCCAGACGTTATTTTTTCTGTTTTCCGGAAGTGGGGATTTCCCCGCATAGACCTCTTCACTTCCCGCAAGAACAGGAAATGCCAGATGTCCTGCTCCTTCCAACGTCTCTCCCAGGGCTCGATCTCGGGCGCTTTCCTGATGCCGTGGACGAGCCAACTGCTTTATGCCTTCCCACTGTTCCCGCTGGTTCACAGGATCCTGCTAAAGCTCCGCAGGGATGGAGCTTGCTTGATCATGATCACTCCAGCGTGGCCCAGGCAGCACTGGTACACCATGTTGCTCGACCTCTCGATAGACAACCAAAGTACCCTGCCTCTTCACCCAGACCTCATAACTCAGGGCCACAGAAGACTTCACCACCTAGATCTGCAGTCCCTTCACCTCACAGCATGGCTGCTGCGTGGTTAAGCCAGTCAGAGTTACGTTGCTCTGCCTCAGTACAACAAGTACTCCTGGGTAGCAGGAAACCTTCCACTCGGTCAGCGTATCTGGCCAAGTGGAAGCGTTTCTCCTGTTGGTGCGAAACGCAGAATGTCACTCCTACCGAGGTCTCGATCCGCACCATCTTGGATTACCTCTGGTATCTCAAACAGCAGGGCCTAGCGGTATCATCATTGAGGGTGTACTTGGCAGCCATCTCTACCTTCCACCCAGGGGAGAGTGGCCGCTCCATGTTCTCGCACCCTATGGTTTCTAGGTTCCTCAAAGGCTCGGAGTGCCTATACACCCAAGTACGACGCCCCGCCCCAACCTGGGACCTCAGCCTGGTTCTAACCAGATTCATGTCTGCCCTATTCGAGTCCGTTAGCAACCTGCTCGCTTCTATACCTGTCCTGGAAGACAGCTTTCCTCGTAGCCATTACATTGGCCAGACGAGTCTCCGAGCTTCAGGCTCTCTCGGACTCACCGTGTACTATGTTTCACAAGGACAAGGTGCAATTGCGACCACACCCGGCGTTCGTTCCTAAAGTGGTTTCGGCCTTTCATGTCAACCAGGATATGTTCCTTCCGGTCGTCTTCCCCGAAGCCACACTCATCACAACAGAAGCAACAATTGCACTCCCTAGACGTCCGTAGAGCGCTTGCATTTTATATCAAGCGGACAAAACCCTTCTGTAAAACACCCCAACTCTTCGTCGCGGTGGCAGACCGAATGAAGGGCCTACCTGTCTCCTCCCAGAGGATCTCATCTTGGGTGACGGCATGCATCCGTACTTGTTATGACTTGGCTCATGTTCCCTCAAGAACCTACCAGAGCTCAGGCTTCATCTGCCGCCTTCCTGGCTCATGTACCCATCCAGGAGATATGTCGCGCAGCTACCTGGTCCTCGGTCCACACCTTTGCCTCTCATTACGCTCTGGTTCAACAGTCCAGAGACGATGCAGCCTTTGGCTCAGCAGTTTTGCATTCTGCAACATCTCACTCCGACCCCACAGCCTAGGTAAGGTTGGGAATCACCTAATTGGAATCGATATGACCAAGCACTCGAAGACAAGACGGTTACTCACCTTTGTAACTGTTGTTCTTCGAGATGTGTTGCTTATATCCATTCCAAATCCGCCCTCCTTCCCCGCTGTCGGAGTAGCCGGCAAGAAGGAACTGAAGGGCCGTTGGGTCAGCAGGGGTATATATCCAGCGCCATAGTGGCGCCACTCCAGGGGGCGCCCAGCCTATCCTCCGAGTGTTGCTAGGGTAAAAATCTTCCGACGACCGTGCATGCAGCGCGTGCACACTTAATTGGAATGGATATGAGCAACACATCTTGAAGAACAACAGTTACAAAGGTGAGTAACCATCTTTTGTAATGAGGCTTACCATATGGATTTGTTTTTCACAAAATAAAATACCATTCAACTGTTCTCACCATGAGGTGTGGTGGCTAAGCATTTACGGTGCTCAACTACAAATCTGAAGGCTGTGGGTTCAAGTCTTATTTGATCTCCTACTGAAATGCCACATCCAGTTCACCCAGTTGCAAAATGTAGGTATCTGATCCATCAAATTAGGACATCAAAGACGACCACATCATTCTCTTTTATGTACTGTTGGCTATGAAACTGATGTGCCTTAACTATTCAATGTAGTTGTTTCCCAGACCTGAAGAAGAGCTCTGTGTGGCTTGAAAACTTGTATCTCTCACCAACAGAAGTTGGTCCAATAAAAGATATGACCTCACCAACCTTGTCTCTCGTGTCTTAACCATATCAGCCTGATGAGTCCTTGGCGCAAGGGGACTTTGACTACTCTCAGTAGCTGTGCTCTGGCCTAATAATGCAAGAAACTAATGCAAATAAATCAGACTTCAACATTTTCTTTGGCTTTATTTGCAACCTTTTCTTCACATGTTTACATGATCAGATCTTGCCAAATATTTGCAGAAAGCAAATTTCCAAGTCACATATGCAGATATATAAGGAAATAGATGCTTGTGTTTTATCTGGATGTATTTCCTATGTCCATCTAGTCAGGAAACAGAAATGCCCACATACAATTTACTTGACTAATCAAAACAGTTCAAATACTGGATATGAACTAAAAGAAACTACTTATGATCAGTCCACAGAGTTGAGTGCAAAAATATTGATTCAGTAGTTTACTAACAGACCTTCTATTAGCTTGCCTGTACTCAGCAAGCAGTAAAAAGCTAAATTAGCAAAATAAAATTACATGATTATGAATTATTCACTTGACTCTGTCACTCCCTCAGCTACCAGTAGCAAGATCTGCAATACTTACTTCTAGGTTGCTCTTTTTTCACTCAAAAAGGATCTGTGTCAGTGCAGTGTTCACTCCCCTCATATATCTGTTCTTGGCTTCAGGAGAAGCTATCACTAGAGGAACTCTTATACGGGGCATGGGGGGTTATATGTGGCAACGTTTTTCTTCATAGCAGTGGCACAACTTTGACATCAGGAAGAAGTTATGGGGATCAAGCAAAAATAATGAGAATTGAATCCGTTATTTCTATAAGCAGCACTACAGAATTACTTTATTTAAAGGACGCTACAGACTTCTACCATATTTTACAAATGAACAGTGGGGAGGTGACAGCCCAGTGCTTCATCAGAATGCAGCATAGTTAGCTGGGCTACAACACAAGCTCCAGTAGCCCACCAGCAATCTGCTTCTTCACCCTGGCATGAGTGCCTACAAAATTTTCAAGCCCACAGCCTTCATCCTGGACATTGTTAAATTCTGCAGCCATTTTGACTTCCCAGATGGCTTCTCCAAGTCACCTGACTCATACTCTCCAGCTTCATTCTCTCTCATAGGTTTCATACCTTGATTTCTATTACTAATCCAAGATTTGCCTCGTGGCATTTTTTTAAATCCACAGGTGCTGCTGTGGACCCTAGTAAAAGTTTACTTTGGCTCTTGCTGACTTACTACCATCGGCATTAGGTCCAGTGATCTGATCAGCAGGAGGGAGTAATGGGAAGCTGATTCTTGAAGCGTACTGAATAAGGGACTATGGAAAACTCCTAAATTCTGTAAGGTTCCCAAGGTTCCCAGAACCCCACAGAATTCCTTGGTCCCTCACTCCCAGGGCTGGTATAGTCCCTTGGTATAGTCCACATTAGGCCCAGGGCTTCTGCTCACTTCCTCTTACCCCCCATGTGAATGCTATAATGTCATGATCTGGACTTTGTATGCTAGATTTTGTATGCAGTGGCGTTGTAGCCATGTTGGTCCCAGGATATTAGAGAGACACGGTTGGTGAGGTTAATATCTTTTATTGGAGCAACTTCAGTTGGTAAAAGAGACGAGCTTTCAAGCTTACTCAGAGCTCTTCTTCAGGTCTAGGTCAGATCTTCAGGCTTTGGTAGTTTGTGAACCTTAATGAACAATGAAGAGTAATTATACTTAATATTTTTCAATAAATCAAGATATTGGTAAGCTATTTCTCATTCTGCTAAGGTATGCTAGTTTTTGTGGACGAAGAGATGAACATTGAAATTGAGCATTCAGGATTTTTCTAGCTTTTCTTGAGGTGTTGGTCCTGGGGCAGAGTTAAGGTTATGATACCTTAGCTAATAACTTCCGTGCATTCATATTTTTTTAATTTTAATCTCTGAAATTAATACATCTGTGATGTTTGGGTTTTTTGATAACTACTGTGCTCTTAAGATTTCTTCCCCCCCCCAAATTACTGACATGTATTCTCACCTTTAACTCCGTCTTCACAGAGTTTTGTCTTGGAATATACTAATTTAATACAGGTTCAGATCCTGATCACAGAATAAGCAAAATTGAAATTAAATACTGTATTTGAAAGTGCAAAATAAAGCTTAACATTAAAATTTTAACTGTAGTAATATCAATATCACTTGAGGAGGGTGTAGATATCACATGAGTTAGAAGTGTAGTCTTAAGTCTGAGACCTTCCTATATCTTATTTCAGTGATAGTAGAAAATATTCCAATATTTATGCCTGGTAGACTAGCTGAAACAGTAAACACAGCAGTTTAAAGGATTATTGAGGCCTGTGAGTGGAAGAGCAAGGCGAAAAACTTGGCATTAAAATATTAAATATAGTAATTTTAATATCATATGGATTAGAGGGAAGACTCATGAGTTAGAAGTGTAGTTTTAAGTCCGAGGTCATCTTATATCATATTTCAGAGATAACCGAACATGTTCCAATGTTTATGCAAGCCAGACTAGCTGAAACAGTAAACACGGCAGTTTAAAGGATTATTGGGACCTGTGGGTGAAAAAGCAAGGATAAAAATGAACAAATGCAATTAGTCACTGGCTCATTTGTGGCTTAGGAAGAACATGAATGTTTTTTGATAAGAGACTTGAAAAATGGACATTGAAGAAGCATTTCTTCTGTTTTAAAAAGGAAATGTCCCACCATAAGATTTGTTAAATCTTTAAATGTATAATATATATTCAATTCTAGGTTATCATCTACAAGACATAATTCAATGCACTTTGTTTTTATTCTACATGAAGTGAGATTGGCTTCACACTTAAATGAGAAAATTGTATCTATTTAACTAAACTGGTTTTGAAACTAATTTAGTGAAATTGATACAACCCCCTTATGTGGACACACTTTGTATTATAGACTGTGAATTGAAGGGTAGCGTACCTATATTTAATGAAGGCTCTTGGAGGAGATCCAGGGAATTATAAACCAGTAAGGCTTGCTTATTTAGTTAGTTGTATTACTGTAGTGCCTAGGAGCCGTGGCCATGGATCAATACCTGGCAAATTGGTTGAAATTATAATTAAAAAGAATAACAAAACACATGGAAGATTATGATATGGGAGGGTCTAACCAGCAAGGTTTCTTTGAAGGAAAATAGTGAGTAAAGGAAAATTGGTTGACATAATTTAAACTTCCAGAAGGCCTTGACAAGGGTCCACACAAGAGGCTACTAAAGAAGTCAAGTGACCATAGACTGGGAGGCAAATTATTGCAATGGACCAGAAACTGGCTAGGGGAGACAAAGCAAAGAGTAGGATTAAATGGTCAGTATTCATTGTGACAAAAGGTTAACAGTGTGATGCCCCCAAGGTTCCATACTAGGCCATGTGTGTTTATTATATTTATTAATGACCTGGAAACTAGGGCGAGTAAGTAGGTAGTAAAATTTGCAGATGATGAAGTACATTCCCCACTTTTACATCCCCTGTAAACCATTCACACTCCATCTCTCCTCTGCCCCTTTTCTCTTCTACTCACACCTTCCACCCACCTTCCCATTTCCCTCTCTTTCTCTATAATGCCAGAAGACTTTGATGTTCCATAATTTTAGAACAATAGGTAGCTGTCAAGGCCATTCCTGTGAAACTGGCTTGTCAAGCTTGAACCATTCCTATTCTTAAATAACTTGCTGGAGTATGCCTGTAAACTAAAACTGAATGCTTAAAGAACTACATCTCTGAAATGTGATTTTGTGAAAACATACTATTGCCAAGAACATTTGCACCAAAAAATTATAAGACTGGGGAAAATCTAATTTTGTTTATTTAAGAAGTATGTGCATATGATTAATGCTACACTTTCCTAATTGTCAACTTCATACTTTAAAATACACATCCCATTTTGGAAATAAAGTAGAATGATTAAAAATTAGAGATGGGTAGAAAATAGGAAATCTAGATTCATCCTTAACTATGAACACTCAACCAACATTTTCATTTCCTTGAACAAGTCATTAGAGGGCAAGATGACTAAGCATGTTATTGGTGGCAGAAATGCTAATAGAAAATGCAAGCTTTTAATTCCAAACACATATCAGTTAATTAATTTTGAAAAATTCTTTAGCCTCTTTGAGAACGTTTTAGATTTCCAGCCTGAAATGTAGTGTGACCAGTGGCAGGTTAAATGAACAGTATAAAAGCAAGGTATTAGAAAAAACATTTTTTCCAGTGCTCCCTATCTTTTGTGCCCTTTTACTCTGTTTAAATGTTACATATGAATATGATTAAATTCCATCTGTTAACTGCATAACACTTCATGAAATATTTATATGTAACATTTTGTCTTGTTTTTCTTTAAGTGAATGAATTTTTAGTGTTTGAAGGCCCCATTTTGCTCGATATGCGAATTAAACATCTAATGAAAGCAAAGCAGTTGACTCAAGCAACTTCCCTGGCAAAGTTGTGCTCTGACCACCCAGAAATCAGCACCAAAGGCAATTTTAAGCAAACCTACCTGGTCTGTCTTTGTTCAGGATCACCAAATGAAAAGCTAATGGAGGAGGTGAGTAAACATTACTTTTAGTTTGTGATTTTTTTTTCTATAGGTACTGCAGTATTGATGATGATGTTTTTTCTTTCCTATAGAAAAGAAATCCCTTGCTTAAAAACAGTATATAAAACATAGTATGCAATTTGTTGGGTTTTTGTATCTTTTCTGCAAAATTGCTCATTTTAAGGCTCTCTGTCAAACTGTAACTGGAAATCTTTTTTCCTTTTTTTTTAATAAAACAAGTCTTACTGCTAGCGTACAGATTTAGTTCCGGGCTCTGCCACAGCTTTCCTGTGTGTGAATGCACAAGATACTTGAACTCTCTGTGCTTCAGTTCCCCTCTGTAAAATGGGGAAAATAATACTCACTTTCTTCCATCCTTTTTCTTCTTGTCTGTTTTAATTGTAAGCCCTTCAGAGATGAGACTGTTTCTTATTATGTTTCTGTATACTGGTTAGTACAGTGGGGCTTTGATCACAGGCCCCCCTGTTTATCAGCTATAAATTACGATAATAAAGAGGCTATGATCATTTTTGTAATGTGTGACAGGAATATGTACTTTGTTAATTAGAATACCTGCAGTTACTTAACTTGTATTTTCCATCCTGCTGGCCAATTTTGGTAATGGTTCTGCAGTTCTGCGTATATGTATTTTAGTAGTAGTGTTCACTAGGCTTTCACTCACTTGATTTGAAGTATCCACTCACAAGTAAAGTCACTTGTGGAACAGTTTTACCTGGTACATACAAGGATTACAGTAAAATGATTACAGATACATCTGGCCCCTTTTTAAAATATTTTTTTCAATTATCTTTGATTATATGTCATGTTAGTCTTCTGTTTTCAAAATCTTTACAATTGTCTTGCAGCTCTTTCTTCACATTTTCTACTAGTCACTTACTATGGGTTTTAAATTCCCTTTTTAAAAAAAACTTACAAATTTATGCAAAATTCATTATAACGAGAATGCGTTGTAAATCTTCAGAGAAACAATTTGTATTATGACTTAGTTACTGTAAATTTCTGTCGGATAAATATTTCATAGTCGTGTTCCTTTAAACCTTATTCCAAGTTTAACACTGGGTTATTTACAAGTTATCAAAAGTTCTTTCAGTGACCTGTCCTTTATTATAGGCATGGCTGATGGCACCGCCTATTATTCAGGTTGTCTATCAGACCCTGCTGTCTGTTACTTATATGCCAAAGCTTAACCATTTGGGCTGAATTTTTCTATGCTGAGTGTGTGTCTTAGGCTGACATTTTTTGGAAGATGTTAGCCAAAACTATTCAGCCATTTTCAGGAAAGAGGCTAGAAAAAATATGTTCTACGTGTGTTTAAAAATTTTGGAAGCCTCTAGTTGCCCCCATGTTTTAGAACAAAGACATGAAATTTGGCAGAGGGGTGTGGCCCTTGTGTCAGGGATTCTGAGATTTTAAGGACATAAGGGACCATTAGATCATCTAGTCTGACCTCTTTTATAACACAAGTCAGACAGTTTCATCATTACCCATATACTGAACTCCATAAATTGTGTTTGACTAGAGCATATCTTCCAGAAAGGCATCCGGTCTTGATTTGATGACATCAATAGATGGAGAATCCACCCCTACTATGTTCTGTGGTTAATCACCCTCACTGTTACAAAGGTGTGCTTTATTTCTAATTAGAATTTGTCTAGCTTCAGCTTCCCACCATTGGTTCTTGTTATGCCTTTCTCAGATAAATTAAAGAGACTCTTTCTACCTGATATTTTCTCCCCTTAATCAAGTTAGTGACTCAGAGAGGCAGTTCTCAAAACTGAGGAAGCGTGTTATTCTTCAATAATTAGAGTGGAAAAATCAGCAAATGTTGATGAGCTTTGTAGCACTATTTGATACTGCTCAGAGAGAAAATGAGGAAAGTCTGAGATTTACATAACTTGACTATTTATATAGGAAAAAGACAGTCTGAGGGGTTTTATAGTAATAGTTGGTATTTAGAGAAACAAACAATATTTTGCAGATAATATGTTAAACCATAAAGAGAGAGAAATGGATCAAAATCAGAGAGGATTGTATATTTGAGATCTGGTAAGTGTGGAAAGAGGAAAAAGGAAAAAATATGAGGGATGGTACAGGCATTGTTATTTTATTGGAGAAAGAAAAAGTACCACGATCAGAGGGGATTATATTGCTCTATTACACTGGTTTGCAACCTTTTTTCATTTGTGGACTTCTTCAAAATTTCGATGTGAGGTGCAGACCCCTTTAGAAATTCGATCTGTGGTCTGCAGACCCCTACCATAAGAATCTTAGGCTGAAAACGGACTCAGCAGAATTCAGCTATAAATGTTGAACATGCTCAGCACGGCATTTGACGCAGCGTAAGAAAGGGCGCTAAACTGGGCTTGTGTGGTAACGACAACACTTCCAGAGTTTGACCTGTAAGAGGGCCGGGGGTTCACATACTGTTGATGATCAGAAAAACAGAATGCCTTTTCTGGGATCCAAAACTTTATTTTCATAGTCAACTTTCGTAGACCCCTTAGACATAGTGGGGTCCACAGACCACAGGTTGAAAACCACTGCCTTGTTAGGTTAGGATATAATCACTGTTCAGTAATAGAGAACCCTGCCTCATTCAGTAAATTTTCCACTCTTAATAAAAGTTACACATTTAATAATATTATTACAAATGATTTTTAAAGCTTGCTAGGGCTTTGGTTTACTTGACAATAGGCCTTTACTTATCAATAGGCCCTTGGCCTAATGGTGAACACCAACCATAGTACAGTTGGCAGGATGTGTTTCCCATCAAAATCTAGGAGGTAAACATTACTAGTCTATAACCCCCAGCTTTAAATAATAAAAATACCAAAAAGAATGTAACACATCTGCTAGGAAAACATTCAGTTAACCTGCTTACTGAAGGTAGATTATTTTGCCCCCTTTATCTTTGATTTTGTGGAAGATACAGTGATACTCCTATATTAACCTTCGCATCCTTTCATTACTGAGCAGCAATAGCATCATTGATTTTAGTAAGTTGAGTTGGATGGGGAATCTGAGTTAACAGTAAGTAAATCTTTTTGTATAGAAGTCAGGCTGTAATATAAAGTTTATTAAAACTACTCATTAATTATACTGATATGTAAGGAGAGAGAGAGATACACATTACTGTTAGTATGTGTAGTTTTACGTATAATATGAATAATGGGCTTTAAGATCTTTGGATGAATTTACTGTAGACACGTAAACATTAAGTCTTACAATATCTTTCAGATACATGCTTATATCCATTTTACCTGTGTACAACTTTCCTTTTACTTTTGGCAGATCCAGTATTTTGACATGCGTGTTCTATCCAGAAGCTCTTGAATTACTTTAAGCAATTAATTGAAAAATAAGATGTTTGAAAATGTTCATTAAATTCCTTATTCCTGGTTTTCCACAGAGCACCATATTAGCACATGCTTGAAAACCATCTAGTCAGTGATCTTGTATTTTTCCTCTCCAGATCGCAGCAGTAGATTGCAAAGATGCCTTAGAAATGATCTGTAACCTAGAGTCTGATGGAGATGAAAAAAGTGCTCTAATTTTATGTGCAGCGTTTTTATCTCGTCAGCTACAGCAAGGAGAGATGTACTGTGCCTGGTGAGTTAGAATCTCTTTTTGTTTGTTTCTAAGAGTAAAACTGGAGCATTTGACACTTTAAAATCTATTGGAAGGAATAGGGCCTGTCAACTTTTTTTGAAAAAACAAAAGAAAAAGCTTAATATAAAATTTAATGCTTTTGTAATAACCCATAATAATTACCATCATTACCTTACAATTTTTTGATTGTTTCAAAGGCCATATTGTGGATCAGGCATCAGCAGATGATGTGAGTGCTGAGTCACTTAACTTAACAATAAATTAACTGTATTACGTTGTGGAAAAAAAATAATTTTACATCTGTTAGGCAGGTGGTCAACACTGTAATGAAAACTGTCTCAATTTTAGACAACAATTCTGTTGTCTGGAAGAGCACTTTTCACATAAGTCACCTACTTCTTTTTGCCTGTATTGAAAAATGTGCAGGTTTTCATGTGAAATCTTCTTCCAGCAAGATCTCTCCACATTGAAGCCACATGCTAGTTTAACAGTATTTGGTAGTTAAAACAAGCTTTCACTGGGCATCCAGGGCAACTGGCAGGTCTTGTTGGGAGGCAGCTGACTCACTGGAACTTTAACTTCAGTCTGGTAAAGTTGGTAACTTGCTGGTTTGGTCCCAGTCCTGCTCCGGGATTTGCTAATGCTGATTCCTGTACCTATGTGAAGTATAACTTGAAGATAATTGGAGATGGAAGAGAGCAGGGCTTTGCAGTAATGGATCCTGCTGTAGGCTTGGGACCAATCTTTGTATATCATTCCACTGGTTGTCTAAAACATTCTTGTCATTTACACCTTCAGTTTTGGTGTTTTCTAATTTATTTTGTTATAAAGAAGCAGTCTGGCCTCGATATTTTTACTTGAATAAAAGTATAAGTGTAACAATCTAACTTTATAATGCTAGATTTCAGAGTAATTAATTATAATAAAGTGTACATAAAGTCTATGCATTAACATAGAATCATAAATATGTAGGGCTGGAAGGGACTGCAAGAGGTCATGTAGTCCATCCACCTGTGCTGAGGCAGGATTAGGTATACCTAAACCATCCCTGACAGATATTCTTCTAACTTGTTCTTAAAAACCTCCTTTGGCAACCTGTTCCACTACTTAACTACCTTTATAGTTAAAAAGTTTTTCCTAATATCTAACCAAAATCTCCCTTGCTGCAGATTAGGCCCATTATTTCTTGTCCGACGTTCAGTGGACATGGAGAGCAATTGATCACCCGTTTCTTTATAACAGCCCTTAACATATTTGAAGACTTAACCAGGTTCCCTCTCAGTCATCTTTTCTCAAGACTCAACATAGGTTAAAAAACAGGGTTTCTTCATAGTTCAGGATTTCTAAACTTTTTATCATGTTGGTTGTTCTCCTCTGGACTCTCTCCAGTTTGTCAACATCTTTCTTAAAATATGGCATCCAAAATTGGACACAGTGTTCCTGCTGAGGCCTCACTGGTGTCAAGTAGAGCAGAACAATTACGTCCTGTGTCTTACATCTGATACTCCTATTAATAAACCCCAGAACAGATGAACCCTGATCTTTTATAAAAGAAAGTATGAATTGTTAGGTATTTTAGAGAGGCAGCATAAATCCTGTTTTCATCCTTCATATTTTTTTTTAAAAGAACCGCAAATTGATCAAATATAGTGGTTGTGTTAGTACTGCCATTTATTCTGTCTTTTAAAACTCTCTGTTTCCAGGGAATTGACACTCTTCTGGAGCAAACTGCAGCAAAGGGTAGAGCCTTCTGTACAAGTGTATCTAGAGAGGTGTCGTCAACTTTCGGTGTTAACTAAGACGGTTTATCATATATTCTTCCTGATTAAAGTAATTAATTCAGAGGTAAGGATACTCTAGAAGGTGTATTTTTTCATGGCCTTTTGAATGGAACATCAGATCAGGATTTGGAAATTTTCTGGATGTCAGCTAGCAAGTACATTAAACCTTCGAGCCCTAAGCCTTGCCTACTTATGCAAGTTGTACCGATTTAAGTAAGTCGGTATATAAACTGATGTAATTACATCACTGCATCCCCCTTTTGGTAGACTTTCTTAAATCGGTTTGAGTCTTTCATAGCCATTTGGCTAAAGTTGATAATTAATTAACTTAAGATGAATCAATGTAAGACACCCTTAAATTGACTTAAGAATGTCCACACAAAGGGTTGCAGTAGCTAAACTGATTTAATTTATTACAACTTTTCATTGTAGACATGAGGGGGAATAGATGTTGCAGCTCAGCAGTTGGGAGACAGGAGAGCTATAGCTGAGGATACACCCTCCTGTAACATGAGTCCTACGCTCCAAATAGCTTGACAAGTTACTTTAGTGAAGAGAGGAATGTAAGGACCTGATAACTCTTTATACTTCAAATATTAATGAAAATAAAATAGGAAAGAAAAAGATTTGAGGGGGGAAATTTGAGACTCTCAACCTTTTAAACAAACTGTAAAAGGCAAAAAACAACTTGATTGTTGCTTTATGATTCACCATTAAGGGTATGATTTTGCTTTGAGGAGTTAAGTTATAACTTAACCCTGAAGTATTTTGCTTTTTATGGATTTAGAACTGATTCTGTATCCTAAACTCAATCCGTGTATCTCAGTTAATCTTGTATGTAGGGTCACCCATTGTTCCAAGTCTTCTCTACATCGTGGTTGTATTATTTAATGTTAATCACTTTGTCTTGTCCTCCCTTGAGTTTTTTGTTCTATAGACTTTGGATCCATAGATAATTGTTTTAAGAGGAAAAACAAGTTGTTTTCAGTTAGTATATTCTGTGGGACTATACTCCTCCTACTACTTCCTTCATTTAAGGTTAATTTACTTTTTAAATTTGGATTGGGTAGAAATAACTGGTTGCATGAAGAGTTGTGGTCCAGACCTTGAGCCACATGCATTATATGCCTAATATTTTTCCTAAAAACAGGAAGTCTTCACTGAATGAGCTATGAATCATTCTCCCTGATAGTAGAAATTTAAGACATAGGAATAGGATTGTTTATTCATAAATACAGTCACCTTACTTCTCATTTACACTCCTTCAGCAGTGTAGCGGGACCTTAAAGTGAATATAAATGTAACAGAATTATACAAATGTAGGGCTGGAAGAGACTTCGAGAAATCATCAAGTAGCAGCCCCTGTGCTGAGGAACGAGTAAGTAAACCTAAACCATCCCTGACAAGTTTGTCCAGCCTGTTCTTAAAAACCTCAGATGATGGGGATTCCACAGTCTCTCTTGGAAGCCTATTCCAGAGCTTAACTAGCCCGATAGTTAGAAAGTTTTTCTAGTAGCTAACCTAAGTCTCCCTTGCTGCAAATTAAGCCTGTTACTACTTGTCCTACCTTCAGTGAGTATGGAAAACAGTTGATCATTGTCCTCTTTATAACAGCCCTTAACATGTTTGAAGACTATTATTAGGTGTCTTTCTCCCCCTTCCCCCCCACGGTCATCTTTTTTCAAGACTAAACATGCCTTTTTTTTTTTTTTTTAACATTTCCTCATAAGTCATTTTCTAACCTTTTGTCATTTTTGTTGCTCTTCTTTGGACTCTCTCCAGTTAGTCCACATCTTTAGTAATGTTTGGTGCCCAGAACTGGACACAGTACTCCAGCTAAGGCCTCGCCGGTGCCATGATGAGCAGGACAGTTACCTCTTGTGTCTTACATATAACACTGCTGTTGATGCACCCTAGAACGATATTAGCCTTTTTTGCAACTACATCATATTGTTGACTCATATTCAATTTTTGATCCACTATAAACTCCAAATCCTTTTCAGCAGTACAACTACCTAGTCAGTTATCCCCCATTTTGTAGTTGTGCGTGGGATTTTTCCTTCAAGTGAAGTACTTTGCCCCAGGCTATTGAATTTCTTCTTGTTGAATTCAGACCAAGTCTTCAATTTGTCAGTTTTGTTTTTAATTCTAATCTTTTCCTCCAAAGTGATAGCACACCTTCCCAGGTTGGTGTTATCTACACATTTCCATTCCATTATCCAAGTCATTAATGTAAATACGGAATAGTACCAGATGCAAAACTGACGCCTGCGGGGCCCCACTACATATGCCCTTCCGTGTTGCAGTCATTCTCAAAGATAATTGCTAATTGTTCCGATTGCTTCAGCTAGTTCCTTAAATTCCCTAGGATGAATTTCATGACTTGAATACCTCTAATTTACTTAAATATTCTGTAACTTGTTCTTTCCCACTTATGGCTTGCATTTCTTTTCCCTTGTTGTTTAATATTAATTGTGTTGAGAATCTGGTCAACAATAACCGTTTTAATGAAGATTTGAAGAAAATAGGCATTAAACACCTAAGCCTTCTTGATGTTATCAGTTATTAGCTCTCCTTCCTTGCTAAACAGAAGACCTACACTTCCCTTTGTTTTTCTTTTCCTCCTAATATATTTAAAGAACCTCTTATTGCCTTTTCTGTCCCTTGCTTGATGTAACTCATTTTGTTCCTTTGTTTTTTTGTTTTTGTCTCTATATGCTTGTTCTTTTCTTTGGCACGCCTTCATAGCAATTTGTCCATGTTTTGTAGGATTCCTTTTTGATTTAGCAGTCACTAAAGAGATCCTGATGGAGCCATGTTGGCCTCAGACAGTTTTTCCTTTGCATCAAGATAGTTTGCAGTTGTTCCTTTAATATAGTCTCCTTGAGAAACACCCAGCTCTCCTGATCTCTTTTATCCCTTAGATTTTCTTCCCATGGGACCTATGTACCAGTTCTCTTAGTTTTAAGTCTATTTTATTTTTGCCATTGTGCTCTCACTCCTTCCTTTCCTTAGAACGATGGTCACTTCCATCCAAATTGTCTTCCACCTTCACAATCAATTTTTTCTCTGTTGGTCAGAATCAGAGATAAAATGGCTGTGCTCCAGTTAAATCCTTCACTTCCAGAAACAAAAAGTTGTCCCCAATACATTGCAATAGCTTATTGGAAATGTCGTGTTTGCTGTATTCCTTTTCCAACAGTTGTCTGGGTAGTTAAAATCCCCCATTACTACTCAATCTTCTGCTTTGGATATTTGTGGTGTTTGATCTAGAAATGCCTCATACACCTACTCTTTCTAATTTGATCGTTTATAGTAGATCCCTACCAGGATGTCAGGCTTAATTTTTACTGTTTTATCTTTACCCAGAGACTTTCAACTGGTCTGCCACTCACCTGATTCTTTATCTGCCAACAAGTGTACACATTCTTGATTATATGATGCAGCACCTCTTCCATTTTTACCCTGCCTGTCCTTGAATAAGCTATACCTCTCTATACCAATATTCTAGTCATGAGACTTATCCCACCATGTCTCTGCCTGGTGGTGTAAAGTGGCCTTAGTGTAAATGATGATCGAGGTGCTGTGTGTACTGCTATAATTAGTGTAACCGGGAAGGTTAGAAGACTTACTGATTACCACACTTACCTTCCACATCTGTGACCAGAATTCAAGTCCTAAGTTGAAGGTCCTAAGTGAAATGAATCTGATATCAACAGAGTCCCTCTCAAAACTATAACATACAATTTGGCATAATTGGTCGGTTTTGTTTGGGAAAGGCCCAGTACTTCGTTAGTACAAGGACTGAACTACTGAACACACTCCTGAAATAAGTAATCCTAACAGGGCAACATGAGGGGGAGCCTACTGGATTTTTCACTTATGTGTGAATTTTAAAAAGGCTGGTGTTTCAGATTCCTTTACCAGCCTGGAGACCAAGTAACTCAAGCAAAGTAGGGTTTTATTTCATTGTGGTGCACAGTTCTACAGTATGAGCTACTAAGTTATCATTTTTTTAACTTAATATGTGAATAATAAACGCCTTATTATGATTTGCCTTTACAATTTCTTGAAATTCAGGATTTAACTATGAAAATAATCTTGTAATAACAAATGCAGAAACAGTTGAAGTAAATTGACTTTTTAAAATTTGTGTCTTTGTACATTGCAGATTGAAGCTGCTGGACTTGCAACCTGTATTGAACTGTGTGTGAAAGCACTGCGCTTGGAATCCAGTGAAAACACAGATGTCAAGATATCCATTTGCAAGACTATCTCCTGTTTGTTGCCCGATGATTTGGAGGTTAAACGTGCTTGTCAATTAAGTGAATTTCTTCTTGAGCCCACTGTGGATGCATACTATGCTGTTGAAATGCTGTATAATCAGCCTGACCAGAAATATGATGAAGAGAATCTTCCAATACCAAATTCATTACGGTGCGAGCTCTTGCTTGTATTGAAAACTCAGTGGCCTTTTGATCCAGAATTCTGGGACTGGAAAACTCTAAAACGTCAGTGTCTTGCATTGATGGGAGAGGAGGCATCCATTGTATCTTCAATAGATGAGTTGAATGACAGTGAAGTATATGAGAAGGTCGAAGATTGCCAAGAGGAGAATAAAGAAACTTCTCTGAATGGTCTTGCTGGCAATTTTGATGAAGCTACAAGCCTGCTTAAAGGCATAAGAGATGAAAAGCAGAAAAAGAGAGAAATTAAAAAACTGAGAGAGCGGGGATTCATATCAGCTAGGTTTAGGAACTGGCAAGCCTACATGCAGTATTGCGTGTTATGTGACAAAGAATTCCTTGGTCATAGAATAGTTAGGCATGCACAGAAACACTATAAAGATGGAATTTACAGTTGCCCTATATGTGCACACAATTTTAATTCTAAAGAAACCTTTGTTCCTCATGTAACTCTACATGTTAAGAAGTCCAGCAAAGAGAGACTGGCTGCTATGAAACCACTGAGAAGATTGGGAAGACCTCCTAAAATAGCAACCACCAGTGAGAATCAGAAGGCTGATGCCATATCCAAGCAGGAACAACGACCCATTAAAAAGAATAGTCTTTATTCAGCAGACTTCATAGTGTTCAACGATAACGATGGTTCAGATGATGAAAATGATGACAAAGATAAACCTTATGTACCAGAGATAATACCAGTTCAAAAACCATTGCCTGTAAATGAATTCACTTGTCCAGTAACATTTTGTAAAAAAGGTTTTAAATACTTTAAAAATTTGATTGCACATGCAAAAGGGCATAAAGATAATGAAGAAGCAAAACGTTTTCTTGAAATGCAAAGCAAAAAAGTGATTTGCCAGTACTGTAGACGACATTTTGTAAGTGTTACTCACCTCAACGATCACTTACAAATGCACTGTGGCAGCAAGCCCTACATCTGCATACAGATGAAATGTAAAGCAGGTTTTAACAGTTACGCTGAGCTGTTAACTCATAGAAAAGAACATCAAGTCTTTAGAGCAAAGTGTATGTTTCCTAAATGTGGCAGAGTGTTTTCAGAAGCATATTTGCTCTATGATCATGAAGCACAACACTATAATACCTATACCTGCAAATTTACAGGCTGTGGAAAAGTTTACCGTTCTCAGAATGAACTAGAAAAACATGGTGAAGATCATAATAAGCAGCCTGAAAAAGTGTTAGAGATTGAAGGCCAGACTAATCGAACTGATCTTATTCAATCTTCAAAAGCTAATGAAAACCCTGAAGGGATCACTGTGAAAAAGGAATTGATCTGTCCCCTAGACAATAACACAAGTAACTTTACTGAGGCAGGAAGTAATGTGTGGGATCAAATCAAAGTAGAATCAGTTGGGACAGAGAGAGCAAATAAATCAGCCAGCGCACTGAGGCAAGCTGATTCCCTCTCTGTTGATGGTTTGGAGCACTCTGTCACTGGTCTGGTAAAGAAAGAAGCAACAATTAGAATCAGCAATATCAGGATGCCTATTCTTAGCCAGAAGGTCCGGGATAACTTTGTAAGAAGAGGAAAGTTAGCTTCTGCAGGCAGTAAAATAGATACCAGTAAATCTGTAGTCCGGCAGTTGTGTTCAGCAGCAGAAGATTCTTGCAGTGATTGTCTTCCAGGTTTCCAGGAAAGAAAGGAGGAGAATTGTTTCAGTCAATCCCAGAATATTCAAAACATTTCTGTAAATTCAGACACACCAAAACCAGAAGCTCTTGCATCAAAAAGCCTAGAAAGACAAGTAAGTAATATGATGCCCTTCAGCATGCAGAATCAGACAGGTTTTCGAAACAACTTACCCATTTCCAAACTTGAACTTCAAGACAGTATTAAGAGTGCAACTAATCCATTTAATTTGCCCCTGAAGACATTAGAGAGTATTATATTTCTTCCGTCACAGTCCAGCCTAAGCAGTTCTTTAGTTCCAGCTGTACCACAGGTAGCACCAGTTCAAAAATTTAACTGTCAAGTTGAGGGGTGTACTCGAACCTACAACTCCTCACAGAGTATTGGCAAACATATGAAGGCAGCACACCCTGATCATTATGCTGCTTTTAAAATGCAACGTAAGAATAAGAAAACCAGAAAACCCAGCAATTTGCAAAATATGCCTAGTGATGGAAAGATTTTGTATTTTTTGCCATCACAAGTAGACAACCCCAGTAATGCTGCTTTTACATCACAAAACAAAACCAATGTAAATTCTGCTTGTGCGAGTCACTTGCAACATGTCTCAAATACACTTTTCCCAACCCACTTAGAAACTTTATCTAATCCAATGATACCAACAGTGGAAAGTGTCATAAATCCAGTCTGTATTAAAAGTGAACCCGAGAGTGTTTTATGTTCCCAAATGGAAAATCTATCTAGTACGACGTTACCTTCACAATTAGAAGATCTGGCAAAAACAGTTATGCCTTTGAATATTGACAGTGGTTCAGATCCCTTTCTTCCTTTACCTGCTGAAAGCAATTCCATTTCTCTCTTTCCTTCACCAGCAGACCATGTCCCAAATTCAGTCTTCTCACAGCTGGAAAACAATACAAATCATTTTTCATCACAGCTAGAAGGAAACACTAGTTCTGTATTTCCAAAGGAAGAAAGTATTGATGAACCAATCTTTTCTTCTCGAGCAAATAATGAAAATAACTTCAGTGAAACCACCTCCCAACTTCCAGCTTCAGAAAAAGTGAAAAAGGATCGTGGACGGGGTCCAAATGGAAAAGAAAGGAAGCCAAAACATAACAAGCGAGCGAAATGGCCAGCAATAATTAGAGATGGCAAATTTATCTGTAGTAGGTGTTTCAGAGTTTTTACTAATCCCAGATCACTTGGTGGTCACTTGTCTAAACGGTCTGTTTGTAAACCCATTGAGGGATCAGAAATTTCTCCAGAAGCCCTGCAGACTAATGGACAATCATCTCTACTTGCCAGTATGATTCTTTCCTCAAATGTAGGAAATTTGCAGCAACCCCAGGAGTCTACATTCAATCCAGAAGCATGTTTTAAAGATCCATCGTTCCTACAGTTGCTTACAGCTGAAAATCGTTCAGCTGCTTTTTTGCAGACCATGTTTCCACGGGCTAGTGTGGCTAACTTTAATCCGAGTGGGAATGAGGAAGGAAATGAAATTATTAAACAAGCCTTGGAAACTGCAGGCATTCCAAGTACATTTGATAACACTGAAATGCTTCCACATATAGTTACAACTAGCTGTGTCACTGGTACAACTCAAATGAATGCAGCGGTTCTCTCCAATCCAACTGTATCCTCTCTCTTGCAGACAGTCTGCAATCCAAGTACCCTACTTACAAACCAAAACCGGGCCCTAAACAACAAAATTCCTTCATCGGATGACTGCAACAATTTGCCTGTTTTTGCAACAGATGATTTAATGCTAAAGACTATTGAAAATGGCTTGTGCTCTGGTTCATTTCCTAATTCTGTTGCAGCAGCACAGAATTTTGCAGGTAATAGTTCACGAGTTTCTGTTATAAATAGTCCCAAGAATTCAGGATCAAATACTTTGAATAAGAAGGGGAGCAGTGCGTCAAAGAGAAAGAAAAAAGCAGCTACTCCATTGCTTGCACCTAACTCTTCACAAAAATTAGTAGTAAATGATTTAACAGCAATGGGACTTCTAGCCAAAAGCACTGAAGGGAGTGTGCAAGTACCAACAGATAATTTTCAGTCAAACTTACTGGCAAACTGTGAGTCTCAGGTGTTGGTGGAAAATCTTACACAAAAACTAAATAATGTTGACAATCAGTTATTCGTGCCCAGTGTCAAAGAAAACTTCAAAACTAATCTTGAGTCTCATGCAGCATTAGCTCCTTTAACAATAAAAACTGAAAATGGTGACTCCCAGATGATGACTCTGAATGCCTGTGCTCAAGGAAATTCTGATTTACAGATTTCAGAGGACAATGTTATTCAAAACTTTGAGAAAACCCTTGAAATAATTAAGACTGCTATGAATTCCCAAATGCTTGAGGTAAAAAATGAAATCCAGGATGCTGTCATTGAGGCAACCAAGAATACACAAGTAAATACTACGAAACTCCCTCCAGCAAACTGTTCACAGAATATTAAGTTACCCAACCATACCCAATTCGCAGTACGCACTAGAGATGCTATCACTGCGAAGAGTAACTCTTCTCAACCTGAAACTTCTCAAAAGGATGATGTTCAAGTGTTGGAGATTTTAGAGGGTTTGCAGAAACTGAGATTAGAAAATGATACATCCAGTCAGGTGTCTGATAGCGTGTCTCAGTGTCCTCCAATGGATACTCTAGCACCGCTTTCTGCTGTTGCTGTTGTATCAACTGAGAAAACATCCGTGGCCCAGCCATCTTCAGAGACCAGTAATATTCAATTTAGTGACAAAGTCCACAAGCCTTTCGTCTGCCAGGACCAAGGCTGTGATTATAGTGCTATGACAAAGGATGCATTATTTAAACACTATGGCAAGGTACATCAGTACACTGCAGAAATGATACTGGAAATCAAGAAGCATCAATTGAAATATGCCCCATTTAAATGTGTTGTAACTACCTGTCCAAAAACATTCACAAGAAATTCAAATCTCCGAGCACACTGTCAGCTGGTGCATCACTTCACAACGGAGGAAATGGTAAAATTAAAAATAAAAAGACCTTATGGAAGACGATCTCATAATGAAGCTATAAACATAACCCAACGGCCTGTTGAAATAAAAAATCTGCAGACTCTAATAATGAAAAGTAAAAACGAACCTCGGTTGGTTAAAGGACTGGAAGTAAAGAAGGAGGCTGTCATACAACCTGTGAAAATCCCAGAAAAGCTAATCCCAGAAAAAAAAAATCCTGAAAAACTGGAAAAACCTCCACAGGTGCTTACTGTTCCTCCAGAGCAACATAATGCAGCTTCTTTCAGTAGTACACAGATACAACCAAAAGTACGCAAAATTAGGAGGCATCGGAAGGAGAAAGAAGAAAGAAAACGCAGGAAACCAGTTACCAAATCTCTTGAGTTTCCTACTAGATATAGTCCTTACAGACCATACCGATGTGTCCATCAAGGCTGTTTTGCAGCTTTTACAATACAGCAAAACCTGATTCTTCATTACCAGGCTGTTCACAAATCAGATTTGCCTGCCTTCTCTGTGGAGGTTGAAGAAGAAAGTGAACCAAGTAAAGAAGAATGTGATGAAATTGAAACCAAACAGACTGTGAAAGAATTCAGGTGTGAAGTGAGTGACTGCTCGAGAATATTTCAAGAGGTTACTAGTCTGATACAGCATTATATGAAGCTTCATGAGATGACTCCTGAGGAAATCGGAAGCATGAAATCAGCCCTGGATGTTGGAAGATTTCCATGTGATCAGTCTCAGTGTAAATCTTCATTTACAGCCTATTTTAACTATATTCTACATCTTGAAACAGATCATGGAATTAAGATAAGGCCAAACAAAGTAGAAGAAGATGGCATATACAAGTGTGATTGTGAGGGCTGTGATCGTATGTACGCGACTAGATCAAACCTTCTAAGACACATTTTTAATAAACATAATGATAGGCATAAAGATCACTTAATAAGGCCCAGGCGATTAACACCAGGTCAGGAAAATATTTCCAGCAAGGCAAACCAAGAGAAGCCAATAAAGTCTAAACATAGAGGACTGAAACACAATAGGTCAGGAAAGGAAGGAAACAGATTGTCAATAAAGACCAAACGAAAGAAAAATGTTAACTTGGAAAGCAAGAATACAAAAGGTGGGCAGATTCAAGAAAACAAGGCTTATTCCCTGAAACGTGGAAAACATGTGTATTCGATAAAGGCTATAAATGATGCCTTATCTGAATGTACAAGCAGGTTTGTAACACAGTATCCTTGTATGATAAAAGGATGTTCCTCAGTCGTTACAAGTGAGAGTAATATAATTAGGCATTATAAATGTCATAAGTTATCTAAGGCATTTACTTCACAACACAGAAATCTTCTTATTGTCTCAAAAAAACACTCTGTATCACAAGTAAAGGAAGCATCCTCTGAACAAGAGGAAGCTAATAAAAAAAGTGATGTGAAAGAGTCTGATCCATGTTTGCCAGAGAGCAATGATGACTTGAGTACCTCTGCATTACCACAGAGTGAAATTGAGAAAGGTGAGAAGGATGAAGTGGATGAACTGACAGAACTCTTCATTACTAAACTGATTAATGAGGATTGCACGTGTGCTGAAAATCCAGCTAAGACCTCTTCCAGTGTAAATAGTAACTTTCAGGAAACTGTCTCCTGCCACTCAGAAAAGCAAAAATCAAATAATTTAAAGAGAGCAAATAAAGAAAAAAACCTCTCTCAGAATAAA
This sequence comes from Gopherus flavomarginatus, assembly GCF_025201925.1. Classification (NCBI taxonomy): domain Eukaryota; kingdom Metazoa; phylum Chordata; order Testudines; family Testudinidae; genus Gopherus; species Gopherus flavomarginatus. The sequence continues at coordinate 149,892,095 of NC_066620.1, read as the reverse complement.
AAGAGAAGACTTGAGAAACCTGAAGAAGGACTGGCAGTTGAATTGAGTAGCATGCGTAGGGAGGAAGAGACTGCTGTTGCTATTCAGACCGCTGAAGAGCAACCCACAACTTTCGATTGGAGTTCATTTAAGCCTATGGGATTTGAAGTGTCGTTCCTCAAGTTCCTTGAAGAGTCTGCTGTGAAGCAAAAGAAAAATGCTGAGAGAGACTACCATAGCAGTGGAACCAAAAAAGGGTCTCATTCAAGCTCAAAAAAATCCAATGAAAAGACCTCCTTGGCAAGTAGTAACATTACGTGGTCCTGTACTGAAAGCGAAACCCTTGTACAGTTTGCCAATCCATCACAACTTCAGTGTAGTGATAAAGTAAAAATAGTTTTAGACAAGACTCTTAAAGACTGCACTGAGCTTGTGTTGAAGCAACTTCAGGAAATGAAACCTACTGTCAGTCTGAAAAAACTTGAAGGACATTGGGAGGATGATCCAGCGGCTACAGTTGCAAAAGAAATTCTTTTGGGTAATGAGGAAGGGGAATCACATTACTGATAACTGTATTTTAAACATGACCTGTAATACATTTTTATTTTGAATAGGAAGCCATCAAGCATGCTAGTAATTGTGAAGCTTTTTTATTTTGTTGAAGTGATTTAACCTAGCAGAAACATGACATTAGTCATGTAAATTTCTTATTTGTTTTTATCCCTATGGGACTTGAGGAACAGAATCATTGCTTCAGTTTTGTAAATAGTTGATCAGAACTTCAGCTTTCTATCAAATTGTCCTTTCCATTAACTAAATCTTTGTGAATTGTCTGTGATTGGTATCTTTCACCAGGTCACTTCTCATGTATAACAGTACTCTTTATTTGTAGATACATTTTTTGTATATATTTATTATTGTAAATCATTTGCTGCCACCAGCAGTCTGTATGTCTAAACTATTAAATGACACATTTATATTCGGAATTTTAATTTGTAACTAAGCAATCAAGTTTTTAAAATTGTCCTTTAATCGTTTTAAATTAAGAACTTTTTGAACTAAACCTAGATAAGTCTGCCATATCCAGTTTATTTTGCTTAAAGCATTTATTTACAGGAAAGAAGCTGGATAGGATCACATTTCATATGTTCAGCACATACTGACAGTTCTCATTTTTTGTAAATTTTAACATCCAGTATCTTTGGATGGTATTCACATGTAGTTATGTCATAAATTTAAATAGTTTTCCTATAACTACATTTTTCATTGCTTTTAATTGGGTACAAAGTTATTATGATTCCATAATATAATGGAAATGTGAATAAAAATAGTTTGCTACATTGGAGATTTTAAACAGCATTTGGTATTGAAGAACCTGTTGTGAATGTGATAGAAAATTAGTAGTGTGGAGCAGTGTATATATTTGAGGTGGTGATTTGTGAAGTAGCCCAGTATTGCCTTAAATAAAATCACATTTCATTTCTTGTTTTATACATGTGATCTTATGAAGGTTATTTTTGTTTCTGTAACTTAAATTGATGTATAATTTAATTTTTTTTGTTTAAAAAAATGCTACTTCGGAAACAGTGGGATCTGGGGCAGGGTGTTTTTGTTTTTTGTTTTGTTTTGTTTTGATGATGGCTTTTTAAACATGTTTATTTTGACCATACCAGAGTGGAATCTATCTATAAATATGAGTCTTCATGCCATGACATTTAAAACTGAATAAATGGAGCACTTTCTAAAAAGACAGGTAGAGATTGTGAACTCAGAGACAAAATATCTGTACTCTACAGGTGGCATAGGTTCCCTCTGCACTCACCTTTCCTCTTGCCGACTGGTTTTGGCAAGGGTTTTGCCTACTCTGTATTTCCACACTGGAATGAGCGTTGGAAGCAGTGCCACTTGTCATAACTGGGATTTGTGAGATCTCTCTTTATGCTACTAACTGCAGTGACAAGGATATAATTTGTTTAGTAACCCAAACAGTAAATACATTAGTGGGAGCTCTCATTATCCAAGAAAATTTAAAATGTTTTCAAACAATACATAAGATTATCCTTAATTTACAGTGAACCAGCCAGCTATATTGTTTGGTACCAAAAATCATTTTCCTTGGATTCTCTGTTATTGGACATAACCTACCTTAAGTGCTATAAAATGGTCTTTATCTTGACTGCTGTTCGCTTGATTTTTCTACAGACTTGCCTCACTCCCATGTAATCCTCTTTGCATTAAATACTACATTTGATTGCTTTAAACTTCTCACCTATACTCTTTGACAGCTGACTTGAATATTGGTGCAAAAGACATTTTTATTCAGAGTAAAATGAAATCTACTTTGAGGATGCAGATGATGTAAAAAATGTAGTAGGAGAGAGGGAGTAATTAAACCTTGTGAATAGGCTGTCAGCATCTAGTCTTAAACAGAGTACCATTTAACACAAAAACAAATGCTCTTGTGTGAAGTGAGCCCCGTTAGCTGTCAACAGTAACTTTCATCTGCTTTTGAGCCACTAAACCATTGCTGCCTCCAAATCAAGAAAGCAACTATGGCTGCTGAACGTAAATGTGTTTTAAAATCAAAATATTCTTGGATTTTAAGGTCATAAGGGGCCATTGTGATAGTCTACTTTGACCTGCAGAACACAGTCCATAGGACTTCCTTGAATTAATTCTTGCTTCAGCTCCAATATATATGGTTGAAATAGAGCATATCTTTTTAGAAAAACATCCAGTCTTGTAAAATTCTAATTGGGCACTTTCAAGTGAATGGTTTTGTGATAATCAAAGGTATGCAGTCAGCAGACTTCACTTTTTTATAAAATTCCATACCCATATTAGCACCTTTCCTTGTTACATAAGGACTAAACATGTTGATGTTAAGTCTATATACACACACACACTGTTTATGATTGCATTTCAGACTTAGCAGTGAATCTATACTGTTCACAATCATTTGTGTTTCTAATTAGTTTCTCATATGTTAGTACCTAGGGACCAGATCCACAAACGGACTTAGGTGCTGCAGTGCTCAGCAACACAGTGCCTACAAAATCACAGGAATAACACTGCAATCCACAAAGCCTGAGTTAGGTGTCTAGGTTTCCTATCCAATGAATTGGGAGAATTAGCTGCCTTACAATGAGATGCACAAAAGCCAGCATGTCAGATGATGTGGGAGATGCTGACCCAAAGAGGTTGTGCTAAGCCTAGTCTCATTCTCAGAGAGCTGGGTCCAGTCCCCCCTGCTCCAGTCACTTCATTATTTTATACACAGTGGAACTGCTTCAACAGGAGAGGCTGTGGGAGCCCCACATCAGAATATCCCATAGCTCAGTGGTTAAAGCCCTCTCCTGAGAGAGAAGGATTGAACAGGAGTCTCCCATCTCCACCTCTGGCAGAGTGGGGGGAATAGATGTCTCCCACATCCCAGCCAAGTGCTCTAACCACTATTCTGAGACTTCTAAGATGGGCACCAACACCACTACTACTTTGGCTGGATGTTGAATGGGGCCCAATTTGATAGGTGTGCTCTGAGCACCAGCTTGGGCCAGGCACATGACTTACGCTGTCAAAAACCTACGTTCCTCAGGTTTGTGAATCACTCCGCAGCTTTGGCAGGAGATAGGCATCCAAGTGCCTAGAGGGAGGCAGCAGTATATGTGCCCAGAGGCTGAAACTTAGGCATCAAGGGAACTTTCACCCTGAAAACTTAGATGCTGAATGAGTTTAGGTAATTATAGAATTTGATGATAGTTTTGTGGTTTGTAATGTAGCCAAAACTGGGACTTAGGTACCTAACTAACTGTGGATCTGGGCCTTGGTTTTTCATGCCTTTCTGTGGAATGAAATTTCATGAGAGTATTGTGGGGCAGCATTCATTCTTAAGTTTGCATTCACAGGTACTACATTGGCATGTTCTAAAATCCCCAAAATTTACCATTGATATCAATATTCAGGAAATCATTTCTATTCATAGTCTGTTTAATAATATGGGTCCTAACACCAGTTGACAATATCTCTGAGAAATTGTTATTCCCCATCTTCCATCCTTCCCACGTTCAGAAACAAAGTTAGACCTTTGGTGACAATACGAAAACAAAGTGGTCATTTAGTCCTCACTAGACAACTTGTTAAATGGATATTGGGTAGCCTAATTAAAGTGTAGTCTGGTGCCACAGTAGTATTTTTCTTTCTAAATAAAACATTTGAAATGCAGGTTTTATATTTTTAAGTAGTTTTGATTGAAAATATTACCAAGTGCAAAAGGATACTGAGCTTTGGCAAAAGTATGTTTTTCTTCCAGGAAAATTGAGTGCAAAAAGAGTACCTCATTATTTAATAGACCTGTTCCTTATGTGTATTCAGTCCTATCTGTTCTCTTTAGTGACAAAAAAATGTTTCTCACGTGATAACTGTGTTGGCTCAGTGGTGCTGAGAATGAGCTGAAGTATTTTCCTTTTTTGAGCATTATTGGTGGAATTGCTTCCTGAGTTCCATTCAGGAACACTAAAAGAAATGGCAGTGTACATATCTGATGGCCTTTTTAATAACTTTTTCAAATGTACTCAGTTTATAAGTATAAATGTTTCATTCTGTCAGCTGTACAAACTTAACCTGTAAACTGAGTCAAGCTGGGCTTTTTTTCCTCATACACTGCTGACAATTGAGACAATAGTCATGGATAATGCCATTTTTAAACCAGGTCTGCACTTCAAACTTTATTATCCGATTTTCTTTAATTTTGCAACAGTCTTACAGAAAACATTTTCTAGTAATTATTGACCTCTGAATTTTCAAAGCATGCAGCTGAAAATATAAGCTCACTGAAGTAAACAAGTAGATCCCAAATCCAGAATAGCAGAGTGAAAATATGAGATGCTTTGAGTAATTGATTCTGATGTTAGATTTATTTTTAAAACATTAGTTGACATCTTTAAGACATGGAATCAGAGTTCATAAGATTCTGACCCATAGATGAGGACTAATTATTTTAATTTTGTACAAAGGAGAACAGTGAGTTTGCAGGAAGTTCTACTGCGCAGCTCATTTTATTTCTGGGAAGTCTTTTCCCTTGTTGCTTTCCTCTGTGGTGGTAAATGAAATTTGCTTGGGATTGATAGATTTCAGTGCCAGAGGGGAGCATTGTGATCTAGTCTGACCTGCATAACACAGGCTGTAGAACTTACCCAAAATAATTCCTAGAGGATATATTTTAGAAAAACATCTGATGTTGATTTAAAAATTATTAGAGATGGAGAATTCACCACAACCCTTTGTATATTGTGCCAATGGTTAATTACTCCCGTTGAGTACGTAAACCTTATTTCCCATCTCAATTTGTCTCACTTCAACTTACAGCCATTGGATTGTGTTGTACCTTTCTCTGCTAGATTGAAGAGCCCATTATTAAGTATGTGTTCCCCATCTTTCTGCTTATAGAGTATGATCAAGTCATCCCTTTACCTTCTCTTTAAGCTAAATAGATTGAGTTCCTTGAATCTATCACTTTTAAGGCAGTGGTTCTCAAACTTATTTGTGCCCCCTTTCTCTGTGTCTGTAGCAGTTTATGCTGCCACTATACAAATGCATGTATCAATTAAAAAAAATTAACATGAAACTCACTAAATATTAAAAACAGGCATTGATTCAAACAGAGACAACAGTCCATTGTAATGAGAGCGAAAGCAAAACAGCTACTGATCGATGTTTCAGTTAAATTTGGTTGTAGCAAATGGATTAACATGCAGATAGATGGCAATGACTTTGTATAATGCTATGCAAGCTTAATAGAAATCAGTCAAAATGAACAGCGCTGTCTAGTCATATACACAGTGCCACCTGAGGACATGATTTGCCTGAAGGAATCAGCTTTGCTTGTTCATTGCTGTGGATAAAATGTGCACAGTAAGTTTCTCCCCCCCCCCCGCCCCCAAAAAAGCTGCTCATGCTCTCCCCAATACATACTCTGTCTCACCCCCAACCCCACCCAGTTTGAGAACCTCTGCAAGTATAAGGCAGTTTTTTATTTCTTTTATCATTCCCCTGGCTCTTCTCTAAACCCTCTAATTTATCAACAGTCTTCTTCAATTGTGGGCTCCAGAACCGGACATAGTATTTCAGCAGCGGTCGCCCAAGTCACTGCTTCCCAGGATAAAGTCCCCCATCTTGTAAGGTTGACCTAAATTCTTGGTTCCTAGATGTATGTGTGACCAATTGGGAGTTCTGTCTGTACCATTTTTAAATTTGGGATGATTTTATGAAATTATATTATTAAATTACTGTGTCATGGAAAGCCTATATGTATGTTGATCTCCTATGAATTAGCAGAGTTGTAACATCTCTGCCAGGCAAGAGAGGCAATGGTGAGTGAGCAGCAATTAACAATCATTCAAAATAAAGCTCCTTAGGACAATACATTTGATCTACCTGGGAGAAGACACTGCCTCCTCTTGACTGAAGAGCAGGGGGAAGAGAGACTTGGGAAAAATGGAAAATTACCAAAAGGTGGAACAAAAGAACCAGGTGACCCCAGCAGGAATCTATAAAGGGACTCTCAGGAGTGAACTGGAGACAAACGCCATCTTCCACCAGAATCAGGTGAGGGGGGCGCTGCTGCTGGGACAGGGTAGGCAATAGTGTGAAAGATCCTGCCTGATGGAGCACAGATGATCTCCCAAGAGAAGGGTGAGTTAGTGAGGGACACTTGCATTTAGAATGTTGTATTGTTTTGTGATCTATACTTTTGTGTGCTTTATACATAAGTATAAAGAACATAAAGTTGTTAGACTGAACAAAGTGTGTGTGCGCGCTGATTCACAACTACTGTTTTCCCCTCAGTTAAACTGGAAACTTCCCACAGGTTGGTGGCGTTCTGGGGGAGGGGTGTGTTTAAGCACTGGGAAGTCAGACGGGTCAGGGCCGTGCTCAGAGCAGGTGGGTGATTGGACAGGGTCCAACACTTGCAGAGGGTGCCACATAGAAGGACTGCAGGCCGAGCATGCGCCTGACAACCAGGTCCGGCTCCAGGCACCAGCTGAGCAAGCTCCTGCTTGGGGCGGCAGATTCTACGGGGCGCCATTCTGCCCAAACCTAGGGCGGCACAGCCGCTTTTTTTGTTCGCTGCTCCGGCCGCCTTGTAGGGGGCGGTGGCACAGAGGAGGGGAGCGCCCGGCAGCAAACGCGGCAGGGCAGCCCCCGTCCGTCCCTCCCAGCCGACCAGAGCGGAGTCTCCCCGGCAGGCGGCGCAGCGGTCGGGGCCGCGTGGCGAGCACCCCACTGAAGCGCTGGGCGCCCCCTTTCTTTCTCTCCCCCTCCACTAGAGCGGGCGCGCGCACTGCAGCACAGGGAGCCCCTGGCTCCGGCCACCGTGTAGGGTTTTTTGTTTTGTTTTGCCGGCTGCACCGTTGTTTCTCCCACCGTGCCCCTGCTTTGCTGCTCCAACCGCGCTGGTTTTGTGTCGTCCCCCCCACCCCGTTTTGCCACGCCAGATGTGCCGTGTTCCCCCCCACACACACACTTTGCCACTCCAGCCGCACTGTTTTTTGTTTGTTTGTTTTTTTTCCCACTGCTTTGCTGCTCCGGTGGCCCCGCCCCTCCCTTTTTTTTTCTTTTTTTTTTTTCTTTTTTTGCTTGGGGCGGCAAAAAAGCCAGAGCTGGCCCTGCTGACAACACCAAGACTGAGCCCTCGTCCAGACTAACCCGCGGCATCGGCGGGTTAAAATCGATTGCTCGGGGATCGATATATCGCGTCTAGTCTGGACGCGGTGTATCGATCCCCGAGCGCGCTTACATCGATTCCGGAACTCCATCAACCCGAACGGAGTTCCGGAATCGACGCGGAGAGCCGCGGACATCGATGCCGCCCCGTCCAGACTGGTGAGTACCTCGATTTTAGAAATTCGACTTCAGCTACGTTATTCTCGTAGCTGAAGTTGCGTATCTAAAATCGATTTTAATTCCTAGTCTGGACGTGGCCTGAGGCAGTGGCTGGACTCCATTCAGGCTAACACACCGCAGGGGATCCAGAGCACAAAGGGTTGGCTTCCCCTCTCAGCAGTCCTAGAGTATGGCCAGGAAGGCACACTCACGAGGATCAGTGACAGTGTTTGGGATCTACAGGGTAGCCTGTGAAGATTTTTAAAAACTGTTGCCGGGGTTATACTTTTGCTCTTAAACTGAAAGTTGGTAGCAGGTCTCTTAATTTATCTCAGGTAGAAGCTAGGTAGCAAGTCTGCATTACAAGCAGCTCATGAAAGAGCAGCTCCTGAGCCTGTGTGCACGCTCAGGTCTGTCTGCTGCTGCTCTTCAGAAGAAATTAGAGCTAATGGCCATGCTGCACTCATATCCCATGAGGCAGGATGGGACACCTGCTCCAAACCAGGGGCCAGAAGAGGTCCCTTTTTTCTCTTACAGGCCATGTAGTGACTGAGCAGATGGAGCTAGAGAGGGCCAAAGCTGTGGAGGCTGGAGTGGAAAAGGCTGCTCAAGGAGGAGAGGCAGGTAGAGCCAGGGACTTTAGAGTGAAGGTAGAACTGGAATGAGAAAAGCTTGCCGACCAGGACAAACGTAGCTGGCTTGAACAGGAGAAGAGGGTCAAGTCACGCTAATGGGATCCCAGAAGAAAGATGTAGGTGTGCCTGATCCAGTACGGCAGTTCCTGTGTTCTTATGTTCAGAAATATTTATTGGGCTCTTCTGCTTTTGCTGCATTATTATTGATGATTCTACCTTTTCTATCTAGTAATTGACCAATACCATTGTTAGGATTCTTTTTTGTTCCTAATATACTTTTTAAAGTTTCTCCTTATTTTCTTTTACTTGGCTGATCATAGATTTCTCCTTGTGTCCCTTTGCTTCCCTTATCAATTTTCTACAATTTCTAGCTTACGATTTATATTCATTGCTATCAACTTCCCCTTTCTTCCATTTGTGTGTGTATACATACGTGTGTGCACACACACACATATCTTCCTTCACTTCCCCACTAAACCATGTATATTTATTAACCAATGTAGCCTTCTTCCGTGATTGTGGCTTTTTGGACCTCTACTAAAGTGTCATTAAACAATTCCCAATTTTTATTCACAGTCTTCTGACTAAATTCTTCCTCCTGACTGATTTTTGCCTCAATTATTTTCTGCTTTGTGAAACTGGACTTTTTAAGGTACCACGTATATCAATCACTGGTCGGGACTTAATTCTGTTTGCATATTATAAATGTGCTCAAGTCATGATCACTTGTACCTATGTTACCATTAGTTTTTTAGTTCTGTGATTAGTTCTTTATCTGTCAAGAGTGGTATAATACAGAATTCCCCCATGTTGGATGCAACACTTTTTGAGTTAGGAAATTGTCTCTATAATGTTTAGAAATTCCAGGGATGTTTTAGTACTGGCAGCATGAGAACTCCAGCATATGTCACTCCATGATCACACAGCTTTTTTCTTACACATTGTAGATAGGTGTGCCAAGGAGCTCATCATCCTGTTTCCTAGTGTAATCTTGTGCTTTATTTATTAAGACATTGTTCCAAGTAGGGCCCTATTAAATTCATGGTCCATTTTGGTCAGTTTCAGTCATAAGATTTAAAAACTCATATTTAAATCTGAAATTTCATGGTGTTCTAACTGGGATTCCTGATCCAAAGCGGGGTTGGGGGGGTCACAAGGCTATTGTTGAGGGATCATGGTATTGTCACCCTTACTTCCGCATTCATGCTGGTGCCGGTGCTGCCTTCAGAGCTGGGCAGCCAGAGGGCAGTGCTGCTGGCCGAGAGCCTAGCTCTAAAGGCAGTACCACCCCTGGCAGCAACACAGAAGTAAGACTAGCGTGGTATGGTATTGCCACCCTCACTTCTGCACTGCTACTGGTGGGGAGGGTTATTTTTTATTACAAATATTTGCACTGTAAAAATGATGAAACATACTATTTCTTTTATTTAAATCACCTCAGGCAAGTACTGTAGTACAATCTCTTTATCGTGAAAGGGAAATTTACAAATATTGGGGTTTTGTTGTTACATAACTCACTCAAAAATAAAACAATGGAAAACTTTAGAGCCTACAAGTCCACTCAGTCCTACTTCTTGTTCAGCCAATCACTCAGAAAAACAAGTTCTTCTTCGAGTGATTGCTCATATCCATTCCAGTTAGGTGTGTGCGCCGCGTGTGCACATTCGTCGAAAAACTTTTACCCTAGCAACTCAGTGGGCCGGCAGGTTGCCCCCTAGAGTGGCGCCGTCATGGTGCTTGATATATACCCCTGCCGGCCCACCCGCTCCTCAGTTCCTTCTTACTGCCCGTGTCGGTCGTTGGAATAGTGGAGCACGGCTTAGCTGACCTCCACTTCCCTAGCTACTCGTAGTTCTCGTATATAGTTACGTTATAATCCTTTTGTATATATATTTGTATAGTTATACGTTTTTTCTTTGCTAACATAGTTAGTTTAGTAATAGTTAGCGGGGTTCAGGAAGTAGCCCCTTCCCTGCACCCGGTGCCGGAGCCCATGCACTGCTCACCGGGTTTTAAAATGGGCTCGGCATGCCAGAAGCCGATGCCGACGGGAGATCCACATGACTCCTGTTTGAAGTGCCTCAGGGAATCACACTTGACAGCTAAGTGCCCCATTTGCAAGGCTTTTAAGCCGAGAACAAGAAGGAGCGGGACTTTCACTTACCCCTCCACCTTTGGCACCGAGCGATGATCAAGCGGCTGGCAGAAGCGCCTCCTCGGCACCAGACCCCGCCGGTACTACCAAGGCCTTTCGGCACCGGCCGTCGTCGGCACCGAAGTCGACTCGGCACCGCTCCCTTCCTCCGAGGTCGAGAGAGCCTACAATTCCCGCTGGTGCCTGACGGCTCCCCGGCACGCACCGTGGTTGAGCCCCCTGCTCCTGCTGCTTCCATGCCACCCGCATCGCAGCCAGAGAGCTCGTCTAAGTCGGATCGCCTGGCACCGACACCTGCTGAGGCACCGACGATGTCGGCACCGTCGATCCCGGTCCCACAAGGGCCGTCGAATCCGGTGCCTGACAGCTCCCCGGCACGCGCCGTGGTTGAGCTTACTGCTCCTGCTGCTTCCGTGCCAACTGCACTGCAGCCAGAGAGCTCATCTAAGTCGGATCGCCCGGCACCGACACCTGCAGAGGCACCGAAGACATCAGCACCGTCGATTCCAGTCCCACAGGGCCATTGAATCCGGTGCCTGACGGCTCCCCGGCACGCGCTGTGGTTGAGCCCCCTTCTCCTGCTGCTTCCGTGCCAATGGCACCGCAGCCAGAGAGCTCGTCTAAGTCGGATCGCCCAGCACCGACACCTGCTGAGGCACCGACGACGTCGGCACCGTCGATCCCGGTCCCACTAGGGCCGTCGAATCCGGTGCCTGACAGCTCCCCGGCACACGCCGTGGTTGAGCTTACTGCTCCTGCTGCTTCCGTGCCAACTGCACCTCAGCCAGAGAGCTCGTCTAAGTCGGATCGCCCGGCACCGACACCTACCGAGGCACCGACGACGTCGGCACCGTTGATCCCGGTCCCACAAGGGCCGTCGAATCCGGTGCCTGACAGCTCCACAGTATGCACTGTGGTTGAGCCTGCTGTTCCCTCCACGCCGGAGACATTACCAATGGCGAGGGATCTCATTGCCATGACAGAGTCGATGCTGCCTGACCCTGGCACCGCCGGTGTGGGTAATACAGTCTCTTCATATGACCGTCCTCTGTCAGCACAGCAGAGCGGCCCAGTTCATGATCACGGTCCCGCAGACGCTCCAGGTCCTGTCGGCACGCTCGACACCACTTGCAGTCCCGGTGCTGTTTTCCTCATCGGTACAGGTCGCACTCGCCGCACCGGTCGGTATCCTGTTTGCCGACCCGCTACTATCGGCACCGTTCCGACTCCCGGCACCGAGACAGGTACCGTGACTCCCGTAGCCTCTCCCCGAGCCTCGAGATCTCGGTCGACCTCCCGGCACCGTTCTGGTTGCAGGTCTGGATCTCGTTCCAGGTACCGGTGCCGGTCCCTGGTGCCGAGTTGGGCAAGGTCAGATAGAGTCAGAGACTCTGCCAATGCCTTCTTTTTTTTTAGTACCTCCATGGCCATCCAGACACACATCCGTGTCATCCCACATGCGCAGATCTTATGCTCAGGACCACGATTCTGATACGCCCCCCGACAACCTGAGGTGGAGGAGGTCCCAGAGGTAGAGGACCCGGTATGGTGCCCTCTAAGGGGTACGACTACTCGTCTGTCCGCTCTCCTCTCTGCTCACTAGTCTTTCAGTCTGTTAAGGAGAGGTATTGGTATGGCCAGCGGGCGCCAGCCCCGAAACCGAAGGAGGCTTGGCGAATGAACCTACTTGGCCGCCAGGTGTGCTCTGCAGAGGCCCTGCAGCTCTGGGTAGCAAAGCAACAAGCCTTGCTTAGCTGCTATAATTATAGCACCTGGGTGAAGGTAGTTTAGTTTATGGAGTTTCTCCCTCAAAACTCCCGCCAAGAGTTCACTGCCATCTTGGAGGACGGGGGAAAAAGGTACCCAGAGCGTCCCTCCAGGCCTCGTTGGACGCAGCAGACTCAGCAGCCAGGACTCTGGCCTTTGGTGTCGCCATGAGGTGCATCTCATGGCTTCAGGTTTCAAACCTCCGGCCGGAGCTGCAGTATGCCATTCAGGACTTACCCTTTGTTGGTAAAGGCCTCTTCGCGGCAAAGACAGCCCCAGGCTGCGAAGCCTGATGGACAACAGGGTCCTAATGCGCTCTCTCAGCATGCATATGCCAGCAACCAAACTTAGGCCTTTCTGTCCCCAGCCGCCATACTCTGTGCCTAGCCAGAGACAGGACTTTGGCAAAAGGCGAGGCCAAGGTGGTCGCAGACAAACATCAGGACCCCTAAAGAGCCAAGGTCAAGGTCCCTCGCAATTACCACTGGGACCAAAGACGAACCTTCCAAGGTGCGCCTGAGGGCAGTGTACCAGTCACAGGCCGGGATCCCAATTCCGCTTTCTCCTGGCGTGGCCCCAGTTAATTTCAGATCGCTGGGTCCTGCGCACGGTGGAGCATGGATACCACCTCTAATTTGTTCCAACCCTGTCCCCCTTCAGGGACCCCTCTCACGAGCATTTCCTCGTACAAGAGGTGCAGACGCTGACGGACGAAAGGGGCAAGGGGTTTTACTCCCGTTATGCCCTAGTCCCCCACTCGAACGGAGGTCTCAGACCTTCCTAGTCCTGCGCGGTCTCAACCAGTTTAGGATAAGGTTGGAGTTCCGCATGGTATCCCTGGGAACCATTATCCCCTCCTTGCCTCCTGGGGACTGCTATGCCGCCCTCGATATGAAGGACGTGTACTTTCACATCACCATCTTCCTTCCGCACGGGAGATACCTCCGCTTTCTAGCCAACCGTCAGTACTTCTGGTTTACGGTCCTGCTGTTTGGCTTTTCTGTAGCCCCACGGGTATTGTCCAAGTGTATGGCCATAGTCGCCGCCTACCTTCGCTGATGTCGGATATGCGTTTTCCATATCTGGACGATTCGCTTATCCAAGGAGACTCCGAGACACAAACCACTCAGCACGTGGTCATCGTCACGGTCTTATTCACAGGTCTAGGCCTGATGATTACTATAGAGCAATCCACTCTGGTTCCCACGCAGAGGTTGGACTTCCTAGGGGCTATCCTGGTCTCCGATCTAGCAGGAGCCTGCTGACCACAGCCGCGGCTTTAGGCGATGGCAACAATCATCCGAGGTCTGCAGACTTTCCCAACGACCTCGGCTCGCACTTGTCTCAGTCTCCTGGGTCCATGGCTGCCCGCAAGTTTGTAACCAAACATGCCAAGCTCCGCCTCCGTCCTCTCCAAGTCCGGTTCACCTCGGCGTACCGCCTGGACAGGGAACCAATGGTCATGGTAGTCACCATTCCCTCGAGCACCTTAGGCTCCCTAGAGTGGTGGCTAACTCCCTCCCTGGTGTGGGCAGGGATGCGGTTCCATCCGCCCCAGCCCTCACTGCCCCTGACGACGGACGCGTCATCTCTCTGCTCGAGTGCTCATGGTCACCTCCGAGCTTAAGGCCTTTGGTCTTCTCGGGAGCTGGCATTCCACATCAATGCCCCAAAAATGAGAGTAGTCCTCCTGGCGTGCCAGGTGTTCCAGCGGCAGCTGCAAGGCCGTGGTATCTCGGTGTTTACAGCCAACGCAACGGCCATGTGCTTCATAAATAACCAGGGAGGGACATGGTCCTCCCCCCTTTTTGTCCGGAGGCCATCCATTTCTGGGACTTTTGCATGGCCCACTCGATGGAGCTGGTGACGTCCTTTCTCCCAGGCGTTCGGAACGCCTTGGCGCTTTGACTCAGCAGGTCTTTCCTGTCTTACGAGTGGTCACTCTGCCCCAAGTGAGGCGTTCTGCTTTCCGGAAGTGGAAATTTTTCCTCACATAGATCTGTTTGCTCACCGCGAGAGCAGAAAATGCCAGATGTTCTGCTCCTTCCAAGGTCTTTCCTCGGGATCGATCTTGGACGCATTCCTGATGCCGTGGAAAGGCCAACTCCTTTATGCCTTCCCACTGTTCCCACTGGTTCATTAGGTCCTACTCAAACTCCGCAGGGGCAGAGTGCGCATCATCATGATCACTCCAGCGTGGTCCAGGCAGCACTGATATACCACGTTGCTCGGCCTGTCAATAACCAACCCAATTACCCTGCCACCCCACCCAGACCTCATCACTCAGGACCACGACAGGCTTCGTCACCCGGACCTGCAGCCTCTTCGCCTCACGGTGTGGCTGCTGCGTAACTGAGCCGGGATGGCAGGAAGCCTTCCACCTGGTCAACGTACCTGGCCGAGTGGACGCGTTTCTTCTACAGGTGCAATACGCTCGATCTTGCTCCTACTGAGGTCTCGATCCCCTCTATTTGGCCTGCCTCTGGCCTTCAGTGGCAAGACCTGGCAGTATCATCGCTGCGGGTACACTTGGCAGCCATCTCTACCTTCCAGCCAGGCTAAGGTGGACGTTCCGTATTCTCACACTCTATGGGTTTGAGGTCCCTCAAGGGCTTGGAGAGCTTGCACCCTCGGGTGCGCCGCCCAGCCCCAACCTGGGACCTCAACCTAGTTTTAACCAGACTTATGTCTCCCCCATTCGAGCCGTTCGCGACCGGCCCTCTGCTATACCTGTCTTGGATGACAACTTTCCTCGTAGCTGTTACATTGGCCAGACGAGTCTCCGAGCTCAGAGCTCTTACGGTGGTTCCGCCGTACAGTAGGTTTCACAAAGACAAGGTGCAGTTATGACCACACCCGGCTTTCCTCCCTAAGGTGGTTTCAGCCTTTCATGTTACCCACAGCTCAACGCAATGGGCGCAACAATTGCACTCCCTGGACATCTGTAGAGTGCTCGCATTTATATTGCGCTGACAGAACCATTTCGTAAGGTGCCCCAGCTCTGTCACGGTAGCAGACCAAAGGGAAGGCTTGCTTGTTTTCCTCTCAGAGGATCTCATCTTGGGTGATGGCGTACATCCGCACTTGTTATGATTTGGCTCATATTTCCCCAAGCCACATCCGTGCATTCTACCAGGGCTCAGGCTTCATCTGCTGCCTTGCTGGCTCGTGTTCCTACCCACGAGATCTGTCGTGCAGCTCCATTGGTCCTCGGTCCATACCTTTGCTTCGCAGTATGCCCTGGTTCAACAGTCAAGAGATGCTGTAGCCTCTGGCTCAGCAGTTTTCATTCTGCCACATTTCACTCCGACCCCACCGCCTACGTAAGGCTTGGGATTCACCTAACTGGAATGGATATGAGCAATCACTCGAAGAAGAAAAGACGGTTACTCACCTTTGTAACTGTTGTTCTTCGAGATGTGTTGCTCATATCCATTCCACACCCGCCCTCCTTCCCCACTGTCGGAGTAGCCGGCAAGAAGGAACTGAGGAGCGGGTGGGCCTGCAGGGGTATATATCGAGCACCATGACGGCGCCACTCTAGGGGGCGACCTGCCGGCCCACTGAGTTGCTAGGGTAAAAGTTTTCCGACGAATGTGCACGCACGGCGCACACACCTAACTGGAATGGATATGAGCAACACATCTCGAAGAACAACAGTTACAAAGGCGAGTAACCGTCTTTTTGTTTACATTTACAAGAGATAATGCCAGGGCCGGCCCCAGCGTGCCAAGCACATGCTTGGAGCGGCATGCCACGGGGGGCGCTCTGCCGGTTGCCGGGAGGGCGGCAGGCGGCTCCGGTGGACCTCCCGCAGGCGTCCCTGTGGAGGGTCCGCTGGTCCTCACTGCTCCGGTGGAGCATCCGCAGGCACGCCTGTGGGAGGTCCACCGGAGCCGCGGGACTGGCGAGCGGCAGAGCGCCCCCAGCAGCGTGCTGCCGTGCTTAGGGCGGCGAAATTGCTAGAGCAGGCCCTGGATAATGCTGCCCACTTATTATTTACAATGTCTCCTGAAGATAAGAACAGGCATTTGCATGACACTGTTGTAGCTGGTGGAACACATTTACATGCCAGATACATTAAAGATTCATGCTTCAACCACCATTCCAGAGGACGTGTGTCCGTGCTGATGATGGGTTTTGTTCGATAATGATCCAAAGCAGAGAGGACCGACATATGTTCATTTTCATCATCTGAGTCAGATACCACCAGCAGAAGATTGATTTCCTTTTTTGTGGTGGTGATGGTTCAGGTTCTGTAGTTCCCTCATTGGGGTGTTGCTTTTTTAAGACTTCTGAAAGCATGTTCCACACTCTGCCCCAATCAGATTTTGGAAGGCACTTCAGATTCTTAAACCTTGGGTCCAGTGCTGTAGCTATTTTTAGAAATCTCACATTGGTACCTTCTTGGTGTTTTGTCAGATCTGCTGTGAAAGTGTTCTTAAAATGAATAACATGCTGGGTCATCATCCGAGACATGAAATATATGGCAGAATGTGGGTAAAACAGAACAGGAGACATACAATTCTCACCTCAAGTTCAATCACAAATTTAATTAATGCATTATTTTTTTAATGAGCATCATCAGCATGGAAGCATGTCCTCTGGAATGGTGGCCGAAACATGAAGGGGCATATAAATGTTTAGCATATTGGGCAGATAAATAACTTGCAATGCTGGCTACAAAAGTGCCATGCAAATGCCTGTTCTCACTTTCAGGTGACACTGTAAATAAGAAACAGGCAGCATTATCTCCTGAAAATGTAACAAACTTTTTTTTCTGAGTGATTGGCTGAACAAGAAGTAGGACTGAATGGACTTGTAGTCTCTGAAGTTTTACATTGTTTTGTTTTTGAGTGCAGTTATGTAACAAAAAAAAATCTACATTTGTAAATTGCACTTTCACGATAAAAAAAATTGCACTACAGAACTTGTCTGAGGTGAATTGAAACATACTATTTCTTTTATCATTTTTGCAGGGTAAATATTTGTAATAAAAATAATATAAAGTGAGCACTGTACACTTTGTATTCTGTGTTGTAATTGAAATCAATATATTTGAAAATGTAGAAAAACATCCAAAAATATTTCATACATTTCAATTGGTATTCTATTGTTTAACAGTGTGATTAAAAGTGAGATTACTCACGATTAATTTTTTTAATTGCAACTAATTTTTTTAGTTAATCGCCCGAGTTAACTGCAATTAATCAACAGCCCTATTAGTTTTGCTCATGTTTCAGTCTGGATGAGTTGCAGAGACAGAGGAACATGTTTCCTAATATTACTATTCCATGCAAGCAAATAACATAGATGCCTCATGGCTGTTATGTTGCAAATGGGTGGGGAGGTATTCACAAGATATCCTCTATGAGGCAGTTTGAGTCCTGTCCTAGAATGCACAAATTTAATTGAAAGCCTATGTTGGTGTTTACAGTATTTGCTGCTCTCTCTGATTCTCAAGTAAACACTATTAAAAAGTCCTCTTTCATTATTGTAATGGTTTTAGAAAATCCCACTCCACTCCAAAATAAAGTATTTACCTTTAGTTGAAGCTGGCCTCTTTTTTCTCAAAAGAAGAGGATGTTGGTGCAGGGATCGGCAACCTTTGGCATGCAGCCAGCCAGGGTAAGCACCTGGTGGGCTTGGCCAGTTTGTTTACCTGCTGCATCCACGGGTTCGGCCAATCGCGGCTTCCACTGGCCACGGTTTGCCACTCCGGGCCAATGGGGGCTGCGGGAAGTGGCGTGGGTTGAGGGATGTGCTGGCCGCTACGTCCCACCACTCCAGTTGGCCTGGAGCAGCAAACCACGTCCAGTGGGAACCGCGATCGGCCGAACCTGCGGATGTGGCAGGTAAACAAACTGGCCCAGCCCGCAGGGTGCTTACCCTGGCGAGCCGTGTGCCAAAGGATGCAGTACACCAGGGATCGGCAAAAAATGGACAGATGTCAAGCTAGGACTGAGTTTCCTTTCCTAGGGTTACTCGTTATGACAATTCAAATGGTAAAAGTAAATGATGAATAGACTTTTGTTATGGAATGCAAAATTGTTTCATTCAGTATTTGATGCTTTTTGTGGAACAGCTAGCTCAACTCATGCATTTGAAAGCAGTTTGGACGCTACATTTTGTATAGATAATGCATGGCAAATGTTTGCTGAAATTTTGCCAGGCATAGGGAAATACAATGTAGATGAAATTACTATAATGTGGGTTCACAACTGGTTGGAAAGCCATTCTCAAGGAACAGCTATCAATAGTTCGCTGACAGGCCTGGTGGAAGACGTATCTAATTGGGTCCCACATGGGATCTGTTTAGGGTTCAGTACTTGTCAGCATTTTCACTGACTGGATAATGGAGTGGAGAGTATGCTTCCAAAAGTGACACCAAGCTGGGAGGGGTTTCTAGCACTTTGGAGGACAGGATTAGAATTAAAAATGATCTTGACAAATTAGAAAATTGATCTGAATTCAACAAGATGAAACTCAGTAAAGACAAATGCAAAGTGTGGCACTTAGAAAGGAACAACAAAATGGGGATTAACTGGCTGGGCAATAGCACTTCAGAAAAGGATCTGGAGGTTATGTTGGATCGCAAATTGAATTTGAGCCAACAACATGACACAGTTGTGAAAAAGACAATTCCAGAGTGTATTAACAGGAGTGTCATATGTAAGACCTTGGAGCTAATTGTTGTCACTGCTGAGACCTCAGCTGGAGTATTTGTTCAGTTTTGGGCACTAAACTTTAAGAAAGATGTGGACAAACTGAAGGAAGTCCAGAGGAGAGCAACAAAAATAATCAAAGTTTTAGAAAACCTGGCTTATCAGGAAATGTTTAAAAAACTGGGCATGTGTAAGCCTTGACAAAAAAGGACTAAGCTGGGAGCTGATAAGTCTTCAAATATGTTAAGAGTTGTTAGAAGGATAATTCAATTGTCCTCCATGTCCACTGAAGGACAAGAAGTAATGGCCTTAATCTGCAGTAAGAGAGATTTAGAATAGCTATTAGGAAAAACTTTCCAACTCTAAGGGTAGCTGGGTATCGGAACAGATTATCAAGGGAGGCTGGGAAATCCCCATAATCTGAGTTTTTTAAGAACGGATTAGCCAAACACCTGTCAGGGATGGCCTAGATACATTTAGTCTTGCTTCACCTTGAGGGAGGATGGATTAGCTGACTTCTCAAGGTCCTTTTCAGCCTTATGTTTTTATGATTCTATGATCCTAGCAACAACGGATAAGTATGATTAGTCAAGCATTGTCCTATCTTTACTATTCAACATAGATGCTATGCTGCAGTTTTGTTAAAGATGCAAATCTGAAACTGCCCACTAGCTGGCAGACTGACATCTAAAATTCAGTTAGATTCTGCTGCCCTTGTAAATAGGAAAGCAACAGAAATCGATTCTTTCATATATTTTAAGAGGCTTCCTTTTAGAAACACACAATGAGAATGCACACACAGGCTTCAAAAACATGATAGTATCTTAGTTTATTAGGTGCATTGATTTTTAGCAAAGCTAGCATTATAATGAAATAACACAATTTGCTTTTATACCAATAGGCTTGAGTGTCTTTCAAAACAGTAAGGCTTTAATTAGTTGTTCCTTAAACTAGCTGCTGTTCTGAAGGAAAGGTTATTTAAATGATCGGCTAACATTTATTCTTTTTCCCTCCGGGATATTTTTTTATCGGAGAGACATAAACCATGGTCTGTGTTAGCTGGTGATGACACAGGCAAGGTCCTCTATATTCTCTTTTACAGAGTATCACCACAGGCTACCTTCCTTCCTCAGAGGACATTCTTTTCCTCTGTAAAAGAGAATAGAGTCGTCATGAATGTTTTTCCTAATGTAAGTGCCTTAACATGGGAATACTTGGGGGAATCCCAGGATGGAAAACAAAAACATTTTATGTTGAAATCAATACATTTATTTCAAAACAAGTATTTTTATTATGAATTTTCTAGCTGAAACTTTTGTCAAAATCCACATTTTCCCATGGAAGATATTTATTTCAGCATAAATATATTTTTAAATGGGAATTTTTTCAAACAATTTCAACCAGTTCTAATCCCTAGCAAGTTGGACAGACGGATGGGCACATGAATCCACTTCTTAAAACACACAGTTTGATATCTACTGTAAAATTTAAATTATTCTAAGCAATATTAATCTGTTATAGCAAGGAAGGTTGAGTAAATCAGGAGTAGTTATCTTACTGCAGTAAAATGTGTATATATACTGTATTAAATCTCTTCAATTCAATGAAGATTGAAATAAATCAGAAATTGGAACAGCTGAACCTAGGCAAAACCATAAATGCTTACCATAGAAATTAAAGTTGAAAAGACCAATTGTCATCTTTTCCCACTGATTTCAACAGCGAATGAATTTTTTCCTGTCCTAATTTCTCTCGCTTTCTACCTGTTAGCAGGAAAATAATAGGCTCCATGGAATACTCCTCTCCCCTCTAGTTTAACTATATAATGTTAATTTTAGAAGACCGTAATTTTGAAGCACATTCTGAAACCCTCTCACCGCCACCTATGGTGCCTAGCTAGTGTGCCTTAACCCAAACCTGAGAAGCAGGACTTTGATAGCTGACAATGTTATTCAATCTCTATAGCTGTAGAGAGGAAGGAAGGTCCAGTGCTTACAGAGGTAGTGTGGGACATGAGAAATGTGGGATTAATTCCCTACTGTGCTGCAGACTTCCTGTGTGATCTTAGGCAAGCCATTTAGTATCCCCATGTCTGTTTCTGCCACCTATATAAATGGCAGAAATACCCCCACAGAAGGTAAATACATTATAAATACATTAAAGATTATGAGGTGCTCAACTACTAGAGCAATAAGTGCTGTTGAAGTAGCTAAGAGACAGCTACCTAGGTCAGTCCTTGGTATCAGTCTGCCAGCAGGTGTGTTTAATTGTTGTTGTAAAATAGTACAAATATTAGTATATAACCAGCAAAGAATCCTGTGGCACCTTATAGACTAACAGACGTTTTGGAGCATGAGCTTTCGTGGGTGAATACCCACTTCCTCAGATGCATATATAACCAGTATATAACCAGATCTAGGTTCAGCCCATCACTCATATAGTGACCTAATCACATAGGACAGTTAGCAGCCACAAGTTGTCAATCCTTTTCAGTTACTCATATTGTCCTGGGCTGGATTCGAATTGGCAGAGTGACTTAATCTGTACAGCTTTATATCCCCTTTTCACTCCTCTATTCTAACCAATCCCAGGGTCTTTCAGCTTTAAGACATAAAGATCCTCTTCAAAAGCAACAAAAAACTGAACCAAAGCAGCCACATAAAATATACAAAACACAACTATTTGAGCAAAAGTCCTTTCAAGATGATGTATCACAAGCTTTAGTATTTATATTACTTCTGAGTAGAAATATCAACCTTTTACATTGCCTTGATTCAGCCTGAACAAACCTGAATAATACGTAATACAGGTGAATGGGAAGGCAAAAGCCCAATAGCAGGGATCTGACACTTTTTTTAAGAGAAAGAGAATACACTATTTTCTAGATAGAAATAAAAGTTCCTCCTTATCCATTCATGGATTTCTTTGAACTCATGTAAGAGGAATAATTCAAACAGTTTATTTAGCATCAGGCAATATCATTTTTATCCTTCTCTCAAGTCAGTAGGTAAGTTACTTTCAGGTTTATCTGGCATATTGACAAGCTCTGGTGAAGCATTGCTGTGGAGCAGAGCTGTATTTGCTGTTTCAGCGGGAACAACGTATTTCAGCTTCTGGCACTCACTTTTCATGGCTTGAATTTTCTTCTCATATCTCTCAAGGCAACATTTTATGGTGTATTTGAAAATCAGATAGCTCAGTTCACATACATTTAATACAATGCACAAGCACGAAGTCACCACCACAAAATAGAGGAAGACTTTCTTCTCTGTGGGCTTGGAGATATAGCAATCTACAGTGTTAGGACATGGCCTCATGTCACACTTCACAAGCCGTGGCACGTTGAATCCACCATACAACGTGTAAAACAAAACCAGAAAACCAATTTCAAATCCTGTTTTGAAAATGAGGCTGATGAGATAAGTACACAGCAATCCACCATCCATGCTCCCTGGGGTCTTGTAAAGTTTCTTTTTGTGTCGCTTTTCCCTGCTCTCTCGATAGGCAACATGGAGAACGACCAAAAGAGAAGGGGTGGAGACCATGATCAGTTGCAAGGCCCAAAGCCTGATCTGGGAAATAGGGAAGAAGTGGTCAAAGCAGACGTTTTCACAACCTGGTTGCCTGATGTTGCACTCAAATTCCTTCTGTTCATCCTTCCAGACATGTTCTGCTGCCACAACATAGACAAGCAAGCGGAATATAAAGACAATAGCCAACCAGATCCTGCCAATCCCTGTTGAATATTTATTCACTCCACTTAGGATGTCTCGCAGGAATCCCCAGCTCATGTTTTTTTCTGAAGGAAGGACAAAATGCTGTAACAAAGAAACATAGGGTTAGAGATTTCCCTTCCTCTGGAGAAAGAACAAAAAACAAATACATCCACGCTGAACCATATTAGTATAACTAGTATCTAAACCAGCCTAAAATAATTAAGGTCAAAGTGCTGCTCCTAGATCCACGTGACAGATTTTAGAGCTTATATTCGGTACCTCCTATGGTTGCTAATACTGAGAACACTTTAACTGCAAGTGTAGGCAGGCCCAAACCATGTTGGGCACTATATCAGACAGTGAGGTCCAGCCTGCTCCAAACATGCTATAAATACAAAGTGGGACTGTTCTTAGTAACATTAAGAGAAATCATAAACATTTCCCATGAAAGAATAGTTTGACTATTTTAGGGCCCAGGGAGCTCCCAGGAATCAAGGCTAAAACTACCATGTGCTCACCGTATGATATAAATTAGGGGGAAAAGGCAACCATAAGGAATATGGTGTCCATAATTGCATCTTCCACCCAGGCTGCACAGGTGAATCTGTTCTATTATAGGATGTTGCTATTCCCCTTCTCCCCCTCTCCAGAGATATTGTATTTAAGTGGAGAAGCAGCTCCAATGACTATCAATAAAAGGTAATAATTTTGCTAGCAGATATCAATTAGTGGAACAATAAATAATAGAACAATATCTTAATAGAAGGAAAAGCTCATATCTTGGGTGTGTCTTGAATAATAGCAATTGCAGACATTTTGAGGGTGACCATTGCATATGAAAAAATTATGGGTCAAGAACATCCCAGGTGATGGATACATTTGGCTTCACAATTTGAAGCATAATGATAAAGATGATTGTAATCTCTCTCCAATATAAATGGATGGAAAAATCTTATTTATAAAAGTTTTGGTTATTTTTGGTTTGGTTTCATTTTTTCCCTCCTTCTCACTCTTCTACTGACAGGCTAATATGAAATGAGAGTTACTTCATTGTCCTTCATTACTTTTAGCTAAGCACGTTTGTATTCAAGCAAATGTATCTGAAATCCTCCTCAAAGGTTAATGTCTGTGTGAATGATTAAAATGAGCTACTTCTCTGTAAAACAAGGATTAGTTTTCATCATAGGGAGTGTCACCTGCCACATCTGTAAATATTTGCCAACAGCAAATCCATATAATGTCACCCAACAGCCTTTGTGATCCCTTTAAGCAAAGTCAAAATAAGTTGCAGCTGGTAGGCCAAATGTATTGTCAAACGAACAAGCAGGCCTATAAAACCATCAACGTAAGAGGTGTTCCAAACCCCAGGCTTCTTTCTGTCCTTTAAAAATGATAGATTTAGTGCTGACATTCATCTTCTCTGTGTTTGTGTTTAATTTATGTTCTGCTACGTTCAGACCCTCCCCTCTTCCCTGTGCTTTATGGGAGGGGGGGAGTGCAAATTTTTCCATGCAGTTCACTTGTTGTAAAAGGACTATAGTTGTCTGCTTTTTATGGAGGATGTGCATAAAATTAACAGATTCATACATTATAAGGCCTAAAGGGACCACGGTGATCATCTACTCTGATTTCCTGTATAACACATAGGACTTTCCTAAATTCTTACTTGAACTAGGGCATATGTTTTAGAAAAACACCCACTCTGGATTTTAAAAAATTTCCAGCAGTGACAGAGAATCCAGCACAACCCTTGGTAAATTGTTCCAAAGTTCGGGGGAGGCACTATATGTGAAAGAAAGCATAGAGTCAAATGAAGTAAAACTCTTACATGAACCAAACTGTACCATAGAATCTCTATGGATAGTAAGTCCATGCTTGAATAATAAGAATCTAGTACTAGGGATATACTACCACCCGCTTGACCAGGATGGTGATAGTGAGTGTGAAATGCTCAGGGAGATTAGAGAGGCTATAAAAATAAAAAACTCAATAATAATGGGGGCTTTCAGCTACCCCCATATTAACTGGACACATGTCAGCTCGGGATGGGATACAGAGATAAAGTTTCTTGACACCTTAAATGGCTGCTGCTTGGAGCAGCTAGTCCTGGAGCCCACAAGAGGAGAGGCAATTCCTGATTTAGTCCTAAGTGGAGCAAAAGATCTGGGCCATGAGGTGAATATAGCTGAACCATGTGAAAATAGTGATCATAACATAAAATTTAATATCCCGGGGTGGGGAGACAACACCAAAGTAGCCCACTATGGCAGCATTTAAATTTCAGAAAGGGGAACTACACAAAATTGAGGAAGTTAGTTAAACAGATATTAAAAGGTACAGTGTCAAAAATGAAATCCCTGCAAGCTGCACGGAAACTTTTTAAAGACACCATAATAGAGGTTCAATTTAAATATATACCCCAAATTAAAAAACATAGTAAGAGAACCAAAAAAGTGCCACTGTGGCTAAACAACAAAGTAAAAGAAGCAGTGAGAGGCAAAAAGGCATCTTTTAAAAAGTGGAAGTTAAATCGTACTGAGGAAAAGAGAAAGGAGCATAAACTCTGGCAAATGAAGTATAAAAATACAATTAGGAAGGCAAAAAAAGAATTTGAAGAACAGCTAGCCAAAGACTCAAAAAGTAACAGCAAAATTTTTAAGTACATCAGAAGCAGGAAGCCTGCTAAACAGCCAGTGGGGCCACTGCATGATCAAGATGCTAAAGGAGCGCTCAAGTAAGATAAGGTCATTGCGGAGAAACTAAATGAATTATTTGCATCAGTCTTCGTGGCTGCCGAGGTGAGGGACATTCCCAAACTGGAGTCAGCCTTTTTAGGTGACAAATTTGAGGAACTGTCCCAGATTGAGATGTCATTAGAGAAGGTTTTAGAACAAACTGATCAATTAAGCAGAAAGACGTTACCAAGACCAGGTGGTATTCAGCCAAAAATTCTGAAGGAACCCAAAAGTGAAATTGCAGAACTACCAACTGTGGTATGTAACCTATCATTTAAATCAACCTCTGTACCAGATGACTGGAGGATAGCTAATGTGACGCCAATTTTTTTAAAAGTCTCCAGAGGTGATCCCGGCAATTATAGGCTGGTAAACTTAACTTCATTACCAGGCAAACTGGTTGAAACTATAGTAAAGAACAGAATTGTCAGACACATAGATGAACATGAGTTTGGGGGGAGAAGTCAACATGGTTTTTGTAAAGGTAAATTATGCCTTACCAATCTACTAGAGTTCTTTTGAGAGGGTCAGCAAACATGAGTACAAGGATGATCCAGTAGACAGAGTGTACTTAGATTTTCAGAAAGGCTTTGACAAGGTCCCTAACCAAAGGCTCTTAAGCAAAGTAAATTGTCAATGCGTAAGACAAAAGGTCCTCTCATGGATCAGTAACTCCATGGATGTTAAAGGACAGAAAACAAAGGGTAGGAATAAATGGTCCGTTTTCAGAATGAAGAGAAGTAAACAGTGGTGTCCCCCGGGGGGGAGGGTCTATACTGCGACCAGTACTGTTCAACATATTCATAAATGATCTGGGAAAAGGGGTAAATAGTTGGCACAATTTGCAGAGGATACAAGACTACTCAAGATAGTTAAGTCCAAAGCAGACTGCGAAGAGCTGCAAAGTAATTTCACACAACCAGGTGACTAAGCAACAAAATGGCAGATGAAATTCCATGTTGACAAATGCAAAGTAATGCACATTGGAAAATATAATCCCAGCTATACATATAAAATGGTGGTCTATATTAGCTGTTACTACTCAAGAAAGAGTTTGGAGTCATTGTGGACAGTTCTCTGAAAACATCCACTTATTGTGCAGTGACAGTCAAAAAAGCAAACAGAATGTTGGGAATCATTAGGAAAGGGATAGCTAATAAGGTAGAAGATATTATAATGCCTCTATATAAATTCATCGTACTCCCACATCTTGAATACTGAGTGCAGATCTGGTCACCCCATCTCAAAAAAGATATATTAGAGTTGGAAAAGGTTCAGAAAAGGGCAACAAAAATGGTTAGGGGTATGGAACAGCTTCCATATGAGGACAGATTAATAAGACTGGGACTCTCCAGCTCAGAAAAGAGATGGTTAAGGGGAGATATGACACAGAGCTATAAAATCATGACTGGTGTGGAGAAAGTAAATAAGGAAGTATTATTTACTCCTCATAACACAAGAACTACAGGTCACCAAATGAAGTTAATAGGCAGCAGGTTTAAAACAAACAAAAGGAAATATTTCTTCACACAAGGCACAGTCAGTCTGTGGAACTCTTTGCAAGACGATGTTGTGAAGGCCAAGACTATAGAAGTGTTCAAAAAAAGAACTAGATAAATTCATGGAGGTTAGGTCCATCAATGGCTATTAGCCAGGATGGGCAGGGATTCAAAACCATGCTCTGAAGTGTCCCTAGCCTCTGTTTGCCACAAGCTGGGCGACAGGGGATGGATCACTTGATTACCTGTTCTGTTCATTCCCTCTGGGCACCTGGCATTGGCCACTGTCAGAAGACAGGATACTGGGCTGGATAGACCATTGGTCTGACCAGTATGACCATTCTGATGATCTTAGTTTCAAAGGTTAATTACCCTCGTTGTTAAAAATAAATTGTGACTTCTTAATTCTAGTCTAAATTTCTCTAGCTTGAACTTTCAGCCATTGGATCTTCTTATACCTTTGTCTGCTAGATTGAAGAGCTTTACATTTATGTTCCCCATGTAGATACTTATTGACTGTGACTGAGTCATCCTTTAACCTTCTCTTTGTTAATATCACCTTGTGCCAAATAGATAAAACTTAAAATGTGGGTGTAACAGGCAGGTTGGAAGGCCAGGTTGCCTAATGGTTAGAGCACATGGCTCTCAGCAGGGGCGGCTCTAGACATTTCGCCACCCCAAGCAGGGTGGCATGCCACGAGGGGCGCTCTGCTGGTCGCCGGGAGGGCGGCAGGCGGCTCTGGTGGACATACCGCAGGCATGCCTGTGGAGGGTCCGCTGGTCCTGCGGTCCGCTGGTCCTGCGGCTTTGCTGGACCTCCTGCAGGGACGCCTGCGGGAGGTCCACTGGAGCCACCTGCCGCCCTCCCGGCGACCGGCAGAGCGCCCCCCGCGGCATGCTGCCCCAAGCACGCGCTTGACGTGCTGGGGCCTGGAGCCACCCCTGGCTCTCAGTCTCCTGCTTGGTTGCGGAGCTTCAGACTCTAAGGCTGGGTAGGTAGGGGGACGCGGGCTCTCCTCCTCCATCAGGTCCCAGCCCAGGGCCCTCCCAGCAGAGAATCTAAATCCACTCCCCTGGGCTACTTCCTACCAGTCTGTTCAGTTTAGGGTTTGCCCCCCACCAATCCAATTTGCTGGGTGGCTTGCTCATGGGTTTTGGGCAGGGTCCTGTCACATTCCCAGGCTCCTTCCAGTGGGGCAGCCCCAATTTGGTGAGGGTGAGCCCCACAATATCTCTGTGGTTTGCTCAGTTACCTCAGATGCTGGAGACTCCTAGGTCCCATTCAGTCTACCTGGCCTGGGGAGACAGTGCTTACTCCCAAGTGGCTTACTTGGCTGGCAGGCTGGTGACCCTTCCTATAGGTAGGGAGGCAGCTAGCTCCTGCCGCTTCACCAGTCAGTCCTGAACTGGGCCAGGCTCCCTCCCTTTTTTCCCCCTCTAGGCCTGGCATTGGCTGTAGGTATAATGGGGTGGGGCTACCTGGGCCCAAAGCCTTTATTTAATTCCTGCTGTGCTGGTGGGTTGGTTCTCTGCTTCATCACACAAACCCTCCCCCATGACACCATTTGGGGTCCCTCACCCATCTGTTCTCCTCTATGCCATGAAAAGAAGTCAGCATTCAGATTGGCTCTTCAAGCCCAGTGTTGAAGGCAGAAGGAAAAGGGCTGGAGGGAGTGGTACGCTCTCAGAATTTGGGGGTTAGTATCCTTCATGGCATGTAGCCATCATAGGGGGGCATGGTCTGTGACTAATGTGAAGTGAATGCCCAGAAGGTAGTAGCAGGGCAAGTCGATAGCCTACTTTACTGTCAGTGCCTCCTTTTCAATCACAAAGTAGGTCTTTTTCCTTGGGAACAGCTTTCAACTAATGTACAAAATGGGGTGCTAGTCACCTCACACTACCTGGCTCTTAGGCCCATGTCTGATGCATCGGTCAGTAGCAGGAACTCCTTGGTGAAGCCAGAGCTGTATAAAATGGATTCTCTGCAGAGTTGGGCCTTCAGGACTTGAAAATCCTCCTCACAAGCTTTAGTCTACATTGTCGTCTAGGCACACAGCAGCGTATTGGCCATGGTCCATTAGTCTCTGGACCATGGCCAGGACCCCAGGCAACCCAAAGGGCATTGTCTGGAAGTGAAAAAGCCCAAAGAGAGGTTGGGAAACTGTCTTTTCCCTGGATTCTGGTGTGAGGAGATCTGCCAACATCCCTTTGTTTGATCCAGAGTGGTGATGTATTCTGCTTCCCCTAGCTGGTCAAATAGTTCATCAACGCGAGGGTTCGGCGACCAGGAGAGAAGGGAATGTCTGGTCCTAGTTTCAGACATCCATAAGGACAAACTTTCGGAGCATTGTCTTTAGTGTTCTGTTTAATCTTTCTACCAGGCCGTCTGTTTGGGGGTGGTGATCAGATGTCCTGATGGTCTTGATTTTCAGCATTTGGCACAGTTGCTTGATCATCTATGAAATAAAGTTCGTTTCCTCATCTGATAAGAGCCCCTGTAGCACCCCAACCTGAGCAAAGATTTTCATCAGTTCAACTGCCACCGTTTTGGCATTCATAGAATGTAATGGTACCACTTCCAGGAACCTGGCTATATAGTTTACTATAACTAAAATGAACTAGTATCCTGCAGTGCTCTGCTCTTCTCCAAAGGGCCGGCTATGTCCATTCCAATCCTCTCAACTGGCATGCCTACTAGTGGGAGGGGAATCAAGGGAGCTCTCTCTGTTGGCTGAGGGCTGTGAGCTGACACATGAGTAACAGAAATCTAGAACAAAAAAATGGGCTAGAATCCAGGCTAACATCTTCTCCGTCCCTACATGCCCCTTGAAGGATATGGCGTGGGCAAGTTGCATCACCTCCCTCTGTGGGGATCAGGATACCAGAAGCTGATTCCAAACTTCTCCAGTCTGCTGGTCCTTCTCACAGCAATATAGCTGGTCCTCTTGAATTTCAAAGGGTGGGAACACTCCACTTGCTGGGGCTCAGTGGTCTCCCCATTTACTACCGCCATTTGGGTGTATGCTCAGTTCAGCATGTTGTCCACCCATTGTTCCTCTACAAAGTGGGAGTTCTGGTTCAGAATCTCTGACTCAGGGAATGGAGGGGCCTCTTCATTATGTTTGATGGGGCCTTGTCTTGCTAGGTTGGCTCAGATGCATGGAATGTTCCCTCACCAGGATCAGGGATTTCCCCTACTACTCTGGTTAAATATGGGGTCAGCACCACAGCATATTGGCCCTGGAGCCAGAGGTCTACTATGGCCATCTGCTCAAAATTTCAGGGAAGGCCTCAGGATCATCATTGGCCCCATCTTGGTAAGTCTGACAGGGGTGGCAGCATGGGTGGTGCGTGAGTCTTCTGTTTGGGGAGGCTTACACATGAGCACTGGGAGCTCCCTAGAAGTGGAGGGGTCCACCATGGCCCTGCCTCCCCCAAGGTCCTGCCCCCACTGACTCTTCCCCTGAGGTGCCCCCTGCCCACCCGCCTCTCACTTCTCCTCCCTGCCTCTTCTCCTAAGGCCCGCCCACCCATCACTCACTCCTTCCCCCTTCATCTCTTCCTCTAAGGCCTGCCTTCCCACCCACCACTCGCTTCCTCCTTTCTGTGGTGGAGTGGAGTGAGCAGTGGGTGGGGTCTCAGGGAAGAAGGCAGAGCAAGGGTGGGACCTTGGTCTAGGTGTCAGTGACCCCCCCATTTTTAGGGAGCTTCACTTCCAGCACCCCAAAGGTGATGGGCCAGCTCACCTCCAAAGGAAGGTGACCCACGTCACATGGCTAGCCTTTTCTGGGGAGGCTTAGCTTCCCCAAGCCTCTTATACATGCCGCCCATGGGTGGCAGTTGCAGCTGGGGCACGGTTTGCTGGCTCTGTGGGAGTAGGTGGCCATAATGTTGTGACCACCTGCTGGACCAACTATTGCTGCTGCTGGTTGGCCATTTGCAGAAGCAGTTTTGCTGATGATGATGGTGGGTATTTTGTTTGGCCATTGGTTTTAGTAGCTGTTCCATTTCCATTTAGCTAGAGTGCTGGTTGCTTGAGGGTTTCTTTCTCTCTCTTTTTTCTTCAGTCTCCTAAGCTACCTGCATTCTTCACCAACCTGTAACATGCAGCTTGAGGAGCTGGACAGTCTAGTGGTTACAGCACATGGCTCACAGCCCCCTGCTTGGTTGAGGAGCCTCAGTCTCTAAGGCCAGGGGAGTTAGGGGGACCTGGGCCCTCCCTCTCCACTGGGTCTCAGCCCATGGCCCTGTGTACATCAGCCTTTGAAGGTGGGGGGGCCTCCCTACTTCCCACCAGTCTGTTCAGTATGGGGCATGGACCCTCTAGTCTAATTTGCTGGGCGGCTTGCTCCCCATAGGGTCCTCTCTTGTGTTGTGGGTTGTGTCTTACCACAGTTCCAGACTTCTTTGGGGAGAGCAGCTGCAAGCTGGGTAAAGGCAAAACCCACAATGTCTATGGGGTTCGCTCACTCAGTTACCTCAGGTGTTGGAGACTCCTAGGTCCTCTTTGCAGTCTCCCTTGGCTGGGGGGGACAGTGCTTACTCCCAGGTGGCTGCCTTGGCTAGCAGGCTAGTACTCTTTCCCTTCAGGCAGGAGGCAGCTAGCTCCTGCCTCTTCCCCAGTCACCCCTGAACTGGGCCAGGATCCTTCCTTTTCTCTCCCCTCCAGGCCTGGCATTGGCTGTAGGATGTGGCTTTCTGGACACAAAGTCTCTCTTTAACCCTCCTGTGCTGGTGGGCAGTTTCTCTGCTTCATCACGGTTAGCATGCAATGTGACAGAGCAGAATTTTTTAACTTCCTCTTCTGGGGTAGGATATATATATTACAAATGGAGTTTGAATGTATGGATATTGTATACACACCGCTACCCCGATATAACGTGACCCGATATAACATGAATTCGGATATAATGCGGTAAAGCAGTGTTCCGAGGGGAGGGGGGAGGCTGCGCACTCTGGTGGATCAAAGCAAGTTTGATATAATGTGGTTTCACCTAAAACACGATAAGATTTTTTGGCTCTCGAGGACAGTGTTATATCGGGATAGAGGTGTATTAATATTTAAATGAGCATATTGTAGACAAATGAATATTCTGTTAGCATACTTAGCCCAATACAGTGTAATACTTAGCCCAATACATTAAAGTGTCCAAATATAAAAAAAAGTTTAATTATAAACCTAAGTCTGAAATAATTAAAACAAACAGTAAAACAATAACTGCTATTGTCTAACAAGCAACTAAGCCACTATAACTGTATAACTATATCTCCCTGGGTATTCAAGTAAATATTTTCTAATAAAATCTAAAGCAGCCTTCAAATTTTAGACATAATTCCCTTTGTCATATGTAAACACTCTAACAGAGGATTACAATGTAATGGTGTTTTCTGATGAAATTTACACTTTTACTAAGTGCCATTAAGACACTAACTTAATATGAATGACATCAGAGGATGAGATGGTGTGAAATTTCAAGCATGTGGAGTGAGGTTGCCAAAAATTGTGGAAGCCTATTACAGAAAGAGGTGACATTGCATATGATACTTGCTCTGCTGGGCATAGATATTCCCAGTAACAACCAATATTGCACTTCCAATAACAATACAAATCAGACTTTAAAATATATGCCTTTTTATCCTCTCTAAAGCTTGCCATGGATTGGTAAAACACCCATAACTGAGTAGTTCTGTGAGATTTGATTTGACCTGCTTTATATAAGTGCCAACTATGGTTATTTTTATTATCAATTACACAATCAAAGGAGCAGCACCAGATTTGTTCTCTGACATTAACCTTCTGGACATTATCTCAGCTAGACGTTACTGGATATTTGTTTTCATTGTTCTTTGATAAAAATGATTTTTTTCTCTCACTAAATGGTGTAACACTTTCTTTATACCAGTCTCCATACACATTATCTTCCTGCTGATTCCAGAGGAAGCCATAAGACGCATGTAAATTTTTAGCGCTGTGTCTGTGCACTGTGTTTGCATGCTCCAGTTTATGCAAATACTTGCTACATTCTGTCTAAGCAAATTCCATTTAACATTCAGACTTCTGCGTAGGAGCCAACTATCCCAAAATATTAGACTGAATTATTTTTCCAAAATTATAGACATTTGCTGGGATGTTCTTTTACCTGTAGATCAATGTTGCATTTTAAATCCTCCACTTCTGTACTGGGTATACTTCATTTCATAGTTTAACACATGCCCTAACCTTTATTACAGAAACCTGCCTATGTTTCCTATGTATTTCCCCACCATCCTTGCTGTAGATGTCTTCTTTTCTGCATGTCCAGCATCACCAGCGGGATGGGGAGCCCCTGGCAGTGCAATTCCCATCAAAGCCAGAAGGTGGCTACAGGACAGACGGCGAGGGCAGACACACAGCCTCTATCTGGCGAGGCCAGGCCTCCATGTTCTACATGGATCTTGGAGGATCTGCTGCTTTTGGAGCCCAAAATCCTTTGTTCTGCAAGAGGAGGAGCGAACGTGCCCTCCCAGGAAATGATGCCAGGGAAAAACTGAGAGAGGGACTTGCGGCGTTTTCCAGTCCCCTGTCCCTTTAATTTTTCTCCCTACTTTTTACTCGTTAGCTGTACAGTCAATACAACTGTGAGAGAGTGAGCTGGAGTCTTCTCTGTCCCCTGCATCTTCAGTCGGATTGTTTGCTCAATTCCAGTCCAGAGTCTTGATTGCTTAGATTCATTCTGACTCTGACAACACTAACAGAAGTGTGTGCTCAGCATAAACTGCAAAATCTTAGGGCATATCTACACTGCCCCTCTGTTTGGACTATGGGAGTGTGAATAGCAGAGTGCACTGAAGTTTTGCACTTTCTCTCTCCCACATGGGGGCTGAGGACCCGAACTAAAAGATTCCTACTTCACATTCATGTAATCCTGTTTGACAAGGGAAGCGAGCTAACAAAAAAATAAATATGGTCCCACTTCATAAAATAGAGACAAAAAGATTAGGGATGTGCCAAGTAGGTTTTCCTTTTCTAACATTAGGTAAATTACTCTCAGTTTCAGAAAACCAGGTTCTGCGTTAACTGCTGTGAAAACAACTTATAGATCAAGTCATCATTCCTACCAAGTAACTTTTTTACTTAAGGAATCCCTCCAAATTTTAGGAGGTGTATTGGACCGGAGTAAAGAAAACCTACATTTCTTGACCTATGAAAATCCATCCTGCAGCTCTTTGTTCGGGGTGGGAGTGGCTAGGGAATCTGCACTTTTGAAAATCAGGCCACTTATGGATTTAGGAATCTATCTTTAGGCACCTGCTTTCGAAAATCTCTGCCAGTGTTTCCATATCGGGGAGTGCCTAGCCTATATACGAACTGGGACTAGAAAAAATGTTTCTTACTCCTGGCCCCACCAGTCCTACACTGAGGACAGTCTGAAGAAAGCACAAAGGAAAGACCTGTCCAGGGAGAGGTGGGAATAAGAGCTTGGAGGGAATTCTCAGACAGCCCTGAGGCAATGTATAGGCCCCAATCTAGTGCAAGAGCAAAGAGAAGGAAGAGTTCAAATCATGTAGCGCTGATATAGAATAGATACAGAAAAGGATTTTGGTTATCGAAGACTTACTTACATAGTTACTTGATTAAATGCTCCTTTGGCTGAAATGAGACTTTTATAAAGTGATTGTGGAGCACACAGCTATAATTTCTGGATTCGCAATTCTCTATCAACAAGCTCTAGGCAACAAAATGCCAGTGTTTTTACATCTGTAGTCTTCCCTGTGACACTAGTTGAATGTCCATGGGACAAACTTCAGGAGAGCAGGTCTATAGAGTAACAGAGCTTGTTTTGTGGCATTCCTCAGGGTCACAGACAACACTTCTGCCAAAGGAAACGGAAATGTGTCCTTAAAAGGAAAAAATGTTTATTTTATGTGTGATTGTTGCTATATGGCAGTGTAGCTTTTAACTGATGCTCAGGTTGATACTGTACAATACCATTCATTCTTCAAAGGCTTAGACGTTTCAGAAAGGGTTAGTCATTAGTTAAAGAATAAAGCACAAAGACAGTGAAAGAGACTGATTCAGTAGATGAAAGGGAGACAGTAGACTTCCTGATGGAGCAGCACATGTGAGAGTGACATGCAGCTATAGGGAGAGGGGAGGAGGAGGCCAAGCATGGTGAACAGATGGGCCTGAGACTAGAGAAGATGAAGCCATTGTGTGAGCAGTCAAATCCAGAACAGTCTAGGGATTCAGAAAGACCATAAAGGAGGAATTGAAATAGTCAAGTTGGGTTGTGATTGTGACAAGAGGGAGATCACAATAAGGGGGAGTTTGGGCAATGTTCCAGAAGAGGGGAGATAAATGAGCAGAGCAAGTTAGAAGTGACTCCTAGTCTTAGCAAAATTATATTCTGGGTTAACCAAAGGGAAAGTCTAAGATGCTTTATACCCGGAAGGAAGATTTCACTCTTTAGAGCATCCAAGAGTAGAATGATTGGTACAGCATTAAATGAGCAGAAGGAAGAAAGACAGTTGAATGAGGAAACAGAGGGAGGAGAGAGTAAGTTGAGGGACATGTAAGACTGGTATCATCTGTATCAGCATGATGTCCAGCACTTAAGCTAGCAATGAGAGGTCACAAAGGGTGTCAGGAAAAGAGAACAAGAAGAGGGCCAAAGATGGAGCCTCCAGAGTGGAAGGGATGAAGGAAAGAGATCGTCTCTATCAGAAATGAAAAGAGAGTCATTAGAGAGAGTTCAAATCAGCACAGGAGAGGTGGCTGAAAGGGAAAGAGTTTCTTGTTCAAAATACTCTAGAACAGACAGACTGAACAATATGATTATATGGAAAGCTGTGCCACTAATTGCTAAGCTGCTGGAATATCATTTATTGGAAAATGTATTTGAATAATGCCACAGTAGAATGAATTATTCATTGAACAATTGTATCATTCAGTTAGGTCTACAGCAGCTTGAATAATATGTATTGAATAATTCATTCAATGAATAGTGTATTATTTAATTAATAATTTCCCCCAGATTTTGACCATCTTTGCTAACTATGTTAGCAGTAGAAAAAGTACCTTTGTAAAGAGGAGAATGGGGAATTAAGAAAATGTGAGAGGGAAATGAGCCAATGGCAAATGGAGCTAATCCATCAGGAGTTTGTGGGGCAGAGAAGGAGGGATACTTTCAGGAGGTACTGGTGAGGGAAGGACACTGGGAGTCACCAGGGGAGCACGCAGGGAAAGAGTGGGGAGTAGTGTGTTGCTGTAGAATAAAAGCAGTGGAATGCAGAGGTGGATCAGAGAGAGCAGGTTGTCAGCCTGGGAAGTGAGGGTGAGGCCCACGAGTTGTGTGTACAGGCTTGGAACTGGCCTAGCAAGCTGTGCAATGGTGACATTTTTTTCTGTGTAACCATTGTTGATTTAAAATATCAATTCTGTTCACTACAAGACATAGTCTTGCTTTATGGGTGGCTTTATGACAGAGGAGAGAAGGTGATGGAAACCATTGGGAAAGACACTAAGGGAATGGGGTGGGTGCTGAGAGTCACTGAGGAGGGCACAGGAAAACAGAATGTGGAAAATATGTTGAGACATCAACTTCACTTTGTGGACAGTGAAGTCTAGTGACTAGAGCAGGTTACAAGATGCCAGACCTGATTCTATTCAGAGTCACCCTGATCATGTCACTTCTGGATTGACTTTCAAAGGTACTAAGCACCCACAAATCCCACTGAGGTGAATAGGAGCTGCAGGTGCTCATCACTTTTGAAAATCAAGCCACAACCCTCAGTGCCTTAGTTTCTTTATCTGTAAAATGGAGGTGATAATATCAACTCTGAGAATAGATTTCAGATGCTTGGGTGAAAGGTGCTATGGAAATGCCAAGTGTAATAATTTAACACTGGGAAATTATTTTTGTCTAGGGTCTTTCATTGGTCAGATACCCCCTTGTCCATCCTAAAATGAGTCAAACTGAAATACAAATGTAAATTTCAATACTTGTCATTTTTTGGAGCCTACAAGAAACTAGCCAGCAAAGATATTTACTTCTTATATTCCTTTAGCAAACAAACCCACCTCCGCTGAACTGTGTACTGGCCCTAGTTCATTATTATTTATAATATGACAATGTTTAGTGGTGCCAATTGACCACACTGGTGTAGACATGTCAAAAACACAGAGTAAGAGACAGAATCCCTGCTCTGAAGAGTTTACAGTCTAAAAGAGACAGACAAAAGGTAGGAGGGAAAACAGAGGCAACATCATTTACCAAAGGCCATGCTGCGGGTCAATGGGAGAGGTAGGAATAGAAGAACCCAGGTCTCTTGTCTAGTTCCTGAGCTGCTGTAGCATGCTGAGCTATTGTTCTGCCTTATTAATGTTAACCTCTCATTACATCAGGTCTAGCATTAGCTTGTAAGCCCATAAGAGCACAGCTCATGTCCTTTTCTCTCTCAGAAGGAGGCACCTAGCACTCTTTTGGGTGCCATAATAAGTAATATTTTAAGCAGAATTTCCATCCTTCACAGGCCAGTATAATAGTGGTTAAAGTATCAGAGGGGTAGCTGTGTTAGTCTGGATGTGTAAAAGCAGCAAAGAGTCCTGTGGCAACTTATAGACTAACAGACGTATTGGAGCATGAGCTTTCTTGGGTGAATACCCACTTCGTCAGATGCATGTGGTTAAAGTGTGTATGTATAATATGTAAAAACAGTAGCCTGGGTATGTACGTGCTAAATATGTACAGGAATGGTGGTGGACAGAAGTAAATGGAGGAAGGCTGGTCATTTGGTTGTGGCCCTGGACTGGTACTCAGTAGATTTTTGGTTTTATTCCTTGCTCTGCTATTGACTTCCTATGTAACCTTAGGGAAATCATGTAATCTCTCAGGGCCTCAGTTCTTTGCCTGTAAAATAGGGGTAATACTTCCCTTTTCCACTCTTGTCTGTCTTGTCTATTTAGAGTGTGAGCTCATCAGAGCAGGAACTTTCTGTTACTTTGTGCATGTACAGTCCTGCCACAATGGGATCCTGTTCTCGGTTGGGGCACTGAGGTGCTATTTTAATAAAATAATTAATAATGATAATAAACCACTTGGGTATAATTCTCTGATCTGTTACAGACTCTCTGGGTGACTGGGGGCTAGTCACTTAATCCTTCTATGCCTTAGTTCCTCATCTCCAAAGTGAGAGAAATATTTTTTCTCTACCTCTTTGGGGGCATGTTAAGGTTAAATTCATTGATAGTGTTTCCTAAATTTTTGAAAACTTTCATCAGGAAAATCAAACTAATCATCTACCTCCACTCCTCAACAGCCCAGCCATGTGCTGCTAAATATTGAGGCACTCAGACATGATAGTGATGAGTACTGTACAAGAATCTAGACAGATGTTACTCAAGATCCTGATTTAGATCGAAATAAGGCAGATTTTTAACATCAGCTGACAATTTCTTCTTTAAATCAAAACACCTGCCCTCCTTCCCCACCCACCCCCAGAGAATGTGTGGAAAGATCAAAATAGTTTGCATTTAGGGGAGAATATCATCCACAAACTCCCTCCTTAGTGTTTGTCAGAAGCTTAACTCTGATTAGCTCTTTTTTTTTTAATAGCTAGTAGTTGCATTGCTTCATCTCACTAACATTTTATATTTGCATTTGAAAAATTAAAAGCACCATTTAACAAGCCAGCAGCTATGAAGTATGATGTTCTGCCAGAGTGTGGTGTTTTTAATTATTTTCCACATCACACAGGACTGATTCTGGGAGGAATAGTAACTATCAGCCATCACCTTTTCTGTGTATCTTAGTAAATTAGGTAATCAAGTGAAAATGATACTTGAAATATCCAGGATTACATAAAATACCAAAGTAGTTGTCTGTTCCATATCTACACAATAAATATTGCAGTTCTCATAAGCACAGTGAAAAACCTATAACCATTCTACCTCATGTTCTCCTCTTACAGAGAAAAGCTACTTCTACGGTATCCACAGCAATGATCCCAGGTATTAACAAGTGTTGTTACACTGCTTGGGTCATTCCTGTAAGGATCGTCAGAGGACAGAAGCATTACAATCACAAGGCAAGGGATTTCAACTTTGGAACTTACTGAAAAAAATGAAATTAAAACATATGGACTGTGGGTCATAGATGGCTACATTCCAGTTTGTAACAATTAATTGTTTAAAAATTATATCAACAGTGCATGGGAAAACTTACTGCCATTTTACAAGGCTTATACTTAATTAGAATTGCATATGCATTTGACACTTTCTGAAAGGAAACTTTCACACACACACACACACACACACACACACACACACACACACACACACACACACACACACACACACACAACCTCCCCCCAACTGGTTTCTTATTGAATAAAAACACATTTTATTAGAAGAAGAAAATCTTACTTACCTGAACAGCAACAGGTGATGATTAAAATTGAACCAGCAGTTTTCTAGTATCATTAACAATTAATGACTCATTTCCCAGAAAGGGAGTAATTGCTTTAAGCTGTGAAAATGGAGTCCAGTTGTTTCCTAGGTAGTATAATCTAAACAGGTGTAACCTGATCCCTTGTTCTGGCATATTATTCAAATGAGGACTACAGTGTGTCTAGTGCTGTCACGAAGATGTATGTTGAGTAACTTGAGGCTAGAAACTATTTAATGCTACACACGTAATTTTTCTCTCTTATCCCATACACAAATATTAACTCTAATGAAGGGCAGCAGTTCTTTGCGTCTTTTCTTACACTATCACAGGTAGAGCCTCAACAGTGAATGACAAATTTGACATGGTATGGCAGAGGGAAATGGTTCTCAAGCTGACATCTGATCACTGATGGTCTATGGAGGACATTTAGTCTTCCGACTCACAAAGTGTTTCAGTGAAGGCCAACTAGCACCCCAAAATGATACTAAACCTTATTTACAAAGAATTAGAACTTATGTATACAAATTCTAGAAAGAAATAACTAAGGTATCCAGTCTGTTCCCTTTTTCCAGATACTGTAATCCCACCTGATTTACACAGTCCACCCACCATTAACTGTCTCCTGAAATTTGCAAAGATATGTGCAAAGATTGTTATAACAAGAACTGTCCTTCACTGAAACACACTTTCAGTCTGAACACTTTTTAAACAAAGCTTTTCGTTTGTGAATTGGCTGTGTTCTCCACCCTCACCCACTCCCACCATGCACTCCAGAAAGCTTTAAAATGGGTTGGACTATACAACCCCCAGGAAGAGAGCACTGCAAGATCCATCAAGGCTGAAATCCCCTCTTGCAGACCTTAACAAGGCCAGAGGAGCAGGTGTGAGGAATAGCTGGGTGGTATAACTGAACAGTGGAGGGGAGAAGGGGAACCTTTTATCCGCATGGAAAAGTTTAACCATGTCATGTTTTATACCTAGGATACCTTGAGCATTTAGGATACATTTTTCAGAGAAGCCCCTAAATAATGGAGGAACGTAAGTCCCAGTGACTTTCAATGAGACTTAGGCTCCTTTTAATGTTGATAAAAGATTCTGTCTTTCCCTGACCATCTTTGTGCATCTCTGGCCCCCTGTACACATCCCACTTTGTGCCTTACATCATCACTCTACCTCCCTCCCATCTGCCCCAGCCTGGACCCCTGCATCCCTGCCTCTCCATAATGAGATGCGGAGAACACAGCATACAGCACATCCACACCTGCACTTACAGAATTAGTTTATACTGCCCCATATCTGCTGTGATTAATGCTTTTGTTCATCTTTATTCTATTTCATTATTATTATTGTTACCTCTTTTGACCCAAGCAATTAGACAAAACTTGGGGTCTTGCAGGTTGTTTTCATTGGAAGGAGAAAATGATGATAGTAAGTTATTTCTTTGATGCAATCCTGTTTATTTACAAAGAACTTACACAAAATTCTGTTTCCCTGAAAACAGTAGGAATCAAACAGCAAGGGACTTTCTTTGCTCACAGTTCCAAGCATCTTTCCAGCCAGCATTTTGCCCAAAAGTCTCGCTCTTTCTCTTAGGACCACACTACAGGTACGTCTCTGGTTGTCATGGGGGGCTTCCTTGCTGCTTTCTCTGTGTGCGTCTGTGTTGTTTCTATTCTCTCTCTCATACACACACAGCTCTGTCAAACAATATCCAGCCTCCTGCATTTGCATTTAGACCCCAGGGAATACCATTCAGACTGCACAGTTCAGTGCCTATTCTAGCCTTGTATGTGGCCTGTGTTTTGGGCAGTGGCTCCTGTTGTTCCAGCTACCTATTTAAATGTACTTTGGTCACTGTATTAAATTGATTATTTTAATTATTCTTATGTCCAGCTATGTATTGAGTTGATTTCTAATGCATGAGCAATGTAGCAAACATACATATCCTATTCTAACATATCTTACTATGTGTCAGAGTCTCAATCTTCCTATACTTCCTATACTTATTTTGATTTTTAGGAAGATTTTCTATAGGATTTGATTGTGCTGGTAAATAACAGAGAATAAATTGACAGCCTGAATTTATTCCCTGGTTAAGATTTCTTAATAGTAGAATGTACTTATACAATAGATATATAGATATACAGGATTCCCAGATTAAAAACTATATTGAACTGAAGACAAAGTTTAGCATTTATCAGTAATTTAAAGATGAAAATATTACAGGGATGTTGTAATTATCCTCAAAACAAGCATTGCTAACCCAGGAAATTCAGAGTGAAGGCAAAAATGTCAAGAACATAAGAGTATGAAAAATGTATCTTAGTCACCAAAACTATGCCCTGTAGTGGCATCAAGAGGAAAAGAAAAATGAAAAAACATGAATTTGCCTTTTAAAAATCAATGTAATCTACTACCAAAACCATTTTGCATTAATCACAGTTGTACGGTTGTTGTGTGGTAACACCATAGGATAGAGCTACGGCTGTCCTGGTGCCTTAGCTGTGCAGAACACCCATCTTTACATCTCCATCTCATCTCATGCACAAATGCTAAACTGCCTCTTTGTAAATGTTGTCACCAACCCTGTCTGCTTGAAGAAATTAATTAATTACTTAATAATAGTTCTTTCCTGTAGGTCTCTCTCATTTTGTATCAGATGTCTGTCTACTTAGAGATGCCTACCCAGTCTACCAATCCTACAGAGTTTATAAACTGCACAGGGCCCAAGAGTGTGTTGACTTCAGTGTCTCTGTCTAGTCCTGTGGACTTTGTAATCTCTGCAAACTCCACAGAACAGGGGGTCTCCATCACTAGCTTCTATTATGGATACTGTAGTAAGGGATGTTCCTGAGACACCTGGATACAGGACTGGTTTTACTTGTGGTGTGGGAAACAATAACGAGAGGTCAGCACTGTGAATCTTTCTCTCCTCTCTTTTCAATAGAAACCTGATTTTCCACTCCACGGGGACATTTTTTGTTTTGGTAGCATCCTGTTTCCAATTCCATTATTGAACGTCACAAATTAAACAGGTGCCATTCATGAATGAAAGTGGAACTGAACAAAACGTTGTTTGTCTTCCAAGTTAAATCCACTTCAAATGATTAATAAGCTTTTTTGGTATTTGAAAAACAATTTGTTTAATCTTTGATGACAAGCAAGGTTGTACGATGTAGTCCACTCATTTCCCACAGATGACACTGGCTAATAAAAAACATCAACGTCAGAAATATATACGGCATTGTGTAAAACAGAGAAGTTCACGTCTAACAGGATCGTTTGTTTATAACATCATTATTTTCTTAAAACTGCTTTGGCTCATCAGTGACTGGATCCATACAAGTATAACCTGGAGCCTGGATTCCTTGTGCACACGCAACTCTCAGTGATTTCAGTGGGAGTTACACAGATGTACGGTAATGGCTGAAAAATCAGGGCAAAGAATGCATGAACTAAGTAACACATGCGTAATAATTCATAGGGGTACCTCGGTCTAGCTAGACACTTTGTTTTCTGCATTTATATTTTTTTAATAAGGCAACATTTTGTTGTATATGCCTTAGTGAAATAATTACCTTTTTTCCCCTTAACTGTGAAAAGGGTGAGGACATTATAATAATATCATTTACAAAATGTCGTCCCCTTCCTCAGCTGCTCCACACAGAGATGCTCAAGGCTGTTTTGGGGGAAAAAAATCACCAAATAGTAAACACTAATTCAAACAGTGTAAAATAAGTACACAGTGTAAAAACACCATTATAAAAATCAAAGTAAAACATTGTAACCTCCCTTCATATGAGAAGAAAAATTGAAGCCTGTGTCAAGATCAAGCTCATGAATCAAGATGTCTCCCACACAGCAACCCTCTCTATTGCAAGCAAGCGGTGTTCTGTATCTATGACAGATATGTAACTAGGAGCCCATCCATGTATTTTAATATTATGGCCATTTGTTTACTGGAACTCTGAGTTGTAGCATCTATAGTTCAAAGACCACCCTAACCTTTCATCTTGTATGGTCTTTGACGTAATCGGGGCCTGTGTGGTGAGGGAGCAAGGGGCTGAGGCACAGCAAAACTAGCTATTGTGTACTGTTGTTATCATAAACTGGCTATTGTGTTCTGTGTTGATATCAACTGGATGGAATATCAGAACTGCTCAAATGTATTGTAGTGCTAATAGTGATTCTATTGTGCCTCAAGTGATGGGGTCTGAGCTTTTAGAACATTGGGATCTGTTATGAAGTTGTGAGTGGCCCTGGTGTGCAGTGAATTCCCAAGTGAATTCCCTCTATTTAAAAGAAAAAACAAACAAGCAAGCAAACCACTCAGTGTTAGCTCTAGGTCTGTTCCTGCCAGCAAGGCTGAAAGAGAGAGGTGTTTTTGTGTTTCCTTCTCATAGATGGTATTCAGATACCACAGGGATGGACAACCTTATAAACACTTAGCTAGATAGCCATAGATATGTTACAATTCTAGTATTTACATAGCATCTTCCACAAAAAGATCTCAGACCACTTTATGAACATTCATTAATTAATGCCCAACAGCCCATTAAGAAGATAAATATCATTGTATTCATAGGGAGGAAAACTAGATGACTTTCCCAAGATCACACAGCAAGTCAATGGCAAAGCCAGCAATAAAATCCAGGATTCTTGACACTCAGGCCCAAACCCTTAAAGGTATTTAAACACCTAATTCCCATTGATTTCAGTGGAAGTTAGATGCCTAAATACCTTTGAGGATCTGGTGTGTGTACTCTAAACACATACATATCACCACACACTCAGTGTCAGGCCTGTGGGACAGAACATACATTGGAGTACCTTAAAAAGCTCTCTCTTCTCTCTCAGCCCAAGAAAAGAAAGTAACCTCACTAATACAATTAGGAGTCCTTGTGGCACCTTAGAGACTAATGAATTTATTTGGGTATAAGCTTTTGTGGGCTAGAACCCACTTCATCAGATGCATGGAATGAAAAATACAGTAGGCAGGTATAAATTATACAGCACATGAAACGATGGGAGTGCGGGGGTCAGTGCTAACGAGGCCAATTCAGTTAGGGTGAATGTGGCCCATTCCCAACAGTTGACAGGAAGGTGTGAGTATCAACAGAGGGAAAATTACTTTTTGTAGTGACCCAGCCACTTCCAGTCTTTATTCAGGCCTAATTTGATGGTGTCAAGTTTGCAAATTAATTCCAGTTCTGCAGTTTCTCCTTGAAGTCTGTTTTTGAAGTTTTTTTGTTGAGGAATGGCCGCATTTAAGTCTGTTATCGAGTGTCCAGGAAGATTGAAGTGTTCTCCTACTGGTTTTTGAATGTTACAATTATTGATGTCTGATCTGTGTCCATTTATTCTTTTGTGTAGAGACTGTCCGGTTTGGCCAATGTACATGGCAGAGGGGCATTGCTGGCACATGATGGCATATATCACATTGGTAGATGTGCAGGTGAATGAGCCCCGATGGTGTGGCTGATGTGGTTTAGGTCCTATGATGGTGTCCCTTTAATAGAT
Organism: Gopherus flavomarginatus; assembly: GCF_025201925.1. Lineage (NCBI taxonomy): Eukaryota > Metazoa > Chordata > Testudines > Testudinidae > Gopherus > Gopherus flavomarginatus. Next base: position 149,847,115 of record NC_066620.1, on the reverse strand, counting down.
ATGCAGACGGAGTTGGCAACAGGGTTTGTTGCAGGGATTGGTTCCTGGGTTAGTGTTTCTGTTGTGTGGTGTGCAGTTGCTGGTGAGTATTTGCTTCAGGTTAGGGGAGCTGTCTGTAAGCAAGGACTGGCCTGTCTGCTAATGTCTGTGAGAGTGAGGAATCACCCTTCAGGATAGGTTGTAGATCCTTGATGATGCGTTGGAGAGGTTTTAGTTGGGGGCTGTAGGTGATGGTTATTGGCGTTCTGTTACTTTCTTTGTTGGGCCTGTCCTGTAGTAGGTGACTTCTGGGTACCCTTCTGGCTCTGTCAATCTCTTTCTTCACTTCCCTAGGTGGGTACTGTAGTTTTAAGAATGCTTGATAGAGAATCTGAAGATGTTTGTCTCTGTCTGAGGGATTGGAGCAAATGCAGTTGTATTTTAGGGTTTGGCTGTAGACAATGGATCGTGTAATGTGGTCTGGATGAAAGCTGGAGGCATGTAAGTAAGTATAACGGTCAGTAGGTTTCCGGGATAGAGTGGTGTTTATGTGACCATCCCTTATTTGCACTGTAGTGTCCAAGAAGTGGATCTCTTGTGTGGACTGGTCCAGGCTGAGGTTGATGGTGGGTGGAAAATGTTGAAATCTTGGTGGAATTCCTCAAGGCCTCCTTCCCATGGCTCTAGATGATGAAAATGCCATCAGTGTAGTGCCAGTAGAGTAGGGGTGTTAGGGGACGAGAGCTGAGGAAGCGTTGTTCTAAGTCAGCCATAAAAATGTTGGCATACTGTGGGGCCATGCAGGTGCCAATAGCAGTGCCACTGACTTGAAGGTATAAATCATCCTCAAATCTGAAATAGTTGTGAGTGAGGACAAAGTCACAAAGTTCTGCTACCAGATTTGCTGTGACATTATCGGGGATACTGTTCCTGACGGCTTGTAGTTCATCTTTGTGTAGAATGTTGCTTTAGAGAGCTTCCACATCCATAGTAGCTCGGATGGTGTTTTCTGGAATATCACCAATGGATTGTAGTTTCCTTAGGAAGTCAGTGGTGTCTCAAAGATAGCTGGGAGTGCTGTTAGCGTAGGGCTTGAGGAGAGAGTCCACATAGCCAGACAATCCTGCTGTCAGGCTTCCAATGCCTGAGATGAATGGGCATCCAGGATTCCCAGGTTTATGGATCTTGGGTAGCAGATAGAATACCCCTGGTCAGGGCTCTAGGGTGTGTGTCGTTGTAGGGAGTTTCTGGAGCAGATGGTGCAGTTTCTTTTGGTACCTCTCAGTGGGATCAGAGGGTAATGGCCTGTAGAATGTGATGTCAGAGAGTTGACTAGCAGCCTCTCATTCATACTGTGACCTATTCATGATGACTACAGCACCTCCTTGTCAGCCTTTTTGATTATAAGGTCAGAGTTGTTTCTGAGGCTGTGGATGGCATTGCGTTCTGTATGGCTGAGGTTATGGGGCAAGTGATGCTGCTTTTCCACAATTTCAGACCGTGCACATCAGCAGAAGACTCTATGTAAAGTCCAGTCTGTTGTTTCGACCATCAGGAGGAGTCCACGCAGAATCCTTCTTCTTGTACCATTTGTAGGAAGGTTCTGGGGTTAGTGTGCTGTTCAGTGATGTGATGGAAATATTTCTTAAATTGGAGATGGTGAAAGTAGGTTTCCAGGTCACTGCAGAACTGTATCATGTTCTTGGGGGTGGTGGGGCAGAAGGAGAGGCCCCAACATAGGACAGCCTCTTTTGCCGGGCTAAGAGTATAGCTGGATAGATTAACAATAGTGTTGGGTGAGTTAAGGGTACCACCAGTTAGGGTGGATGTGGCCCATTCCCAACAGTTGATAAGAAGGGGTGAATATGAACAGAAGGAAAATTACGTTTTGTAGTGCTAACGAGGCCAATTCAATCATGGCGGATGTGGCCTGAATAAAGACTGGGAGTGGCTGTGTCACTACAAAAAGTAATTTTCCCTCTGTTGATAACTGACCCCTTCCTGTCAACTGTTGGGAATGTGCCACATCCACCCTAACTGACTTGGCCTCGTTAGCATTGACCCCCGCACTTGGTAAGGCAACTCCCATCTTTTTATGTGCTGTATATTTATACCTGCTTAATGTATTTGCCACTCCATGCATCTGATGAAGTGGGTTATATCCCATGAAAGCTTATGCCCAAATAAATGTGTTAGTCTCTAAGGTGCCACAAGGCCTCCTCGTTGTTTTTGCTGATACAGACTAACACGGCTACCCCTCTGAAACCTCTCACTAATACAGCTGTTCATGCAAGTATTTTACAGTAGCTTTCTTCATTAATTATATAAAGAGACAAAAATTAAGAGCAATAACAGTAGTAACCTTCATTCAGTACTGATTCTTTCTTTACTGCTCTGTGGATTAAACACAAAACCAGCTGGCCAGCACATGCTACCGAAACAAGCTACCAGCTTAGCAGATGGTGTATTGTGAGTTAAATATTGACACAAAGGACAGATGTACCACTGAGCTCTTTCCCTTTATTTTCCTCACTCTGTGATATTTGCAAATAGCAATGGATAACTCAATTTGTATGGACAAAATGTAGACTTAGGTTTCACAGTAGACAAGCTGACCAATGGTATCACACATACTTCCATTTAGAAGACAGCAGACAGTCTGAGCATTGTTATTATATGAAAGTAAAGGATATGAAAAAAATAAAGCTGGGGATTTTACACAACATTATTAATCATTTGCCCCTTTACAAATAGGACATAGAAAACCAAAGAATAATATGACTGTGATTTAAACACATCCATTGGTTTTAGACATGGGCCCAAGAACCAGAATTCAGATCCAAATGCCAGAAATATGGCTGTTTAATCCAAACTTAATAAAATTGAATTTGTTGGGTCTAACTGGGCTTGCAGATGTGTATGTGTGTGCAACCACTGTTGACATTTGTAGGGATGTTCAGACCCCAGGAATCTGCAGACTTGGGCACCTTTGTGTTTTTTCTTTACATTCTTTTTAGAATTCACAGATAACTGCCACTAGTCCATGTAGCCTCAAGTATACTTACATACCCACTGGAAAAATCTGGAATGTTTTTCATTTGGTTTTCTATGTTTGAATAAACAAGAAGCCCATTGTGCCAAAACTCTCGTGTCATCCATTTGTAAACAGTTTCCTCATGCCTTGAGGCCTGGTTACTGCAAATGGAAAACAGTGTTCAAAAAAAGAAAACAACAGAATAAAAAAGAAAGAGAAAGTCAAAATCAAAGTATTGCAGGAAGAAGGCAGGTGTGTGTGAGAAAGAGAGTGCATTAGGGAGACTTCCTTATTCCCGCAGAAGTCTCAAATGTTTTACATTTCCTTTTGGGGTGCAGGAGAGACAGGGAAGGGTCTTGTGAGGGTTGTCTTTGTACCAGTGCTTTATTATGTTTCATGAATTAATATATATTTCACTTCTCTCATAGTTTTCTATCTCCAAGGAAAAAAGATTTTTCATAGATGCCTACTCCTCTCAAATATTTTCATCTAATTTTGAAAGTGGAATGCCAAGCACAGGTTCTCAAGATGCATATCACTGTAGCTAGGCTTTATACTGTCTTCGTGTTTGATTTGGCTAGAATCCATGAGTGTCTATGATTAGCAGTATTAATTGAATCTAAACCTCAACCATCTGGGATGTCAGGTTTGTCTGTTCCCCTTAGGGCTTCGATTCTCATCAGAAATTTCAGCCAACAGAAGGATTGATTGACAAAAGACTGGATATCTATAAAATACTTTTCTATTTAAAAACCACAAAATGTCAATGTTCTCTTAATCTTAATCTTCCCTAATGGGAATGTTTCATACCCCTTCAATTCTTGGGAACTGCATTAAAAATAACATGTAAAAGGTGACCTAAAGGGTGTTAAAGTGGCTTATGAAAACTAGGAAGCAGGTTTTATAAAGCAACAAAGAGTCCTATGGCACCTTATAGACTAACAGATGTATTGGAGCATGAGCTTTCGTGGGTGACAAGAAGTTGTGAGGAACGGTGGGGTGGGGGGAAATAGTTTTACTTTGTGTAATGACCCATCCACTCCCAGTCTTTATTTAAGCCTAATTTAATGGTTTCCATTTTGCAAATTAATTTCAATTCAGCAGTCTCTCATTGGAGTCTGAACAAGAGGCTGCTAGGCAGCTCTCCAACACCACATTCTACAAGCCATTACCCTCTGATCCCACTGAGGGTTACCAAAAGAAACTACACCATCTGCTCCAGAAACTTCCTGAAAAAGCACAAGAGCAAATCTGCACAGACACACACCTAGAACCCAGAGCAGGGATATTCTGTCTGCTACCCAAGATCCATAAACCTGGAAACCCTGGATGTTCCATCATCTCAGGCATTTGCACCCTGACAGCAGGATTGTCTGGCTATGTAGACTCCCTCCTCAGGCCCTACGCTACCAGCATTCCTAGCTATCTTCAAGACACCACTGACTTCCTGACGAAACTACAATTCATTAATGATCTTCCTAAAAACACCGGCCTAGCCACTATGGATGTAGAAGCCCTCTACAACAACATTCCACACAAAGATGGACTACAAGCCATCAGGAATAGTATCTCTGATAATGTCATGGCAAACCTGGTAGCAGAACTTTGTGACTTTGTCCTCACCCATAACTATTTCACATTTGGGGACAACATATACCTTCAAATTAGCGGCACTGCTATGGGTACCCGCATGGCCCCACAGTATGCCAACATTTTTTATGGGTGACTTAGAACGCTTCCTCAGATCTCGTCCCCTAATGCCCCTGCTGCAAATGTCAACTGCTGCAAATAGACCATTTTGATTACCATTACAAAAAGTTTTTTTTCCTCTACTGCTGGTAATAGCTCACCTTAACTGATCACTCTCATTAGAGTGTGTATGGTAACACCCATTGTTTCATGTTCTCTGTGTGTATATATGTGTGTATATATGTGTGTATATATATATATATATATATATATATATCTTCCTACTGTATGTTCCATTCTATGCATCTGATGAAGTGGCCTGTAGCTCACAAAAGCTTTTGCTCAAATAAATTTGTTAGTCTCTAAGGTGCCACAAGTACTCCTGTCCTAATTATTTTGCAATTCTTGAGAATCCCAGAGCTGTGCTGCACCCATGTGGTGTGAGTGGGAATTACACTTCTTCACATTTCTTTTGAACACACATGGTTACAGTTTTGTTAGCTGGCTTCTTGTACCCCCACTATAAAAACTGTTTCAGCACCACTGTACTGGACAGTCCTGTTTTTGGATGGTTTGTCCCCCATCTGATACTGTGACAAAACCAGATGTTTCTTGGTCTGGTATCAGATAGGACAGACCAGGATCCTCAAACTGTGGGTCAGGATCCCAAAGTGAGTTGAGACCCTGTTTTAATGGGATCACCAGGGCTGACTTCAGACTTGCTGGGACCCAGAGCCGAAGCTGAAACCTAAGCCCCATCGTCCGGGGCCAAAGCTGAAGCCGAAGCCTGGGGCCTTCAGCTCTGGGTGACAGAGCTCAGATTACAGTCCCCTTGCCAGGGCGCACGGGGCTTTGCCCCTGCAGCTGGGAGAGCAGGGCTTGGGCAGGCTCAGGCTTCGGCTCTCCCTCCTAGGGACATGTTGTAATTTTTATTGTCAGAAGGGGGTGGTGATGCAATGAAATTTGAGAACCCCTGAGATAGAAGATGCCATTTTGAACAGTGCGCTGCTCCGCTCTCCACCCACATGACCTCAGCCACACGCTGCATGCAAGGTCAGACCAGTGGGGGCAAGGCAGTGCACTTCTGAAAATGATGTCCCCTGTATGCAGGGCCAGCTTTAGGAAGCGTGGGGCCCAATTCGAACTGTTTTGACGGGGCCCCGGCAGGGATGACTTAAAAAAAAAAGTGGGGCTTGTACTTACTGAGCGGTGCGCCGAGTCTTCGACAGTGGGTCCTTCACTCACTCCAGATCTTCGGTGACACTGAAGGACCTGCCGCCAAAGACCTAGAGGGAATGAAGTACCCACCGTCGAAGTGCTGCCGAAGACCCGGAGCGCCGCCGGGTGAGTAAAAATTAAAAAGGCCCTCTAGCCAGGGAAGGGATTCTCACTGGGCGCGGGGCCCTCTTTGACTTGGGGCCCTATTCGGGGGAATTGGTGGAATAGGCCTAAAGCCGGGCCTGCCTGCGTGGCATGATCTCGCACACACCGTACATCTGAGGTCATGTTGGCAGGGCCCTGCCATTCCCAGAGGAGTTGGAATGTGCAAGATTCTAGGAACATGTAAGTGGTCACTTTACAAAACAGCCACTGTACTTTCTCTGAGGGTCAAGCTTAGGACTATTAGGGTACGTCCACACTACAGCTTAAAATCGATATTAGTAAAATCGATTTTATAAAACAGGGTTTATAAAATCGATTTTACGCGTCCACACTAGGGCACATTACTTCGGTGGTGTGCGTCCATGGTCCCAGGCTACCATCGATTTCCGGAGCGGTGCACTCTGGGTAGCTCAGTAAAAGAATGGGACCAATAACTTTGATTTCCGTCCACACTAACCCTAAATCGATTTAGTAATATCGATTTTAGGGTTACGCCTTTCATTTAGCTGGAGTACATAAATCGATTTTAAGACCCCTTAAAATCGATTTTAAGTGCCTTGTAGTGTGGATGGTTACAGTGTTAAATCAATTTAACGCTGTTTAAATCGATTTAACGCTGTAGTGTGGACCTGGCCTTAGAGGGTGAGACTTCTCTGCTACCAACTGCACTAAGGTGACCGGCTAAGGTAATGATAGCCACTGCTACCTCGAGGGTCACTGGCACCTGATAGCAAAGCACCATTTAGTGCAGGGCAAAACAAAAGACAAGCTTGTGACAGATCCAGCCCACCTGGCTACCCCTAGAACTGCCCATTTAGCCCCCGTCTTGCTGCACAGAACCGTCCCTACGCTTCCTCCAGAGGGGTTGGCAGAGGGAAAGTCTTCGCTGACCAGGAACTGAGCTCATGTCCCAGCAGGGAGCGCCCCAAACCCTAACAAGTAGCGCACCAGGAGCAGGACCAGCTGCTCGCTCCCTGCACAGAGCTGACACAGCAGCGGGAGGAAGAGACGTGTGCGCCAGGCCAACTGCCCCGTGAGACGCTGGAGTCTAAACAGGGAGGACGGGGACCACAGCAGAACAGGGCAGCAAAGGAGCAGGGAGCAGCCTGCGCGGGCGTGTCCCAGCAGCGCCTCCGGCACGCAGCGCCCGCCGATCGCGCCCGGGGCGGGCTCGTGCCATGGAGGCGGCTGGGAGACACGTGACGTGACTGCGGGCGGAGCAGGGTACGGGCCGCGCGATCAGGGCCCTGTCTCGGGCGGCGCCGAGGTGAGAGCGGGGCGGGAGGCCGCGCTGCGGGGAGCCAAGGGTGGGACCCGCCGGGCCAACTGCGCTGCGGGGATCGGTCGGGCTTGCAACAGCCCCCGCTTCGGTGGGGCACGCCCCGCTCCCAGCGTTCACCGCATTCACCGCGTTCCCTCCTGCTCCCCCAGTCCCCTCCACCCAGTTCAGAGCCTCCCTGGTTAGTAGCGGGGGACTCTGCTCAGACCTGGTTGGGGAGCAGAGAAGCACCGAGGGGGCTGAAACTGGCTGCCGCATGCGGGGCCCGGGGGAGAGTATTTTTAAAAGTCCTGTGGATGTTTGCAAAACCTGCCTGGGCCCCGCCGCCCGCTCTCCCTGGAACAGTTTGTATAGTGGAGATGCTGAGAGCTATTGAACCAAACTGTAAACACTTCAAATCGGGGGGCTGCAGCTCCCCCCACACCACTAGTTCCAGCACCTGTGCTGCTCTCTGCCAGGGCAGGGGCCAAGGAAAATGACTGGTTAGTATAATTTATTAAAGGTCTTCCCCTGCACAGGGGTTTCCATCCTATCCCTCAAATTAGCAAGGTTTTGGGCAGTTCTGAATCTTGTTGATTAGGATCCTGTTCAGAAATTACTACAAGGGTTTTCAGTTAAATTGTTTTTTAAATATTTGAGCTGGGTTTAAAACAAAACACAACCCTGTGCCTCAGAGTGATGAAGAATTACCCATTATGAGTGTGATCATACCCATCCTTAAATCTGTAGTTTTTACATGGCACTAGTACAGTGTTGAGTACTAAGTACCTTTAGATGTCATTGAAGTACATAGGAGCTCACTCAGCGCCTTGCCGGATCAGGCCCATTTAAATGAATGGGGCTATTCATGGTCCAAAGCTGCAAGGTCCTGAACCACAGTTAACTCTGCGAGAGGCCCAGGACTGGCTTACACAAAAAATTTAGCTCAATCTAGCTACATCACTCGGATGTGAAAAAACTTACACCCATGAACACTGCAGTTAAGCTAGCCTAACCCCTGGTGTAGATGTGGCTAAGCTGACAAAATAATTCTTCCATTAAACTAGTTACTGCTGCTACAAGAGATGGATTACCTACACTGACAGAAAAACCCTTTCCCTCGATGCTGCTGTAGCACCTGTGGTGTAGACATGGCCTAAAATGGAGTTGCGTGCTGAGGATTCTGGGATCTGTGAGAACGATTTAAGCAAAATTAACTGACTTGTTTTGATCATATTTAGTTCTATCTCAGGGGTTCGGGGTGTGACATGCATTTTCAGTATGAAAATGAGACAAGGGTTTGAAAGAGCCCAGGGCGGGCCCATTTGAGAGTACAGTAGCCACACCGAATAAGATGAGTAGCATCCCACTACGGATCAAAAAGACAATGGCCCTCAAATTAAACTCCTATGGTAAGAGGGATAGTGTTGGGAATCACCAAATGAAGGCACATCAGTGTTGGGATCGACAACAACCAGTTGAAACAACCAGTTATCCAAGTGTGAGTGGCATAATTGTGAAGCACCAGAGGCAGTACTTGGCATGAGCAAAGGAGAACATAATACCAGAAAAACGCTGGTCTACGAAACATGAACTATAATTTGTTTTCTTTAAAAATCAGTATTCAAAAATGTCATTTTTTGTATTTTACCTTTAGGTAACAATTCATCATTAATCAAGATGTCCTCAGCACCTGAGCCCGCAAACATTAAAAAAGAAGCACCCAAAGAGAAAGACAGTCGAATTCCAGGACTCAGGGGTGTCCGTACAACCACCCTGTTCCGAGCTGTGAATCCAGAGCTTTTCATTAAACCTGTAAGAGGCTCCTTCAGAGACAATATGTTTAAAGATGTATTTTTGAGATACATTTAAAAAAACACACATTTAAGCTACCAGAGTTATAAGTACCACCTAAAATTATTTTTCAGTTATAATATTCTTCACATTTTCCCAGTTCAATTAGTTTGCATATTTGACATCACTTTGTGTATAGTCAGTTTCCCCCATATACTGTTAGACTGTTCTGTCATCTAATACTCCTGGGGGAATTCTGTGCCAAAAAATCCAAAATTCTGCATGTTTTATTTGTCAATATAATGCAATATAATCACACCAGTTTCAAACTACTATACAGAGGGGAGAAAAAATCACAAAAACTGTTCAGCATTTCTTAAACACATGAAGTTCAATAAAGACAAATGGAAAGTGCTCCACTTAGGAAGGAACGATCAGTTTCACACATACAGAATGGAAAGAGACTGTCTAGGAAGGAGTATGGCAGAAAGAGATCTAGGGGTCATAGTGGACCACAAGCTTAATATGAGTCAACAGTGTGATACTGTTGCAAAAAAAGCAAACGTGATTCTGGGATGCATTAACAGGTGTTTTGTAAACAAGACACGAGAAGTCATTCTTCCGCTCTATCTGCACTGGTTAGGCCTCAACTGGAATTTTGTGTCCAGTTCTGGGCACCGCATTTCAACAAAGATGTGGAGAAATTGGAGAGGGTCCAGAGAAGAGCAACAAGAATGATTAAAGGTCTTGAGAACATGACCTATGAAGGAAGGCTGAAAGAATTGGGTTTATTTAGTTTGGAAAAGAGAAGACTGAGAGGGGACATGATAGCAGTTTTCAGGTATCTAAAAGGGTGACATCAGGAGGAGGGAGCAAACTTGTTCACCTTAGCCTCTAATGATAGAACAAGAAGCAATGGGCTTAAACTGCAGCAAGGGAGATTTAGGTTGGACATTAGGAAAAAGTTCCTAACTGTTAGGATAGTTAAACACTGGAATAAATTGCCTAGGGAGGTTGTGGAATCTCCACCTCTGGAGATATTTAAGAGTAGGTTAGATAAATATCTATCAGGGATGGTCTAGACAGTATTTGGTCCTGCCATGAGGGCAGGGGACTGGACTCGATGACCTCTCGAGGTCCCTTCCAGTCCTAGAGTCTATGAATCTATGAAAGTTCACTTCCAAATACTTATTAACCAAGACCTTGCATTCCAGTTATAATCCTGGATTTTCATTTAAATTACATTACTTTTATTTTGGTGTTCTGTAAATTAAGACTGTTGCTCTAAATTGCTCAGACTTTCACTCATGACAATCGTACAGTTTTGCTAATCATTGTCCTGCATTTTTTTTAAATGGATAAGTATAGTAGCTCCTGAGCTGTAATCTAACCCCATTGTGCCTCTCTGGCACAGGAGAAAAAGGGAGAAAGCCCATCAACTTTCCTAGCTGAGTATTCCGTTACTGTCATTTACAATAAGGCTCCTTTACACCACTCTGACAAGGTAAAGGAGCCTTAATTGAATAAGGGCTTGTCTACGCTGGCACTTTACAGCACTGCAACTTTCTCACTCGGGTATGAAAAAACATCCCTCTGAGCGTTGCAAGTGTCAGTGCTGAAAAGTGGCACAGTTGGCAGTGCCTCAGCACTGGGAGTCATTCCCCTCATGAAGGTGGTTTTTTTACAGCGCTGAGAGCTCTCAGGGGCTTTCCCTGAACAAGTGACAGACCAGCTTTGAGAACCACTGGCCTAGATGGTAGTCACCAGCGTTGCGTCAATTTGTGTCATAGCTGTTTGCATAGGTCTCAAAACTGGCAGTGGTGTTAGTGTCATAAAGAGATGTCGCAGAGGGCCCCTGGTCACTTGGCATGCCGTGAGCAAAGAGCCTAATATACAGGATGGATCAAAAAAAACAAAATAGCTGACTAAAAGTGCATATTAATTTATTTTGACAGAACAAACCTGTTATGGCTTTTGGACTCATAACAATTACCCTGTGTGTGGCCTACATTGGTTATTTACATGCAACACAAGAGAATAAAAAGGACCTCTATGAAGCTGTTGACAGTGAAGGAGCCAGGTATATGAGGAGGAAGACTTCCAAGTGGGATTAAAGAAGCTGCTTAATAACAGAGAAGGGAAGAGGAGTAATTGGCAATGTAGGCACCTGAATTGTTAATGTTAAATTAGGTGTCTGCTAACTTTTCTATGCAATTCCTGGAATGATGTTTGTAAAATTTAATCTAATTTCTATTCCGTTTTACAATGCCATGCCTGTACCTATAAACTTTATAGAAGACATACCAAGTAATAAAATGTTAAAAACTGTTGTCTGAGTTGACGGTTACAGTATGTAGATAAAAGAAATAATTAAGTGTGAGCTGGAGACTCTAGTGATAAGTGACTTTAGAAATTTCTGTGATAGTTTGTCATCTTTTTATGGTCTGCTTTGGCAAGAAGGAAAGCAGTTTTAAAATTTGAGGGACATTGTGGGAAGTAGTAGATTGAGCTGCAGAAACTGCATTTTTAATATTGCAACAAAAGATATTTTTTAAAAAGACAGACCATCTAACAATTTTTTAAAAAATCCAGAACTCTAAATGCTGACCTGAAACGACCATTCAAAATGCTAATTTACTCTTTTATATAAATCCTTTGTTAAGACTCCTGTCCATTTGAGTGACTGGTTTTATTTCTAAATTAGTTTTAAAAACTACACGTACCTTCACTGGAAAATATATGCCATCAATTTCTTGTTAGTCACTGGAAACACTGGAAATTCTAAAATGGTGGGGGTATTTTCTTTATATAAAATATAGTTCAATTATTTTTATATTAATAAAATATACAAGGTTCTACAGTTTCTGAAATAATTACACACAAAACTATGTTACAAGAACATTAAGGTAGAAAAGTCAAGCATTCACAAGTTAGGAAATGCCAGAGTTAAGGTTGCCTGTCCAATTTAGCCTCCCTGTATATCTGCATTATAATCCAATCTTTAATTACATCAGGGGTCGGCAACCTTTCAGAAGCGGTGTGCTGAGTCTTCATTTATTCACTCTAATTTAAGGTTTTGCGTGCCAGTAATACATTTTAATGTTTTTAGAAGGTCTCTTTCTATAAGTCTATAACATATAACTAAACTATTGTTGTATGTAAAGTAAATAAGGTTTTTACAATGTTTAAGAAGCTTCATTTAAAATTAAATTAAAATGCAGAGCCCCCCAAATTGGTGGCCAGGACCTGGGCAATGCAAGTACCACTGAAAACCAGCTTGTGTGCCGCCTTCGGCACCCGTGCCATAGGTTGCCTACCCCTGAATTACATGATCACATACTATTTTTTCTACAGACCCATTACCTCTTTCCATTTCCTAACTTTTGAGTGCTTGACTTTGCAACCTTAATAATTTTCTTTTAATATAGGAAATGAGACAAAAAACTGTGTTTTTAATTAAGCCAACTGATAAAACTCTGTAGAGATTCATGCAGTGTCATATTGACACCTGTATGGGTCATTAGCAGGGTTGGAAACTTTATAGCCACTGCACATGACTCTGCCATGTGAGCTAACAGTAAGTTGCCATCCTCTGAATAGACTCGCACTAGAGGGGAATGAGGTACATACTTTTCTAGAGGGTTTCACTGATAGCCCAAGATTTGGTGGTGATGGGGGACTTCAACTATCCAGATATATGTTGGGAAAATAACACCGCGGGACACAGACTATCCAATAAGTTCCTGGACTGCATTGCAGACAACTTTTTATTTCAGAAAGTTGAAAAAGCTACTAGGGGGGAAGCTGTTCTAGACTTGATTTTAACAAATAGGGAGGAACTTGTTGAGAATTTGAAAGTTGAAGGAAGCTTGGGTGAAAGTGATCATGAAATCATAGAATTTGCAATTCTAAGGAAGGGTAGAAGGGAGTACAGCAGAATAGAGACTATGGATTTCAGGAAGGCGGATTTTGGTAAGCTCAGAGAGCTGATAGGCAAGGTCCCATGGGAATTAAGACTGAGGGGAAAAACAACTGAGGAAAGTTGGCAGTTTTTCAAAGGGACGCTATTAAGGGCCCAAAAGCAAGTTATTCCGATGGTTAGGAAAGATAGAAAATGTGGCAAAAGACCACCTTGGCTTACCCTTGAGATCTTGCGTGACCTACAAAATAAAAAGGCGTCATATAAAAAATGGAAACTAGGTCAGATCACGAAGGATGAATATAGGCAAATAACACAGGAATGCAGAGGCAAGATTAGAAAAGCAAAGGCACAAAATGAACTCAAACTAGCTATGGGAATAAAGGGAAACAGGAAGACTTTTTATCAATACATTAGAAGCAAGAGGAAGACTAAGGACAGGGTAGGCCCACTGCTCAACGAGGAGGGGGAAACAGTAACGGGAGACTTGGAAATGGCAGAGATGCTTAATGACTTCTTTGTTTCAGTCTTCACTGAGAAGTCTGAAGGAATGTCTAGTATAGTGAATGCTTACGGGAAGAGGGTAGGTTTAGAAGAGAAAATAAGGAAAGAACAAGTAAAAAATCACTTAGAAAAGTTAGATGCCTGCAAGTCACCAGGGCCTGATGAAATGCATCCTAGAATACTCAAGGAGTTAATAGAAGAGGTATCTGAGCCTCTAGCTATTATCTTTGGGAAATCTTGGGAGACGGGGGAGATTCCAGAAGACTGGAAGGGGGCAAATATAGTGCCCATCTATAAAAAGGGAAATAAAAACAACCCAAGAAACTACAGACCAGTTAGTTTAACTTCTGTGCCAGGGAAGATAATGGAGCAGGTAATCAAAGAAATCATCTGCAAACACTTGGAAGGTGGTAAGGTGATAGGGAATAGCCAGCATGGATTTGTAAAGAACAAATCGTGTCAAACTAATCTGATAGCGTTCTTTGATAGGATAACGAGCCTTGTGGATAAGGGAGAAGCGGTGGATGTGATATACCTAGACTTTAGTAAGGCATTTGATACGGTCTCGCATAATATTCTTATAGATAAGCTAGGAAAGTACAATTTAGATGGGGCTACTATAAGGTGGGTGCATAACTGGCTGGATAACCGTACTCAGAGAGTAGTTGTTAATGGCTCCCAATCCTGCTGGAAAGGTATAACAAGTGGGGTTCCGCAGGGGTCTGTTTTGGGACCGGTTCTGTTCAATATCTTCATCAACGATTTAGATGTTGGCATAGAAAGTACGCTTATTAAGTTTGCGGACGATACCAAACTGGGAGGGATTGCAACTGCTTTGGAGGACAGGGTCAAAATTCAAAATGATCTGGACAAATTGGAGAAATGGTCTGAGGTAAACAGGATGAACTTCAATAAAGATAAATGCAAAGTGCTCCACCTAGGAAGGAACAATCAGTTTCACACATACAGAATGGGAAGAGACTGTCTAGGAAGGAGTATGGCAGAAAGAGATCTAGGGGTCATAGTGGACCACAAGCTTAATATGAGTCAACAGTGTGATACTGTTGCAAAAAAAGCAAACATGATTCTAGGATGCATTAACAGGTGTGTTGTAAACAAGACACGAGAAGTCATTCTTCCGCTTTACTCTGCGCTGGTTGGGCCTCAACTGGAGTATTGTGTCCAGTTCTGGGCACCGCATTTCAACAAAGATGTGGAGAAATTGGAGAGGGTCCAGAGAAGAGCAACAAGAATGATTAAAGGTCTTGAGAACATGACCTATGAAGGAAGGCTGAAGGAATTGGGTTTGTTTAGTTTGGAAAAGAGAAGACCGAGAGGGGACATGATAGCAGTTTTCAGGTATCTAAAAGGGTGTCATCAGGAGGAGGGAGAAAACTTGTTCACCTTAGCCTCCAATGATAGAACAAGAAGCAATGGGCTTAAACTGCAGCAAGGGAGATTTAGGTTGGACATTAGGAAAAAGTTCCTAACTGTCAGGGGAGTTAAACGCTGGAATAGATTGCCTAGGGAAGTTGTGGAATCTCCATCTCTGGAGATATTTAAGAGTAGGTTAGATAAATGTCTATTAGGGATGGTCTAGACAGTATTTGGTCCTGCCATGAGGGCAGGGGACTGGACTCGATGACCTCTCAAGGTCCCTTCCAGTCCTAGAGTCTATGATTCTATGATTCGTTGACAGAAAAGGAATTGAGAGAGACAAGAATTTTGTGTTTCATTCCAAGCTCTAGTGATCACACAATCTTCAGCTCATTCCTCTTAAGAATGACCCTTTATGCCCCATCCACTCCAACCTGTCCCAGTCCTCTCTCTTCTCCTCCCATGGCTCCTTGTCCCAGTCCCATTCTCATCTAGTCAGTCCCAGTCTCCACTCCTAAAGCATTTTGTCCTGGTCTTGCTGCCCCAGAATCCCTGTCCCAACCCCACCCAGTTCTCCCCCTGCACTCTGGCTCCTTGTTAGATCTGTCTCCTCTCCCATCTTTACTCCTTTTCCCTGTCCCTTGCCCTACTAGTTAGTTGCAATCTCCTTGCCTAGCCAGTCCCAGTCTCCTCTTGCTCCTCATCTGATCTCAGTCTCTCCCTCCTAGCTCCCAGCCCTCACCTATTTCCCTTCCTGGCTCCCAAGCTCCTTGCATTCCAGTCACAGTCCCCCTTCCCAGTCTTCTTACCCCATCAGTCCCAGTCATCTCCCCCATCCCAGTGCCTAGTCCTCTATCTTCTGCCAGCCTCCAGTTCAAGTGTGCCCTCTACCTCTCCATGCAGGCTCCTTATCCCAATCTACTCACTTTACCTGTCTCCCTGCTCTGGATATGGTCCCCTCTGCATTTGAATCAGCAACTTGTTCCTCCATCCTGCTTGGACTCAGCAAAAGGGTCAGCAAGAGCAAATGAATGGCAAGCTCCCTGCTGTCAGTCCAGCTGCCCTGATTGGGACTTGTCACAGCCCAGAGCTGTTACAGCAGGAAAAACCCTGCTCAGCCCTGGGTTGAAGCATGCACAGTGCAGAGAGAATCTTTGGGATATTTAGTTATGAAAATCTAAGTCTCTACTGAGCATGTGCAAACTGATTTTTAAAGACTCTCATAACTTGGCCAAATGTGGGTGGCTTTTCAGTGACAGCAAAAAGCATGTTCCTGACACAAAGACCACCCTCTTCCAATTTTCAAGTCCCTGCTCCAAGGCTTGGGGGCACTACTAAAAGGTGGCTAGAATTTTTTAACATGGGCAAAACAAGATATTTTTTTCTAGCCTTTTGTTTTATAGGAGAGGATGAGAAGGAGCCTTGAGACTAACTCTTTCATTTAACAACTATTATGTGGAATTTTAACCAGATTATTCTTTAATTCATTAAAATATATTAAGCCTACATTGCTTCAATGGGCTTTAATCCTAGTGAGCAAGAACTACTCTGAAGGGGTCTGTGTTATAGGGGAATAAGGGAAGAGTGGGTCCGTACTGTTGAATTATGTTTTGTGGTGTGAAGGGGACCATAGAAGTGAGCAGTAGTAACAGTGGAAGAAGGGGAGGGGAAGGGTTTAGAACTGAGTCAGGGAGAGGGGCTTGGTGAATGCAGCCATGAGACTGTGTAGTGGAAGGTCTGGCTATGAGGGCAGCTGTGTTGTTGGAGTCGAGACTAATTAGTCAAACTGATCCAAACCTATGTGGATTGAAGGAGGAATGTTTCACCTAGTTTTTCATTTTTTAACTCATGGTCATAGTTATCTCCTTGTAGCAATTACTTTTTAAACAACTCTTAATAATACATAGATGATTTCTCCACATAAAGTGGAGAAAACAGCATGAGTGCAAAGATGCATGCAGTACATTAATGGACAGTACAGAAACATGGCTGAAAATTGTCAGTGTAAATATCTGATTCCTGCAAATACAGCATACAGTTACAACAGTGACCAAAAGGGAGAACTCAAATCTCTCAAGCACAGCTTCACTTATGTGAACTGGGGATAAACAAACAGCACCAATAATGTTTAGTTTTGTCCTGTTTCTGTAGATTTCCTTTTCAACAGTGGTAACAAAGTTTACAAGAAAATTCCTACCTTGACAAAGATAAGCCACAATGGTTTCCTGAGTGGAGACTTTTTGATACCCCATGCCACACATGAGTCATTCACCTCTTTAACAAAAAATACTGATCCAAACATTTGAAACAGTAGCCATTGCTAAATACTGTTTAAATCTCTTTAAACTGCTTGGATTTGAGAGGAATTGTTGCCATGCCTTAAGTAATTAAACAAAACAAATTGATGAGATGCTGCTTAACACTACCCTGTATCTACAAATGCTTTTGTGAGCAAATCTTGTCCTGCCTAGTAACAGTTGCTAGGTATGAGATTGGTTTAAGGCTGTAGGAGGTCAGTTAATAAATCCTCTCCCACCATCAGTCCGCATAATGTTATTGAGTTCTTCACCACTTGTACTTAACCTGCAGGCAAATGTTTTAGACATCATGCTAATGGTGAATGATTTTATCTTTTAACTGGACTGCATGTTTTCTGTAGAAACAGTAAGCATTTTGTCTGCAAGGATTAGGGCAGTTTGGACATTTTAGTAACCACCTTGAATATTTTATACAACCATGATTAGGAATCCAGATTTGAGCTCCTTTGTTTGTTGTGCTGTATGCTCAAAAATAATACCACCACCACCTACACCTGCTACTTTTGAACGGATTCGGGAATATAAGCCTTACAAAACACGGTATTACACTCATCGGGATATATTAGGTACGTTAGTTTCCTGAATGCTTCATTTGTAATTCTCCAATTGGGGCTATTCAAAATACTTATACATGCCTCTATTCTTGACATTCACATCCTCTTCCAATGGCCTTTCCTGGTTGGTCAGAGATGGATACATGTATTTATTCATGAATATGTACAAATACTACAGATCAAATAACTATTCTTCTCAAAGTATTAAAGATTTGCTTACAATGGAGCAAAAAAAGAGAGCTAAGTATGAGTATATTTGAAAATAGTTGTTTAAGTAAGGCTTAAAGGAATTGAGAAGAACTGTGCTTGACAAAGATTTTTTTAAAACTCTTTAGTAAGGCAAAGTTACAATACAAAACTGAAGTCTGCTTTTACATTTCCTGTTTCAGGATCTGGGCCCTAGTTTGTCACTCTCCAAGGGTTCAGTGCAAAGTCCACAGGAATTTCTCCTTTGGCATCAATAGACTTTAGATCAATTCCTAAACAGACAAGAAATAGAAATAGAAATCATGCTAGAGAAAACTGTGTAATAACTGTAGCCACAACAACATTACAACTTTGCTGGGTACAACTCTTCAAAAAACAATTAAACACTTTACTACCAGAACTGTGTACCGGGCCTAAACAAGCCCCTGAAACAACAGTTCCTGACAGGACTCTGGCATACTTATGCAGTAAAAGCTGTGTTATCTAGCACTTTACCAGCTGGAAAGGCTCTAGAAACCAGCATTTCTAATATCTCCCATACAAATCTTCAATCCAGTAACTGGGACCAATGCCGAAGCTATTCGGGACCCAAGTATTTCCAAGAGCAGCTGGACCACGCTTGAGTTATCCAAGAAGAGCCGAATGCTGTTCTTTCTGTTCATATCCGCCATTGTGATCGGACGGTTTATTACTTGGTGTATAGTCTTGTGTTTATCGCAAAATATCAATGCCACCCTACCATTATGGCATCCAAAATACCAGCGAAAAGCAAAGGAGAGAAGTGTAAGAGAGTTGTGTTGACATTAAAAGAGAAAAAAGATATTTGTACATGTCTTGAAAAGGGCAAGAGCAGGAATGTTTTGATACAAGAGTACAATTTTGACTTGTCCATGATACACAACATCAAGGCTCAGAAAGGACAATTGCTCAAATTTTTGCTAGTTGTGAGTCAAATAAAGCTGTTGAATGACTTTGTACTCTACATATACCTAAATTAGAAAAGCTAGACAGTATTTTATATGAATGGTTTTAATTGAAACGATGGGAGGGTGCCCCTATCTCTGGTCCAATGCTCGTTGAAAGGCAAAAGATTTTTATAAGCAAATACAATTAACTGAGCCATGTGCATTTTCTGAAGGATGGCGTTTGTTTTTTAAACTTCATCATGGTATTAGAAAGCTAGATGTATCTGGTGAACAAAAATCAGCTGACCATGAAGTGCAGAAAAATATTGTGAATTTTTTTAGAAATTTAATTGCTGAACATGATCTATCCCCTGAACAAATGTATAATGCTGATGAAACTGACCTATTTTGGTGATATTTGTCCAATTCTACCCTAGCAGGTGCAAGCGAATTTAGTGCTGCTGTTTTTTAGCACAGTAAAGACAGACTAACTGTTCTTACATGTACTAATGCTGCAGGCTTGCATAGAATAAAACTCTTGGTGATTAGAAAATATAATCGTCCTAGAGCTTTCAAAGGTGTTGCACATTTATCTGTTGTTTACAAAGCACAAGGTAATTCATGGATGGACAAAGAGTTTTTTATGATTGGTTTCATGATGTTTTTCTACCTGCAGTGAAAGAACATTTTAGAAAACTAGGCTTACTTGAAGATAGCAAATTATTCTATTGCTCGACAATTGTAGAGCTCACTCTGGAGAAAGAGTTAGTGTCTGGTAATAGTTTTACCATCTTCTTGCCTGCCAAAGTTACTGCATTGATTCAACCTATGGACCAGGGCATTATCCAGACTATGAAATGTTATTACAAAAGAGATTTCCTGAGAAAGCTTATCAGTCATGAAGGCACTACACAGGACTTTCAATCTTGTGATAACATAAAAGATGCAATTTTTAATGTTGCTTTTGCCTGGAATTCTGTTAAAAGTGAAACATTAAAGAGCTTAGATAAAATTGTGGTCTAGTGTTATGTTTGCAGAAGTATCTTTTGATGAAGATGAATTTGAAGGCTTTAAAATAAGAGTTAGAAAAAACACATTAGCACAAATTCTTGAAATGTTGAAGGCTGCTCCTTCACACCCAATCAACAAACTTCATGAAAGTGAGATAGAAGAGTGGGTTGAAGCTGACACTCAAAAACACTGATAAAGACCATGAAGACACTGATAAAGACAGCGAAGAAGATTTTAGTGAAGAGGACAAAATAACTTGGGGAAAGGCTGCTTCAGCTTTTGTTACAATAATTAAATTTGCAGAAAGGCAGCCATGTTATAGTGCTCAGGAGGTTATGCAATGGCACATTCTGCACTCTACTTTTATGCAAAAAAGGCAGAAGAAAATTAAGCAAGCTGATATCAGGGATTTATTCAAAAAAGCAGCTTCCAGTGTGTGTCATAGGGTTAGTACAGATTCAGCCCAATCTCCTACACCTTCTACATCTACAATGATAATTGATGTTGATAATGATGACCTTGAGGCACTGCAAGATCCTGAAGTGCCTTCTGACTCATCAAAGAAAGATTACATTATGTTCAGTATAGTTTCAGTGTTAAGTGTATTTTCAGTGATCTGGGTATATGCCATGTGCTGCTCATAGTGATATGCAGTGTCATAAGATAACCTACTGTATAGAAAACTTCACCTGTACACGCCTAAGTGCTTCAAGAAACCAAACACTCTGCAGTGCAGTACTACTATTGGATTGGTGAGTACCTGTATACTTATTCATTTTATTGTATTTTAACTCTTTGAAAATTGGTATTCCACTGGTAAGTATAACTCTTGGTTAACTGGAATTTTTGACTATCCAGCACCCCCCATTTTCCCAACATACCTGATAACAAAACTTTTACTGTATAAACTATCTCTAAGGTCATAGCCAGATTTTTTATTATACTGCAATTATAATTTAAAAATGAAAAGAAAATGTATGGTAGTATTAGTATGTTAATAGCAAGAGTCTGAGGTAAATCAATAAAGTAAGAATTTCTATACCTAACTATTGCAGGGATCTTTGATCAGTGACATTAGTATTGTGAATCACACTGCCTATGTTCGATAATATGTGTTACCAAAGAGGTTTCAGTCATTATTCAATAGCTCTTAGAGCTTGGGATAGTTGCTTTTCAAAATACTTTTGAAGCATCAAAAGTGTGCTCAGGGCTGTAGAACGCCTAGAAGCAGGGCCGGCCCACAACATTTTGGCAGCTGAGGCGGGGATCTCAAATGATGCCCACATGCCCCCTCGCTTGGGGCAAAACTTTGAAAGGTCTCAATTCTGCCTTCTTTCTGTTCTACTCCTCTCATGGTATTGCTCTGCTACCTACCCCAATAAAGGAGAACTAACAACTTAAAATGCCTTGTTCAAAAATTTTAAGTAACACTTAACTTTCAAACACCTGAACAGCAAATGTAACTTTTCGTGTCTGCATAGTAAACACTGGCATTTTTATCTGTTTGAATAATCAAAGTGGTGCTTACCATGCCTTCTTGATTGCAAAGATTTGAACTGCTTCCTGGAGGTCCACAGTCTAGGCCAGCTCATGCTCTATTGAGCCTCTCCTGCGTCATTGTGGAGCGTCGATGTATTTTTATTAACTTTAGCTTGGAGAAGTTGCGTTCTCCACTGGCAACTGTTACAGGAAGTGTTAGAAGTATGCGCAGAGCAACATTTGGAAAGCATTCGGAAAGAGAATGGTCATCTTATTTGTGCACATATATTCCAGAACAGCCTTTGGAGTTGATCCTGCTGAAATGTATCTTGAAAGGGCTTTCAGTTCATCACCTAAATCACTTGCATCATATCGCGCATGTCATCATGTGTCAATACTGTCTCTAATGCCCTGCATTGCTGGTGTACATCTTCAGGTATAGTGAGGAGTTTTGGAATATCATACAACATCCCAAATATACTGCTGTGTTCCTTGAGCTGCATGAAACATTCTTCAACTGACTTTACTGCACAATCTAGAACCTGGTTAAAGAATTCAACTTTGAATTGTTGTTTGGGGTCTCTTATGAGATTATCCCGTGCCTCGTAATCAAAATGTCTTCTTCTTCTTCGGTGACTCTTGTATTCTTGAATGGGTGAGAAAATAGCTTCAGTGTGAAGTTCCTCTGCCAACTTCTGTGCACTCTTCAGAACGTTTTGAAATCCCTCATCTGACCGGTAAGAATGTAGGTATGAGTTTGCTTTGTCCAGTTGTTCCATTGCTCCAGATATATCAAGGTCAACACCTTGAAGTCTCTTGCTTACAACATTTATTTCAAACAGTATGTCATGCCACAACACTAAGCCACACAGAAATTTGAAGTTATGTATGTTTCTGATGATTCCATGTCCTTCTGCCACTGTTCTCCCATGAACAGTTCCTGTTATAGCATTATCCTCCATAGTGGCAACTATGGCAGCATCCATCTTCCCAATTTTATGTTTGATAGGCTTTATCGCCTCCTCTCAACTTTCCCATCATGTGGCACTCAGTGGTTTCAGGGTCAGAGAGGATGTTGCCAGATGTTGCTTCAAAATTTGCCATCAATGAATTGATGCACAGAAAAATACATAGATGCTTTGAATTACATTAAAAAATTCAGCAGCCTCACTAGAAGCTGAAGCTGCATCACTGACCACCAAGTTCAATGAATGAGAACTGCCTGGGACAAAAAAACTCAAGGGTTTAACTCTCAGATCCATGTCTGCACTCCTCCATTCTTTCCTCTCGTGTTGGCACCATTATCGTAGCCCTGACCTCTCATGTCGGCTATCACAATTCCCATATCTTCCAGCTTTTTAAGAATCAAATTTGTCATACCAGCTCCTGTAGTATCATCAATGTCAATAAATTTTAGAAAATGCTCTGACAGTCACCATTGCAGGGACATTTTCACTAGGTTCTGTTGTTGTTACAAAAAGCACCAGTAAAGTCATTTATTCTAGATGGCTGATGTCAGGTGTGCAGTCCAGAATAACAGAGTAGTATCTTGCTGACTTCAGATCTGGCACAATCTTCTGTTTGAGTTTTGTTGCCAGTAACTGTATAATCTCATTTTGAATTGGTTTTCCAAGGTAGTGGTGTGTGTACATTTCTTGGGTGGTGACTCTTCTTAGATGCTCCTGGAGTACAGCATCAAACTCAGCCATCAGCTCCACAATTTTAAGGAAGTTTGCATTGTTTGGCACATGCAGCTGATCTGAAGTGCCACGCAGTGCTAGGTTTTGGGTAGCAAGCATTCTCACACCTTTAATTTAGTCTCATCTCAAGCTCTTTCCACCTATTGAATGCTCTCTGGTGATTTGCTGCCTTCTCATGGCATGTCAGATCTCTAGCTCGAGTTTTCCAGTCCTTTGTTCCTGTAGAACCCAAGGTGGCTGGAACATTAGAGTGGAAGAGTTTGCAACAGAAACAGTATGCAGCATTCTGGGTTTTTGAGTGCATAAGCCATGGTCTCTCCACTTTGTCACCATTGGGGATTTCACACCAGTAATGTGTTGGATGAAAACTTCTCTTTTCATTGTCTTTGGGGAACATGAAGTTTTTCACTTGCTGTGGCCCATGCGGTACAAGGAAGTCACTCAGGCTACTGCTCAAGTGGGTCCACAGTCCTGGATCATGTAGACTTGAGGAACTAAATTCAACAGCAGCTGTTTCTTGCACCTCCGTCACACTCTTCTCTGGTCTACACTGTTCTTCAGGAATGTGCATGGTTACATCCATCTGAGATGGAGATATGGATGCTGCAGTAGCTGCCAGGTCACCTGCACTCTGACTAACTGGAAGATCAGGCATCTCCTCACCACTCACATCCTCACTGGCGCCGGAAGGCTCACCGTGAACATTTGTGTCTATGTATCTCAGGAGAGCTCCTTCCGCTTAGATAGAAAAGCTTCCTTTGCTTCTTTCTTTTTCTGAATGCTGCCCCAGAGGGGCGTTTTCTTCTTTCACTCATGACTGCTGTTCTGTGCCAGCTATAGTGGCTCTCAACACTCAATTGAAGGGGACAAATAAACAGGCTGGTAGCAGAGCCTGAGTGAGGGAAGATATCAGCATCTTAAGGGCCTCACTGGCTCCTACTACTTTAGTTGACTGCCTGTTCTCCTCAAGTGGGTTCAGGGAAGCAGCAGGAAACAGAAAGCTCCCTGAGAAGCTGGTGTTAATCAGTCCAGGCTCCTGGGGGTGCTAGAGAGGTACATAAGAGGCTCCTCCTCCTCTCTCTCCCTTCAGCTCCTGCTGCTTTCTGTTATTTTCTCTCACCTTTTGTCCTGCCTGCCTGTTCTGTCTCTTGTGCCCTCCTCTAGCACAGCACTCCACCATCTCTGTGCATCTAGAGCTGAGAGAATACATATGCACCAACAGCAGACACAAATTTCTACACTCTGGGTCCTAATGGCGCCCCACCTCCTCCCTAGTCTGGCACCTGAGGCGGCCACCTCAGTTCACCTCATGATAAGGCCAGCTTTGCCTAGAAGACAAGCTTACAGTTGACATAGGCCACATAAAACACACTAGAAGCCTCTTTAAAATGTCCTGTTTTAGATTATTTCCCTCTTTTACTTTTCAATATATTGTATGGGTGGACACTACGATCAGCTTCAACAATGGAACTCTACAGACAACTATATACAAGAAACCCACAAATCACCACACCTACCTTCAGTGATCCAGTAATCACCCCAAATGCCCCAAAAATCTGCTATCTACAGCCAGGCATTCAGATACCACAGAATATACTCCAAGGAGAAAGTCCAAGTTATACATCTTAACACACTCAAAACTACCTTCAACAGACAAGGACACACCACTAGAGAAGAAGATTATGTCATGGAACAGACCACCAAAATACCCGAAGAGAACCTGTTTCAATATAGAAATAAAGCCCCCTCTGACTGCCCTAAAGCACCCCTAGTTGTCACCTACCACCTCACACTGGAACCCCTATGGAGTATCATCAAACAACTACAACTCATAGTCTAGAGGGACCCCATCCTGAAATAAATCTTTCCAGAACTCGCCTCTTCTGGCCTTCAAACAACTCCCCAACCTCACCATCAGAATCAACCTCTCCATAGACCAGGACACACCAACTCAAAGTGGCATCAGTCTCTACCAGAACAACAGATGCAAAACTTGCAGACATACCTCCACTGCTGCAATGATCAATACCCCCCACAACGCACGATTCAAGATCCTGGTCCTTACACATGCCTATGACAACATGTGCTGTACCTCATCCAGTACAGTAAACGTTCCAATAACAGCTATACGCGTGAAACCAGACAATCACTATGCTCTCAAATGAAGTCACCCAGAAAAATGATAAAAGCCAAAAACACCATATCACCTGTGGTTGAATACTTTTCACAAAGCAATCATTCTATATATCTGACCTATCATCCACAGAGGAAACATGCACAATACTTTCAAAAGATGAGCCTGGGCGTTTAAATTCATAACTTTGCTAGACAATAAAAATCATGGACTGAATAGAGACAATGGATTTTTTGGCTTATTACAACAATCTGTAACCCACTAACACCCACTTCCTTTCCCGGCCCCTCCCCCACCTGATGGCTGAAGGTGTGTTAATGGGCCACTTCACTTTGAATAGTCCCTTGAAATATGTGTTAACTACTTATGCTAAACCATCTGTTCCACCTTGTATTTAGCTGTGACAGTATGTTTCACAGACCTGAAGAAGAGTGTGTAACGTGAAATCTTGTCTCTCTCACCAACAGAAGTTGGTCCAATAAAAGATATTACTTCACCCACTTTGTCTCTCTCTAAGCCCGTTACTTGTCATTCACTCATGTTCTTTGTATATACTGCCTTCATAGATTCACACTCATATTTATGTGAAGCTTATTAACAGAATTATTATCGCAGCTAGTTTAGCGCAATTATATGCCTAATGCATGTGCCAGTCATGAAAACGTGCCGCTTTGTAGCAAATTCCAGTACACTATACTATTCTTTACAGCATAGTATATCAGACATGTAGCCCCTGTTGGGCTTTTCCCCACATAGGCCAGAAAAAAATAAGATAATTTTCAAAAGTCAGTATTCTCAGTATAAAAAATGATATCTTGTATGAAATTCAATTAATGGAGAATAGTCTCACCAAAGTAGTCAGACACTACAAATTACATCATAGATTATGATTTCTTATTAACTATACCTTACTAAATTGAAAATGTGCCTCCTATGTACTCACAAACTACTCTTTTAAGACATCAACAGTCCCAGGTTTGATGATAGTTTTGGGGTTTTTTTTTCCTGCCTAAGGTCTGATCTACATTTAAAATTTAGGTCAACATAGCTGTAGTGCTCAAGGATGTGAAAAATCAACCCCCACGCCCCACCCGAGCACCATAGCTATGCCAACCTAATCCTCGGTGGAGACGCAGCTAGGTGAATGGAAGAATGCTTTTGTCAATCTATCCAGTGTTGCTCAGTGAGGAGTCATTTCTACAGTGACAGAATCACCAGCCCCTCGCTGTAGGCTATCTACACTGTGGGGTTATGCTGGCATAGCTATGGCACCATAGCTATGTCTCTATAATCCCCATAGTGTAGATGTGGCTTGAGTAGATTTGGCCTAGATGTGTCCTTCTGGTAGAGTGGTTGTTACCCTTAGTGCACATATTGATACACATGGTTCCAAACTAACATGGCTATAGTGAACTTGATATTGTTGAAAGATACTGAGCTAGACAACCCTGGAGTTGGCAGCTTCTATTATCTACAAAATGGATACAACATTTGTGGCGACAGTGATGACTCTCCAAACTGCCCCATCAATGTGCCTTAATTCTGTTTTGAAGAAATTAACTTCTGGATTGAGATGGCAGTTTAGTCCAAATGCCTACTCAGCGCCTATTTCTACTATGTGGACTAATAATGGAGAGAATTAGTGCCAGCCGTTGTGGTAGACTGGGTGAAGTCAACATTTGTTTGCTAGGAAATAGACTAAGACCACCAAATTTATTTCATATAGGTCACCAAATAGCCATCAATCAATGGGAATTGTGGGCCCACAGCACCTCATAAAATCAGGTCCCTAGACTGTATGCTCCTTGAGCAGAGTCCCTGTTTTTAAAGCAGTACATACACTTAAGACACTGTATTAACAATATTTACATTATAAATACTGTCTGCAGTGAGAATTCACATTGTGTATCTTTTTTTTATTTTTTAAAATATCAAATCAAGCTAATGGGCAGGAGACTGTTTACAGTTTCTTTATACTTGTAACATGTACATGATTCATTTCTGTTGAATACAGAGCTCGGGGCAGATCTTCAACAAGAACAATGTGAAAAGAAGGAATTAGAAGTAAAAGAACGGATTGAAAAAATTAAAGCCGAACTATGGTTTCAGGTAAATTAAGTTACACTACTATCATTGAAATTAACATTTATAATTATGGAATCTGTGTTGTAGCATGCAAATTGTGGATAAATGCCTTTGAGCTCATGGGAGGCAGGTATAAGAGGCTTGGAGAGCTAAGCCTTCCCAAATGGGGCAAAAAATGCCCGATGCGGTGCACCCCCCTTTGGAGGCGGGCCCACCCGGCACCTTTGGAGTGCTGTCGCTGGAAGCTCCCGAGAAGTGGGGGGCCACCGGTGCCCAGACCATGGCCCCGCCCATGCTCTGCCCGGAGGCCCTGCTCTGCTTGGCCTCTTCCCCCATGGCCCCTCCCCTGCACCTCCTCTTCCCGTTCCTGCTCCACCTCTTCCCCCAAAGCCCCACCCTCTGCTCACTCCTCTACACCCCCTCTTGCCCCATCGCTCGCTCTTAAGGCAGGAGGGGACAGAAAGGAGCAAGCAGTGGGCAGGGGAGCATTGAAGGCGGGAGCAGAGAGGAGTGAGTGGCAGGCAGGGGTTTGGAGGAGAGGGCAGAGAGAAACGAGCGGTGGGCAGGCAGGGGGCCTTGGAAGAGGGGGCAGAGAGGAGCAGGCAGTAGGCAAGGGGCCTCAAGGGAGGGGGCGCAGAGGAGCGGGCAGAGGTGGGTCTTAGGGGAAGAGGTGGAGCAGGGGTGGGAAGAGGCAGAGTAGGGGCAGAACCTCAGGGGAAGAGGCCAAGCAGGAGTGAGGCCTCAGGGAAGAGCAGAGGTGGCATGTAGGACATAGGTGCTGGAACTAAGAGTGTGGGGGGTGCTGCCGCACTCCATGGCTTGAAATGGTTTCCATTACATGAAGGGTTTACAGTTTGGTTCAATGGCTCTCAGCACCCCTGCTATACAAATTGTTCCAGCACCCCCCTAGTGCAGGAGGAGCCTCATGGGGAGATGACTGAGCAGGGGTGGGGCCTCAGGGCAGAGCAGGGGGGTGGGGCTATGATCTGGGCACAGGTGGCCCCCTCCTACTTCTCAGGAGCTCCTGGTGCTCACTCTCAGCCACCCTAAAAGCAAGAGTCAGGTGCCATCTGTGTTTGAACTGAGAGTTAATATCAGTTCATCTTCATCTGCTTGTTCGTTTTTTACTTTAAATCTAGAAATACTGGAAAGAACATGCAGTTCACAGGTTAAATAATTTTTTTAATACTACATTTATTTTTAAACAATTATCAATGCTTGTTTATGTAAAAGACAATAATAATTCTACAGTTGTTATTGCATAAGTACCAAATTCGGCACACAAGGAATAGCAGAACTCCCATTGACACCAGTGTAACTAAGAGCAGGTTCTGTATGCACAAATTTGCACGTGAATTTGATCCTCTAGCTATCAAGCTCAACTAACTTGGGCATTTGACCATCTAAAAACAACCGGTCAACTTACTTGTCAAATTTTGTCAAATAATGTCAAAAGTGGTAAAATATTTTAAAGCATTAATTTAATACAACAGTAACAGAAAAGAGTAAGACTTTATGGTCTCCAGTAAGCTTAGTCTTAGATACTTATGCCTACTTACAAAAACCCCCAAATTACTTAACTGAGTTATTTTAACTCAGAAAAAATGCAAAACACAATGAAGTTCAGCGATGTTAGGTTAGCACTTAAATGTGAACGGTATTCAAGACTGAACAGTTACAAAAGAAAATAAAAATGAAATAAAACAGAAATCAAACAAACACATAGCAACCATAAAAGAAAAAAGTCATTTTAAAATGCACTTATGCTAGGTAGGCAGCAGGCCATCTCTTCAGGTAACTTAATGGCTGTCCATGTTTTCTCTTTGTGTCGGGGTAGGGGGAGGTTTAATGAGTGTAAACCCTCCTCTCCCACACCTACTCCCTTCTGAGTTAATTTCCATATGTTTGTCTAGTCAGTTTAGATTGCAAGCTCTTTGAGGGCAGGGACTGTGTCTTTTAACTTGTTTAATGTGCTTTGTAAGCCACCATGTACACTGATGGCCTGGTATACAACTAAAGAGATACATACAAACAATATTTGTTCTAGAACATACCAGCCAATCAAGATGCTCACCTTTCAATTAGTTCATCTTTTCCCCAACAGGTGGCATTAGCATGTAGTAAAATGAGTGATTAAGACCTTTAAGTTTGCTAATAGATGGCACCATGATACAATCAAAAAGGTCAGCCTCCGCCTATATCAGGGTATTCTTGCTGGAATATTTGACCATGGTCAAACAATAAGCAGTGACTTGAACAGTCAACTGACATTATTTTATCAGTCAATTGACCAACTTGCCAAATCTAATCTCAGCAAGGCACATTTTTCACATTATGAAGAATTTAAACAAATGTTACATCAAAATTTTGTCTCTGAAACACACTGTGATCACTACTAAAATATCAACATTTGCCAATCCTTTCCCACACAGTGCTATGTGAGATCCAGAGTTGCCCGCTATGCTTACAAAAGGTAACAAAACTCTGGTATCTCAATGACATTGTATGGTACAGTGTTAGCAAATGCCCACTTTTTAATATTGATCACTGTACTGGCAATTTTCCAAAGATCAGTGTAACAATTTTATCAAATAGCCAGAAACACCACATATGTTATCACTTCATATAGATTGATCTGTCTCTAATTTTTTAATGAAAAACAATAAAGCTATTGATTACAATAATCTCTGATCCAAGTCAGAATACTATGTAAACAGATCTTTAGCTAACTGCAGTCGGGCTATGATTATTGTTTTTAAGGCTAAAGTAGAAAAAGAAGATGCAGTGGAACAAGCCCTTGATCAGGCAACAGCTGAACACAACAGTTTTTTAGAAGACCTAAAAAAAAAGCATGAAAAGGAACTAAAGGTTTGGAGTCACTTGCTTCCATTTTTAATATGCCAAATATCTTACCGTAGAAATGTCCAACTATGGAACTGAATTACTTTCTCAACAATACGTTGTCATACTATTTGTGCTTGTACATTGCTATTGTTTTGTATCAGTTGGGAATTGAGTCATGTTGTTTGATGGGGTAGCTTGCCTTGAGAATCACTGCATTTTTCCTTATGCCAGATTATTTGGTTCTGTTTGTTAAGATACTTGGGTTAGCTAGTTCCTTCTGGTTGGTTTTTAGCATTCTATACTTTCCTTTTTATTGTATGAAACTTAGTTGTTTTGTGACAGATGCCCTATTAAGGCCCCAGTTCAGCAAACTGCTTGAGCACACGCTTAACTTTAAGCAATTTCTATTTAGCATGGCAGTTAAAGATGGGATTAATTTTCAGCACATTCTTAAATTCCTTTGATACCAAAGCTAAGCAGATGTTTAAATGGTTTGCTGAACTGGAGCCTAAATTTAAAAAATAGAAATAATTAAAAGTATATTAAAGTGTGTATGTGTATCTATCTATACATATACCTCTAAACTGAGCATGCAAATTATAATGTTTTACTGTATAGACTCAACAACATGCGTAATTTGCATGCTGGAATATATGATAAAAGATGCAAACACAAATATAAATACAAAGGAAGAAAACTACAAACAGCAATTAAGCTTCTATAGCATTTTATTCTATAGGTTTTTCTATCACTGAAGTATCTGAGGGCTTTCCAAAAGTGCTTTAAGCAACGGGACCATCATCTGTGTCACATTCTCTCTCCAGTGGGAGAAGTGTGTGCACTGGAGTGTTTTGTTGTGTGTTGATGTTAGAGAAGGAAGGTCAAAAGAACGTGTCTTGCACTGAGTGGAACAGGGAGTGAACAATACGTTTTATTCACTATTTAAATTTACATTAAATGTTTCTGAAGGAAGCAGTGATAAAAATTAAGAGAGAGATGCAGCGGTACCTGGAAAATGAGCTGAAGAGGGAATCTGAAGCTGCAGAGCAGCGCATGGCTCACAAACTTCAGCGCATCCTGATGGAGTGTGCTTTGGAAAAGATGCACGCTGTAGCGGAAGCCAGAAAACAGGAGAGGCAGACAGCATCCCAAGCCATGGCCAAGCAGCAAAAGTATTCTTGCCATTTTCTAAAGTTTAACTGTTCATCCATTTTTATAACAATAAGCAAAAATGCATACACCAGCAGTAAGCAAAATATCCTAAGGGTTTTCTGTGGCACCCATGTAGGGTGACCAGACAGGAAGTGTGAAAAATTGGGACGGGGATGAGGGGTAATATGCTTCTCTATAAGAAAAAGCATCAAATATCGGGACTGCCTCTATAAAATTGAGACATCTGGTCACCCTACAGCCATCTTCATCTTCTAAGCACTGATGTCCTAACTAGAATTCTACCTATGGAATTCATACAAAGTATACTGAAACATGTAACTAAAGAAACAAGACTTGAGTACATCAATGTTGATCATCCCCAGACTTTCAAGAAATAGATCAGTATCTTTTAAAAATATTTCATACCTGAAATTCAAAAGGTGACTTTACTCTGAAAAGCGACTGAAATTAGCATTGTGGGCTTTCAGGTTTATTGCATTTCACAATTTCACACCAAATTTACTTAGGTTAGAAGCAACATTTTTTTTTCTAATTGCCAGCACCATAAACTTATCCTGGAACCTGAAAGTCAAGCTTTGTTTTTGTGTGTCATCACCAGAAATAAAGATTTAGCAGGTCAAATTCTGCCCTCGCTTACAATGTACAAAACCCATTGTCTTCATTTAATTGCAATGGGATTTTACAGGTTAAACTGAGGACAACAGCTGGCCCTACAAGTGGAATTTAGTTAATTAAGTTAACAGTGTTTGATACCTAATAATATCCTGCTCCCTTTCCCAAAAGATTAGAGAGTAGTAAGATTTACTTTTGTCACTAATGTCAGAAGTAATTCTAAAAACTCAGAGAGCAGATCTGTTGGGTAAGAATGTTCCCTTTTTAAAAGCCATTTTTCAGAATAGATCCATTCTCACAATGAAAACAGGACCCAGTCCTGCAGTCCTTTTTTCCACAGATAAACTACAACATCATCTTAGCTGGTATCTTCTGATTCCCCTGTCAGCTGAGTTCCTATGGGACCTGGTGAAAATAAAAAGTCCTCTGCAAAGTGGAACAGCTGGGAGAATTTCCCCTCTGGCACAATGGACTTGACTGATGCTGAGCACACCATGGGGATATCCTTTATATTTCCCTGAGCCAGCTTCGCTGAATTGCATCCATTGTGTTTGGGCACTGTTATATATTTTATATAGTTTCTTGGCTTATTTTAGTAGTTGTACTGAACACAGGTGTGTTTGATAAAACTTAAAACAAAAATTAGAAGTACATTTCCAGGCTACAAATCAATGTTTAGCCCCAATTCAGGGAAACATTCCAATTTGGAACAGCACTATAAAAAAAATTATTTAAAGTTAAAATACAGAATACAAAACTGATTCTTCATGTTCGTTCCCCTTCCCTCCCCACACTTTATTTGTTTAATTTTACATTTATTTTGAGTATTGTAATACTTTTCACCTTGACACAAGCACAATTAAAATAATACCATTTGGTATACATGTTGGAACTGATCTTCCACTGGTGTAAATCAGTACAGCTCCATTTAAGCCAGTGGAGCTATGCTGATTTACAGTATCAGCGGATCTGCCCCTACAGTCTTTCTGTTATTCTGTTTTAGTCCTGTTGTAATTTTATTTCATGTTATAACTTCACTTATATTTTAACAAAATCAGAAACTTTATAATTGTACAGTGAATAAACTTTAAGTAATCTTTAATAATCATTCATAATGCAATAAACCTATCAATGTTACTTAACAAATCAATTAACTTTTTAACAGAAAGTACACAGAGCAACTCCAGGAAGCTGGGATATTGGCTAACGAAATACATCAGAAGAACCTGGCTCAATTAAAAAAAGAAAAACTTTATGAAATGAGTGTTGTCTTGGACATCACTCAAAAAGAGAATCAAGAGGAGGCTGAAAAACAGCTCAAAGAAGCAGAGAAAACACATCAGGCCATATATGGAGAAGTGACGGCCAGCCTGAGAGAGACAAAAGCTCAAGTACAGCTTCTTACCCAACAGCTGGAAAGCATGACAGCTTGGAAAGACAACCTGGAAGCTGAAATAGAAGAAACAAGACAATCTTTTCAAAACTACATTGATATTACATTTCCTAAGCTGACCCCAGGACAAGCAGATTTTATCCTGCCATTCAGAAAGAGACTTGAACACAGGGATACAAAAAAGGAAACAGATAATGACAAAGGAATGTAAGACAGAATCAGTGTGAGATTTGCTGCAAGTGCAGATCAGCACTTCCAGTAAGTAATGCTGAAAAATAAATCAATTTCTGTTCACTGCATTAAACATGAGTCCCTGTAGGTAAAGGAAAAATAATTATTACATATTAATTAATGCACCAAGCTTAGGCAGGATATATTCATATTCTCTCCTACAAATGGTAAAGTTAAGATTACACCTCTACTTCCATTATAATAATCTCCTGTCTCAAAAACTTTTGAGCTGCAGTTTCGCGTGCTTGATATTAGCCCAAAGACACTTTTTTGAAGCGTGAGGAAAATCCATTCAGCCACTTTCTAGTGAACAAAAAACACTTTTTCTTAAAAAAAAAAAAAAAAACTAAAGGCAATATTTGAAGTAGTGAAAGCGAAGTGAATCCTGGACAGGGGTTACTGAAGAAAGAAGTACCAGCTCTGCTACATGCTCCTCCTATCCCGGGGAACTGTGCAGAATTCTCCTCTGGTGCAGCTCTACTGGGTCATTGGTTTGGGGGATTTTAGGGTTAGGACCAGGAACTGCTGCTCTTTGTTATATTCTTCCTGCAGACTCTGAGGATGTTTAACTGAGAGTTAACATTTCTTAAGGCAGTTTTCATCACCCAGGCTCCCCTTCCTTACTGCACATCTGTGAGACAGTCAGTCTGTGGCAGCATTGCACCAGCAGAGTGGCTTTGAGGTTGCACAGGGATTCCATGGATCATCTAAGAGCTCTCTGGATCTTAGGAAATCCACTAGGTTTGATAGTTTAAACCTCTGCTCTTTGATTTCTTGACAAAATGATAAGTAGGAAATTCTGGCAGTCAAAACTCAGTTTCCTGTATATTAAACCAGATACACCCACATATGGCTCTAGTGCAGTGGTTCTCAAACACTTCTACTGGTGACCCCATTCAGATAGCAAGCCTCTGAGTATGCCCCCGCCTCCTTATAAATTAAAAACACTTTTTTACTATATTTAACACCATTATAAATGCTGGAGGCAAAGAGGTGTTTGGGGTGGAGGCTGACATCTTGCGACCTCCCATATAATAACCTCGCAACCCCCCTGAGGGGTCCTGACCCCCAGTTTGAGAACCCCTGATCTACTGCAACCTGCATCCATAACTCAAAAGTAACTTAACTTAAAAATTTCAGATTGCACAAGAGTCTTGTTCTTAATGAGGAATAATCACTTGGTTAAATTTGATTTTTTTTTCTATATATCTAAATATCTAGATGACCTCAACACTAAAGTAACTGACAACAGTTATGTTGTAAACTATTCAAGATCTCCTTATATATAAACATAATACAAAATTTCTATTAGGACTGTTGGTAGCATAAAACATCTACAACACTCTGAAGCAGGGGTGGGCAAACTATGGGTCACTTCTGGCCCATCAGACATTTTTATCTGGCCCTTGAGCTCACACCAGGGAGCGGGGTCAGGGGCTTGCCCTGCTCCGCCTGCCCGGTGCTCCCCAGCCCCTGACTCATAATTCCCTTGATGAGCACCATTTTCCGGCACGGAGAGCCACACTGCGCAGGTGTGACTTCACCACGCTGTTTCCAGGTTTGGAACTCCACTCCTATGCAGCAGCTCCCCCCACATAGCAGTGCACCCAATCCCCTCCAAGTCTCCTATTGCCCTACCCTTGAGAGCCTTGAAACTCCCCAGGGTCCCAGCTAGGGTGCCTCCGCCATTGGCGGTGCCTGATACGGGCCCAGAGTCATCCCCGGTACCACCCATGTAAAGCCCCCCCCCATGCCACACCCCATCTCCCACCTTGGTAATATCCCTTATAGAGCCACCTCCCCACCAGGCATTCATGGTCCACCATACAATTTCCATACCCAGATGTGACCCTCAGGCCAAAAGTTTGCTCGCCCCTGCTCTGGAGGAGTGTAAAACTCAATTACACAACTCCTAAGTGCGATAGCCAGGGGTTTCCTTTCTTTTAACAAAATGGAAATAAGGGAAAAATCGGAAAAAAATAAGTTAATGCAACATTAATGTTTCAAATTAATTTGAAAAAAGTCAGGGATGGAAAAATTTCCTATTGTATTCTTAATCATTTGTTTTCGCTGACTACTCATAACTGACAATCATCACACTAGCCTTTGCCTCCTCTCAATCATGGGGGGAAGGAGGAAAGAGTGGTTCTATTGTAGTTGGGGCTACAGCTGCCATCTTGGTACACCCTTCCCAGAATCAGAAAGCTTAAACACGCTACTTTTTACATTAACAATCCAAAAATTAAGTAATTATCCATCTGACCAGATTTTTACTGAGCCAGATTCTAAGCAAAGTATGGTTATGGCTGTCAACACATGATTAATTAAAGAAAGGAAATTAGTAAATAAGAACAGCCTGGGGAGAGAGAGAGCTCAGTGGTTTGAGCATTAGCCTCCTAAAGCCAGGGTTCTGAGTTCAACCCTTGAGGGGGCCACTTAGGGATCTGGGGCAAAATCAGTACTTGGTCTTGCTAGTGAAGGCAGGAAGCTGGACTCAATGACCGTTGGGGTCCCTTCCAGCTCTATGAGATAGGTATATCTCCATATATATATATAAAACAAATAGTCCATTTTCCTTTCTACTTGTGCTTGACAATTCTCATAGTGGGATGTAACAAGCAATAATTATTAACTCAGATCAGCCTACATGAGCTCACCAAAATGCCAAAGAGAAAAAACTGCACAATTTTGTATCACATTTTTGCATAAAAATCCACACTAGGTGCCCCCAATATAACATCCCATCCTATAAATCCCAGACTCCAAGCCCAACATTTTCAAAATGTAGTTGTCTGAAGTTACATACCTAAATCCAAATAGGCACTCAAATAAGTCTCTTGATTTTCAGAGGCACTGAGGGATGTAGGTGTTGTGATGTTGAGTATTGGAATACCAAACTTTTAGGAACTTCAAAAATCACTGGAATTCACAAAGCTTGAGTTAGGTGCCTGGTCTCCCTATAGACCAGGGATGGGCAAACTGTGGCTCATGAGCCACATGCAGCTCTTTTACAGTTGAAGTGCGGTTCGTGGAGCCCCCACTCCCCATTCTCTGCCTACCAGACTGGGGGATCGGGGGAGGCTCAGGGCTTCTGCCCTGTGGCAGGGTGGTGGGGCTAGGGGCTTCTCCCCCAGGTACACACACCCTCTTACCCTCAGCAGCCCCTCCCTTCAGCTCCCAGGCGGGTGGCCCTAGACTAGCTGCCAGCAATTGGTGCCCTAGGCGAACCATGCAATTGGCACCCCCCTCACCCCCAACCCCAAGGGCAGATCTAGGCTGAGGTTTTTGGTAAACTGGGAAACATTTTTCCTTTTTTTTCCTTTTAATGTTTTTAAGCGTTTTTTTTAAACAGAGGCTTAATTATTCAGTTTGTCCCTCTGTCTGTCCAACCAATGTTTTTGAGATCAAATAAAATAGAGACACAAAATTTTCAGAATACATTTGTACACGACAGCTAGATGATATTTCAGTCCAATTTCAAATAAAAATGCATTAAAATGTTAATTATATTTTTTATTATTATAAATAATACACTATCCTGCTTTAACTGCCATTACCACCACATCCAATATAGAAAGAAATAAGAAAACTCTTCAATGAACTTTAACCTGTATTTACAAAACACTCTGAATAAACAGTACTCTGTGCTCTTAAAATATGATTTTTCTTGCTTTAAGTTTTGAAAATTCAGTCACTAGTTCTTTTAGATCCAGTTTTCCAGCTATTTCATGCTCTGTTGACATAGTAGCAAGTCCAAAAAGTCTCTCTTGCACCATTGTTGAACGCAGAGATGTTTTTATCAATTTTAACTTTGAGAAGCTACGTTCCCCACTAGCTATAGAAACTGGCAAAGTTAAAAGAATGTGTAAAGCTATAAAAATGTTTGGAAAACTGTCAGAGTTTATTTTCACAAACAAACTTCAGTACTTCTTCAGGAGTGGAATGTTTCTTAAGTCGTCTTCAAAAAGCCTGAAGCTCACTATATAAATCTGTAGCATCTTAGTTAGCCTATATGGATGGGCCACCCCTGCTCCCAGATGTTAGCTCCTTGGGGAGAGGCAGCAGCAAAGAACTGGGAGCTGTAGAGAGGGGCTGCTGCTTTAGCTCCACAGGGAGAGGCAGCAGCAAAAGCACTGGTTCTCCAGGCAGCTCCCAGCTGTTTGCTGCTGTCTCTCCCCGCAGCCACAGCTCCCAGCATGCTGGCTCCAGCTGCTTCAGTGCAGGGAGTGGGCCTGGTGGCACCATGTGACCGAGCAGGGGCAGCCAACCCTGGCATAAATCTGAGGCGGGGCACATGGCCCTGGGTGCCCTCCTCCATGTGTCATCTCTGGTTCTGCCCAGCACGGAGGGGAGTCTTGGGGCTTCAGCCTGCAGGGTGTGTCTGCCAGGGCTCGGGACTTCAGGCCTGTGGGATGTGCCTGCCAGGACTCCAGCAAGAGCGGGGGCTGAAGCCTCAATCCCCAGAAGGTGCCTCCTGCAGGGTTGAAGCCCCAAGACCCTCCTTCCTGCGTGGCTGAAGCCCTGAGCCCCAGCAGATGCACCCTGGCTCTCAAACTTCTGAAGACTGTCATATGCCGCTCACACGGTCAGTTAATTTGGCCACCCCTGGGCTAGTCCCTTAATCACAAGACTTTCTCTACACTGTAATATGTGGATTGTCCATTCCACCTCTACATCCAGGAGTACTGAATACTTTCAACCAGTTGTTCGGATGTGGAGGTACTCTAAACATTATTTAAGGTAATTTGCAGAGTTGCAGGGGGTCCAACACTCTCCCATTGTGCTCTTATATTCCATTTATCTTGAAAGTCTCAAATGTTGGTAAGGTTTGTATGTTGCTTTTCTATGGATATGTTTGGCTACTGTGCCCTGCTCTTACAATAACAGTCTCTATAATGCATGGAAAACCTTTAAAAATTGAAGTATTTATTGAATTGAAAGTTACAATATTTGTAAATACCATTTAAAAAGTTAACTGTTTAAAAGATTAAAAAATGTCATTTAAAGAGTTTGGTGGCACCTTAAAGACTAACAGATTTATCTGGGCATAAGCTTTTGTGGGTAAAACCACTTCTGAGGTTTTTTACCCACGAAAGCTTATGTCCAAATACATCTGTTAGTCTTTAAGGTGCCATCGGACTCCTTGTTGTTTTTGTGGATACAGACTAACACGGTACCCTCTGATATTTAAATCATTAGCTGTTTAAGTGGCTGGGGCCCACTCTTGCTAGGTGGCGCTGCTCCGGCTAGGCACTGTGGCTGGGCCCACACCAGCTGGCAGAGAGGTTAATGGTTAGGGTGGTTAACCAGTAAGGCTATATTTACTGGTTAACCTTTCACATCCCTAATTTATAACTGTAGGCACTTGGAGTTAGTGTGGGGGAAGTTCTGCGGCCTTGCAATCTCTGGATATTTAAGCCCCTTTATTTTCAGTTTAAATTGATTTTTACTGAAAAAATCCTGGGTTTCATAAAAAGTATTATTTGTTTTTGTCCCAATTTTATACATCATTCAAACATATATATAAAACTTGTTTCCTTAGGAAAATACAATACATTATATGAGGTCTATATATTGTTTTAATACATATTAGTTTGTGTGTATGAGCAAAGCTGCCTGTTGAAGTAAGGCTAGGTATTCGTCTAGAAGATACACACAATAAACAGGCACGCACAGCAGCTCTGAAGTGCGTGTGCATCTGAACATACTGATTGAATCTCATGCCCACCACATACACATTTCAAGCTGTTAGATAACCGTTCAAAAATTTGACACGCTAAACCAGAATGAAAATCTGTATTCAAAAGTTTTTTAAAAAACCAGGAGAAAAGGATGAAGTTGAGTATATGCGCTGCAAATGGCGTGGCCCAATTATTAAATGTAAATATTTATAGGCTAATAGCTCTAAGCCTACAATGGTAAACTGTTTATTCAGATGAAAAGTTTTATTTGGGGATTGGATATATAGTTTCTTAAACGCGGAGGTGGCACACTATTTTGAGTTGTTTTACTTGTGCAGCAAACCACACGGAATTCCGTTCACCAACCCATTAATCTCCTAAATACCCGCCCCCGTCCTTCCCGTCCACCAAAATAAACCCCACTATTTACCCGGAAAAATATTAAGCTTTTTGCATCAATTTTCACCGATTTGTTGTTGCGGCAATAAACCCCAATACATTCCCGGGGGAAAATAACTAAAACGTAAACAGAAAACACAGGGCCCTATGGCTATGGTACAAACCCGCCCCAAGGGGCACCAGGCTGCAGGACTCTGGGCTCTGCCGAAGCTCGGCGCTCGGATTTGTACAAGGCAGGTTGTGAAAGCACCAGGTCCGGCTCCGCCTTCCGCAGCGGAGCAGCGTCGCTGGGTGGGAGGCGCTGCTGGGCCCGGCCGGCGACAGCCGGTTGGCTGCGGAGCTAGAGGAGCGGGGGCAGCCAGGTAGCCCGGGCCAGACCGCGCGAGGCTCCTCAGAGCGGCCTTGGCTGCAGCCCCTCGAAGCAGCGTCCCAGGGGCGCCCGTTAACGCTCCTTCCCCTCGAGCGCCCGTGTTCCGGCCACAACCCATGGGGCAGCAGTTACCGCCCGCCAATCCGTGCGCGCTCTGCCCGCCTCGGAGAGCAGCCCCGCCCGCTGGGGAGCCGCGTTCTATCTCCATGGAAACGCGGGCGGCCGGTTGAGGACGAGCCTCGGCTCGCTAGCCCGTCCGGGGCAGGGAGCAGGGCCAGGGGAGCCGGGGAGCGCGGCAGCGGAGGCTGGGACTCTCTCAGTGGGTCGGGTGAAGAGGGCTCCCTGGGCTGGGGGCGAGGGAGCTCTTGCTGCGCCGGCTCGCGGGGGAGGGAAAATGCCGGTTTCCTGGTGCAGAAAGACCCCCCCCTCCGTGCGTGGGCGTTGTACGTGCAGCGAGGGGCGCGCAACATGCGCGGAGGGGCAATTTGCGCGCGCTCCCTCGCGGAGTGTCCCCGCCCAGCCGGGAGCTGCGGTGCGCGGGGGCAGGAGGCAGCCAGAGGAACTCGCCATGTCCCCTTCTGAGCCTCCCCGCGCCCCGCTCTGCCTGGTTGCGCCCGGCGGCCTTCGGGGAGGACGAGCGGTTGTTCTCGAGCTGGACCCCTTGTAGCTGTGTAGCGGAGGGGGGTAACGGGCATGCCCAGTAGACACAGTTTTGCAGAAACATTGTTTATTAAATTGTTTTACTTCTCAGGTGAGTTTTGTGCATGTGACGAGTGTCCGATTGATGGCCCTGCTCACTGGAGTCCTGTGTTCACTCTCAGAAGAGGTACAGTGTGGGCAGCGGTCAGGGCCAGATTAACTCCCACAGCCGTGGGCCCAGGGCTAATAGATTATGTGGGGCCCTTGTATACAAGTCTTTTTCCTAATTGAAAACAAAATGATCGCAATTAGGGCATGGAGGCTATTAATGCTATACTGAACTTGCCTTTTAATTCACATAAAGCCATTCTGTGGTTACATTTCAGTCTTAAAACATTTAGAATATAGTTAAGTTAATTCAAAATAGCCTACTTCTTACCTTAGAACAGCTGTTGTATTAGTTTCTTTCTGAGAGGGAGTTTGGGTGCAGGCAGGCCGGCTCCAGGCACCAGCGCAGCAAGCAGGTGCGTGGGGCGGTCAACGGAAAGGGCCGGCATATCCTGCTCTTCGGCGCCAATTCGGTGGCGGGTCCCTGTGTCCCCTTGAGAGGGAAGGAACCGCTGCCGAATTGCTGCCAAAGGGCCACTTGGGGCAGCAAAATCACTGGAGCCGGCCCTGGGTGCAGGAGTGGGCTCCAGGCTTGGGCAGTGTTGGGATGCAGGAGAGGGTGCACGGTACAAGCTCTGGGTGCTGGATAGGGCTCGGGGCTGGGACAGGGGATTGGAGTTTGGGAGGGGGTGAGAGGATGCGGGTTTTGGGAGAGAGTTTGGTGCAGGAAGGGATTGTGATGTGGGGCAGGGTGTTAGGGTGCAGGAGGGGGTGTGAGGTGCAGGCTCTGGCCAGAAGGCATTACCACAGGTGGCTCCCTGCTGGTGGCGCAGCAGGGCTGAGGCTGGCTGCATGTCATGGCCTCATGCCGCTCCTGGCATGTTTTTGCGTGCCCCTAGGGGGAGGGGGACAGTGTGTCTCCGTGTGCTGCCTGCGCCTGTGGGGACAGTGCTGGGGACAGGGAGAGTGCACGGAGCTGCTTCCCCCCCCATCAGGGGCCACAGACAGGTGCCACAAGCTGGCTGATTCCGGGAGCGGCATGGGGGCCAAGGCATGTAGGCAGCCTGCCTGAGCCCAGCTGCACCGCTGGACTTTTAGCGGCCCAGAGATGGCCATCAACTGGCAGACGCTCCAGGACTGATCAATAAATAAATTATGGATTTATTTTTGCAAGGCCACTTGAGGCTCTGAGCTGCAACCCCTAAAGTCCTTGCGTTAATCTGGCCCTGGCAGCAGTAGCAGAAGCTCCCACACACTGCCAATATGCTCAAACCTCATTCTGGAGTTACCCCTATAGGGTATGAATGTAGTTACATTTCCATGACCTTTTCTGAGACTTCTAAGAAAGATGTGATTTGGTGCCAACTATAGTGTTTTGTGGGAAGACTTGATTAAAAAAAATTACATTTGGAATTTTTGTAGGAAAAAATCAGACAAATTTTTCACAAAAATGTGTAAAAGGAAAAAAAAAATCCTTTATTTCAATAAGCTCTGACTGAAGGCACCTGATAACTAGGAACTGAACTGAGACCAACATTCCTTCACACTGAATATGCATCAGAGGATAACAATATTCAGTCATTAGGTTAGAGTTGAATTTATGATGTAGAAAGCTTAACATCCTCTTACCAGTCTCCTGATCCTAATAATTGGAATTCCTAATCATATCTCAAATTAAGTGATAATTTTATTTCATTTCTTAAACACATGAAAAACTGAAAGTTCTCAGAACTGTCATTGGAGTCCTGGAGTTGATAACCTGTAGTTCAATAATTTGCCATTAATCTACAAACAAGAGGTATTTACTTGTCCTGGTCAGAATTCTGCCTCACATATCAGACTAAGTTCCCTCTAAGCTGTGCAACTGCACAGCAGGCTACAAGAGCCACGCAGCTAGAGAGAGGTGGTTCGGCGCATCCCCACCCAGCAGGAGCTGCTGCGGGTGGGGACAGATGCGCCCATCCCCTGGCCCTGCTGGAGCTGCCGGGTCTGGGGAGAGGCACCTCTCCCCTAGTCTGGCACCTCCGGAGCTGCCGGGGAGAGATGCCTCTCCCCTGGCCCCGAGCTGCTGCAGCGAGAGAGGGCTGGGGGAGTCCTCTCTCTCCCCGCCT
Organism: Gopherus flavomarginatus; assembly: GCF_025201925.1. Classification (NCBI taxonomy): domain Eukaryota; kingdom Metazoa; phylum Chordata; order Testudines; family Testudinidae; genus Gopherus; species Gopherus flavomarginatus. The sequence continues at coordinate 149,804,224 of NC_066620.1, read as the reverse complement.
CAGCCCTGGGGCAGCCTGCACGCCAAACCCCTCATCCCTAGCCCCACCCCAGAGCCTGCACCCCCAGCCAGAGCCCTCATCCCCCCGCACTCCAACCTTCTGCCCCAGTCCTCAGCTCCCTCCCACACTCTGAACCCCTCAGTCCCACCCCTGCCATACATCACCTCCATACTGGTACACATAACAAAATTCATTCCACACATAGATGTAAAAAAATAGAGGGAACAGTGGTGTCAGAGGTACTGTTAATGATTGTAGTGAGATTTTTGTTCCTTCAGCTTCCAAATAGACCTCAGCTGATGTGAAAAATATATTTGTTCCCTTAAAGCTGATGCATTTTTACCTGCTTTTGTGTTGATTGCTGAGTTAGTCCTGTTCATCTAATAAGAAATATTCCATCTGTCAGATAAAAGCTATCTGGGTTAATCTTTTATAATCAGTTTTTGTATTTTTCCTTCAAATCTTGTTTTGTGTTAGTTTCTTATTGTTTGGAAATATTCTTGTCACTTGTGGTCCAGTGAACCATAAATCATCTCTGCTACCTAGTCAAGTTGTTATTGAAAATTTAAGAGGCTGGGGGCATTAGAAGAGAATATGTAATCTCACTATTATCAGTAAACGTTGCAGTGGGGAAAACAGAGAATGAAAGACAAATGTATGATGCACTGTAATAAACATCAAACCTGTTAATGTATTGTTGGTCCAGAATGTCTCACTCTCAGGCTGAAAGTGTCATAAAGAATATAATTCGTGAAATAGGACAAGAATGTGCCATGAAAGGGCAAACTGTCTCTGAAACCTTGGTGGCTTTCATGGTAAGAACACAATTAATATTTTAGCTATTTATTATTTTGTTTAAATGCCTTCAGGTCATGTTAATATCCTCCTAAGGTTAATAACATCATTTTCACTAAACAGACAAGTATAAAGATTTAGCAGTTGTGCACATCGGCCACAATTTTCAAACTCTGTTCTTAGACTCCAGCCTTGCTAGGACTTACTGTAATTTTACTCACTGTAAATAGTCTCCCTAATAACATCTTTTGCTAATCTGCAGGTGAAAGCTGTCGTTTTGGATCCAAGGAATGAGTTTAATGTGGATCGAACCCTCACGAAAAATGATGTGCAAAAACTTATTAAGGTAATTCTGAAAATTCTCCCAAAGTTCAGATACTTTACATACTTATGTAGAAATAAAACTTAAATATCTGCTCTGTATTTATAGTAACAGAACATACCTGCCATTGCCATCCACAGGCTAACATATACAATTATTCAAAGGCACCTGTATTGTATATGCATTGGGAAATCTAAACAATCTAACTACTTGTTAAAGTGATGTTATGGTAAATTACTGAGATCTCAGCATAATTATTAGAAGGTATGTGAAGATTAGATGAATGAAATATTTTTTGCCTCCCGGAGCTACAGTATAACCAGATATTAGAGGAGGGAGGGAGGGAGAGACTGAGACTAGCAGACAGAAATATTGAAAGCATCTTTAATTGCTAATCAGTCTCAGTAGGAGACTTTTCTATACAGCACCAAACATCCTATCAGCACTTAACAAATACTAAATCATACTAGTTTGTAGGTTGGTGATTTTTAGCTACCTGATCAATTTCCTAAGAGTCCTTTAAAGCATTTTGAAAACTAACATCATACTTCATTCTCATGATTCTGTAGTCAAGAATGGATTCTGCATTTCCTAGGGGTGGTATATACCTATTCGTCATGTTCTGTTGGGAGAATGAGGAATGGGGAGAGGAAGGCTCCGTTGCCGCTGTCAAAATGGTAACATTGCTATTGATGTTTCAGAAAATTCTAAGTGGTTAGAAAGAATTAACTTTTACAACTCTCTTCTTAGCTCTGTGTTAGTAGACTTCTTGATGCAGTAAATCCATCCCTGGACACTATTAAGATGCAAGTTTACTTTGATATGAATTATACAAACCGAGGTAATTTTAATATGTACAAATATTAAGTATGAGTGTCAGATAATAAAACTTGTATCTAACTATATTGACTCATCTGTATTTTAATATTAATCTTTATTAGCATACTATATGCATGTGACAGCAAAGCAAAATAAGATAATAAAATGAACTTGAAAGTGCAGGTAAAACTATATGGTTGTAAATTAAATTACTACTTAAAAAAGAATTCTCACAATATCCCTGGAGGTAAGTATTACTTTCCCTGTTTTAGAGGAAATTGAGGCAAAGGTGTTGCCCAAAGCTACCGTATAAGTAAGTAGCAGAGCTGGAATAAGAACTCAGGAGAATTTGGCTCCCAGGCTTGTGTTCAGTCTGCTAGGCTATACAGCATCTCAACTCATTTGACTTGCCTTTTTTTTTAAAAATGGTGAAATTTTGAGCTCCAGTATAATCATTTCAGTTGTCTTTGAACACTGTACTCGATTCTCAGGGGTGGATGCAGTAGGAACCTGGGTAGATAATAGGATAGATCTGTGACAGGCAACCTGAACTGGGGTACTGCTGTGCCCCCTTAACTCTCCAGCCTGGATTCTCTCTCACAATGCTTTGCTACTGACAAGCACCAAACCTCTCCCCGCGCTGTTATCTTTCAGTACAACAGCATGTGGAGCTCCACAACTAGCTAAATTGCATGAATGCTCCCTGAGCCACTCATGAATTGCACAGAGAAAGGCACCAGCAAACCTGCCAAGCCCCCAGCCTTGCACAGCAGAACTGTAGTATCTTGCCCTTATCAGAAGCCTGACCAGTGTAAATTCATTACCCAGTCCGACTCTCCCTCAGTGTGGAGAGGATACACACTGGCCTTTGTAATCTGAGCTGAGATTACACTTTAACCAAAACACACTGTTTTAGGTAAAGTATAAAACAGATTTATTAACTACAGAAAGATCAATTTTAAGTGATTATGAGTGGTAGGTCAGAGATAGTTACCAAGGAAAATAAAAGGTAAGCATGCAGTCTAAATCCTGAACCTTATTAGACTGAACAATATTTGGATCAAGCAGTTTTCTCACCCCTCTGGATGTTAGTTTGGTTACAGTCCTTAATACACAGGCTTTCCCTTTAAGCCTGAGACCAGTCTCCTCAGTTCAAGTCTTTGTTTCCCCAGCGTTCTTGTTGCTTCCAGTGTAGGTGGGGGAGGAGAAAGGTAAAAGCACAGTGCCTTTGTCCTTTATTTTATATTCTCAGGCTGTGTCTACACTTCGTACCTTTCAGTGGCACAGCTGTGCTGCTACATCCGGGCCGCAGTAATGTACGCTGTATAGCAGCTCTTTGCTGAAGAGAGAGCTCTCCTGCCAGCAAAATATAACCACCTCCAACGGGGGACAGTACCTTTCCCACCGACAAAGTGCTGTCTGTACTGGCGCATTTTGTCATTAAAACTTTTGTCGGTCAGCGGTGTGTTTCTGTCACACCCCTAACCTACAGAAGTTTTAACGATGAAAGTGCAATGAAGATATAGCTTTAGTCCATGTCCCTGCAAAGAAACTAGCCCAAGCATGCCAAGTGGAGTGCCCCAAGAGTTGGTCCTGGGCCCAGCTTTGTTCAATATCTTCATTAATGATCTAGAGGATGGCATGGATTGCACCCTCAGCAAGTTTGCAGATGACACTAAACTGGGAGGAGTGGTAGATACGCTAGAGGGTAGGGATAGGATGCAGAGGGGCCTAGACAAATTAGAGGATTGGGCCAAAAAAAATCTGATGAGGTTCAACAAGGACAAGTGCAGAGTTCTGCACTTAGGATGGAAGAATCCCATGCACTGCTACAGACTAGGGACCAAGTGGCTAGGCAGGAGTTCTGCAGAAAAGGACCTACAGGTTACAGTGGATTAGAAGCTGGATGTGAGTCACAGTGTGCCCTTGTTGCCAAGAAGGGTAATGGCATTTTGGGATGTATAAGTAGGGGACATTGCCAGCAGATCGAGGGATGTGAACATTCCCCTCTATTCGACATTGGTGAAGCCTCATCTGGAGTACTGTGTCCAGGTTTGGGCCCCACACTACAAGAAGTATGTGGAAAAATTGGAAAGAGTCCAGCGCAGGGCAACCAAAATGATTAGGGGGCTGAAGCACATGACTTATGAGGAGAGGCTGAGGGAACTAGGCTTATTTAGTCTGCAGAAGAGAAGAATGGCGGTGGGGGTGGGGGAGAATTTGATAGCTGCTTTCAACTACCTGAAAGGGGGTTCCAAAGAAGATGGATCTAGACTGTTCACAGTGGTACTAGATGAGAGAACAAGGAGTAATGGTCTCAAGTTGCAGTGAGAGAGGTTGAGGTTGGATATTAGGAAAAACTTTTTCACTAGGAGAGTGGTGAAGCACTGGAATGGGTTACCTAGGGAGGTGGTGGAATCTCTTTCCTTAGAGGTTTTTAAGGTCAGGCATGACAAAACCCTGGGATTATTTAGTTGGGAATTGGTGCTGCTTTGAGCAGGGGGTTGGACTAGATGACATCCTGAGCTCCCTTCCAACCCTGATACTCTATGATGGATCTTGTTGAGTCACAGGGTTGAACAATCCCCATTGTGTGGTGCTTCTCTTACAGAATTGTAAATCCCTTGTCTACAACTCCCCTGCTGATTAATGGTTGTTTAACCCCCGCCTGGGTGTGGATCACCTCCTTTGTTGTCACTGAAGAACTAGCAAGGGACAACTCCCAAACTTACAACATCTTTCAATAACAACTGTACAGCAAAATCTTATAATAATATACATATTTTGATGGAACAATGGGTTTCAGCAGATCATGACCTTTCCTATATATCTTACATGGCATACTTTGTACAAAACATATAATTACATGACATTGGTGAATATGGGGGTTCCAAAGTGCTGGTTTGAGGTACAGAGTGCCAAAAGATCTATCATGGGAAGTACAGTATTACAGCATGGATATAACACAGAAAGAATGTATAATGGACTTTGAAGCCAGAACACATTCGCTTTTCTTTAAGCAAGAGAAAGGCAACGTTATAGAAGGGCAGCGTTCTAGGTTCTTTGAACCAATTTTTTCTCTGAGTTACACTGGTCCATTGACTTCAGTGCAGTTACTCTAGACCTGCCCTTGTGTGACCTGAGAGCAGAATTTGTCCATTTGTTGATTTTCACAATTGAGAAAGATCAGCATTATTGGACTGTCTATTTTAAATTGATTGAGTTTGCATAGTTCAGAGATTATTTCATAAAATAGAAATATTACAATCCCAGTGAATTAGGCAGATACTTGTCTTTGGCTATTATATATAAATATTGTATGTTGTCTCTGATCAGTGCCCACTCCCAGTGACTTAAAATGGCAGAGAAGGTCTGGGTGGGAACAGGAAAAGAGAAGGAGGAGAATAAGAGTCATGGTGCCATGCAATATTCCTGGGACAGGGAGAGCTGAGAGGCATGGGACATTCATAGGGCATCAGGGTAAACTGTGAAAATTATTTGAAAGCTTTTGCTGCCTAGCACTGGCTTTCATAGTGGATGTTTAAAATTAGCAAATCTAAGGGCTTGATCCAAAGCCACTGGGGTTTGGAGCAGGCCCAAAATGCACAAACAGCATGTTCAGTCCAGTGAAAATTATGTTACTGTACATAAGTTAGATCAAAAATGAGAATAATATTTGGCAGTAACATAGCACTTCTCAAATACCTTTCCTTCCCAGTTGAGTTACTTAATGAGCAGCATCGTGTTCTAGAGGCCAGGCTGGCCCCTGTGAGCAGAGAAATCACAGATAATCGTGCTCGTACACGGGAAGAGCTGGAGAGCATTTACCGAAAGATTGTTAGCTATGTTCTGCTACGCTCTGGCCTCGGATCCCCTACAGACATCAAGGTTGTTAGGGAGGCAACAGGTCAGTAATCAGTCAAAGTATCTGATACTGGGCATCCTTTGTGGGAAAATAAAGTCTGGGCCTGATTCTGCTCTGACACAATGTAAATCTGGAATAATTTCATTGACTTCAGTAGAGTTTCCTGGTGTGAAACTGCTGTGAGTTGGGAATCAGGCTGTCTGACTCTTTCATTAAAACATCCAATTGCCGAGATACTAGTAAATATTGTAAATTGAGGCAGCTTTAAAAATATTTGCTACTAATAGTCTGAATTTTAGTTAAATAATTTCTGTGGCATAAAATAGCTTGATAGCATTTCAGCCTGTCTGCTTTGTTATTCGCTCATCTCCAACAATAGGTGTGGTAAAATTATTAATTTGTGAGCGCCTAAGCATCTCTCCAAATCTAGAATATACTGCTATTTTCACAACTACAGGAGTTAGTTTTGCTTCCCTAGTATTTTCAGTTTCATTCTTGTACCTGCTGTTATTTTTTAAATCTTTTCAGCTGCCCTGCAGAGTGTGTTTCCCCAGACAGAGCTGGGTGTGTTTCTCTCTCTCAGTAAGAAGGACAAAGAGCGACAGCTGAAAGAACTTACCATGATTGTCACAGGAATTCGGTTATTCAACAAGGACTGTGGGAAAGGAGGAGAAGGCATTGATGACTGTAGGTATATTACTTAATTAAAATTATGAGCCCTAAGCCAGACTCTTCTTGTCTCTAGACCTCTAGACCCATGACCTCATGCTACTCAAGATGAGCAGGATTTGGCCCAGTGTCAGTAAACCTGAAGGAAAAACAAACTATTAGATGAATGAATTGTATAATGCTTAAGGCCAATCAATGCAAATGTCAAAATGGTACTGTCAAAATATTTACAGTAGAGCAGGGGTCGGCAACCTTTCAGAAGTGGTGTGCTGAGTCTTCATTTATTCACTCTAAATTTAAGGTTTCGCATGCTGGTAATACATTTTAATGTTTTTAGAAGGTCGGTCTCTCTATGAGTCTAAACTATTGTTGTATGTAAAGTAAACAAGTTTTTAAAAAACGTTTAAGAAGCTTAATTTAAAATTTAATTAAAATGTAGATCTTATCAGTTTAGTGCAGTGGTTCTTAACCTGGGGTGCACGCACCCCCGGAGCAGGGCTGGTGCAAGAATATTTTGCACCCTAAGCGAAACTTCCACCTTGCACATTGGTTCATTGACAGGCAAATCCCCAACGATCCTTTATAGACCCCAGGGGCCTGCCGTGTCCAGGGGCTGCTCTCCAGACCAGGTTCCCCCCTCCCAACCTCCTGAACTCCCCTGGAGGGTGCACAGCCACCCTGCAAGCCCTCCCAACCCCACTCAGGTGGCCCCCACCTCAAGTCCATTCACTGGCTTTGCCAGGCTTGGGCCGCTGCAGCAGCTTGGCAGGGAGGAGCCACCTTCCGGAGGCACCAGAGAGCCAGAGCGTCCCGCTTGCGGCAGCAGCGAGCCCCAGCCATGGAGGAGCCGGCATGGTGCAGGGGGGCAGCAGCGCTGCAAAGGTGGGGGTGGCACCGCTAGCGGGGAGCAGCTGCGCCCCCCCACCTCTCCTGCCCAGGCTGCGGCCCAGTGCCCCCCGGGGGTGCCTGTAGGCTGCAGTGAATGTATGTGGGTGCCAGCCCCCATGCGCCCCCGGCTCCCCCCTCACCTAGGGTTATCATATTTCAACAATCAAAAAAGAGGGGAGAGCCCTGCCCTAGCCCCCATCCACTCCCTCCCACTTCCCCCTCCCCCCCCGATTGCCCTGGTCAGAATGCCCAACCCCCGCGTGCTCCTTGTCCCCTGACTGCCCCTTCCTGGAACCCCTGCCCCAACTGCCCCCCAGAACCCCACTCCCTACCTAAGCCTCCCTGCTTCATGTTCCCTGACTGCCCCCTCCTGAGACCCTCCCACCCTAACTTCCCCCTAGGAACCTGCCCCCTACCTGTCCCCTGACTGCCCCAACCCTTATGAACACCCCCTCCTCCAGACAGACCCCCGGGGACTCCCACGCCCCATCCAACCACTCCCCGCCCCCTGACAGAACCATCCAACCCTCCCCCTGCTCCCTGCTTGCCCCCTGGGACTCCCCTTACTAGGCCCATGCCGGTGAAACATTGGCTCCACGTGGAGTTTTGCCTCCATGTAGAGTGCTGAGGCAGCAGGAGAGGGGGAGCTGTGGGAGGGGCAGTGGCAACGGTGGCTCACACTTCCGGGAGCCGCAGAACCCGAGCATGGTGAGTGGGGAGCCGGTGGGTGCACCTGCCTGGGCTGTGGCCTGGTGCCCCCCCGGGGGGGGCGGGGGCTCCTGCAGTGGATGCATGCGGGCGGCGGGCCCCATGCGCCCCCCAGCTGCCCCCTCGTCACGCTCGGGATCTGCAGCTCCTGGGAGTGTGAGCTGCCGCCGCCGCCCCTCCCGCAGCAGGCTCAGGGCCTCGAACCCCAGCGGCTCACACTCCCGGGTGCCGCAGAACGAGCGTGGTGAGGGGGGAGACAGAGAGTGTGCCTGCCGCCAGTGTGGGGTCCTGGCCGCCAGCCCTGCTTCACTCGGCCGGCCATGCGTGCTGAGCAGGGTCGGCGGCCAGGACTCCAGCTGGCAGCTGCGTGCCAGGCAAAATCGGCTCGCGTGCCAAAGGTGGCACACGTGTCATAGGTTGCCGACCCCTGCAGTAGAGCATACCTTTAATCTAATATTGCATGAGATGTTAGAAATCCACGGGACAGAAAATACGTAAATTCTGATAATTTTGGGTAATTTCTCCCGATTTTTCTTGAATACTCAAAAATCTCTTAAGTCTTGAGCCCTTCTGGTTGTTTAGATAACTATAATAATGTAAACTGATGCACTGGAATTTTTTTGAGCGTGCAGCCAGATAACCCAAAATAGTAAGCCCAAAGAGATGGCTAAACTTCCTTGTTGCTCTTATTTTTGACTCCTTCCTTAAAATATAGAGTCATGGAGTTTAAAGCCAGAAGAGACCGCTAGATCATCTAGTATGACCTCTTGTATATTGCAGGTCACCAACACCACCCAGCACCTGCACACTAAATCCAATAACAGAATTGACACCAAACTAAATGAGACCCACAGGAGACTAAACTGTTATGTGCCATGCGCAGAGAATAGGCAGGACCAATGTGCACCAGTGCAGGAAGCCCTTGCAGTGGCAGGGAAATGATTAAATGATAGAAACCCAGATAATTCTGGCAAGTAAGTGACCAACATCCACACGCTGCAGAGAAGGCACCGCCGCCCCCAAAGGTCACTGCTGATTTGATGTGGGAAAAAATTCTATGCTGGCCCGGTATATAGTGATCAGTTAGACCCTGAGTATATGAGCAAGAACCAACTAGCCAGCCAAGTATCTCAGAGAGAGAATGCTCAGTGCCACCTCATAGCCTTGGCCTACTCAGTGCCCCATCTCCAGTTGTTGCTATCCCTGATGCTTCAAAAAGGAGATTTAAAAAAAAACAAAACCTCCCAAAATGCTGGGATGAAGGAGTCTGGTGGGGGATCCCTTCTTGAACCCTGAAGCATGAGCTTTAGGGACATAAGCCAGAAGTGAGCCCCATGTCTGTTGAGGCCTGCAACCCAAAAACAACCAATGTTATTAAACATTTCACTGCTGAATGTATCAGTATTATTATTTAAATGGTTATTCAATGGAAATAAGATTACAATATATATGATATATTGTAATCTATGTAGTTTAATTGTATTTTCATACAGAGTAGGGATCGGCAATCTTTGGCATGTGGCCTGTCAGGGAAATTCGCTGGCTGGCCGGAACAGTTTGTTTACCTGCAGCGTCTGCAAGTTCGGCTGAACGCAACTCCCACTGGCCGCAGTTGGCCGTTCCAGGCCAATGGGGGCTGCAGGAAGTGGCGTGGGCCGAGGGATGTGCTGGCTGCTGCTTTCCACAGCCCCCATTGGCCTGGAACAGTGAACCACGGCCAGTGGGAGTTGCGATTGGCCAAACCTGTGGATGCTGCAGGTAAACAAACCGTCCCGGCCCACCAGCATATTTTCCTGACGGGCCGCATGCCAAAAGTTGCCGATCCCCAATATAGAGGCTAAGACACTATATGTAAAATGTTCTAATACCTCTGAATGAATAATGCTATACAAAAATAAATAATAACATGTATTGTGAGTTGTGAACATGCAAATAATCAACTGTTCTACTGATTATTTGGATAATCGAGATAATACTTTGCACTTAGAGCACCTTTAATTCAGGGTTCTTAGTGCTCTTCACAATGGTATATACAGCATTATTACCCCACTTTACAGATTGAAAAATAGAGATTAATTAAAGAGATTTATGTGAGTTTTCTAAAGATCATACAGCAAATTGTGGGCAGAGCTGACTGAATAGAAATGAACAGTTTTGCCACTCAGATCTTCTCTCTGAGTCTAATCATTATACCACACAGCCTCTGCTGCTTGCCTATGTTTTAATGTTAAGTCACATATAAAGAGGAATGCATAAAAAACCCCACATGGCACACTGTCTGATCTGAGTGTTCACACTTATCTCTTTTGCATGCACAGACGTCTAGTTACATGTCCAAATGTAGAATGTAATGGATGCATGCCTCTTTATACCCTCCTTTGTTAATGAGGCTCTAAGGAAGAAGTATTAATAATAAAACCATCAACTCAAAGATTTTGGACTCCCGTTGTGCAGCTTATGGAATTTTGTGGGGGGTTTGTAATGCGCCTTGTCCAGTAGGAGCAAAATAGTTCATTTTAATAAGCAATATTATATTTTTATCTCTTTCTGGGCTTATATAGACCCATTACTATACTATGTGAGCATCTCATAAATGTGAATTAATTCATTCCTGTAACACCTTTATGAGGCAGGGAGGTATTATTATTATCCCGGTTTCACAGATGGGAAAACTGAGGCACATAAGTGATTTACCCAAAGTCACAAAGAGAATTTTGGAAGAGCCCAAAATTGAACCAAGACAGTCTGAAAAGCTAATTTTTCATAATCCTAGACTATACTGTAGTAGTTTCCTCACAGAAAAGTTGTCATTTTTAATAACCATTTTACCAGCAGTGTACGTAATGGTTGGGTCTTGTGAACAAACTTTGGAAATGTGTGCTGTTTCAGAATAAGAGCTTACACTCAGAAATCTGTTGGAGGATACTTCTGATCGAAGTATTGAAACTAAATTATTAGCTATCTATTATGATTACCAGGATGTGTTTCTATATATGTTACCTTCTCATACTAAATCTGTATAAATAGTACCAGCTATTCTGAATGAAGCCATTCCAGCAGCCACGCAGCCTATTGATGCAGAGCTTCGTGCCTCCCAAGATCTGGCATACCGCTACACAGCTGTCTTGGAAATGATGCGTGAGAGCTCGCACAGAAATATAGAAGCTAGATTATCTATGTTAAAGGAAGCACTGTTCAATGTGAGACAACATGAAGCCTTCCTCTACATCATTCTGGTGAGATATCACATTATATCTTATGGATTCTTTAGGATATCTTAATGTGAAATTTCAGTGTAAATTGCATTTTACAAAGTAAAATACAAGTGTATGTTTGAGTAAAGAAATCCTGGTGCTGTGTTTGAGCTGTGCAGCTAGAATGATATATTAAAAGTTCATGCTTCAGGGATTCAGCCAGCCACCTGCAGGGGTCAGGAAGGGATTTCACACATCCCTAATGTATTCTGAGTGGGTTTTTTTTATCTCTTTCCTCTAAGCATCAGGGATGGACACTGCTGGAGATGGGACATTGGATGGGGAGGGCCAGGGCCATGAATTGGCACCGAGCAGTCTCTCTCTCAGGCACTTAGCTGGCTGGTTCTTGCTCACATGTTCACCGTCTAGCTGTTTGTCATGTGTGAGGTCAGGAAGGAATTTCCCCCCATGTCAGATTAGCAGTCACCTTTGGGGGGTTTCGCCTTCCTCTGCAGCATGTGAGTATGGGTCACTTTCTAGGAGTATCTTGAGTATATCTCACTTAATAATTTCCCTGCCATTGCAGGGGCCTCCTGTTCTCTGCATGTGGCATATACTAGTCTAGTCTCCTGCGGGTTGTAATACATTGCTCTGATTTCAGCTGTTGGGTTTGGTGGGTGGGTGGGTGCTGGATGGTGCTAGGGGCTTGTGATCTACAGGAGGTCAAACTAGATGATCTAGTGACCCTTTTGTCTGTAAAATTCTGATTCTATTTAGAAGTTAGGTTGCATGCCACTCCTTAAAATATAACTGCCCCAAATGAGGCAGAATGCAAGTACCCAAATAGCTTCTGCTAGCTATTTATTTTTCTGTGGCTGTCACACTCCTTACCTGAGGTATGTTTTCTTTCCAGTCTGATGTGATCACGTGTGCACAAGAAGTTGAAATGATGGACAAGCAGTTTGCGGCACAAATAGAGCAGTTAAAAAACACTGTTCAAGCAAAGACTGCTGTACCTACATCACAGGTTTTTGTAAGCATTTGAAATGCAAAAGTATTATTTTCTGAACAGAAGCAAATTAGAAAAATCACTTTTATTGTCTATAATATGAACATAATATTTATGCTGCAGTATCATGTGACATGGTTCACATAAATTTCATGTTGAATTAGGAAAAAGGATCTTATTTTCTGTGTCTGTCTAATAGCAGTGTTCCACTCAGGCAGTGTTCCACAGACACAGGTACCTTGACATCTATTCATTTGCTTAAAAAAAGGTTAAAAGAAGTTTGTTATTACACCTGCCCTGAGTTGTCTTCTCAATAATAGTAACATAAGAACGGCCGTACCGAGTCAGACCAAAGGTCCATCTAGCCCAGTATCTGTCCTAGAGGGAGTGAACCTAACAGGTAATGATCAAGTGATCTCTCTCCTGCCATCCATCTCCATCCTCTGACGAACAGAGGCTAGGGACACCATTCTTTACCCATCCTGGCTAATAGCCATTTATGGACTTAACCACCGTGAATTTATCCAGTTCTCTTTTAAATGCTATTATAGTCCTAGCCTTCACAACCTACTCAGGTAAGGAATTCCACAAGCTGACTGCGCCGCGTGAAGAACTTCCTTTTATTTGTTTTAAACCTGCTGCCTATTAATTTAAACCTGCTGCCTATTAATTTCATTTGGTGACCCCTAGTTCTTGTATTATGGGAATAAGTAAATAACTTTTCCTTATCCACTTTCTCCACATTTACTCATGATTTTATATACCTCTATCATATCCCCCCTTAGTCTCCTCTTTTCCAAGCTGAAGAGTCCTAGCCTCTTTAATCTTTCCTCATATGGGACCCTCTCCAAACCCCTAATCATTTTAGTTGCCCTTTTCTGAACCTTTTCTAGTGCTAGAATATCTTTTTTGAGGTGAGGAGACCACATCTGTACACAGTATTCAAGATGTGGGCGTACCATGGATTTATATAAGGGCAATAATATATTCTCAGTCTTATTCTCTATCCCCTTTTTAATGATTCCTAACATCCTGTTTACTTTTTTGACCACCTCTGCACACTGCGTGGACATCATCAGAGAACTATCCATGATGACTCCAAGATCTTTTTCCTGACTCATTGTAGCTAAATTAGCCCCCATCATATTGTATGTATAGTTGGGGTTATTTTTTCCAATGTGCATTACTTTACATTTATCCACATTACATTTCATTTGCCATTTTGTTGCCCAGTCACTTAGTTTTGTGAGATGTTTTTGAAGTTCTTCAAAATCTGCTTTGGTCTTAACTATCTTGAGTAGTTTAGTATCATCTGCAAACTTTGCCACCTCACTGTTTACCCCTTTCTCCAGATCATTTATGAATAAATTGAATAGGATTGGTCCTAGGACTGACCCTTGGGGAACACCACTAGTTACTCCTCTCCATTCTGAGAATTTACCATTAATTCCTACCCTTTGTTCCCTGTCTTTTAACCAGTTCTCAGTCCATGAAAGGACCTTCCCTTTTATCCCACGATAGCTTAATTTACTTAAGAGCCTTTGGTGAGGGACCTTGTTAAAGGATTTCTGGAAATCTAAGTACACTATGTCCACTGGATCCCCCTTTTCCACATGTTTGTTGACCCCTTCAAAGAACTCTAATAGATTAGTAAGACATGATTTCCCTTTACAGAAACCATGTTGACTATTGCTCAACAGTTTATGTTCTTCTATGTGTCTGACAATTTTATTCTTAACTGTTGTTTCGACTAATTTGCCCAGTACCAACGTTAGACTTACCGGTCTGTAATTGCCAGGATCACCTCTAGAGCCCTTTTTAAATACTGGCGTTACATTAGCTAACTTCCCATCATTGGGTACCGAAGCCGATTTAAAGGACAGGTTACAAATCTTAGTTAATAGTTCCGCAATGTCACATTTGAGTTCTTTCAGAACTCTTGGGTGAATGCCTTCTGGTCCCGGTGACTTGTTAATGTTGAGTTTATCAATTAATTCCAAAACCTCTTCTAGTGACACTTCAATCTGTGACAGTTCCTCAGATTTGTCACCTACAAAAGCCAGCTCAGGTTTGGGAATCTCCCTAACATTCTCCGTAATGGCTTTATCGTCTTTAAGCGCTCCTTTTGTATTTTGATTGTCAAGGGGCCCCACTGGTTGTTTAGCAGGCTTCCTGCTTCTGATGTACTTAAAAAACATTTTGTTATTACCTTTTGGAGTTTTTGGCTAGCCGTTCTTCAAACTTCTCTTTGGCTTTTCTTATTACACTCTTGCACTTGAGTTGGCAGTGTTTATGCTCCTTTCTATTTGCCTCACTAGGATTTGACTTCCACTTTTTAAAGGAAGTCTTTGTATCTCTCACTGCTTCTTTTTACATGGTTGTTAAGCCACGGTGGCTGTTTTTTAATTCTTTTACTGTGTTTCTTAATTTGGGGGATACATTGAAGTTGGGCCTCTATTATGGTGTCTTTAAAAAGCGCCCATGCAGCTTGCAGGGATTTCACTTTAGTCACTGTACCTTTTAACTTCTGTTTAGCTAACCCCTTCATTTTTGTATAGTTCCCCTTTTTGAAATTAAATGCCACAGTGTTGGGCTGTTGAGATGTTCTTCCCACCACAGGGATTCATAGATTCATAGACTCTAGGACTGGAAGGGACCTCGAGAGGTCATCGAGTCCAGTCCCCTGCCCTCATGGCAGGACCAAATATTGTCTAGACCATCCCTAATAGACATTTATCTAACCTACTCTTAAATATCTCCAGAGATGGAGATTCCACAACTTCCCTAGGCAATCTATTCCAGTGTTTAACTCCCCTGACAGTTAGGAACGTTTTCCTAATGTCCAACCTAAATCTCCCTTGCTGCAGTTTAAGCCCATTGCTTCTTGTTCTATCATTGGAGGCTAAGGTGAACAAGTTTTCTCCCTCCTCCTGATGACACCCTTTTAGATACCTGAAAACTGCTATCATGTCCCCTCTCAGTCTTCTCTTTTCCAAACTAAACAAACCCAATTCCTTCAGCCTTCCTTCATAGGTCATGTTCTCAATACCTTTAATCATTCTTGTTGCTCTTCTCTGGACCCTCTCCAGTTTCTCCACATCTTTCTTGAAATGCGGTGCCCAGAACTGGACACAATACTCCAGCTGAGGCCTGACCAGCGCAGAGTAAAGCGGAAGAATGACTTCTCGTGTCTTGTTTACAACACATCTGTTAATGCATCCCAGAATCATGTTTGCTTTTTTTGCAACAGTATCACACTGTTGACTCATATTAAGCTTGTAGTCCACTATGACCCCTAGATCTCTTTCTGCCATACTCCTTCCTAGACAGTCTCTTCCCATTCTGTATGTGTGAAACTGATTGTTCCTTCCTAAGTGGAGCACTTTGCATTTATCTTTATTGAACTTCATCCTGTTTACCTCAGACCATTTCTCCAATTTGTCCAGATCATTTTGAATTTTGATCCTGTCCTCCAAATCAGTTGCAATCCCTCCCAGTTTGGTATCGTCCGCAAACTTAATAAGCGTACTTTCTATGCCAACATCTAAATCGTTGATGAAGATATTGAACAGAACCGGTCCCAAAACAGACCCCTGCGGAACCCCACTTGTTATACCTTTCCAGCAGGATTGGGAGCCATTAACAACTACTCTGAGTACGGTTATCCAGCCAGTTATGCACCCACCTTATAGTAGCCCCATCTAAATTGTACTTTCCTAGCTTATCTATAAGAATATCATGCGAGACCGTATCAAATGCCTTACTAAAGTCTAGGTATATCACATCCACCGCTTCTCCCTTATCCACAAGGCTTGTTATCCTATCAAAGAACGCTATCAGATTAGTTTGACACGATTTGTTCTTTACAAATCCATGCTGGCTATTCCCTATCATCTTACCACTTTCCAAGTGTTTGCAGATGATTTCTTTAATTACCTGCTCCATTATCTTCCCTGGCACAGAAGTTAAACTAACTGGTCTGTAGTTTCCTGGGTTGTTTTTATTTCCCTTTTTATAGATGGGCACTATATTTGCCCCCTTCCAGTCTTCTGGAATCTCCCCCGTCTCCCATGATTTCCCAAAGATAATAGCTAGAGGCTCAGATACCTCTTCTATTAACTCCTTGAGTATTCTAGGATGCATTTCATCAGGCCCTGGTGACTTGCAGGCATCTAACTTTTCTAAGTGATTTTTTACTTGCTCTTTTTTTATTTTATCTTCTAAACCTACCCTCTTCCCGTAAGCATTCACTATATTAGACATTCCTTCAGACTTCTCAGTGAAGACTGAAACAAAGAAGTCATTAAGCATCTCTGCCATTTCCAAGTCTCCCGTTACTGTTTCCCCCTCCTTACTGAGCAGTGGGCCTACCCTGTCCTTGGTCTTCCTCTTGCTTCTAATGTATTGATAAAAAGTTTTCTTGTTTCCCTTTATTCCCATAGCTAGTTTGAGTTCATTTTGTGCCTTTGCCTTTCTAATCTTGCCTCTGCATTCCTGTGTTATTCGCCTATATTCATCCTTTGTAATCTGACCTAGTTTCCATTTTTTATATGACGCCTTTTTATTTTGTAGGTCACGCAAGATCTCATGGTTAAGCCAAGGTGGTCTTTTGCCACATTTTCTATCTTTCCTAACCATCGGAATAGCTTGCTTTTGGGCCCTTAATAGTGTCCCTTTGAAAAACTGCCAACTCTCCTCAGTTGTTTTTCCCCTCAGTCTTGATTCCCATGGGACCTTACCTATCAGCTCTCTGAGCTTACCAAAATCCGCCTTCCTGAAATCCATTGTCTCTATTCTGCTGTACTCCCTTCTACCCTTCCTTAGAATTGCAAACTCTATGATTTCATGATCACTTTCACCCAAGCTTCCTTCTACTTTCAAATTCTCAACAAGTTCCTCCGTATTTGTTAAAATCAAGTCTAGAACAGCTTCCCCCCTAGTAGCTTTTTCAACTTTCTGAAATAAAAAGTTGTCTGCAATGCAGTCCAGGAACTTATTGGATAGTCGGTGCCCTGCGGTGTTATTTTCCCAACATATATCTGGATAGTTGAAGTCCCCCATCACCACCAAATCTTGGGCTTTGGATGCTTTTGTTAGTTGTTTGAAAAAAGCCTCATCCACCTCTTCCACCTGATTAGGTGGCCTGTAGTAGACTCCCAGCACGACATCACCAGTGTTTTTTACCCCTTTTAGCCTAACCCAGATGTTGAATGCTATTGTATTATGGTCACTATTTCCAAGCGGTCCTGCTATAGTTACCTCTTGGACCAGCTCCTGCGCTCCACTCAGGATTAAATCTAGAGTTGCCTCTCCTCTTGTGGGTTTCCGTACCAGCTGCTCCATGAAGCAGTCATTTAAAGTATCGAGAAATTTTATCTCTGCATTTTGTCCTGAAGTGAAATGTTCCCAGTCAATATGGGGATAATTGAAATCCCCCACTATTATTGGGGTCTTAATTTTGATAGCCTCTCTAATTTCCCTTAGCATTTCATCATCACTATTACTGTCCTGGTCAGATGGTCGGTAATAGATCCCTAATGTTATATTTTTATTAGAGCATGACATTTCTGTCCATAGAGATTCTATGGAACATGTGGATTCGCTTAAGATTTTTACTTCATTTGAATCTACATTTTCTTTCCCATATAGTGCCACTCCTCCCCCTGCACGACCTGTTCTGTCCTTCCGATATATTTTGTACCCCGGAATGATTGTGTCCCATTGATTGCTCTCAGTCCACCAGGTTTCTGTGATGCCTATTATATCAATATCTTCCTTTATCACAGGGCACTCTAGTTCACCCATCTTATTACTTAGACTTCTAGCATTTGTGTACAAGCACTTTAAAAACTTGTCCCTGTTTATTTGTCTGCCCTTTTCTGATGTGCCAGATTCTTTTTCTGATCTGGCCCTTACATTATCCTCTTCCGTCCTCTGCTCCTGACTATAACCTGGAGATTCCCTATCATCAGACTCTCCCCTAAGAGAAGTCTGAGTACTGTCCACATGCTCCTCTGCAGCAGTCGGCTTTCCCCCATCTAGTTTAAAAACTGCTCTACAACCTTTTTAATGTTTAGTGCCAGCAGTCTGGTTCCACTTTGGTGTAGGTGGAGCCCATCTCTCCTGTATAGGCTCCCCCCATCCCAAAAGTTTCCCCAGTTCCTAATGAATGTAAACCCTTCCTCTCTACACCATCGTCTCATCCATGCATTGAGACTCTGAAGCCTACCTATCTGGCCCTGTGCGTGGAACTGGGAGCATTTCTGAGAATGCCACCATAGAGATCCTGGATTTCAGTCTCTTCCCTAACAGCCTAAATTTGGCTGCCAGGACAGCTCTCCTACCCTTCCCTATGTCATTGGTACCTACATGTACCATGACCACCGGCTCCTCCCCAGCACTTCACATAAGTCTGTCTAGATGCCTTGAGAGATCCGCAACCTTCGCACCAGGCAGGCAAGTCACCATACGGTTCTCCCGGTCATCACAAATCCAGCTATCTACGTTTCTAATGATCGAATCTCCCATTACTAACACCTGCCTTTTCCTAGAAACTAGAGTTCCCTCCGCCAGAGAGGTAACCTCAGTGCGAGAGGCAACCCCAGCACCATCTGGAAGGCGGGTCCCAACTATGGGAAGGTTTCCCTCTGCCCCCATAGACTACTCTGCTTCCCTGGGCCTTTCTTCCTCCTCAGCAGCGCAGGGGCTGTCTGACCGGAGGTGGGACAATTCTACAGTGTCCCAGAAAGCCTCATCAACAAACCTCTCTGCCTCTCTTAGCTCCTCCAGTTCCGCCACTCTGGCCTCCAAAGTCCGTACGTGGTCTCTGAGGGCCAGAGCTCCTTGCACCGACTGCACACATACGCCACCTGCCCACAGGGCAGGTAATCATACATGCTACACTCAGTGCAATAAACTGGATAGCCCCTACTCTGCTGCTGGGCTTCTGCCTGCATTGTCTCCTAGTTAATGAAAGGGTAATTTGAAGAAAGAGGTTTTGAAATGTAGTTTGGTTTATAGGTTTTAAGGGGACTAAAGGGGCACAGATAGAACCGACAAGGGACCCCTGCTCCCTTCCCACTCCTCTTCTAAACTCCCTTGCGGTTTTTACAAACATATTTGTAAAATTGTGGTTTTGCAAACATATTTTCCCATCTTTTTTTAATATTTCTTTTTCTTCCCAGTTGTTTTGCGAATGACATAAAAAACAGGGAAAACTGACTCTAGGTGAACAGAGAAAATGATTATGCCAAAAGTGCTGTTAAATGCATAGAATAACACTAAAAATAGATTTTCTCTATCCTTTTTCTTTATAGTAGCCTTAAATATTACTTTTAACAATAGTAGGTAAAAGTATTCAGAGACGAGAGTTTTTAAGTTAATGATGCTTCACTATTGGATTATGTTGGAATAGCCTTGGCTCAGAGTCTTCTATCCATATTATTTTGAAACTAGGGCTGTGCTAACCTCCACATGGTTAGTTCTTATTTGGGTTCTTATTTTTAACTGGGAAGATATGTAATAAAATAGTCACTATGTTGTCCACTTTCTGTCATAATTCATGATAAAATTTTGGAAGGTATCTTAAACCTCATGCTTCATGGCTTAAGTAAATCAATAACTGTTAGAGAGCCTCATGAGACCTAATATGGGGGACAGATTATCCCCCATCTACCTTCTCTAGGGTTTTTATACCTTCCTTGGAAGCATCTGGTGCTGCCCACTGTCAAACAGAGGATACTGGACTAGATGCCTCTTGGGTCTGATCCAATGTAGCTGTTTCTAGATGCCTGTTGATCTTACAAATACAGTCCTTTTAGCACACACCCCTTTCTTCTATCCTGCTACCAGAACAATTCTTTCCCTTTGTCTTCTCTCTCACTATACTGTTCATTTTTATTATGAGGGCCAAAAATATACTTGTCACTTTACAAGAAAACATGTCCCTGTCCTAAGGACTTTACCATAGATGTCCTTTCTTGAATGGCTTCTCTTTACCAGGTTATTTGCTTCTTTTCTTCACCTCTGTTAGCAGCAGAGATACTTGATTCCATCTGTGCTCTTGCAGGTAGAGCTTTCCCCATCACAAGACCACTTAATTCTACTTGTCTTCAAATTGTTGCAGAGAAGTTGTATTGTGTAAGAACACCAGGAGATTATTTTATAATTTAGCATTTGTAGCACAGAGCCTAGATTGAGAATGTAGCAGACAAGCATTTTAGAGTATACAGTAGGCTCAACTCATTTTCATAGAGTTAAAGATGGTTATGATGCTATTTACAGTAAAAATTATTTTGCTGCCATTCCTCTGTTTTAGTTTCTTGTGTCAGTAGCATTTCATGATAATGATGCTGATGAACAAGAGTTAACTCCCATGCCAATTCTTATAATGGCTTCATTAACATGAATGCTAATGTGCTAGGTTGAATTTTAAGTTCCTTGAATGTATTCCTGATGTTGGGGGAGCCCTCTTCTACTGTGCTAAGATCTGAAAAATTGAAGATGGCTGTGTTAACATTCAAAATCTGTTCAGCATAGTCAGGAATGTAATTAATTTTCTGCTGGCCATTTCCTTAGTGATTTCAGATATGTTACAACATTTTCTGCCACTGTCTTTGAAATTTGTATCTGTACTAGACTGTTCCTCTCATTTTCCCTCAGCCCCAAAACAAAGGCTGAAATTTGTCTATGCCTGGGTCTGTTTGTGTTTCTTGTTATAGTTAACCTGAATATAGGCATTTCTTCGTTACTGCCGTCCTCTGCCTATCTTCTCTTTTTGCATTTATACTATTATATCTGTGGGGAGGAGGCGAGACTCTTTTCCAATATAATTCAGAAAATCTCCTCCAATGTTTTTCCAAAATGTTGGTTTTTTACTTTTAAAGTACATTTAAAGGATTTCTAGGATTTGGGCCTGATCTTGCAAGCCCTCCACTAGGATTTCTGAGTGCAGAGGGCATGCAGGATTGCACCCCTTTGCATTTAACAGTTGTATTTGTAACTGTTGTTTACAGTATTTGTTTAATTTTACAGACAAAGCAAATGTAGATTTCAGGTCTTTCTTATTATTTTCTAGCCTATCTTTCTAGCACTAGCTAACCTCTGGACGAGCTTTCAGGATGAGATATTGCTGCTGAGTTTCCTGACTAATTTGACAGGCAGCCTACAGCAGTTCTTGGGAATCCATGCACAACTGTTTCCTGATGATGTGATGGAGTCGCTTCTCGAAGGAGTGACTGTGAAAAGTGATGAGCAAAGGATAAAGGAAACCATGGGTACTGAAAGTTACCACATTTCCTTTTTACTGTTTGAGTCCTTGTATGATTTTGTGACTTTAATCCTGTTTCTAAAAAGTGCAACATTCCTATCTAAAGCATGACCTGACTCTGCAAATCATTACTAACATGGGGTCCTTACCCAATAGTACTGTTGAGGGCAACAGAATTTGTGGGTGCTCAGGGCCACATAGGAGCACTTAATGCTTTACAGAACTGGACTCTTACTTTCTTGATGAAAACATGCTTTACATTTAATTAGTACACATCTTCTGAAAACTGAGAGGAAAACAATGCTTGGGCACCAATATCTGCTCCCTGGTGTGGTGCTACTGTTTCTTCTACATTATCAGTGAGCTGCTATACCTGGGACTGCTGCTGTTCCCCATGAAGTCAATGGACTCTTTGCCACTGACTTCTGTAGGTGTGAGATCAGACCTTTTTCATCTAAGGCCCTGGCAATGCTGTAGTTGAAATTTTGCTAGAAACACTCTTGTGAAGAGTATGTGAGATGGAATTCAGATGGAATTTTTTAAGTTACTCCTATGGCATAAGCTACTAAATCGTTATTTATGTTAAATTTGTAAACATCTTAACATATCTTCATATATTTTCCCATAATACTGACCCAAATGGGATCCTGATCCCTACTGGAGCAACTGGGTGATATCTTAAACAAACTAGGGAAATACAGCATAGATGGAGCTGCTATAAGGTGGGTACATAACTGGTTGGAAAAACATTCCTAGAGGTATTTATCAGTGGTTCACAGTCAAGCTGGAAGTGAATATTGAGTGGTGTCCCGCAGGGATCAGTTCTGGGTCCAGTTCTGTTCAATATCTTCATCAATGATTTAGATAATGGCATAGAGAATACACTTCTAAAGTTTGCAGATACCACCAAGTTGGGAGGGGTTGCTTTGGGGGATAGAATTAAAATTCAAAATAATCTGGACAAACTGGAGAGATGGTCTGCAGTAAACAGGATGAAATTCCATAAGGACATATGCAAAGTACTCCACTCAGGAAAGAAAAATCAGTTGCACACATACAAAATGGGAAATGACTGCCAATGAAAGAGTACTGCAAAAAGGGGTCTGGGGGTCATGGTGGATCACAAGCTAAGTATGAGTCAACAGTATAACATTGTTGCAAAAAAAGCAAATATTCTGGGATGTATTAGCAGGAGTGTTGACATACATAGTAAACACAGACGAGAAGTAATTCTTCTGCTCTACTCCATGCTGATTAGGCCTCAGATGGAGTATTATGTCCAGTTCTGGGCGCCATATTTCAGGAAAGATAGGGACAAATTGGAGAAAGTCCAGAGAAGAGCAACAAAAATGACCGAAGGCATGATTTATGAGGGAAAATTGAAAAAATTGGGTTTGTTTAGTCTGGAGAAGAGAAGACTGAGAGGGGACATGATAATATTTCCAGGTAAATAAAAGGTTGTTACAAAAAGCAGTGAGAAAAATTGTTCTCATTAATCTCTGAGGATAGGACAAAAAGCAATAGCCTTAAATTATAGCAAGAGTGGTTTAGGTTGGACATTAGGAAAAACTTCCTAACTGTCAGGGTGGTTAAGCACTGAAATACATTGCCTAGAGAGGCTGTGAAATCTCTGTCATTGGAGATTTTTAAGAGCAGGTTAGACAAACACCTGTCTGAGATGGTCTAGATAATACTTAGTCCTGCTATGAGTGCAAGGGGCTAGACTAGATGACCTCTTGAGGTCTCTTCCAGTCCTACAATTCTGTGATAATATAAACAATAAATACTAAAAAGTGTCTGCAGTATAGGCAGGGCCAATGGAGGAGGCATTTGGCCTGCGCATCAAGCTCAAAGGGGGCCCCACATTTAGACACTTGTTAATTTTTTGGCATTTGATAAGTTTTGCAACTTGTTTTTTTTGCACATCCCTATCGGACCAAAATGTGACACATTCTCTCAGCTTAGAGCTGCAAATTTAAGCAAATAAGAGATGTGATTTGGTAAACGACATTTTTTTGTTAACTGATATAGATTTTGTCATATTAAAGAGTTAAAAATGTTCATAAATACTAATAAAAGTATATTGGTTCTGATGGCACAAGATTAGACTGTGATGAACGTGTCCTCTCAGGTCAGCTGATTATATAAGCCAATCACTACTACTGACTAGTGCTGGATCAAGTGCATGTTGAAAGGTAGAAAATTTTAGCGTCTTTACAATTTTACGTCTAGTTGACTAAGGAATTATTTATGTATGAGAATTCCTCATTATCTTCATATGGTAGCTAAAAGAGGTGACTGGTTGGTTGGTTGAGCCCTAGCTTGGTAACTTGGCCATTATCATAGTCTTTCATAGTGTATAGGCCTAGAGTCAAGGTGAAAATTTGTGAGGACAGTTTGTATGGTGAGTTTTGTGAGGAGACACATTTGAAATTTTTTGACATTATCCTTTTGTCTGTATCTATGTCTTTGTTTACTATATATATGTCATCCCTTTGTCTTCAGCTCAGCCTATCTTATACCTTGCGTGCTTGAGTTTTGATTCCGTGATAAGGATAATAATCTGACTGTTTCATTTTGTGTTCTTAATTAGTATTCCTTCATTCTAAGTTTTTTCAGCATTTGTGTACCATTCGGCATTTGTATACATGTTTACACTAGAAGATTTCAAGTGTAGATAAGCTACTTATTTACAGCAGACTATTTCAAGTGTGAATAAGCTACATACTGACCAGATGGATCCCTATGAAGAGGAGATTTGAAAGTAGTGCAAGCAAGAGACAGTGAAAACAACTGAGTGAAGCAGCAGCTAAAGCTCAAAGCCAATAACTTCATTTCTCAAACTACTGGAAAACACACCTTACCCAACAAACAATGCTACAGAAAATGAAAACTCTTCAACTGCAACAGGTGATATTTCGATGCCAGTACCTGAACATGAGGACAGTAGTCAAGAAGGAGATGTGCCAACAGTAACAGATGCAGCAGAAGATCCTGTGTGCGATCAAGAAACTCAATAGCAAGAGGAAGATGTAGTTCTTACGCAGCAAGAGCAATTCATGAGTACAGTACTACAGGTTTGACTGTGACTGATACTGGAATTATTGACAAGAGCAATGCTGCCCAAATGCAATTTTTTCTTCAAATTAGTTGTTTTGAAAGTCCAAGTAACATTCCACGACATGCTGATAATCACGCTTTCCCTACTCATCTGCTGACAAAAACTCTTCCAAACGGTGAGACCTGCACAAGAGACTGTTTTTCTGTACTCCAGCAAAACCAGTCTCTGTACTGTGCACCCTGCTTCATTTTGAACAAAAATGCTGCAAATGCATCAGTTCTCTCAGATCAATCAGGATGGAGCATCAACAGAGGTTGGAGGAAGTTGAAAGACCCAATACCATCACATGAGAGTTCAACGTCACACAAAGAAAACTATGTTGCACTGAAATCAGCCAATAGGGCAGCATTAGCTGAAAGTTCAGTTGAGAATTTGCTCTTGACTGAACTCTCTACAGAAACTAATAACTGGATAAAGCTTCTTTCCTTTTTCTGAGTGGGGATTGGCTTTCTTTGGTTCCAGTCAATGTATTGGTGATTGTGCAAATTGAAACTTTCTAGGCATAGTTGAGCTCCTCAGCAGATATGACCCACTTTTATCAGAGCATGTTAGACGTGTTCGAGAATTGCAAGAGAGTCAAAAGAGCATGCAAGTCCATTATCTCTCCACATGCATACAAAACGAGTTTATTGATCTATGTGGGTCATTCGTACAAACAACAATTCTTGATGAGATTTGAAATGCCAAGTATTTTTCAATCATTGTTGATGCCACTCCAGATTGTTCTCACAAGGAACAGACTACTATTGTTATTTGATATGTTAAGATTGTAGACAGCTCAAAAATTTCAATTGAAGAAAGGTTTATTTTGTTTGATAATTACACGAGAAAAACTGGAAAAGAAATTGCTGCTCGAGTACTAGCAATTCGAGAAGGTATTAAGTTAGATTTTCAAATCTGCATTGGTCAAGCCTATGACTATGAATCTAATATGGTGGGGAAGTACAAAGATGTACAAGCAGTTCTGTTTGAGCATAATTCAAACTGTTTTCTCAGGCTGTGGAAACCACACACTAAACCTTGTAGGTGTTGACTGTGCTGAATCATGCAAGGAGGCAATTACTTACTTTGGAACTGTTCAGCAAATGTACAATCTCATCAGTAGCAGCCCACAAAGGTGGGAAATTCTGAAGCAATATCTTCCTGTTTCACTGCATGGGATGTCCAAAACTAGATGGTCTGCACAGATTGATGGTGTTCAACCAGTTGTACAGCATTTGAATTCAGTGAGAGAGGCTTTAAATGAGTTGGAATCTCTCAATTTCCAGCCTGTGCAGTGAGCTGAACTTCAGTCTATCCAGAAGCACGTGTCCAAATTTGAATGCATTCTGATGTCATCTTTGTGGATGAAGCTACTTACAATGATCCACCAAACTAGTCTGGTAATTGAAGCATGCAATGCTATGGTTGATGTTGAGAGGAATGACGTTGGAAGTCTGATCTATGACTGTGATGGTATAATCCCCACTCTGAACCTTAGCGTCCAAAAGATGGGGTACCATCATGAATTCTTCTAAGCTTAATTACCCGCTTAGAACCTGTAGCGCTGCCACCAACCAGGAATTCCAGTGCCTGGTACACTCTGGTCCCCACAAAACCTTGCCCGGGGACCCCCAAGATCCAGACCCTCTGGATCTTAACACAAGGAAAGTAAACCCTTTCCCTCACCGTTGCCTCTCCCAGGCTTCCCCTCCCTGGGTTACCCTGGAAGATCACTGTGATTCAAACTCGTTGAATCTTAAAACAGAGAGGAAAATGCACCTTCCCCCCTCCTTCTCTCTTCCCCTCTCAGATTCTCTCTGAAGAGACAGTAATCCTAACACAGAGAGAAATTAGCCTCTCTCTCCACCTTCCCTCCTTTTTCCCCACCAATTCCCTGGTGAATCCAGACCCCGTCCCCTGGGGTCTCACACCAGAATAAAAAAAACAATCAGGTTCTTAAACAAGAAACTTTTAATTAAAGAGAAAAAAACAGTAAAAATTATTTTTGTAAATTTAAAATGGAATAGATACAGGGTCTTTCAGCTATAGACACTGGGAATACCCTCCCAGCCTAAGTATTCAAGTACAAATTAAAATCCTTTCAGCAAAAATATAAATTTGAACTCCTTCCAGCCAAATACACATTTGAACTCCTTCAAGCCAAATACACATTTGCAAATAAAGAAAATGAGCATAAGCCTAACTCGCTTTATCTACCTAGTACTCACTATTTTGAATCTGAGAACCTGTATCAGGGAGATTGGAGAGAAACCTGGTTGCACGACTGGTCCCTCTGAGCCCCCAGAGTGAACAACAACCAAAAACTAACAGCGCACACAAAATCTTCCCTCCCTCAAGATTTGAAAGTATCCTGTCCACTGATTGGTCCTCTGATTGGTCCTCTGGTCAGGTGACAGCCAGGCTCACTGTTCTTGTTAACCCTTTCCAGGCAAAAGAGATATGAAGCACTTTTGTTCTATTAACTCTTATTTATGACAATGACATTCAACAGATTCATGAACAATGGGATGCAATCCTGACTGAGTCCAGATTAGTAGCACAGAATATTGGCATTTTATCTGAGTTCTCCATCAGTCACAACTTACCTACTGAATCTGATGCCGAGCGGCATTATAGGGTCAATGTCTTTCATTGGCGCTATTCAATCAGGTCTTACACGTCAATTTGAATCACTGCGACTAATTTATATCCTTTCTGGGTTTCTGTGGCAGTTCAACAGACTGAGTAATGAAGATCTACTCTCTGCAACTGAACAATTTCAGCACCACTACAACAAAGAAATCTCAAAAGATCTCTGTGACGAGGCCATCTTCCTCAAATGAATATATTCCACAAACTTTAAATTGGATTGCAAGCCAAAGGAATTGCTTTGAGAAATACTTGAACTTGGACTCTCTGGGGTGTTTCCTAATATTACAATTGCATTGCGTATTTTTGTCAGTTTGCCTGCATCAGTGGCTTCAGATGAACACACCTTCAACTTGTTGAAGCAGGTAAAGAACTATCACCATTCAACAATGGAACAAGAGTATTTGAATGAGCTTGCCATGCTTAATATTAGCTGTGATATTGTACAGAAGCTAGATTTTTCCTGAATAATTAGTGCATTTGCACAGAAAAAGGCTAGAAAAGCATTTGTTAAATAAAAAAAATTCAAATTATATCTCAGTGTGTTTTTGGTGCCTTATTTGGTTTTCATGTGTCATCATTTTTTATTTTTATTATGGCTAGGGGACTCAAAAGCTGGAAGTGGCCTGGACCTCTGAGAGGGCCTGAGTGTAGGTATGAATTTATATCATAAAGTACAGCTTTACTATTATTAAAGTAGGTATATAAATGCATCCAATTAAAATGCCACATTGATTTTAGAAATTCCCTGCACTTAAATAATTCAGGATTCCTTGTGTTTTGTTTTGTCTGTTTATGCCTTCTGAAACCTCTGAGATAGAGGAAAAAAAAACAGTTTAATTCATTAGGGATATTAGGTTATCAGAAATATTTGCTTAGGAAGATGTCCCTACCAGTTAACGAAGTTCTGCTGTAGTGGATTTGAAACAAATGGGTGAGTTTAAAACAATGGCTGAAATTATTAGATTTTACTTTCTGTTTGTGGCCATGTGCGCAGGGCTGGCTCCAGGCACCAGCTTAGCAAGCGGGTGCTTGGGGCGGCCACTCTGGAGAGGGTCGGCAGGTCCAGCAATTCGGCATTCCTGGTCGGAGCGAATGATCTCCCGCCGAAATGCCGCAGATCATGATCGCGGCTTTTTTTCTTTTTGGGCTGCTTGGGATGGCAAAACCCCTGGGGCCGGCCCTGCATGTGCGTTCAAGAAAAAGCTAAACTGTTAGAATGTCTGGAGGCAGTCTACCACCAAAAAATAAGTAGGCCATGGTGTACCGGGGCCTGATTTTCAGAAGTGCTAAGTATTCCCGCTCCTGTGGAAACCAGTGGAGCTGTGGGCGTTCAACACTTCAGGCCACAATGTGTTAAAGCATGATTGAACTCCCTTTGAGATTCCCATTAAATCACATTTTAGGCATCATGTATTTTATTGTCATCTTTCCTTTGCCAAATTCTCTTTCAGGAATAAAAGTAAATGTTTCTGATTTCAAGGAACAAGAGTGGCTTTTTCCAGAAACCACGGCTAATTTTGATCAGTTGTTAATCCAGTACCGTGGGTTTTGTGCTCACACACTTGCTGAAAAAGATGGCCTCCTCCTCCCAGGTCTGTTCTGTATTATTATTATTATTATTTTATTATTTTATTAATTATTTGTATTGGTGCCTAGAGTTAAAAATTTTCTTACTGTAAATATGTATATATTAGCAAAAAAACCATTTAAAGATATATACGCTGTGTATTTCCTTCTGTGCCAGCATGCAAACTAGAATAATCCATTGAACACTTTTGCACTTTATACCTAACATATAGTTCTAATAATCCTCTGTGGTTTTGAGTGTTTATGAAATTATAATTAGTGTTCATATAACAATATGTTCTGGACTTGGCTATGTTGTTCATATGTTTTGTCCCAGCAACCTCTCCAGCTCAAATATGTCTCTACCTAAGTTCCTTCTAAGGTGCGCAGTGGTCTGTGATGGGATGTTAGATGGGGTGGGATCTGAGTTACTACAGAGAATTCTTTCCTGGGTGCTGGCTGGTGAGCCTTGCCCACATGCTCAGGGTTTAACTGATCGCCATATTTGGGGTCAGGAAGGAATTTTCCTCCAGGGCAGATAGGAAGGAATT
The DNA here is from genome assembly GCF_025201925.1 of Gopherus flavomarginatus. Lineage (NCBI taxonomy): Eukaryota > Metazoa > Chordata > Testudines > Testudinidae > Gopherus > Gopherus flavomarginatus. The sequence continues at coordinate 149,774,815 of NC_066620.1, read as the reverse complement.
TTCCTCCAGGGCAGATTGGAAGAGGCCCTGGAGGTTTTTTGCCTTCCTCTGCAGCATGGGGCATGGGACACTTGCTGGAAGATTCTCTGCAGCTTGAGGTCTTCAAACCACAATTTGAAGACTTCAGTAACTCAGGCCTGGTCTACACTATGTGTTTAAACCGAATTTAGCAGCGTTAAACCGATTTAACCCTGCACTCGTCCACACAACGAAGCCCTTTATATCGATATAAAGGGCTCTTTAAACCGATTTCTGTACTCCTCCCCGACAAGGAGAGTAGTGCTGAAATTGGTATTGCCATGTCGGATTAGGGTTAATGTGGCCACAATTCGACGGTATTGGCCTCCGGGAGCTATCCCACAGTGCTCCATTTTTACCACTCTGGACAGCAATCTGGAGTCGGATGCACTGGCCAGGTAGACAGGAAAAGCCCCGCGAACTTTTGAATTTCATTTCCTGTTCGCCCAGCGTGGAGAGATCATCAGCACAGGTGACCACACAGAGCTCATCAGGTAACAATGCAGTCTCCTGAGAATCGAAAAAGAACTCCAGCATGGACTGCACGGGAGGTACTGGATCTGATCGCTGTATGGGGAGAGGATTCTGTGCTAACAGAACTCCGTTCCAGAAGACGAAATGAAAAAAACATTTGAAAAAATTTCCAAGGTCATGATGCAGAGAGGCCACACCAGGGACTCAGTACAGTGCTGTGTGAAAGTTAAGGAGCTCAGACAAGCCTACCAGAAAACCAAAGAAGCAAACAGAAAGTCCAGGGCAGGGCCGAAAACATGTCGCTTCTATGCTGAGCTGCGTGCAATTCTAGGGGGGTCCGCCACCACTACCCCACCCCGTCCGTGGATTCCGAGGTAGGGGTGGTAATCGCAGCCATGACAGAGGATTCTGCGGACGGGGAAGATGAGGAGGAAGAGGAGGACGAGCTTGTAGAGAGCACACAGCACTCCGTTCTCCCCAACAGCCAGGAGCTTTTTCTCACCCTGACAGAATTACCCTTCCAACCCTCCCAAGCAACTAACCCAGACAATGAAGCCATGGAAGGGACCTCTGGTGAGTGTACCTTGTAAATATAAGACATGGTTTAAAAGCAAGCGTTTTTTAATGATTAATTTGCCCTGAGGACTTGGGATGCATTTGCGGCCAGTACAGTTACTGGAAAAGTCTGTTAACATGTCTGGGGATGGAGCGGAAATCCTCCAGGGACATCTCCATGAAGCTCTCCTAGAGGTACTCCAAAAGCCTTTGCAGAAGGTTTCTGGGCAGCGCTGCTTTATTCCGTCCTCCATGGTAGGATACTTGACCACGCCATGCATGTAGCAAGTAATCTGGTATCATTGCATGACAAAGCCTAGCTGCATATGGTCCCGGTGATTGCTGGCATTCAAGCAACATCCGTTCTTTATCTCGCTGTGTTATCCTCATGGTAACCTGCTTGAAATTCATGAATTTAAGTAAGGAGACAGAGATGGGCATTCCTTCTGGGCTGTTTGCCTGTGGCTTAAAAGAAATCCTTCTCTGCAGGTAGCTAAGCAGGGGGAAGGGGGGGGCGATTGGCACTGAGCTTTTCCGTGTTTGGCTAGCAGGGATCTTCCCTGCTATCAGCCATGCGGTTGGGGGGCGGAAAGGGGGGTGTTTAGCAGTGATCTTCCATGATACCATCCATGGGGTGGTTTCTGCTGCTACACGTTAACAGGAAAGAAGCAGCACTCAATGGGCTTTGCTTGCTATTTGGGAAAGGAGGGTGCTGGATAGATGAAGGCTGCAGAAAATGAAAGACAATGGCTTACCATGGCCGCATGCAAGCCAAATTCTGCTGCCCAGACCTGTGTCTGTGATCTGTAACACCAAAGCCGCAGGCACTCAATATTAAGATGCAAAATGCGACCTTGTAGTGAAAACACATGTGCTATGTAAGGTGAATAGTGTTGTTCACTGTGAAAGAGTATGACCATTGTTCTCTAAAATGTATCTTTTTTTAATACTTCTCTCCCTTTTTTTCCCTCCCTCATGCAGCTGCAAATTTTTCAAGCCTCTCTACTCTGTCCCAAAGGCTATCTCAGATAAGGTGGCGGAAAAAAAAGACGCAAGAAGAAATGTTTTCGGAAATCATGGAAGTGACCCGCAATGAAAGAGCTCATCTGAATGAGTGGAAGGACGTGATAGCAAAGTACAGGAAAGATGCCAGTGACCGTGAGGACAGGAGGGACGAACGTGAGGACAGGAGGGGCGAACGTGAGGACAGGAGGGACACTCGAGATGAGAGAAGAGATGCTCGAGTTGAGAGGTGGCAGCAGGAAGATAGCGGTGGTGGGATGCAACTCTGGGGCTGCTGCGTGATCAAACTGACATGCTCTGGCATATGGTGGAGCTTCAGGAACGGCAGCAGGATCACAGAGTGCCACTGCTGCTCCTGTATAACCAACCTCCCCCCTCACCATGTTCCTTAGCCTCCTCACCCACCAGACGAGTAAGAACTCATGGGGGTAGGCTCCGTCACCCGCCCACTCCACCTCAGTGGACAGCCCAACCAAAAGGCTCTCATTATTATGAAATTTTTTTAGTGGCCTTTTCCTTCCCTACTATCCTCCTCCCAAACCCCACCTGGGCTACCTTGTCAGTTCTCTCCTTCTTTTTATAATTAAGTAATAAAGAATACATGATTTTTAAAGAGAGTGACTTTATTTCCTTAGAAAGCAAGCTGTGATCAAAGGGGTGGGTGGCTTACAGGGAAGGAGTCAATAAAGGGGGTGGGGGGGTTTCATCAAGGAGAAACAAACACAACAGTCACACTGTACCCTGGCCAGTGATGAAACTGGTTTTCAAAGCTTCTGTAATGTGAACCGCTTCCTGGTGTGCTCTTCTAATTGCCCTGGTGTCTGGCTGTGCGTAATCAGCGGCCAGGTGATTTGCCTCAGCCTCCCACCCTGCCATAAAGGTCTCCCCCTTACTGTCCCAGAGATTGTGGAGCAAGCAGCAATAACAATGGAGACATTGGTTTGGCTGAGGTCTGAGCGAGTCAGTAATGTGTGCCAGCGTGCCTTTAAACGGCCAAATGCACATTCTACCACCATCCTGCACTTGCTCAGCCTGTAGTTGAACAGCTCCTGACTACTGTCCAGGCTGCCTGTGTATGGCTTCACGAGCTATGGCATCAAGGGGTAGGCTGGATCCCCCAGGATAACTATAAGCATTTCAACATCCCCAACTGTTATTTTGTGGTCTGGGAAGTAATTCCCTTGCTGCAGCTGTTTAAACAGAGTAGTGTTCCTGAAGACAGGAGCGTCATGAACCCTTCCTGGCCATCCCACGTGGATGCTGGTGAAACGTCCCTTGTGATCCACCAGTGCTTGCAGCACCATGGAAAAGTACCCCTTGAGGTTATGTACTGGGTGCCCTGGTGCTCCAGTGCCAAGATAGGGATATGGGTTTCATTTATCGCCCCCCCACAGTTAGGGATCCCATTGCAGCAAAGTCGTCCACTATGACCTGCACATTTCCCAGAGTCACAACCTTTTGTAGCAGCAGCAGCTTAGTGATTGCTTTGGCTACTTGCATCACAGCAGCCCCCACAGTAGATTTTCCCACTCCAAATTGATTCCCGACTGACCGGTAGCTGTCTGGTGTTGCAAGCTTCCAGAGGGCTATTACTGCTTGCTTCTCAACTGTGAGGGCTGCTCTCATCTTGGTATTCTGGCGCTTCAGGGCAGGGGAAAGCAAGTCACAAAGTTCCATGAAAGTGCCCTTATGCATGCGAAAGTTTCGCAGCCACTGGGAATCGTCCCACACCTGCAGCACTATGCGGTCCCACCAGTCTGTGCTTGTTTCCCGGGCCCAAAATCAGCGTTCAGTGGCTAGAACCTGCCCCATTACCAGCAGGATCTCCAAAGCGCAGGGACCCGCAGTTTGACAGAATTCTGTGTCTATGTCCTCATCACTCTCGTCGCCACTCTGCCATAGCCACCGCCTCCTCGCCTCGCTTTGCAGGTCCCGGTTCAGCATTGACTGCACGAGAGTGCGCGAGGTGTTTAAAATGTCCATGATTGCTGTCTTGAGCTCAGCAGGGTCCATGCTTGCCACAGAATGGCGTCTGCACAGTTCACCCAGGAAAATAGGCGCGAAACAGTTGGCTGCTGCTGCTTTCACGGAAGGAGGAGTGAGGCTGTATCCAGGAGCACCAGCGGCAATGTTTTTTGCCCCATCAGGCACTGGGATCTCAATCCAGCATTCCAATGGGCGGGGGAGACTGCAGGAACTATGGGATAGCTACCCACAGTGCAATGCTCAGGAAATCGACGCTAGCCTCGGTACATGGATGCACACTGCCGAATTAATGTGCTTAGTGTGGCCACGTACACTTGACTTTATATAATCTGTTTTAAAAAACCAGTTTCTGTAAAATCGGAATAATCCCGTAATGTAGACATACCCTCAGACATAGGTTAGAGGTTTGTTACAGGAGTGGATGGGTTGAGATTCTGTGGCCTGCATTGTGCAGGAGGTTAGATTAGATTATCATAATGGTTCCTTCTGGCCTTAAAGTATATGAGTCTATGAGCTGCCTGTTAAGCACTGCGCAGGTGCTTGGGGCTGAGGCAGGAAGAGATGCCTCTCCACAAGCCCCGTACCTGCCGTGATGCTGCTCCCCAAACTCAGCCCAGTCCCGCACCTGGACCTGCTGTGGGGAGAGAGAGTGGGCTGGGGAGGAGTCCTCTCTCTCTCCACCTTAGCCCTGGGGGAGCCCCACTGGACCCCAAACCCCTCTCTCCAGCCCCATCCCAGATCCCGCGCCACCAGCTGGAGCCCTCACCCCCCCTTACCCCAGCCCTCTGCCTCAGCCCTGAGCCTCTCCCACACTCTGAACCCCTCGGCCTCACCCTGCCACATGAATTTTGTTATGTGTATCAGTGTGGAGGGGATGTGTCACATATCACCTCCATATTGGTGTACATAACAAAATTCATTCCACACATGGGTGGGAAAAATTAGAGGGAACACTGGCTCTACTTGCTCATCTTTTTTGGTGATACTTAGTAATCCTGTCATTTCTTTTAGTATAACTGATGGTTTAGTTTGGTTTTCTGGGGGGGGGGGGAATGGGGGCAAAATACCACTGTTTGTAGCAGTAAAAACAGAACTTTAATTGTAGTTCAACTTCCTGACCTACTTAGTATTGTCCTTTGGCATAAAAGAGTAATTAAATTACAATCACTCTTCCACAGGAAATGTGAAGGGCAGATATGTGCAATATAAATGAAAGGGAACATATTTTATATTAACTTGATAGATATGGATGATAAAGTCTGAGTAGTCTTTCTGGTTGTAATTTAAGCATGATCCAGACTATAATAATATCTAGCTCTTATGTAGCACTTTCCACCAGTAAATTTCAAAGTGCTTTACAAAGGCGGTAGATATCGTTATCCCTCCTGGGGAACTGGGTGTAAGATGGTCATCATCAGTTCTGATGATTTGTAGAAGCTGACTTTCACAGTATCTGATTCTACTGTGTAATGGAGAGCATTTCTTAATTTTGAAAAAGGTTTAGATTGTAGGTTCTGTTACAATTCCAAAAGCGATGGAGTAAGAGCTGGTTGAGGGAAATGTATACTCATGATTATAGGAGCCTTGTGTGTTGAATGATTTATTGGTTCACTCTTGTTTTGGCTTCATTTGTTAGGAAATCCTGCTATTGGAATTTTGAAACATAAGGAGAAATATTACACTTTCAGTTCCAAGGAATCAGCATATGTTTTTGCCCAAAACCCAGATATGTTCATTCAGTTGATTGGAGAAAAAGCAAAAGAATGTGCTGAACTTATTCAGCTGCTTGAGCTTCATCATCAGTTTGAATCCCTTGCTCCTCATTCACAGGTATTCACTGCTTGCATCCCCTGTTGAATAGGTGATGTGACACTGACCTAGCTGTCCTTTTGATTCACTGAAAAGCGCTGGGACCTGGCCAATCTGGAATTAGTGGGACATAGAAAAAAATGTGTTTTATGGAGAGAATACTTTGTCTGAGGACATATGTAATCCTCTATCCAGCAAAGAGAGTACAGTATGTGGGGATCCAGCAGATCCTACTCTTTGGTGTGCAGATGATGGGCATCACCTCTGGGAAATTGTTCATCCTTAAACTCTATATGTGGGAGGGGTAGGGCCACGGAAATTCAGTGGTGGCAGCATTCTCCCATCTTCAGTCCAGAGAAATTCTGTGGATGATGTTTCCTGTCCCCCCTTTGTAGGAATCGTTTGTATAAGGGAGGAGAGGACCCTGTGTAATTAAACATTGTAGATGAATATGAGAAACTTGGTCAGCACAAGTTGGAGACCCTTTGTCCATCCCTGTATATTGTAATAGGGAAAAAATGTTATTTGGGGAGAAAAATCATAGATGATATTTTTAAAATTAATATGTTTAGCATATGGGTGTTAACATTGGTGTCCTGGACAAATTCCAACTTGGACAACTGCATTCTGCTTTTTAAATTCCCCCTGCAGTTTCAGTTAGATATTGTATTCTTCATTTAATTGTTCTGTGTATTGTTAAACAGGTGCTAGGCTTTACCCCAGAGGTAGCTACTTTTCAGCAACCCCTGCATAAATTTTGTACAGTAACTCCTCACTTAAAGTCGTCCCAGTTAACATTGTTTTGTTATGTTGCTGATCAATTAGAGAACATGCTTGTTTAAAACGTTGTGCAATGCTCCCTATAGTAGGGCAGCTGCCCCACTCCAAGGTAAAAGGGATTAAGAGCAGCTCAGGGAGGCTGGCGAGGTAGTTGGCCCTAAGTGTGGCTGGCTTAATCAGGCCACAGCTAGCCTGCATAAAAGGGCTGTGGAGCTAGAAGACAGAGAAATCTCACTTTAGCACTGGAGAGAGAAGGGCTCGCTGCCTGGGAGCAAGATACCTGAAGCAGAGCAGTGCTGGGGAAGGGAAAAGGGAGCTCCAGCCTGGTAAAGTGTGTGCGCGTGCATGCGCGCACACACACACTTTTGTCTGGTGAAAAAAATTTCCTTGGAACCTAACCTGCCCTATTTACATTAATTCTTATGGGGAAAGTGGATTTGCTTAACATTGTTTAGCTTAAAGTAGCATTTTTTTCAGGAACATAACTACAATGTTAAGCGAGGAGTTACTGTATCTTAGTTTAAATCTGTAAAGTATTTTAGGATCCTCTGGAATGACAGATACTATATGAACATAAGATGATTATTGACCACTAGTTACTAAAAGACTTCTATATTTTGTAGTCAAGTCTTTAAAGCTTTCAGTATTCTCAGATTCCTGTTTGTTTAAAAAAATACTGTGCTGTGTCTACATGTCATTTTTTCCCCTGTGACTTATGGATTCTCCTAAGAAATACCTGTGTCTTCATCCAGGTCAGAAGTGGAGACAAACGTTCAGTGAAACCAATTACCAAATGCGACAGCAGTACTCAGACTGACACCCATATATTGCCTCCAACTATTGTGAAGTCCTATGAGTGGAATGAATGGGAACTGAGGAGAAAAGCCATAAAATTGGTTTGTATCAGTCTATGGAGACACAAGTTCCTGTAATCATTTGTTTGATCTTATTTCACTGTATTTCATATTCCTGTTTCAAAAGCTTCCCCCCCATTTTTTTTTAAAGCAATATTTTCCTGGCTAGATCCATTGGTTCTAAAGTCTGAGGCACTCTTTTAAGTTGTAGGATTCTTTCAAATAATAGTGAATTTTTAGGGTGCTACTCTGTACTAAAACAGCTTAACTAATACAGACAGCTTAACCATTTGGAAGTTATGTGCTATATCTTACCTTTGTAGTACAATGATACAAAAAGGGCTAAGATGATTTAAAAAAAAAGTTACTGCAAATGAAGCTGTATACATTAATAAATATTATACCACCAAGTCACAAGGAAAAAAAGTTGTAGTAACTGTAGTAAAGTGTGGGTAAAAACACCACTAAGAGATTATAAAACTACAGAGAGTGAGTTGAAGAAAATATGCTACATGATTGTATAGATGAGAGAATCTGTAATAACTGTCCCTTGTATATGAAAATGTGTATTGAGCTTTTTCTTGCCTTTTGAAGTCTAATTTCAGACATCCAGTGAAATGTGTAAATTTTATAACACTGAGTTGCGTATTCTGGCCAATAACAAATTAACTGACTGCCAGGTTTGCTCACAGCAACATTAATTTACTATCAATTCGCGGGCCTGATCCTGCAATGAGTTCTGCTTGAATAGACCAAGATGGAAGTCACTGAAGGATTGGGGCCTTAATTTGTTTCCTAGTAAATTATTTTTCACTTTGTCCCAACTCCTTCCATGTTGACTTACATCATCCAGTTTGCAATTTTTTTGTGCATATTTTGCACAGGACCAATTCCGAGTGTAAGATAGCACAACAACAAAATAAATACATTTTTTGTGTTGGATGTAGAATGTTGAGGCAGGTTTTTCAGGTATCGTTACTTAATCTGTAGAAGTATATGACCTGCTGTTAGAAATTGCAGGTATGTCCTTAATATTCTGGCTGTAAATTTAAAAAAACACACCCCAAATAATAAGTGCCTTTCAAATAATTTTTTTTTCCTTACAGTCTGCACTGCATACTATGGTTTCAGTTGTTAGATTCATGCAACATTGGGGTAATAGTCTCATCTTAAATCTACACAGAAGATCTCATCTCTGTTATTCTGATCATTCTACCTGCCATGAGTTCTGCATAAGTCATGTAGGCAGAGCAGACTATCAGAATAAAGATCCACTTTGCGGAACTGAAAATGGAATTTTATCCTTCTTGATTATCCATCAGTTTGTGTAATTTGTTACTGTTCTCCCTCCTAGCATTATCCTATAAGACCTTTGTTTTCCAAATTGTATATTGGGACCTTTGTTTTAAATTGTATTTTAAAATATAGAAACATCAGCTCAAATCCATTAGAGCAGTAGACACAGACACTACCTCCTCATTATCTGTTACCCTGTTACGGAGGGTTTTTACACCCAAAGCAGTGGTAGCTTAATTGTTTTATTTTAAGCAGTGTTAGGAATAAATTATTGGGAACACAGCTGAGAGATTGATAAAAGTAAGCATGCTTTTATTTAAAACTACTGTTTATTAGTTTTAAGCATGTATAGACATAAGCAATAGGTTTAGAACATTTTAACTAATTATTTAAAATTAGAGGTGGTGTTGAGTAATTAGTCGCAGGTCAGCAATGGCAAGTTGCCTTTTTGCCAAGAGTAAGGTGTTAGGAAAAACGTTTTTCAGAATAGCTTTAGAGAACAGTTTTAAAGTACATTTTTATTTAGTTTTCTTATAATTAATTTTTAATTTTAATAAATTAATAAAATATTTTAATACTTTGTTATAATAAGGTTTTATGTTAAACACACTTAACCTTGAGGTCTTCAATTATTTATTTTTAGTTGGCTTTTTTTTTTTTGGTCATTGTTTGGATTAGCAGAAACTGCAAGCCTGCAGCTAGTATTTGACTTTAGGTATGGATACACTTGCAGCTGTACAGTGCTCCCGTGGGAGCGCTCCCGTGGGAGCGCTTTGAAGTGTGAGTGTGGTCGCGGTGCCACAGCGCTGGGAGAGAGCTCTCCCAGCGCTGCAGGTACTCCACCTCCCCGTGGGGATTAGCTTACAGCACTGGGAGCCGCGCTCCCAAAGTAACAGATCATTCAGGTGTAAACAAAGGGGTTTGTCTTCAAAATTCCTGCTTGTTCAAATTAACCCTTAGCTAAGGGTACAGAGCAGACTCATTAATCTCTAAGTGGTCTCTGTGCCACTAGAGAGGCCAGAACATCACATTCAAGAGGTGTGTGGGTTACATATGTCATTGTATAACCTTTGCGTGGGCTAGAGTTCACGTCATTGCTCTTCTCCAGTGCCTAAAACCCCCCCAATTCCTACCTGGAGACCCGGAGTTCAGTCTCTAAGGATTTTCAGGAAGGATTGATGTGTACATTCAACCACCATAAATTAATAAAATAAAACAATATGGCTGCAGTTAGCTTGATCAAATTCTGGGGTTACATATGTCAAAGTTAGACTCAGGACTCACAGTTTGTCAGACCACTCTGTTCTATTAGCACAGCGCTCTGCTAATAACATCCAGATAATGTGAGCACCATGCAAGACACAAACTATCTTATTTATACAGATAAAAGGGCGAGCACTTAACAAGATAACAAAGGAAGCAGAATCTGATAAGTTTACCAGGGCTAGACATGCATATCTGATTTCCTTACTAACTATTACCGATCCTCTGTTAATGTTTCGCCATTAGCACCCTCGTTTATACCTAATGTTTCTTTTCCTGGCACCTGTATTTCAACATTTCTTATTTCTGCTTAAAGGTACATACAACATTTCTTTAATCCATTCTTATTTTTACAATTTAATTCATTCTACTTTCACAATCCCTCCTTTTGGTCAAGCTCACCGCCATGACCAAAATTGTACTGGTTCCACAAATCAATCATTCTTTATTTCTTCATCAGTGATATTTAAAATCATCATATTAGCACTCTGGTTTGGGGCAGCTATCTGGGTGACACAATTCTGGATACAACAGGAGATTAACTGAAAGCATACAAAAATCACTAAGATTCCCAGCAGGATAGCTAGGGCTCCCTGAAACAACCAGTTTCCTATGCCAGAGAAATTGAACAGGTTACTTAGCCACTTCCATAAAGAACTCGACTCTTCATGGGGAAGATATGCGATTTGTTCTAAGTGGCTAGCGCAATCTATTACCTCATTGGTATTATCAGGTATAAACACACAACATTCTTTTCCAATGAGAGCACAGATCCCTCCTTTGGCCGCCAGCACTATGTCTAATGCCTGACGGTTTTGGAGGGCCACCTGTCGGATTGCCCCTGTTTCTTTGGCCAGGGTTTTTAAACTTTCTCTGGTTTCATTTGCCATTATTTCAACTACTGCTTGTAACCTCAGGAGCCTTTATTTAAAAACATTTTAATTTTTGTAAAGAATCAAGATACCTCTTAAGAGATAAATGCTAAATCCCAAAGCCAAACAGCACTAATTACCTGGGTCTTGCAAAAAGATCTGTCAGTTTTGCAACTTTGAATTAAAGAGTCAAATGAGTTTTTAGTGGCATTAAAAACAAAAACAAAACCAATTTATCTCACACCTAGAAAACAGGAGTTTTACAAACCAGATGTGTTGGTTTAGATTCTTAGAACTTTACATATTTTCACAGACAAATAGATACATACCCATTTTCTTTTCTTTAACATTCCTTTACACTGCTTTGTTTTTACATAGCTGTATATATATTTGGATTATTTACAGGCATTCTTCTGGAAAAGGGCCCATTTTCCCTTCAGAATGGCTGCAAAAAAACCAAGAATTCTCTCTCTTCAATGTGGTCCTTTTTTAACATTTTCCACAAAGTTTAACTGCTTAATTCTCTTCAGCCTCTGTAGAGTTAACTTTTCACTCTCTTTTCTTAAATCACTTGTTTATGTCCCAAAATGACACCTTTATCACCTCAGATTTCACCATTTTAAGTATTGTTCCAGGGGTTCATGCCTGCACTTACTGCTTTTCTTACTCCTGACACTATTCCCTTAGGGCTTTCAACCTGTTTTTCAGTTTCTTTATCTGTTGCTTACCTGCTTGTCTGGGCCCGATCCTGCTTTTTCCAATGAACCGTTTGTGAGTGATATTGTGGTCATTTCACAATTTTGAAAGAAATGTTCATGGAAAGGGACCAGGAAGGGCGGGGACTAGTTGAGGAGCCCACCCTCCTTGCTGAATTGGTAGTGGAACACTAAAGAATCAGTTTTTGAGGCAGACAACAAAGGGGAACAAAACAAGGGGCTTTTTGTCCTTTTTACAAGGAGATGGGAGTATGAAGGGGGTTGGATCAATCCGGGGTTTGGAGAACGGGGTAAAGGGGAGCGCTCAGTCTGGTGGTGGGAGAGGAGGCTTTTAATAAAGCTTTTAACTTATTATTTGAATATTTGAGAGAGGCGAGTTTTGATTTTGTCCACCTATGATTTGCCTCTTGCCACCCCTGCATGAAACAATTAATCTCTCCTTTAGCCAATTTAGTTTTAGGTTGGCCGAGTTTGTCTTTTAAGACGTCCACTCAGTCTTTGTTTCAAGATTTTAACAGCGGCCACTGAGTTTTGGGATCCCCCTGAGTTAGCCTAGACCATTCTTCCAGAAATTTACAGGAGTCTGGACCCTTTTTACAGGAGTCCGGACCCATACTAAATACATAAAATGAGCCGGCGTTCATTTAGGGAACTGTCCCGACTTAGACGTCTGGTTACCAATACAGGCGGACTTCACACACCAATCACACAAGGAAATTCGGGTTCATCAGAGCGATGCCCAGTGCAACACACAAAAGGAGCCCACAGGCTACTGCCTCAGTCACCCTTGCTTTCACACCAGAGGTTTTACCCAAAGTGCGGTGCGGCTGCGATTGTGCAGATTCTACTCTTTCAGACCGCGGGGACAGGAACCCCTTGGTTGGCCTATCCCCGGACGGAGACGGCACCCAGACTCAAACACTCCACAAGAGGACAGATAGACACAGAGACAGGACAGTCCTCAGTCTGGAAAAAACACAGAAATAATTACCTAACCAGATTCCTGATGTCAGATCCCGGGATCCCTACCAGAACAGAGTAGGAACCAACAGGTTCGATGGTGTAGACCTCACTGTGGCTGTGCGCCTTTCTGCTCTAGTGGAGGACCACTCGGGCCAAATGCCCAGGTGCCGGCTACCACGGTCATCCTACAAAAACAGTCAGGAATCACACAGCCCCAGTGAAGACATTTGCCATCTCGGTGGAACCTCCAAATTGTCAAAGTTAGACTCAGGACTCACAGTTTGTCAGACCACTCTGTTTTATTAGCACAGCGCTCTGCTAATAACATCCAGATAATGTGAGCACCATGCAAGACACAAACTATCTTATTTATACAGATAAAAGGGCGAGCACTTAACAAAATAACAAAGGAAGCAGAATCTGATAAGTTTACCAGGGCTAGGCATGCATATCTGATTTCCTTATTAATTATTACCGATCCTCTGTTAATGTTTCGCCATTAGCACCCTTGTTTATACCTAATGTTTCTTTTCCTGGCACCTGTATTTCAACATTTCTTATTTCTGCTTAAAGGTACATACAACATTTCTTTAATCCATTCTTATTTTTACAATTTAATTCATTCTACTTTCACACATACCCCTTAATTCCAGGGTAACACCCCACTCCTTAAAGGTGGTATATTTTTAAGATTAAGACCTATACATATGTGTAACAAGTTTAGTGGGTTACTCATGAAGGCCCAGCATTAGGCTCAAGGCTTTTAACAGGGACAGAGCAAGAAAGTTCTCACTGGCACTTTTAGATTTTACCACTGATTTTTGTCTTGTTAAAGACCAAACTTTATGTATTATTTTTGGGGAGTATCCATGGTCTATAGAACCACTGGCTTTGGAATCAATCAATTTTATTTAAATTTTTTTTATTTTTTAATTTATCATGTTAGTACTAGGAATATAGCAACCAACGCTAGTTGAAACATTTGAATTACCCCAATTGGATGTAAGGCCAGATTAAGAATCCTGGTTGTGGTGGGGGAACATCCCAACAATGTCTTTTACCAATTGTGTTTTGAATTTTTGCTAGCCCTTTTAATTAATTGTTTAATTTTGTTAGTAGCATGGTGGATGGTAATCATGACCTTGCATGCCTTTTGCCTAGCAACTTGCAAACAATTTTTAAATAGGGATGCTTAAATAACATTTTTATAACAATTACATTTATTTTCATGGGTACAGGCATTGCATTAGAGTATAAGGTGTATTTTATATTTAATTGTCTGTATTTTAATTTAGGCACTTGAAATTTAAAATTATTTGTTAATAGCCACAAGTTGATAATTACCATAAAAATCAATGTTTTTATGGATTATATTGTCCACATAATGATTGCGAGCACAGGGCATTAACTTTTAAGGCATATATAACTATTACCCACAAAAACAATTACACATTTATTTGCAAAGGAATTTATGGCAAAATGGCATTTTTTGTTATTTTAAAATATATATGTTGTTGCCTGCAGCTGGTGGAAGTGGTCCTTTTTTGGGGACTGCTTAATTCCAAAATAACAACCCATGTTATGGTTTGTTTCATACAGTCCGACAATAACAACTTCATGCCATGTAATTTATATCCTTTTACATCAATGCTAATATTAACAGTTCACTGGAAGGGGGAACAAACAGACAGTTGATTTTAAAATCCTGGTTCTACAGTATGAAGAATTCACAAAAAGCTTTTTTGTAGCCTTTTCCTCAAAGGTTGCCACAGCAGATTGGTGCTAAAATGACATATTCCACAGTTATGGATTTGTGAAACCTGGGGGCGGTACATGTAAAAGAGAAAAATATGCATCATCGTAATCTATAACACTTCCATTTAAGAGAAAAATTATATTTAAGAATAAAATCTTTCTTATTCTGATTCTGTTTTCATATGTAGGCTAATTTGCGTAGGAAATTAACTCACTCAGTGCAGACTAATCTCAGTCATATGAGAAGAGATGACTCCACCCAAGTGTATCTGCTAAAGGATTTTGGTACACAGACTAAACTTGACAACTCTAGCAACGTACCCAGGCCACAGATTTTCCTGGCTGGTCTCCGAGGAGGATCAACCCCAACTACTTGTATGGTCAAAGTGAACTTAACCAGAGCAGTTGATGAAACCTAAATAAAGTTTAAAAGGAGACATACTGAAGTATAGTACATGTTTTAAAAAAAAATCCAAACAGATTTCTGAAGTAATGTATAGTAAACTGAATTCTATGTCCATTGATTCAAAGAGTTGTTGTTACACTCCATGGTTTCTGTTAGGAACAGCTAAATGGCATTAAGTGATAGTGATTATAAAAAGCCTGAAACATCCAATTTAAAAAAAGTAGAATCCAGGCATGGCTGTAAATTCTGAATTAAACTGGCATTTCTATGGAAGTGTGTGTTTTTGGAATCCTTTAATGTTTTAATACCCTGAGTGCACATCATAACACCACCCTTAGGAGTCTTGTCTTTGAAGTTTGATTATATTGTAAGAAGAATAACTGTTATGAGTTAGAGAGAACAAGGGCTAGATTCACAAAGGGACTTAGGTGTTGCAACACTATGCCTGGGTGCCTTGTTGCCTAGTAGAAATCTCAGCTGTGAGTTAGATGTCTTCCCAGGCTCCCCAGGCATTGTACGGGAAGAGTTAGGTGCCAAAGAAAGAGAGTCTCAGAAACCAGTAAGCCAGAAGTGAAATGCAGAGGGAAGGGAGAGGGTGTAGGTCCAGATTCTCAGAGGTATTTAGGTCCCTAGCTCCCATTGGTAAAGGCCTTTGCTTCTGAACTGAAGCACCTCCCGCTGCTCTGGATTCTCAGCCATGACCTTTGGAGTTAGACGACTAAACCAGGTCAGTCCTTTTTCATGAAAAATGAAAGAGAGAGATCCCGCTACTCCATGATAGCCCAGTGGTTAGGGCACTGACCTGGAAGACTCGGATTCAAATCCTTCCTTTGCCTGATTTGGGGCAGGAACTTGAACCAGGGTGGCCCAGGTGGGTGCCCTGACTACCAGGCTATTGGGTATTCTGGGCTGGGCCCCTCTCCAGCTCTTCTGGTGAAGCGTTTTCACTGTGTATAAATAATTAAATATTCACCGGGCTAGAGTGAGAGACTGACTCTATCACCCAGTTGTTAGGGCACTCACCTGGGATGTCAGAGAATGACATTCAAATCTGTGCTCCAAATTGGGCAGAGTGGGGATTTAAACCTGCATCTTCCACATCCCTGGTGAGTGCCCTCACCATTGGGCTATTGGGTATTCTGAGAAACACTTTCTTTCTTGCTGCCTTTTTTGTATGTGTTGGGCCCAAATCTGTAGATGTGCAGAGGAAGGTCTAGTTTAAGAGTCTTGTTTTTGGGCCACCAAAGCTTTCTCTTGCACTAGGGCTCCAAGCTGCTCAATAGCAGTGCGGTGGTGTCAGGACATAGGTGGTTTTGTCAGAAATTTAGGTGCCATGGAGATTTAGGTGCCTATGAGAATAGGAGACAGCTGAGCAGTGATATTGAGAATGTTAGTGGTATCTAAATGGTAGATTTAGGTGACTGAAGTGGCAGATAGGTACCTAAGTGCCATTGTAAATCTGACCCCAATCCTCCAATTCTTGCACAAACAAAACTCTCATTGACATGAAATAATATTAACTAGAGGAAAATCATCTGAACCCTTTGTCTATAATCTTCCCTTTCTTGGTAGAATCACTAAGAATGAAATGATAAATTGGCTCCAGCAGTACCAGATAAGGCAGTGTGCTTGACTCTTCCTAATCAAACTTTCTCCGAGGTATTTTCCCACTAGAATAATCCACAAAATTATAGCTAACACAGAATCAGAGATGGTAGTGTGCACCCTGACAGCTATTACACCAGTTTTCTAGGAATTCTAGCTTTCTAAGCATTTTCTGTATTCAGTGACTAAATAGTAGTGAGCACACTAAAAATGACTAGATAGTGGTAGACTTCATTGTAGCCTTGCAAAATTTTACTTTCCTGGTAACTTTTTTATTTTTACATCCAAGTAAAATATCCTTTGGGTTTCTGTTTTTTTTTTCCACCATGCTTAGGACAGGCTAGTAGAATATGTGCCTGGTCAAATGCTCCTGGTAATTTTACAATTGAGTGAAAATTTGTCTTTACTGTATGAGTCAAGATGCAACAACGTCTTAACAGTATATAAGGGTGAAGAAACAGAAAAACACTTCTCAAGAATGTTGGGGCTGATCGATGTTTAGCTCCTGTAAAATGTGTTGGGGTATGTGATTGTACAAAACCATGCTAAGTTTCTGCTCTATCCTTTTGTTCATGTGCTGCATTCAGCTCCATCCACAATGCTGGGCCATATAGGGAATAATCTTTTTAGAAATGTGTGATGCTGGCAGACCAGATGCCAGCTCATGCCGAGGCCCCTAGGTCTCAAATGAACACTGACAAATGCATAGACTTTATGAAATGCTTGTAGGATGCTGCATGTATTAATCTCACTTATAATATTTGTATTCCATTTTATATTATACTGAGTGTTTGCACTGCAACCCACTATAATCGTGTAAATCACCAAACAGGAAAGAAGCATTAACTAATGTAAAATACGGACTTTCTACAGGTGTTAGGTCCTGTCCACCAAATAAGCCATTGTGAAACATCAAAGAACAAAGACTTTGCATTCTTGTCCCTCCCCACCCCCACTAAGAGGAGACCTGCATATGAACTCATTCCATGAGTTTTAACTCTGGGAGCATAGGGGTTGACTGAAAAATGAGTGGGTGCTTAGCACCCACCAGCAGCCACCTTCCCCCTCTTGTCAACTGGCAGCCCCACCGATCAACTCTTCCCCTCTCCCTCCCAGCACCTCGTGCCCTCCGCAATCAGCTGTTCCATGGTGTGCAGGAGGATTGGGAGTAACCTGAACATTGTGATTTTTGGAGCAAGGGACCATCTGTCAGAAAGGCAAGCTTCCCTAGGTGGCAAGATAAGAGGCCTGTCTGTGACTCCATGGTTAGGCTGTTATAGTGCCTAAGAAGTTTACATTTGATACCTGGTTGGTGAAGTCTAAGTATAGAACTCACAACCAGTTTGGGGTTTGTGCCCTGCTTCTTGATGGTCTGCCCTGAGGATGGCACTCATGCTCTTTAGCCAGTCTAGACAGCTTGACATAATGACTTGGAGGGATTCAAATAGTGAGGCCTAGAGAGCTCCTTAGTGTCCTTCAAATACAAGGTAATTAACTAGGCTGTTGCCACACAGACATGATTGCACTGAAAACCCATATTAATTCTCTTTCCACATAACTAGATTGAAAGTTAGATCAAAAGGTACCTTGCCTATGTTTTTAAAGAAGGGGGCAAACCCATGTGAGGCACTTAATAAAAAAAAAAAGAAAATGAAAAAACTGCCTGAAGGTGGAATGGCTTATGAATATATTCTCTCCTCTTTTCTTGCGGCCCCAAACCTCTTTTAGCCATTACCATAGTGTGGTTGTCTAAGGCTGGCTGTGCATGTTGCTTTCTTCTCTGTATGTTCTCATGTGTACTTCTCCCCCACAAACTTAGCCAAAACAGTACCCAGTGAAGCCCTCCGCCCAGTTAGCTCAAATCCTGTGTGGACTCTGATATACCTTTGTTTTAAGTGGGGACTGCCATAAAGGAGATTAAGAAGGGCCAAGACTAGAAGAAGATGGTAAATAAGTAGATTGTATATGTCAGGTGGTGTTGATGTATTAAAATGTCAGTCTCCAGTTAACTCCTCTCACCTCCACAGCTGATAGGTGCAGAGATTTCTGACTTCTTAGTTCAACAGTCCCCAAACTTTTGAGGATTGGCCACCCCCCCGCCAGTTCACGTCCTGCTGCCCGCCCTCCCTCCCTCCCCCCCGCCCACCCCCAGAGCTGCGGCTGGGAGCAGGGACAGTGCACCGGGGCAGGGGCAGACAGGGTAAGGAGGACAAGGCTTTGGGTGGCTTGGGGGCCAGAAGCGGGGCTGCACCTAGGGGTCGAGGCTGGGGGCAGGAGTGGGGCCTGGAGCAGATCCGTGCTGAGGCTGGGAACAGGGCCAGGAGCCAGGGACATGACTGGGACGTGACTGGAGCAGAACTGGGAGTGGGGACGTGCTACCTCCTCACCCCTGAGGGGGCTGGCCTGGGTCCCGCCATGCCTCCCCTGGATGTTTCTCCATGCCCTGCTGGGGGGCACGCCCCACATTTTGGGGACCTCTGTCTTAGTCCCACGTCTATCATGTCAGAGTGCTTTGATCTTCTCTGCCCCTGGCACAACTCTTATCTTAAAAATTCTAATAATCCCTTATTTATTGTGGCTCATTCTGATTCCATTCCTAATTTAAGAACTGAAACTGTGACTACAATTAAGTAATATCAGATTGTAAAGTAATAATAGGGCACTGTCAAATCCTTTTATGCCAAGAAAAATCAGTATATCTTTAATTTACCAATTCTGACAAGAAATGGTTGGCCTTAATTATAACCTACAACAAAAATCTATAGCAATTTTTTTTTCTTTCCCTTCTATGGATTCTTCTCTTGGAGAGGGTAGGAGTGGCAGTTATGATGTTCTTTACTATACTGGTGCTGAAACTTTACACAGACTGAGGTGGGGTTTTGTGATTCTTAACTATTTATAAATCACTTTGAAATCCTCAGAGAAAATACTCTATTTAGTGCTGGCAAATCTGAACATGTGACAACTGAATAATAAACATTAAAAATGAATTCAAAATACAGTTTATTTGCTATTTCATTTATTCCTGAATATCAGTTAGGAATAGGAGATGCATACTTCAGTTGTGTACAGTTTGTGTTTAAGCATTTATACTTATTTGAAGACCAGCAAAAATTAATTTAAATTCAAATGCTTATGGTTGAGGAAACACCCAAATGGCAGTTTCACAACCAAATTCCTGTGATGCTCATAAAAACAGGTCTTGAATTCCAGAAGCCCAGATAAGGATTTTTAATCAAGAAACTGTCCTGGATAAAAATGTTGTTTATTTATATGTGCATAATAGTCTTTAGAACCTTTAAACAGGAATGTCTTTATACAGGCCCCAATCCTCCTCTCAAATAAGTAAATGGCAAAGCTCTTATTGACTTTAATTGGAGTATGATCATGTGCCCAATTAACTTTTTTTTTAAATATCCAGTATGCTGACATCTTTGTTATTGTAGGGCTGCTCATAAGGGCTGGGAATATAGATTAATTTAGTCTTTTCACTCATATTCATGTAAGTACAACCCTGAAATGTGGGATTGTACTAAGTATGTGGGACAGAACTAGTGGTATGTTCGAACTGTGTGTCAAAATGTGCAGTGGGAAATAGAGGTATGCTTCCAAGCTCCTTCCACTTGAAATGGTGCTCTCAATGGATTGTACAGCTGTTCAGAATATGATCACACAGTCTTTGCTAAGTTCTTTGGCCTGGACTCCCTTTCAGTCATGTTCATATATACCCCTGGACTCTATGGCGATCCTTGGTGGGGCTCAGATGCCATGCAGGGCTGCTTAGGCTTGTGTGATGAATTGGGGCTGTATCTGTGCAATATATAAATTCTGCATGACATTGTGAAGGTGTATTATGAAAAAGTGCTGTATTATGAGTGCCTATATGTTTATGGATCCAGGGCCTACAGCACGTACACCCCAGACAGATGCAAAGGGAAATATTTAAGGTTAATGACAGTGCTTAAATCTTACAAAGGTTATACAAAAAAAGCAGCTGCATCCTTATAAAAATAGTTTAGCTGTTTCCTGTGGAGGAGCAATGGAAAGTAGGAAAACAAAGCCAGGCCAGATGACCAGGAGTGGCTAAAAATAAACACACAGGAGCCAGACAGGAAGAGGGAGTGTGTGGGGAAAGAGAGCAAGATCACAGAATCTGGGCAAGAGGGATCCAGAAGAGAGAGACCATCCGGCATGTAGTAGCCTCAGAGGGTCCCGGTCCACTTTTGTGAGACCAGATGTCCCTAAGGATTTTGGACAACCAAAGGAACTTGGATCTCTGCCCCAGGGGCATAGCTAAAATTGTGCAAATGATGTAGCTGCACCAGGGTTACATGGCTATGGAGGCCCTATCAGATAAAGCAGCGTTCCAGTGTAGTGGGTCGCTACACCACTCATTCAAATTGGACCTGGCTGTAAGTTCTCAGGGCAGTGGGTGAGGGACTGGAGGCAAGTTTTAGGTGGACTATGGAGTGAATGAGGAGTGTTTGGGGAACTATGGGGTGAGGTGTTGGGGGTGAATGGGACACATTGGGGTCGTAGGTTGGAGATAAGCAAAAGTTTAGATTTTGGAATCGGGAAGGGGGCCCCTAACCTATTCTTGCATTAGGGCCCTAGATCCTTGTTACACCACTTCCCTGCCCAGAGAATGTGCTGAAGTGATGAGGAAACATAGGCAGAGACATTGCATTTAGTGCTTATTTTGTATGAACTGTACTCTCCTGTGCTTTACATGATTAAATATAAAAGAGCATAAAGGTATTAGACTGTACAAAGTGTGTGTGTGTGTGTGTGAGAGAATTTTTTCACAACTACTGTATGCTCCTGAGAAAGTAAAACTATGATAGGAGAGCCACACCTTTTGGGTGGAGTCCTGTGAAAGGGGTTTGTTTAACGGGTATCTTTAGGAAGGGAGTGCTGGGCATAAGACAGGTGGATTAAGGTGACCCATTTCTGAAAAGAGTCCGTGCCCAGGAAATGTGATAGAGAAGGCCAATGGAGGAACCAGTGCAGCAGCCTGCTGAGGCTTCAAAAACTTAACAGGAGACGCAGAGCACTCAGGGGATGCAGAGCACAGACTCTTGGATTCCCCTCACAGCTGGTGAAGTGCATGAGTAGGACGGAATGTTCACTAGGATCTCTGACATCTTGGTATCTTTTTGACTGGTGTTACTGATAGGGAATAAATATTGGTACCCATTAAAAATAATCCCCCAAACCCATCCACATGTGATGCCAAAATGAGCTGTCACTCAAAGTAAATTTTATAGATTGATTATATTTACCTCCTTTCTTTGATAAGCAATTAACTAGTTAACATTGATCAAGTATAATAATTGATAGCCCCAAATAATATTAACGGGGAAGTTCATATTTCGCAGAGCTGTTATTTCAGGCTCTCTGCAAACTCAATCAGATGTCACTGCATCAGTTACTCAGATCGCATTTTCAGGTTTTCCTAGCAACCACAAAATGAAAGCTGAGATTCTGGAGGACCGGAAAGCAGTTTGAGAGATGTGCTGATAAGCTGTACCACTACATACTGGCCAGACTGATCCCTGATTTCAACTATCAGGCACTGGGAACAGAATTTTCATGCAACTTCTTGCTTTAAAAAAAAATTCAAATTGAGCCCAAACCTAGATGCATTCAGATAATAGACTTCAAACATGTCTTTTCAGTAGGGCTGTCGATTAACCACAATTAACTCACACGATTAACTCAAAAAAATTAATTGAGATTAAAAAATTAATCACGATTCATCTCACTTTTAATCGCAATGTTTAACATTAGAATACCAATTGAAATTTATTAAATATTTTGGATGTTTTCTACATTTTCAAGTATATTGATTTCAATTATAACACAGATTACAAAGTGTACAGTGCTCACTTTATATAATTATTTTTAATACAAATTTTTGCACTGTAAAAATAAATAAATTGTATTTTTCAAGTCACCTCATACAAATACTGTTATTCTCTTTATCATGAAATGCAACATACAAATGTAGATTTTTTTTGTTACATAACTGCACTCAAAAACAAAACATTGTAAAACTTTAGAGCCTACAAGTCCACTCAGTCCTACTTCTTGGTCAGTCAAAAGCTAAGACAAACACGTTTGTTTACATTTACAGGACATAATGCTGCCCACTTCTTATTTACAATGTTACCTGAAAGAGAGAACAGGTGCTGCCATGGCTCTTCTGTAGCTGGCATTTCAAGGTATTTACGTGCCAGATATACTAAACATTCTTCTGCCCCTTCATGCTTCAGCCACCATTCCGGAGGGCATGCTTCCATGCTGATGATGCTCTTTAAAAAAAAAAAAATGCATTAATTGGATTTGTAACTGAACTCCTTGGGGGAGACTTATATGTCTTCTGCTCTGTTACCTGTGTTCTACCATATATTTCATGTTATAGCATTCTCGGCTGATGACCCAGCACATTTAAGAACACTTAGGCCTGGTCTACACTGGGGGGGAGGAGAAGGGGGGGAAATCGATCTAAGATACGCAACTTCAGCTACAAGAATAGTGTAGCTGAAGTCAACATATCTTAGATCGAATTAAAATTACTTATTTCGCATCCTTGCGGCGCGACTTCCCCATCAACTTTGCTTCCACCTCTCGCCGAGCTGGAGTTCAGCAGTCGACGGGACAGCAATTGGGAATCGATTTATCGCATCTGCACTACATGCGATAAATTGATCCCCGCTAGATCGACTGCTACTCACCAATCCGGCGGGTAGTGTAGATGTCCCCTTACACTGCAGACTTGGCAAAATGCAAAGAAGGCACCAATGTGAGATTTCTAAAGCCGGACACAGCACTGGACCCAATATTTAAGAGTGTGAAGTGCCTTCCAGTACCTGCGAGGGACAATGCTTGTGCAACCTGCTTTCAGAAGTCTTGCAAGAGCAACACTCTGATGTGGAAACCACAGAACCCGAACCACCAAAAGAGAAAAATCAACCTTCTGCTGGGGGCATCTGACTCGGCTGATGACAATTAATATGCCTCGGGCTCTGCTCTGGGGCCCTGTGGAGCAGCACCCAGCGCTGGGATAGAAGCAGGCCCCTGCCCTTGGCGCGCGGAAGCCCTGGGGCGGGGCGAACTGACTGGCCCCCAGAGCCGCAGCCGCGCACAGCTACGGGGAACGGGGACGCTAAGCGCAGACAGGCCTCGGGCTCTATGGTGACGCAGCTGGACGGCCGCTCATGCCGACCCTCGCCGCTCTCTATGGTCCCTGGGAGGAGCGGAGGGGGTGGTGCCCGGTCGCCGGCTCGGGTCCCACTGTCTCGCCAGTTTAAGCTGCGGACACCATGGCGGCTCCGAAAGGTGAGAGACTCGGTACCGGGGGGGATGGGAGAGCCCCCTCTCCGCGCGAGACAGATCCGCGGCGCCGCCTGTTCCTGCCCCCGAGTGGGAGCTGCCCGTCCCGCAGGGGCAGGTGCTGTCGGGACTAATTATCGGGGGGGGGGGGTGTCACGACTGGGCACCCCCCCGCCACGGTGCAGGCGCGTGAGGGGCCCGGCTGCGGGGGGGGCAGGGGATGTGTGTGTGTGAGCGGGCGGGATTGTCAGGCTATGGGGGGCAGAGGGATTAACGGGGGGGAGTGTGTGTGGGTAGGGGGGTGTGGGCGGGATTGTCAGGCTATGAGGGGCAGAGGGATTAACGGGGGGGGAGTGTGTGTGGGTAGGGGGGTGTGGGCGGGATTGGGTCAGGCTATGGGGGGCAGAGGGATTAACGGGGGGGGAGTGTGTGTGGGTAGGGGGGTGTGGGCGGGATTGGGTCAGGCTATGAGGGGCAGAGGGATTAACGGGGGGGAGTGTGTGTGGGTAGGGGGGTGTGGGCGGGATTGTCAGGCTATGAGGGGCAGAGGGATTAACGGGGGGGGAGTGTGTGTGGGTAGGGGGGTGTGGGCGGGATTGGGTCAGGCTATGGGGGGCAGAGGGATTAACGGGGGGGAGTGTGTGTGGGTAGGGGTGTGTGGGCGGGATTGTCAGGCTATGAGGGGCAGAGGGATTAACGGGGGGGAGTGTGTGTGGGTAGGGGGGTGTGGGCGGGATTGTCAGGCTATGAGGGGCAGAGGGATTAACGCGGGGGGGAGTGTGTGTGTGGGTAGGGGGGTGTGGGCGGGATTGGGTCAGGCTATGAGGGGCAGAGGGATTAACGGGGGGGGAATGTGTGTGTGGGTAAGGGGGTGTGGGCGGGATTGGGTCAGGCTATGGGGGGCAGAGGAAGGCGAAGGGGTTAATAGGGGTGGCGGGAGGAGGGGGTTAATGGGCTTTATATGATTCAAAACCCCCACTTGGGCTGTGGGGGTGCCAGAGAGACAAGTTAATGAGGGATGGGGCTGGCAATGGGGGGGAGGCCAGGGCATTATGGGGGAAGGGGAAATCTGTGGGTGTCAGATGAGGGTTAATGGGTGAGGGACACAGATATAAAGGGTCGTTATTGACTTAAAACTAACACTTTCTTTTATTTACTGCCAGCCTTCGAATAGTAAACATTTTCAAATGTACTCTTCATACTTGGGTTGTTGTAGCTGTTTTGCATTTTGCAGGTCTTGGCTACAGTGGTGCTTTACAGCGCTGCAACTTTCTCGCTCAGGGGTGTGAAAAAAACACCCCCCTAAGCGCTGCAAGATACTGCGCTGTAGTGCTACAAGCTAAACCCGATGAGGATGTGGAGTCCATGCAGCGCTGGGACCACACTCACACTGGGACCACACTCGCACTTCAAAGCGCTGCTGCGGCAGCGCTTTGAAGTTTTAAGTGTAGCCATACCCTCAGAGTGGACAATGAAACTGAACTGGTTTGATTTCCCTTTTTGGTCATGGGCACTTACATGTTTTCAATAAAACTCTAATATTGTCATGGAAACTTTCTGTTTGTACATTGTAAATCATCTGGTTGTTGCAAAATCTAAATGTTGGTCCTAAAGCCAATTGATAGTGCCCTTTGAAATTGCATAGGGAAGTATATGAGTTTTTCTCTCTCCAAGGATATAGTTAATTTACATGATTGCAGCAGCGGAACGTGTGAGTTTACCTTATAGAAATACGTTATACAATAAAAGGCATCACTTAAAACAAACAAGGTGAGGTACAGGTTTAATCAAATCATTATGATCAGTTCACTTGCAGTAAACTTAGAACACTCATTCAGTAATTAACAGAGAGCAATAAATTTGTATAGATCACACTACATTTTTTCAAAATAATGGAAACAAATTAAAATCTAGAAGTTGTAAAGTGCACAATGCAATTTTACTAAAGTTTGTCAGCCAGGGTACCTACATATATGCACTGTGTCCTCCATTACAACATATCACATTTCAGAAACCTGCAGAGAGGTATTACAGAAGGTTTTATTTATTAGTAATAATATGTAACTCTTTTATAATGCATTTCATCAGTAGATCTCAAAGCACTTTTCAGAGGAGGTCAGTATCATTATGCTATGGGCCAGATTCTGCCATGCTTGTGTTGAACAGTATCTTAATGCAATAAGCAGGACTACTTGTGTACTTGTGACAAACTGGGGTTTGTTGGTGTTACAAGTTGGGGCTCCTCCGGCATTTCAACTGGGAAGACTCTGAAGCTCGGGATGCGCTTCCTCAGCTAGGGGAAATCTGTAACCCACACACCACCTGGGTGTGTGTTCTGTCCCACCTAGCAGCACCGAGACCACTTAAAGAGAGAGATGAAATGAGTCTGCTCTACAGCCTTAGCTAACAGCCAGTTGTCTGTAGCTCCAGAGGTCCCTGGTTCAGTTCTGCCCACCAGCGACTGGGGTCTGTTGGCATTACACTTGCAGAATAAGATATCGCTCAAACTGAGAATATATGGCAAATCTAGTTGTAAAACATTACTAGATGATGCGTTAATGCAATGGTTAAGAGTTCTAGAGTCATTTCTGAACCACTGGAAAATTTTAGATTCTGGACTTTTCAAAGGTGCCATGCAAAATATAGCATTAAAATACTACTTAAGAAATTCTTTTAACTAAACATAAATTTGAATCAAATCAAACCAAAATGGCAGAAAGGGGAAATAATGCTGCCACAGAAATTGTAAAAATGATCAGAAAGAGAGTACGGGAGGAGATTTTCACTTAAACCTTCAAAATTGGAGTCCTGTGTTGGAAAACCAAAAGCACTTGTTTTTATATGATTCAAAACCTTACTCTTCCTAATTTTTATGTTTTAATGTTGTCAATTATAATTCATATATACAGTTAAAAAATCTGTCCAACACTACTTTGGTTGCAGTGAGCTATTACTGTTAGTACTTCTAACAGGAAATTCCAGGATCATGGAAAGATTGTCTTCTCTTCCGCCCCTTCTCCCAGATAGTTTTCTTGGTCCACCATAGAGAGAAAGGAAGAGTATTGCAAACAATAATGCTGTGTTTGCATAAGGAAATGCGAGGAGCATAAAACACAAAAAAATCCTCTTTTTCGACTGGAGAGACTGAGCCCGGGTCAAATTCATCCCTGCTGTTACTCCATTGAGGGCCGTGGAATCAATGTCAGTTTCACCAGTATTAGTAGTAGTACCTGATCCTCTTCTGCCAGAATTGAACTGCATATGTGAAAACAAGGATAAAATCACTTTTTACAGCTAACAAAGAGCTGTCTCACATCTTTATAATAACCATTAGAAAAGAATTAGTATTGGCTTGTTTGATCAGAGATCTTTAGAAATTATATTTCTAGAGTTGTGTGCTGCATTATTACGATTTAGTATGAACACAGGACTTTTCATGTACTTCATATGTAATGGATACAGTTAGGGGTTTAGATCCAAAATCTGACATATTTTAGAACTGTTTTAATCTGGTAAGGCATATCCTTTGGATTTAAAATTTTAAAACTCTCTCCACGCTGTTGCCAAATAATGTTAAAAATAGAAAAGCCATTCTGTGTGTAGCTCAGTAATCCATTTGACCTGTTGTTGCAGACAGGTAGTCATCCAGCCTGCATGGGAGTTAATTTACAAATCCCTCTTGCAGAGGTGTTCTAATTCCAGTTTAGGGATGCTATTACACAAATAAGGAAATCACGTTCAGTGTCACAGTGTCTTTCGTTACGAGAGCTATCCTGCATTTTGGCCATGTTCCTGACCTCATCCTGCCACGCTGGCAATTGGTCCTATAGTGTAGTTAGTGTCTACCAAGGGAAGCTTTCTATATTCCTCTTGGCACCCACGTTGTGGTGCATGTGGCAACCCCCACAGCAGAGCCTTGGCTGCTTCTGCTTGCCAATAAATACTTGCTTCTACTCATTTACCTAGTACCGTGGATACTATTTTCTGCAGAAGCTCAAGAGTCTGATTTGGCTAGAACGAGGGAACATTGGTAGTCAGACACAAAGCAGAAACCATGTCTTCTGAACTCATTTATATTCTTGCCTATTCCAGTAATTTATTTCATATACTAGAAGGTCTGTGCAGTCTTATGGGAGTAATTCGTAAAGTCAGGTGCATAGGAAAAAAAAGTCAAAACTGGGGGCTTTTGTTTCTGTACACTGTGTTGTAGTGACTATGTTGCTGTTTGTACATGTTGCCCAGTTTGTGCATAGAGCTGCCCCCAGGTGAAGGCATGGACCACCTCTTTGTTACCCCACATAACCATTATTCCCACCTTCTCTGATCAACTGTCACGTTCCTGCCGCCACAAAACCTTTGGACTACAGCATTGCATCTGGTTCTCACAGGGCCCACTGATAATTGAACCTGATGATATTTTGAACAAAAACAGCTTTAATTCATGCTTGTAGCTGTTTCAGTGACTTCACACTTACTCTACAGATGTTCTAGGCTTTGGAGTGACACATGGACAGAGTGACAATCCTGGAATCTTAGTATATAGATGTACTATTTACTTGCTGTCTCATTACTATAGTGATGGAACCCCTCCTTTTGTACTATCACCAGAACAGTATATGAGAGGGTTGGGAAAGTAGCTTCCATTTATAACTGACTTTCCTGGATTGATCCTATTGTCTGTTATTTATTTTCTCATCTTTTCTTTTCCACTCCCATCTCAATTTTTAGTACATCTTAAACCTGCCATTTTTGCCGCTTTGTGTAGAGCCTTTTGCTGTTGCTACTCTGAGAGTCTGGTCAACTTTCTCTTCAGTATGCAGAGAACTAGTTATAGCTCAGAGCAAGTGGTCATACACAAGTTATAGAGACAAGAAGATAACAGTGGAATATAGATTACTGCATAGGTAAATATCAGTGTATGATTATACTCTTTTTAGAGCAATGGCGTTCTTTGCTAAAGGAACCCCCTTGAAATCAATCATAGCTGGGCGTTCCTTTCTCAGATAGACTCTTTGAGGTTCCAATTTAGAATTCTTAGATACTGCAGTGGAATTGTAATGGAACTACGGTGTGCTACTACAGTGCAATTGAGACTGCGCTACTGCTTTACAATGCTTGGTTGTGTTCTTAGTTTAGAATGAGGAACATAGTGAGTTGCAGTAAGTATACTAACAAGTTGCTTTTTGTCTGTTTCATGTTCCTTACGGAGCTATTTTTTTTTCTTTCAGAGAATGTCAGTTTACTGTTTAAATTGTACTGCTTGATGGTGATGACCCTGGTGGCTGCAACGTACACTGTAGCTTTACGATACACGAGAATAGCAGAAACAGAACTCTACTTTGCAACTACAGCTGTGTGCATCACAGAAGTTATCAAGTTATTCCTAAGTGTGGGTATTTTGGCCAAGTAAGTATGAGTGCTAACCCCTACTGGAACTGCATTCTCACTCTTCTTCACACACACATGCAGATACGCGTACACACACGGACCTGAGAGCCCCAGCTAGCTCTCTTTTTATATGCCTTACTTGTGAAGCTGGTCAGGAGTGGCATTGTAAAATAATGCTGTGAAAAGCTCAGTTTAAAGCATGTCAGAGCTTGTGAACTTTTTTCTAAATCTCTTCTGTAAACCTCACAATATGCAAGTGTGTCCATGTGCATTTTTTTAAATTTATGTGCTTTGGAGTAGGTTCAAAATGGATTAGATGCAAAATACTGAGTCTTCAGAGCTCAGCATGGATAAGGGCTTGGCTTTTTCCAGAAGTGTGTATGTGTAAAAATCTAGTATTCCCACTAATAACGTTCTTCAGAGTAAATCTACAAAAATCTTAATATTTCTACTAGGGGTGAAAGATATAATGGTTAAATCCACACTGAAGGATTATGGGAATTTTAAGAGCCTCTGCATTCTAGCCTTCAGATCAGCGCCAGGTACAAAAAAGCTGAGTGCTCGGGGGAGCTTTTACAAAAATATTCAATCTTGATTTAAAAATTGTGAGCGATGGAGAATCCACCATTACCCTGGGAAAATTGTTCCAGTGATTAATTACTTTCACTGTTAAAAATTTACACCTTATTTCCATTATAAATTTGTCTAGCATGAACTTCTAGCCAGTGGATTGTGTTATATTTTTCTCTCCTAGATTGAAGAGCCCCATTATTAAATATTTATTCCCCATGTAGATATTTATAGACTGTAATCAAGTCACCCCTTAACATTCTCTTTGTTAAATTAAATAGATTGAGCTTCCTGAGTCTGTGACTATAAGGCATGTTTTCTAATCCTTTAATCTTTCCTGTGGGTCTTCTCTGAACCTTCTCCAATTTATCAACATTGTTCTTGAACTGTGGGCAGCAGAACCAGGTACAGTATTCAAGCAGCAGTCGCACCAGTGCCAAATACAGAGATAAAATAACCCCTCTACTCCTTGAGATTCCTGTTAATGCATCCCAGGATTACATTATCTCTTTTTGCCACAGTGTCACATTAGGGGCTCATGTTCAGCTGGTTATCCACCACAGCCCCCAAATCTTTGCAACCCCTTTAGTGTGCAAAAGAAATGCAGCTGGTATATAAACTCAGTGTTATCTCAAGATAACTGAGATTTGCTTACATTTCGGTTTCTGTTAATTTAAAAGATCCAGCAAAAGTTTATTTTTTTAATAAACGTGTAGTATCTGCAGTAATACTAGCTTGAATTAAAATTTATAATGTTTATTAATGCTGATGCTTCAGTGTATAACCTGATCACCCAATGGATTCAGAAAGCAATCTGCTCCCTTGGTGCAAGGTATGCATTTTGTGCCTTTGTCTGAAGCAGCCAGTGCTGATCACTGTTAAAGTACAGGACACCAAATAAGATAAACCAGGGTTCTGTTCCAAAATTGAATTTATGTAATTAAGTACACTTGCTGTAGTTCTCTACTGTTTACATTTTCGGCGTTGTATGTTCAAGTATGAACTTTAAACTTTGAATAAGTGACTGCCTTTGGAAATGGAGACTTATTATAGTTTAAGCTGTGTAATTATTTACTTTGCCTATAATTATGGTAATAAAATGAACCTGGCATACTCCTGGCCACTAAACTCTGAATTAGTAATTTGTTCAGATTCCCATATGATTTATAACTTCTTAGAGTTGGGACTCAGAAAGCCAAACTGACTTGCATTCTAGTTTTATTTGGGATTACATATTTTGAACAAGTAAATACATACATGTTGCAAGCTTGATTATCATTTATATCTCTCACATATCCAGTCCCATGAAAAACAGTGAATAAGTTTCTAAGTTAAATATACAGAAGCATCAAGGATGTTGAATTAGAGCCAAAGCACTTTATTTACTTTCTCATATGTGCCTTGGTTTTGCAGTATGTGTGATTAAGATCTGTTGTGAGATCTTTGTACTCCTGGTGCCAGTGATGTGAGTGAGGATGAAGTTTCTTTATTAACTTTTAATTTTTACACAGTTTGTGGGTATAAATCTATCTAGGTGTGCCCACAGTGTCTAATTTAACTTTAAGTTACGTCTAATTCAAGAATATTTTTGTTTTTTTATTTTCTCCTGCCCAACTCAAATAAGAGGTCTTACGGAAGGGCTGCATATCTGAAGCTGTAATATTAAAATTATAATCAAATATTGAGTGTGAATAATCAAAACAATTGCTCATGTTCTCCAAAACGAGAGTAGGATTGGTGTTTAAAGGGGCATCATTTATTTTTCATTACTAAAATTCCATGCCAAATGTCAGAACTACACGAAAACTCTGTTGTTTAACCACCCAGGCCCCTGCTGCCATGCCCCACTCCCCTGCCATCACGAAAAATTTCTTGGGCACCTCACACTAAAGATTAAGAGAAGTTCCTAATCTTCAGTACAATCTGGGTGGAACAGATGGAGGAAAGGGGAAACATAACAAGCAAAATGACAGTTTGGCATATGTCTTGTTAAGTTGTTAATTATGTTTCAGTAGTCTGTCCATTATACTTATGCAGTATTTCAGTTGAGTTTATTTTTTCTGTGTATAAATAATAGCTATTTCAGCCTCTGGCTGCATGTATATAAACTAGAAAACACCTATCCAATGAAACAGAACTAAATCGAGACAAGTCAGCTAAAGAAAACTCAACTGTCTTCTAACTATGAAAGAAAGTATGGTCAGCTGTAATAAGTTGTGCTCCCTTCCTCTTAATACAAAATTCTGGCATGTGAGGTCATTTTTTTGGTGGGGGGGGGAAGGGGGCGCAGCGTAAGATTTCTCCTAAGTAATAAAGCAAACTGCAATTTTTTTTTCCTGTAGTCAAATCATGGTACTCACAAGAGATCCTTCCTTTAAGTGGGATCATTTGTTTAATCATTTACATTAGTAACTTTGCTGAAATACAACCACTGTCTAATTTGGTTCACATATTACTGCTATAATTTAACTTTGAGTGATCAGCCAAGCAATGTACTGTCCATTTGACCTGATCATTCATGCTTAAGTACATTATTTTGTAATAGTACAATACTGTATTAGAATTGAACAAAGGTAGGTGCAGTTCTATCCATTTTTTTTCTCGTATTTAACAGCCTGCCTTTAACAAACAAAATGTGTGATATATTGCGGGATACCATCGTATGAAAGGTCAGGCTTTTGTGGTATTTTTCCACATTTAATCTAACAGTTAAACTTTACTGTAAACAGAGTATAGTTAATGTAGATAATTCTTTTGAAACAGAAATCTTCTTCCTGGTCTGGATCATACAGTGCCAGGCAATGTGATGTGCTGTTTGAGGAATAATACCAAGAAACTCCTATTACATTAGATGCTCATGTAATGTTTTGTATCACAGTATAAACTTCCTGCTTGGTGCTGAGCTGCAGCATCCATTCCTGTGCCTCTGGCACCACAGCTCTGCCTAGAACACTGCTTGCCCATAGTAGTCTTTGGAGAGGCAGAATACAGGTACAGGAGGGAAAGGGTGCTCTCCAGGTCTGGTTAAGGGCTTGTCTAGGAAGGTTAATCTGAATTAATTTAAATGTAAATTTAAAGTAGATTAAACAGCACTAAACCCCATGCGGACACTTTTATTCAGAATTAAAGTGGCCTTAATTTCATTTATCTCAATTCACTTTGTAAGTTACACCAGAAGTGGGACAACTCAGAATCAGAGGAGTGCAAGGGTAGATTAAAGCCTTAGTAGTCCCCCCCTTCCCCTGGGCTGAGAGTTCTGTGCTGAACCTCTTAAAGGCACAACCTAGAATCTCACCCGGGGGCTTCAGGGGATTTGGAAAATCACAAAAGAAATTTGAGATGAGTCCAATATTAGTAGCAATAAGGAGCAATTCTTTGTCTTTCTGTGTATATACTTCGCACTCGAAACAATGGGTAGAGCAACTAATGTTATTGAAACTTTCTGTAGGGCCAACCTGTTGTTGAGAATTCATGTGTTAATACCCCTGACCTTTATCATTTCAAAATATGCTCCTGGCTCTTAATGGTTTGTACTTGCAGGGAACCAAATTGATTTTCAGTGTAATTTTTTTATTTAATCAAAGATCCCAACTGTTTATTAAAAGCAAGTTTTTAAAGACCTTTCAAAGAACTCCATATTCAGGCATCTTGCTGTAAATGAGTCATCAAATATAGTTGTGCTAAAACCTTTTATTTTGCAGAGAAACTGGAAGCCTGGGTAGGTTGATGACGTCTTTAAGAGAAAATGTACTAGGCAGTCCTAAGGAATTGCTAAAATTAAGTGTTCCATCTGTGGTGTATGCGGTCCAAAACAACATGGCTTTCTTGGCTCTTAGCAATTTGGATGCAGCAGTCTACCAGGTAACTGGCATTATTATCGTTAGTAACCAAAACACAGAATCCCTATTTTTACTCATTTTTAGGTTTAGTTTTGTTTGCTTTAATGTCTTTTAACACTTTAGAATTTTTTAATTATTATTCAAGCACTGAAAAGTGCTCACTAAAAGATGCACAGCAGGACAGATGCTGAAAGACAAAATGCACTGGGAGGCCCAAAGGCAGGAGATACTGTATTTCTCTTTCACCAGGAAATCTATTTTTTCTCTTATGATTGAGTGTCTTGAAGAAAAGACAAGTTTTTAGGAGGTATTTAAATAAGAAGATGAGGGACCTGGTATGTGACGTAAGAAAATGCAATGGCAGGAATCTTTGTCGGTTTATTGAACAGAGATTTACGCATTTGTGTGAAAATTGGTGGTTGCATTAGTAATGGGGGGGAAATCCCATCTCTTGTAAACAGTGATTTATTATTGGCATCATGTGGCATTGTGTGTAGCCACACTTTAAAAAGCTGATTACCACACAGTTGCTAAATGCAAGTAAGAAGTGAAACCTGGAGCTCATCACATCAAGTAATACAATCTGTAATTCACAGTGCATATGAATAAGGCATGAATTTTGGTAAGTCCCTAAAACAGTCTTGCCATCTTCTATGTTTTTGTGTTCAGTTAGAATCAAGTTTTGTTCAGTGTTATGTCACTTAGCACATTGCTGGAAAGTGCTTAAATACTGTGATGATGAGGATGTTTATAATAACCTTTATGGAAGGGAATAATTCATATGTAGTTTAAGTTGAAAAGTATAACCCTAATTATGTTTGTTACTATCAAATTTTGAAACCATGTATTTTAGATTTAATAGTGGAAGGAATTGAGATTATACCTTCGCTGTATGTAAATTCCCCAAACAAATTTGTCCTATTGTTAAAGTAACGCCATTTACTAATATAACCCTTATGCAAATTACATAAGAACAGAAATAACCCCCCCATACAAAAACTTAAAAATTTAAAATATTTTGAAATAATGAGGTAAGGTACTCATATAAAATATTCTACTATCCTTACCATGTGTTAATCACAATATTGATATGTAAAAATTCACCATATGCACTTCGTAATCAATGATAGCTCTGATCCGTAAGACAAGTGCACATCACTAATATTCTATATGAAAATACAGTAAGAAAATGCAAAGGTTGCAAAGTAAAGTGCTTGAAAGTAGGAAAAGCCAATTTTAAGCTTACCTCTTTGTTCCTATGTTAAAATGCTCTAATTACACAAAAACATATTGTTGTTTCTACAGGATCCTAGCCTCTTTAAGTGCCCAAATTGGATGATGTGAAGTGAATGAAGGGGTGCAGTATTTATGTTTAAATAACTTATTAAAACAGAGGTGAAGAGTGAGGTAGCATGCAGTACAATTGCAAGCTGTTAACCCAAATTTTTTAAAAATCACTGTTGTAAATAACTAAAATTCTTTTATAAAAATCAAATTCGTTGTAAATATTTTTATTCTCACTATTGCATGGATGCACCTCTGCCTCACTCACAGTACATTATCCAGTCTGAGCACTAAAAGCCAAGTTATGCTGTTACACCAGTGTAAATAAAAAGTAAACCCATTAACTGCCATTGAGTCGTTCCAGATTCACATAGTTGTAATTGCAAATGAAATTTAGCCCAGAATGAGGCAGGGAATTAATATCTCTGAGTATGAAATACTATATGCTGATGCCAATGTATAGTGGAGTTCAGTATTCTATCAGTTGTGGTTTTCATAGAATCATAGAATATCAGGGTTGGAAGGGACCTCAGGAGGTCATCTAGTCTAACCTCCTGCTCAAAGCAGGACCAATCTCCAACTAAATCATCCCAGCAAGGGCTTTGTCAAATCTGACCTTAACAATCTCTAAGGAAGAAGATTCCACCACCTCCCTAGATAACCCATTCCAGTGCTTCACCACCTTCCTAGTGAAAAAGATTTTCCTAATATCTAATCTAAACCTCCCCCACTGCAATTTGAGACCATCACTCTTTGTTCTGTCATCTGGTACCACTGAGAACAGTCTAGATCCATTCTCTTTGGAACCCCCTTTCAGGTAGGTGAAAGCAACTATCAAATCCCCCTTCATTCTTCTCTTCTGCAGACTAAACAATCCCAGTTCCCTCAGCCTCTTCTCATAAGTCATGTTCTCCAGCCCCCTAATCATTTTTGGTGCCCTTCGCTGGACTCTTCCCAATTTTACCACATCCTTCTTGTAGTGTGGGCCCAAACTGGACACAGTACTCCAGATGAGGCCTCACCAATGCCAAATAGAGGGGAATGATCACGTCCCTCAATCTGCTGGCAATGCCCCAACTTATACAGGCAATTAGAACATATGGCCATATACTAGTCCTTTTTAATAAGCAGCCCATAAACTTTACAATGAATACAGTTAGGGCCTCATGTGGGATGCTCCTAAGCAAACAGTTTTCTGAAAGTCAGCAACCAAGTTTACCGCTAAATGAATAACGTAACTGAGCAGAGGTGGAAGTCATCAGGTTCAACATATATTGCCATTTCGTATTTTAGCATCACAGACTTACTGACAAATTTAAACACCAACAAAAAAGAGCTATTTTCAGAATTTTGATGGAGTTCACGTAACCATATGCTATTTTCTGTTTTCCCTTTTTTAGGTGACATATCAGTTGAAGATCCCGTGTACAGCCTTATGTACGGTCTTAATGTTAAACCGTTCCCTCAGTAAATTGCAGTGGTTCTCAGTCTTTATGTTGTGTGGTGGAGTCACACTTGTTCAGTGGAAGCCTGCTCAGGTTACAAAAGTACAGGTAAGCCTTATCACTTGAATACCTTCTCTGGACACTTCAGCAGAAACAGCAGGCTGCCTTGAGCTTCTCCACCTACCTATTTCACTCACTGTATGGTGGCTATGGAATATTTGTAATAATGTATTCCAGGTGCATCACAATTGTGTATCCATTTCCTTTTTGCAACCATGCTGTTTCACAATGTAAAATGTTAGTTTGATTGTCTTGTTCAAATTCAGTGGTCCCCAACTGTGGAGTGCGCCCTTGTAGGGTGATGCAGAGGAATGTTTGGGGGAGGAGCATGGTGGCCACTCAGCCCCGTTCTGCCCCCAACTCTGCTCCGTCTCTGGCTCCCAGCCACGGCTCCACACCCAGCTCCCGGCTGCAGCTATGCACCCAGCCCCTGACTATATCCCTTGACCCGCCTCCAGCTGCGGCCCCAGCATTGGCCCTAGCTCCCAGTTGGCTGCGGCCCCAGAACCACTCCTGTCCCAGCCTTGGCCCTGGCCCTGACGATGGCCCTGTTCCCAGCCCTGGCTCCCAACTGTGACCTGCGAGTGGATTGGGAGACAGACAAGGGTAAGGGGGAGCACAAGAGAGAGAGAGTTTGGGGACCACAGCTTTTTTCTTCGAGAGATGTCCCTGTGGATGCTCCACTCCAGGTGATGGTGCATCCCTGCGCCTTTGTTCTGAGAGTTTTGCAGCAGTGTCCGCATGGGTCTCACACATGCAATGCCTGGCTTGTGTGATGTTGGTGCTTCAACTAGCTCACATGCGACCCGGACTCCTCAGTTCCTTCTCAACTGTCCCTGGCCTGTGACGAAGCTCAGCAATCCTGTTGAAAACCTTCATTTCAAATAGATAAGTTTAGATAAATTAGTGAGTTAGGATAGTTTAGACAAGTTACTTTTCAGTTATTCGTTAGTCTCTTATTTTAAAAAAAAAGTTTTATTTTTCCATCCCTTAGTACAGTTACTATTAGGTTAGGAAGATGCATGGTTCACCAGGATTTAAAAGATGCACAACATGCAGAGAGGCGATGCCTGTGTCAGATGGACACACTCAATGTGTCCATTGACTGTGGGAAGCTCACATTCTTCTTCGAGAGATGTCCCTGTGGGTGCTCCACTCTAGGTGTCGGTGCGCCCCTGCGCCTTTGATCGGAGATTTTTTGAGCAGTACTCATAGCGGCCACGCATGCTTAGAACCTGTCACTCACTCTGAGTATATCACTAGTGAGCATGCGCGGCCGGTACCCTCAGTTCTCCGGCTTGAGACGGAGCTCAGCAGACTCCTTCAGATTTCGTTTCCCATCTCAAAATATTATAGTTAGACAGTTCTTTTCCTGTTAGTTCGTGTTATCTACCTTTCTTCATTCTATTTTAAAAAAAAATAAAAATTTTTTTCTTGTTCTCTCAGCTGCTTCAAATATGCCTGGCTCCACAGGCTTCGAGCACTGCTCTTCCTGTAAGGACGCTATCCCTCTCTCAGATGGTCACCCCCAGTGTATAAAATGCTTGGGGGAGACTCATACTCCCCAAAAATGCACTCACTGCGCTAAGTTAAGTTCCAGAGCGAGGAAGGATAGACAGTTGAAGCTAAAACTTATCTTGCTTCAAAAATCCCTGCAGTCCGCCTCAGACCCCGGCGCGGACTCTGCTTCCGATCTCAGGCTCCGCTCTAATCCTTCAAAGAAGCTGAAGAAAACAGCTTAACGGGAGCACCCAAAAGCTACACAAAACTTTACTGACAAACCCTCCCCTGTCCAATCCACTGTCTCCTTACCGGTGTTTCCTTGCCTGAGTACGTTTGACGAGCCGGGCTCCTCCGGTACCACGCTAAACCCGCCTGTGCTTTCGGCGGCAGTGCGAGGCTCTGGTGCCGAGGCGACAGGCTTTCAGTTGCCTGCCTCGATTATGGCACCTATTGGTACCGTGATGAATGTGGCACCGACAACTCAGGCACCTGCTGAGGCACTGCAGCCTGCTATTAATAGCATGGCACCACCTGCGGCACCGGCATTACTATCGCTACCTGACACGGAGTCAAGATTAAGAACTCCGGTGTTAGCCCGGATTCCCTCACAGGTTTTATATCAGCCTTCGCCTCTGGCTGCCCCGGCGCTGCAGTTTACCCACTCAAGTGACCTCCTAGTGTCTCCTACACTGCAATCACCTTTTCTTGGGGATGCCTTCTCCCTGACAAATGATTCAGGGTCTGAGCAGCCTTCCTCCAGTGAGGAGGAGTCTGAACTACAGGGTGATGTTCCAGGACAATCGCAATTCTACCCTCAGAGTCCTGTCACCCGCAGACACAGGAAAATTGTCCCAAACCACCCTCAAGGTCCCGCCTCCTGGTGTGTTAACCCCTGGATGGCACCATCTATGCCTTTTCCATCACCATGGCAGTATTGGACTCCGTGGCCATCTTTCCCTCGGCAGCACGTACGCTACTCTACTTAGACTAGACGCAAACGTCCGAATCCTATGACTCACTTGGTGGCACCCTCCCATACTCAGGATCAATTAATTCCACCTCCTGATCCAGTATTACCTGACGTATTGACTGGTCCAATACATGAGGAGGCATTACTTCCTTCCCCTCCCCCACCATAAGACGATTTTTCAAGATTCCAAGATCTCTTCAAAAGGGTTGCCAGTGAGCTTAGAATCAATCTGGAGGAAGAACCTGACCAACAACATGAGCTAACGGACATCTTGCAACCATCTTCATCATCCAGACTGGCATTACCAATTAATCCGGCCCTTTTGGAACCTGCTAAATCCATCTGGCAGACTCCAGCCACAAGCCAGCCTACCTGCAAACAAGCAGACAGTAAATACTTCATTCCCTTGAAGGGCTCTAAATTCCTTTTCTCACATCCTGCGCCAAACTCATTGGTAGTGGACGCAGCCAACCAGAGAAACAAACAACAGTATTTCCGCCATACCCCGGCCAGCAAAGAAGGCAAACGCCTAGATCTGCTGGGTCGTAAGGTGTATGCCTCTTCAACGTTACAATTTCGAGTTGCCAACTATACCGCAATTCTAGCAAAGTACGACCATAGAAACTACAAGGTCATGGACTTTATTGAACACATCCCAGACAACAAGAAACAACAGTTTACAACTTTAGTCTCCGAGAGCCAAATCATATCCCGCACGGCTCTCCAAGCAGCTCTGGATTCAGCCAGTACTGCGGCAAGATCCACTGCTACGGCGGTGGTCATGCGCCGAGGATCATGGCTTTCATCTTCTCTCTTTCCTCGCGAGGTTCAGAGCACCATAGAGGATCTCCCTTTTGATGGTGACAAACTCTTTGCTTCCACCACTAATGAGGTGCTTCACTCCATGAAGGACTCAAGGGCAACTCTTTGGTTCTTAGGTATCCAAACCCCTACAAACAGAAGGTGACAGTACAGATATCAACTTTACCACCGCCCACACTACCCCTCATATACTCAGCATTTCCCGAGATCTCAGGATCAACAACAACACCACCAACGCCAGAGGCCCAGATACCAGCAGCGTCGCCCTAATTCCTCCGGGATGCCCCAACTTCCTCAAAATAATAAGCAAATTTGAACCTTTGGTCGAGAGTCTCGTAAACGTCGCTCCAACTCCAGCGTATGCACTCCCCACAACTATCTTTGGACACCGTCTACAGCCATTTTTACACCAATGGCAGAATATTACCACCGACAAGTGGGTTCTAGAGGTCATCACAACGGGGTATTCCATCCCTTTACTCTCTTTACCTCCTACCCACTCACTCTCCCCGTCCCTCTTCAGGGACACCTTTCACGAACCACACCTCCAGCAAGAAGTACAACATCTCCTTCACCTGAGTGCTATTGAACTCGTGCCCGAATGCCACAAGGGGAAAGAATTCTACTCCCCTTATTTCCTAACACAGAAGAAAACTGGAGGATGGCGACTGATCCTCAACCTCAGGAGGCTCAACAAATTCGTCAAGAAGCAAAAGTTCAAGATGGTTACTCTCACCACCATAATTCCAGCCCTGGAGCAGGGCGACTGGTTTTCAGCCCTCGACCTACAAGATGCTTATTTTCACATCACTATCCATCCAGCCCACGGACGTTTTCTTCGTTTTACCCTTGACTCGACGCATTACCAATACAGAGTTCTACCATTTGGCCTTTCTGCTGCCCCTCAAGTTTTCTCCAAGCTCCTGGTGGTAGTCACGGCCTACTTCAGGAAACAAGGGGTTATAATATTTCCTTACCTAGACGATTGCCTCCTCAAGGCCTCCACATACGCCAAGGCCCTCCAATTCACAAAGATCACCATCGAGTGCTTTCAATCTCTGGGCCTGCAAATAAACGAAAAAAAATCCACATTAAGTCCTAACGAACGCCTGGACTTTATAGGAGTGGCCCTCGACTCCGGAACCGGACGGGCATCCCTCCCACCCGACCGATTCAATAACATAAAACTGCTGGCTACAAGGCTTCACAACAGCCCTCGAGTAGCTGCCTGAAACTGCCTCCAACTACTGGGGCACATGTCCTCGTGCACTTTTGTGGTCCAGAATGCACGTCTCCACATGAGGTGCTTCCAAGCTTGGCTGGCCACGGTTTACAAACCGAACGTGCACTCAATAAACAAGCAGTTAACCATACCTTACCGCATCAAGGACTCTTTCACATGGTGGACAGTCCCCGACAACCTCTGTTCTGGAGTCCCCTTCCTCCAGACTCCACCAACTGTGATGATGACGACCGATGCATCCCTCACCGGCTGGGGAGCCCATATCTCTCACCGAACAGTCCACGGGCTATGGTCTCACTCCGAAACCTCCTTACACATAAACGTTCTAGAACTTCTAGCTATCCGGAATGCTTGTCGTTGCTTCCTCCCACTAATCAAGAATCAGCATGTACGCATAATGACAGACAACGTTGCCTGCATGTTCTATGTCAACAGACAAGGGGGGGCTCGTTCCCACTCTCTTTGTTCAGAGGCCGTGAAACTCTGGAACTGGTGCCTTGCGAACCACATCCAGATATCAGCTGCCTACATCCCTCGTGTGCTGAACACCACTGCCGACGAGCTAAGCAGACGTTTTCCTTCGGAACACGAATGGGAGATAGACAACAGAGTCATTCTCAACATATTTCACACTTGGGGCTACTCAACCATAGATCTCTTCGCAACCTTGGAAAACACGAAATGCCTCAACTTCTGTTCCAGGGTGGGACTGGGCAAACACTCCGTAGGGGATGCATTCATGATCTCCTGGCACTGGCCCCTCATTTATGCTTTTTCCCCCAATACCATTGCTCAACAGGGTACTCACGAAGATACGAACGGATCGTGCCAGGATAATCTTGATCGCACCCTCATGGCCGAGACAACCATGGTTCCCATTCCTCACCAGAATGTCAATTCAACCACCGGTCTCCCTACCTCTCATCCCCAACCTCTTATCACAGCTGCACGGCTGGCTTCTCCACCCCAATCTCTCCATGCTTCACCTCAAAGCTTGGTACCTGCATGGTTCTCCCAACGAGAACTAGACTGTTCTGACCAAGTACAGAGGGTACTTCTACACAGCAGAACGCGATCCACCCGTACCACCTACCTCCGGAAATGGAAAAGATTCACAAAATGGTGCTTAATGAAACAACTGTCTCCTACCTCTGCACCTCTTCCCTGTATACTCAATTATCTATTGGACATTCAGCAATCTGGCCTGTCATTCAGCTCTATTAGAGTCCACTTAGCTGCCATCACAACCTTTCGTAGCACAGTTGACAATACCTCGGTTTTCGCTCATCCCATCACCAAACGTTTCCTGAAGGGACTCCAAACCCTATATCCAGACATTAAGCCACCTATCCCTCCATGGGATCTTCACCTAGTATTGTCCTGGTTAACTTATCAATCCTTTGAGCCCTTAGCCACCTGCTCCCTTTTGCACCTCTTGACGAAAATAGCCTTTTTGGTGGCCATTACCTCTGCCAGACGGGCGGGTGAGATAGCAGCCCTTATGGCAGATCCACCATATACGCTCTTCTTCAAGGACAAAGTTACTCTACGTTTACACCCGAAATTCCTTCCAAAAGTTCATACTTCATTTCACCTCAGTGAACCAATACATCTACCAACTTTCTTCCCGAAACCAAATGCAAACTCCTTCAAAGCCACAATGCACACGCTTGATGTGTGTAGGGCCTTATCCTTTTATCTGAACAGAACTAAACCCCTCAGAAACTCTCCTAGATTCTTTATCTCCATCACGGACCGTTCCAAGGGCATGGCTATCTCTACCCAGAGGCTTTCGAAATGGATCTCTGATTGCATACACCTTTGTTATCAGATAAAGAACGTTACACCTCCAGCATTGATCAGGACACACTCCACTAGATCTGTATCTACCTCGGTAGCCTTCCTACGCAAAGTACACTTGTCTTGCATTTGTAGGGCGGCCACCTGGTCCTCCCATCATACATTCGTTACTCACTATGCCCTTACTCACGGCCCTCTCTCTGACACTAGATTAGGCAGGGCAGTATTGTCTACGGCATTCCTGCCAGATCCGAAGTCCCTACCTCCTTGAGATGCACTGCTTTGAAGTCACCTAGAGTGGAGCACCCACAGGGACAT
Organism: Gopherus flavomarginatus; assembly: GCF_025201925.1. Taxonomy (NCBI): domain Eukaryota; kingdom Metazoa; phylum Chordata; order Testudines; family Testudinidae; genus Gopherus; species Gopherus flavomarginatus. The sequence continues at coordinate 149,731,863 of NC_066620.1, read as the reverse complement.
CTCTCTCGAAGAAGAGGAGGTTACTCACCTTGTGCAGTAACTGACGTTCTTCGAGATGAGTGTCCCTGGGAGTGCTCCACTACCCACCCTCTTCCCCTCTACTTCGGAGTTGGAGTAGCCTCCGTTGTAGAGAAGGAACTGAGGGTACCGGCCGCGCATGCTCACTAGTGACATACTCAGAGTGAGTGACAGGTTCTAAGCATGCATGACTGCTACGAGTACTGCTGCAAAAAATCTCCGATCAAAGGCGCAGGGGCACACCGACACCTAGAGTGGAGCACCCACATGGACACTCATCTCGAAGAATGTCAGTTACTGCACAAGGTGAGTAACCTCCTCTTCCTGAGAAATGTGTCCACTGTAACAAACTGAAGGCTAGGGCATGAAGGGATAGAGATCTGAGACTTAAACTTATCTTGACGGAGAAGTCCTTAAGACCAGCCTCCGACCCAGGGTAGGAGCCCTCTTCCTATCATAAGTCATCGGTGTCCTCAGCGCCAAAAAACCTGCAAAAAAAACCTGGCCATCCTCTTCACCCCATAGAGAGCAGACAAACACACAATGGTTGCCAACCAAATCGCTCTCATTGGTGTTGGCTGCACCACCGGGTATACTTCAGGCACTTCCAGCACGATCTGTATGGTGGCCACTGGTGGATCCCAGCGCTCTGGAGTTGAGCTAAGGGCTCTAAGCTGCCTGCCTCCACCATGGCATCATTGGCAGCTCCAAAGGAGACAACACCGGCAACCACTCCTATCTTTGGGCCACAGCCCAATGCTGCTAGCGCAATGGTGCTGAGACAAACTGCACCGGCTCAGCACACTGTACCCCCAGTGCAATCGGCACTTGCCCTCTAGCACCGAGGCTCTCGGCACCAGAAGAATTTGTTGGTTTCCTCAACTCCAGAGTCCCTTCTCCTAGACACCGATGTCTCACTGGGGTCAGCGGTACCACACCAACATTTATCTTTGATAGCGTCACAGTTCTCGAGCAATGAAAATGAGGTGTTGAAGGGGTATTCTCCCCTCACCATTCGTCCCCAATCAGGACACCTGTGGTTCCTGGATCCTGTGACCACGACCCTTGTATGCTCATGATATGCCACCATGGTACGACCACCCATGGATGGCAGCACCCATGCCCTATCCTGGTCAATGGCCATATTGGAATCCCTGGGGATCTTACAAAAGATACTACAGCAGGTGCCACAGCCCACATAGGGAAGATGCCAGATCCCCACCTCCACCTTCAGAGACTGTAGTGACCGAGACAGGGGATGAACCCATGGCAGAGCAGGAAGTGGACACTGCTCCTGACACCTCGCCAACCAAGAACAATTCATCCTCCTCACTGGATGAGGCTATTATGCCTCCAACTACAGCTGATGACTTTACCCACATCCAAGACTTACTCAAAAGAGTTGCCAATGAGCTCAAAATTGCTCTGGAGGAAGTGCCGGAAACTCAACATGAGCTAACGGATATTTTACAGACATCTTCCTTCTCCAAGATAGCCTGACTGATTGGCAATGCTGTCATGGAACCTGCCAAGACTGTGTGGCAAACTCCAGCCACCATACCTCCTACCTGCAAAAGAATGGACTGAAAATATTATGTTCCCTCGAAGGGATTGGAATTTCTATTCATACACCCAGCACCCAACTTGCTGGTACTGGAATTGGTCAACCAAAGGGGCAAACAACAGCACTGTCGATCCACTCCCTTCAATAAAGAGAATAAGAGGTTTGACCTATTCGGCCGCAAAGTATACTCTTCATCTACGCTTCAGCTCAGAGTGGCAAATTACACAGCACTACTTGCCAAATACGACTACAGGAACTATGGGAAATTTATGGTCTTTATTAACGAGATCCCAGAGGAAAAGAGGCAAAAATTTAAATCTTTGGTCTCTGAAGGACAGATGACAGCACGCACAAGCTCTACAGGCCTCACTAGATGCTGCTGACATAGCCGCCAGGTCCATTGCTACAGCTGTGGTCATGCTGGTGGTTTAACTCCTCAGCATTCCCACGGGAGATACAAAATATGGTCAAAGATCTCCCCTTCAATGGAGAAAAATTGTTTGCAGCCAAAACCACTGAGTACTGCACACAGTGAAGGACTCATGGGCCATTTTCCGGACCCTCGGCATTCATACACATGCTACAAGAAGGAGACAATACAGGTATAAACCATACCAGAGGAATAGATACCCAACATATACACAACAACACCAGGGGCCTTACGAACACCAACACCAACGACAGACAGAGACCACAATGACGACTCTCTCTGCCACCAGCAGCATCTCAATCTACTGCCTCTAATAAACAAATTTGAAGGCTTGGACAAGGGTCTGGAAGACCTCTCCCACATTCCAGCACTTACACCATCGATCCATCTATTTGGAGACAGTTTGGTCTCATTCTGCCTGAAATGGGCTGCCATCTCCATGAACAAATGGGCCTTAGAAGTCATCCAAATGGGCTTATACCATTCCTTTCCTATCAGTACTCCCGCATCCACCTCCCCTCCCCGTCCCTTTTCAGGGCCCCTCTCATGAACATTTGCTATGCCAAGAGGTAGATCATCTCCTTCAATTAGGGGCTGTGGAGACTGTTCCTGCACAACATGGGGGAATGGATTTCGCTCCCACTATTTTTTTTTTTTAACACAAAAGAAAAATGAGTATGGCGACCTATCCTCGATCTCAGGTGACTCAACAAGTTTGTGAGAAAGCAGCAGTTCAAGATGGTCACCTTAACAACAATAATACCAGTGTTGGAGCAGGGAGACTGGTTTTCAGCCCTCGACCTGCAGGATGCTTATTTTCATGTTATGATACACCCTGCCCACAGGCATTTTCTGAGATTTACTTTGGACACAGATGACTATCAATATAAGGTTTTACTTTTCGGCTGTCAACAGCGCCTCGCATTTTCGTAAAGATCCTCGTGGCAGTAACGGTGCATCTGAGAAAACATGGAATAATATTTCTTTACCTGGATGACTGTCTCACACTCAATCAGATGCCATTTGCTTTACCCAAAATATGATTGATTGCTTCCAGAGTCTGTCTACAAATAAACAGAAAGAAATCACAATAGAACCAGCTCAACAGTTAAAATTCATCAGCGCTTACTTCGACTCAGTGGCTACGAAGGCTTCACTTCCACAAGACAGATTCAACACCATAAAGACACTCATATTCACAGTGTGGAACAGGTCACAGCTCACACATGCCTACAACTATTGGGCCACATGGCAGCATGCACATTTGTGGTCAAACATGCATGCTTGCACATGCATTGCCTGCAAGGATGGCTAGCAACCATCCACAGACCAAACAAGCACAGGGTAAACATACGATTTAACAATGCCCCCCGAGGTCAAGGACTCACTAATCTTGTGGACTCAACCACACAACCTGTGCTTGGGAATCCCATTTACACAAGATCCACCATCACACATGATCACAACAGATGGCTCCTTCATTGAGTGGGGAGCACACATACAACATTGCACAGTTCAGGGATTATGGTCCACACCTGTGACAAGGCTACACATAAACCTGCTAGACCTTTGTGCCATCTGCAATGCTTTCGTCCACTTCTTACCATTCATAAGAAACCAAAACATAAGAGTAATGACCGATAACATCGCTTGTATGTTTTACGTAAACAGGCAAGGGAGAGCCCAACCACACTCGCTATGTACTAAGGTTATGAGACTCTGGAATTGGTGTATCCAACACAATATTCCTATCTCGGCTTCTTACCAGCCTGAATGCCAGAACACCACGGTAGACGAACTCAGCAGACGTTTTCCCCACGACCACGAATGGGAATTAAACAACGTGATACTGGAATGCATATTCCGAATATGGGGCCACCCACAAATAGATTTATTCACGACTGCCTGCAACACCAAATGTCTGAAATTCTACTCTAGAGCAGGTCTGGGGAAGCGATCGATGTGGGATGCGTTCCTGACCAGGTGTAACACAGACCTTCTCTATGCATTCCACCAATACCATTACTACCCAGAGTAATACAGACAATAAGGACCAACAAAGCCAGAGTCATGCTAATAGCCCCCACAAGGCCAAGACAAGTGTGATATCCGTATATAACATGGATGTTGGCAGGTGCCGCCATCACACGCCCTCTCTGGACAGGCCTGTCAACGCAACAAGAGGGCCAAATGTGACATCTGAACATAAAGATGCTACATTTGAAGACATGGCTCCTCTATGGTTTTCTAAAAATGAACTAAGGTGCTCTGAACAGGTCCAGAGGGTGCTTCTCCACGATAAAAAACATACTACATGTAGCACCCACCTAGATAAGTAGAAGAGATTTACAGCATGGTGCACTGCCAGACAAATCAATGTAACATCTGCATCTCTTCCATTGATATTAGACTGTCCTGGAATTAAAACAATCAGCTCTCTCTGTCAGCTCACTAAAGGTACACCTTGCGGCTATCACCACCTTTCACCAATGACACTACAGTCTTTGCTCACTCAATCACCAAGCGATTCCTCAGAGGCATCCAAACCATCTTACCAGCCCTCACTCAGAAACTGTTCGAACCCGTAGCAAACTGCTCCCTGCTGCACCTATCCATGAAAGTGGCATTCCTAATAGTGATCACATCAGCTAGATGTGTGGGAGAGATCAGGGAGCTCATGGCAGATCCACCACTTTGTTTAAAGATAAAGTCACGTTACGCACCCATTCTAAATTTCTCCCCAAAGTCCTTCCACATTAATCAACCTATACAGCTTCCAACTTTCTTTCCTAAACCACACGAGAACGTGTTCAAAGCCTCAGTGCACATCCTAGACATTAGAGCACTAGCTTTCTACTTGGACAGAACCAAACCAAAAAAGACGGTTACTCACCTTTGTAACTATTGTTCTTCAAGATATGTTGCTCATATCCATTCCAATTAGGTGTGCGCGCGCCACATGGATGTTCGTTGGAAGATTTTTACCTTAGCAACACTCGATGGGTCGGCTGGGTCGCCCCCTAGAGTGGCGCCACCATGGCGCCGGATATATACCCCTGCCGCGCCGGATATATACCCCTGCCGACCCAATAGCCCTTCAGTTCCTTCTTGCCGGCTACTCCAACAGAGGGGAAGGAGGGCGGGTTTGGAATGGATATGAGGAACACATCTCGAAGAACAACAGTTGCAAAGGTGAGTAACCGTCTTTTCTTCTTCGAGTGCTTGCTCATATCGATTCCAATTAAGTGACTCCCAAGCCTTACCTAGGTGGTGGGGTTGGAGTGAGATGTCACAGGACGTAGAACTGCTGATCCAAATGCCGCATCATCTCTGGACTGTTGAACCAATGCGTAATGTGATGCAAAGGTGTGGACCAAGGACCAGGTAGCTGCGCGACATATCTCCTGGATGGGTACATGAGCCAGGAAAGCGGCAGATGAAGCCTGAGTCCTGGTAGAATGAGCGGTAAGGTGACTCATCGGAACATGAGCCAAGTCATAGTAGGTGCAGATGCACAATGTCACCCAAGATGAAATCCTCTGGGAGGAGACAGGTAGGCCCTTCATTCGGTCTGCGACCGCGACGAAGAGTTGGGGTGTTTTACGGAAGGGCTTTGTTCGCTCGATATAAAATGCGAGCACCCTACGGACGTCTAGGGAGTGCAGTTGCTGCTCCCAGCATGATGAGTGTGGCATTGGGAAGAAGACCGAAAGGAAGATATCCTGGTTGATATGAAAGGCCAATACCACTTTAGGGAGGAAGGCTGGATGTGGTCACAACTGTACCTTGTCCTTATGAAACACTGTATACGAGGGGTCCACCGTGAGAGACTGAAGCTCTGAAACTCGTTTTGCTGATGTAATGGCTACGAGGAAGGTTGTCTTCCAGGACAGGCACAGCAGTGAGCAGGTTGCTAGCGGCTCGAAGGGAGCAGTCATAAGTTTGGCTAGAACTAGGTTGAGGTTCCAAGTTGGGGCGGGGTGGCGTACGTGTGGGTATAATCACTCCAAGCCCTTGAGGAACCTCGAAACTATGGGGTGAGAGAACACCAAGCAGCCGCTCTCCCCTGGGTGGAAGGTAGAGATGGCTGCCAAGTGCACCTTCAATGAAGATACCGCTAGGCCATGCTGTTTGAGAGACCAGAGGTAATCCAAGATGATAGGGACCGGTACCTTGATGGGAATAGCACTACGTTGGTCGCACCAGCAGGACAAGCGCTTCCACTTGGCCAAATATGATAACCTAGTGGAAGGTTTCCTACTACCCAGGAGCACTTGTTGCACCGAGGCAGAGCAACGTAACTCGGACTGGCTTAACCATGCAGTAACCATGCTGTGAGGTGAAGTGACTGCAGGTCTGGGTGGTGAAGTCTGCCGTGGTCCTGAGTTATGAGGTCCGGGCAAAGAGGTAGAAGGATTGGTTTGGCTATCGACAAGTCGAGCAACACGATGTACCAGTGTTGCCTTGGCCAGGCTGGAGCAATCATGATTAGGTGGGCTCTGTCTCTGCGAAGCTTGAGCAGGACCCTGTGAACCAGCAGGAATGGTGGGAAGGCGTAAAGCAGTTGTCTCGTCCACGGTATCAGAAATGCGTCTGAGATCGAGCCGTGGGAGAGACCTTGGAAGGAGCAGAACGTCTGGCATTTCCTGTTGTGGGAAGTGAAGAGCTCTATGTGGGGAAAGCCCCACTTCCGGAACACAGAATGGATAACATCCGGATGAATCCACCACTCGTGAGACAGGAAGGATCTGCTGAGTTGATCCGCTAGAGTGTTCTGAACCCCTGGGAGAAAAGACGCTACCAGGTCTATCGAGTGGGCTATGCAGAGGTCCCAGACCTGAATAGCTTCCTGACAAAGGGGGGAGGAACATGCTTCTCCCTGCTTGTTTATGTAAAACATGGCCGTTGTGTTGTCTGTGAACTCTGAGACACAATGGCCTTGTAAATGCCCTTGAAACGCCTGGCACGCAAGGCGGGCTGCTCTCAGCTCCCGCACAGATGTTCAAGGCCAGGTCCTGAGCTGACCAAAGGACTTGAGCGCGGAGATGTTCGAGGCGGGCACCCCAGCCGAGAGATGACGCGTCCGTTGTCAGGGTCATTGAAGGCTGAGGCAGATGGAATGGCATCCCTGCACAGACCAGGGAGGGCGTCAACCACCAGTCCAGGGAGCCTAGGATGCGCGGGGGGTTTGTGAGGATTGTGTCTATATACTGTCTCTGCCCAGGTGGTATACCGAGGAGAGCCAAGTTTGAAGGGTACAGAGACGTAGTCTGGAGTGTTTGGTCACGAACGTGCAGGCAGCCGTGTGACCCAGAAGGCTGAGACAAGTGTGAGCCGAAGTTGTCGGGAAGTTTTGTAGGCCTTGTATACTTGATGCCATTGCCTGAAACCGAGGCTGTGGTAAGCAGGCCCTGGCGAGATTGGAGTCCAGAACAGCCCCAGTGAAGTCTCTTTGTGTGGGAACCGGAGTGGATTTCTCTATGTTGATCATCAGGCCTTGTCGCTTGAATAGGTCCTTGACGATGCCCACATGACGGGTGACTTGGGTCTCGGAGGCCCCTCGAATGAGCCAGTTGTCGAGATACGGGAAGACGTGTATCCGACGACGATGGAGGGAGGTGGCGACTACAGCCATGCGTTTTGTGAATACTCTTGGGGCTGTAGAGAGGCCAAATGGAAGGACCGTAGATTGGAAATGTTGATGGTTGACCACAAACCGGAGGTACCGTCTGTGCGGAGGGTAAATGGCAATGTGAAAATACACATCCTTCATATTGAGGGCGGCATACCAGTCTCCCGGATCCAAGGATGGGATGATGGTTCCCAGGGATACCATGCAGAACTTCAACTTTATCATGAACTTGTTGAGTCCTCGCAGGTCTAGGATAAGTCTGAGACCTACCTTTGCCTTGGGGATTAGGAAATAGCGGGAATAGAACCACTTGCCCCTTGAATCCTTCAGTACCTCCTCTATAGCTCCCATGGCAAGGAGCGTCCGTACCTCTTGCAAGAGGAATTGCTCATGAGAGGGGTCCCTGAAGAGGGACAAGGATGGGGGATGTGAGGGGCGGGGGTGAAATAAACTGGAGGTGGTATCCGAATTGTACTGTGCATAGGACCCAATGATCCGAAGTTAGTTGGGTCCACGCAGGGAGGAAAAGGGAGAGGCGATTGTAAAAGGGAGGGAAAGGATCCTGGGAAACAACTGGTACGCCATCCTCGGGCATGCCTTCAGAAGTTTGGTTTGGGTCCCACGGGTGGTTTGGAGGGACCCTGATTCTGACCCCTTTGGGGTCCAGACTGCCGTTTGCAATTGCCTTGGCCGCGCCTTCTGCCAAAGTCCTGTCGTGGCGTAGGTGGGGGGTAAGGGCAGTGAGGCTGGGGGCGGAAGGATCTGAGCTGAGTCAGCAGTGTGTGCATCCCGAGCGAGCGCATGATCACCCTATTGGCCTTTAGGCTTTGCAGTCTAGGGTCAGTCTTTTCAGAAAATAGGCCTTGGCCATTGAAGGCCAAGTCCTGTATGGTATGTTGTAATTCAGGTGGAAGGCCTGACACCTGAAGCCATGCTATTTGCCTCATGGCGATTCCTGAAGCCAGAGTCCTGGCTGCGGAGTCGGCTGCGTCCAGCGAGGCCTGGAGAGACGTTCTCGCCGCCACCTTCCCTTCCTCCAAAAGGGCAGCAAACTCTTGGCGGGAGTCTTGGGCAACTAACTCCGTGAATTTTCCAACCGCCGCCCAGGTGTTATAGTTGTACTGGCTAAACAGGGCTTGCTGGTTTGCCACCCTGAGTTGGAGCCCCCCATCAGAGTATACTTTGCGGCCCAATAAGTCCATGCGCCTAGCCTCCTTTGATTTTGGAGCAGGAGCTTGCTGGCCATGGCACTCCCTTTCGTTGACTGCACGAGAAGGGAGCAGGGTGCACGTACAGGTATTCGTACCCCTTAGAGGGCACCATGTACTCTTGCTCAACTCCCCTGGCCGTGGGCGGAATAGAGGCTGGAGACTGCCAGATGGTATCGGCATTTGCCTGGATCGTACGAATGAATGGCAAGGCCACTCTTGTGGGGGTGTCAGCTGACAAAATATCCACCACAGGGTCCTCTATCTCTGGGACCTCCTCCACCTGAAGATTCATATTCAGGGCCACGCGTCTCAGGAGGTCCTGATGTGCCCGCAGGTCAATTGGAGGAGGGCCCGAGGAGGATGTCCCCGCCACCGCTTCATCTGGAGAGGAGGAAGAGGAAAGGCCAGGGACAAGAGGGTCCTGCGTGGGCTCCTGTTCTTGGGTGACGTCAGGCTCAGGTGGGACCTGAGAGTCTGTTGACTGAATGGGAGTTTCCTCCGTACCCGCAGGAGGGGGGCAGCTGACAGTCACCTCTGGCACCCGGTGTTCTGATGGTACGGAGCGTGATGGCACTGGAGGCACACTTTGGGCTTGGTGATATGCCCAAGGTGTCCAGAATGACCACTGATGAGATCCTTGTTCTTGGGCCTGAGTCTCCTGGAAGACTTGGCTGGGCACATCTGAGTCACGGTCCCATGCATAGGAAGCACTGTCCACGTGAGATGACACAGATGTATGTCGAAACGGCCACGGAGGAGCTGAAAAGCCTTGGGAAGGTTCTCCATCTCTAAACAATCTCTCTCTGTGTGGCACCGGAGAGCAGTACTGGGCGCCATACCGGTACCAGGAATGAGACTGGGACCTACGACTGGAGTGGTGCTGGGAGGTCGACCGGGATCTCGAAGCTCGACATCTGGAACTGCTGCGAGAGACGTGGTGCCGGGAACGGTGCCAGGAGCTGGATCGGTGCCGAAAGTACCGGGCTGGCAAATGGGACACTGAACAGTGCCGCGAGTGCGACCAGTACCAAGATGGAGAGCGGCATCAGGACTGGGATCGACGACGGGACCGAGAGCGCCGGTGGGACCGCGATCGTGATCGGTGCCTCTCGGCGGTGCCGACAGAGGATGGTCTCTCAGCAGGGCAGCTTGCCAATCGATTGTATAACCCGCACCGGCGGTGCCGGGGTTTGATGCAGCGCAGACTCCGTCAGCGTGATCAGCTCCCTCGCTATGGAAAAGGTCTTCGGCCTGGAGGGAATAGTGAGCTCAACCACGGCGTGCGCCGAGGAGCTTTCAGGCACTGGACTCGATGGCCCTTGCGGGACTGGAATCGACGGTGCTGAAGCTGGCGGTTCCGCAGCAGGTGTCGGTGCCAGGTGGTCCGACTTAGGCGGGTGCGCCAACTGTGGTGCAGGCGGCACGGAAGCAGCAGAAGTCTTATGTTTCTTAACCTGTGGGGAGAGGGAATGGTGCCGAGCAGACATCTGTGCCGGCGATGGTCGGTGCTGAGAGGTGTTAGCGGTACTGGTGCGATCTGGCGCCGAAGAAGTGCTGCTCCCTGATGCGGACTGTCCGGCGCTCGGTGCCGAGGGTGGAGGAGTAAGAGCTGCCTCCATCAGGAGCTGTTTGAGACAAAAGTCTCGCTCTTTCTTCATCCTGGGCTTAAAGGCCTTACAGATTCGGCACTTATCCGAGAGATGGGATCTCCCATTGGCATTGGCTTGTGGCAGGCTGAGCACGGTTTGAAGCCCGGTGAACCAGGCATGGGCCTCGGTACTGGGTGCGGGGAAGGGGCTAATCCTCAAACCCCTCTCAACTATAAACAGTAACTATATTATAGAACGAATAAAACTAACTACAACTATAGAAATTATAACTATATACACAAGAATTAGTAAGAGAACTACGAGTAGCTAGGGAAGTGGAGATCAGCTAAGCCGCGCTCCATTGTTCCAACGACCGACATGGGCGGTAAGAAGGAACTGAAGGGCCATTGGGTCAGCAGGGGTATATATCCGACGCCATGGCGGCGCCACTCTAGGGAGCGACCCGGCCGACCCACCGAGTGTTGCTAAGGTAAAAATCTTCCGACGAACGTGCACGCGGTGCTTGCACACCTAATTGGAATCGATATGAGCAAGCACTCGAAGAACTCTTTATACCCATCACAGAACTCTCTAAGGGTATTTCCGTATCTGGATGCATTCACCTGTGCTATCAGTTAAAAAGCACACAACCTTTCGTGGGATCAAGATGCACTCTACTAGATCTATATCAGCATCAGCATCAGTATCGTTCCTAAACAATGTTCCACTTACAAACATATGCAGAGCCGCTGCTTGGGCCTCCGAACACACCTTTGCCAAACATTGTGCAATCATGCAAGGCCCTAGGGCGGAAACTAGGCTGGGCTGAGCAGTATTATCAGCAATTATCCTACCAACTCTGAAGTGCCTACCATCCTAGGAGGTCACTGCTCTACAGTCACCTGCAGTGGCGCACTCACAGGGACATCTCTCTCAAAGAAGAGAAGGTTACTTACCTTGTGCAGTAACTGAGTTTCTTTGAGAAGTGTCCCCTTGTAGGTGCTCCACTAATGCTCCTCCTCTCTCTTTGGAGTTTAAAGCAGATTCTGCGGTAGCGAAGGAACTGAGGAGTTTGGGTCATGCATGTGCTAGATGAAGCACCAACATCATGCGAGGCAGGAACTGCGCGTGCGTGATCCATATGAGCAGTGCTGCAAAATTCTCCAAGCAAAGGCACAGGGCCTCACCATCACCTGGAGTGGGGCACCCACAGGGGTACACATCTTGAAGAACTTCAGTTACTGCACAAGGTGAGTAACCTCACACTGATTCAAACAGGCTTGTTGCTCTGCCACATCCTATACTTTTGGGAAGAGAAGTGTTTGCCACAAGTAGCAAAATTACCACCATAGTAAATTCAACAACATAGATAGTATTGCAGCAATTCACTTTTTCAGTAATTGGTGTTGAGTATACTCTAGCAGTCGGAGAAGGAACTGGGAATCAGTAATAACAACAATTATTGGCTTTTACATAGCACTTTACAAATGGAAGTAAGTATCATCTCCATTTTACAGACGGGGAAACCGAGGCACAGAGAGGTGACATGACTTGCCCAGTCACCTAGCAGGCCAGTGGCAGAGCTGGGAATAGAACACACGTCTCTTTAGTCCTAGTCTAGTGCTCTATCCACTAGGCCATACTGCTTCCAGAGAGCTGCATTTCATTCCTAGTTCTACTGGTGTCTTATCTTCTGTGACCATGAGCATGTCACTTAAGCCAGCATCTTTAAAGTTGTGTGCTTAATGGTAGGTACCTAAATCCATATTTTAGGCAGATAAAGTGCCTTCCTTTACCGTGATTGTTGTAGTTGCTCTGTCCCTCTGAAAAGGTCACTTAAGTGCCTTCCTGTAGGCGTGCAAATTAAAAGACTAGCCATAACCATTCTAGTAAACTGAAATATGACAATCTGCATACTACTACTGCTTCCTCACAAGGAGTTAAGGGTTAATCTATAAAGTACTTTAAGATCTGCAGATGAACTCTGTGAGTGTAAAAAGTTTACAAGATTAGAGGAAATAAAGAAACCTCATGTGACAGAAAAGCTGAGAGATAGGGCTGGTGGTTTGCCTTTGTAATTTGACTTGTGTGTCTCAGTACTTCTAAGGTTAGTAAAATATACTTTGGCAAATCAAACTCCATAGTGAAGCAGCGGTGAATAGAGCTAGCTAAGCTGTAGGGCAGCTCTGGCTAAGAAAGGGTTACTTACTGTAACAGTAACTTGCTGTAACTAACCTAACACATTTTCATGTTGTAATAAAATGCTAAATTAGCTTCTGGAAATAATTACTGTAAATTATTCTAGTGATACAACTAACCTACCGCCTGTTTTGTTTATGATTCATGTTGCAGATGGAGCAAAATCCGTGGTTAGGGTTTGGCGCTATAGCTATTGCTGTACTATGTTCAGGATTTGCAGGTAAAACATTTCTGTATGCAGTTTGTTTTAAAAGAACAGGCCAGGACCTTTCATCATGGGGCAAACTAAAACATCTCTTATCTCTTATATTACTTAATTTAACTATACTTGTTGATTTACAAGACTGTTTGAGAGTTAAGGAAGGACTTCATCCCCTTCTGCACACATTTTCCTTCTATTTCCTGTGGTCGTAACACTGGATTTGTGACATCACAATATTTAAATTTCAAAATATAGTGATGTTACAAACCCATGGTTTTGAGTTCAAGGCTGGCTTAGACAGGAGAGGCAGGCCTGTGAGAGGAAGAGCCCTTCTTCAAATATAAATATCTATAGTCACACTAAAGGAAGACTAGAAAGTGATTTGCTTAGTACAGGTTTTTTAAATAAAAACTCCTCCTTTTCCAAGTTTGCTTTGGTGTGAAAGCTCCCTTACGATTTAGAACAGAAGACACACATTCTTCCATGTGTGGAATGGAACTCATTTCAATTTTTGTGCTGGTTCCGCCTCTGGAATAAACCCTTCCCTAATCCTGTGGTTGCAGCTGTAAGTCAATGAGATGCAGAAGGATCAGGTGTAATTTTAGATGGTCAGAGGAGAAGCAGGAAACATAGGCGAAATTCTCTTAAAAATAGTCTTTCCTTTTTGTTGCCTTTTATCCTTTCACCACTGCAGGAGCCAGAGAACTGGGAACAAGTGGGTTGCAGTTAAAGGATAATTGCAGTTGTGTTTTCTACTGCATAAGAATTAAAAAATGGTTTACAGGGTTCAGAAGGAATGCTTTCCGACTGTAAACTTAGAGCTGGCGGAGTCAATTGTTGCAAATCATACTAGGGTTTTTTTGTTTTTTTTCAGTTGAATAATTGGTCATGAACCAACAGTTATCACTTCCAACCATTTCTAGTTCTCACCACATAAAACTTCCTGTGAGGCACCTCTGGTTGTCACATGTGCTTATTGTTCTATTCATAGAAAACAAATTCCTTTTGAAAAAAGATCTTCGCAAAAGCAGCCTCATTTATAATACAGATCTCCCCCCGAAAGTGCCTATCTAGGGCTCTAGCAGCCGGTTCCAAAGGGTTAAAAATACAAATAAAAAATAAATTCAGCAGCTGTTCCTTAGCCTGAAACCAAAATGCTTTAATCAAGCCTTAATCAAGCCCAGCCAGCATCTCCTTCTCCACCTACCCCAGCCATTACCATGCCATGCCATTCCCTCCCCAGCAGCCTGTGTAAATAGGTGCGCCTTGGCAGCCTACCCTGAAGGTCAACAAATTCAAACCATTTAGGACCGGAGTGGGGAGGTTCAGAGTTGAGGATCCCTCTCTTCTGTAGCAAGAGGACACCAGGATGAGGTACCTCCCCTGACCACAATTATTGCAGTGTAGCATAGGGAAAGATATGGGCAGATCTAAAGCCATTTTGGACTTTTAAAGGTTCAAAACAACATTAAGTTCCACTCAGAAACCAATATGCAGTCTCTGTAGATCCCAGTGCATTGGTATCATGTACTGCCAGTGAAAATAACCACTTAATGAGCTAGCTGATACATTTTGCATTAGCTTCAGTTTCAGGGCTGACCATGTAGTGTGCATTGCGCTTGTCTAGCAAAGTCCACATCTGAAAAACAAGTGGCATCTCCTAGCCATATGAAGATGGAACAAAGCTTTCTTTGAAACTATTGCTATTGTGATAATAGCTGGGAATCCAGTGGGCCTGTCAAAATGGTTTTGTCCAATGTAAATTGACAGAATACTGTTGAATAATTCCAATCTATATTAAGAATATCTTCTCCTGAGTGCTGTCCACTCCATCACACCCAGCAATATCGCCCAGTTGATTTGTGCTTTTTGTGTGCATTCAGATGTTTTGTAGTAAATCTCAAGTATTACATCATTGGTCTGGAAAGCAGCTGCAGACAGTTGTGTTCTTCCGAGATGGTAACATGGGTCATGTTGACATCAAAAGCAACTTGTTGAGCAGTTGATTAAAAAATGAGTCATACTTAGTTTTCCAACTGGCTGCAATGAATTATGTCACAGTGGGAGAAAAGTAGAACAATGAGGCCACTGTGAATTTAACTACTACTATATCAATCACAGACTTTGGGTTTTTTGCTCTGCTCTTACAGAATATACCTCTGCAATGATGTCAAATTTTCCTGTTTAATTTTTTGTATTTACACACACGCAGTTATAAATCTGCTCTGTAGCCTCTGTATGTCTTATATATACTTGCTATGTTTTTTATAGTTTTTTAATTTCCGATGGTCTTAAACACTAATTATATTCTTCATCAGTAAACTAGTAGTGTGGCTCTGATTCTTAGAGAAGCTAAACTGCTCTAGCTCCCACTGACTTCAGGTGGTGGTGTAGATGTCTAGCACTGGTGATAGTTATGCCCCTAATTTCTGTTATACAAGCACTTCCTCCTCTTCCCAGTTCTCTCCATTTACCCATCCCATCCTGGTTCAGTGGTGATGTGAAGGCAGCAGCTAGGAATAAAGAGAATAGAAAAGGGAAAGAGAGAGCAGTCAGGATAAATTAGAAGTTCTGAAGCAAAATTGATATGGGAAGCTAAAGACATAAAAATGCATGGCTCTCAGGACAATAACAAATTTTATCCACTATATCATGAGTAAAAGAAATCTGACAGAGGTATAGCCCATTACTAGGTAAAGATGCTAAAAATGTTAATGCAGCAAAAGCACAAGTGTTCAATAAATATTTCTGTTCTGTATTTGGAAAACAGTAGGATAATGTACTTGCATCATGGATTATGAAATACTTTCCAAACTATTAGTAACTAAGGAGCATGTTAGACAACATCTATGAGGGATAAACATTTTAAAATGAGCAGACCTGGATAACTTGAACGAGTTGGTTGAAGAGCTCTCCAGCCCATTGATGTTAATTTTCAATTAATCTTGGAATACAAAGGAAATTTCACAAGACTGGAAGAGTTCTGTTGTGCCAATATTCAAAAAAGGGCATGTGGGGTGAACTGGGTAAACAGGTTGGTTAGCCTGCCATCAATCCCAGTCATAATTATGGAAAAACTGATAGCTGAGGAGGACTGGGCAGTCACACAGAGTGATCTGTTTCAGAGTAGCTGCTGTGTTAGTCTGTATCCGCAAAAAGAACAGGAGTACTTCTGTTCTTTTTACAGAGTGATCTGGATTTCTTGGTCAGCTGGGCCCTCTAAAACAAAATGCACTTGAATACAGCCAAATGCAAATTATACATCGAGGAATGCAGGCGAGACCTACAGAATAGGGGCCTGGATGCTGGAAAGCAGTGGCACTGAAAAAAATTTAGGGATCATAGTGGACAGGTAACTCAACACAAGCTCCCAGTGTGAAAGTTGTATCCACTACAAACGAGAGTAGTGAGGTGATTTTTACCTCTGTATACAGCACTAAAGTACAGTTCTGGGGTCTACATTTTAAAAAGCATGTTCAGTAATAGAGAGGGTGCAGAAGAGAGCCACAAAAATTATTCAAGGGCTGGAGTAAATGCTTTATGGTGAGCTCTTTACGTGTCTCAATCTGTTTACTTTAGCTGAAAGAAGATTGAGGTGACTTGATTACAGTGTGTAAGTACCTTCATGGAGAGACAATAGTGGGTACTAAAGGGCTCTTAGATCAAGAGGGAAAGGCGTAACGAGAACCAATGGCTATAAGCTAAGATGCGACAAATTCAAATTAGAATAGGGACATGATTTTTTTTCAGTAAGGGTGATTAGCTGTTGAAACAAAGAACCAAGGGAAGTGGTAGATTCTCCATTTCTTGATGTCTTCAAATCAAGACTGGATGCCTTTCTGAAGATATGCTTTAGCAAAGCAATTTACTGGGAACGATATACTGATAAATGAAATGTAATGGTTCATGATAGACAGGTGGTCATCTAGAAGATGACATAATGATCCCTTCAGGCTTTAAATCTCTGTATAGCTACAAACCTTTAAGAATGATTTTTGTGTTCACCTTTATTGAATTCTCTCTTTTCAGGAGTCTATTTTGAAAAGGTATTAAAGAGTTCAGATACTTCCCTGTGGGTGAGGAACATTCAGATGTACTTGTCTGGGATTGTGGTGACTTTAGTTGGTGTTTACATGTCAGAAGGAGCTCAAGTTCTCGAGAGAGGATTTTTCTATGGCTACACATATTATGTCGGGTTTGTCATCTGTAAGTATCTTTCAATTCTGGTGCCCTGTCATGTTGATTCAAAACACTCAAATTCAGTCAAGACCAGGATTCCTTAAGTGAGTGAATTTGGAGAAGAAACATTTGAATTTCCTTATAAAAATCCAAGAACTGCTTTTTCAGCACAACATTTACTAATGACTAGAACATTCATAATAATTCTAATCATGTCCTTTCTGCTAGATACCAGTTAGACGATCTATTTTGCTGCGTGTGGTTTTTAAAATTACAGGTTAGCAAGATCAGATCATAGTACAAACAATCTATACACCATTACAGAGCTAAACAAATTATTTTTACACCAAGACTTTAATAATAAGAATCTTATTTGCTTCCCAGTGCTTGCCAGCGTTGGAGGCCTCTACACTTCTGTTGTTGTTAAATACACAGACAACATTATGAAAGGATTTTCTGCAGCAGCAGCCATTGTCCTTTCTACTGTTGCATCGGTGGTGCTGTTTGGTTTACAGATCAGTAAGTTGCTTTTGGCTAATGTTTGTTTCATCCTCCTGAGTAGGCTGGTTACAGTGCATGTTGTAATACTTTACAGTCTACTGTGGGGTTTTCATATTGGTTTGTTTTTTGTTTTTTACCTTGGCATGTAATTTTTAGGACTGACATTGGCTAGTGCTCAAGCTGTGTTGTAGCATATTATTTCTGGATACTGCCATCCTATGTGTCCTAGGAATACTATGCTTTGTGTTCTTGGAGGGGATTCAGATGTGCCCTCCCATCCCTGACTTGCTACTGAAAAAGGTTTTGCTATTCAGCCTTTCATTTTCATATTCACCTGAGGCTGGAACTCTCATTTTAAGTTGCTCCATTGTGTCTGTTTCTGATCCTGTGGCTAATGCAAAAATTAGTATTACTGTATCTCTGGCAGATGTTCTGAGTTGCTGACAGTAGCTAATAAAGGAACTGCTACAATATTTTCATGCAGCGTTCCCTAACTCTGAGCCGGTCCTAAGTTAACTTCTTGATTATTTATGAAGTAGCAATGCCAAGTCCACAGTAGTTGTTCTATAAATGCTGTAATAACTGTTACCCTCCTGTTTACACTCTGCTGTGACCAGCATGTGTGTGTCAGGCAAACCCCAGCGTAGTGTTTTAAGGACATATCTTACATCCTTCACTGCAGAGACAAGGTAATATCTTTTATTGGATGAGCTTCTGTTGGTGAGAGAGACAAGCTTTTGAGCCACACAGAGCTCTTCTTCAGGTCAGCTCTGTATGGCTTGAAAACTTGTCTCTCTCACCAACAGAAGCTGGTCCAATTAAAGATAAGATTCTCACCCACCTTCTCTCTCTAATGTCCTGTGACCAACACAGCACCAATTACACTGCATCCTTCACTGCAGTCAGAATTCTGTCTAACATGACATTTGCCCAGCAGAAAGAGGCAGAGGGCAATGGTGGAAGAACTTCATAATGTGAGGGGTGGTATGACTTAATGAGGTGAAACTTGCAAGAGAACTTCGCATAAAGTGAAAAGCTTCCCAAGAGTTAGATCTAATGGGCTGTGGAACAGTGCCCCAGGATGAGTGGTGGAAGCTTGACTGTCATTTTAAAAACTAGACTGGACAAAACCCTAGAAAATGCACTGGCTGATCTAACTTCTGGGACAGAACCTCAACTTTACTAATAGTACTCAAAAGTCGGTATAGGTTTGGAAAAGCAAAATGTGCTAACACTCTATTAGAGTACAGTTCCAGTTGCAGAATATTTTTTGATTAGAGGCCAACCATAAGTTTGTTTTGACCGCATTGATGAAGTAGAATCCAGCAGTCATTAAGGAAGAACAAATACAGAACTGTAGGATGTCCGTTTCAGACTTTCTCCTCCAACGTTAACCATATGATTTACTGAAATGCTATGAAGTTTCGGGGGCTGGTAAATGATCAGTTTTCACTGTCAAAACATGATACGAATTTTACAAATTATTAGGGTGACCGCTCACGTCTCCCTTAGAGTTGTAATTAAGGAGGGTGTTGGAATAGTAGCCTGTAACTTTCTCAGTTAAGTCTCCCATCAAAATTTTATTTTTTTGTTTTCATTTGGAGCTGAGTGTTTAAACAATGTTTTGTTTCCTTCCAGCTGTAAGCTTTGCTCTCGGTGCTCTCCTTGTTTGTATTTCTATATACCTGTATGGATTACCTCGACAAGACACCACAAAAATCCAGCCACCGTTAGAAACAGTGAGTTCAAAAGAGAAACTTATTCATATGTGATGTTTGCCATAACAAAGGACAAGAGACACTGCAAAGGAAAGACTTGGGGGAAAAAACCTGTTTTTAATTGGCCTTAAACTAGTCATGAAAAGACTTAACTTGGAGAGAATAAAAAGCAGCAGTTAATTCTGTAAGGAAGTGAAGGATTTTCATTGGATGATACAGACTCTCCATTATTGCCAAGCACCTGAAGAAGCTAGTTCATGTAAGGCATGTTCCTTTCATGTTGGACTGTGAGGAGCCCACCTACCAGGAATGAAGAAGGAAGGAATTGAACCTTCTGTTGTATATAAAAAAGGGACATTCTCTCCGGCTGTATATTTGAAAGACTGTATTGTGCCATTTATGGGCAGAAATGCTCAAGGCTCTATTAAAGGAGATCTCATTGCCAAAGCTGCTCCTTGCACTCATTTGGCTCCAGAATTCTGAAAATGTTGCTCTGCTTACCCAAATCTAGGAAAAGAAGAACCTTTCCTTTGACTAATAGGTGTATCATCTTGAATACCAACTGGTTGCTGAGCTCACACCCTCTTTAGGTAAATTAACTGTTACTAATAGGTAAGGCTACGATTATGTCACAGAATCCGTGACTTCCATTGACCTCTGTGACATTTTCTGCCCTTGGCCTCGCAGCTCCCAGCCTCCAACCTGGTGGGGGACCCTCAGCAGCTACCCAGGCCCGGTGGGCGGCCAGCGGGACCCCGCGCACCTGCCCGGCTGCAGCAGGCACGCTCCACACCTGCCCAACTGCGGCCAGTGGCTGGAGGACTCTGCAGCTACCAGCTGCCCTGGGCAAGGGGATCCCACAGCAGCCCAGCCCCAAGGGCAGGGACACCCCGGAGCTCCCATGTACTGCAGCAGTGGGTGCTGAACCCACCTACCCCTTTTGTCAGGGATATTTTTAGTAGAAGTCAGGGACAGGTCACGGGAAATAAAAATTCATGGCAGCCCCTGACCTGTCCCTGACTTCTACTAAAAATATCCCAGATAAAAACTTAGTCTTACTAATAGGATGAATGTGAGCAAGAGTGGACTGTCGAAAGAAAAAAATTATCATCATAACTTCATCTATACTGAGCATCTTTTAGTCACTAAGTACAATTGTTGCTTTCAGCCATAGTGGAACACACCTGTTACAGTGTATAAGTACATTTTTCATTGAGTAACTTTTAAAATGTGAAGATGTTTCTTTCTTTTATAAAACTATTGTAAAATGTCCCATTTTTGTTAGGAGTAATTTGTGAAACTAGTTCACGGATTACAAGGGGGAACCAATAATGATGTAGGTTGGTGTTCTCTTCACATCTCCGTATTGTTGTCAAGTCAGGCCGTGTGGTTTTTGGTTTGAGGCTGATGCGTACTTTTTATCTATATTCCAGGTAGTTTTCTGTGCCATATCACAGATTGAGCCTTTCTGCGTGCACAGCGGAGGGATGCGTGTAAATCTTAGAAGTGTTTTCCTAAAGCTTGTGTTTTGTTTGTTGAAGGGTGACTGAAACCTGCATAGATTCAACAAATGCCTGAGAGGGCAAAACTACTGCTGTAGTTGATCCTCAATTCTTTGGAAGGTATAGATCAATACAGCCCTTTTAGTCAATGCTTTCATAGAAAACATACACAGCAATTAATGGCTACAGGGCATTTTGTACTATTTCATTTCTAGAAAACCAGTGTTGGTACATTTATTCAGGTTAACTTTCATAACTGACTAAATTCTAGACCTGGCCAGAGCAAATGCTGTTGCTGTTTGAGAGCCATAAAAGTCAAACATAGGAGGCTCTTGAAATTCTACTTCATTGGTTCCTTTGTCATGAAACAGCTTAATGTGCAACCCATTACCCCACCTTAAAGAGATTCAGCCTTTTGAACTCTGATCCACTGCAAAAAGGATATTAAGAGCAGAAGAACCTGCCCCTTTCAAGTTTTTATTTTCACTGTGCCTTTTTCTATTCTTTAAAATTCTTCTCTAAGGTAAAGAAAACTCCCAACGATCAAAAGAGAAATTTAACTTGACTATAGAGAGGAAAATAGCAAAACTGAATGTACACAAAGGACCTGATTTGGGTTTATTATGCACTGTGACCCTCAGCAGGCCTGGAAAATCCCCTGCAACTTTGCTCCCCCACAGGGCTGGCTTTAGGCACCACAGGGCCCGATTTGAAGGAGCTGCCGCCGAAGTCCCACAGCTGTCTTCAGTGGCAGCTCAATCGCTGCCATGGAGGAAGGACCTTCCGCCAAAATGCCACCAAAGACAGTGGCAACGATTGAGCTGCCGCCACCAACAGTGTCAGGACTTTGGTGGCAGCTCAACCGGCCGCTGGTACCTTCGGCGGAGGGTCCTTCCTTTGCAGCAGTGACTGAGCTGCCACTGAAAACAGCGGTGGGACTTTGACAGCAGCTCCTTTGGGAATGTTGGGGGGCCCTCTTAAGGGCACGAGGCCCGATTTCGGGGAATCGACTGAATTGCCCTAAAGCTGGCCCTGCTCCCCCATTTTTCTGCAGTGGAGCCAAGAAACCTGCAGAAGGTATCAATTCTGCACTCCCCCGCAGGACATAGCATTCCCCCAGGAGTATACACATTAAGGCATTGGTTAGCAGGGGAGAAGTGCGCTGGGTTAAGAGAACATGATCAATGGAGGATAGAAAAGTAAATATTAGCTCATTTGTTCCTCTTCCTCATTCCCTCTGGTGCTTGTCTTTCAACACTGATGAAATGTAGTGAATCGAGCTGACTCATAAAATGAGAAGTTTTTCCTTTACCCCTCCCTCTGAGGTGACTTTAGCAGCCGTGTGCCTCCGTCCATTTTAAGTAGACTGTTAAGAGCTAATCTGGCAGGGGTGGGGGCTGTACTTAGACTTAATCTTCCAAGGACACAGTCGCTTGGATTTTATTCAGGAAACACAGATATAAATTCTGGCAAGGAATCTTATTGCGAGTCATGAAACAGCAATAGGGTAATTAATATGTCAGGCTCCCTTCCCTTCCACTATTGTATTGTGTTATGGCACAGCTGCTCCAAGGCTGCAGCTTGTGCACAGTGGTATTATCCTTTGATTATGATGTGGTGTTCATGCTAATGTTTCTTTATCTAAAAAACCAAACCACTTCTCAGAGCCATCTTTTCCTTTGGAACTGGGGCGAAGTCTCCTAGGGGGCCAAAGAAGGTTTGGCAGCTGGGCCAGGCTATACAGTTGAAGTGGGAAAGCTCATAAAGGCAATGGGAAATCCAGAACAACCTGTAACCAAACCATAGTTTGTGTGAGCTGAATTGCAGCAGTAGATGAAGCATCTAGAGCTATTACACTATTGGGTTTAGATAAACTTTGATTTAATCACTAACAAGGGCTCACGGTGGGTGGGACAGTAAGTAATATTGAACTGTGAAACAGGAGTGAAATAAACTGAAGTGAGGATGTTTTTAGTGAGAGGAAGCGCAAGAGAAGGGACTCAAATGCTTGTGGACACGTGAGGGAGAAACACTGACTCTGTCTCAAAGTAAAACCAACCTGCCCCACCAAAAAACCCCTACCTGCTACCTTGCTTATCCTCCACTAACAGAATCACTGGATATACAAAACTTGGGAGTTACAGATGCCAATAAGGCCATATGTAAATGGAGCTCTATGCTGACCAAGGTGTATGAAAAGAAAAGGAGAGAGATCTATCCAGTAACCGAAGGCTCTTTTACATGTAGAGAGGAAATGGAAGTACTAGGATTGTAGCTCATAAGTGGAGGAGAGCCTTTGTTCACTGGGGTATATAGTTCAATGGTAATTCTCTTAGGAAAAGGACAAATTAAGTGCTCCAAGCTGTTGTACCTGTGCAAACATATGACCCTCCCTCATCGATAAAAGGGATTGCAGCCAACATTTTCAGACGGCTTGAAGCACTATCAAGGGTATAACATCAGAAGTGGCAGTGAGACAGGGAAATGGACAATAGGATTCTGTCCCATGAGAAGCTGTTAGTACACTGCTCTCAGCTTGAGGCACAGGAGAACACCAAAGACTAGACAAGAAGAGGGTTTGTAGGACTGAAGAAACAATGAGGGTCATAACAGTGGCTGGATTCTCATTAAAAACTTTTATTAGGAAGCTTAATTTACATTGCAAGAGGCTCTGATGTTACATTTGGGTGACAGGCGTGATTCCAAGAAGTTTCATTCCATTAGCTAGAACAGAACGTGAAGCCTGGAAGAGGCGGAGTCGTGCCTGCAAAATAAAAGTAACAATCAACGTATGCAGTCCCTCCATCTGAACAGCAGTTTATACTTACACGACCAAGGAGCATAGGCTCAAGGAAAGGGCTAGGAGGAAGCTTGTTAAAAATGAAGACAGCTACGTGTGTATCATCTTTGTTTAAAAGGAGTCGGGATTATGGTTTGTCCAACACTATGAAGATACAAAGTGCTGAATACTAGTAGCAGCTCAAGGACTAGAGGAAGCCACTTTCATCCTCTGCCACAGTAGCACTGAACAACTGATCTAAGGGTGAAAGTGGTGGAATTTATTCCCAATGTTGTAGAGACCATTCAAGCCAAAGTCAGACACAGGTCTCTAGCCACATCGAGCCTGGACTCCCAGACTGAGGGACCAAGCCCCTGCTGCAGAAAGCCTAGCACAGGAACAAGCAGAGTGAAGAGCTGCCATGGTGGAACACAAGACGATTGGTCTGGTTTTGGGGGAGCCAACCTGTGGCTCTGGAGCTGCCTGTGGCTCATCAGAAGTGAAAATGCAGCTCCTTGCATAGGCGCTGACTCGGGCTGGCGCTACAGGCACCATCTTTCCAATGTGCTGGGGTGGATCCTCCCTGCTCAAGCCCTTGCTCTGCCCCAGGCCCCTGCTCCTTTCCCCGAGCCTGCCATGCTCTCACTCCTCCCCCTTCCCCACAGAGCCTCCTGCGCATGTGAAACAGCTGATTGCAGCAGGCAAGAAGCGCTGACTGGTGGGGCTGCTGGCAGGCGTTGGGAGCTGGGCGGGGAGCTGATGTGGGGCTGCTGACATATTACTGAGGCTCTTTGGCAATGTACATTGGTAAATTCTGGCTCCTTCTCAGGCTCAGGTTGGGCACTCCTGGTCTGGATCCACAAAGGAACTCAGCTGTTGCAGTGCCTACCTTTTAGGCACCTCTGGAACAATAATGGGATCCATAAAGCCTGAGTTGGATCTCTTGGCTCCTTGTACAAGAAGTGGGCGGAAGGGGTATTGCCACCCTTGTAACTTTTAGCCTAGTGGTTAGCGCGCTCACCCAGGGTGTGGGAGACCCAGGTTTGGTTTCTCCCCATCTGCTGGGGAGAAGGGATCTGAACAGGGATCTCCTACCTCTAAGGAGTGTGCCCAAACCACCAGGATATTCTAATATCTCCTCTCTAAGCCATTCCACTTGGTATAATTACTGAAATTGTCACTGGGCCACAGAGACTGACTCCATAGATTGGTGGTTAGGGCACCTGGCTGGGAGGTGGGAGCTGCAGGGTCCAGTTCCCCTGCTTCAAATCACTCTTATGCCAGGTGGAACAGCTTCAGCGATTTTCCCCACCCCACGACCAGTGGGTAGGGTACTCAGAGGTAGGAGACCCCCATTAAATCCCTTCTCCCCGTCATACAAAGGGATGAAGTGAATCTGAGTCTCCCACACCCCAGGCGAGTGATCTAACCAATGGAATAAGCATTAGGGAAGCAGGTGGCACCTCCTGCACTGGGCAGATTTGGAACATGCAGCGAACATGCCTACCGCATTAGAACCTGGAAGAAGCTGGGCAGAGAGGAGTGTTTGTCTTCCCCAGCTTCATGGATTGCACTGACACGTAGGCATAAAATAGGCTGTGGATGCCCGGAGAGAGGCAGTAACTTCAGTGCCTCGAGGATTAGGCAGCAGTTGAGTGAGGGTTGTGTGGATAGCAGTGGCAGCTAATTCTGGGGGTTGGGTTAGGTGACTAAGTCCTTGAGTGGACCTGAGCCACAGCAACTGTCAGAAAAACAAGGAGTTCCAAACAGCACACAGGTGAGAAACATTCACCTTGTGGCCTCACTGGACCTTTGAGAAGCTGAGTATAGACGTGTTCTCTCACCTTTCCATGATCGTTTATTTGGTGGACAGCCTAGCATAATCATGTTTGGTTGCCATAGCCGTGCTGGTCCCAGGATATTAGAGACACAAGGTGGGTGAAGTAATATTTTTTATTGCACCAACTTCCGTTGGAGAGACAGCTCTTGAGCTACACTGAGCTCCTCTTCAGGTCTGGGAAAGGTACTCACAAGGCTTGTCTACACTAAAAATGTAAGTGGGTGGGGCTTTCGGCCTCCCACACTGCCCCTCTTCAGTCCAGGTGAGGACAAACACCACCAACAGGAGGAGGATAGTGTGGACATGAACCGCTGCAGTAATTTCTGCAGTAATTGTAAGATGACTTAACATAGGGTCAGCAGGGAGCCAGGCTGGGCTGCTGCCTGGAGGGTCAGCGCCCCCCCCCGTAAGCCCTGGTACTGCCTGGAGGCTCCCAGCTCCCCACCACCAGTAGCCTGGCTGCTTCCCTGGGCTCTCTGCTCCCCACTGCAGCTGGGCTCCCAGGGGAGAGCTCTGCCCTCAGTCTGGGCAGCTCTTGGTGGGGAGCTGTAAGCCTTGGGGCAGTCACTGGGCTCCCTCTAGGGAGCCGACTGGCTGGAAGGCGGGAGCCGAGTAGGCACATCCCAGTGGCTGCCGGGAGGCTCCTGGCTCCATGTGGGGACTCCAGCAGCTGCACCAACGCTCAGAGCGGGGACCATGGGCAGCAGCTGCGCTGGGAGTAGGTACTGGAGGGCAGCTGGGTTCTAGGTGGAGCACTCCACCTGCCCCAGTGACAATGCATGGAGCTATGAAATTGACAAGAATGACAGCCAACAGCCGATGTGACTGAGTGTCTGTCTATAGGGACACTGCGTCACCGTAACTACACTGACATAAGCCCTATGCCTCATGGAGGTGCAGTTATTATGTCGGTATAGTAGAGCACTTACGTCTGCGGAAATAAGGCTTTAGTGTGTACGCTGGCAGAATTACATCGCTGTAAGATGCCTTATGTTGACCCAACTGTAGTATAGACCAAGCCAGTGTGTCACAGGAAAATACAAGGTGGAACAAATTTTTTAGCCTAAGTAATTAACACATTCTCAGGGACCAGCAAGGTGAAGTGGCCTTTAACATGCCTGCAGTCACAGGACAAGAAAGGGGGTATAGTGAGTTACAGATTACTGTAGTAAACCATGTATCCTGTGTCTTTATACAGTCTTTGATTTGTAGTGTCTAGCAAAGTTATGAATTCAAGCTCCCCGGCTTGTCTTTTGAAAGTGTGCAGGTTTTCTTTGAGGATGAGGACTGAGAGGCAGAGATAGAGTGATTGCTTTGTGAAAAGTGTTCTCCCATGGGTGACGGGGTATTTTTGATTGGAGCTTAAATTCATAACTTGCTGAGTACCCTTCCCAGAGCTGAATAAGAGCTCATTGTAGGTCAAAAGCTTGTCTCTTTCACCAACAGAAGCTGGTCCAATAAAAGATACTACCTCACTCACCTTGTCTTTAGGATAGTCACGTTCTAGAAGATAGAACTACCAGGTCTTATCTGTCCGATC
Source organism: Gopherus flavomarginatus (assembly GCF_025201925.1). Lineage (NCBI taxonomy): Eukaryota > Metazoa > Chordata > Testudines > Testudinidae > Gopherus > Gopherus flavomarginatus. Next base: position 149,704,959 of record NC_066620.1, on the reverse strand, counting down.
CCCAGCTGTAGATCAAAGAAACCCCAACTGCTTGTTTATGGAAGTTTCTCCACTACCTTCCCAAACACAATATTATCATCTGATGTATTTGAGAAATTACACACTAAAGAATATTGATTTTTCTCTCAGCCCCAGTTCCTCCCTCTTCTACTGCTTCAGAATACTCAGGTTCTACCTGAAAACCCATTTTTTTAAGTCACTTATTGAACCTAGATTTATGGGTATGCATGTGTCTGCATACATCATCCATATTTCAGAGTCCCCCCAAACCTCTCACCTCCAATGGAGTATAAGAGGAAATGTAGAATCAGACAGAGCTAAACCTAAGTCAGAATGATTAAAAAAGCCTTCTTGCAGATTCTATTGGTGTGGCTTGAAAAAAAAAAAGCAGCAGCAAAACCACATCTCCAGTAGTGATACTTAACTGCACACAAATTAAAATGATCTGTGCTGACAAGACTTGCATAGCTTTTCATGCCAATAAAGAATGTGAACTGGTAGATGGCTAATAGGTTGGTAAGAACAATATCAAATGTCACTTTGAAGGAACATCGGGCCCTGTAAAAGTCGCTGTTTTGTAAGGTGCGCAGAGAAGATGTACTCGTTCTTTGCCTTAAGTTGGACTTGTTCTCCAGTTCCCACAGGAGAAAGGCAGAAGTGTCTCTTCTTTAGTCGTGTCCCACTTGCTCTGGGAATGAGCACTTTAAAAGCACAGCAATTGTAAGTGTTTGGGAGTGTGTGTTAGGAGACGAGGGGGGGACCTAACTTTCACCACTCTTCAGAACTACAGGGAATCTGACTTCACTTCTAGCAAAAAAAATTGTGCTTACTAAAAGGTGCATTAAAGTCAATGGAGCTTTAAGCTCAACCATATGGAATATATTCTTTATAAATCTTCTCACTGTTCTTTTTCACAACAGAACATTCCAAAGCTCAACCCTGAAGAAAGTCATCAAAGGCAGATACGTAATTACTTTTCAAATCAGTACGAGAGATAACAAAAGATGGTGTAATTAGAGTAGCATTTACTCAATAGTTAAGAGATCAGATCTCTCGCCCAAAGATTCACAGCCTTCTAATTTGCATCTAGGTAGAACTGCACATAGCAGTTGACAGCCTATGTTGGTAGAACAGCAGTATAGACAATTTGTATTGTGTGGGTGGAATTCGGGAGAGGAGGTTCAGTCACCTCACATATCTCTGTCCTCCCACTTACAGCTGAGGAAGCCATCAGAAACTAACCAGAACGTTAAACACTCTCCGGAATATTAGGGAGAAGAAACTGAGATAGAAAGGGAACAACTGCTCTGCAGCAATTCCCCCTCACTGGTGCTCACGGTCACATTGAAGAGGTCCAGAGAGAGCCCATGGCAGTCAGGGGTGGGCTTGCAGCCATGAGTTCTTGCTCCTTCATTGAAAAAAAAAAAAAAAAAGGGCAGTTCTGCAGCTCAGAACCTGCCTTGCGCCATCCCTACAATTAGTGCTTCCAAGAGCGCCTCTTAGTTTCAACTGTTTGGAGAGTGAATAGGTGTGTCGTCCTAAGCAGTTGTTTGTCTGCTAGACTATGTTTCTCTTAGGATACACAGCTCAGGTATACTGAATTATAGTCACACAGCAATAATGCACAGTACCTGGGCTAATTCAGGGGCACTGCCTTTCACAGGGAGCGTTTTATGAGCCACAGCAGCAAGATGGCTGAAACAGAAAAGTGGATTAGAACCAGCAATTCCCTTAAGAAGAGCAGTTATGTGGACTGCAGAAAGCAGCAGAACTAGGAGATCCACCCCCAACTACCAGACTAAAATCAATTTTTTGTAAGGGCCTTTGTGCAAATGGTCCTTTTCAGGACCGGATTATGAGTTTTATGTCTCACAGCTGCCTCATAAAAGAAGAAATTACTAGTTTGGCTTTCTGGTACATGTATGATTTTAGAAGTTTATACTGGAAATATACAATAGGGACCAAAGGGTTATTTGGTCTGGGGGACTATAACATTTTCAAGGGGACACTCACGCCTGTCTCAGTGATTACAAGTTTGATTTATATTATCAAATTATTCTGCTTCAGTTATCCTCCTTTGTTTCTCCCTCTCCCCTCCTCCAAGAGAAGGGCCTGAGCCAAAACATTTAGATCTAGATCCAACCCTGTCCCATGTGCAAAGGGATGCAGATTTGGGGTTTTAGGTCTGTCCACAAGGGCGAGCTGTGAAGTTCAGATCTGGAACAGAGCACCCAGATGCCTAGGGGTTCTAAGTTTGCTTGTGCTGACTTGTCGATGTTACTGGAGTCTGATTCTAGTGAAACTGAGAATTAAAGCTGTTCAGCAATAGCAAATATTTCTTTCCTTACCTGAGTGTTAGAAGGTAGCTGACAATGTGCTTGGGCTGCAGATCTTCAGAGGATTTATACAGTACCTCATCGTATCTGGGGGGAAGGGAAGGGACAATTCAGAGCTCAGCTTGCAATCACAAGAAAACTAACTAAAGTTCTTAAAACAGGAATAAAGAAAGTGACTGTAGCTGTTGGGAATAGCATCATCATAATACAGAAACTTGCTGAATGAATACTGTAGATTTCAGAGCTCACAACAGGTGGGCGAGATAATAATGGTTGCTCCTGGAATATTATGTTCTGCTTTAAATCTTATTGCTGACTGTGGGCCATTATGAGAAGAAAAATCTACACGAAATGACCACTTGAGGCCCTGTCATAAAGCAGTACCTTGAAGGATGTGGCCTTTTAATAAAGGGGACTCAGAATTTTCAACAGCTTAAAGAGGCTCTCATAAAATGACCATTAGTAGAGACAAACAAAAAAGTGTGTTTTCAAAATACTGAAATACAGTCAGCTGAGATGAATAACAGTATTAAAACTCCAACATATACACAACTGCAGAGATAAAATGTTCCTGAATAGCTCTGTTGAGTGCTCTCTCTGACAGGCTAGTAGGAATAATCCTACACCTGACAGCTTTGATCTTCAAAGCAGGGTCCCCTCCAAAGCAGAACTGTGAAAGAGAATCTTCTGCCACTCTACTCTTTGATAGATTGCCAAGCCTTCCCATCCCAATGTGCATTTTTACAAAAGCAGAGCTTCCCTGGTTGTGTTATCTCTTGTGGTCAAGTTACAGCAAAACTGGGGAGTGGACACAGTGGGGAAGGAGGACTTGGCAATCAGGAGACATCTTACATAGGGCAGCCAGACAGCAAATGTGAAAAATCGGGACAGGGGGTCAGGGGTAATAGGAGCCAATATAAGAAATAGACCCAAAAATCAGGACTGTTCCTATAAAATCAGGACATCTGGTCACCCTAGTCAGAGGAACTGCACTTCTATGATCACTCCTCATTAACCTCCCGTGCATGCAAACCAAAAATTGACTTATTTATTCTTTGTCTTACTGTAGCACAAAGAGCCCCAGTCATGGCTGAAGACTCCACTGTGCTAGGTGCTGTCTAAACACTTGACGAAAAATGTTTCCTGCCCCAAAGAGCTCATGGCCTAATGCACATGTGCAGCATCAGTGGCCATGTGCAGGGTCCTAGGGGAAACGTAGCATCTGGCAGCTGCTAGCCTAGCCTCTTGTGTTGCCACAAGATGCGATTTTATTTTAAAAACAATAACACAGTTGCTGGTCTCATGAGTGAAGCGGTCAGTATTACATGCTGGTTTCCATTTAAAAGGTGCTTAAGAACACCATGAGCTGTGTGGCAAGGCACCTTCTTCATGTCGCCAGACGTAGCACTTGACCCTCTGGCAATGGCGGGCCTGGGGTAAATCAGCCCCACTCTGGGCAGCGTTTGCCTTCTGTGTTCCTTTGGCTGTGTTTCCAGGGTAGGCCCCAGGGTCGGCCTAAGGGATGATCCTCCACCAAACAAAAAGGAAACTGTCTTGTAAACACAAAACCAAAGGGAGATACTTTTCCCTGCCTCCTCCCTGGGTCAGGTGTCATCCTGTTGCTTGCCACGGAATATCAGTCCTTCCCCTAGCAGGCACTCAGGTTTCGCTGTTCCCCTAAGGGAAGGAGCACAGTCCCTCCGCCTGGAGAAGCTTATTTCCCTGCTACCAGTAGCCTGGCAGTTTCTTTCTCTCTCCCACCTTTTCTCTCCCCAGGGGAGATTTTTTTAAAAAAAAAATGTTATTGGGAGGTAAACTATCTGCTTCAATTACCCTTGGTAAATGAAATAACCAAACAATCATTCATTTCCTGATATATCTGTAAAACTCATCTGAAAAGTTTTCAAAATAAATCCTTGTTTAAAAATACATAGTGTGTACCTTCTAAAAACGAAACCAGCATCTACCTCTGAGTTGTGAAGAATAGGTATTAAGGTTATAACAACCAACAAGAATGCACTTTTATGTAGAAAACCATGATTAAATTGAGTCTTCCTGACTAGTGATTTAAATCATGGTTTAAATCAAATCCACCCTGCCTGCTGTGCTCTTGCCCCTGGCCCCTTCATTCCCCAGGGGAGGCCCACAAATATGTTTGGCATCGGCCCACAGAAAGTTAATCTAGTCCTGGGAACAGTGAGTTCCCATGGTGGGCCTGGGTAAGGGGGAGTGGGGGAAATGAGGGAAGTGGGGATGGGGGGGGAAGAGGCAGTGAGGAAGGAAGGGGGATGGAAAAAGGAAGGGGGAGGGAATATGGGAGGGGAGGGCGATGGAGAAGATAAGGGAATCATGGGGGGAAGCGGGATCCTGGCATGCAGAGTACCCTTGACAGCAGCTGGGGCTCCCCCACATTAAGCAGGCCCATCGAACCCCATCCTATGAAGCCCCACTCCCCCAGCACTCAGACCTCCCCGCCAAGCCCCATCTCCCCACAGCCAGACTCCCCCGCCAGAGCCCAACCACCATTACCTGGATCCCCTGCAGAGTCTCATTGCCGCTATACCCAGAACCCCACAACAAGCCCTTGTGCATCTAGATCTCCCACTGAGCCACCCACATACAGATTGCCCCACACAGAAACCTCTCACCCCACACCTGAATCCCTCCCACACTAAGCCCCTCCACACTTGCCTAGCCCTTGCACTGTCAGGGTCAGGTGCAGCCTCATTGTACTGGGGGAGATGGGGGTTTCAGGGTGATCTTCCACCTCAATGCAGCCAGTGGCCTGTGCTCCTCGCTGCCATGCTGGAGCCACATTTATTTATTGACAAATAGAATTTACAGAATTGTAAAATATTTTGCACATTTTTTAAAATTTCTTGATGCATAATTCCCACAGGAGTATCAGCTTATAGGAAAAAGGGCCTTTAGCATTCTAAGGCTAACATATTGGCCTTCCCAAACCCTCTTGTCGCCGTCTAGCCTGACTTTGTCACAGCTGGTTGCTAATACTAAGTTCACTGAACTATCCAGCAGTTATTAAATGAAGAGTCTTGTCTCTGCTACTGTAATCTGTTAGCCACATGAAATAAACTAATAAGTAGAGCTGACTGAGTGTCAGAATTTCTGGTCCATGGGAAATAAAAAAAACAAAATTGTTCAGCTTCAGAACAGAAACAGTTTCTGAAATTTGCTGTGGAATGGAAATTAGAAAAAATTAGTTTAAAACTTTTTGAAATTGACCCTGGGAGCCAAATGCCAAGGTTCCAGCTTCAGCCAAAAGCCTAGAAGCCCTGAGAACCACAACTGAACAGTGAGCCTCAGAGCTTGGGAGCTGGGGATCCTGGAAGTCCTGGGTCTGCTGCCTTGCGGCAGTCCACATGGCTGAGCTGTCCTGTGTTTCATCAAATGTTCATCAGCACTGACATGTTTCCATGAAACATTTTGGTTTCAACTAATTGACATTTTCTGACTAAACCCTAGCTTTGTCTGAAAATTCCTGAGCAGCTCTCCTAAAGAGTTCTTCTGTCTAGCCTCTGACTGCCAGAATCTGGGAATGGAGGACAGAGGATGCATCATTTGATGATTGCCTGTGCTGTTCATTCCTCTGAAGCACCTGACAATGAGACAGGACACTGGGCTAGATGGACCAGTGGTCGGTCCCAGTATGGCTGTTCTTATGTTAAGTGGAATAAGTCAGCTTCTGCAGGGAAGATGTGCTACCACAAATCTCTCATCCCAAGAGAGTCACTGGTCTACAAACATCATCTAGGTTAATGATGTTTAGCCTGACCAGATCAAAGGCCAAGTATTTTTGTTATATTGTCAAAGGCCACAATCAAAGCAATGAAAGTGGGTTTAAGCCACTAAGAAGGCTTTTGCTCTTGATTGCCTGGAGAGAGGATGGTATGAAGAGTGGCAGCATGGTGCAAGGTCTAGGACATTCAGCTGGGAATTCTGGGCTCTATATTCAGCTCTGCCATTGACTTCCTGTGTGGCATTGGGCAAGTCCTCACACCTTTCTGTGCTTGAGATTCCACACTATAAACTAGGGGCAATGCTGCTTGCTCAGCTTTGTCAGAATGTTAAGAATTATCAATGAAACGCACTATATACAAACTAAGTACTATTAGTAGAGATTGGTTTGTGGGTGTCCTTCATGGCTACTGGAAGTGGGTGGATGTTCCATTCCCCTCCTCCTAAGAGCATTTCCTCACCCCTTTTCTCATGGGATCCAGAGATCCCATCCTCCAAGTCTATGTTTATGCTGATAATCAATGTTTATGTAGCTTATTACATTTACAAAAGAACTGCACTAACTTTTACTCATTAGCAACTAAGTAACAATTAGTAACAGGCACCCAATATTGTTAATAATATTAACGATTAGTAACAGGCATCCAATCACTCAGAGGTATTTTCCCCACATGATCATTTTTCATTCAGCTTCTGAAATCAACACATTAATTTACATCTAAACATGTGTATTACAAGTATGGGCTTGTGCAACAGGCCCAAAGATCAACAAAGTTTTTGCCTAAAATGTTTGTTTCTACTCTTCCACTGCCATGTAACTAATTCAACATGCAAGCATCAAACCCCAAGGATCTGCTTCTTGAAAAGACAAATAGTAAATACCTGAGAAGGTGCTGAAGGACTGAGATGGCCTGTGGATCTTGTAAACAAGCTGTATTAATGTCAGTCGATTGCCCATTCCTATACATCTGCTCTAAACTAGAAAACATAAGAGCCCAGTGTGAGAACACAAATGCTTTTGTAAATTTAAAAATAAACAACCTTCAACAGCAAAGCTGCATAAGAATTAAAACCAATGTGCACTTAAAGGAGAACAAAATTTGACTCTAGATACACCGCTTGCAAGCCGACTAATTCATTTGAGTTACACTAGCTGAGTTAAATCCAAAAAACAAGAGTCTGTTTTACTTGAGGCAGCATTGAATATACATGTCAGTAACTTTACAGAAAGATCCCCTGAAAGAACATGACAGGTTAAAAGGGCACTATCAAGTTTGACCTTTTTGGAATTAAAATCAATCAATCAATCAATCAATCAATTCAGGAGTATGATACAATGCTGATGTCGACAGTCTGACCAAGTGCTTTATCTTCAATCTCGGTATTTCTCCTACGGATTTTTAAAATGTCCTAAAGATATAATTTTGGGTGATCACAAAAGGACATATAAGACTGGAGCTGATCACTGCAGCTAGTGAAAACTTCAGTCAAATCACAGTTTAAATATTGTAGCAAAGTGTATTTAGCATATCCAGGAGACTCCAGGCCAGATTCCTTGACTATAGCTGAGCACCACTGATCTTGGGGTCACTCTTTGCTATACCCTAATTTGCACCAGCCATCTCAAGTGGCTGTTACAGCAATGAGGAATTACTAGGACTGACAGACAGCCTGGCCATGCGCCTTGCCCCAGCCAGAGGCTTGCAAGTTTCACTTTCCTTGGTTTTCCCATCTGAGGTCTCAACTGAATGGATGAGAGATTCAAATCTTTAGGAAAGGCTTCATCATAAATGTTACTCAGTCACTGGAGTAAAATAGACGTTAATAAAAACAGACCATTTCTCCACTCTGGAAGGCTCTTCTTACCTGTGGAGTCTGGCATGTGTGTACTGCAGGAATACGCCTGTATCTCCCCGACTTTGGAGAACCCGGTCCCAACTAAACTGATAATCGGATGATAGAAGACCCTTGAAATCCTAAAATGATAACAGTTGCTATTCAGCATCATGTAGCTAGTGTTCCCAGTGCCAATTGATAGTCTCTCACAAAAGGAGGAATAATCAGAAGACAGTTTAAACAGACCTGAATTATGAGTGCAGCAAGCCCAATCTTTTCTGCAGTCTCAAGAGGGTTTTCCAGTTCTTTACTTGCTGAACAGATACAAGCAAAAACAGATGATGAAAATCTGCAACAATGTAACTGGTTCATGGGTCAGAACTACAGAAGCTGGTGGCAGAGCAGATTTGATTAAAATTTATACCAGCAATAAAACAAACTGTCAGGCTGCAAGGGCCAACAAAGTCTGGATGTAAAACTTTTTACCTCTAGGCTACCTTTAAAAGAACTAGGGGTCACCAAATAAAATTAATAGGCAGCATGTTTAAAACAAACAAAAGGAAGTATTTCTTCACACAGTACACAGTCAACCTGTGGAACTCCTTGCCAGAGGATGTTGTGAAGGCCAAGACCATAACAGGGTTCAAAAAAGAACTAGGTAAGTTCATGGAGGATAGGTTCCTCTATGGCTATTAGCCAGGATGGGCAAGGATGGTGTCCCTAGCCTGTGTCTGCAAGAAGCTGGGAATGGGCGATGGGATGGATCACTTTGATGATTACCTGTTCTGTTCATTCCCTCTGAAGCACCTGTCATTGGCCACTGTTGGAAGACAGGATACTGGGCTAGATGGACCTTTTGTCTGACCTAGTATGGCCGTTCTTATGCTCAATATGATTCATAGATTTTAAGGCCAAGGGGATAATAGTCTAGTCTTGACCCATTACGTCACACAGGCCATTGAATTTCACCCTGTAATTCTGGCATCAAGTCCATAACTTCTGGTTGAGCTACAGCATCTTTTAGAAAGACGTCCAGACAGATCTCAAATGATGGAGAATCTAGCACATTCCTAGGTAAATTGCTCCAATGTGGACTTTATTTCTAGTCTGAATTTGTCTGGCTCCAGCTTCCAATCACTGGGTCTTATTACGTCTTTGCCTGCTTGATTAAAGAGCCCTCTACTATCAGAAATCTTCTCCCACATGAGTACTTATGGACTGTGATCAAATCCCCACTAAGCTTTCTCTTGGATAAACCAACTAGACAGAACTTCTTAAATCTCTCACCGAGAGACTAATTTATCTGCCTTGAAACATCACTGATAAATAAGCTAACAAAGGATCCCTGTTTTCACTGCAGCTGTTGGAAGGACCTTGGCTGGAAAGTTATTTTGTGACTGCTTTCAGCAATTCCTCAGTGAGCAAGCAGCTCTCTCACTCCTGCAGCAATCCACTAAAGGGGCTGTTTTACTCCTATTTCCCCTCGAGAGGTGAGAGCACACAGTGCTAAGCTGGGATCATAGCGCTCTTCACACAGACGTTCAGAGACTGCACACATCACCACAATTTTGGAAGGAATGTTAGCGCCAGGTGCACCAGTCCACATCTTCAGGCAATATATTAACTTGTGTTTGGACTCACTAATTTCACCTATGTGGTGACACTTTTGGTCTATTTAAAAACATTCCATTTTTAAATTCAGATCATATCTGCTTTATGTCTAGGTCTCTTCTTCCTATTTGCAAGAGGATCCTAGTGCAGTTTCCTATAAGACCAGGTTGTCAAACGCACTCTGCAGAGAAGGCCTTTTTAATTCTGGTCTATGGGTTAAGTCTATAAAGTCTACACTACTCTCCATCCGCAGCTGATCTCTCAGTTGGAAATTTGCACAAAGACAGAGGGGAAGATATGGCCGTTATGTAAAATCTAAACACATCACTTAATGGGAATGAAGATGCACATTTAGAACTTATCTCTGCCATTTGCTAGGCTATTTGCACAAGCAGTTACCAGGGTTGCACATGCAGCTGAGGTAACTCCAAATTAGTGAGAACTGTGCACCTTAATTTTTTGAAAACCTCTTTCAAGGTGTCATCCTTGGGTTTCATCTCTAATGCCCCACCACAATGAGTGGGGGTGATTCACATCGCTTAGAACTGTTTGCCCATCCGCTTGCTCAGGAAGACAACTCTGCATTGGTTACACTGTTCATGTTTGGAAGGGTTTTTTTGCAACTCTAGGGGCAGATGTTTCTATTTTAAATACGAAAGCTTGCATTCTGCAGAATATAAGCCAGTCAGAGGGGCTTGTTAGCTACCTTAAGTGGGCTAGTTCTGGTGGGCAAGCCAAGTATTTAACACCATCATAAGCAAATTCTTCCTGGCAACATGGTGGGAAGACAACCCTTGCTGCAACTAGAAAACCCACAGGGCCAACTACTCACAATTACCCCACCAAGACACAAAAACAAGCATCTCCAGCCCCACCACTTTCTGAGCCCAGGGAGAAGAGAGATCAATGGCAAGCCCTTCAGCATTAGTACTAGGAGCCCTGCTGCACAGCTGATCCTGAGTTTGATGCCATAAAGTTGCAAGGATGATTCTCACCCAAGGTCTCCTGCATTTACAGGAACCTGGGAACACTTAAGCAAATTTTTTTGAAAAACCATCAATTCCCTGGTTCTGTGCTGATGTCCCTTCAGCCTCCCCATAAGATTAAAATGTATTAAAATCCCACAGTATCAGATAATGATTGAAATTATTACGTATTAGTACCATAGGTTTACAGGGTGCTTTACAAAACACAACTTAGGCGCCTGCCACAAGGAGTTCACAGTCGAGGTAGGACACATACAATTCAAGGAAGCTGGAGTGGGTAGAAGTCGTCACAGCTGAGTTAAATCAATAATGAAAGGCTATGCAGAAATAAGGGGATATTTGAAGGACAGGACAGTGGATGTTTGTTGCACAGAAAGAGGCTGATCCAGCAAGAAAAAGATCCAGAGACACAAGTGGGAGCAGGTGCTCCTGGGGGAATTCTGCACCACTTGCAATGTAAAATGTGCACAGAATTAATGTTCTATGCAGAATTTCATTTTTCCCCACAGAATTGGTTGTGCAGAGCTGCTGACTGCCACTAGGTGCCACTGGACCCAGCGAGTCTGGCCTCGCAGCTCACAGTGCACCTGGCAGGAGGTGTGGCTGGGTTGTGCTTCCCAGATTTGCCAGCCCTGCTTGGTCTCATATTGCGGCTGGGCTCCCTCCCTGCACGGCAACTGCAGGAGCCAGTGAGCTGCACCCTGTGGGGAGAGGTAGGAGCAACAGCTGGGAGCTTCAGGGAAAGGCTGCTGCTTTCCGGGAGGAAAGACTGAGGATAAGGGAGGGGGGTATGCTCCGGGGGGAGAAGAGAGTGTGTGACTCAAGTGACACCCTCCCCCACTATCAGCAGGTACAGGCCATCTCTGCCCGGTGGGACAGTAACAAAGCTGTGCGGGGCAGAGCCTGTGACTGGGCTCAGGAAGGGAAGAAGGTGCGGGTTTCTGGGCCCAGGCTCCCCATGCAGACCCACCCAAATATCCCCTCCATCACCTCCCAACCACACCCCTCCTCCAGCTCTCCCTGGCAGTGTCCTCTATTTGGGAACTTGAACTATGGTAACCCTATAGGGGCTGGAAAAGTGAGAATTGACTAAAAGACCAGGAGGACGTATTCCCCTAAATTGTGCCCAGCTGGCACGTGTGACACACTCAGACTGAGGGCCCGACAAAGGCATAACAAAGAAACAGGAAGTGGGTTGTCAAAGAGGCTTCTTGAACTCTCTACTTCTGGGGGAAATCTTTTTTGTTGTCTGTATTGTTACAGACATACCTGCTGACAGGCATTTCGAAATAAATTACCAAAATAATTGAAACTGGTGTGATTATATTGTGTTATTTTTGACAAGTAAAATATACAGAATTTTAAAATACTGTGCACAGAATTTTTAATTTCTTGGCACAGAACTCCCCCAGGAGTATGCAGGGAACAGAAAGAGCATTAAGGAGAGAGGATTCTACTGAAGAGAAGGCTTGTGAGAAGGTGTAGAGGGAAAAGAGGATACAAGAATGGAAATGCAGGCAGCACAGAGTCTTAACAGCGAGGACAATGAGACACTTAATAGCCCATATCACTATAGACAAGATTTTCAGAGCAACAGATGGCAGGTAAGTTCCTTTGGAAATGCCCTCCCCAGCATCTGAGCACTTCAAACATTAATGAAACACTTCAAACAACCCTGTGAGTTAGGGAACTATTGCCATTTTACAAGTGAGAAAGTGAGGCAGAGCAAGATTAAGAGTAGAGGGTAAAACTTTTAGAAGTGCCTGTGTGAGTGAGGAGACTAAGTTCCATTTTCAAAAGTGATTTAGGAGCTTACATGCCATTCATTCCTGGGTTCTGTTCCCAGCTCAGCCACTAACTTGCTGCATCATGGTAGGATAAAAGTGCCTTGCCCGTCCATCAAAAGGGGCAATAACTTCCCTACATTGCAGGGTTGTTGTAAGGCAACGTTCACTACATGGCCTTCTATGCTTCAGGAACGCTATTTGAGATTCTAGCTATGGAAGGGCAAAGTGTTATTACTACTTTATTTATATCATCACAGATGGTGAAAAGACACAGATCAGAGCCTGTTGCTCTGGGTTACTGGATGTGGGGGAGAGTGATGGAGGGGGAAGGAGAAAGAGATATTGTAATCTGCATGGGAATATTTCAAGAGAAATGAATAAAACCTGAATAAGCTAACTTTTTGCAGAAGCCATGTTTTGTAACATCCTTGAGCGAGCTTCATTTAAAACATCTTCCAGCAAAACCACCTCTCCTTTTCGTGTCTTCATCCCCTGCACTAGCCCAAAAGACACATGCTGACACCTGCATTGAAAACAGCAGGATCTAAAATCATATTTTAATCAACAGAAATGCCTGCAATGTGTTCAGGCAGGGCCTGAACCACGATGAAGTAGTAACAGCTGAACAAACATCATTCAACACAGAAAGCTCAGCAATGTCATCATTACCACACTTCAAAAACCATCTCTCCTTGCACACCTTATAATTAGACAGAATGGACCAGAATTATGATAACCTGGTCATTCATACATGCTCAGGAGACTGGTACTTTGTAGCAGCTGCATTAGGCTTTAATATAGAAGACTCAGTACAATAAGCTAAGAAGAGGCAGGATGTAAAATATTATACTCATAAAAGTAAATTAGCTCTTAAGATTATTACTGTTTGAGCACACAGTGAACAGATACGGAGGTGTAATGTCTTTGATGGGCAATATTTCCTCCTTTCTTGCTTTTATGTACTCTACTGTTCATACCAAGGAGCTTTAAGGGGCCTATTAAAGGATTTCTGATCATCACTGCTCGTTTTTCCTTTTTAATATATCTCCACCCCAATAAAAAAAGTAGCAATTATGACACCCACACCTACCTTTCTGCCCATTGGTAGCCCATGAGCTTCAGTATTTGGAACAGCTGTTCAAAGTGAGTGTTTTGACTTTTATCTGTCTTAGGGGGGAAAATGAGTGCATTTTAGAAGACATCCCTGCTTAGGCAGAGAGACAGCAGAACTAAGATCTAGTAAAACAGACTGGAATTGAAAGATATAATAGCGTAAGTACTTTGACATCAACCCACTCTAGAATCTTACTACTGATAAAATACTTTTATCTTTGTGAAAACAGTTTATTTATATCATTTTAGTACAGGCCTTTCAATTAATCTACTTCAAATATCACCTTTGAATTCATACATTTTGTCTAATCTCTCATCAGAAAGGATGCACTCATATCCAGGGCTGAGCCTTGAAGCCCCTGTCACTGGTGCTTGATTTACATCATCAATACAAATGCTGGGCAGGTTTAAAAGAAACAAACAAGTATTTCTTCACTCAACACAGAGCCAGCCTGTGGAACTTATTGTCAGGGGATGGTGTGAAGGCTAGAAGTATAACTAGGTATAGAAAATAACTAGATAAGTTCATGAAGGATAGGTCCCTCAATGGCTATTAGCCAAGATAGTAAGAGACGCAACCCCATGCTCTAAGCGTCCCTAAGCCTCCAAATGCCAGAAACTAGGACTGGGTGACAGGGAAATTGGATCACTCGAAATTACCCTGTTCTATTCATTCCCTCTGAACCATCTGACTGTCAGAAGACAGGATACTGGACTAGATGAACCATTAGTCTCACCCAATATGGCCATTCTTATGACCTTATGTGACATTTCAGCACTTCTGGGACACTGGGCCAGACACAAATGTATATATTTTAAACATGTGCTGTATAATCATAGAATCATAGGAATGTAGTGTTGGTAGAGACCTCAAGGGGAACACCTAGTCAATCCCCCATGCTGAGTCAGAACCAAGTATACACAGACCATCCCTGACAATTATCTAATTTGTTTTTTAAAATCTCCAACAACAGGGATTCCACAACCTCCTTTGAAAGCCTATTTCAGTACTTAACTATCCTAATAGTTAGAAAGTTCAGTGGACATGGAAAACAAGTGAATCACTGTCCTCTTTATAACAGCCCTTAATGCCCTTATCATATTTGAAGACAGTTATCAGGTCTCCCATCAGCCTTCTTTTCTCAAGACTAAAGACGTCCATCTTTTTTTTAAACCTTTCCTCATAGGTCCGGTTTTCTAAACCTTTTATTACTTTTGTTGCTCTCCTCTTGACTCTCACCAGTTTATCCGCATCTTTCCTAAAGTGTGGTGCCCAAAACTGGACACAGTACTCCAGTGGAGGCCTTACCAGTGCCAAGTAGAACGATTACCTCCCATGTCTTACATACAAGTCTCCTGTTAATATACCCCAGAATATTAGCCTTTTTCATAACTGCATCACATTGTTGGCTTATATTCAATTAGTGAGCTACTATAACCCCCAGACCCTTTTCAGGAGTACTACTGCCTAGCCAGTTATTCCTCATTTTGTAGCTGTGCGTTCGATTTTTTCTTTAGTAACAGATAATGCTCATCTCTCAAATATTAATATATTAAATTAAATATACATTTGCTGCTCTCCTCATCTTTCAATTCATCTCTCTTGTGACTGTTACAGACTTCCCATTGGAATTAGCCTCTCTCTGTACTCAACAACAGGCTTGCTATTACAGGCATCATGGGATGCAGGTCCCCTCACCTAGTTAAGATGGCAGAATTCACCACCACTCCTTCATTCTAGTTTGCTCCTGAACTACAGCCCCACGGGCCATATTTGACAGACCACTATTGCAAGAAGTGAATGATTTTTCTTCTCCTTTATTCTTTTTCAAGCCCAGGCTAGGAATTTCCAGAGCTAGAGTTAGTAATTCATGCATCTGTTGTTATGGAAGAGTACAGATGAGAGACAGAGTAGGTGACCTGGCAGGTGATTTCCATTTCTAACTTCTCAGAGACACTGTAATTTCAATGGCCATACTAGTTACCTCGCAGGTTCCAGCTTTTGCTGCAAGAACGTAAGGATTATGTCAGGGAGAAGAAGAAAGTTAGACATAAGGACTGAACAATTACTAAAAGTTGAGGTGACTGGCCACTAATATCCTTCAGCAGGTGCTCTTTCTCGGGCTATCTTAGGGCACTGACTCTGCACTGGTCCATCTCATTATTATCAATTTCAACCTTCATTCTCTTTTGGTGCAAAGTATTTCGTTATTTTCACTTTGTCACTTTCTTGTAACTCATGGCAATCACAGGAGCAAACATAGATGAGCAACTGCACACATCAGCTATTGCTACGTCCATAACTTCTGGAGCATTGTTTCTCTGTTGGAATGCAGCTCCTTGTTGACAAGGAAAGCAGCATGTTGCTATCGGTGGAAAACACATTATTCTGATGTCACAAGAGGGGAAGAAAAGCTAATGGAAACTCCTTGGAGCCAGAAAATGAAGAGCTAAAAAGACCTGGGCTTTTGGTTGTACATTTACTGGCTCCAGTGATTTTTCCAAAGGCATCGTATTATGTAACATTATACTGGATAATGAAAGCATAATACCAAGCATGCTGTATGGACATCTCCAGACACATCATAAGGAGCAGGCCAAAAAACCTGTAGATTTGCTTCCCAGAGGACATTAACTGACTCCATATACTAAAAAGTGGTTTTCAAAAGGTTATCTTTATCTCTGAAAAAAACTTAAAGGCATCATATGCTGTATCTTTAGAATTGCTAAAGCTAAGAAGTTTTACAAAGCAAACAAGGAGGTAATCCTGCTATCCATTACTGATATTGCTGAAGTCATGTTAAAAAAACAGCAGACCATTAAAATGCTCCAAGTCTGCAACCGCATTGCCTAGATGGATTAAACAGCTCTTGATGTGCAATTCCAACTGAATCAACAATAGAGCAACTGAGGTACCATAAACAAGCTATAAAATTCCCATTTGTGACAATATACTGGGACTTTAATTTAAAGTTCTGTGTAAATGGATTTTAGAACATGACTTGAATAGCATATTTTATATCCTTTTATATGCTAAAACAATTATAAGAATCAACTTTTAGCTTGATTCAATATTTAATAACAATATTTATCTGGAAAATGACCTGCTGATTGAGTAAAAGCTATTTTTGAGCTAATTAATTTTTAAGATGGTGAGTCCACATGATTTTTCAGCCATTTTGTGGGTCATGAACTAAAAAAGGATTGAGAACCATTGTGTAATATTGTGGAATAGCTGCTGTGCAGTGAGGCCCTCTAAGTGTCTGTTGTGATGCCAAGTACCATGTGCCATGGTCACACTGGGAGCAAGAGAGGCCCTGCATTAATAAAAGAGTTAAACTCAAAGTGTTGTGTGCATCTAAAATTACTTACCACATAAATCATAGTATCACAGTTATATTTCTGCATTCGGTCTATAGCAGCAGCAAGATCTCTGGAAGAGATAAATGAGAAATTCTCAGTCAAACTAAATCCACCTCATTATTTAGAATGGGTTGCCTGCCATTGTAGAAAGGTTGTAAAAATGAACAAGTGCATTATAGAGGGTTTTCACCTTGTACTGAAGCCACTGCCAGAGAGAGAATACCAGGTTAAATGAATCAATGTATACTTCATGCAAAAGAGTGAGCATCTGGTCTTTGTTCATTACGTATTTTTAGGATTCAGTGTTGTTGTTTTTAAACTCATTATTACGGTCAGAAAAGCGAATAGGAAAAATGACTTCTTGCACAGTACAAATCTGGTCCGTGTGTCCCTACTGGGACAGTGAAATGGTCAAACAATTGGGGAAATCTTGTGAGCAGAGAAGATAGAACCTTCACAGGACCTGGACATAGACTATGGAGATAACTCCTGCAAGAGATAAGAATGACCCCTAACCACTGTCTCAGAACTGAATGCAGTTCACCTCTTCAATGCAGCTTTTCTCAAGAAGTTCACACACACACACAAACACCCCTCTCACCCCAAACACTAAAAAAAGTTTGATTTTTGTCAGCCTGTGGTATGAACTAAAGTGACTGTTATTTCTATTTTAAAATACTTTAGAAGAATTCAAATACTATGATGATGGGTCCAAAAAGATGGTGGTAACAACTGATGTAGCAGGCTGTCGGCACTGCAGAGCCAATAAAGATGTGGAAGAGCAAACTGCTAGTCTACATCACACTTCATGAATAAGAATGCTAGTCAAGTTCTTCTAAAATCTTTGTTGTGATCAATTATTTGTTAAGCAGAAAGAATATAGCTTTGTGTTCAGTCTATTTATATGGTTGATAGCTGGGACCAAAAAAAGGATCTATAAATAGAGTAGATTTCCTTTTGGACTCTTAGAGAATAAATCTAGAAAAACAAGGCTTCATTTTTTTTAAAGTAACTACCTATCTCTCCATAGTTATATTGTCACTATAACGTTCAGTTATTCAAATTATTGACTAGTCAATATCTTGTAGTGTTTCTATAACAAAAAGAGTTTAAATCCCTAAAAGACACTACTAATGCGAATTACACAAAAGTTTATCACTGAACTAAATCCAAAGTGTAGCATAGACAGACACTTGCCTTGTTATATAAAGAGATGTCCCATCACTACGCATTACAGTGGAAGACAATGAGAGGTCTCTTTTTTCAGAAAGATCCACTACTCTTGTTCCTTTGCTGAAAATGAAAAACAAAGAAACCTCAACCACATAACATCATTTGAAATAATTGCAAACCAGAATTGAAATACAGAATCCAGAAAAAGAATCAGATGACACATACATAAAGAAAAGATCTTTCTTCATGCTGCCCACTATTCCTGGAATAGTCTCATTCCTCTTGTGCACAGAGAAACTTTCCTCTACTCCTTCACATTTCCTTTGCATTAGTAGAAGCATTGCCAGCAGATCAAGGGAAGTGATTAATCCCCTCTATTTGGCACTGGTGAGGCCACATCTGGAGTACTGCATCCAGTTTTGGGACCTGAACTACAGAAAGGATGTGGACAAGCTGGAGAGAGTCCAGTGGAGGACAATGAAAATGATTAGGGGCCTGGGGCACATGACTTATGAGGAGAGGCTGAAGAACTGGGCTTATTTTGTCTGCAGAAGAGAAGAGTGAGAGGGGATTTGATAGCAGCCTTCAACTACCTGAAGAGGGGTTCCAAAAAGGATGGAGCGAGGCTGTTCTCAGTGGTGGTAGATGACAGAACAAGGAGCAATGGTCTCAAGTTGCAGTGGGGGAGGTCTAGGTTGGATATTAGGAAAAACTATTTAACTAGGAGGGTGGTGAAGCACTGGAATGGGTTACCTCAGGTGGTGGAATCTGCTTTGAGGTTTTCAAGACCTGGCTTGACAAAGCCCTGGCTGGGATGATTTAGTTGGGATTGGTCCTGCTTTGAGCAGGGGATTGGACTAGATGACCTCCTGAGGTCTCTTCCAACCCTAATCTTCTATGATCTCTCTTTCATAACCTCTTCTTTCACCTTGCCTTCCATTGCTGATATCAGAGAATTGCCTGCTCTCACTCTTGTGGCTCATCTTTTATGAATGTTATTTCCACACGTTAACATTGTCAATACCTCAAGACAGGGACACATCTAACTCAATTTATTAAGTACCATGTACCACTATGGTGCTATATAACTAATAAACAGCACAACCAGCCATTAAATAATTAGTTCAGAAGACCATTTTCCCCAATATGAAACACTTTCACTGTGCTCAGTTTTAGCTGCAACACCACTGCTTCTACATCTTCCACATGATATTATACTGAAAGTACTTGCGTAAGGGAAAAATCCCACAACTACTGAGCAGCATATTTTTATCTATCTATCTATATAACCACCACATCTTTTATATTTGAAATATGACAATAGCAAAGAGTTAAAAAAAATCACAACTGTTATAATGAAAACAAAATAACCTTTCATACATTGTTTTCTGAAGGAGTCCTTTAGTGTCCAGCATCTTTAGAACTTCCTGGGACTTCTCTTGATAAAATGATTCTCCAGAATATTCATCAAAATGCACTCCTAGACGCTGAAAGTTTCCAGGAACAGAAAGGAAAAACACTGTTAGGGTGAGACTTACACTTTCTTCAAGTCTTTAAATTTGCTAGAAGTCAGATGATGGGTCTGTGTTGTAGGCCATCTAGATGGGGAGAGTGACGATGGATTTTAGTCATGAACAGCTAGCATTTGTTGTCAAAAGGAAGGGAAGGGATTTGGGGTTTTAATTTAATCTCTGGTTCATTACATTTTGTTTCTTGGGTGAGGAGCAGCTGCTATTTTATTTCAATTCACAGCAAAGGCATTTGTCTAGAGCCTGGGATAGGTTCTTTCATAAATATTTATTATAAATGAAAATAAAATACAAGTTTTTCCCACAAAAGAATGGAAACTGGTTTTAATTAAATGTCAGTGTGTGAGACAGGAATTCACTTTAACTGCACTCTATCTGCAGACAGCTTTTGTACTGATTACTGTAACTTCCAGTTATTGTAATTTCTCATGATCAACTGAATCTGCAATGTTTGCTGTTCTGTATAAAAAAAGTTAGATTAATCTAAGCTAAAACAAGCTATTTACCAATTACATTTATGACATGGAACCTTTTAATTTAGTGGGTTGGAATTTATTAAAGATGTACTACATAGGCATAAATCTGCTTTGTCGCTCAGCACTCTTCTCTTGGATTGTGTGACTATGAGAAAGGAAAGTCGAATGTCTAGTCATATGGATTTCAAAAAACAAATTTGTCTAAGATCTTCGCAACTAAGATTTACTATGCTTTGCCTGGATATTAAATAAACCACAGCACTTTTGGTAAGAGAAAGGTGTTTGCCTCAGCATATTTGGAAAGTTTTTCCCTTTCCCTACTCTTATAAAACATCTGTAAAAAGATGAAATGGTTGAGCTCCTGATGGCTCCTTCCACTCCAAGGGCGACTGAATTTCAGCAGAATATGTATTTAGTTTGTGATGTGCTGAGGGAGTTTCAGGGATGAAAAAGTGCTATGCAGATGTCAATGATTGGTATCATCGAACAGTGGACGAAAGGAGACTATCCTAGGACTGCATAGAGACAACAGCTGATGGTGTGGCACCTTGTAAATCCGGACATACTCTTCAATACTGAAGTCTCTAAAATGCTGCCACATTGACAGTGTCTGCTGATCACGTGCCTCCAATTTTCTAAAGAAATCCTGTGCCAGCTTCTTTATGTTTTCATCTTCTTCTGCTGCTTTGTTAACCTGTACATATACCTAAAATACAATGGCATGGAAAATGTACAATAAATATAATCTTCCCTTCAAAGGAAAATAAAAGTGGGAAACACAGGAAAGTCCACAAGAACAGCACAGAAGAGTGAGACTAGGAACACACCGTTTATTTTTAAGGGCTGTACAGTTTAAACTCAACTGTGGTAACTATTAGTTTTTTCGAAAATCCAGATTGTAATCCCACAACTGCTACTTCTATTGCTGTTACTTCGGATGCTGCTTCTGTTACTATCCCAATCTTGAAGCAACCAAAGCAACGGAATATGGAAGAATTCATTTGTATGTAAAGAAATCAATGATAGAGTCTTAAACCAGGATGCATTTCAGGTTGTTGATCACATCATTGGCACATGTCAGTTAAACCCCAAAGGAAAAGGCTGGCATGCTGTTTAACTAAGGGAGCCCATATGTCAATTTGCTAGAAGTGTGTGTTGCATTCAACACTGCTAGCATATATAGACATTGGCTTCCCTGGTTGGATACTGTATTCCTTTAGTTGTTAAAGGCCAGAAGTAGATTCAGTTCAAAGTGATTTTTATTTATTTTTTGCATTTAGCATTTAGAAAATGAGAGGCAAAGTTCTGAAAGCAAAATTATAAAAATGCTGTTTAAAAATAAATTTACCATGACCGTTAATTTTATATTTTGACCCACACAGGTCAGCATTTATGGAATACTGTCCCACTTTGACAGGTTTTATAAATTAACCCTGTTAGGCCACTGAATTATTGCAACATTAGTGAGACATTAACACTCCAATTTACAAAAGTCCTGTTTGAACAATTCCATGAGTTTAGTCAAAATATCTTGCTGTAGTGGTCTCAACCTGTAAAAATGCTCTCATCAGCTAAATATTCTTGAACTCTTCCCCTTCCCCCTTTATGAGTCTTGAATTTCAGAGATACTGAATTAACTGGACAGTATTACCAACAAGTCTCAAATTGAGAGCAGATTAAGGTTTCCACAACCTAGCCACAGACAATGAAATTTAAGCTCAGAGAAGATTTAACCCTTTCTATGGAAGGATAGTAACTGAACACATTCAGTTTTTCCCTCCTTGTTGATGATTTTATAGAGTAAACAATAACTGCAGCTGTGAATGGCTAACCACATCTGACTCCCAACCAGAATTTAAGGTGCAACTATGGGTACGTCTACATTACCCACTGGATTGGCGGGTAGCGATCGATGTATCAGGGATCGATTTATCGTGTGTAGTGTAGACGTGATAAATCGATCCCCAATTGCTCTCCTGTCGACTGTTGAACTCCAGTTTGGCAAGAGGTGGAAGCAAAGTTGATGGGGGAGCGGCGGCTGTCGATACTGCGCTGCGAGGATGTGAAGTAAGTGATTCTAAGTCAATCTAAGATATGTAGACTTCAGCTATGCTATTCTTGTAGCTGAAGTTGCATATCGTAGATCGATCCCCCCCTAGTGCAGACCAGGCAAATGACTAGAAGGGATTCTCACTTTTATGCTTAATTACACAAAAACCTTCCCAATGTATTTTTCCTTTTAAACAATAGCAGGGAAGACCAGTCCAATGGATCATATATAGCATTTCAATACATATCAGAAAGGCACAGAAACACAGTACAATATAAATCTGCATCAATTGCAGATATAAATCAGAGGCATAGTTAAACAGTTATAGCAGTCAAAGACTGGGGGTATTTGAGAAATTGTATTTTGGTTTAATAAAAAAAATCTGCTTCATTAGAAATCACCACACCTGCACTGAATGTTTCTCTCTGTGAATGCTGAAGGTGATTTGGGGCCTTCTCACCATAAGCCTAGGTATCTAATTCATTAATCAAATCAAGGAAAAGAATGATCAAGCAAAGATATCTTAATGTTGCAATGCCTATCTTGTACCAGATTCAAATAGCCTAATTTTGCATAATAAAACTCAAGTGTATATAAGAAATCTCATTGTCTAGTGTGTAAATCCTACAGGGTATCAGTACAAACCACATACACCTCTACCTCAATATAACGCTGTCCTCGGGAGCCAAAAAATCTTACTGCATTATAGGTGAAACCATGTTATATTGAACTTGATTTGATCCACCAGAGTGTGCAGCGCCCCCCCCCCTCCCCCCCGGAGCACTGCTTTACCACGTTATATCCGAATTCGTGTTATATCGGGTGGCATTATGTTGGGGTAGAGGTATACCAAATTATTTGGAAACTTGCAAAGAAAGAAAAAGTGCCACCATTTATGTTGATTGAGAGAAATTCAAACTAAATAGTAAAGGTTGTGCAAGAATTATGTTCTAGGCTAGGTTGTCTCCTAATGGCTGGACCTTGAAGTTAGTACTTCAACTCCTATATCATGTACTTAGAGCTATTTATCTGATTTTAACTGAGGGAGCCCAAGGGGAAACAGAAAATATACATGGATTGTTAAAAGTCAAAGGAGGTGAATGGCTTGGAAGCCAGAACCATTATGCTATTGTATAAACAGTACATATTTCTGTGCACATAATACACAGTTGGGTGGAATGCACTGAAATACTCAAACACACCTTATGTCTGAGCCAATAACTAGATTTACTTGAAATCATCCCATGACATAATGTCTGGTTAGTCTACTAGAATGTCAGCTTTTGGCAGCAGCTGCCATCTTTAGCCCAATACAGATGGAAGCGCAGTTCAGCTTTTTATTAGATTATTGACTCTCTATGATACATACAGCTCCATATCAGAATGTATGAATCGTTACTGAATAGCACTATACATTTGGTATATTTACCTTTAAAAAGAGTGGGGCATGGAACTTTTTACAATTCAAAATTTGTGCCTGACCAACTCCATAATGATTGGAATTGTTCTGCTAAGTGCCTTAAATCTATACTTGGCCATTTCTGATAGCTGATGCATGCAATCAGCCAGCAGACCATGTATTCATATTACAAAGGCTCAGTGAGGCTCTCTGCTCATGGCATACAATGCAATCAATGGTACTGTTCTCTATATAAACTGGTGGAGAGAAGGATCAAATGAATAACTAGTCTGCATGTGAAACACGTTTGGATGGACTGAGTCAGAATCCTAAAATACAATCTGCTCTGAACCGGCAAGGAGATTTGTTTGATCCAAATAATCTGTCCTCACATGTCTGAAGAACCCATTGTGCAGTGAAAGGGTCAGAGTCACTCTTCCAGTGCAGGGAGACGCAAACTGCTGTACCAGCTTGCTCCCTATGTTCCAGGAAGGCCATTTGCCCAGGAGAGGACAGCTTTAACCTTCATCAGCAAGGGCGCAATAGAATCCCTGCTGATGGACGCTGCCTAGGAGATGTACCGAATCCGGTTCACTTTTACAATCGTAAAGAAAGATAAGCCCATTTTGCACAGCCAGGAGAGCATTCTGAAACTGTGCATGGTGACAATCATTTCTCACCACACATCCATGGTAGACTGCATTCAGATTAAAGATCTTGTTTAAGATCCTCTTCCCAAAGTTGCTCTTAAGGCGTAATTAAAACAAACATTGTCATCTTCACATGTTTTCCAGTGTGAATTAAATAATAAAAAGAATATTTAGAAGTTTAAAGCAGTTTAAGATGGGTGAAGTAGCGTGCCTGGCATTAAATGAGGATATTGATACAACAGGCATCAGGGAAACTTGGTGGAATGAAGATACCATGTCCCACTGAGTAATACCAGGGTACAAAATATATAGGAATGACAGAGTAGGTCACACTAGTGGTTGTGTGGCATTATATGTTACAAGAAAGCTTGGAGCCAAATAAGGTAAAAATCTTACTTGAAACAAACTGTGCCATAGAATCTCTCTGCAGAGAAATTGCATGCTTGAATAATAAGAGTATAGTAGTAGGAAAATACTAACCAACCACCTGACCAGGATGGTGACTGTGACTGAAATGCTAAGGGAGGTTAGAGAAGCCACAAAAGCAGAAAGTGCAATAATAAATGGGTGATTTCAACTATCCTCAAATTGACTGGACAATTGTCACCTCAGGGCGTGGTGCGGAGATAAAAATTTCTAGACACCATAAAAGACTGCTTCTTGGAACAGCTTGTCCTGGAATCTGCAAGGGGAGAGGCAATTCCCGACCTAGTCCTAAGAGGAGCATAGGATCTGGTTTGAAAGCTAACTATAACTAAATCACTTGGTAATAGCAACCATACTGTAATTAAATTTAACATCCTAGTATGGGGGATAAAACCAAAACATCCCACCATTGTAACATTTAACTTTAAAAAGGGGAAGTACACAAAAATGAGGACACTTGTTAGATGGAAGTTTAAAGGCAATGTCACAATGGCTAAAAGCCTGCAAGCAGCATGGAGATAACTTAAAAACTCCATAATAGAGGCTTAGAATAAATGTAGACCTCAAATCAGAAAAGACAATCAATCAGAGGACCCAAAAAAAAAAAAAAAAAGCCACCACAGCTAAATAGCAGAGTAATGGAAGCTGTCAGAACCAAAAAGACATCCTTTACATTGTGGAAGTCAGATCCTAGTGAGGATAATAGGAAGGTGCACAAACTCTGGTAGGTTAAATGTAAAAGTATAAGAAGGCAGGCCAACAAAGAATTTGAGAAATGTGATGAGGTGTATCAACCCCACACTAGTGAGATGAGAGTTAAGGAGCTTCTCTAGAAGCAGGAAGCCTCACCCCTCGCCTCTGCTGGGCATGATACCAGTGTAGGGAGCATTCAAAAGGGAGCATCAGCTCAGGGTAGGCTGACTGAGGAGGAAAGGGGTTGGGTGCAGCAGCTTCCTGTCAAGAAGCCACCAGGACCAAGCCTCCAAGCCAAGCTGATGGAAAACCATTGACCGCAGGAGCAGAGGGTGTCAACTCACTGTCACCCAGGGCTCCGGAGACGATCCTGGGAGGAAGCCAGGAGAGATCCCAAGACAGAACCATGGCACCACTGGAAGTACAGGGATAGGAAGTGACCCAGGGAGTACAAGTAAGGTACCAGACCCTACACCACATAGATGACCTACTGCTCTGAAGGGCCCTGGGTCAGAACATAGGGTGGGCCCGTGTTATCCTCCCTCCTTGTTGGGACTATAGCTGCTAGGCAAAGCGGCTCTTAACTCTTGCCATTGGATGACGCTACATAGACTATGGTTGCTAGGCAGAGCAGCCCTTGACTCTTGCCATTGGGCAACGCTACCATGGACTATAGCCGTGAGGCACAGCGGCCCTTGACTCTCCACATTGGGAGACACGTCCATGAACTGTAGCCACTAGACAAAGTGGTCCTGAATACTCGCCACTAGGTGATAATGCTGGTCTGCGGCACACAGGCATCTCCTGACAAGAAGCAACTTGCTAGAGACACCATTCTAACAGTAAGTGTCTTTTTAAGTATATCAGAAGCAGAAAGTCTGCCAAACAGGCAGTGTCGCCACTAGACAACCAAGGTGCTGAAGGAGCACTCAAGGAAGACAAGGCCATTGTAGAGAAGCAAAATGCATTGATCTTTACTGCAGAGGATGTAGGGGAGATAAGCACATCAGAGCTCTTTTTTGGGTGACAAATCTGAAGTATTGTCCCAAATTGACTGATCAATAGATGAGGTGTTAGAACAAACTGATAAATGAAACAGCACTAGGTCACCAGGAGCAGATGGTATTCACACAAGAGTTCTGAAGGAACTCAGATATGAAACTGCAGAACTACTAACTGTAGTATGTAACCTATTTCTAAAACAAGCTGCTGTACCAGATGACTGGAAGGTAGCCAATGTAACACCGATTTTTAGGAAGGGCTCCAGAGGCAATCCTGGCAATTATAGGCCAATAAGCCTAACTTCAGTTCTGGCAAAACTGATAGAAACAACAGTAAAGAACAAAATGACCAGACACAGACAAAAAGGTCAATTTTCACAATGGAGAAAAGTAAACAGCGGGGACCTCCAAGGACCTGTACTGGGGTCTGTGCTTTTCAACATATTCACTAATGATCTGGAAAAGGGAGTGAACACTGAAGTGGCAAAGTTTGCAGGTGATAAAAAAATTATTCAAGATAGTTAAATCCAAAGGTGATTGTGAAGAGTGAGAGAGGGATCTCACAAAACTGGGTGACTGGCATCAAAATAACAGATGAAAAACAACACTTGTAAGTGCAAAGTAATGCACACTGGAAACAATAATTCTTATTATATATATAGAATGATGGGTTCTAAATTAGCTGTTACTGCTCAGTTAAGAGATCTTGGAGTCACCCTGGATAGTTCTCTGAAAACTTCAGCTCAATGCACAGCAATGGTCAAAAAGGCTAACAGAATGTTAGTTTCCACCCCTTTCCTAATAGTTCCCAAGATAGAGAATATCATAATGCCACTATATAAATCCATGGTACACCCAGACCTTGAATATTGTGTCCAGTTCTGGTTGCCCCATCTCAAAAAGGACATAGTGGAACTGGAAAAGATTCAGGAAAAGGCAACAAAGATGATCAAAGGACTAGGCTTCAGAAGGAGAGACTAAATAGATTAGGGCTGTTCAGTTTAGAAAAGATGTGACTAAGGGGGATATGACAGAGGTCTATACAATCATGAATGGTGTGGAAAAAGTGATTAAAGAAGTGTTAGTTACCCTTTCCTGTAATACACAAACCAGGGGGCATCCAATGAAATTAATAAGAAGCAGGTTTAATACAAACAAAAGGAAGTACTTTTTTACACAACACACAACTAACCTGTGGAACTCATTGCCAGAGAATGTTGTGATGGCCAGAAGTATAACTGGGTTACAAAAAGAATTAGATAGATTCATGGAGGATATGTCCATCAATGGCAATTAGCCAAGATGATCAGGGAATACAATCCTATGCTTGAGGTGATTCTAAACCTCTGACTGTCAGAAGCCAGGAGGGGAAGACAGGGGTAGATCACTCCAACTGTCCTCTCTGTACACTCCCCCGAAACTCTGGTACCGGCTGCTCTCAGAGACAGGATACAGGGCTAGCCAGACCATTGGTCTGACCCAGTATCGCAGTTCTCATGTTCTTAAGAACAATAGAAGGTATTTTAGCACAAAAAAAAAGCAGCATTTATATTTTCAATAGAGCATAATATAGCTTAAGTAACAAATGTTTTAAAGCTTTTTGTTTTGAAGACATATGCTTTCATACATATAAGAGCTAATAACTATGTTGAAAGAATATTGCTAATATTATTTGAAAACTTTTGAATCAACTTACCTCAAAGAGGTGTTGTAAAGGATTGGATTGTAGCTCTTCTTCATTGCCAAACTGTTGGAAACCAGCTCCGAGTAAACCTAGAATAAATAATTAATAAAATGGGACTTTAGAAAACAGACCAGTATGTATTATATCTTGATTAAAAGCTTCGTACAACCAAATCTGTACCTTGGCATTATAAATAATGAAAGGAAAACATGCCAAAATATTTTAAAAACATAATTGCGTCTGCCACAATAGACACAGAAAAGAAACTGATTATTCCAGTGCTCAAAAAACCGTAACAGACAAAGACTGGTATAAAAGACAGGGGTGATCCTTCTAATAAGAAGTACCTCCCAACACCACAGCTGCTGGAATTCCTAACCCTGGAATCTGCTTCAGGGATCCATCTTTCACATCAGCATTTAGCTAGAAGCTGTCCAAAATCTGAAGCCCACACACCAATCCCCTATGTCTGCTGGAAAGAAGGTGCTTCCCTATTCCTCACACCAAAGTCATCTGGCTGCCATGACTACTCCTGCACCAGCCTCTGGACCACTCCAAGAGTCTGATCTCCACTACTCTATTCACACTTTTGTTTTGAGTCTCCTTTCCCAGTGAATAGCTCCCATGCCCCACCTCTCCTGTTGCCAAAGGGAAGCAGAGTGAACTTGACCAAACTATCAGTTTCTTCAGCATTCCCAACAGTGAAAGTCGATTAGACTCTGGTCAGCTTTCACTCTGCTGCCGCTTAGGAAAAATATGAGCCACTGCACAAACACTGGGGCTTCCTGTCTACAGAATGAGGACAATGCTCATTTCTTGTTTGAAAAGTTTCCTCTGGAGCCATAAGGGCAAAAACTTAGGGCCAAGGTCAACAGTCTGCTACAGCGGCTATTCTACTGACACAAAACTGCTGCAAACCCATCTGAATCAGCCAGTTCAGTCAGATTTAGTGCTGCAAAGCAGTCATAGCATCAGTGAACTGTGTCCTTCATTTTTTTTTTATGCATTCTTCTATTCTGCAGAAGCTGATGGCATTTGTCCCCCCACTCTCTAGGGAAAGCTTCCTATTTTCCACAAGTGGTGAGTAAGAGAATGCATTTTTCAAGCCCCAGTTGATTATAACTACAAGCCTTACAATATTGCACAAAAAAAGCAGTCTTATTATTATGATTTTTTTTAAACCCATACATTAGCATTTAAATGTAACAATTTCTACCTATTGACATGAAGGGTCTGCCTGAACCCAATAAAAGCAAGAAAACAGAACTACTTAGGGTGCCCACATATTCCAGCACATGTAGCTGGGGCGGCAGAACCCAAAAGGGCATTCACTTGAGGTGTTTTCCCTACCATCACTCCAACAGTTCCACTATGGAAAGATAGCTTTAAACTACATCTAGGGTTCCACAGGATGCCTTGTGACAGCATATCCCGGTCATGCTCGCTCCCTCCCTCATCAATACCAACCACTTTAATAGTGGTCTTGAGAGACCAAGAGGCTGCAGGCATGCTGCACTGCCACAACCCTCCTTCCATGAGCACCTTCTGCTACCTGAGACTCTCAGCTAGTCTCTCTCTCTTGTGTGTAGTCACCACAGACCCTGCCGTGAATCAAACGCATGAAGATGCATGACTTGATTATTTCTTTAAATGTATTTGGTTTGGTTTTAGAATTGCCCAAACATTCATAGATTATAAGGCTAGACAGAACCACTGTGATCATCTAGTCTGACCTCCTGTATAAACACAGGCCATAGGACTTCGCTGAATTAATTCCTGTTTGAACTAGATCACCTGAGAGGCTTCACAACTGCCCACAGACAGCCTCAAAGGCTGAGAAATTCAAGTCCTTTCCTCGTCTTTAAATCAAAAGAACTTGTCCAGATGCCTCTGCAGCCATTCAGGAGAGCTGGGGTTGATTTTAAAACCATGTTCCCTCTGAGCTGTCAAGGACTCGGACTACTGGGGAGATGGTACATGTATCCCTGAAGAGGGAGAGTGTGTACCACTTTGGAATAACCTCTCCAGCTGACAAAGGAAGTACAGTAACTCCTCACTTAACGTTGTAGTTATGTTCCTGAAAAATGCAACGTTAAGTGAAACAATGTTAAGCGAATCCAGTTTTGCCATAAGATTTAATGTAAATGCGGGGGGTTAGGTTCCAAGGAAATGTTTAGGGGGCAGACAAAAGGCATTATATACTGTACAGCACTGTACTGTACTGTGGTTGGGAAGTGCCCCTGGCTTACGCCACAGCCCGCTGCAGGCAAGGATGCTAGGAAACACCTTTGTAGCAGCAGCAGCAGCTTCCCTAGAGAAGAACAGGTTCCGACTTTGCCGGGAACGCTCCAGGCCTGCCTCTTCCTGTCCCCGCTCCACTCCAGGCCCACCTCTTCCCACCCCCACTCCACTTCCTCTCCGGAGCACGCTACATTCCCTTCCCCCCCCTCCAACCCAAGTCCCAAGCACTGCCAAACAGCTGTTTGGTGCACTTCAGACTTTCTGGGAGGGAGGGGGAGGAGAAGAGATGCAGCGCTTCTCCACTCCTGCCCCTCCCTCCCAGAAAGTCCTAAGTGCTAAGTGCTGTGAGGGAGGGGGAAGCAGCAGAGAAGCCCCGCGTCTCCAGTCCTACCCCTCCCTCCCAGAAAATCCTAAGCACCGCTAAATGGCTGTTTGGCGGCACTTAGGACTTTCTGGGAGGGAGGGGGAGGAGTGGAGACACAGTGCTTCCCTGCTCCTCTCTCCGTTGGGAGGGAGGAGGAGGAGGGGGAGAAGCGGAACTTGTGCAAAGCTCCCTTGTAAAGTTGCTGCTCTTTCACAAAATCTTACAAGCAGGCAGCCAAATGACGTTATAAGGGAGCATTGCACAACTTTAAACGAGCATGTTCCCTAATTGAGCAGGGATGTAACACTGAACCAACGTTAAGCGGGACAATGTTAAATGAGGAGTTACTGTACTTCAAAAGAGTCTTGTCCAGTTCCTGTTGGAAGCACAGAGATTGCAATAGAGGCCCTAAGAGGAGTTTAAAAAGGGAAGCAAGACAATATCCTGGAAAAGAAATAAAAAAAAAGGGCTAATCCCATTTAAATTCAGTTCTATATTTTAAAAACTGCCTCTCGCCTGGGAACTTGTCCGCCAAGTTTCAGCTGGATACTCTTCAGAAGGCTAAATTATAAACTCCTTGTAAATGGTGGTTATAATAGACATGCTGACAGTTCATTAACTATAGTGGTGCTTCTGGGAAGTACCATTATAATAAAATTCCGGAGCTATAATTTTGTGAACCATGGTCACATCCTTTATAAAAGCTGTTAAATATTGGAACTGAATAGGGCAATATAAGAGAACATCTGTTTTAAAGGAGACAGTTAAAACTAGTAGTTCAAAAATATGACCTACCAGCTATACTTTAGATTGAAGGTTCCCATGTACACAATATGTTCTCCAGCTACCTTTCCTGACATCAAGATGTATGCAGCAATATATAAAATCCCTGCTATTCAATGTTCTCCGGGAGCACCATTCTGCAATCAAACTATTTACTTCTCAAGAACAGAGCAGATAAGCACAGTAGGGAAAAGCATCCTTAACCAGATTTTATTTTGCTATTTAAATATTTTTGCAGTGTCTACTTTAAGAAAAAAAATGATGAAGTCATATCAAAGGGATAAAAATAAAACATGCAACTATGAAGTTGTAGAACTGATAAATGAAATTGTTTTCAATTGTTCATTTTATTAATGTAACTTCTGTTCACCATTCACTACACTTGCCTTTACTGTAACTTCTGTTCCATATTGTAATTCAAATCCCATTTTAAAACACTCACTCCATTTTGTAAAAGCTTCCTCCAACCTTCATTTTTGCAAACCCTGCTGTAAGCTTATTAGTTTAGTTTAGATGTGTGAATGAGGTATGTATGAATGATGGAATCAACCTCCAGCCCCAGCCTGTCCTGATGACATAAAGTTCAAATACCAACGGCTGAAGACCTAGACAACAGCCCTAACCAAAGTAAGAAGCATCCACCCTAAAAAGAAAAGGACAACAGAACAACAGAAGGAAGATCAAAGCCAGGTCCAAGGCTGAAAGTCACGCCTGCAATTGATGGGTGATCAGTCTAAACCCACAGGCAGCGTGACACAGCAAGACCTATAGACTTTGAATCCAAACTAAAAGCCTATAAAAAAGAAGGGTGAGATGAGAAACTCTGGGTAACATTCTGCTGCCAACATGGAAGAACATCGATGCCTGCCCAACAGAGATCCAGCTCAGCCTTGTGCCCAGCTTTCCTGGCCAGTTAGCTGCCACAAGCTACGAACCCAAGCTGCAAAATCAAGCCATGAACTTAAGCTATCTTCAGGACTGGTAACTATGCAGCAGCTGCAGAACACCTAATATATATATATATATATATATATATATATATGAGAGAGAGAGAGAGAGAGAGTGTGTGTGTGTGTAGGTATTAGGTATAATGTGTATATATATAGGTATTAGGTATAATGTGTGTGTATAAGAATTAAGATATTAGTTATTAGTCATAAATTGTTATAATAAATGTGGCATCTTTGCCTTGTCCCCTTTAATAAGATCCTGCTAGTTTTTACTGGTCTAATATAATTGGTATAACAAAGTCAGTCTAATTATAAGGCAACTCATCACACAAGTATCCCTCATTAAATTCCACAGGGCTCAGTTTAGAGAGGCTTGGTTGCAATAACATGACAAAATGCAAAATATTCATTACTAGACTTCAAAGTGTCAGAAAATTCAATTAAGTTGTCTTGCAAAACTGTCATGTGAAAATATCCACCCATCCACGTATGGATTATGAATACACGAACATTTTTCTCATCTGTCCAAAACAAACTAAACTACCAAACAAAAAGATACTTGTCCCAAACAAGTGGACAAGTAGAATTGTTCA
This sequence comes from Gopherus flavomarginatus, assembly GCF_025201925.1. NCBI lineage: Eukaryota > Metazoa > Chordata > Testudines > Testudinidae > Gopherus > Gopherus flavomarginatus. Next base: position 149,672,159 of record NC_066620.1, on the reverse strand, counting down.
GGGCTGGCATTTAATATATGGAGATTGAACACAATGATATGCACGGGCATAGAAGTTTATTGGTATGATTTTGGGTGTTAACCGAATGCCATAAATGTACCATGACACACAATTATTTTATTTGTGCCACACATTTTAGAAAAAACAGTGGTGTCTGCTTTTTGTTTTTTAAACAACAATTTTGTTGGCACTAATTTTTTTTTAAATCCATCTGTCTTCAAAGTCTGAAAGTATTAGCTACTGTGAGTACACCCAGCCTCAGGGTAAAAGAAAGTTAGCGCTAATATCTTTTTAAAACCTCTAGAAAATGATCACAAATAGCTCTTTTGGAGGGGGTGGAAGTGAAGACGCAAAAGTATGGTGATGTTAAGGTTTGATATCTTTCAGATTGATAAGTTTAAATAAATGATGCTATTTACCACTATGAAGCTTGGAATGGATCTCAGTTCTCCTAAGATATAAAACAAATGTTTATAGCCATGGTGGCTCATGTGACATGATACATTAGGGCAGTCATTGGTGCAAGAATAAATATTTGCCCATCTTAGACTCCAGAGCAGTATAATTTTCAGTCCTTGCTTCTACAATTGTGGGGGTAAAATTGATACTGATATTACCCTCTCCTTTCTTCACGCACTTTTTAAATAGCAGCTATTTGAACATATCTCAGATGTTTGATTTTAGTAGCAGCTCTGGCAAATGGGGATTTGTAATTATCATCAACCATGCGTAGTTCTGCACATTAGCAGGCATGGGCCTAAACGGGTTTGATAAATTAAAGGCACAAAACAGAGTGCAGGAGAGGAGAGAAAATGTGCAACATGAATGCAAATTCCTGTACTGTTTCACAAAATAAGAAATTTATTCCATAGCAATGTCTACACATGTGAGGTAAATAAATTGAATACAGTGGGTTCAGTCTCCTGTAGTCCTTACACAAGCAAAACTCCCAAAGTCATGAAGGGTTTTGCATGACAAAATAATTCAATATTAGGATATAGAATCAACAGCTGTAACCATCCACTTATTGTCTATAACTTGTTTTAGCAGCATGAGCCTGTCCAATTATTAATCTTTGCTATAGTCAAATCCAGTGAGGCAGCAAGAAATTGAGGTTGTAAGCCTAAATAATGTTATTTGTGAAAGAGAAAAACAAACATACCAAACTGCATGCCCCAGTCTCCAAGGTAATTTATTCTTGTTACTTGATGTCCAAGTGCTTCTTTGAGGTTTGCTACAAAATTCCCTGGTAACCAATCAAAATTATTATTATTACTACTCAAAATGGTAAGAGTTCTCTCAGTCGTAATAATAGTTTTGTTTTGATACAATCTGCATTCCCTCCTCATTACAAATCCAATAAAATGTACTGTTCTACCAAATTTCTTGCTGAAATGAATCAGACTGTTAATTCTTTTAGGCCTTGTGGGGGGTTCAGTGCACTTGGAAGGTACTGTATATTCTTTCATTGTTATACAGAAAATAAACATAATATTTTGTGTTTATACGGTGCTCTTCAGCTGACCGTGACAAAATGCTTTTCAAGCCTCCGTGTATCCTCACAACACCTCTGTAGAATATATCAGTCCCCAACCAGATAGGCAAACAGACACAAACAAGTTACGTGATTGCCCAAGTTCACCGAGCGTGTCAGTGGCAAAGCTGAGAAAAGAACCAAAAACTCATGACTTCCAGCGCTGTGCTCGAACCACCACAGTATCTGTAAACAGGCTGCACTCCAACCCAGCTCCTAACACATTATACCCACAAGACAGGGTCCAGTCTTAACCCCTTCCTGAAGCTCTCTTTTAATGTTACTGTAATTAAAATGCAAAAAAATGCTCAACCTCATCTTTCTCCTGAGCTGGGCTGTTCTTAGGATTTTTCCTTGCTTAACTTCTGTGTCCATGCCTCTGGTTTCCCCTGCTTTAAAGGGGCTTAAACCTTTTTAGCTCCGACGCAGGAGTATAAAAGGACCCATCTGGTCTGATATCAAGGTGACTCAGCTGCAGAGCTCTGTGTCTTTCTCCTGGAATCTTTATCCTGACACCATGTTACAGCATCCAACCATAATTTTCTATTAGATTCATTTCTTCTATTCAGTTTATTTCATCCCTTTTGTGTAGACAGTGATCTATAGGATTATTTTGGGGAAGGTCCTCCCCACAGGAGATGGTGTAAGACATCTTATATCACTTAGCTAACAATTATATTGGTACAGAATGGATGGATGCAGTATTAACTCAATAGATGAAGTGCAGACAGTTATCCTTGTCAGTAAAGTAGTACTTTATACACTGATTTTGGGAAAGAGAAAAAACAACGAAGCTAAAATTTCACTTAGTAGTTTTTGTGCCATTGGAGTGTTGAGCAGCAAACTAACACACAACTATTCAGTTATGTACAGGAGTCAATGGGAGTTTTAGCCCATATATTTGAGGGCAGAACTGGGCCCACAATCACCATGACAGCAACACTGATATATTGTAGTTAACGAATTACAAACAAACCTGATGTCAGACAACTTCTAAAACAACCGGACAAACTGGAAATGAAAGTTAGCTTTATAAGGACTCAAAAAATACCAACAAAGGCTTCTATCAGTGTCTTTCTAGGATGCCATTTTAAATATCTAATTTGGGATTTCCTCATTTAATGCTCACAGTACTAAAACTAAGTAATGTGCTCATTAATAAATCTGCCGGTAACAGACTACGAGTTTTTGTTGTTTAAGCCCTTCCTTCACTGTTTAAGTGGTAGGAGGTTCTTACTAAACATAAGGTTGGCCTGACATGGCCTTTCCACTATAGGAATGAAATTCAATAGGATTTTCTATTGAACTCCATAGAAGAGATACAGAAGATTTTCTAGGCTGTAGTTAAATGTGTGCTTACCTATTATCGTGGAACGCAAATGTCCTACATGAAACTTTTTGGCAATATTGGGTGAACTGCAATAAATACCCACAGTTAACATTTGTTCACTGTACAAAACATACAACTGCCAGACCATTGTCTCCCCTAACAAACATCCAAACAGTTGCTACACTCTTCCCACGTCCTGAAAAGTGCTAAAGAAAAACAGAGTTGCCACCCTTTCCAATAAAATTCCCAGGCTGATCTAATTATGAGCTGGGATCCACATCCCAATTTTGCTCCAGAGGGCAAGGCATTAAAAAAAAAAAAAAGTGTTGCCTTCCCAATTAGTATACAACTTTCAAATACAATCCTAAGTAGATAACAAAGTACTCACACCATGCTCTGTCACTCTATAAAAATTATGCAAGTATGGATTTTTCACAACAGACCTTTACTTTTATACGATACCTCCCTTCCTAGGAGTAAATGTGATTCCATCTCAAGGTTCTCATACAAACCCCTACCCAGTATGTATGCCCTTCAGGGCATACTCCCTTTCAAATACCAACCCCAAGTAAAGGCAATCAAGTATTATTATTTGCAGGGATTAAATTCAGTCAAACCCCACCAAAGCGCTGGTAAATATTTTCAAACCAAAGCACCCCGCACACACACTCCCCGCCCCAGGTGAGAACAAGCCAAAGTGGTTTCATTTACTTCCTCATTTGTAAGTCAGAATCATTTAGGCTAATTAACCTCAGGGCATTTAAAGTTTACTTCTCCTGGACACTTTGATTTGCTTGATTATCCTTGATTTGCTAGTTCTCTTGTGCCCCCTCTGCTGGCAGGTTGTCCAGGTCGCAGCATAACGAAGATAAGGCAAATTAGTCTTTTTATAATTTTGAGCCAGATTTTCAGACTGAAGTTCATTTTTTGTGGACACAAAATTGTGCTCACAATTATTTGTGCCTGAAAAAAATACTCAGGCCAGGGTCTGAACATCCAACCCAAAATTTTAAGTAGCCAACTACTTATTTCTGACTGGATAATATCTTTGCTGTTCAGATGCCAACCTAACCAGTTGGTGGAAGATGAACAAGTGAGCAAGCAAACCAGAGTACAGCTCAAATGTCCTGAAATAAAGAGTCTTAACCAGGTATCTGTTTTCTTCAGGAACAAATAACTAGAGACACAATTTTGCACCAGTAGTTTTGTGCCTGCAGTTTAGGACATTTAGACATCCAAATGCTTGATTGTTCTTGAAAATCTTAGATGTAGGCATCAAAGTGATCTAAATTGCAGGTGCAAATAACTGTTGGTGCAGAACAGCACTCACAACAACTGAAGCTCAGTTAAAATCTAAAAAATGGAGGACAAAGGCTGAAAATTCAGCTTTAGTTTTTTCATAACAGAATTAATTAAAATGAAAAAGACTATCATCCGCCAAATTAGAACATTCTGAATGAGGGTCAAATCAAAGCTTGAACTATCACACTAAACAGTGAAGATATACTTAACAGTTCTAGGGAGGAAAAGGCCCCAAATATGATTTATGTTGTATTTGCAAATAAGCTACCCATGTACTAATGTAGTTGAATACCATACATGTAAAACTGCAGCAGTATACCTTTGTTATTAAAGAACATAAGGTATTTTATTGATTCTTGCAAAAGGACTTCACCCATGTACTCACCTAAACTCAATTACTATCTTTCTTCTGGGAAGCGTAGAGAAAAGTTCACTTTTTATTCCATATTCTGAGCCATCTTTAAATACCTGCTGCAACACAGTCTAAAAAGCAAAAAGGCTTGGAAAAGTACTTCGTTGACAGAAAAAGAGCAATTAACAAAGAATTTTTTTAATGTTTTACTAATTGCCTAAGAGCCTAATCCTGCAGCCTTTACACATGTAAGCAATCCCACTAAGGGTTATAGCTGGCTCCACACTCAGCCCCATAGCATTTTGATATGTCCGTCTGTAACAACAATTTTTGAAAACTCCAAAATTTCAGGGAATTTTCCAGGCCCCATTGATTTTGGTGAAAATCAGAAAACCAAAAAAGCCTGATATCCACTAATATCGCTATTTGTCACTCCGGTTAGAGGGCAAAGGAAGAAACTTCAGAGGTAGGGTTAGGTTAGGATTAGTGGGCCCCTGACCCCAAACATTTTGCACCACCTTCCATTTTGCATCTTTGTCCCTTGAAATTATGAGGGGTGACTAAAATACATTGGAAAACATTAAAAAATTGAGATTTTTATTTAATTCAATATATAAAAAAGGATTGTATTAGCTCAGTAAACGTATGTTTTTGTATATACTTGTCTGTAACAAAAATTTAGCATGTTGGGCTACAGATACTGGGCAAGCTTGCTGAAGGGTATATGGTACCGTAACCATATGAAATGACATATCCATGAAGAGCGAAGATTTTAACAAAGAATATGAGGATTCTGAAGAAACAGATAAAGGCCGCTAACGCAGAAACGGAATTGCTCTTCAACAGAAATATTTTATGCTCTTATAATGGCACCTACAATATTACTCACAGACTCATAGACTCTAGGACTGGAAGGGACCTCGAGAGGTCATCGAGTCCAGTCCCCTGCCCTCATGGCAGGACCAAATACTGTCTAGACCATCCCAGAGAGACATTTATCTAGCCTACTCTTAAATATCTCCAGAGATGGAGATTCTACAACCTCCCTAGGCAATTTATTCCAGTGTTTAACTACCCTGACAGTTAGGAACTTTTTCCTAATGTCCAACTTAAATCTCCCTTGCTGCAGTTTAAGCCCATTGCTTCTTGTTCTATCATTGGAGGCTAAGGTGAACAAGTTTTCTCCCTCCTCTTGATGACACCCTTTTAGATACCTGAAAACTGCTATCACGTCCCCTCTCAGTCTTCTCTTTTCCAAACTAAACAAACCCAATTCCTTCAGCCTTCCTTCATAGGTCATGTTCTCAAGACCTTTAATCATTCTTGTTGCTCTTCTCTGGACCCTCTCCAATTTCTCCACATCTTTCTTGAAATGCGGTGCCCAGAACTGGACACAATACTCCAGTTGAGGCCTAACCAGCGCAGAGTAAAGCGGAAGAATGACTTCTCGTGTCTTGTTTACAACACACCTGTTAATGCATCCCAGAATCATGTTTGCTTTTTTTGCAACAGTATCACACTGTTGACTCATATTAAGCTTGTGGTCCACTATGACCCCTAGATCTCTTTCTGCCATACTCCTTCCTAGACAGTCTCTTCCCATTCTGTATGTGTGAAACTGATTGTTCCTTCCTAAGTGGAGCACTTTGCATTTATCTTTATTGAACTTCATCCTGTTTACCTCAGACCATTTCTCCAATTTGTCCAGATCATTTTGAATTTTGACCCTGTCCTCCAAATCAGTTGCAATCCCTCCCAGTTTGGTATCGTCCGCAAACTTAATAAGCGTACTTTCTATGCCAACATCTAAATCGTTGATGAAGATATTGAACAGAACCGGTCCCAAAACAGACCCCTGCGGAACCCCACTTATTATACCTTTCCAGCAGGATTGGGAGCCATTAACAACTACTCTCTGAGTACGGTTATCCAGCCAGTTATGCACTCACCTTATAGTAGCCCCATCTAAATTGTACTTTCTTAGCTTATCTATAAGAATATCATGAGAGACTGTATCAAATGCCTTACTAAAGTCTAGGTATATCACATCCACCGCTTCTCCCTTAACCACAAGGCTCGTTATCCTATCAAAGAATGTTATCAGATTAGTTTGACACGATTTGTTCTTTACAAATCCATGCTGGCTATTCCCTATCACCTTACCACCTTCCAAGTGTTTGCAGATGATTTCTTTGATTACCTGCTCCATTATCTTCCCTGGCACAGAAGTTAAACTAACTGGTCTGTAGTTTCCTGGGTTGTTTTTATTTCCCTTTTTATAGATGGGCACTATATTTGCCCCCTTCCAGTCTTCTGGAATCTCCCCCGTCTCCCATGATTTCCCAAAGATAATAGCTAGAGGCTCAGATACCTCTTCCATTAACTCCTTGAGTATTCTAGGATGCATTTCATCAGGCCCTGGTGACTTGCAGGCATCTAACTTTTCTAAGTGATTTTTTACTTGCTCTTTCCTTATTTTCTCTTCTAAACCTACCCTCTTCCCATAAGCATTCACTATACTAGACATTCCTTCAGACTTCTCAGTGAAGACCGAAACAAAGAAGTCATTAAGCATCTCTGCCATTTCCAAGTCTCCCGTTACTGTTTCCCCCTCCTCATTGAGCAGTGGGCCTACCCTGTCCTTAGTCTTCCTCTTGCTTCTAATGTATTGATAAAAAGTCTTCTTGTTTCCCTTTATTCCCATAGCTAGTTTGAGTTCATTATACTATAGTATCAGGGCCCATCCCATTAGATAACCAAAATTACAATAGGCCAATGGTCTCATTTTCCTGTCCCCTACTTAAAGGGATTTGGGTCTATGTTTTTCCCCCCACATTTCCTTCTCCATCTCTTTACCACACTCCTCCTCTCTTCCTCATAACCTGAGTGGGGCACAATTATGCCCTAATTCTGCACTGAGTCTGGCAAAGCTCACACTGAAGTCAAGCAGTCAGTGGGCATTGTGCATGAATAAGGAGTGCTAAACAGTGCCCAAAGAGAGGAAACTTTTGATTTAACTGACAATCTGACCAAATCCTGCCCATTAATCAGCTCTGAAAGAAGAGCCAATAAAAATTTGATAGAACAGTCACACTAAATTCACACATTGTTAAGGTAGATTATACACAACCAGTTTAAAAGTAAATGATAATTTTATGGCATTTGTAACTATGTTAATGTTTTTCATAGGATAAGGTAGGAAATAAAAAAGGATCTAATCAGTAGAAGTGCACATAGCACTAATAGCTAAGAAGCAGACTGAATGAGAGTATTCTTAATTTCTGTTACATACAAATTGATGACCACAACGTAAAAGTATTCAGCAAAAGTCTTTACAGGAAAAGGCAACTTCTTGGGCTTCACCAATATAGATGAGAATTTTCATTTCCCCAGGACACAGGCAATCAGTTTTCCAAGACAACCACCTGTCAAATCCACTGCTCAGTCTCTGGTTTAGATTTTCAGAACTATATGGTGCACCTAGCTCTATGAACTAGCTGAGCAACCAACCGACAAAAGGACTTTTGAGTTTAGCTGTACCAACCATCCACCTATCTCCCTAAGGATCTTAAAACAAGGACCCAGAAATCAGTCTACTTTGGGATAATACTACCAATGATGAAGGTGAGTGGCCAACTACCCTCCAGCAAGTTATTGATTTAACATTTAAGCTGTCTTTTCCAATTAGCAACCAGTCTTTGAAGAAGAGACACTCCTGTTTTGTAATAAACCATAATACAGTAAAATCTAAAGAGCAAAAATTACAACTGTAGATGTCTTTATAAAATAGTATTTTCCACCTCTAGCAAAGGTCTTGGAGCACAAGAACCAAGATTAAATATTTGACTTGCACACTTTAGGACCTGACCCTAATTTAGCCTTTAAAAGGAACAGAGGAAGAAGAAAAGTAAGAATTATCAAGCCGTGTCAGAAAAACTACTTCCTTATATTTTTAAGAAGAGATCTTTGTGAACCTGATTCCAAATTCTCAGCATGCATAATAAAAGATAGCTGTTTAGTCAATCCTTAGAGACAGGGAATATATGATTTTCAAACAGAAACAATGAATGTTTTGAATGTAAAGTTCTACACTAAGACTACAGTAGATGTTTTTCATTTCTATGTAGAGTGGCTAATTTTGTCATTATTGTTAATATTTTGCATGTATTAAAACACTTACCTTTGCTAATAATTCCCTATTTATTGTGAAGTTCACTGTTCCTGGACCAGTGCTGATTTCACTCACTACTGTATCACATTTTAGCTAAAAAAGACACACAAACAGGTGAATAAATCATTTTCTTCATTAGACATGCAATATTATATTGGATAGAATCATTTAGGATGGAAGGGATGTACTGTGTGCCACTAATAAATCCATCTCCTCATAGAAAGGTAGACTTGCGTTCATTATTTCCAAACCATCTCCATCATACTCCACCGCAGCAAGAGGCAGAAACAGAGTCAACGGAGTGGCGGCAGTTGACCCCGCGGCCACTGGGAGCTGCGGGCAGCTGTGCCTATGGACGGCCCGTGTAAACAAACTGTCTCGCGGCCAACTAGTGGATTACCCTGATGGGCTGCAGGTTGCCCACCACTGATATAGCCTCATCTGCAATGTCCAAAACTAGTTGCCTCATCTCAAAAAGGATATTGCAGAACTAGAGGGGTTCAGAGAATAGTAATATGAACAATCAGAGGCCTGGAAAAGCTTTCTTATGAAGAGAGATTGAAAAGACTGGGCTGTGGCTATCAAGACCATTCAGATTTATTAAAATTAATGCAAAATTTTTTTGGAAGGGATATTATATCATGCTTCAGGATTTAAGCCAGTCTCTGACTATTAGAGATCAGGATGAGATATAATATAGGGGGCAGATTATTCCACATCTGCCTTCTGAAGGAGTCTTCCATTTTCCCTGTATGCATCTTGTACTGGCCTCTTTCAGAAATCATGGAGGTACCATCTGGGCCTAGAGATTTATTGCATTTTAAATCATCTAACTGCTCCAACTGCTCTTCTTCTGTCACCTCAACCTCTGAGAGCACCCCATCTTTATTACCAGAAAAGATTCAGTGTAGGGATCTCCACAACATCTCAGAAATGAAGACTGATGCAGAGAAATTATTTAGCTTTTCAGCAACGTCTTTACCTTCCTTATTTCTCTTTAACAGTTACTGATCCAGCAGACCCACTGATTCTTTTGCAGTCTTCCTGCTTCTGATGTATTTAAAGTATCTTGTTGTTTGTTTGGCACCTTTAGATATCTACTTTTTGAAATTAATTTTGTCCCTTCTAATTTCTTACTATCTTACTACATCCCTCCTTAATTCATGCTCCTGTTTTCTGGCTTCACTAGGATCAGACTTCCAGATTTTGAAGGCTTTCTGGATGGTTCAAATAGCCTCTCAAACCTTACCATTTAGCCATACTGTTTACTCCTTGCCATTCAGGTTCTATTTTGGCAGCATTCATGCCTTGTGAGGGTCTATTTTTTTTAGAGGAGCAACCATGCCATCTCTAATTTACTTCCTTTATTTTTCATAGGGCCTTTTTGCCAAGCCTCCTCATCTAATTGAAATCTCCCTTTCTATAGTGTCATTGTGTCACCTGTGTGGTGCTTTACTTTCCCCTTGGATGTTGAACCTTACTGTATTGCGATCATTCTTACTTAATAGCACAGCTACCTTCATTTTTTCCATTAACTCGTGTTACTTAAAACTTTATCAAGAATAACCTCTTGTGTGCTCTAGAACTAGCTGTTCTAAGAAGTGTTCCAAAGAATCAAGAAATTGTTTCTCTGAACTTTATCCTACTGTGCCAATTAACATGTGGGCAGCTGACGTCTCCCACTAGTCTCATTTTGTTAGATTCTACTTGCCTCTTTGGTGTGTCTCAAGTTTGTGGGCTCAATTTCTTATTCCTGATCTTGAGACCAGTTGTACAGGGCTACTAATATATTTATATTTTTACAGCTTAGGAATTATATCAATAGAGATTCAATTGCATGGTCCTCCTAGTTCAGCATTTCTTATCTCACTATAATCTATGGAATACTTGAGACACAGCTTTATTCTCCCACTTCTTTGGCCCAGCCTATCCTTCCTGCATAGTTTGTAACCAGGTATTACAGTGCCTCTAATGGTTTTTGTCATTCCACCACTTCCCCATAATACCTATTATATCAAGAACCTTGTTGACTGCAAGGCAGTTTATTTCACCAATTTCTGCTTCTAAACTTTTTCCATTTGTATACATTTATAGTCTTGATGAGGTGCCTGTTTTTATCTAATCCCTTATTTTGACACTCTGCTGATTTTATAGAACGTATATCTCGGTGTTCTAATCCCATCTCTGTTCCAGTTCAGTTGTAATTTGCCTTCTACCCTTCTTAGATATACAGATACTTAAGTGTGCTTTTAAGCTGCCTTAAAACCATTTTAGCTGGCCACTGGAGGATTCTCCATGCATAGAGGTATTCTTAGGTGGTGTACAGCAGTGGTATTGGCTCCCACCAATCTTTTGTTGGCTACCAGTGTAGGAGATTGGGTGTACTCCTTTATACTCAGCTGATCCCTGTCGCAACCCTAAACCTATGCTCAAACATAGTGTCTGCATGGCCAATTGTCGGTCAAGGGGTCACATTGGTGCCATGTGCAACACCGTAGTGCTGTGTGCTACACTATGGTACGGTGTGCAACATTAAAGTGCCGTGTGCCTATTCTCGAACCTTCTGTCTGGTCAATTGTGGGTCAAGTTAGTGCCATGTGCAAAAGAGTAGGGTGTTGTGTGCAAAAAAGTAGTGTGCCGGGTGCAGATCCTGTTTACATAGAGGGCACCAGCTTGGAACCTGGAAGGCGAAGGAGCTAGGGACCAATCAGATGCTGACACGAGTAAGAGCCTTCAAATAAAACTATGTCTCGCGCCAAAAATGGCAGGAGTATCTGCATGTTAGCTGAAAGGCCTGATTACCCTTTCAGCCAGGGTCTCCTCCGGATTTTGCCGGCTCGTGTTGTGTCGTTTCATTTTGTTTTTTGGATTATTTCCCACCAATTCGTCATGCTCTTGGTGTCTGTACTGCTGGACAGCTGCGCTTGGAGTGTGGTACGTGCAATTTAATTTCTATAAATACTCTGTTTGCTTAGCCTCTTCCCTTTTTTCCCTTCCCTTACTTGGTGCAAAGTTGTGTATACAGTATATGAGAGCCAAATTGTATTAATTGCTATTGTGGTTGGTGGGTGTATTTTACAATATTCGGTTAATGAGTGTACAGTTTACTTAGTTTTGTGTATCTGCTCTGGTTTTTAGTGAGTAGTTGATCATAGATCGTTTGGTTTCTTGTTGTTGGATGTAAATAGACTGTTTCAAGTTGGGTATGGTTTTATTCTGATAGTATTCCTAGTTGATAGATTACCCTTCCCTGGCCCAAGTTGTATCTTATCCCCGTTAATAAACAGCCACGTGTTTGAAATTTCAATCTGTCATGTTTTGATTTTCCTCTCTCACTCAAATACTTACTCGAACCTGCATTAGTCTCGTACAATCCCCAGCTACCAGAATAGTCTCCTGAGGCTACAAGCAATCAGTGTCAATCAGAACAGGTTTTAGGACTTTGTTTCTTCATCTATGAGCTACACAAAGCACTCCTGGGCCACAGTACCTGTTACATCTTCCCTCAATCATCTCATCTCTTTCCCAGATCTTGTCACTTTTCCTCAGAGTCTCACTAGCCAAACTTCTTGTTTTTGCTGCTTTTCTCTGAACTCCCTCCAGTCTGTTGGAAGTCTAGTGTCAAAACTGAATACAGTATCCCAATAAGGCCTGGCCAACACTCAATCGTTACTTCAGTTGTTTTTACATGTGACACTCCTCTGTCAGTATAACTCATTCTTAGTATTTACTTGTTTTGCCATAAAACTGCACAGGCAACACATTCAATCTTGCACAACAACATCCTTCTATAATATTTACACACAGCTTTTTATGTGGGTATTATGCATATTAGTTTACATTCACCTTTAGTGAATCTCCCTTTTTTATGGTAATCCTTTCTTCCAGTATATTAAGATCATATCCTATTATAATTCTATTTGCCCAAGTATTTGTGATACTTATCAGCTTTGTATCATTTACAGATTTGACATATTCTTCTTAATGGTTTAGAGGCTATTAAATAGTATGGACTCAGAATGGACTCTGTATACACTTTAGACATCACCTCTCAATGTCACAGTGAACAATTAATTACTCCCAAGTTATTTTTGTTTTAAATCAAACGGTGACATCATTTTATAGTACTCTTATCTAACCCTGTTTCTCTAATTTACCATGAAGAGGTCATGTTCAATTGGGTCAAATGGCTGCTGTTATGTTACACTCACTCAAATGGGTGCAACTGTCACTGGAATCAGTAGAAGCTGTTTGCGTGTGAGTACCATTTTCTCTAAGGAATTTGCTACATTTCCTTTAATCTAATAAGCTTGTTATTGTATCAAATAAAGAAGCTTATTGTGCCAGAGTACCTTCTCTGCTAGCCTCTGAGTTTGAAGCTGAAGATCTGGCTTTGAACGATCACTAGACTTGTCCTCTATCACAGAACCCACAAAGAGCTGGAAATCAGCAACTGGCCTAGAGAAAGACATAAAATATTGAGATTGGGTAAAACACAGTTTGCTGTTACTAAAATCTATTGAATTTACTAAATGTTAATAGTCCATTTTAGAATGGAATTATTCCATTTCAGCATTCACTCAAAGCCTTCATGTCAAACAACAAAAAGCATCAAACATATTTTGCCTGTTCCCAATATCCTTTGAGAAGAACCACAAGAGAACATCACAATTTCATCTGAGTAATAATGGAACTTTTAGCAGATATTTTTCCAATAACCACTTGTTAATTTCAGTAACTGCTAAAAAGGAGTATCAGTACTTATTAGACAGCCCAGTGAAAAGGTAAATGATATTGGAGACAATTGTCGACTAGTGTGAGTAACCTACACAAGCATAAAGAGCATGAGGCTTTTCCTGTTCAATTTAAAGGAGAAAAGGCAAAACTGAACAATTTATGATATCTGAAAGATACTGGCTAAGGAAGAAATATTCAATAATGCAATCACACAGCCTGTGGAAAAATACTACTTCCCTAAAACCATTCAGAATGTCTGTAATCTTCAGTGGTATTCAAAAGCCAAATCTAATAAGCAAACAATATTTCACAAGTGTATAGTGGGCACATTGCCTGTGTGACATAGACTGCCAGACTTGAGGAAATTAGCTAGATTCCCAATGATATCATAGGATGGAAAATGCAGTTGTGTTAGCATTTTTCGATCATCTCACGCTAGTGGGGTATAAAAAGTAGCAAAGACTACTTACAGAACAGCTGAAGTATAGGTGGAATTAGTCGGTGAGCTAGTTTAAAGGAATCCTTTTTCCTTTGCCAGGCAAACTGTCTTGAGCACAGGTTAAGGGAATGGTAGTAGACTCTCCCATCCCAACTGCTGTGCTGTATGCCATGTGCTCGTAGCGGCTCCATTTTGGTGATGCTGTTTTTATTTAGGGCCTGATTCTATAAACATTATCACAGTAAGGCTCTGATCCAGCAAAATACTTAAACATATAATTAAGTTTAAGCATGTGAATAGTCCTATTGACATCAATAAGACTACTCGCTTCTATGCCAGATAGTAGGCATTTGTAGGATAAAGAAAGAATTCTAGGATTCTTCTAGATTGATACTATTGAACATGTGTCTAGCTATAGAAAGGCCCAACCTACTGTGATGCATGCATAAATGTGCAATTAACATTTTTTCATTTCCCCTTAATTACTATATTCACCTTGTACACGATTTGAGGGCATAACACCTTATATTAAGAATTCTTTCATTTGTAATAAAATCCAATTTACTTTTTGCATCTATCAGACAGGAGAATGAAAATCTATATGAATGTTACTTTTATTTCTAATCAGTTTAACTTTCAGATTTTTAGTGCTGTAATATTTGCATTTCAGGCATTGCAATGGGATATTTATTTCAATTGAATTTTTAAGTATCAGAAGTGATTCTGTTGGTTTTGAGATTTCATAAAAACTTGTTTTTAAAAAAATTAAATGGTGAGCCAGATTTAAGTTAAATGTTCCTCTAAAATTGACTGGGATTTAAATATGAATTATAATCTTCATCTTAGCCAATTCTGTTTGATTTTCTCTATTCATATTTTCCTAAAAGCTCACTGAGATCCTACAGTATTAAGCACCACATACAAAAAATATTTTATTAGAACATAAAATGTAAACACTTTACCGTTTTTTGGAGACAGGAACGGCAGATATTGAATTTATCAAATTTTCTGCTGGCAGGTTCAAAGCTCTTGAAAGCTAGATTTGAAACAGATCAAAACTATAATAAGAAAGATTTTCAGTGAAGTTATTCCCTGTTTAGGCTCCAATGCGGATGAGACATACATTTTTATAAATTTATTACCATCCAGACTGGTGGCAAAAATGTTAGCTGAAGCTATTTTAAGGTCAGTTTTTAAAAATGTGTTACAAACACAGCCAATCAAAAAACATAAAGGGTGCTTTAGAGAAAGCAGTACTAATCAAAACTTGCAGCTCTAAACCCCTTTTATTTGTAGAAGGAAGACTGCAGAGATCTGTTTATTGGAATGAAAAAGATACATTTTATTTTAATATAAACTATTTATTGCCTGGAAGATGAATGATAATCAATTGCTGACCCATCTTAAGATATTTTTCATGAGGGTAACTGAATAAGTGGTACCTTCTGTCATACTGGGTTATATTTTTGCCCTAGTGGAAGCAGGTGCAATTCTAATGAAGTCAGTGGAGCTGCATCTACTAAGGATGAACTTAGCCCATGGTGTGAAGTTCCCTGCAAAAAACATGCCAACGAACAGTGGCTCAGAAAAGCAGCAGACACAATTTGGAAAGCTAATTCATTAGAAAAATCAGATTCCATTTGTGGAAAAAAAAATCATAAAAATACAGAATATTCTTGTGACTACAATTTTTATTTGTTGGTAATAATCATTTAACAACGTTAAACGAAAAAAAACCCCCTTCAGTTTGCCTCAAACTGAAATATGATGAGCAAAACTGACAGAACACTCAAATTTACCCCGGATCAATAAGAAAACATTACATTGGAAAAAAGAAGAGATGAATAAGGCACTTCAATGTTAGGAATAAAATTTAAAAATCTAACCTCCAGTTCCCTGGTCTAGCCAATGAAATGCAGCTCAGAGGCAGTAACAGAGTCTGAGAGATTAATGTTAACACTTTAAAAGCCTTTGGGAAATCAGGGGAGAGTAGATTTTATTTTTAAAGCCCTAAATGGACCACTCCAACCTTTCTCACTGTTCTTGTTCCTTTCTCTCTCTATTCTGTTGCCTGCTAATTCTGCTTTTTTAACATCAGCCTGTTTTCTCTTCTCACACAAAAACCAGAGCTTTGTCTCCTGCTGTTCTGAGAAGCCTTCCAATATCTTATCAACTTTGCATCTCTTTACAATCTCAAATTAAATCATGTGCTTGAGTTATACTTTTGAAATCTGGTACATTACTTCTTCACTGTAATTACAGAGAAAAAAAAGATGGGAGCCAACATTCTTTATCAGATATCACGAAAAAGTCATCAGTCTAATAGCCACTTCCTCCTAAAGGGTGGGTGGCTGTCTTCTAACAAATATGAACTGTTCTGTTATACTATATTGTATCATCTTGAACACTATGGCAGTGCAAGATACTGTATTTATGGTATTATATAAACGTAGTGCTTGAAAAATTCACTCAACACTTACTAGCCTGAAAACTGAATGCGCTAGCCAAGGTGAAAAATCCATGTCACCATGTCCCTGAGACAACACTCTCTGCAAATTAAAGGATTAAACAGTTTACTGTTCACTTGCTATATTTAATTTTAACACATCAACTCTTTAAAAGCAACTTTCTAAGGGATTCTCTACATGGGGAATTATTCCAGAATAACTATTCCTGAACCAATTCCAAAATGGATTAAGATGACTTGAAATAAGGTACTTTCATTCTGGAATAAGTGTGTCCACATGTGGAGTTAATGAGAAATAGTTAATCCACTTTAAATTCCACCCCCCTGCCTTACTTCGCATTAGCTTTCATATGTAGACAAGCACTAACTGAGTTTTGCTTTTGTTTCATATTTTCCTTTCCTGGCATCACTCCAATGTCCCCTCTCTTCTTTCCTACAATATATTTTCCTGTGTTGTTTACAGTGGCTTTTCCTTTCTTTCTTTCTCGCTCTTTCTATTCTTTGAAAGCTCTAATTCTTCTTCCTAATTTATCTACTCAATCTTCCTCACACCCTAGACTACCCACACCTTCCCTAACATGAGAACATAAGGACTCATACATGGGACTTAAAAGCTACCACATACTTAACTGCCAGGGACTAGACCGAAGGACTTAAGTAAAATGAGGGGCCACACCACCCAGGGACACCACCCAGAAAAGAAGCCATCACTATCTGGACTCCTACCATGATGACAAGGATCCATCATGGTAGGAGCTCAGGGGCTCCTTTTACTATAGCCTCCTTCATATGACCTGGATCTGTTACAAAGTCACATGTCAAATGATAGTGGACAACATTAGGGTTGCTAATTTTGGTCAGATATATTCCCAGAGGTTTCATCACATGATGTAATCTTTAATTAGAGGCTAATCTTTAATTCCTGGAGACTCCCTGGGCAATCCTGGAAGTTTGATAACCCTCAACAGCATCCTCCGCTTTAACTGGTTATGATTCCTTTTTTTTAATTAAATGACAATAAAACATGATACCAACCAAAACTGATCACCACAAATTATTCTGTCTCTGAATAACAATGGTCTTCTAATCACAAAGCCACTTCTTGTTCTCAGTGCAGTTTCTTCTTCAGTGGCTAACTCAGTTGCAAAGGAAGAGCTTCCACCTGGAACCGTATTTGCTGTCCTTAGTGGTTTTCAATACCAGTGATTAGGTGGGCATGTGTTACTTTTGTCAGCAGCATTCCAGATGTCCTGGTTTTCTTTATAGGTCTTCAATTCCCATTTTAGAACTGATTCTCATACATAGTTTCAGATATGACCTCAGTGCAGCTAATAAAACTCTTACAGTGAGTGGATGGTCAGAAGGTGAAGCATGAAGTAGAACCAGTCTATCTAGGTGTGACCTTAGACCACACATTGAGTTACCATGCCCACCTGAAGAAGACAGCAACTAAAGTTAAGACGCGCAACAATCTTCTTAGCAAACTGGCAGGTTTATCATGGGGTGCTCGTGCTCCAACTTTGCAGATGCCAGCTCTTCCCAACTTGTATTCGGTGGTGGAGTACTACGCACCAGTTTGGAGTCGATTGTCACACACCAAACTGGTGGAAACGCAGTTACTTGCCACCATGAGTATCATCTCCAGCACCCTGAGTCCGACCCCACTCCCATAGCTCCCAGTTCTGAGCAATATTGCTCCTCCTCATATCAGATGAAAGGTTGCCACTGGCAAGTTACTGGAGAAAGTATGCACCAACTCAAACCTACTGCTGCACAATGACCTTTTTAAACCACCAGCTGCACATCTGCCATCACATCGCCCATTATGGTCTCATCCGCCACGCCAGGATGTTAGGGCGGAAACACTCTGGCGAGAGGAATGGATATCTGTTACAATCCCCAACCAGTCCCTTGTCACCGACTCCACAATTTGCCCACCTGGTTCTGACCCGCCCCGTTGCCAATGGTCCCCATTGAACAGGTTCCAGACTGGGCAAGGTCTCTGTGCAGCCAATCAGTATTGCTGGGGTCTTTGTGACAGCCCTTTCTGCAACTGTGGTGCAACACAGACGATGATGCACATTATCGATGAATGCCTGCTGACTAGGTTCAGCAGTGGCCTAGAACTGCATCATGCCACTGAAGATGTCATCACTTGGCTAGCCAACTATGCACTCGCTAAATAAAGGTAAGTGGATGCCAACCTCTGTCGTTACAAAGGCTAAGTCTACAGCACATGCCACTGGTGCCACCATGTAAGGTACGTGTAATGACACACCACAGTGACAAGCTGCGCAGCTATACACATCAGTGAAATACTCTGGGGGAGCTGCCTGTTGGAATTATTATTATTAAGGCTACATTTTAGTCATGGGTATTTTTAGTAAAAGTCATGGACAGGTCAAGAGCAGTAAACAAACATTTAAAGCTTGTGACCTGTCCATGACTTGTACTATATACCCCTGACTAAACCTTGGGGAAGGGGGCGGACAGGAGTGCTGCATGGGCGGGGGGGAAGGGAAGGCCGGGGGGCACTGCAGGTGCTCAGTGAGGTGGGCGGGGGGGGCAGGCAGCGGCACGCAACCTGGGACCCCCCCTTGTGTTGACGGGTCTGTGTTTGGGGCTGGCAGGCTCCCTACTCGGCTCCACGGCCTCCCAGAAGCAACAATATCCCTCAGCTCCTAGGCAGAGGCACGGTCATGCAGCCCTGCGTGCTGCCTCCTCCCCAAGTGCCGGCTCCACAGCTCCCATTGGCTGCGGTTCCTGGCCAATGGTGCTGGGGGGGAGGGGGGTCTGAGACTGCCTCAGCACCAGCCGGTGCAACTAACCCGAGGGCTTCCCAAGCCACTCAGGCAGCCCCAGGCCAGCCACATCGGCAACTACAGAAGTCACAGAAAGTGACTTGCGTGACAAACTCACAGCCTTAATTATTAATAATACAAGGTATCACCACAATATCAATATAACCATAAATACCTTTATTAAATTCCAAGGCTGAATGGTATTTATCCAAACGTGCTTTAAATGCCTAAGTAATAATTACAACCATACAGTAGCATGAAGTTATAAGCATTAATCAGCTGCTTACAACAGGACTGGACCTAGGACGCTCAAACCCATGTTGGTTGGCTCCAACTGAACAGCAGGTACTAGCAAGGAACTTTGAAGACTTTACCCTTTTATACCTTACAATTGGAACATATATCAAGTATCAGAGGGGTAGCCGTGTTAGTCTGGATCTGTAAAAGCAGCAAAGAATCCTGTGGCACCTTATAGACTAACAGATGTTTTGGAGCATGAGCTTTCGTGGGTGAATACCCACTTCTTCAGATGCATGTGGTGGAAATTTCCAGGGGCAGTATATATATGCTAGCAAGCAAGCTAGAGATAACGAGGTCAGTTCAATCAGGGAGGATGAGGCCCTGTTCTAGCAGTTGAGGTGTGAAAACCAAGAGAGGAGAAACTGGTTCTGTAGTTGGCAAGCCATTCACATGGAACATACATGACTATGGTCACTGCTTCTTGAATTCCTTTCTTTGTTAAAATCAGTTAGAACCATCTTGAGAATTGGGGCTTTTTTTCCAAAGAGTTTTCTCCTATCTTATCAGTTACCTTTCAGGTCATTTTTCCAATGAAGCCACATTCCAAGCCCAGTATTATCAATTAAGCAAAGCACCTTCCAAGGCCATCCCACGACTGCTAAACACCGGCATTTTACATAAACTGCAAAGCATATATATTATTTACCCAAACTTATTAAACCTTTTATATACCTTTCTAACCCTATACTGCTGGAACCATTCTGTGCTGCTGGAGTCTTTCACAGTAGCAGAGAAAGGCTCTGGCAGCCTGCTGGGGCTACTTTTCCTTCTGCCAGAGCCTTCCTCTGCTACTGTGAAAGACTCCAGCAGCGGGACAATACACTGCTAAAAAATAGCAGTGTAGATGAGGGAGGCACTGCTTGGGCATGTAGAGTTGTATTGGGATTCAAACCCTAAGGGTGCCGGTGTGTCTTTACTCACCTAAGCAGTGCCTCACCATTTAACATTGCTATTTATACTGGCAAGTGGGAGTATGCAGTATATATACCCTACACACTGCTGTAAGAAGAGTGCGGTTTATATGTACCCTCAGTGTACTAGTAACTGAAAGCCTATACTGATACATGGGTGTAATTAGTAAAGTCATGTGTCTAAAAAGCCAGAAATGTCTGAGAACTTTCACACTGGACAGTAACAGACCACAAATTCCAACCGTGGTTGAACCTGGTGATATTTCTAAACAAAAGGCTCTCGAGTATGCTTGCAATTGTTTCCATTGCTTCACACTGACTGTTCAGATACTTCAGGTTTTAGAGTGACAGTCCTGGAATCTTACACATGATACATTTGAAGGTTCATCCCCACTCCTCAGTCTAGTGAAAGAAAGGAGGCGTCTGTGTGTTCACTACTCTCATCCTGGCCACAGCACACATTGGAACAACATAAAACCTGACCTGATGCTTGACAATTTCACTTCTGCCCCTAGGGTTCTGAATAGCAGTGTATCTGATCAGTCTCAGGACTTTGTCTATGTGAAAAAAAAATAATACCAGTTTAACTGAAACTGGTGCAAACACCTAATAGATGCTCTTATTTTGGTTTAAGAGCATCTTTTCAAGGTTTAGATTAAACAGATTCCTTTAATCCGTTTAAAATAAACTGAAATATTGGATAATGGACTCTTCAGCCTCGAAGACTGGCTGGAAGTTGAAGCTTGACAAATTCAGCATGGAAATAAGGTACAAATTTTTAACAGTGAGGTGAGGGTAAGTAACCAATGCATCAATTTACCAAGGTTGGCCGGGGCATTTTCCATCACCACCCATTTCCAGAGCAAGACAGGCTGTTTTGCTAAAAGGAGAGGCTGGAGTTCCAGAGCAATGAACCCAGAGAAGTTGTGTGGTCGGTGCTAAGCAGGGGGTGGGACAGAAGATCATAGAATCATAGAATATCAGAGTTGGAAGGGACCTCAGGAGGTCATCTAGTCCAACCCTCTGCTCAAAGCAGGATCAATCCCCAACTAAATCATCCCAGCCAGGGCTTTGTCATGCCTGACCTTAAAAACCTCTAAGGAAGGAGATTACACGACCTCCCTAGGTAACCCATTCCAGTGCTTCACCACCCTCCTATTGGAAATTTTTTTTCCTAATATCCAACCTAAACCTCTCTCACTGCAACTTGAGACCATTACTCCTTGTTCTGTCATCTGGTACCACAGAGCAGTCTAGATCCATCCTCTTTGGAACTTCCTTTCAAGTAGCTGAAAGTAGCTATCAAATCCCCCCTCGTTCGTCTCTTCTGCAGGCTAAACAATCCCAGTTCTCTCAGTCTCTCCTCATAAGTCATGTGCTCCAGCCCCCTACTCATTTCTGTTGCCCTTCGCTGGACTGTTTCCAATTTTACCACATCCTTTTTGTAGTGTGGGGCCCAAAACTGGACACAATACTCCAGATGAGGCCTCACCAATGTCAAATAGAGGGGAATGATCACGTCCCTCGATCTGCTGGCAATGACCCTACTTATACATCCCAAAATGCCATTAGCCTTCTTGACAACAAGGGCACACTGTCGACTCATATTCAGCTTCTCATCCACTGTAACCCCTCGGTCCTTTTCTGCAGAACTGCTACCTAGCCATTTGGTCCCCAGTCTGTAGCAGTGCATGGGATTCTCCTATCTCTGCACTTGTCCTTGTTGAACCTCATCAGATTTCTTTTGGCCCAATCCTCTAATTTGCCTAGGTCCCTCTGTATCCTATCCCTACCCTTCAGCGTATCTACCATTCCTCCCAGTTTAGTGTCATCTGCAAATTTGCTGAGGGTGCAGTCCACGACATCCTCCCCATCATTAATGAAGATATTGAACAAAACCGGCCCCAGGACTGACCCTTGGGGCACTCCGCTTGATATCAGCTGCCAACTAGACATGGAGCCACTGATCACTACCCGTTGAGCCCAACAATTCAGCCAGCTTTCTAGCCACCTTATAGTCCATTCATCCAGCCCATACTTCTTTAACTTGCTGGCAAGAATACTGTGGGAGACCGTATCAAAAGCTTTGCTAAAGTCAAGGAATAACACATTCACTGCTTTCCCCTCATCCACAGACCCAGTTATCTCCTCATAGAAGGCAATTAGGTTAGTCAGGCATGACTTGCCCTTGGCGAATCCGTGCTGACTGTTCCTGATCACTTTCCTCTCCTCTAAGTGCTTGGAATTGATTCCTTGAGGCCCTGCTCCATGATTTTGCCAGGGACTGAGGTGAGGCTGACTGGCCTGTAGTTCCCTGGATCCTCCTTCTTCCCTTTTTTAAAGATGGGCACTACATTAGCCTTTTTCCAGCCACACTGGTCCCATCTAGGTTTATCATCAACCATACGTGCCTGGTTCAAACCGGACTCTGAGTGTCCACACAGCTTCTTGCGCCAGTTTAACTCCCCGGACTTGCCACCATCACACCGTGCACGGCCCCGGCCCCGGCCCCAGGAGCGGCCGCGGGACCCCGGGCTGCCTGGCACCGCGGACTCGGGCACGCGAGGGTCAGTTACACGCACATCCCACAGCTCGGCGGGGGCAGGGCCAAAGGGGAGTTTAGGAGCCGGGGGTTCGAGCGCTGAGGGGAGGGGGAGTTAGACAGCCGGACGGTCCCAAGCACATGGATCCCGGGGCGGAGGGGGTTGGACCATGTGCAGGGGCCAGGAGAGTCTCTGAGCAGGGGACACGCTACCTGAGAGGCGATGCTCCTCCGAAAGGGACAAGCCGCCATGGCTCACATCAAAGGAGCCGCGCCTGCACCCCCGTCCCCACCACGCGTGGACTACCCCAGAGGGGAGGAGCCGTTCCTTCATGTCGCCGCTGAAGGGAGGGCGAACTGTACAACCCTCGGAGGGGTGAGCAGCTTCCCCCTCCCCCCGCACCGGTGTTTGAGCCGGGCCGCTCGCGGGGAGGAGCGGCAAGAGTGGACCATCCCATTGTGTAAAAGAGGGGGAAGTAGTTTTCAAGTTCTCTCTGAGGCTGGAGGAAGTGAACTCGCCCTGTTGTCGGAGATTTGCGCATGCGCCAGTAACTTCTCGCGCGCTCGCTCGAGTGGGCTGAGGTGCTGCACAGGGGAGTGCGAGGGGGCAGGATGAGCACGAGCTCCGTCTCCAAGGTGAGTAGGGGAGGGGGTCACTGACCCCGCGTGGCAGCCCTGCGGCAGCTCAGCGCCCGGATCGAGCCGCCGGCCCAGTCAGTGGGTCCGGGCGGCTCCCGCGGCGCGCTCTGTGCGGACTGGGGGAAGCGGGTCCGCTCCCCGCCCAGGGCGCTAGGGGACTCCCCCGCGGGAGCTCGGCCAGGAAGGAACCTGGAGTGGAGCCCCCGCCCCGCCCGTGGGGCTGGAGTGGAGCCCGGTCTCCTGTGGGGCTGCTGGCCCGACCCTGGGCGGGTAGGAGGCAGGTGTTACAGCAGGGAGGTGGGGCGCGAGGCTCGTGTGCACTGTGGGGGGGGGGGCTGTTTGTGTTTCCCCATCCCCTAGGGACACCCGCCCCCCCAGCCGCCGTACGTTCCCCGGGCCCACCTTCACCGTTAGAGCAGGAGCGAGCAGTGTTGAGTCCTTTTGTTGTACCTCTTTATAGCAGCCTTGCATTTGGTTTTTTCTTGTACTCTAAATACATATACTGCATCTCCAGAAACACTCACAGGGCGCAGATGCTGTCTGTACAGCCAGATTATCTTCCACAGACATTGAAGCAGGTGCAGAACTTTATTCACCTGACTAAAGTCAAATAAGTTCTGGCAGGACTTGTCCCTGACACCCAGCAATAGTAGCATGTGATATGCAACAGAGGAGATATGTACAGATACTATGTCCCGCTGCAGGGAGGAGTGGGATAGAGACCATGGGACTATGTAGTTTTTATTTTGCTACAGGAGTGTGATTAATATGCTGCCTTGCTATTCTGTCATGTACATTGTGTTAGACTGTGCAGAGGTTGTGGGTGATATTGGAATGAGAGAGATGTATACAGGCTTTGTAACAGTGAGAAGGTGGATATGATATCGGGCCTGGGATACTATTTATTCATTCATAGTCTTTTATACCACAGAATATCAGTGTGCTTTGTTAATTAATGACACTGATTATTGAAAACATACAGACTTCTAAACTTATAAGCAACCCTACTATTCATAAAAACGTGTGTGACCAACAACTATCAATTAAGAGAAATCAGAACAAAACTAAAAGCAAAATAGTGTTCAGTCCAAAGTATGGACTTAGCTACTATGATCCCTGGCTTCATCCCCACAGATTACACTGTTACAGCTCATTTTACTTGTGGATGAGGTACAGGTCCTACCCTCATGCAAAAACCGATCTGTTAAGCATCAAAATCAATGTGAGTACATTATTTCAGAACTCCATGCATGCCACTAGCTCCTAGTTTTCTTCAGAACTGAATTTGAGATCAGACCCTAGGACCAGGACTTTAAGTCATTTGAAGTTGGTGGAAAGGCTCCTATTGACTTAAATAGGCTTTGGACCAGGGTACTAATCTTTACTCTGCCTGGTCTAGAATTTGACTCATAAAGATTACCTAACTGTCCATACCAACCAAAATCCAATGCTTCATGCGGACAGTGTAGCCAAAGATTAATTTTAGATATTTGGATGTTGGGTTCAATGGAAAGTCCTGCCCCCAAGCTTGACCATTATCAAGATCCAAGTCTTATGTTTTCATTAAAGCCTTCCTGCAGTAAACTCCTATGACCAAAACAGCGCTAGCAAGAGATGAGGGATAAGAAGACTGAGGCCATGGCTACACTGGCACTTTACAGAACTGCAACTTTCACGCTCAGGAGTGTGAAAAAAAACACCCCCCTGAGCGCTGCAAGATACAGCGCTGTAAAGCCTCAGTGTAAACAGTGCTGCAGTGCTGGGAGCGCGGCTCCCAGCGCTGCAAGCTACACCTATAGAGGATGTGGAGTACGTGCAGCACTGGGAGAGCTCTCTCCCAGCGCTGGCACTGCGACCACACTCGAAACTTCGTGCTTTGAAGTGCAAGTGTAGCCATACCCTAAGGGTAGGGAAAGTGCTGCAATGTGGCCACACTGACAGCTACCAGCGCTGCAGTTTGGCCACATTTGCAGCGCTGTTGGTAGTGGTGCATTGTGGGCAGCTATCCCAGTGTTCAAGTGGCTGCAGCGTACTTTTCAAAAAAGGGGGGTGAGGGGGAACGTGGGGGAGAGAGAGAGAGTGGATTTTTGGATCTGTCAGCTCCCTGCCTTGCAAGTTCTAAGGACTGGAACATACACATCACCAACCTGCAGTCAATTTAAAAGTTTGGAGCCCTTCCCCCACCCCTCTCTTATTCACTACATGCAAATTATGCACTCCTAAATAGCCTTCAGACCACATAAGCAGCTGCTCAACACGGACTCCCCCCTCCCCCTCTGTTGTGTGACTTCTCTCTTCAAGCAAACAGCTGTGAACCTTCCAAAGCAATTCCCCTGCCTGCCTTCGCTCGCTCGAGCAAACAGGAGCTGTGTTTGTTTTTTAGATAAGTGGCTCTGGGGAGCTCAGAGTTCAGCCATTCTTCCAGTTTGTTGTGAGCAGGCATTCTGGGATACCTCCTAATACCCTGGAGGCCAATAACAGCGCTTTTGGTGGCCACACTTGATGAGCAGTGCTGCATCACCAGCGCTGCAATCATTACACCCCAAGCAGACCAGGTGTACAGCCAGCGCTGCAGCCAGGGAGTTGCAGTGCTGGATGTGCCTTGCAGGTGTGGACAGTTAGTAAGTTGCAGCGCTGTAAACCCACCACCAGTGCTGCAACTCTCCAGTGTAGCCAAGCCCTGGGATAGGAACAGGTCTTATCTCTCTCACCCCTGGTTTCTTGTCCCAATCTCCATTCCTCAGGCTTCTCATTCTGTTCCTTGTCTCCTTGCCCAGCAAGTCCTATTCCTCATCCTCCAGGATTGTTTTATGTCTTAGTCCCAATCTCTTGCCCCTTCCTGTCTAACCAGTCCCAGCTCTTTGTCCAATCTCTCTCTCTCCTTCCTGTCCCCACTGGCTCCCAGTCCTAGTCTCCCTCCATGGACACTTCATCCAAGCTCAGTCTTCCCTCTGCCTGGCTCATTGACTCTGTCGTTTCCCGTTTTCGCCCCCGGATCCAAACTTCTTGTTTGATCTTAGTTTTCCCTCAACTCTGCAAACTGGCTCCCACTCTCTTCCCCTCCACTGTTTCCCTCATTGGTTCCTAGTCTGCTTGCTCAATAGATTCCAGCCTTCCCTCTGCTCCCAGTCCCAGCCTCCTTGCCCAGCCAATCCCAGTTTCTCTCCCACTTTCAGTCTCATCAGATACCTTGTCCAGTCTACTCCTTTTCTTACCCCTAGTCCAGCTTTCTATCCTCTGTTTTTGAATTGGATGGCTTACTCTTCTAGCAGCCTGGGTGCCAGCAGAGCAGGCCGTTGAGAATATGTCTAACTGCAGTTTGAAACCTGTGACTGGCCTGACTTAGGCTTATGGGTTTGTTTAACTGTGGTGTGCTTGGGCTGGGTCTGGGACCCAGTGAGGTAGGAGGGAGCATGCTCAGTCATACTATGGAGATGGCACATATGCAGTCTGGAGGTCCACATGAGGATCTGTGAGAAGCTCAAACATGCTTAGTGAGAATGGAATCTTCAGATATATTATCTGCTGAAATTGAAGAAGTCTTAACTGAGCATAAGTGAGTTGTGATTTTTCAGAGGCTTGCAACTTGGCCAAATTTGGGTAAATTTTCACAGGAACAGCAAAAGGCCCATCCCTGGAAAAGGCACTCTCCTGCCACATTTCAAGTCCCTGTTCCACAGCATTGGGTCACTAGAGCTATTCAGAGGAAAGGTTGTCAGAATTTTTTTACTAGGGCAAAAGAACATATTTTTCTCTAGCCTAGTTCTCAGAAGCAGCTAAACCATTTTAGCTGGAATTTTCCAAAAAAAAAAAAAAAAAATCAGAATGAGGCAGATACTAGGCCTGAAAAATTTCAGCCCAAATGGGTAAAATTCACAAAGTTATAAGCAACTGAAAACGGAGTCTTATATTCGGAAGTGTCAGACAACCTTAATAATAGTATGTATTTGGCCTATGATACCTACACAATATGTATACACTGCAGCTGTTAGCATGCTTCCTAGCACGAGTAGATAGATGTGCTGGCTCTGTGCAGGCTAACCTCCTAAAATAGCTGTGTGGTCATGACAACTAAGGCTCACCATATATGAGAGAGGTAGCTAGGTGGGTTTATACTCAGGCAACTAGCCTGAGCTGCTGCCTGCATTACTGTGGCCACAGTACTATTTTTAGCTCAAGCTGACAGCGTGTGTCTGTCTACCCATGCTAGGAAGCATGCTGTCAGCTGCAGTGAAGACCGATCCACAGAGGGAATGAGAGCATGTGAACCCCTTTGTGTGATATTCTCTGTTCTATAAATCACCCATCAAAGGGGTTATCAGGTTCCCTCCCACAGTGTAACAGTTTTTTTGTATCTCCTGTGCAGTATATCAAACACACTCCAGTGATTACACACACTTGTGTGCATACCTTCTGCTGCTGCCCATTTTATGTGGATTATCCTGATGATTTGTGTGTGTGGTGCTGTAGTGCTTGTGACTGGTGTAACACACTTTGTCTGCTGTACCTTTTTCATTACACTTAACATTCTGACCCTGCCAATGTTAGTGACATCTTAAAATGGATAGAAGTAAAACTGATATGCAGCTGCACTGAGCACTAGCTCTGCTGCTGCAGATGGAGATTGTGCTTTTTTTTTTTTTTAAACACAAATCTGGTTTGGCACTTCCTTCTGTTGCCATGGAGCGCTTCTCCTGTGTCCCTCATGAGACTAATATTGGTGATCAAAGATTTAAATGAAATAGTGTTTGCTGTCCATGTACATGTATTATTTTAAATCACTCCTGCATGTCTCTTGACTCTGAATTAAAAGTCTAGATCTGGTTTAAGATTAGGGTTGGGATTGTGGCAGCTATTTACAAGGGGGTAATGGTCTCAAAATTGAATCCAAAATTTGGGGTCTTCCTCCTCAGCTATGTGTTACTTGGCAGTAGGTCTGTAGTGAATCCTCTAGAGGACTGCAAGGTCCCTTGCTTGTGGCATCTGTCGGCATCTGTCTTCTACAGTGGTTCTCCTTTTTTCTTTTTACTCTGTAGCCTTGTATACCCTGACATTTTTAGGGCAATCTCCCACCATTGCATGGGCCAATCTGATTTTTACCATCATATCATCTTGACTTGTTCTGATCAGAGTTAGATGACATGGGTAAGAATGCTAGTGTAGATCCCTCCGCAAAGGCCTTTCCCAGCATTGTATGTCATCTCTGTGAGAAGGGGATTGTATTGCTTCTCTCTGTTGTCATTGGTATGATGGGAACCTATGGTGTTTCATGGTGGGGCATCGAATCCCCACTTCATGTTTTATAGGGGTTGTACTTTATCATGTTTGTTCCATTCTAGAAATAGCAACTTAGATTTTCTTTCTTTATTTTTCCTTTCAAGTTACATTTTGCTGTTATTTTTAAACGCACTGTCTGATATATTTTGATGTCCTACTTTTTTTCTTTTTAGGAACTATAATCATTTTTAACCACAAACAGCTTTGTATTTTTAAAATGTTTTTTATAAATTGTGAAACCATGTGTTATTTTGAAAGTCTAGTTCTTTTCTTTGAGAAACCACTTGTTGCACCATATTGTAGTTAGACATTTTCCCAAAGTAAGACATCACCTCCCCCCACTCCAGATGTTTTGAAACAAATCTAATTAGGACTTACAGTTTTAAATATATTCTGTCTTCCTTTCACATAGATATGCTGTAGCCTTGCTACTTCACTCTGATACTATCAGATTTTGTAAGCCAAGCACAGTTGGTGAGCAGGTGCTTAGAGTGAAAACCTCAAAGGGAAAATTCAGGTGCTGCAGGAAATGGTAAATTCAGTAGGTGATACTCTTCCTCTGAGTCAGTACTGAATGTGCGTCTCCTGCATGATTTTAGGAGAGATTGGATCTCGAGAGAGATTATCTTTCAGGTGAGATATAAAATATAGGTCCTTACCACTATTGTTAAGAGTGGGAGTGCTGCCTCTATTAGACTGGCCCAGTTTGAGTAGTTAAAATATTTAATTTCCCCTGCATGTCAATTGGATATGATATTCCTCACTTCCTGTCTTAAGATAATATGTAGTTTTGCTGTGTACTGTTTCAGTTGGTGTGGTTCACCCTAGCATGAGTGCATGGTAGGTGAACTAAAGGATTTCTTCTCTTGCCAATACACTTTGGAAACCCATCTGAATGAAAACTATTATGTTGCACTTAACTGCATAATCCAGTTATGCATAAAATGGTCATGACCTGACCTGACCAAATTAGACTGCATAGATTACTATTCTGGTTAATATCATGATGGCTTATTGTATGCTGCATTACAAATTGAGGTTCTGATGTAGCTTTCTACAGTGAAACCATTCCAAGTGATTACTCTGAATAATCATGGTATTTTATTATTTTTTTGTCCTTCCACTCTTTTCAATAGCTTTTAGTATATGTGATAGCATATACCACTGGACATATACAAAAGTACTTATAGATTAATAGAGCCGTAGAGTTTAAAGCCAGAATAGACAAGTAGATCATCTAGTCTGGCCTTCAATATACCACGGACCATTAAATTTTACCCAGTTACCTTTGAGCCCAATAACTTGTGTTGGGTTAGACAGAGCATCTCTCCTAGAAATGCATCCTGTGTTGAACTGAAAATATCAAGTTATGGAGACTGATGTGAAAACTTGCACTGCTGTTCATTCCATTGGGTAACTGCAGAGTCTTTATGTAAACATTAAAGTAGCAGTCAAAATTATGCACATAAGTTAACTACTAAATATCATTTATGAATTGTGTGCTCTTGCATGGTGTTGCATGGAATGCGGCTATGCTCGGAAAATTCATGCACATTTTTTTTCAGCATTGATGCATCTGCACTGGTGCTACCAGTGAGGGAAACTATTGCCAGCTGAGCAACTATCTCATTTAATCCTGCTTATACAAAATTGTTGGAATCCCTTAATTAACCTGTGATGGACCATCTGAATAGTTAGTGCTCTGAGAAGAGCTGGATGACAAAGTTTACACCCAGTTGATGACCTTGCCTACATTTTTTAAGAGTTTGGCGGTATAGACATACCGGTAGAGCTATATCAGCAAACCTACTATACCTCTACTGGTATGTCATGTCAGTAACATTTTAAAACTTCTAGAATTTATAATTTAGTTCCTTATGAATTTTAATGTAAAGTTGCAATAGCACAAGTTTCAAATTATTTTTTACAAAGCATCCAGTTGATTTAAATCAATGACTTAAAAAAATAATTACATGATTTAAATAATCTTGATTAAAAGCATGTACCCAGGTGTCCAGCACTGCAAGAGAATATTTAAATTATTCATGGTTTAATTGAATTTAAAATATGTTGAAATGCTGTGTTCGTATTTAGCTTTTTAAACTGTTTTAAAACAAAATCTAAAGTTTGGGCCATAAGTGATTTTATTAGAAATTAAAACATTTGGTATCTGAGAGCAGGGGTGAATTTGCACATACACAAATGCATGTGTATTTGCATGTCTAATTTTCACTTGCAGTTAGTCTAATAGTGCCTGTAAATAGTCACTTTGGCACATAACTTGTCGTGTGTGTGTCATATTCATATGTGCAATGAAAAGAGAAAACTTTCCTGTCTGAGGTTTGAAAATTAGGCTTTTTCTTTTCATATGTATTCCATCTACTTTGAACTGACATTGTTAATCAGATATCTGTTTTTACACTGCCTGTTACAATTTACCTTTTTGAGAAGTAAGGGAAGTTCTTTCGCTCCGGGTCAGAATCTTCTAGTCTAGGTTTAGTAATCTATCTTTGGTTGTATAGAAGTTCCTATTTGGAAATATAGGACTTGACATACAAAATCAGACTGTCTATTTTAGGTATTTCTGTGCTCCCCAATACTTTAGTGTCTGAGCACCTCACAATGTTTAGTGTTTTTATTGTCACAACACCTTTGTTGGTGGGTGTTTATGCATTATCCCCATTTTACTGATAGGGAACCGAGGCACAAAGAAACCAAAGAGACTTGCCACACAGGACATCTGTGATGGAACAGAGAGTTGAACCTAAATCTACCAAATCCCAAACTAATGCCTCATCTGCTGCAGAAGGCTTCCTTTCTTGGAACTGTGGTCCTTTTAATCCAGCATCCTCTATCTCACAGTGGTCAGTACCAGATGCTTCAGAGGAAAGTGCATATAACCTTGTATTAGACAGATGTAGGATAATCTGCCCTCCACATTCTCCTCCTAATCCCTAATAGTTAAATATTGGATTAAACCCTGAAGTATGAGGTTTAATATCTCTTCCAACAGCATATGTTAGCATTAACTATTACTTTGTATCCATGTGAACATCCAATCCCTTTTTGAATCTTGCTAAGGTTTTGGACCCAACAGCATCATTTAGCAGTGAGCTCCACAGTTTATTTACATGTTCTGTGGAAAAAAATAGTTACTCTTCTTGGCTTTGAATTTGCGATATTTTAATTTCATCAAATGCCTTCTTGTTCTTGTGTTACATGACAGAGAGAACAGAAATTATTGATTTACCTTCTCTGTATCATCCATCATTTTATGTCCCCTCTATTCATTTCCTTTCTAAGATACAGTTTTAATATTTTCAGTCTCTCTTTGTATGAAGTTTTTTATGCCCCTAATTTTTTGTTGTTGTCCTTCTGTGAGCCCCTTTTAATTCTGCAATAACTTCTTTGAGATGAGGGACCAATATTGTACCCAGTATTCTAGATGAGGCTCTATTATTGATTCATATAAATGTCATCGTAATAATTTCTATATTATTCTCCATCCTATTCCATGTGCATCCCAGCATCTAGTTTGCTTTTTTGATCACTGCTGCACATTAAGCAGAGGTCTTTATTGAGATGTCCACAGTGACACCCCAAGTCCCTCTGCTGAGTTGATGGAGTTAATTAAGATGTGTGAATAGTTATTTTGTTTTTACCAATGTTGAACTCCTTTTATTTTGTTGTACATTCACATGTTGATGTGGTCCCTCTGATGTTCCTCAGAGATCTCTCTGCCCTTAACTAACCTAAAATCCTTTCCTGCAAATTGTGCCCTCATTGCTGAACCACATGTTCTGGCTCATTAATAAATAAGTATATTAAACAACATTGGACCTGGTACAGAATCTAGAGGTGCCCCACTGTTAACCTTTTGCCCTGGTGAAAACTATCTGTTTTTTTCCTACTTTTTTGTTACATGTCTCTTACCCAGTGTTACAGAGGGAATAATAAGCCCATGAACGCTACCCAGAGCTTTGTTGAGGCTATTCCCTTAAGTTCTTTTCCATGGATGATTTATAAATGTAATCTTAAATCTATAAATATGAGGAGGAAATTCCAAGTGTTAATAGAGTGGGCTCTGCTGCTTTTCACAAGTTCCAGGGCTTTTTACTTTTCATAATCACTGTGAAATTATTGAAGTGTTGTGTGTATGATTGAATTTCTGCCTTCTTTTGAAGTTAGCCAGAAGGGAAACACTGTGAACCTGATTATTCACTTGCTTGTATCAATTTTTATGCCTGTGTAACTTCATGGAATTTAATGGATGGTGCTTTACACCAGTACTAGTGAGAGAAGACTCAGGTCCTATTTTTCCCAGTAAGGGAAAGTCTGCATACAGTTTGAGTATCCAGTTTGGTTAAATCTGTGTATCTTCATGATGTGGATACTCTTAAATCACACTGATCATCTAGTTTCATTTCTTGCATAACACAAGCCATATAATTTTGCACAGGAATTACTGTGTGAAACTCTGTGGCCTGTGGTATTCATGAGGTCAGACTAGATAATCATGATGGTCCCTTCTAGATTTAAATTTTTTGATTTTTATTAAATTCGTTTGAGTGCCTTAAATTGATTTAGCTTAATCAATATAAGGCACTCTTAAACTGATTTCCGAATGTCCACACTAGGGTATTGGAGTAATTAGCAAAACCAGCTTCTAAGATTCTTACTCTTGTGCTGGTGGTCGCTGGGCGCCTGACCAGCAGCTGCCCTCTCCAGCCACCCAGCTCTGAAGGCAGCATAGATGTAAGAGTGGCAATACCACGATCCCTCTAAAATAACCTCGTGACCCCCTGCAACTTTTGGATCAGGACTCCAATCTGAGAAACACTGGTCTCCCCTGTGAAATCATTATAGTATAGTGTAAAAGCACACACAAGACCAGATTTCACAGTCCGTGATGCGTTTTTCATTGCTGTGAACTCGGTAGGACTCTAAGTATTAGCCACAGTGGGAAATTTTTCTGAATTATTTTCCAGCTATAGGCAGTGCCTGTGTCTTTTATAATCTATAAATGAAAGCTTCAGGTTTTGTATTTTTTCTTTACTTTATTATGAGACATGCTTTACCTGCTTTCATTTTGTCTTAAAGTATCTGCATTGTTTCCTGTTGTGTTCTGTGTCACTAGTTGAGAGAAGAAGTATGAGGAAATGGGGGTGAGAGAGGGATTGTTTTCAGATCTAGATTCCAGGAGTCTTCATAGATCCTTCCAGACCCAGGAGTTTCTTCTTTTGTGGTAAAGCAAGGTTTTAGTTATTCCCATGAATTCTGTGTGTTTTGAAAAGCTTGTATCATTTTTTTTATAGCAAATGTAGTTTTAGAAAGCAAGGTGAGTTAGTACTTAGTTACTGTTTGCATATTTGTGGTTTACTACCAGAGCTTTGTTGATGATTTGTTCTGTTGTATTTTTTTTCTGCTATGGTGATCAACAGTGTAATAGTTAGTAGTATTGACATTTAAATGCCATCTTTCGGTTTTGAAGTTAACTCAATAAGACAAATGAGTTTGAACTGTTTCAAATTTTCTGTAGATGCAGGAAGACAACATTGCATTCCCGTTTTCAAGGTTGTCTTCACAATTTTGGGCTAGAAACATAATTTTTAAAAATTACATCTTGGATTTTGGAGCACAATTCTGCAGCAAGGGATAGAATCTGCTGCAAATTCTATGACTGCAAATTTGCATGATACATGAATACACAGGAACCTAAATGTAAATACATATAATATTTGAGTCACTGTATATCCTACTGATATATTGGTCTGCTCCTGCATCCTTCACTCACATGAGTAATCTTGAAGTCCGTGGGACTGTTCACAGGAGTAAGATCTGCCTGATTGTGCCCACGTCAATATCATTCAAAGTCAAAACTGATAAATCTTGAAAATATTCTCCTAAAGCTAGTAAAACTCTGTAATTACCAACTGGGATTAGTAAATACTAATGGGAAATTTAGTATATCCATTGGCAGTGAACAGACAACTACTGTAAAAGACAGCACAGAATGCTTTCCATTTGATTTCCATGCCAAGTGTTCTGTCTAGCTGTCTGTGATTTGTTTGCATTATTTTATTAATAGTGTTTTTATATTAGATTTGTAGTTACTGTCAAAGTACATACTTCAGTGAACAAAGTATGTCCCCAAAAATTGGAAGAATTCTTAGAGATATGTTATAGATGTTCATCTCAACAGTGCCACTAAAGAAAAGTTAATCTTTAACCTTCATCTTAGCAATTTGGATTTGCCCATGGTTGTTGATTTCTGCCTTATTTCAATATCTGAATTTTGCATCCTACTGTTCTTTGCATACAGTATAATTAATTTACTGCTTAGTCTCAGTATCCTTACATTTGTTTTTAAAGTGTTAATAGAGTAGCTCTTCCATGTATCAATTGACTTGTTTTAATTTCTTCACTTTATTAATTACTGTTTAGTAACATTTCTTGTCACAACATGTTGATTGGTAGATGGAGTTAAAAACCTATGGAAGGTAGAAAACTCCAGCCCAAGGTTCAGAGATGATGCTTTGAACTCTAGAAAGAACAAAGGGGGGATACTACTTTCCATTGGCTTCCAGCTTGAAAGAAGAAGTGAAAGTCCAGATGGACTAATTTCTCCATTGCTGCAATCACAGAATCTTAATGTCCTTAAGATATTGAAAGGCCAGTTCAGAATTAACAAATGTTGTTTTATTGGATATTTGTCTTTTTCTGTTTGTTCCCTGTGTGTGTCGAGAATTCTGATGAGATGGAAACTCACTCTGAAGTTCACATTTTGCTTGCTACCCTCTAGGGCTGCTTTGTGTTTAAACCGAGTTCCAAGAAGAGAAGGATATCGTCACCAACAGGTTAGTGCATTTTGGTATATATTGCTATGCTTTAGAAAGGATCACTTGATCCCATAAGCCTCAACTCTGATTTTATTCTGTAATGCCCACATATGGATTTTATTTACTCCTCAATGCCAACACAGTATTGAAGAGCTGTCATCTCTTTAGCAGCAGCACCCCAACTAGTTATTAACTGCTATGAAATTTCTTCATCTCCAGAGCTCTGCCTTCATTGCCTTCTTCATCTTCATAGAAATCTTTTTTCAGGAAAACTTTCTCCATACTGTCATAAACAGATATTTTGTCAAGGCAATAAACAATAACTGATAAATCAAAGGAGAACCATCATTGGTAGGCACTGAATATTTTTGCCTAATCAGAAATGATGCATCATTCAGCATGCCAATCATATTTTACTTCGCTTATCTGATTTTGGTGAGTTAAGAGGTCAGGAAAAAGCCCTTTGTACCCCTAAGGTTCTTGTCCATTGTTCCTCATTATTTATGCTTTCCATCCGTCAGCCCCCATGTAGTATTCTCCATCTGAGAAGAACTAGACAAGACCGACTTCCCTTGGACCTATGACTAGTGCTGCTCAGTTCCTGTTGAAAGCAACTCAGGAGACATCCTGTCCTTACACTCAGGTTAAGCATGCTGCCTTGGCAGTACTCCTAATCCCTGCTAGCCCCAGAGCTGTCAAAAGGGGTGACAATTTGAATGAAGAAGAGTGCAAGAAAAAAAAAAAAGATATAGCCAGATTTTAAATCTCATTGGAAAACACTGCAGACTCTTTTATCACCAGAGGGATATACTGTAACCCCTGCTTTAAAATTAATCCAGAATGATTTTCAGGCCTGGCATGTCTGAAACCTCAGGAGCTGGCCATCGGGAAGTCTAACCTAGGTTTTCTAACTGTCAGTACAGAGCACTACTAGATAACTAAGACAGTGATTGGATTTTATCATGGGATAGACTTGGGACATCACAGTAGAATTTTTCTTTTACTGAAAGCTTTGTTTGTGTTAGCAAGATTAATTTAGCAGAATGTTAAAACTGATGTTGCTCCAGTTTAGCAGCCACTATGCAATATCACTATCTTGGGAATATTTCAATGAAATTT
The DNA here is from genome assembly GCF_025201925.1 of Gopherus flavomarginatus. Lineage (NCBI taxonomy): Eukaryota > Metazoa > Chordata > Testudines > Testudinidae > Gopherus > Gopherus flavomarginatus. Next base: position 149,635,399 of record NC_066620.1, on the reverse strand, counting down.
AATACAAATGTTAACTAATTTGACTGGTTTACAATAGCAAATGTTTAGAATAATCTTTTAAATATCTTTTTTGGGAGATTTAACATGCTACTGGATTAAGTGAAATATCCAGTTAATTGCCACATCCCTAGAAGAGATGACATTCTCAGATTAAACCGATGCAATTTAATTGAGTAGGAGTCATCTATGTTTTTTAATTTTTTTTTTTAAACCCTGAGCTAAAGAAGAATCCAGGAGTCATCAAATATACAAATACAAATCATCTCTCCATCTTTTAGTTGTGCATCTTGTGGATCTGGCCATTGTTGAAAATATTGGCTGGTCACTGCATGTGTGCACACGCACATCCCCTTCTTCCATCATCTACTCAGGACTAGATTTTTTTTATGGTGTTTAGGTACCTAAAGATGCAGATATAGTACCTGGTGGAATTTTCAAAAGTGCCTATGGATCTAGTGCCCATTGGGACTTAAAATCCTATTAAAATCTGATTGAAAATCCCAGTAGGTCCTGAGATGTATCTTTAGGCACCTAAATACCTGTAAGTCTGTCCCTCAGTCCAAGACACTGATTTTGTTTACCTTTTGTTCTGGCTATTCAGAAAATGGACTCCAGGTATGCATTTATAGGTACAAGAGAAGGCCATGCATATGCACAGACGTCTATTAAGGCCTAAGAAATAGGCAGTGCTCCCTTGTTTGTATGTCCAGGTTTTTGGCCGAGTCCTGCAAGATGTTGAGTACTTTCAAATCCTGTTAACTTCAACCAGAATTGCTGGTACTCGACACCTCTCAGGACCAGTTCTTTGTGCATACTTGCACCTCGCATCTGCTGTCTAGAGACTTGGGGGGGGGAAAAACAAAATAATAATTTTGGTATGATCTCACACACGTGGTGGTTTGTGTTGCTTTTAGTTAATCTAAAAAAAATAGATATGTAAGACCAAAGTCAGTGGTCACCAACTGGTTGATTGCAATCTCTGGTGGCAGTACAATGTGGCTGCCGCTAAGGCAGACTCCACACCACTCCTGGAAGCTGCCACTGCCACCTTGGGGACAGGAGGGCAGAGGTCTCCATCCATGCTGCTCCTGCCTGCAAGCACCGCCCCCGTAGCTCCCATTGGCCAGGAGAGCTGGAAGGGAGGTGCTTGCGGAGAGGGACAGCGCACGGAGCCACGTGCCCCCCTGCCCTCGCACCCTGGGGCCACAGGGTATGTTGGCCCCTTCCGGGAGCGGTGTGGGGCCGGGGTAGGCAGGGAGCCTGCCTTACCCTCGCTGCGCCCGCCGCCGACCCAGGAGCTGCTGGAGGTAAGTGCTGTCCAGCGAGAGACTGCACTCCAACCCCCATCCCTGAGCCCCCTCCTGGAGCCACCACCTCATACCCCCTCCTGCATCCCAACCCCCAGCCCCCTTCCAGAGCCAGCACTCCATACCCTCTTCTGCACCCCAACACTCTGCCCCAGCTCAGAGCCCCCTCCTGCACCCAAACTCCCTCCTACAGCTTGCATCCCTCACCCCCTGCCTCAGGGTCACCCCAGAGCACACACCCCCTGCCCCAGCCCAGTGAAGGTCAGGGAAAACAAGTGACGAGAGGGGGGAATGGAGTGATGGGAGCAGGGCTTTGGGGATAGAGTGTGGCCTTGGGGAAGGGGTGGGGTAGATCCTGATCTTGCTCATAAAAAGGTTGGAGACCACTGGTGTAGGTGAACAATGAGATCTTGAATGGGGGTGCCATTAATCGCCAATAGTGATACATTCACAGGCGCACTAGCTTATTCATTTCTTACTCCTAAGGGAATTATGCGCCAAGAAATTTTAAATTGTGCGCATGATATTTTTTAATTCTGCACATTTTATTTGTCAATAAGTAAGTGCTTCTCCAGCATGGCAGTCAGGAGCACAGGCCACTGGCTGCAGTGATGTGGGCGATCACCATGCAGCTCCCACTTCCCCCGGTACAGAGACTCGGCAGTGAGGCTGCACCTAGGGGGCGAGGTAGCTTAGTGGTTTGAGCATTGGCCTGTTAAACCCAGGGTTCAATCCTTGAGGGGGCCATTTAGGGATCTGGGGCAAAATGGGTACTTGGTCCTGCTAGTGAAGGCAGGGGACTGGACTTGATGGCCTTTCGGGGTCCCTTCCAGGTATGAGTGGGCAGTTCAGCCCAGCAGGATCCAAATGTGGAGGGGCTTAGTATGGGGGTAACCAGGTGTGTGGGGAGAGGTTTCTGTGTGAGGCAATTTGGATGTGGGTGCCTCAGTGATAGCTCTGGATGCTGAGAGGCTCAGTGTGGGGTTCTGGGTACAGGGGCAATGGGATTCTGTAGGGGATCGGGGTGAAGGTGGTTGGGGCTCGGGGGGAGAGTGTGTAGGTATGGGGGGGGTCAGTGGGGTGGAGTTCTGGGTGTGGGGACTTTTCGGAGGGGACTAGGTGTAGAGGGCTCAGGTTTGTCAGCGTGAGGGTTCATTGGGCCTGCTTAAAGGGGGAGCCCCAGCTGCTGCTAAGGGGACGCTGCATGCCTGGCTCCCACTCCTTCTTCATGAGTCCCCTGTCTTCTCCATCCCCCTCACTCCCACATTCCCTCCCTTTCATGGTATAATCCCCTACTCTGAACCTTAGCGTCCAAAAGATGGGGTACCAGCATGATTCCTCTAAGCTCAATTACCAGCTTAGTACTTGTAGCGCTGCCACCAACCAGGAATTCCAGTGCCTGGTACACTCTGGTCCCCCCAAAGCCTTGCCTGGGGACCCCCAAGACCCAGACCCACTGGATTTTAACACAAGGAAAGTAAACCCTTTCCCTCACCGTTGCCTCTCCCAGGCTTCCCCTTTCTGGGTTACCCTGGAAGATTACTGTGATTCAAACTCTTTGAATCTTAAAACATAGAGAAAAATTCACCTTCTCCCCTCCTTCTCTTTCCCCCTCCCAGACTCTCCCTGAGAGAGAAAGTAATCCTAACACAGAGAGAAATTAACCTTTCTCTCCCCCTTCCCTCCTTTCTCCCCACCAATTCCCTCGTGAATCCAGACCCTGTCCCCTGGGATCTCACACCAGAATAAAAAAACAATCAGGTTCTTAAACAAGAAAAGCTTTAAAATAAAGAAAGAAACAGTAAAAATTTATCTTTGTAAATTTAAGATGGAATATGTTACAGGGTCTTTCAGCTGTAGACACTAGGAATACCCTCCTAGCCTAAGTATACAAGTACAAAGTAAAATCCTTTCAGCAAAATACAAATTTGAACTCCTTCCAGCCAAATACACATTTGCAAATAAAGAAAACAAACATAAGCCTAATTCACCTTATCTACCTAGTACTTACTATTCTGGACAAATAAGAGACTGTATCAGAGAGATTGGAGAGAAACCTGGTTGCACGTCTGGTCACTCTCAGAACCCAGAGAGAACAACCACCAAAAACTAACAGCACACACAAAGCCTTCCCTCCCTCAAGATTTGAAAGTATCCTGTCCCCTGATTGGTGCTCTGGTCAGGTGACAGCCAGGCTCATTGAACGTCTTAACCCTTTACAGGCAAAAGAGATATGAAGTACTCCTGTTCTATTAACCCTTAACTATTTGTTTATGACACTCCCTCTGCCCCATTCCACCCCTTTCCTTCCCCACTCTCTCTTCCCACCCATCCCCCCCTTCCCTCATTTTCCCCAGCCCCACTCCGGGCACTCGCTGCTGCATGGAATAGAAAACAAGAAGGCTTCCAGAACACAGAAGAGGTGCAGGACTAGGACTGGCACTGGGACCCAGGAGGCTGTGTCTAACTGCAGAGTTAGGGGAGCCATGGAAAGACAGCTTCCTTCAGCTGGGCAGCCCTGCGCTTGTAGAATGGGGGGAGGGGACCAAGTGGCATGACAGCTGCAGCGGCACAGGAGCCAGCGAACAGAGCTGCCAACAAGGGAGTTTCAGAGGGAGTGCTGTTGGAGGAGCAGGTTCTTGTAGTTTGTGGATTGTATTGTGGAGTTTGTGTGTGAGTGAGTGTGTGTGCAGGCTGCTAGGGGCCGTGTGCTGGGAGCGAGGCTGAGCCCTGAGTTGGGGGCGGGGCTTACCTGATTAGGGGTCCTATATAAGGAGCCAGGCACTCAGGCAGCGGCACAGGAGCCAGCAAACAGAGCTGCTAACAGGGGAGGTTACAGGGGAGACCAAGGCAGAGAAACCAGGAAGTCAGACAAGGGAAGGGGCAGGGGTCTGCCAGCAGCCCAGTGCTTGTTGGTGGCCTGTGGTGCGGTGTGAGGCGTGGATTGCCAGGCACAGAGTTGGAAGGGTATGATGGAGGCAGAGGCAGCAGGTAGAGACACACTGAGGATGACGGGATGCGGTAGCTGTGGCATGTACATGGTCCTGGAGGGGGCACCTGAAAGGAGTTTTGTCTGCATGAAGTGCCGCCTGATAGAGCTGCTGGAAGAAAAGATAAGAGGACTGGAGATGCAGGTGGAAACTCTGGCTGAGTTTAGAAGGGGGTTTGAGCAGATGATGGAACACAGACATGATGAGGCACAGGGGATAAGCTCAGACGAGCGGATAGAAGCAGGACCAACGAACTCTGAGGAGGGGCTGCTGGGTGAGGAAAGTGGACGGTGGAAGCATGTGACTAGGAGAACCAGGCAGAGGAAAAGACGGGCCAGCGATGGAGAAATAGAACTCAGGAACAGGTTTGCTGAGTTGGAAAATGAAGATGGAGCACAGCAGGCTGCTGAAGGAGAGAGGGCAAGGAAAAAGAGACGAGCAGCTAGTCCTGCAGAAGGAGAGGAGGAGTCAATGGAGGCGACACCAAGTATGAGCCCTAGGAGGATTGTAAGGGCGAATACAAATCGAGAGGACTTGCGGCCAGCTGGTGTGGGGGATAGACCGGAGAATCACACTGTCGCCAGGAAAAGGCAAGTCTATGTGATTGGAGACTCTTTACTGAGAAGAATAGACAGGCCTGTAACTAGACCTGATCGGGAGAACAGAAGGGTGTGCTGTCTGCCAGGGGCTAAGATACAGGATGTGGACCTGAGGCTGAATAGGATCCTAGCGGGAGCGGGAAAGAATCCGTTGATTGTCCTTCATGTGGGAACGAATGATAAGGCTAGTTACTCGCTGGACTGTATCAAGGAGGACTATGCCAGACTGGGGAAGACGCTCAAAGAAATCGAGGCTCAGGTGATCTTCAGCGGGATTCTGCCGGTTCCTAGAGCAGGGCGACGAAGGAGTGACAAGATTATGGCGATCAACAGATGGCTCAGGCATTGGTGTTATAAGGAGGTCTTTGGGATGTACGGTCATTGGGAAGCGTTTACGGATAGACAACTGTTCGCTCATGATGGACTTCATCTAAGTAAGGAGGGAAATAGAATTCTAGGATGGAGGCTCGCCGACCTCATCAAGAGAGCTTTAAACTAGGAAGTTGGGGGAGATGGTTGGGAGATGTTCAGGAGATCTCCACGCCGGAATATAACCTGGAGAGGGAAGTAAACAAAGTGAGAGGGGGATACCCTTGCGGACCAAAGAATTGATCCAAGGAGGAATAGTGGAGTAGAAACCAGATTAACGGGTGATGCTGGTGGTAGAAGGTCTTTGCACGACAGGGGAAAGAATGTCACTGACGCCAAACGCCAAAAATTAAAATGTCTGTACACTAATGCGAGGAGCCTAGGTAACAAGATGGAGGAACTGGAGCTACTGGTGCAGGAAGTGAATCCGGATATTATAGGGATAACAGAAACCTGGTGAATAGTACTCATGACTGGAGTACAGGTATTGAAGGCTATGTGCTGTTTAGAAAAGACAGGAAGAAAGGCAAAGGTGGTGGAGTAGCCTTGTACATCAATGATGAGATTAACTGTAAGGAAATAAGAAGCGATGGAATGGATAAGACAGTGTCTGTCTGGGCAAAAATCACACTGGGTAAAAAAGCAACTAGAGCTTCCCCTGAGATAGTGCTTGGGGTGTGCTATAGACCACCGGGATCTGATTTGGATATGGATAGAGACCTCTTTAATGTCTTTAATGAAGTAAACACAAAGGGGAAATGTGTGATTATGGGAGACTTCAACTTCCCGGATATAGACTGGAAGACGAGTGCTTTCAAGAATAATAGGGGTCAGATTTTTCTGGATGTGATAGCGGATGGATTTCTTCATCAAGTAGTTGAAGTACCTACGAGAGGGGATGCCATTTTAGATTTGGTTTTGGTGAGCAGTGAGGACCTCGTAGAAGAAATGGTGGTAGGGGACAACCTTGGTTCGAGTGATCATGAGCTGATTCAGTTCAAACTAGATGGAAGGATAAACAAATGTAGATCTGGGATTAGGGTTTTCGACTTCTCGAGGGCTAATTTTAAAGAGTTAAGGAAATTAGTTAGGGAAGTGGATTGGACGGAGGAACTTGTGGATTTAAATGCGGAGGAGGCCTGGAATTACTTTAAATCGCAGCTGCAGAAATTGTCGGAGGCCTGTATCCCAAGAAAGAGGAAAAAAACCATGGGCAGGAGTTGTAGGCCAAGCTGGATGAGCAAGCAACTCAGAGCGGGGATTAGAAAAAAGCAGAAAGCTTACAGGGAGTGGAAGAAAGGCGGGATTAGCAAGGGAAGCTACCTTGGTGAGGTCAGAACATGTAAGGATAAAGTGAGGAAGGCTAAAAGCCGCATTGAACTGGACCTTGCAAAGGGAATCAAAACCAATAGTAAAAGGTTCTACAGCCACATAAATAAGAAGAAAACAAAGAAAGAAGAAGTGGGGCCGCTATACACTGAGGACGGAATGGAGGTTAAGGATAACCTAGGCATGGCCCAATATCTAAATAAGTACTTTGCCTCAGTTTTTAATAAGACTAGTGAGGAGTTTAGCGATGATGGAGGGATGATAAACGGGAATGTGGATATGGAGGTGGATATTACCGCAACTGAGGTAGAGGCCAAACTTGAACATCTTAATGGGACAAAATCGGAGGGTCCGGACAATCTCCATCCGAGGATATTAAAGGAACTGGTGCGTGAAATTGCGAGCCCGTTAGCGAGAATTTTTAAGCAATCGATAAACTCGGGGGTTGTGCCGTACGACTGGAGGATTGCTAACGTAGTTCCTATTTTTAGGAAAGGGAATAAAAGTGATCCGGGTAAATATAGGCATGTTAGCTTGACGTCTGTAGTATGTAAGGTCTTGGAAAAAATTTTAAGGGAGAAAGTAGTTAAGGACATAGAGGTCAATGGTAATTGGGACGAATTGCAACATGGATTTACTAAAGGCAGATCGTGGCAAACCAATCTGATCTCCTTCTTTGAGAAGGTGACGGATTACTTAGATAAAGGAAATGCGGTAGATCTAATTTACCTCGATTTCAGTAAGGCGTTTGACACGGTTCCACATGGGGAACTGTTAGTTAAATTGGAAAAGATGGGGATGAATATGAAAGTTGTAAGGTGGATAAGGAACTGGTTAAAGGGGAGACTCCAGCGGGTCGTATTGAAGGGTGAACTGTCAGGCTGGAAGGAGGTCACTAGTGGAGTCCCTCAAGGATCGGTTTTGGGACCGATCTTATTTAACCTTTTTATTACTGACCTTGGCACAAAGAGCGGGAATGTGCTAATAAAGTTTGCGGATGACACAAAGCTGGGGGGTATTGCTAACACGGAGAAGGACACGGATACTATTCAGGAAGATCTGGACCACCTTGTAAACTGGAGTAATAGTAATAGGATGAAATACAATAGTGAAAAGTGCAAGGTCATGCACTTAGGGATTAATAATAAGAATTTTAGATATACGTTGGGGACGCATCAGTTGGAAGCGACAGAGGAGGAGAAGGACCTTGGGGTATTGGTTGATAGCAGGATGACTATGAGCCGCCAATGTGATACGGCTGTTAAAAAAGCAAATGCGATTTTAGGATGCATCAGGCGAGGTATTTCCAGCAAGGATAAGGAGGTGTTAGTACCGTTATATAAGGCGCTGGTGAGACCCCATCTGGAATATTGTGTGCAGTTCTGGTGTCCCATGTTCAAGAAGGATGAATTCAAACTGGAACAGGTCCAGAGACGGGCTACTAGGATGATCCGAGGAATGGAAAACCTGCCTTATGAAAGGAGACTCAAAGAGCTTGGCTTGTTTAGCCTGGCCAAAAGAAGGCTGCGGGGGAATATGCTTGCTCTATATAAATATATCAGGGGGGTTAACGTTAGGGAGGGAGAGGAATTATTTAAGTTTAGTATTAATGTAGGCACGAGGACGAATGGGTACAAACTGGATATAAGGAAGTTTAGACTTGAAATTAGACGAAGTTTTCTAACCATTAGGGGAGTGAAGTTCTGGAACAGCTTTCCGAGGGAAGTAGTGGGGGCAAAAGACTTATCTGGCTTTAAGACTAAGCTTGATAAGTATATTGAGGGGATGTTATGATAGGATAGTTTAATTTGGGCAATTGATCTTGGATTATCACCAGATAAGTCTGCTCAATGGCCTGCAGAGAGATGTTGGATGGGTTGGGAACTGAGTTACTGCAGAGAATTCCTTCTTGAGTGCTGGCTGGTGAGTCTTGCCCACATGCTCAGGGTTTAGCTGATCGCCATATTTGGAGTCGGGAAGGAATTTTCCTCCAAGGCGGATTGGCAGGGGCCCTTGAGGTTTTTCGCCTTCCCCTGCAGCATGGGGCATGGGTCGCTTGCTGGTGGATTCTCTGCAGCTTGAGGTCTTCAAACCAATTTTGAGGATTTCAATAACTCAGTCCTGGGTTAGGGGTTGTTATAAAAGTGGATGGGTAGGGTTCTGTGGCCTGCCTTGTGCAGGAGGTCAGACTAGATGGTCATGTTGGTCCCTTCTGACCTATGAGTCTGAGTAACCCCATATGCCCTCCCATGCCTCGCCGCTGTTTGGAGAGGGGCAATCCCCCCCAAAAAACTGCATCCATGGTCAACCCCTTGCCCCCATGCTCTTCCCTTAACTTCCCTGCCACTTTCTGCAGGGAAACACAAGAAATCAGGGTTGCGAGGGGTATTTTCTGCCAGAGTGCAGTCCTGCAGAATCCCCCCAGGAGTAATTTCTAGAGACTAGACTGCAGCTGATTGCTTAGTACCTGATTATTAAAGGGAACTTACAGTTCTATTGTAACATTTATTTTTGTTGTCATGTCTTTAACTTTTCTCTTTGCAATAGCAATCATTGTATTCAATCCTGCATTGCCCTGACAATTAACTGAACTCTTTATATAACCGTCAGCCATTGTACCCTTCCAGGTAGTGTTAGCTGTTCTCTAAGCCAGGGGTTCTCAACATTTTTCTTTCTGAGCCCCCTTAAAATGCTATAAGAACTCAATGGCCCACCTCTGCCACAACATATAAAAGCCAGGGCTGGTGTTACAGGGTAGCAAACAGGGCATTTGCCTGGGGCCCCACGCCACAGGGGCCCCTGTGAAGCTAAGTTGCTCAGGCTTCTGCTTCAGCTGTAGGTAGTGGGGCTGAGGGCCTTGGGCTTCAGCTGTGCATGGCAGGGCTTAGGCTTTCTGCCCTGGGCCCCAGTGAGTCTAACACTGGTTCTGCTTGGGGAACCCCCTGAAATGTGCTCGTGGCACCCCAGGAGGCTCCAGACCCCTGGTTGATGACCACAACTCTAAGCTACAGCAAGTCATGCTGACGGACTTGCATTTGTGAGAGTTAAAGGTAGTTACAGGCTATGCATGCACGTTTTTAAAAGGGGAATCCTACGTGAAGTAAGATTGTAATTGGAGATTTTTTTAAATTGAAACATTATTTTATTTTCAAATTCATTTTCCCATTTCTCCTTCCAGCTTTGCGTCTACTTCGTGGCTGAAGGCAGGGTTTAGGGGTTCTAAAGCAAAGCAGCACCTAGGAAGCTGAGTGCACAATGTCTCAGCAGAGAGACCATCAGGACACTGCTAACAAAGAGGGTCTGATATTTAAGAAGTGCTTATTAACTTTAAAGTTCAGGGGAGTGAGGAAAGGTTGGAGATGGGGACCAGAATCTTAGACCTGGACTGCACTTAAAAGTTTTGCTAGGATATGTCAGGAGTGTGAAAGAATTACATGCACCCCCAACTGACATAGGTATGTTGGCAAATGTAAATGCTGTGATACCACCACAAATATGCTTTCTCTGGTTGGGGAACTGGAATAAGATATAGTGGCAAAAGTTGCTTGTATTATGCCATTCTAGGAGCCCTGATCATGGACTAGGACCCCTTTGGGCTAGACATTGTACAAACACTCAACAAAAAAGATGGTCCTTGCCCAAGTTTAGTTTCTTCTGGTATAAACAGCATCTCCACTGTGAAATAATAGAGTTGGGACCAGAGACCTACTGCAAGGCACTGTGGAAGACCCCATGACTGGCTGGTTGCTTGGGCTGTGAGATGGACTGAAACATGTTGGACAGTTTGGGAAGGGGGATATTTATAATAGGGAAGACAATGCTAGTTTATGCAGCTGCAGGGCAGGATGTGGATGGTTGCCAAGCAGGGTTGCCTAGTGCATTGGTTCTTAACCGGGGGTCCGAGGCCCGCGGGGGGGGCTGCAAGCAGGTTTCAGAGGGTATGCCGAGCAGGTCTGGCATTAGACTTGCTGGAGCCCAGGGCAGAAAGCCAAAGCCCTCCGGCCTGGGGCTGAAACCCAGGACTCCAAGCCCTGCCACCCATATCTGAAGCCGAAGCCTGAGCGACTTAGCTTCGCAGGGCCCCGTGTAGCTTGAAGCCCTGGGCAATGGCCCTGCTTGCTACCCCCAAACTCTGGCCTGGGCTTTTATGGGCAGAAAAACAATAGTTGTAGCACAGGTGGGCCATGGAATTTTTATAGCACATTGGAGGAGGGCCTCAGAAAGAATACACTTGAGAACCCCTGGCTTATTGGAAAGAGCGTTGGACAAGGATTCAGGAGATCTGGATTCTAGTCCAGGCTCTGCCTTTGGCCTGCTGGCTGGTTGTGGGCAAGTCACCTCTCTCTGTTCCTGGATTTTAGAGATAGTGATAATGAGACTGACCTCCATTGTAAACTGCTTTGAGATTTGTGGATAAAAAGTGCTATATAAGAGCTAGGTTTGTATATATTTATTTATCTTTTTGTCTCAGTCTGGGACCAGTGGTGAAAGTCAGCTCATTCACCAGCTCCTTCTGGCAACAGCTTCTGCATATTTCCCTCACTTGTTCTGCCTACCTGATAGAGATACATGAAGTTAGTAGATAAATAATGGCTTGTTATGAATGAGGATAGATTTCCTTTTCAGCCATTGTCTAGTTTTCTTATGAAAAAAAGTTTTGTTTTTACAAATACCATTATGATTGCCTTTTATTTGTATTTTTCCAGCTGACTATTTTAGTCAAGGTAAAAATGATTCAGAGGACAGCGGTCTTCGATTTGCTAGTTGTCAGTTGTTATGGAAGCAGATCAATTCTGAAACAGAGGTGGGTCCTGCTACTTAATACTAACTATACATTTTACATTTTAAATCCATTCTGGTGTTTTGTTCTTATTTTCTGAGTGATTTCCTTTACCTGCAGAAAAGATGAATGGTCTGAGGCAGTAAGAGAGCCAGAAATGTGGAGTGAGACTGAAACCTCCATGAGGAACATATAAAAAACACCACTGGTACACTGTTTCTAACCATGACACACATACCAATTCTTATTCATAAGCTTCCCCTCCTTACCTTACTGATGGTCCTCTTTGCTGTATCCTGGTGTATTGCCACTGTCTGCTTCTAATCCAGTTGTGTGTTTTCTAACCCACAGTGAAGCTTAGGCTGCTCTAAATCTCAGTTTTGTGGGGTATAGGGCATCTCAAGGTCCATTGTGGATTAGAATGCACGCCGGTGAATGAAAGAAGGACACGTGCTAATATGGCTGAGCGCTTAGTCTGATGTCAAGTGTCTTTTATATACCAGTGAGAAGTCCTATAATGATAACCACCTCAAATGAAGCAGACTGTTTTAGGAAAAATAAAATGTTTCCTCAACCTCTTGGTTACTTGAAGCCTTATGAAATTAAGTAGCCTATAATTAGGAGCCCAAAACATTTTAATTAGTTTATCATTGCAAGATGGAGCAGATGAAGAGAGATTTTTATTATGGTGGGATTTTTTTGAGGGAAAGCAATCCCAGAAGATATTCTGCCTACTAGCCTTCCATCTTCACCTGTTTCTCTCCCCCTGAAGAACCTGCAGCCTGTGCTGAACTTAATATAACTGACTGAAAACATAAAAGCAGTGATAGGTAGTGGGGTTTTGTACTTTTCTGACTGTGTTTACCAAAGATATATGTTTAAATCGGGGCTTGCTTCCATTCACCTCATTATTATTAATTATTGTTAATATTATTATTAATATGCAGATCGACTTCTGCAGATAGTTTTGGGGAAAATTTTGAAAAAGTCAGACTGATTTTTTTTTTACATTTTTCTAAACAAATCATTTCAACATTTCATTTTGAGATGATGTTTGAAATGTTTCATTCAACCAGAATAAAAAAAATTATCATTTGAGACAAACAATTAAAAAATTCAGGTTTTGGTTTGAAACAAAGCAAATTTGGGTAGTGGGGGGTGGATTTTTAGTTTGACCACTGAATCAAAAAATAAATTATTCACTCAGCTCAAGGGTCTGGGTAGAACAGTTCAATGCAACCATGTACTCAATGTGCAGTAGTGGTCAAAAAAGCAAATAAAGTGTTAAGATACCTAAGGCTCAGAAGAGACAGCAGCTGGCTAGTCATAGCCCGTAAAGCCAACCCCATAAGTGATTTTTGTTGTAAGAAGTATGTGATTAGGTTTTGGTTGGTGGAGATGAAACCATCTGTCCATTACATTTTCTGATATTCCTAAACAGAACAACAACTTTTCTGTCTATTCCAGCAGCAGGAATATTTTGGGCTGGAGGTAGAGAACAACAAATAAACACATTTGATAATCAAAGGAAATAGATACTTTTGCAGTATTTTTCTGTCTTTTTTTATTTATTTTTTTTAATTTTTTTTTTCCCGTTGATCCTAGTATGAAAATAATTTATCAAGGATAAAAGGGAGTAGAGGAATGGTGACAAATAAGGCGTATATTGGCTGAAGATCCTTTTTCATCATTTAGGACTAATACTTTCCTTAGCTGATTTTTTTTTTTTCTGTTTAGATTTAAAGGAATTGAATGTTGACTCTCTTGTGTAACTGTAGAATTCACACAGAAAATGCTTATAGGTGTTCTGTAAGACAATAGGAATCAGAGGAGTAGGCATGGCTATCCTGCCAGAAAATAATTGCACTGTTTTGTACATCAGGAGGTCACTTGCTTTTTCATAGCTAAATACATTTTTTCTCCTCTATGCCTGAATCATTTTTAAGATTACTGTTCAACCTGTCGTGCAGCAACATACTTAAACAAAGATGCAGTGTCCCTGAATTATTGGGATACTTGATCAAAGCATCAAGGGAAAACGGAAAGCAGCACTTCTGTTTCTGCCACCTAATAAATTATACACTCTGGTCATAATTGGCAGAAAAACAGAATATTAATTTAGAATTGGACCTAGATAATTTGCTTTGGGGCTTTTAAGAACCAGTAAAGTGACGAGGGAAGTGGGAAAAGGAGGATTCCAGTGTCTCCCCGCCTATGTATAATAAAAGCTGTGTGTGCGTTTGTTTTCTAGAAAATACAAGAAGAACTGAATAAACAATTATTTGATAACCTAATACGTTTTCTGAGACAATCTCACTCTGAATTCCAAACAAAGACGACAGAATGGATGTGTCGGATGAAATCCAGTGAAATTCCTACTGCAGCTCTTGTCCTAGGTAACCTTTTTGCATTTTAAGACACTTTTTGTGGTACACCTGTCAAATCTCTAGATGAGATTAAAGATCAAAGGAAATTGATTTGGAGCCTTCCAGCTGTTGGAGCAAGCAGCCTGAACTTCAGAAACATTACCAGACAAGAATCAGAGGAAAGCTGTTTCAGTTTTAGTTCTCCTCTCGTTTGTCCCATATGTATGAAAGCACAGTGTGAGAGCATCTCCACCATAGGTTTTGCCTTAGACAGTAGGAGGAAGTGGACATCAGAACATTTGGCCTCTATTCCCATTTCTACCACCAATGTGCTGTGTGGTTAGTCTGATTATCTTGGTTTTTTAATACGGCATCCATTACCATGGGATATGAGTGCCTCATGTATATTTATGAATTTATTCTCCCAATCCTCCTTTGAGATAAATAAAAAATGAACAATGTTTGCCTATAGTTTTATTCTTCCAAATACAACAAATATACCAAAACACCAGATTCATCATAATACTCAAAGTAAGTAAAGAGGTTAGATTGAAGAGCAGGGATAGGAGAGGAAGCAACATTTATATCTTGAAGAGCTACAATAATCATAGACCTCTTAAAAAGTCAGCTTTGAATTTTTTGGACATTTCCCTTCTGCAGAATGAGAGTCAGATGCAAAGTCAGCCATATCACTGAGCTACGCATCAGTGTTTGGTGGGGATTGACTTTTTTCCATTTTTTCAGGATTAATTTTTTTTAGTTACCGTTATTGACCATTGGGACCTTGCCGCTTTGTTACCAGGTAACCTCCAGGTAGCAGGAGTATATCCATGGATGAAATTTAAGGGGGAGGGCTTCAACTTAGCATCCAATTTCAAACTGGTCCTTGACCCATCTCATAAGAGAGATTCTTGATATTGGGGCACTCTCAAATCATATAAGCTAATGCAATACCCAGGGAGTTACATTACCAACTGCAGTCCATATTTATGAGACCCTGTGGCAGGCTGGACTAGGTCTGGAGGCCTCGCAGCCCGGCATCACCCTATCCCAGTATAGAGCAGCGAGAAATCCTCCAGGCAGCCTAGACGGGCTGTGGAAGAGCAGCCAATCAGAGGGGCTTCTGGAGCGACCAGTAAGGGGCCAGATAAAAGGCAAGCAGCAGAGGAGCCTTCAGTTCCTTCCTGGAGCTTGAAGAGGGAGAACCAGGTGCTTGGCTGGCTGGCTGAGCAGCAAGTCCCTAGATAGCTCACTGTGGAGGCAGAACTGAGCCCAGGGAAGATTGCCAAAGACTGGGTGCCTGGCTGGATGGATAGAAGAGCAGCAGGACCATGAAAAGGTCAGTGCAGGCAGAGGACTCAGACCAGGCGAGGGTACCGAGATGGGCCCTGCTGGTCTGGTTAAAGACTGAACCCAGGGACGACTGCTGCCCTGGCAAGGTGTCTGAAGAAGACAGTGTTTCTGGGAAGAAGCCTAAGAGTTACAGCCCCATTATCAGAGCTGGGATAAGCACTTGGGACTGTATATCCTGGAAGAGGGTACAGCGTGTGCGACTCGGCCAGAGGGCTGAGCTGCCAAAGACCAACCGAGAGAACCAGGGGGGATGGGGAGCGCTTGTGAGAGGAGGATGCCATCCCATTGAAAGAACAAAAAAAACAAAAAGCAGGCTCGCACCTAACCAAGAAGAAAGGAGGCCATCCACGAGATGTGGGTGCCCTTCTGCCCCCCCATGAAAAGAACTGTTTGCAAGCACTATCAGCCAGAGAAATGGAGGCATGCATGAGAGGCAGGTGCTGACCCTGTTACAGGCCTATTACCATTAGCCTTCATGGGGATCATTATATTTAAAAGGGGGGGGTGTCTTAATCTCAAGTCTAAAGTTGCTTTTTTAACATTAGATACAATTGTATATATTGTCTCTCTTTTTGACAAATGGGGAAATGAGGGAAAAAGATATATTTGGGCAAGGATTTTATTCACAGAAATCAGTGGGAGTGTGTCGTTGGCTTCAGTGGGGCCAGGATATTGCCCTTAGGGTAGGTTTTTAAGGCCCGGATTGACAAAGCCCTGGCTGGGATGATTTAGTTGGTGTTGGTCCTGCTTTGAGCAGGGGGTTGGACTAGATGCCCTCCTGAGGTCTCTTCCAACCCTAATTTTCTATGATTCTATGTCTGCATGTCAAGAAAACACCTTTGGTTGGCCTGTGTCAACTGACTTGGGCTGGGGCTGTAAAATTGCAGCGTAGACTCTCGGGCTGAAGCCTGGGTTCTAGGACTTTCCCCGCTCTCAGGGTCCTCCTGACATTAGGTCTGTGCTATGGTTCTATCTGTTGTTTATTTTTTTTTAATTTGGTTTAGCTGAAACAGTTTTACAATCGGTTAGAAAATGTTCCCATTGTACGCAAATCCAGGGAGCCTATGGCAGAGTTGGTAACTGAACTTAGATCTTCCAAGTTCCAGCCCTTCCTCCTTGGAAGTGGGGATAAAAGAAATAACTAAGCAGCTCTGTTTCAATTTCCCCTTAAAAATCTAATGTGTACATCACTAATCTTTAGACTCTTTGGAGGTTGTGGTGGGGAGAGAGATGATGATAAAACCTGCTTTAATTCTGAGATCTGGTATTGTGGTAATATAAGTTTCTTTTGTTGTCTTTCTCTATCCCTTCAAAATTCTAAATAACAAAAGAACTGGCTTTTCCTCATTCTTGCTAAAGAGAGTATTCATGACAGCTTGTTAAGTAGACTCCAATGCAAATTAGATCAAAAGGGATCAAACAGCTGTTTGAAAAAAATAACTGAGAAATATTCAGGTCTCAGGTGCCCGTTACCTACCTTCCTCGTGGAAGGAGCTTGAGGGATATTTCTGTTGCTGTCTCTAGAGAGAGAAAGTAATCTGTGTTACCATTGATTCTAATCAGCCATCACTAATATGGAATTCTGAATACAAATTTTCTTCATAACTTATAGGTGACCTGTCATTTTTTCACTATTCTCTTTCTTGTCTATT
This sequence comes from Gopherus flavomarginatus, assembly GCF_025201925.1. Lineage (NCBI taxonomy): Eukaryota > Metazoa > Chordata > Testudines > Testudinidae > Gopherus > Gopherus flavomarginatus. The sequence continues at coordinate 149,618,654 of NC_066620.1, read as the reverse complement.
TGGGATATCTTCTCATTCAGTGATTCTGATAATAAACGGGGATAATCCAGTATTGATTTTTCTTCCTTCTAGGTGTAAACGTTACAGATCATGACGTGACATTTAAAAGTCTCTCAGAGGTTCTTCAGGATAATGTTACTCCTTATGTAGTCTCACTGCAAGCCAAAGAATGCCCAGGTATATAATGTAATAGCTTTAACAACCTGTTTAAATGGTGAATGCCATTAACCATAAATTCTTTTTTTATATTTTTGAATAATAAAAATTATGGATGGAAAAGACCTTTTAGGCCATCTAGTCCAATCTCCTGACAATGTAGGATTATTCTCTGCAATACATTTTCTAGTTATGTCCAGTTTTGTTCAAAACAATGAGGATTCCACCACTTCTTGTGGGAAACTATTCTATCTTTGTCATCCTGTTCAATTTGAAATAAAGCTGTTGCATATTTTAAGTTTTTTTTTTTTTTTTTTCTTTTAGAATTTATTTGGTCCAACCATTTCTTATTGTAAGCCTCGGGAAGAAGCAGATGTAACAATTGTCATGGTTTCAGGGTAACTGCACCTGTGTTCTTCCCTCTCTGGTCCACTCTAGGGGTGCCCAATCAGGTGTCAAGCCTCCTGCTATCACTTGTCTCTGGGAAGGGACCTCTGTCAAATTCCCTTTTTTAACCGGGGGTTTTACAGCTGCATGGCCACATTCGATACAGTGTGACATCCGCAGCAAGACAGTCTGCCTGAAGGCCAGCTTCTGGGCTTATCTTTCTCTCCAAGTGCCATGACAGGTGTGATTTACCAGTAATCCAAACAGCTCTTTCTAAGCACGTACATTTATTCTTAGGGCAAAAGTTTTGTGTGTGAGAGAGAGCCCAATAAACAGATTTAAACACACACTAAACAGATCAGGAGTCACCCACCAGTCTTATAGGACCCTAGTAAGCCAAAATCTTTCCAACCTTTCAGCAGGGTCTGTTTGTTGAATCGAAAGAACCTGTGTCAGTTCAAGCTCAGTTTTTTATACCTAAAGCCACTTTTTAGTTTGAGTCTCTGGAACACCTAGTTTGAACTAGTATATGCAAACCTCCCTAAGGGTTGTACATCTCTAGAGTTGTTTAGTTAGTGACTCACCTTAATCACCTTCCTCAATGCACAGTTTTTAGTTTCTGGAGGAGCTGTGATAACCCTCTTCCATAGAGTAGACTAGAACACAAACATGTAAACCATTCATAAATTTTAGTAAGTGGTCCCAAAAGATACTGAATCTGTCACAACAAATATTCGATTAAAACTGAAATCTCCCTATGCAAATCCTAGTCTCCTCTCTTTCAGCCACCAACTTCATGTCTCTGAGATATTTTCATAGTGAGGAGAATCACACCTGGGTTGGTTGTTGTTTTTTGTGTTTGTTTTTTGGTTAAGTTTTACATATTTTCAGAAAAATACTACCTTTTTTTTAATGCCTCATGGATACGTATTTATATTGTATGAAAAACCTAACATCATCTATGTTCTTTAAAGCTCTATGTATATGAGCTTCAATGTGTACAATATAGCAACTTGTTTTACTGTAATCAGGAATATCTATAATAACATTTTCTTCCAAATATATCCTTTTTGTAAACTCAAGACTAAAATCACTCCAAGAAATGTACTCAGATCTCTTGTTTAGCCTTTTAGTCTAACTTTAGGTTAATCTAAGGTAGTGCATAAACAGTGTTTTGTTCAAGCCTGGGGGAGAGGCAGGATCAGTGTCTGACCCTTTGATTTCCTCCTTCCCCCCACCAGACAAAGCTAGTAGTGTTAACTATTGTTATATACAGGAGTCCTGATCTATGGAGGTTTGGGAGCTGCCTAGGGAAGTTGAAAATAATGCTCTGCAGAGAGGATGAGCTTGGGGAAGGGGAAGAAAAGACAAAAACAGGATGATCGGGGTGGGGGGCAGAAATAGATGTGCAGGGTTAGAATTCTAGGTAATTAGGTGAGAGTCTCTTCATTGTGTGTCTATATGTTGTAAAGGCATAAAACATCTGCTTCAGAAACTGATGGGACAGCTGATGGACTGCTATGTAGATGCGGACTCATCTGAAGAGGAGGAATGTGTTAACATTTCCCAGAAAAAGATACGCTGCTCAATGGCTTCTCTTTCCAAATGGTATGAGAGTGTAACAAAGGTAGGCTTTCATACTGCCATTCTACAAAATATCTGGCTTTTAAGTCTCATAAAATTTTGATTGCATGACTCAGTCTTATATCTAATAGTCAAAACACTAGCAGAGCTAGTCTTTCATTTAGTACTAGGTGATACCTGACTCTGAGACCATCAGAGCCTAAAAGTATTCTTTCATGAGTATGAATTCAGTTTCTAATTAAATATTAATGTCTGTCTTTTTGAAAGGTCACTTTTGAAAGTGTTTTCATAATTCCAAAAAAAAAAAAAGGTTGTTTTATTCTAATCCTTTGGAAGTGGAAGCTTAAAACTCAAATCTGACTTCCTACCAAATGTTGTTCTCTCCAGACAGGATCCTTGAAGTATTTGTTTTGAAAAACAAAGTATAAAGATGATCAGTGTTAAGTTGGCCTTTTACACAAGCTATCTGAAGCCTGCACTATACAGGCAGTTAATAATAGCGAAACCTTCCAAATGTTTTATTTTCTCACCATTGAAAAACTAAAAATTAGGAACACAAGTATTTTACCAAAATTTATTGAGACTCTGAGGGTCTCCTCTGGTTTCCTACTGGGTAATTTGGACAAAAAAGCATAAAATAATTTTCCTTATAACTTTGTATTTACATTGACTTCAGTGGGATTTATGTACTTTGTTGAATAGAAATGGACTTTAGCATGTGCTTAAGTCTCTGCTAAATTGGGACCTAAATATCCATGTTCCAGCAACCTGCCCGAGTAGTTTGAGTATGTCAGCTGAGGTACAGGAGAGATCTACTGAGGGACAGGAGGAAAAATAATCCTACTCTCTGCTCCCAGTGCTGGGAAGTCATTATGCAGATTCTCCTTTAACCTAATTTGGAATAGCCTTTATAGTATTAGCACAGCCCCTGAAGCAGAGTACTAGAGAATCTGTGCTACTGAGGATGCTTCATCACTTTTCAGTTCCCAGGCATGCCTGACTTGCTACTGTGATCTTCACAAGAAGTGGTGCAAATCTGTGTGCCCACCCCAAATTGTCCCTCCCTTTGCCCAGTGGAACCACACTAGAGGGCTCTGCAGAGGTAAGGGCCGGATTGGCCCTTGTTGAAGAATAGATTTCTTACCTATTCTCTGTTATAACTGGTTCATTTAGGTCACAGGAGAGGAACAGAGGTAATGTACACAGTTAGAGAAGTACCATGTGTTCCTTAAACGCAGCTAATTTTGTTTATTTTGGTTATGTTGTCCATGTGGTAATAGAGTGTTATAACATGGGAGACAAGAGACTTACTTTGTCTTTTCCCAACTTCTGTTTTATAATATATGGACAATGGCTTTAAAGAAAACAGGTTCTGAAACTCCAAGCAAAAAAAGAACTTCCTCTTCCAGGCACTGGCAATCTCCTCCAGTTGTGGTTATCTTCAAGGACATGGAAAGTTTCACAACGAAAGTACTTCAGGACTTCATAGTTATCAGCAGGTAATGTGCCCTGAGGTTTTGGACTGGTGCCCTTTTACTCCTTTCCACTTTTTCTAGTTGTTGCTATAAAATTAAAGGCTGGAGCTCAGGTGTCACTTTTGCTTGGGGGGGTAACCTGCCCACTTTGCCACAAGAATGCAGGCCAAATCACTCGAGTGCTGATGGTTCTCCAGTGTTTCTTCCCATATGCCCAGAAGGACAGAGAGGTTCTCCATAATTCACTGGAAAAGAATTGTACAGTGACTCAGCTAAATGCAGCACAAAAAATCTTTGGATATGCCCCTAGAAGTCCAAGTGACACTGGTGGTTGAGGGGGTGCAGCAACAGTAAGGACACAGTAACTCGGGTACAGCTTCTCAATACAGCTGCTGAGATCCAGGCTAGGCTAAACAGGGTTCTCAGACCTCATTTTTGATCACCCAAGCTAACTCTGGAGTGACAACATATCCCTTCTTGATTGTAAAATCTTGAGACATGCAGTATCCCTTTACAGGGGCATGGAGAAGATGGAAAACTGAATCCGAAATTTTGAGAATCGCAGTAGTAGTGCAAGTGAGCAGGCAGTGGAAAACAAGCACTGTTGTTAGTAGAAATGATGAACTGTTAGAATACTACCTAATTTCCAATGTTCTGAAGTCCTTGAAGGGGTGGTTATTGTCCTGGTGCTTGTCTGATGGGGAATAGCTGAGGTCACATGTTTGAAGTTGAGTGGGAGGGTTCCAGCAGCTGATAAGTTCAGATGTTTGTCCTGTGGTTTGCTGGAGCAGTGGCTCTCAACCTTTGCAGACTACTGTACCCCTTTCAGGAGTCTGATTTGTCTTATGTACCCCAAGTTTCACCCAATTTAAAACCTGCTTGCTTATAAAATCAAACATAAAGATACAGAAGTGTCACAGCACACTGTTACTGAAAAAGTCTTACTCTCTCATTTTTACCATGTAACCATACAATAAATCAATTGAAGTATAAATATTGTACTTACATTTCAGTTATAGTATATATAAAGCAGTATAAACAAATCACTGCCTGTGTGAAATTTTAGTTTGTACTGACTTTGCTAGTGCTTTATATGTAGCCTGTTGAAAAACTAGGCATATATCTAGATGAGTCGATGTACCCCCTGGAAGACCTGTATAGAAGCCTAGTGTCAGTGCAGTAACTCTACAATTAAAAGTTGTCATCCATAAAATCTGGTACTGTACTGCTGGACTAGAAGTCAGTCAGTGTTGTGCCTTATCTTTTAAAGAAGGTGCTGGGGAGGTTCCTGGGAATTAGACAAATGCACTTTACTTTGTTATTGCAAACTAATTTACCTGATACTAAAGATGGAGTTAAAACATCTTGATGAGATAAAGTTTAAAAAACAAAACAAAACAACACGGTTTCTGCATAGGAAAATCCTACTTCTCCAGTCTGTTAGAATTCTTTGAGGTAGCCAACAGAATAGTAGATAAAGGACAGATGCTATATATAACTTTTTAAGATTGATTAAAAATTCTTCAACAAAAGCTCTCATAAAAAGTGGCTAAGGAAATGTTATAGTTATGGGATTGGAGTTGAAGCCCTGTCATGGACTGAAAACTGGCTAAGAGGTTGAGAGCAAAAAGGAGGAATAGTCAGTTTTCATCAGGGAAGAAAGTTAGTAGTGGGGTGCCACAAAGATCTGTAATGGGACTAGTATTTAATATATTAGTGAACTTTAAGGGGCAGTGTTAAATTGTATGACACTGTTTTGGATAACGTGAAACTAGAAAAGGGAAGAGGCTATACCTCTGTATAAAGCAGTAATAGACCCTCATTTGATCACGGTGCTCAGTTTTGGCCATCATATGTCAGAAAAAATGAACTAGAAATAGAAGAGATCCAGAGAGGGCAAAAATAAGAGAAATGGAAAAACTCCAAAACAAAGAGAAATTTAGAAGTTTAGGATTGTTTTAGAGAAGGAACGAGTGAGTGTTTAGTAGGTCTAAAACTTATTGCGTCTGTATGTATGGAAAGTGCTTTTTGGGCATTCCAATTTTCCTTTTCTCCTAACACATGAACAACTTGATAAACAGTGAAATTAAAAAGCAATACGTTTAAAACTGCAAAAGATACATGAATTACACCACAAATAATTAACTATGGAACTCTCTGCCACAATATGTTGTTGAGGCAAAGAGTCTAGTTAGATTTTAAAAAGTGGTGTGTCTGGTGGTGGTGGTGTTCTTGTTCATATATTGTATTTATTAATCACAGGTGTGTTAGGATAAAAACAAGATGAAGTCAAGGGGGAGAGAATTTCACCCACGGAAGGAATATAGACTCTTTAAGAAATACTAAATCAAACACACATCTCTCTAGGAGACAGAATTAACTTCTCTCATAGGAATGCTAATTTGTGTAAATATGCGGTGTTGTTGTAGCCGTCTTAGTCCCAGGATATTAGAGAGACAAGGTGGGTGAGGTAATATCTTTTATTAGATGAACTTCTGTTGGTGAGAGAAACAAGCTTCTGAGCTACACAGAGCTCTTCTTCACACAGAGTATCTTTCCAAGACTTGAGGAATAGCTCCGTGTAGCTTGAAAGTTTGTCTCTCTCCAACAAAGGTTGGTCCAATAAAAGATATTACCTCACCCGTCGTGTGTTTCTAATTTGTGTAAGTGTCAGTTATGGATCACTTTATCCCCTTCTTCTGAAGCATTTGTTGTTGGTTGCATCAGAGATAGGATTGGTGAACTTAGAGGCTTTGGTCAGATCTGATACGGCAATTCGGAATTCAGATGAATGATGTTTCTTGTTCGTCTCAGGAAGTTAATGTGGGTGGAAAGTTAAAATTGTTTGATCTAACTGCATTGCCATACTTTCAGAAAGTTGGGTTTCTTGTAAGTTTAATTCTAAATGTCTTGCTTCATTTTTTTATTTTATTATTTTTAAGCAAACTACAATACTTTTTTTAAGTCTTGGGGCTCTTGTTTTTGTGTAAGACACCGTATAATGACAAAAAACAATCAGACCTTGATCTATGATTGTCTCCCTTAGGTCCTACTGCAATTCAAAGAGTAAATAATAATTTCATTTACCATTTAATTATTTTTATCCATGTGAGCCTTTCAACACTATTTATTAAAGTTGTTCCTTAGAAATGAAAATAATTTCAAGGCATATTTAGAAGATTATATTTTGGAATTTTTCAGCTTGGTAAAACTAGCAAAGGGGAACCTTTCCTGTACTGTAACACTAAAAGCAGATGTTTTACAAGCATTTTCCTAAAGATTGGGTCCTCAGGATACAGTTTGATTTTGTTTTTCCCTTGAGTGCTTATAATTTTTGTTCTACCCTTTTCATTTTCTTCTCAAATCAAAACTCATCTTGTTCCAATTGTAACAGTCCATTTACATTGTTTCTTTGTGATGCCTAGTCCTTTAAGAGTAGTGCTGTATTGTGAATATACTGTGTTGCTTTGTGGTTGTGGTGCTGGGGAAACCCGCATAATTATTATGTTTTCTTTTTCCTTCCCTACTTTGTGGTCTAGTCAGCACATACATGAATTCCCTCTTGTACTCATTTTTGGAATTGCCACGTCTCCAATGATCATCCACAGGTTACTTCCTCACTCTGTTTCTTCTCTGCTGTGTATAGAGCTTTTCCAGTCTCTTTCCTGCAAGGAGCACCTGGCTACAGTAATTGACAAGGTAATTCCATTTCTAGATAAATGAGGGGGGAATAGATGTGTACAAATATGGTGTATGAATTCATAGCATCTTGTGCTTTAAAAGTAGACTAATGTGAAGCTTTTAAAGTGGGATCTGTTCCTGAGAGCCATATGTTCTGAATACTCTCTGTATACCCATGTCTTTAAGCTCTCTTTCATATGCTGAGAGTTGGAGACCATTCAGAAATTATTCAGTACATATCTTCAATTCTTGTTTGTATTAACGTTCATGCACACACAACTATACGGTTTTCATTCACTCCACTTATTATAGTGCTGCTTTGAAGTAAGATTCACTTAGTTGTAAATAGAGATGGCTTCACATGGCTTATATTTACACTGAATATTGCAGCTTAATGTGAATTCTGCAGCCCATTGAAAATGAGCAGAATTATCCAAATATAAGGTCCCATCATGCAGACACTTTGCTTGTGTGATTTCAGTGGAATGCATTTGTAGAGTGCCAGCAAAACTATTGCATATACTGGCAGAAAGTAGTTTTGTCCCAGATGCATGCTGTAATATTTGTTTTATCATTCATAATTTGAAAAATTATAAGTAAAATTAATGCCAAGTTTGAATATAACTAAAATCAGACAATATAAAGTTCAGGATGTGGTGAAATCATAAGCTTTAAATAAAAGTGTGTATGTTTTTGCAGCAGTGGAAATACATGTGGTTTGGCTGAAGATGACTACATGCATTAATCGATTAATATAGTTTAATTTTAGCACATTCTGAGAGTTGAACCAAATGCAGATCTAACTGCTTTGCTATTTCCATATTCAAGCAGGTTCATTATAATAATTGGCTGTTGCTACTAGCAGTTACATTTACCTTGAAATGTAATCTATTCTGGTAACATTTAGCAAGGAAATATTTTTTTCCCTTTGTCTCCTGCAGCTACTTCTGACAACTCAGTTTCCCTTTAAACTAAGTGAGAAAGTGTTGCAAGTTCTAATCAACATATTTTTATACCATGATTTCTCTGTCCAGAACTTTATCAAAGGATTTCAGGTAAGAAGAATTTCTATTACAGATAGGCAGTGGTGTTACTTCATGGTGGCAGACTTGTACTCAACTTTTTCGGGCCCGATTTTACTCCTATTGAAGTTAGTGGCAACATTCCCATTGAAAACTACAACTGAAATCGGGTCTCTAGATAGGGTGTTTTTGGAAATGGGAAAACTGTTGGGAAGCTTGCAGGAATTGTGGGAAGGCAGTTTAGAAACTGCTTATTCTGTGGCACAAGTCACGTGAATAAAAAATTAGAAACAAAAAAAGAGAATCTACCTGAAAGGGTAGAAACAAATTTTCTATATTAATTTTATAGGCATTCTTTGATGCCTTTCAATTTTGCATGCTAATACTAAAAAACTCCAGTCACATAAAGAACTTTGTAACAGGAAAAAACTTTCCATCCCAATATACGGCCCAGTTTTTGTACTGCTATATTTTTTTTTTTCCAGAATGACTGTGGTGCAGTCTTTCAAAAAAATTGCATTGAGTCAGAAGGATGTTTTCTACTATACTGTAAGGCCCCAGAACTGCAAACACTTACACACTTGAAATCAGTGGAACAACTCAAAGTAGCATAGTGAAGCATATGTGTAAATGTTTACAGGATCAGGACCTAACAGTATGATTTCAGGTGTGTGAAATGTGGCTCTTGTCATGTTCCATTGTTTCATTTAATGCATTCTAGCTAATGTTTGTACCTTAAATGATACACTCTTTACTTGCTGCTTTGGCATGTGTGAGGTTGGGCCTGGTCACATAACCCAACAAATTATGTAATACTTAATGTAATTGCTGAATTTTGCTATTATTGAAAGAATAAATTAATCAAGTAATAATTGAGCAGCTATAGATCTCATATAAAACAAAAAGCAATTGACTGAATAATACGGGCCGTAGAAAATGGCAAAATGAGGTTGCCTATATTATTCGTTGAATAATAATCAATCACCTTTAGTGACAATAGAAAGTAAAAGATTATTAATGTAATCTGTGTTGCCTGAGTAGACTCTAATAAAATTTTTAAATAAATGTCATTACTGTCATTTTAGCAATTGTTAATAAATTGTTCAGCTTATTTAAAAGTTAGGAAACCGCAGGGAATGTGAACTGCATAGATATTACAGGTTTTTGCTGCATTATCTCTTTCAGCTGTCTATTGTGGAGCATTTCTATTCCCAGCCCCTCAGTGTGTTGTGCTGCCAGCTCCTGGAAGCTAAGAAAAGAGTAAATTCTTTATCACACAATCAGTGTGAAAACATTCGAAGCCTGCCATCTTTTAGAAGGTAAAGGAGAAATAAATATTTTGAACAGTCCTATATTCAGTGAGCATTTAAAAAAAAAATACTTGTAAATACAGCATTGTGAAATGTGTAATTATATGTGCATATGTTACACAAAACAATGATAGTCGTGAATTACTTCTGAAATTCTTTAATCTCTTGTCTAAAGAATGCAGCTTTTATTTTGCGTAAAATCTGCTGCAAAATCCTTCTGTTGAAAGATCCATTTTTTCCTTTTGTCCTTCGCATAGAAACATATTCTTTTGACAAATGATCTAATCAGTTGATAAGTTATGGCAGAGCCAGGACTTAAACTGCAGGATTTTGTAATGGCCACAGACCCAACAGAATCCTGACCACCAACATTTTTAAAACTATGCATTGTGTAACTTTTATATTGTACAAATATTTTTGTTTGCTTTTTACTTCAGATATGTGGAAAGTCAAGTCTCCGAAAAACAAATTGCACTTCTGACTGAGGACAGTTCTTTAAAGGTAAAGTGTAAAATCATTTGCGGGATAGGAACAACCTTCCAAACCCCTCCTCTGCCCTTTGCATGAAATGGGATAGAAAACTAGGGTAGAACTTGGTTCTGTGTATCATTTTTCATTTTGTAGATATTCCAAAACATGTCTAATGATTTGAGAGCTGGGCTTTAAATCTACATAATAGTCCCGGTTCTACTCTGTGGTGTGTTGGACAGGTCACTTAGCCTTTCTGTGCATTGAGTTTACCATCTGTAAAATGGATAAAATAATTACCAGAGAGGTTGTGGAGCTCAATTATTTAGGACCCACTCTTAATACTTATTCAGGCAAAAAAAACCCATGAAATGGAGTGTTTGCCAGAACAAGGGATGAATAATTAATCCTGCATGCTGTTCCATGTGTGGGCTCCTGTACCTTGTGTAGATCTCCATTAAAGTCAGTCAGACTCCTTATGGATACAAAGTGTTCACTCGTGCTAAACAGAATTTCAGGACTGTGGCCTTAATTTATAAAACACTTCTTTAAAATCTTCAGAGGCATGTCCAATATAAACGTTTTACAAAATGAGCTAGATACAAGTGGTACAGTGACAGTGTAAGTAAATGTTACAGCTGTTGTAGGTGTAGCCATGACTCACACTGGCGTAGGCATAAAAATTTGTTTTACAGAGAGATATTAACTCAGGAGACCAAGTTTATCCTGCACTCGTTTTGAGTATGCTCTTTTCCTACCCAGAGGGCACCTAGGCTGCCATAAAATCCAAGGATCAACATTTCTGTTAATTGCCTAAATCTGCATTTTTAGTTTCCAGTCTAGTTTTAAACATTTTTAAACCACTTCAGGATTAAACCATTTTAACATGCTTTTGCCACCCAGTGTTGGTGAGGCTGAATCATGTTAAAATATATTGAATAAAGTGTTTGAGATTACAAGTGCATAAGAGAGTGACAAGATTTACTTGTAAGCTAACTATATCTCCAGGCTGCTAGCAGAACATTTGAAGGGATATAATGGGTTTCTCTAAAACATTTTTTATATGAACTTTTGAAGACATTGCCATGCCTTAGTGAAGGCCTTATACTGCCTTCCCTGACTGAGTGACATTTGATCTGCTCAGCGCCTTTTGGGCTGATATCCCATCTCATTCCAAAGCTGTTATTAATTATTTGTATTAATATAGCACCTAAGGGCCCCAGTGATAGATCAGTACTCCATTATGTTATGTTTGTACAAACACAGAACAAAAAGATGACCCCTGCCCCAAAGAACTTACAATCCAAGTATGAGACAGGAGACGGGAGTATAAGGAAATATTGAGACCATACTCATGAGACCACAGGATGCTCCATGAAACCACAGCATGATAAGCAGTTGTATCAGTATACCAGCAGTGAAAACTGGCAAAGGAGAGTTTTAAGTAGGGATTTGAAGGTGGATAATAGGGTAGCTTTGCAGCTGTTTATGGGAGCTCCTCACAGGTATGAGGGGCAGCATGGGAGAAAGCACAAAGGTGCTTGTTTGAAAATTTAGCAAATGAGCGATGAAAGCTGGCATCATGGGCCAGTTGGAGGTGAGAATGAGAGATGATCAGTAGGGTGGGGATAGGCCATGAAGAACCTTGAAAGCGAAGACAAGCAGCTTATGTCTGATGTGATGATAAAGAAGATGGAAACGAGTGGAGGGATCCAAAGAGAGAGGTGACACAGCCAGTGCAACAAGCTAGAAAAATGACCTATGTAGCAGCATTCTGGATGGCTCTGAGTAAGGTAAGATTGCATTCATCCTGACCAAAGAGAGCGATATGCACTAATCAAGATTAGAAATGATGAGAGGATTGACTAGAATTTTAGCTGTTTGGGTTAATAGGAAAGGCCATGTCTTAAAGATGTTATGGAGATAGCAAAATTTAAACATAGCCTGGATGTAAGGACCTAGACTGAGGTCCAAATTGAAGATGATGCACGGACTATGGGCCTGAGTGACAGGCAGGATGGTGGTTTTGTTCACAGTGATAGAAAAAGGAGAGGTGGAGGGAGGATTAAGAACTCCATTTTAGCAATTTTGAGCTTGAGATGACAGACATCCAAAAGGAGACATCAGAGGCCAGAGGGACAGGCCAAGATTTTAATTCGCACAGAAGGCGACAGATCTGGAGTAGAGAGACAGGTGCAGATGCGTTGGAAGTTGAATTTGTGTTTGCAGAGATAAAGCTTAGAAGGAGAATAGAAGACAAGGGGACTGAGGACAGAACCCTGTGGAACCCCCATGGAAAGTTAGAGGGCAGTTGAGGAGGATCCTCCAAAGCGTGTGCTGAAGGAGTGATTAGAGAGATAGGAGAACCAGGAGAGGACAGAGTCATGGAAGCTGCCGAGGGAGGACAAGACTCCAAGAAGAGCATGGTTGCCAGTGTTGAAGGCAACTCACTTGTCAAGGAGGAGGAGATGGAGTACTAGTTCTGAGCTTTGACCAGGAAGAGGTCATTAGAGACTTTAACAAACTGTTTTTAACGTAGTACCAGGGGCAGAAACTGGATTAGAGGGTTTAGATGGAATTGGAGGAGAGGAATACTGGACAGTGCTTGTAGATGACATGCTCAGTGAATTTAGAGAAGAAAGGGAGAAGTGGCGATAGTTGCAGAGGCAAGTGGAGTCAAGTACAGTGGAACAGTGATTGTATTTGAAAGGAAAGATACAGAGGGGAGTGAAGTTAAGGAGAACAGTTAAGGGCGTGAGTGTGAGGGAGATCAGAGGATGGAATGGGATCAGGTAACTGGGGCAAGTGGAGGGGTTAGAGGAGGATAGCAGACGAGAAACTTCATGCTTCTATGATGGGGGGAGGAGGAGAGAATTGTAGGAGGCATGCTGAGGGGAGGAGGAAGTTCCCTGTCATATTTTGTCCATTTTCCTTTGGAAGAAGGCAGCAAGATCCTGTGCAGAGAATAGAAATGAAGGAAGGAAAGCTTTGAGGAATGAGTCAAAGATAGTGAAAAGGTGACTGAAATTTCAGGCTTGGGATTCAGTTTAAACTGGAGTAGTATAGCTGTTTAGCTAGGAAGATGGCAAATCTGAAGAGTAGTGACAATCTGTACTGGAGGAGGTCAGCGTGATCTCAGGATTTCTGCCAGAGATGCTCTGCAGTGTAAGAGCAGAAGAAACAGATATTGGGGTGAGTCAGCACTGGGGGTTAGGAGAGCAGACACTGTGAAGGGAGAGAGGGGCAAAAGCAAGTGGAAGATAGTGAAGCATGGGTATCACTTCCTTGGAACTATTGCACAAGTTGCCGAGTGGTTGGAAGAGAGGGCAGAGTGGAGAGGGCTGAGAGTAGTTGAGAAATCAGTGATGGATGAAGTCACTGAAAGGCTGAGTGACAAAATGGGAAGAAGGGCTCATGAGTGACACTGAAAAAGACCAGGTGATGATCCAAGAAGGGGAGCTCAGCAACAGAAAGATCAGAGAGAGAGGAGTGCTTGGTGAAGACCAGCTCAAGGGAATGGCCTTTTTGATGAGTGGGGGAGTTGAAAGAATGCTGCAGGTAAATGAAGAGATGAGGATAAGAAATGAGTAGCTAAGGGGTCAGATGGGTATCAATGGAAGCTGAAGTAGCAGAGGATGAGTGTGGGAGATTGTCAGAGGAAGAGAGTGCCGGGAGTCAAAAGCAGAACGGAAGTCTGATGCGGAGACTATAGAACACTGTGAGGAAATTCAGAGAGGCCTAACAAAACTTGGTGAAATGGGCAGCATGATGGCTGATGAAATTCAGTGTTGATAAATGTAAGTTAGTGCAAATCAGAAGTAATCATTGAACTATTTATGCATATTGCTGGGTTCTAAATCAACTGCAAGCACTTAGGTGAGTGTAGTGGGGGAGGTCTGTTCCTCTGTGTACAGCTGGGAGCGGGGGAGAAAAAACCAAACAAACAAAAAGAAAAGATGTATAAAGAATGGAATCAACAGTAATACTGAAAATATTATAATGACTTTATATAAAATTATGATATTACCATCACTTGGAATACTGTGTTCAGCTGTGGTCATCCCATCTGAAAAAAGACAGCAGGGGTTTGAAGGAAGGAAATGAAAATGATTGTTGCTTTTGAAAGAGTCCCTTCTGAAAAGAGATTGAAAAGACTGTTACTGTTTAGTTTAGAGAGGGGATGGATTAGAGGGGTCATGAGAGAGAGAAACAAAATAACCAGTGGTTTGAGAAGATAAATCATGTGCTCCTTATTATCCTTTCCCATAACACAAGTGCACGGGGACATTCAATTCAATTGCAAGCAATGCATTTAAAATTGATAATAGGAAATACTTCTTTACCCACTACATAACTAACCAGTGAAAATCATTGCCACAAATATAACTGGAAAATGGTTTAGATCAGGGGTAGGCAACCTATGGCACGCGTGCCGAAGGCGGCACACAAGCTGATTTTCAGTGGCACTCACACTGCCTGGGTCCTGGCCACCGGTCCGGGGGACTCTGCATTTTAATTTAATTTTAAATGAAGCTTCTTAAACATTTTAAACTTTATTTACTTTTACATACAACAATAGTTTAGTTATATATGAGACCTATAGAAAGAGACCTTCTAAAAATGTTAAAATGTATTACCGGCACGCCAAACCTTAAATGAGAGTGAATAAATGAAGACTCAGCACACTAATTCTGAAAGATTGCTGACCCCTGGTTTAGATGTTTGTATGGTTTATGAAAGCATCCACATTATATAATGTGGAAAGTATCCACATCTTATTAAATAGGATTATAAAAATAGAGAAACTCTCAGGCTTTGGAGCATAAACCAGCTACTAGCTGACAGAGTTAATAAATTTCTTCTATGGTAAGGTTATCCACTCTGGGTTTTTGCATCTTCCTTTGAAACATCAGGTACCAGCCATTGTTAGAGACAGGATACTGGATTAGATGGACCGCTGGTCTGATTTATTATGGCCATTATCTATGTTTCCAGGTTGCCTGCTTGGAAGCTGAGGAGTATCTCTGCAGTTTCATATAGGCCTCCCTGGATTTATAAAATCTAGACTTTATTGGTCACTTTTTTCCTGAAATTTGATGCATGATAGATAATGGAAATCTCATAATCAGAGAGTGGGATGGCTTCACAGAGCCAAAAGATACATATCTTTTTTCTTTTTCTTTTTTAATTTTTTTGTATTCTGAATGCAGTCATAGAATACAGAATTGGTATTAGCTAGTCATCTGTCTCTTAAGGAAAAATTCTTAAAGCAGACAGAGAGAACCTATTTATAATGAGTTCACATTTTATTGTGATCTGTTCTATTAGTATTTCTGCAGTAGAATAAGAGAGGAAGTTTTCTTAGTAAACAAACCAAGAGGTAGCAGATCACAAGCCCACTGCTGTGAAACTCGGCAACTTGTGCAATAGTTCCAAGGAAGTGATACCCATTTGACAACAATCCATATTCTAGCAGCCATGAAATGCCAAGCAGAAGTCCTTGGAACAATAAAAATCTGCCTTCATGAGTGGGAATTGAAACAACCAGTCTCTGATCAGATGTTTCATCTCTGTCACAGATCTGTTTGCCCCCACATATAATTCCAAGTTAGAAAGTTTCTGACAAGCAATCCTTCAGAAGTCATGAAGATGTTGTTCTGATTGATGTCTTTCTGTACTACTGATCCTAAGATATCAAACTAAAACAGTCTGGAAAACAGCTTCTATAATCTCACACTGACTTAGAAGATACTGAATTGTTACAGTTAAATTCATCTTGCCAATAGTTCTTCTCCCTTCTCCCCCAGTAAAATAACCAACCATTACTGCAATAATCTCTTCTGCAGATGGGCTGCTGCTGAAAGGAGGAATCTAAACATATAAATTCTCTGACAGAGTATTACTTACTCTGCAGTCAGCCAGAAAAGGATCTATAAAGTCAGTGTGTCACCAAGTGAATGATTTTTCTTTCTACAATTCATAGAGGAGTTAAAAGCAATAAATCCCCCCATGCTCTTATTTTGGTCTAGCTGACAGAACTTTCTATTCTGCCCTTCAAATAAGGTTTATTATATTTTGCTTATGTCCCATTTAAGCGTTCTACAAATGGATTGAAAAGTATAAAACAAAGGAAGCATCAATTTTAATACTGAATGTCCAAAAAGACTTAAACTGAGTTTAATCATAAACACCATTTCACTATCTTGGGATTTAAGACTTCCAAAGATCAAAAACTCCCTTCATGTCCACAATGATTTAAGTTCATCTTTCTCTCCTGGAAAAGAAGATTCATAGTAACTATAACCTCTGTTAGAAGGTTGGGGAACTGCAACCAATAACACTGACTCATCAATAATTTTCCCACTGTTTCCCCATCTTACAAAATATAAAGCTTGCATAAAACTAGACCCAACATTCTTCATTTGGGAAGTATCTTATTTTATTTAAAGATTGAAATGCAATTAAACTAAATAGGTTTTTTGTGTGTGTGGTGGGGACGGAAGTTGTTTATTTTTAAATTCTGAAATAAGTGCCTGAATAGTGAAGGATATGATCTCATGCTAGACAGTCCTTTCAGAATGGAGTAGAAAGAAATTGTTTTGTTTTAAGACATCTGCTAAAGAAATGCCAGCTTCCTTGTCTGTGTACTAAGAAAATAGCGATCGAAGTCACAATAATGCAAATGTTTAATCTCAGTCCAGTCATTGCCTCACTTGCTGTTTCCTTAATAACAGAAAGGACATTATGAACTTATTGTCCATCAAATAAAAAAAAACTGTCATGTATCAGAAGGAAAAGATTGGGCTTTAGATCCATCAGCCACAAGGCACTGCTTGTTAAAGTTATAGCTATGCCAAGGAGCTATGTGGCACTGGGGAAAAAATCAGAGCTGCTGTTGGATGTTCTTTCATCCACACTATTGATTTCTCTTACCCAAATATGTAATTTTGGTATGAAGAATAGAACCCCAAACCAAAGTCATTTTTGAAAGTTTGAATGAAAACAGAACAATTAATTTTAGCACTGAGCTTTTCAGGATCACCCCACATTGGTTCAGTGGTCTTTGTGGCTCTAAGCTCTGTGACATACTTTGGAATTGAATCAAATCTTTTCCAGTACCCAGAGGTGTTTGAATCTGTGGTATTTACCATATATACTCATTCATAAGCTGAATATTTTTGGTAAAAAAGTGACACATCAAGGAGCGGGGATTGGCTTATAAACAGGTCTACACCAAAATTTGATTATTTTAAACTGTATGGAATCATTGAATTGAATATCTAATACATTGTCATTTTGTTTACCTGGAGCATCTGCAGGAATGGAGCCCCTCAGCTCCCTGTGGCCGTGGTTCACTATTCCCAGCCAATGGGAGCTGCGGGAAGTGGCGCTGTAGATGCTCCAGGTAAGCAAAACATCCCGACCCTCCAGCAGCTTACCCTAACAGGCTGGGAGCCAAAGTTTTCCAAACCCTGGAATATAGGGTCATCTTGTGAAAGGGTCATACAGTTTTTGCCATTTTTACTTATCCATCTTGGCTCGTCGGCTTATAAACAAACAGGCTAATGAACAAGTATATATGGTAATTCATACTCCATTTCTGTTTTTTTGCATTCATATATCTAGTTTAGATTCCCAGCTTCAGTGTTGAATTGCTTAGTCTTAGGAAAATAATACTGTTAATAGTTGTATAGTTGTTATAACTGAATAACAAAAAAAAAAAAAAGCATTAGCAAAGCCTTTATTTATCAAGCGGAACTCTGACACTATTATTTAGGGTCAGATTTTGGCATCCTTACACCAAAATCAGTAGGACTTCTTGAGGAGTAAGTAATGGTGGCAGAAATGGCCCATAGTCATTAAATCCAGATTATATGTGTGTGTCCTTATTATATGCACCTGATACTTCATTTGGCAATGTTTACTTTTACCTAAAAATGCATTTCCTTTGTATTTATCATGCAGAATGGAATTAATTTGCAATTGAATTTAAAAAATGTTTTCCGATCTCTGTAGAAATATGCTATTTATGCAGAGGCATGGGGATTATATGTCAACTTCTGTAAACTCAGAGCACAACTTTGAAAATATCTTAATATGTTAAATTTTCTGAGGTTTTGTATTGGGCATTTTGTTAGCCTTCTGCACTAATCAGTTTCACAGCCTGCATATCTGATAATGGAAAGAGAGATCTCTTATATGTTCAACAGAATACAAGGGCACACATGTATGGAATAAGTAGGAATAATAGGCAGCGGGTTTAAAACAAATAAAAGGAAGTTCTTCTTCACACAGTGCACAGTCAACTTGTGGAACTCCTTACCTGAGGAGGTTGTGAAGGCTAGGACTTATAACAGCATTTAAAAGAGAACTGGATAAATTCATGGTGGTAAAGTCCATACATGGCTATTAGCCAGGATGGGTAAGGAATGGTGTCCCTGGCTTCTGTTTGTCAGAGGATGGAGATGGATGACAGGAGAGAGATCACTTGATTATTGCCTGTTAGGTTCACTCCTTCTGGGGCACCTAACATTGGCCACTATCAGTAGACAGATACTGGGCTAGATGGACCTTTGGTCTGACCTGGCACGGCAGTTCTTATGTTCTTAAGTCTGCTTTTAGTGAGTCTTTTTAAAGTAAAGGTGGTGGAATGGCCCTCCGCAGGCTAGGATAGACATAATTGATTTCTGGCCATCCAAAAAAAGATACTTGACCTAGCTTTACTTAGACCCTAATATAACAGGAACCGCTTAGATGATGAGAGACTAGTTATAGGTTAATACTGTGGTTGAGATCCTCAGACCTGCTGTGGTTCTTTTATGCCAGGTACAGGGGCCAAAACAGTATAAAAGGAACCCTAAAAGCTCTGTATGTAGTCAGGGGAGGATTCCTCTGGCACAGGCACTTTATAAGATTTCCATGAGGCTGCCTTCCAAGGACTCCCTTGCAAGCTCTAGCACAGGGGATATGCTGGGGGCAGGATGGGCATGTTAGGGACAACATTGCAATGCACGCACTCTGGGGATTCAAGGCTGTGCTGTGGCCCACCCTTACGGCAATCTGGGGAAAATGTGTAATTCAGACCAACACCTAGGGCTATATAAGGTACACTGTGGGCCTTCTCTCATAGACTCATAGGTCAGAAGGGACCAATATGATCATCTAGTCTGACCTCCTGCACAAAGCAGGCCATAGAACCCTACCTATCCACTTTTATAACCCCTAACCCAGGACTGAGTTACTGAAATCCTCAAAATTGGTTTGAAGACCTCAAGCTGCAGAGAATCCACCAGCAAGCGACCCATGCCCCACGCTGCAGGGGAAGGTGAAAAACCTCCAGGGCCCCTGCCAATGCGCCCTGGAGGAAAATTCCTTCCCGACCCCAAATATGGCGATCAGCTAAACCCTGAGCATGTGGGCAAGACTCACCAGCCAGCACCCAAGAAGGAATTCTCTGCAGTAACTCACTTCCCATCCCATCCAACATCTCCCCGCAGACCATTGAGCAGACTTATCTGGTGATAATCCAAGATCAGTTGCCCAAATTAAACTATCCTATCATAACATCCCCTCCATATACTTATCAAGCTTAGTCTTAAAGCCAGATAAGTCTTTTGCCCCCACTACTTCCCTCGGAAGGCTGTTCCAGAAATTCACTCCCCTAATGGTTAGAAACCTTTGTCTAATTTCAAGTCTAAACTTCCTAATATCCAGTTTGTACCCATTCGTCCTCGTGCCTACATTAGTACTAAACTTACATAATTCCTCTCCCTCCCTAACGTTAACCCCCCTGATATATTTATATAGAGCAAGCATATCCCCCCGCAGCCTTCTTTTGGCCAGGCTAAACAAGCCAAGCTCTTTGAGTCTCCTTTCATAAGGCAGGTTTTCCATTCCTCGGATCATCCTAGTAGCCCGTCTCTGGACCTGTTCCAGTTTGAATTCATCCTTCTTGAACATGGGATACCAGAACTGCACACAATATTCCAGATGGGGTCTCACCAGCGCCTTATATAATGGTACTAACACCTCCTTATCCTTGCTGGAAATACCTCGCCTGATGCATCCTAAAATCGCATTTGCTTTTTTAACAGCCGTATCACATTGGCGGCTCATAGTCATCCTGCTATCAACCAATACCCCAAGGTCCTTCTCCTCCTCTGTCGCTTCCAACTGATGCGTCCCCAACGTATATCTAAAATTCTTATTATTAATCCCTAAGTGCATGACCTTGCACTTTTCACTATTGTATTTCATCCTATTACTATTACTCCAGTTTACAAGGTGGTCCAGATCTTCCTGAATAGTATCCGTGTCCTTCTCCGTGTTAGCAATACCCCCCAGCTTTGTGTCATCCGCAAACTTTATTAGCACATTCCCGCTCTTTGTGCCAAGGTCAGTAATAAAAAGGTTAAATAAGATCGGTCCCAAAACCGATCCTTGAGGGACTCCACTAGTGACCTCCTTCCAGCCTGACAGTTCACCCTTCAATACAACCCGCTGGAGTCTCCCCTTTAACCGGTTCCTTATCCACCTTACAACTTTCATATTCATCCCCATCTTTTCCAATTTAACCAACAATTCCCCATGTGGAACCGTGTCAAACGCCTTACTGAAATCGAGGTAAATTAGATCTACCGCATTTCCTTTATCTAAGTAATCCGTCACCTTCTCAAAGAAGGAGATCAGATTGGTTTGGCACGATCTGCCTTCAGTAAATCCATGTTGCAATTCGTCCCAATTACCATTGACCTCTATGTCCTTAACTACTTTCTCCCTTAAAATTTTTTCCAAGACCTTACATACTACAGACGTCAAGCTAACAGGCCTATAATTACCCGGATCACTTTTGTTCCCTTTCTTAAAAATAGGAACTACGTTAGCAATTCTCCAGTCGTACGGCAGAACCCCCGAGTTTATCGATTGCTTAAAAATTCTCGCTAATGGGTTCGCAATTTCACGCGCCAGTTCCTTTAATATCCTCGGATGGAGATTGTCCGGGCCCTCCAATTTTGTCCCATTAAGCTGTTCAAGTTTGGCCTCTACCTCAGTTGCGGTAATATCCACCTCCATATCCACATTCCCGTTTATCATCCCTCCATCAACGCTAAACTCCTCACTAGTCTTATTAAAAACTGAGGCAAAGTACTTATTTAGATATTGGGCCATGCCTAGGTTATCCTTAACCTCCATTCCGTCCTCAGTGTACAGCGGCCCCACTTCTTCTTTCTTTGTTTTCTTCTTATTTATGTGGCTGTAGAACCTTTTACTATTGGTTTTGATTCCCTTTGCAAGGTCCAGTTCAATACGGCTTTCAGCCTTCTTCACTTTATCCCTACATGTTCTGACCTCACCAAGGTAGCTTCCCTTGCTAATCCCGCCTTTCTTCCACTCCCTGTAAGCTTTCTGCTTTTTCCTAATCCCCGCTCTGAGTTGCTTGCTCATCCAGCTTGGCCTACAACTCCTGCCCATGTTTTTTTTCCCCTTTCTTGGGATGCAGGCTTCCGACAATTTCCGCAGCTGCGACTTAAAGTAATTCCAGGCCTCCTCCGCATTTAAATCCACAAGTTCCTCCGTCCAATCCACTTCCCTAACTAATTTCCTTAACTCTTTAAAATTAGCCCTCGAGAAGTCGAAAACCCTAATCCCAGATCTACATTCGTTTATCCTTCCATCTAGTTTGAACTGAATCAGCTCATGATCACTCAAACCAAGGTTGTCCCCAACCACCATTTCTTCTATGAGGTCCTCACTGCTCACCAAAACCAAATCTAAAATGGCATCCCCTCTCGTAGGTACTTCAACTACTTGATGAAGAAATCCATCCGCTATCACATCCAGAAAAATCTGACCCCTATTATTCTTGAAAGCACTCGTCCTCCAGTCTATATCTGGGAAGCTGAAGTCTCCCATAATCACACATTTCCCCTTTGTGTTTACTTCATTAAAGACATTAAAGAGGTCTCTATCCATATCCATATCCAAATCAGATCCTGGTGGTCTATAGCACACCCCAAGCACTATCTCAGGGGAAGTTCTAGTTGCTTTTTTACCCAGTGTGATTTTTGCCCAGACAGACTCTGTTTTATCCATTCCATCGCTTCTTATTTCCTTACAGTTAATCTCATCATTGATGTACAAGGCTACTCCACCACCTTTGCCTTTCTTCCTGTCTTTTCTAAACAGCATATAGCCTTCAATACCTGTACTCCAGTCATGAGTACTATTCCACCAGGTTTCTGTTATCCCTATAATATCTGGTTTCACTTCCTGCACCAGTAGCTCCAGTTCCTCCATCTTGTTACCTAGGCTCCTCGCATTAGTGTATAGACATTTTAATTTTTGGCGTTTGGCGTCAGTGACATTCTTTCCCCCGTCGTGCACAGACCTTCTACCACCAGCATCACCCGTTAATCTGGTTTCTACTCCACTATTCCTCCTTGGATCAATTCTTTGGTCCGCAAGGGTATCCCCCTCTCACTTTGTTTACTTCCCTGTCTAGGTTATATTCCGGCGTGGAGATCTCCTGAACATCTCCCAACCATCTCCCCCAACTTCCTAGTTTAAAGCTCTCTTGATGAGGTCGGCGAGCCTCCATCCTAGAATTCTATTTCCCTCCTTACTTAGATGAAGTCCATCCTGAGCGAACAGTTGTCTATCTGTAAACGCTTCCCAATGACCGTACATCCCAAAGCCCTCCTTATAACACCAATGCCTGAGCCATCTGTTGATCGCCATAATCTTGTCACTCCTTCGTCGCCATGCTCTAGGAACCGGCAGAATCCCGCTGAAGATCACCTGAGCCTCGATTTCTTTGAGCGTCTTCCCCAGTCTGGCATAGTCCTCCTTGATACAGTCCAGCGAGTAACTAGCCGTATCATTCGTTCCCACATGAAGGACAATCAACGGATTCTTTCTTGCTCCCGCTAGGATCCTATTCAGCCTCAGGTCCACATCCTGTATCTTAGCCCCTGGCAGACAGCACACCCTTCTGTTCTCCCGATCAGGTTTAGTTACAGGCCTGTCTATTCTTCTCAGTAAAGAGTCTCCAATCACGTAGACTTGCCTTTTCCTGGCGACAGTGTGATTCTCCGGTCTATCCCCCACACCAGCTGGCCGCAAGTCCTCTCGATTTGTATTCGCCCTTACAATCCTCCTAGGGCTCATACTTGGTGTCGCCTCCATCGACTCCTCCCCTCCTTCTGCAGGACTAGCTGCTCGTCTCTTTTTCCTTGCCCTCTCTCCTTCAGCAGCCTGCTGTGCTCCATCTTCATTTTCCAACTCAGCAAACCTGTTCCTGAGTTCTATTTCTCCATCGCTGGCCCGTCTCTTCCTCTGCCTAGTTCTCCTAGTCACATGCTTCCACCGTCCACTTTCCTCACCCAGCAGCCCCTCCTCAGAGTTCTTTGGTCCTGCTTCTATCCGCTCGTCTGAGCTTATCCCCTGTGCCTCATCATGTCTGTGTTCCATCATCTGCTCAAACCCCCTTCTAAACTCAGCCAGAGTTTCCACCTGCATCTCCAGTCCTCTTATCTTTTCTTCCAGCAGCTCTATCAGGCGGCACTTCATGCAGACAAAACTCCTTTCAGGTGCCCCCTCCAGGACCATGTACATGCCACAGCTACCGCATCCGGTCATCCTCAGTGTGTCTCTACCTGCTGCCTCTGCCTCAATCATACCCTTCCAACTCTGTGCCTGGCAATCCATGCCTCACACCGCACCACAGGCCCCCAACAAGCACTGGGCTGCTGGCAGACCCCTGCCCCTTCCCCTGTCTGACTTCCTGGTTTCTCTGCCTTGGTCTCCCCTGTAACCTCCCCCTGGAAACTCCCACTGAAACTCCCCTGTTAGCAGCTGTTTGCTGGCTCCTGTGCTGCTGCCTGAGTGCCTGGCTCCTTATATAGGACCCCTAATCAGGTAAGCCCCGCCCCCAACTCAGGGCTCAGCCTCGCTCCCAGCACACGGCCCCTAGCAGCCTGCACACACACTCACTCACACACAAACTCCACAATATAATCCACAAACTAAAAAACCTGCTCCTCGAACAGAACTCCCACTGAAACTCCCCTGTTAGCAGCTCTGTTTGCTGGCTCCTCCCTGAGAGCAACCCAGGATCAGGCGGGCAGAAAGATGGCTTGAAGCTACCATAGTCCTGTCTACCCTAGGCTGGGAGTTTTAGCACAGAATAACACCCTGTCAGTAGAAACAGAACTATGACCTTTTTGTTCATTTACAACTGATGTACTTCCAGTCTGTGTGTTATAAATCCAAGTGCTGCATAAGTAAATTATCTACAGTCTTTACAATGGAGCGAATGTTATTTACATTTTTCCAAATATAAGTACTTCGTTTTTGTTGTACAGAAAAGCTTTTGCCTTAATTAGTATTTCTTTCAGTTGAGCTAGCAAGTGCAGGGAGAATATATATTTTTTCACTTGGACTAGTTCATTCAAAGTTGAGAAACCATTTAGGAGTTGAAAAAGCAGAAAAGCTTGTTTACCTCTTCCAGTCTATGAAAACCAGCTGGCAAGGATGAGATCTACTAATTCTAAAAACTTGAAGGATATAGGATAGATTTTCAAAGGTATTTAGGCACCTAAAAATGCAGAGGCACCTAATGGAATTTTCAGAAGTGCTTAAGTAGGTCCAGTGCTTACCTCTCATTGATTTCAGTGGGAATTAGGCATGTAAACTTCTCAGGCACTTTTGAAAATCTTTGTCTCTAAATATCTTTTTCGGGTCACCGTGGGCCAGGTTTTCGAGCTGTCATGTCATTAACTACATTTAATATTTCCTTTGTTTTAATAAATCAGTTTTAAATTAAACTGCTGATTTTTGTTCATTTTAATTGAATTCCAATTTCTGTCCAAATGCAGCTTGACACAAAGCACGAGTAAGACATCATCTAGTAAATAGGAAAGACATCATTCACCACTTTCTAACAACATAAAAATCTGAAGGGAAAAAAAAAAAGAATTTGAATTAATATATTTTGAGCCATATAATTGCTTAAATAAATGTGTATAGATACAGTTTGTCCTGCTGATTAGCAAAAAGTACCAAATGGAGTATAAAGACCATATTTAGTTGCAAATCAACATGTTTTAATGATTATATCAACCAATGAGAATGAATCTTTCTTTAGGAATATAACTAAAAAGGCACAAATGTGAAAAAAGATTGAAATCAATTATTTAAATCAAGATTTCCTGCTTCCTGATTTAAATCACGATTAAAATCACTTTGATGTAAATCAGTCCCTCCTAGTTTGTCAGAACTTTAGAGTTCCTTTAAAATATTTTATCTGTGTTTTTGATATTTTGTGAAGATTTCATACTGCTTTGTTCTGGTGGATATTGAACTACTTTGTTAAACTGTTATTCTGTCACTTTAGGAGGTAACACAGACATTACTGGAAGACTTGCATATTTACCATGAGAATTATTTCACAGTGCTGAGATGTCTTCATGTTTTCACAACTTCCCTTCCAAAGTACCCTTTGGGCAAACAGGTAAAGTACTATCATTCCCTGGACCTCTCTTGTTTCATGGTTGACCTCTTTACAAATTTGAAGTCCACTCCTTCCTTCTCTCTCCACTCCTCTTTTCCTCCATGCTCTTCCCACATACAGTCAGATATTTTTGTCTTTACTATGGACTGAGGGAACAGCACATCATTTCTTTAACAATGCCTGTAATACTCTGTTGTAAATAAACAGCAGAGGGCTGATAGGGAGAAGCAGATGCACAGAACAGCCAGTGCTTCTGTGATGTGTTTGGCTTTTGTGCATCTGGATTTCTCATAAGTAGTACAGTCAATTTTCCATTCCTCCTATCATCAATCAACTAGTTGCCTAATGGTTAGATTTGGATGAGAATTAACATCCTTTTGGCAGGAACAACATAGCAGTGATGGGACAGTCATGGGTATTCTTAGTAGTTAGTTGTATATTGACTTGTGTTAGAGCTCTGGTATGACCAAACTCAATTTCTCATACCAAGCAGTTATTTTCCCCCACATTCTACTAATGCTGCAGAACATTCCATGATGTGCATTTTCCCCATTGGTTCTAGATGTATCAGATACATTGTTACTAGATGTAGATCTTAGCTGGAATTCACTCTGAACTTTCCTAACCTTTGGGAATGTGGAATGTTTGAATCAGAGGGTTTGATTCAAGTTCATTTCTAACCCCTGCATTCCCATCACCTGAATGGACCCTGTTAAAACGACGTGCTGAGCGGCAAGCATATTCTTGCCATACTGAGGGCTTAGTCCCAAGAGATCCTGAGTGCTTTCACCTCAAACTGCAGTCAGTGAGAGTTGAGAGCATTCAGCTCCTCACAGGATCACTCTTTGAATGAGTCAGTCATTGTTTTGAAAAGTGAATGTAAAACTAACTCATTGCTTGTTTTGTAAAACATTGTGTTCCCTTTACTCATATACTGGTTTATAGATCAGAGAGCTGCATTGTGCATGTTTGGGAAAGAGTGTGTGGGAAACAGAAGAATATGAGTCAGCTATTCAGTTACTAAGGTAATCTTTCTCCTTTCCATTTTCTTGTTTCGTTTTAGACATATAGAATATCTTCCATCTGTTTCTCTAGAACTTTACATTTAGAACTCTGCCGGACAAGAAGTTTTGCAATGGACTAGACTGATTGATAGCCAATTACATTTTCAATCATTTTAAATTTGCATGCCTGTTCTTCTCAGTGGAACTGCCAGAAGCTATCTGAGGCTAGATTCTAATATCTTTCCCTCATGCTGATTACGCTCTGAGTAGTCCTACTGAAGTCATTGAGACTACTCAACCTGAATGAGAGGGTCAGAATCTGGACTTTGGTAATTTGTTTGGAATATTTGTTTAAATGATGGTGTTCTTTTTTTATTTTTTTATTAGATCTTCATAATTTGATTAATAAAATTCATAGAAGATCAGTGTTGGAAGGGACCTCAAGAGGTCATCTAGTCCAACTCCCTGCTCAAAGCAGGACCAATCCCCATAAATCGTCCCAGCCAGGGCTTTGTCAAGCTGGGCTTTAAAAACCTCTTAGGATGGAAATTCCGCCACCTATTCCAGTACTTCAACACCTACCTGGTGAAATAGTTCTTTTTCCTAATATCCAACCTAGACCTCCCCCACTGCAACTTGAGACCATTGCTCCTTGTTCTGTCATCTGCCACCACTGAGAACAGCCGAACTCCATCCTCTTTGGAACCCTCCCTTTCAGGAAGTTGAAGGCTGCTATCAAATCCCCTCTCACTCTTCTCTTCTGCAGACTAAATAAGCCCAGTTTCCTCAGCCTCTCCTCGTAAGTCATTTTCCCCAGCCTCCTAATCATTTCTGTTGCCCTCCACTGGACTCTCTCCAATTTGTCCACATCCTTTCTGTAGTGAGGGGACTCAAAACTGGACACAATACTCCAGATGTGGCCTAACCAGTGCCAAATAGAGGGGAATAATCACTTCCCTCAATCTGCTGGCAGTGCTCCTACTAATGCAGCCCAATGTGCTGTTAGCCTTCTTGGCAACAAGGGCACACTGTTGACCTAGTTCCAGCTCCTCGTCCACAGTAACTCCCAGGTCCTTTTCTGCAGAACTGCTGCTTAGCCAGTCAGTCCCCCACCTGTAGCAGTGCATGGGATTCTTCTGTCCTAAGTGTTGCACTTGTTGTTTTGTGATACTCTTTTGTTATCAGTCAAGAAACATTATCAGTGTTGTTTGCAGTGATATTGTAGCCATGTTGGTCCCAGAATATTAGAGAGGAAAGGTGGGTGAGGTCATATCTTTTATTGTACCAACATCTGTTGGTGAAAGAGATAAGTGTTTGAGCTATGCTACCCCTCTGCCAGTTCAAGACATCCGCAACAAGGACCAGGTTCAATATCTGAGGATTCCTCTTAATATTACAAAACAGAACTAGTTCTAGCCCCCACCCAATAATCTGGGAAAATGAACCACCACCGCTGGGCATTTCTAAGAGGCAGTCCTTTCCCACTGTCAATCACTGAGCCTGTGTCTAACAAAAGAAAACTTTTATTAAAAGGGAAAGGGAACCCAGCGTTAATTTGGGAAAACACTTCAACCGTGATTCAAAAGCATGTAACCGGAAGCAAACACTCACCCCACAGTACATTGGGCAACATCCTTTACCTCAGTATCCCACCTTGTGGTATGAAAGTCCAGTGAATGAATGGGTGTTTAACGTGCTGCTCCCCTTTCCCTCCGCTGCACCTCACTCACAGTGGTTGTGTTTGGTCACTGAAAAGCTAGAGTTCAGAGGTGCTTTCACATGGCTTCACTTCCCATCCCTGAAAGGGTGCCTCTTCTGCTGCCTCTACAACTGTCTCACTGTTGCCAATTCCCTCTGCACAAGACTGGGATCCTGTGGGGTCCTGCAGGGTCCGCTGCCATAGTAACAGGAGCGGGACAAGAGTCAGATTAAAAATAGCCCCGTGTAGGGCTCTTGCTAACAGTGGCAGAGGTGACATCTCTTCTGCTGCTCAGCTTTGCCACTTATTGCTGCTGCTTGCTGCTCACTGCCACTTCTGCTATGTTCTGAGGCGCCATCATTTAGCCCAGCTCTTAGTAATTTCACTGGGTAACGGGAAACCTGAAGAACTCTCTGTAGCTTGAAAGCTAGTCTCTTTCACAACAGAAGTTGGTACAATAAAAGATCCACCTTGTCTCCCAGGGTTGGCAAGCCAAATGCTCTGAAAGTAATGTGTTCCAAGTGACCTGTTTACAGCTTTATTATTTTTCTTCATAGAATGCTTTACAGATTTGCATGGCCCCTACGTAATATTTTCTTTAGTATTGTAATTTCAGTGAAGGTTCCACCAAATCAAGTTTTCCTGTTGACTAGCAGTGTTTAAAATAGAAACAGCATCAAAGCAATTTTTGAAAAGATATGATGTGGTTGCCACTTTACAGTTACAAACATTTGTGAAAATTTTCTCTATGATGGTAAGTGATCAGGTGCAAATATGAAATGCTCAGATAATAGGATTTCATGTTGCTGGCATACAAGAAAGGAGCAGATAGACACAGAGCTGGGGTCATGGGGAATCCTTCGAGGGCTCTGTGCATTTTCACTTATGGGATTTGGCACCTCTGACATGGAGCTATGAACTGCATAGAAAAGCCATGTATTTTGAAGGGTACAAGAGTGCTCTCCCACTAGGATAATGTCCTTGCTTCTCTCTATACATTGGAGTGACACAGTTCCTTTGCTGCCACTGTAGAGAGCTGAATGGAACTCTCTCATGTCCACAAGCTAGTTAGCTTTTTACAATTAGTTACTCTGATTCCTACAATATTGGCGGTCATGCCTTGTAGTCAGTCAGGAGCCAGAAACTGGAGCCAGCGGTTGGAGCTTGAGACAGAGACTCCAAAGTCAAGTGAAGGATTGAAGTTGGAGTCAGATTTAGGATGAGCCAGGGGCCAACCTGGAGTTGGAGTAAGGAGTTAAACCAGAAGGCAAAGCTGGCATTGGATAGGGTGGAGGCGCAGGGACTTGGAGCAAGAAAAGTGGGAACCAGGGACAGAGGCAGATCTGGGATAAGGTGAACAGGAACAGGCAGAAGTACAGGGCACAGGAGTCAAGCAAGAAGACAGGGTCTGAAGTGGCAGGTGGAGATTCACCTAGTTGCTTGGATGACTTCTTGTACCTTCTTCTAGCTTAAGTGGTGCATATGAGCCAATTGGTGGGGCCAGATGATTCACCCAATCAGGAACTTCATGGGCAGAACCTTTGATGAGCTCGAGCTTCTTTAGCCCCCTTCTCCACTGGCTCCAGTGAGCTGCTGGGTGGTGGCCCAGGGTGAGATCTGTCATCCCTCATAGTTACTTGGTTAGAGTTCTTTAGTATACTTAGAGTATCTGGAGCCACTTGCTTTGGGTTATCTCTGAGCTATTCTGGGTCCCAAACTTCAGAGAGGATTCAGCCATCTTTCCTGAGATGAGATGCACACATCTGGTGTCTAGTATGCCTGGGAGAGGCTCACATAGAGTCTCAGTGCACTATTTGCCATTTCTTCACCCCTCAGACAAGGAAGTTCAGAGACTTAAGACTTCAACTGCATTTGGTTGCCTTAAACCTTCAGCTGGACTGTTCTAAAACTCCTTTTTTTGAGTTGTGAGGTCTGTCTCTGTGCTAAGGTCTTCTGTGAAGAGTCCTGAAGCACACCCTTCCACCCTTAGTGTTGGCTCCCAGCTCCATCAAAACAGACTGCTCTAGCAACACCGTTATGTCCACACTGCTGTTGCACCAAAAACTCACACAGCACCATTAGAGTTGACATCAGTCGGTTCCAAGAGTGAGAAAAGTGCTACCAGGTCTCCTTGTAACCTGTTATTGGGAAGTGAAAGGAAAAGAGGAAGCATTCTGATTCACAAAAGGAGCCTATGGAGAAAAAGAGGAGGTGGTATTGCTTTCCTCCTCTATTGCTTGTCACCTCCTTACCAGTCTCATCACTGCACTTGGTAAACACATCTCCTCAACTTGAGGTTCTGTACTTGAGTGAGTTAGTCATCTCAGTGGTGCACATATCTGTAACACATTTGATTTCCCATCTCATGACTGAGGGACCTCTTTCAAACCTTTTGGCTTGTCTCTGCTGCTTGACTATGCAGAAATATTTGTCATTGGTATAGATCCAGAATGTCCTTGAGGAGCACGGGATTCCCTCTAAACTGACCACACAAGCTCTTGCAATTGGCTCCTGAGAGCCTTAGCCCTGGTCTACACAACGAGTTTAGGTCAAATTTAGCAACGTTGGATCAATTTAACCCTGCACCCGTCCACGTGACTAAGACATTTTTGTCGACTTAAAGGGCTCTTCATATCAATTTCAGTACTCCTCCCCGACGAGGGGATTAGTGCTGAAATCGACCCTGCTGGGTCGAATCTGGGGTAGTGTGGATACAGTTTGACGGCATTGGCCTCCGGAAGCTATCCCAGAGTGCTCCATTGTGACCACTCTGGACAGCACTCTCAACTCAGATGCACTGGCCAGTAGACAGGAAAAACCCCGTAAACTTTTGAATTTCATTTCCTGTTTGGCCAGCGCAGCGAGCTGATCAGCACAGGTGACCATGCAAAGCTCATCATCAGAGGTGATCATAGAGTCCCAGAATCGCAAAAGAGCTCCAGCATGGATCGAACGGGAGGTACTGCATCCGATTGCTGTATGGGGAGACGAATCTATGCTATCCGAACTCCATTCCAAAAGATGAAATGCTGGAAGTTTTGAAAAAAATCTCCAAGGGCATGAAGGACCAAGGTTATAACAGGGACCCGCAGCAGTGCCGCTTGAAGCCTACCGAAGAACTAGAGAGGCAAATGGCTGCTCTGGGTTAGAGCCCTAGACATGCCGCTTCTATGATGAGCTGCATGCCATTCTAGGGGGTGCCCCTACAAGTACCCCACCCCTGTGCTTCTCTCCTCCCTCACCCCTCTCGGGCTACTTTGGCAGTTATTCCCCCATTTATGTGATGAATTAATAAAGAATGCATTAATTTGAAACAATGACTTTATTGCCTATTATGTCTGTTAGTCTATAAGGTGCAACAGGACTCTTTGCTGCTTTTACAGATCCAGACTAACACGGCTACCCCTCTGATACTTGATTTATTGCCTCAGCAAGTGGAGATCAAAGAGGGGAGGGGAGGGCGGTTGGCTTACAGGGAAATAGAGTGAACCAAGGGGGCAGGTTTTCATCAAGGAGAAACAAACAGAACTTTCACACTGTAGCCTGGCCAGTCATGAAACTGGTTTTCAAAGCTTCTCTGATGTGCAGCGCGCCTTGCTGTGCTCTTCTAACCGCCCTGGTGTCTGGCTGCATGTAACCAGCGGCCAAGCAATTTGCCTCAACCTACCACACCGCCATAAACGTCTCCTTACTCTCACAGATAGTGTGGAGCACACAGCAAGTAGTAATAACGATGGGAATATTGGTTTCGCTGAGCTCTAACCGAGTCTGTAAACTGCACCAGTGAGCTTTTAAACGTCCAAAGGCACATTCTACCACCATTATGCACTTGCTCAGCCTGTAGTTGAACTACTCCTTACTACTGTCCAGGCTTCATGAACCATGGGAGCAAGGGGTAGGCTGGGGTAGATGCGACCGCACGGTGCTGCTGACTGGGAGAGCAGCCTGAGGCAGAAGCCTCCAGCTGGTATGATGTTCCAGGCCGGACTGAATCTCCATTAGACAAAACTTAAAGAAGAGAATGACCTGAGTCATTCCCATTTTTGTCCAGGCGCCCCCGACTGACCTCACTGAGGCTGGCCAGGAGCACTCAAGTCTGCCCAGGCACCCCTGACCAACCTAACCGAGGTCGGCCAGGAGCACCCACAAGACGCTGACAGCTAGCAGTCGTATTGTACCGTCTACCGTCAGCAAGGCAAGGGGATGCTGCTGTGTAACACTGCAGTACCGCGTTTGCCAGCAGCACCCAGGAGACATATGGTGACAGTGAGCTGAGCTGACTCCATGTTTGCTGTGGTATATCATCTGCATGGGTAACCCAGGAAAAAAGGTGAAAAATGATTTTTTGCCTTTGCTGGGAGGGAGGGAGGGAGGGGGGCCTGACGACATGTACCCAGAACCACCCGCAACAATGTGTTTGCCCCATCAGGCATTGGGAGCTCAACCCAGAATTCCAGTATGCAGCGGAGACTGCGGGAACTGTGGGATAGCTACCACAGTGCAACAGTCCAAAAGTCGACACTAGCCTCGGTATTGTGGATGCACACCGCCGACTTAATGTGCTTAGTGGGGACACGCACAATCAACTGTATCAAATCGATTTCTAAAAAAATCGACCTCTATTAAATCAACCTAATTTCGTAGTGTAGACATACCCTTAGCTATCTTCCCTTGCTGAAAGTTCCATTTCCCTGGAAAGATGCCAGCTCCTCTGTTCATGTGACTGTGCCTTCAGGACTCAGTGCTGTCCAAACCAACATGGCACCTATTTCAGCACTGGTGATAATGCTGAAACAAGTGCCCCTTGCAGCACTGGAGTCACCTCTATTGGTGCCAAGAGCTTTCCCAGCACTGATCTTCTTAGGCACCACTGCCTTCAAGGGGACCCATCTTTCAATAAGCACAGATCTGACCAGTGCTGGCAGGAGAATCATTGCCTCCTCAAAGAGTGACACGTGTATGACGACTGGGAGGAGAGTCCTTCAGAGGAAGTGCAGCAGTCACCAATCAAAGAATATACTGATATGTCCTTTAAGATCAAATTGAGACTTCATTTGTCTCCCCTGCAAATTAATAGAAGCAATTTCAGGAGCTGGTGGGGAGGATGGCTGTTACCCTGCAGTTACAGATGGGAGTGTTGGCAACATCTGATCCTCTTCGTAAGATCATGGAATGGCAGGCAAAAGGCAGAATTACACTTCCTATTCTCTGAGGACTGCTCAGTCCAGCAAAGGACATTTGGCACTTTCCTGTGTCCTTGCCACCAGTATATTTGGAGCAGGAGGTGCTAATTGTATGTATCCTGTACAATCGGAGGCACACTTTTTTTTTTTAAATGTATTTATTAATTGTTACAACATTCCTTGGCTGATTATCCATGTCAGAGTCTGCAGCCCAGGAATTATTTAAAAGTAACAGGGCATCCTTGTGTGCTGCCTTGGATAGAAAAGGGAATAGACTGGATGCTATTGTAGAAAAGGTCTATTCTTCTACTTCTGTGGGTTTGTGTGGCACATTATCAAGCTGTCATGTCCTAATGTAACTATGTGTCATGGCTTTCTGTTAACTGTATACTGGACTCCTTATTGGACGAACAGAAGGAAGCAGCTAAGAGCTTAGGCTGCCCTCAGCATGTCTGGCTATGAAATCTGTTGCTTGATCAATTGGTTAGGTGTTGTCTAGCGTTTCCAATTAACATTATATGATTTGGCAGGGTTCAGTTGTCTTGAGATCGGCCACAGTGTTAGTTACTGTGTGTGAGACACACATGCACTTACGGAAGATCTTCTGAATTTGAGTTTTATTAGCAGAATCAGCAATATCACAAACAGTACAACGTAGCAAAGTATGCAGAGATAATACAAACATCAAACTTACATATTCACATCATCATCTGCTGGGGATCCCCACAGAAGCTAGAATGACCCTTGGCCGACAGGTTCTCGGAAATCACCCACGGGCAAGTGCCACTTTTTATCAGAGGTTATGGTGATGCCTACTATGTCTAACGCATATTCAGTAGGGATTTCAGCCTCTTTTCTTTATCTGTATTTCCTCACCCTACTAATGTTGGGGTTCCTTTTTCCTGTAGGTTACTGGGTCTTTTACTTTGAGCTTATTAGCATATACATCATTTAGTTACCTTGGCATTGTTGTAGGCACATCAGCAGATGTCCAACCTTAACCAAAAGATGTCAGCTTTAGATATTTTATCTGCCAGCAGTTTAGCAACACTTGCTTATAACAGCATTTTGTCTTGTGATATAGGGTCGTTTACTGGTTAGTTGGGTATATCAAGTGTTTAAGCCTTGGGCCTTAGTTTGGCTTAGCTATTGACTTTACAGGCTTGAGAATGTAGGCTTTTACATTACTCCACACCTGTACCTTAGTGTATGCCTATATATTTATAACAACATAGCTGGCTACAAGTCACCTCCTCTCCCTTCCCCTCAATGGGGTGATTGCTAGTGAACCCTATCACACTGCTATTTAGGGTCTTAACAACATATACCATCCATAAGGAGACACTGTATCGGCTGTCAGGGATGAATACAAGCATAGGAATGCTCATGTACCTGGTATACTGCTGCTGGTTGCCTGGACACACAATATGGTTCCTTAGTTTGGGTTACCTGAGGTTAATTGGTCACCTGCTGTGAGATAATAGGATTCTCAGTGGAGACGATCGGGTTGGTTTTCTAGGGGAGGTATTTGGGGGAGTGCTTAATACCCTTTGCTTAGACCTCTGATTTTACAATGCTTACAACACAATACAACAAAGATTACTCCAGTTTCACTACAGTTCCTCTGTTCAGTCCAATCTCTATCCATAGAGGTACAGTTAACACCTAATCACCTCCATCCATTAACCTGGTGAGCATTTGTCCTGCCTTGGTTACTTCATTACTAATTTTTATCAAGTGTGAATCTTTACACTTATATTAACTAGCTTAACTTTAAATTAAGAAGGGCAATATGAAGCTGCAACATTGGTGTGTTCTGTCGGACTAGAGCCTGATATTCTGGTTTAGCAGTAAAAACCGTTTCATTTTTAAAACGGGTACTGGGGAAACTGCCGTATGTCCAATTAATATATGCACCTTTGGATAAAATCAGAATTTTTAGGGCTTGTCTACAATACCACATGGGGTCAATCTAAGATATGCAACTTCAGCTACATGAGTAGTGTAGCTGAAGTTGATATACTTAGATCTACTTACTGCGGTGTCTTTGCTGTGGTAAGTCGACAGCTGACGCTCACTTTTTGACTCCGCTTGTGCTTCTCGTTCTGGTGGAGTACCGGAGTCGATGGGAGAGCGCTCAGCGGTCGATTTATTGCGTCGACCCCCACTGGATCGATTGCTGCCTGCCGATTTGGTGGGTAGTGTAGACAAGCCCTTAGTCATGACCTTGCACTCTGACCAGGATAATATTTTTGATGGTTGGTCACTATACAATATTGGCCATCTCCACCAGAGGTCACCCTTTCTGTGGGAGCTTGGTCATCTTAACGAGGGATGATAACGCTGATTGGTTTCATAGTTGGTACCCTTCCTTTCGGCCACACAGCAGCATGTCTGCCACAAACACATTATACCTGCAGATGCACTGATGCCTTTTGTCAGAGCAACAGACAATTCATGGAACTTTCTAGGTTTGGGTGCCTTGATGATAGACCACCAGAGGAGGTACATTTATTGAGTCCTTAGCTACCAATTGTCTTTAAATCCTCATCTGAATCAAACAGTGGCAATGAGACTGTAAAGAAGACATAAGGATTTTGATGTGATGCAATTTTTTTGTTAAATAAAAAGTTGATCACCATATTTCTGATTTACCCCAATGACAGTTTTTGACAAGAATTTAAACAATTAGCTTTTCTCCCTGGGTTTAAAAAGATTTTGCATAATACCAGTTTAGCAGCTGCTCATCCTTGTCTAAATCTGTGACCTTTCCTAGTTCCAAGAACTGCAATGCATTGCTGATGGTATTAATACATATTCACTGTATGCTGAACAAATAATTTCCTTTCCCGTATACTGATATCTTTCCTGATCATTATTGTTTAATTGACTGATTAATTTTAATTTGAGTTTCATTAAACAGTCTACCTTTTTCATGCGTATTATCTGCTATAAATCTTTCCTTGTTTGATTGATCTTTTGTCCCTTGCAGCACTGGATTGACACTGTCCCTGTAATATAGAATGTGTCTCCTAACTTTTTCAGTATCCACCTGATTCCAAATTGACATTCCATTTCCAAATAACCTTGACAGTTTTTATGATCCCCAAAGCATCAGTTCCTCCTTTTCCCCTAGGGATACATTACTGATGCTAGGCATGGATTTCCAAATTTGTAATATCCTGCACCCATTGTTGATAAGCAGTTACCTTATCCACAAAGAATAATGAAAAGAACGAGGCCACTTTGGAGTCTTTCCAATAACTGTATTTACCCACATGCCACTTAACAGATTTAACACAACAGGAACATACATAAAGTGAACCTGATTGATGAATACCTCTGCTACAGGTGTAGCCACCTTCCCTCCCTCCCCCACTGATTTATTGATCGGGGAAAGATCTATTTCCAGTTTACCTAAGGTGACATGTTTACATCCACTAGCCCATAGCTAAGGGTCACACTTTTGCCTATTGGGCCCTTTACAATTTGATAGGACTTGCTAGGAGTAGGCTCCCTTGATTGTGCTACTGGAGATGAGGAAATGATTTGACCACCAGGACCCCTTTCAGATACATATCTTTCTTGTACATGAACTGACACTTTGTGTAAGGCTAATGCAGTCCCATTACTCCAGGTTGTAAACTTTGTCATCCGGGGGTCAGATCATACTGTTCCAAGGATGCCACCAGTGCAACATCAGGTGTTCTTACAGTGGACTGCTGTTGTCAGCTCCAGACCACTGTTACTACGGTGTTAGGGTTCACACTGTCTGGAGTTTTTTACCTGAAAGTCCATTTTCTCTATTTCTACTTTATGGGAATCAAGTACTGGAGATCAAGAGTCTTCAGTCAGCTTGGCTGGATACTGTGCATTCTGCAGACCAGGTGCTCCAAAGGCCTGGGCTTGCATCAGATTAATTGTGAGGACATTAAAGCTGCTGCAGAGGACAAAGAGCATTTTGCTGTGTGCTTGTTCCAACTTGGCCTCTGAGGATTTTGAGTTGTTGGACACCTGCAAAGGAGAGGTCTTTTTTCCTTTAATTGATTAGCATGGTAAAACTTTATTTACTTTGTGTATATTAGTAGTTACTTGAATATTCTATACAGATAAATCAGCTTGTTAAGGTGATATGGTTTTAACCACCTGTGGTAGCAACCGTGCTGATATTTTATATGAAAAGAGCATGACTTGGTTACCAATTTTCCAATTTTATTAAAATAGGCCAATTCTAACCACTACATAGCAATGCATCTTGCATATATGGTTGTGCAAGGATGGCAGGTATGTATCCATTTTAATTTTCTTCATTTGGGAGTCACTGGTTTGCTATAGAAGGTGCTTAAAAATGTTATTTCTCTTCTGTCCATCACCTTAAAAGGTGATTGGCCAGTTGAGGCAATGGAAGTGATTCTAAAAGCCATTAAGATTGTGGGAATTAAAACTTTCTAATTTGCTATCGGCATTTACCAGCTTTTAATTTTGATAAATTGATCTTTCCCACAATCCCTGAAAACTGTGGCTAAAGAAGGACGGGGTCTGTTCTACCAGAGCCTTAACCACTTTTCTGCCACTGCTGTCTGAAAAAGAAATCCACTACTACTAGCAAAAACTATTTTTTGGATAGGAGATACCCTTCCAAAATTACTTTTGTAGGGCTGCTAATTGGTTCCTTGCTGCCAAATTGTCTTACAGTAATTTTATTTTCCTTTTATAGGGCTTTAAGTCAAGGACTAATTCTTTGACTTTTCGTAATTGAAAGAATTGGACGGGAGTGACAAGCTGACTCACAAATGTGTTTACATCACAACTTGTTTACGTTATGCCCCCTTGCACTCCTTTTTGGCTAATAAATTACCTTTATTGTTTTGGATGTACAAAGAGTCCATTTACAAAGACCTTTTACCTTGCAAACAAAGGGGTTTGGTGGGGCAAGAGGTGAAAACACTAATTTAAAATGAGTGCCATACTTGAGGGGTGAACCATTTGAGGAGGTGAACCCTCAAACCCGGTACGCATATATCTATAGCAACATAGCTGGCTACACACCTCAAACTCTGCTGCCACAGCCACTGCCATAGCTCTAAGGAGGTATTAATGACTTAGATCACTAGGCCTTGCTGTTGCAAAAATGTAATTTGTAAAGTCAAAATGGCTGAGAATTTAAAAATTGAAAAGTAACATGGTGAACCTGGTGATATTCTGAACAAAAAGAGCTCTCAACCACACTTGTAGCTGTTTCCATTCTTTCACACTGACTCAACAGATGGTCTAGGCTTCGGGGTGACACACGGACAGGAGACTATCCTGGAGTAGTATTATATAGATACTTTTAGATTTAATTTGTATTTGATGTTTGATTTGATATCTTTAGAATGAAAATATTGAGACTAAGCAATCCTGGGCTCTACAGATTATAAGTGCTGTATAAATACAAAGTGGTGGTTTTATATTAATTAAATACCTGAATCATTAACTTTGACTGTGTTTCAAGTTCATTCTGGATCCCAAAACGTAATGAGTTTTGTGATGTTGAAATGCCAGGCGAGGCTATTCTGGTTTATGATTCACACAC
The DNA here is from genome assembly GCF_025201925.1 of Gopherus flavomarginatus. Taxonomy (NCBI): domain Eukaryota; kingdom Metazoa; phylum Chordata; order Testudines; family Testudinidae; genus Gopherus; species Gopherus flavomarginatus. The sequence goes on along the minus strand of NC_066620.1, from coordinate 149,579,599 downwards.
CTTGTTTGGCATGAATCATGAACACCATGTCAAGTTTTAAGTCCAAGTTCCCACTTCTAAATCAGATCCTAGAGGGAAAGCATACAAAGGTACTTCCAGCTCTAGATGATGTCATAGACTGGGTACTCTCAAGAAACTATTCACCAACTAGGGGGGAATTTAAGGATATCTTCTTCTAGCTCAGTCAATACTTCAGCCCTTTTTAAATATTGAGCTTTGAATATAAAATCTAAACAGCCTTAGTTTATTCTTTAGGAAATCAACTTTACAAGAAAATTGGCAGCTTTAAATTACAGAACTTGGGGATTCTTTTCTTTTCTTTTTTCAGATGAGTAGAAAATACAGTACTGAACATTATTCTCAGTACTTCAGCAAATGCTTTTCCTGTTTGCTTGTTATATTACATCATTAGCTATTTGATTCTGTTTTTCAGGATGTTGGCTAAAGATGAGTTGGTGGCCATACTTCAAAAATGTGCAGAGATTTTTATATCACCTTCTGGAAAACAGTTTAGCAACACGGTAGAGAAACTGGAGGAGTTCCTGGCACGATTTCAAAATCTGGAAGGTAAGCATGTAACCTACTGCCAAATTGTTTGGCATCAATAATCTGCTATAAAATGGCCTCAGAGGATCTAGATTCTGATTAAATTCACTGGCCCTGCTGATGTCTTATGATATTTTGAGATCAAACCCAAAAATTTCTCCACATAAGAATATCAATATGGCAAGCGTTTTTGACATGGAGTACATCTTCTCAAAAATGATTGATATGCAAAATAGGGGTTGTTGATATTTGTATTACATCTGATGAGGCCCATCATTTGTAAAATGGAAAAGTGGTGTGAAACAAAGAACTGGACAGATCAAAGGAGGTTGATGATAAATGACATCTGATATATATATATATATATATATATATATATATATGATATTCTTTAGGTTTTTCATCAAGTGCTTTACAGCTTTCAAAAACATTTCATGAATAAGTCAAAACTTGAAAAAAATAATAGTAGCAAACTCGTTTACACATACATCTGGGCTCGTTACTATGCCAGCTAATAAAAATGTGCAGATTAAGTCACAGATCCAAATAAGAGATGGATTGTTCAGGTCAGAGTGGCCTGATTGCAGTGGTAATGGTCAGTGGCAACCTGTAGAGTTCAACAGTGAAGCCCAAGTCAAAAAGTGAAAGGTCCTATATTAACAGCCTCTTTGTAACCGCAGTATAGAGTATAGCCAATCTCAAGCATTCAAAAATGAGTGGCTTAAAATTTGAGATTTTAAAAAAATATATAAATACATTTGGACTTTTTGTTTTTGTTTGCCTTCATTTTCAGAGCCTTCAGTACACTCTCTCCATGTTTTCAGGCTTTTGTCTGCAACTATGAGGGCTAGAAGCTTACTTTCTTGTTTGTAGATTAAAGCTGACATTATCCCATAACAGTTGTCTTCAGGAAATGAGGCTTTAAGAAAGACTTCCAAGATCACAAGAGTAATGATAAAGTTGCAGAATTTGGCAACACTGAAAATAGGCAGCACATCTACAGTCTTCCCTGTGTTCATTAATGTACCTCACCCTGATTTTGACAAACGACTTCTAGGGTGAGGGGGCAGTATAGTCTCCATGCTTATTGAATCTTTGTCCTTTGTTGATACTGACAGAAAACTGTGGTGATGGATTTTATGATGTTGACACCTGTCCACTAAAATTGGACTGCAACTACCAACTCATTTCATGTAATCCACCAAACAGCTATCAGACTTCACTACTGACCTGAGCCAGACTTAAACCTGTGACCTACAGGTGACAACCCCATAAGCAATGCAACTAACCTAACAGTCTGTTGCTTTGAATATTATTAGTTGTTACTGTGATAGGAATTGTTTGTTTTAAAATGAATCAAAATTGAGACTTCACCCATCACCAGAGAATCAGGATTTTTTTTTAAAGCAAAGTTGCTAATTATTGATACAATTATTGATATACAAACTACAGGGTTCTGAAAGCAAAATTCAGGCATAGGTTAAAATTAAGATAAAACTGGTCAGTCAAATGCTTCAGTATGTTCTATTTTTCACTTTGCTCTCACTTCAGTAAATCCAGGTTATGGAGTTTGGGAATGGCGGATGAGAATCTATTTTCTCTTTAAAAATTTTGCATGGGAAAAATGTAAATTTACAATGTGAGACGTTTTAAAAGCTCATTAAGTGGCTGCTTCATTGAGGTCAGTGGAGCTTTGCCAATTTATACCTGTTGAGGATATGGTCCAGAAGTTTGAAGTGAAATGTAAGTGAGGCATAGGCCTTGTGCTGGCCCTCTGCACAGGGCTGAATTTGCTGTTTTTTGAATAACTGTTCACAATATAAATTACACAGTGAAGTGTTGTTGCCAGGGGAAAAATGTAATAGCTAACTGGACTTGTGTCCTCATCTAACATGAGAGTACCATTGACGCTGTCTCAATTTCACTTGCTTCACTGAGTTTCTGTAGATATTAGAAAAAGTTTACCCCGTGTGTTGAACACTGGTTTTGTTCCAGTAGCAGAAACCAATGAGGTACAAGATGTGTCTGTGTCATCACAAAAGGAACTCCAGAAGAAGACAGACCTCTATCACCTTCAGAAGGTCAGGCCAGTTTACTTTCTACAAATTAGTTTCAAGATTTATTTTTTTCGAGCTGTTAATTATTCTTGGTTAGATCCGCCCTGCACATAATAGTTATGAGCGAATCATGTTCTGTGAGTTACTTGAAAATTTAATATCCTGCCCAACCTACATGTCAGATAAGAAGCCACAGGCTTGAAGAATTTCCGTGACTCCTGCCTTTCTGACTAAGCATACTGGCCTTGATTTAAAAAGCCTGCAGCACCACAGTCCCATGCATATTTAACTTACATTGGCATGTGTTGACATTCCTCCGGTAAGTAGATTTCCCCACACAAAGAATAAATCACTTTTCTACTCCACCTCCTTCCCCCACCTATCAATCAATTCTGATCCTAACCCTCTACCTCTCTGTAGAGCTTCCTTGCAGATGCCACTGTTGCCTTCCTTAATATGCAGATAGCTTCAGCCTCCAGGTTTCTTCTCCTACATCTGGATTGTCTGCTCCCAGTTCTACCCTTTTCTTCTTAGAGGAGAAGCAGCAGGGGTTTCTCATTTCCTTCCACCTCATTCTTAAAAAGAAAAAAAAAGGAGTTAGTAGCATCTGATTGGCTCTGCCTACCTCTTCTCTCCCTCCCTCCCCCCATAAAAGCAGCACTGCAAGAAGCTCTCCAGCCTTACTCTGACTAAAATTTCTAGTTGCCCTAGGCAAGCTGGTTTTTCAAGCCTGGTAGCAGACTATGAAAACAAGGTGTGTATGAAGTGCAACTATGGAGTGTTCTAATGTTTAGTTCAACGTCTCTCTACACTGTTTTGTTGTAGCTAAATTGACAGCGAGTGGTACATCAATACCTATTTCAGCACTGAAGGTGTTTTTATTTATATATTTAACTGCACATGTTGAGTCAGACCTCATTGCATCTAACAAATTCCTATAATAATGCCAGTTAGCATTTTGATAGCACCTTGCATCATGCATCTGAGAACTGTTCAGACTTTTAATCTGCACATCCTCCCTGTGACATAGGTTCATATTATTATCCTCATTTTGTGAATGTGGAAAGTGAGGCTCTGGAAGGCTAAGTGACTTGTTCAAAGTTGCATAGCAAATCAGAAGCAGAGCTGGGGTGAGAATCCAAATTCCCTGTGTCTCCGTCCCTGGCTCCCACCAAGAGACAACTCTTTCTTTCCTTTTATAACACCATAATGTATGTTAATTTTAGGAGTGGAGAAAAAGCAATCTGAAATTTTCTTGTCCTAGCCTCAGGACACTAATGTCAGGATTAGTGTTAACTCTGTCTTAGTAAAACAGACTCTCACAATGAAAACATTTATTTCCATTCTTAAGCAGGCAGATACTTGTATGCCTTCTGTAAGAAAGGGAACACAGTATTGTCAGTCTAACTTTATTTCCATTTAGATTAGTATGTGTTACCTAGGAGAGCTATGGCAATCGTTTTTCATGTCTTGATTTGTAAAATGCAATAATCCTGTCAGTATCACTTTAGATGAATGGGTTTGCCATCCAAAGTGAGTAGGCTATGCATTTTCTGTCTTTTGTAGACTTTGCTGGCGTTGAAAGAATCAAAAAGATCTAAGAAGCTAACCAAGTTTGAAATGCTCCGGTTCGAAGTTGTTGACTTTATAGACAGCCTGGTAAGGTGAGCTTTCCTGTTCTTTGGACCCTTTAATAGTTGATATAGTATCATAAAATACCATAGAAAATAGATATACATGCGCACACACGGAACAACAGTTTACCAAACAGTTCAGACTTGGGAGAAACAGCTGTAGTCCTGCAATATGAGACATGTCCTCTCTACTCTTTTTATTTCCGTGAAATGTTGCTGTTGGGTGCCCCTGTAGCCATCTATGTCAGGATGAGGGCTCTGAAAATGCCACTTTTCCATAGAATGCTGTAAGGAGTCTGAAACATAAATTGCGCAACTCATTCCTGCTGCTGCAGAAGATGAAGAAAAATATGGCAGTTGACAAGAAAAGGTCAAAATGGCCCACACCATAATCAGTATTGGTCTATCCATTATTTCTTTTCTGCATTGTATAGGCTGGGATTGATATCCATTTCTATTTTGGCTAATGCAAGGCATGACAGATGGGTTCGTGGAGACAGTTCCAAGCGTAAACATCCACAAGGAAGAAAGTGTGGAGACAAGGGTTGGAGAAGGCTATGAAGGCAACTATTAGTTGTGCATGTTCAGTAGAGGGAAGGATCAAAAGTATGGAGCAAAAAGGGACTAGGACAGAAGGAGCTAGATTGTGCAGAGCTACATAAGCCAAGACAAGAAGCTTAATTTTGAAAACAAAGGTGAGAGCAAGCCAGTGAAGGGATTTAAAGATTGGATGGGTGGTGTAGGAGTAATGAGCACAGCAGATGACTGGTGTCAGCATTCTGGGTATTGCCTGCATTGTTGGGTGAATTTGCCTCGGATGTAGGTAGGATTCTAGATAAGAAATGTTTGAAGTGGGAAGCTGAGTTGATGATTCCTAAAATTCTCATTTTATTTGACGTTGTTTCCAGGTATTGGCAGTATCTTATTTTTCAGAGATTTTCTGCCCATGCCTGTTGTGAAATGCACATTCTTGCTATCTCTGTGAAAGCTTAGCTTTCAGTGGGGTTTTGTAGTGTCCCTTCAGTAGAAGAGCTGTCTTTTTTCATACATCCCATGTTGTTCTTTTAGAAGTTACCTTGCTCCTGCAGAGATGCAGACCCTGAACGAGGTGGTGTATTTCAACACAGCTAACACCCTCCGTGAGCACTTGAATGCTGCCCCACGGATTGCTCTTCACACAGCTCTGAACAACCCCTATTGCTACCTGAAAGTAAGAAATGGACAACAACTGTGTGACTTGTTCATAGTTCTGTGTGTAATTCATGCATGGTCTGTGTGAGGCTAATGTGTGCATTTTAATTTTGCTATTTCATAACATTTGGGACACAGTAGGGTCTGTCACAAGGAACTAGCAGGTGGCTCTTTATGAAGCAGCTGGGGAACTGGCTGACAGCCAGAGAATTTGCCTGATTCAGGAAAAAGCTGATGCTGCTTCATTAAGAGTTTTGGATGGGAAGGCAATTTCCAGAGCGTCATTTTTAACTGCCTTCTCTACAGAGATAAGCAGAAAGACTTTCTCACCCTCCACTTTGACTGGGTGACCCTGTGTCCCTGAAAAGAGAGTCCTCCAGTTACCAAATCTGGTTCCATAGGCCCTGTTCATATTACAAAAACAGTGTTTTGTCCTGTGGCTTTGTAAACTCATGTAGATGGACTGTCTGATGGAGCTGGAGGTCAGCTGAACCGCTGAAATTGAGGACAGACTGGCTGTATACGAAAGTATCTAAAAGACTCCCTCCTCCTCATGCCTATAATAGTGATGCCCTGCCCCTTCTTGTTCCAGACCTTCAGTGATCCGCTCACCACCTCCCCATGAGCTCTTGAACCAAACCAGCTCCCCTGCACATAGTCAAAGCTACAGGGTGGCAGGGAAGGAGAAGGGGTGGGTGGGAGTGAGGCTCCTTGGCTGAGGAGAGGCAGGAGTTGGCATTCTTTTCTCTTTCCCACTCACATGCGCAGTTCCCTGATGCCCATCCAAACCATCCGTGTCCCAGTTTTTTCCCTTTAAAAATGAGGTCATTTTTCCACATAACGAGATTATTGCAATTCATAGATGTTTGCATGCTTGCTGCCTGAGTCAAACCCAGCACCTGATAAGCCGGAACCAAACTGGATAAATGTTTGTTTGAATTCTGTGATCCAGTCTGTGTTGGTTTTGTTTGTCTGTGTGCTTATTTATCTGACCCTTTACAATTTTATCTGGTTATAAAAACACAAAAGACTTAGATTAGGAGAGCCAGCTAAATCCAGTTTCTAATGTGCTTAATGAATATTCTCTTAATTGAATATACAGAAATGTAAAAGACCTAGATCTCTATCTTTACACATTTGTTCTTTGCATTTTTGATGCATTTCTTATGCTTGTTGGGTGTCTAACTCAGTGCCTAGTAGGAGTACTGGCTGTAGCAGTGTATTACTACTATTTTAATCTGTTTGAATTGAAGATATAATTTCCCCAACAGTGTCTATACATTCTGCAGAGTTTGTACTTTTCACCAGAGCAAAAGTTCTCTGATAAAGATCTTACTATCCAGAGCTATTCCTATCAAAAAGGTGCAGGCAGGAAAGAATCTGCCACTGTAAAGTACCAGCAAGTGATTAATGATATGACGCCATTTCTCATGGGACTCTAACCCAACTTTTACCTCAGCAAAATGTGAACTGTATTGGTATTTAGCCTGACAGAAATGTGTACAAAAGAATTGTAATTCTTCTTCGAGTGCTTGCTCATGTCCATTCCATTGTAGGTGTGTGTGCTTGCCACATGCCCTGGTGCTGGAAGTTTTTCCGTCAGTGGTATTTGTAGGGGACCAGCTCTGGCGCCTTCTGGAGTGGCATGCGTATGCACTGGTATAAGGGGTAACGCCAGCTCCCCCTAACCCTCAGTTCCTTCTTACTGCCAGTGACCGTACTGGAATGTCTTCTTGCCTCGGCAAGCTTGCTCCTCTCAACTAGTTGTGAACTTTCTGTATATAGTTGTTAGAAATTGGTTAGTTTTATAGTTCCCTTAGTGTTAGGGTTGCCAGCCTTCCAGGATTGTCCTGGAGTATCCAGGAATTTAAAGATTAATCTTTAATTAAAGATTTGTCATCTGATGAAACCTCTAGGAATACATCCAATCGAAGTTGGCAACCCTACTTAGTGTAGATTTCGTTTTAGTCCTGAATGGGACTTAGCCTAGGGACGGGGCATGTCCCTATCCCCAGGCTTCAAACCTTGTGACTATTGCAAGAAACCCAGGCCAGTCAGTGATCCCCATAGAAGCTGTTCGAATTGCTTAGGGGAAATCCACGTTAGCAAGAAGAATCACACAAGCATGAGACAAGTGTCTCACAAGCAAGCGCTTCAGATCGCAGACCAACAAGGAGCAGGACATTCATCTTCGAGTGCTCCTTATGGAGTCGGCCCTTACACCGGCCTCAGAGCCGACCAGGTCGGACTCTGCTCCTAGCATTGCGGCCTCAGTGCAGAGTGTTCCACTGGCACCGGCCTCAGACCAGCACCAATGCCCATCCCCAGTACCAGCTAAAAAGCAAAGAGTCTGGGAGGGGATGTTCTCCTATGTCCCATAAAGGGAAGGAGAGGGTCGGAGGAGAGCAAAGGCACGCGAGGGGCAGCTCTTCCCCTCTAGACAGAGGTTGGGCTCTGACTCCCACTGAGTGGTCAAACCCACTCCAAGACCCACCTGCTACCCTGGGGAGCATCAGAGGCACTCAGCACCTGTGATGCTGTCCACACTGCCTCGGAGGTGCCTCATTTGAGTGGTCCCCATGAGTGCAGCATCGCTCCTTGCCACAGGGGATGTCCCATCAGCTCTCACCTGAGCAGCACCACCCAGCCCACGGATGTGAGTTGGCTTGCCTGCCAGAGTTCCTTGTGTCGTTCCTCAGAAACCAAGCAGCGTTTCTCGGGCTCGAGGCAGCAATCACCAGTGGGCTGGCGCAGAGGCGCGGCACCAGTCCCCAGAGCCCTGGTGCTGGGAGTGCCTGAGCCACTCTCCCAGCTCATGGCACTGCTCCAGAGGGTTGAGACATCTGTCCCCAAAGCCCCATCGCTGGAACGCCAGAACAGTTCACTGCAAGCACATTGGTGGACTCTGACACATCGGTGTATCCACTCCCATTCCTGCTCCTGCTCAATGGAACAGCATCACTCGCAAAGCATAAGGTGTCAATCACCAGGGTGCCGTCGCCTATCTACCGAACGCCGTCACTGGGATTGTGGCACCAAGCACCATTGCCCTCATACAGATTCTCAGCAGCAGTCTGAGGCCAGAACCGATGGGATCGAGGTAGACAGGCAGCCTTGGCACCATCCTGGTCCCCCAGGCAAGTATCCCCCTCCTCAGGTTTTGACAGCAAGGAGGAAATCCTGCTCACTGGCCAGGGCCAGTGATCGGGGGCACCGGCATTCCCCACTGGGCCACAAGTGGCAACGTGGCTCCAGGGTCAGTGGCCTGCCCCTTTGCAACTCTGGAATCCCTGGGGATTTCCCCAACCATTGCAGGTGCATAGGTCAGCCTTGGGGGCATCTGACAAATGGTCGGCGACAGTCTTACACCTGCCCCCTGACTCGGATGTGCAGTCAGGGTGGGCTCCCCAGGTTCAGCCAGCCTTGGCTGATGCCCGCATGGCAGAAGTGGTAGAGTTGGTTGACCCGCCTGTACCTGCCTCCTCGTCTTCTTCGCATGATAAGGTGATAGTGGGGCCCTCTCACCCCATTCCCCAAGACCATGCCAAGGCTCACCAGGAGCATATGCGCCCCGTTCCAGAGGGCGTCAGAGCCAGTCCCATACAGATACCACTGAGGGAAAAACTTCCAGCACAAGTGTATGGGGCAAGCACGAACACCTACAATGGAATGGACATGAGCAATACATCTTGAAGAAGAACAGTTACAAGGTAACTGTCTTTTCTGTCCTGATGGATTGATTAGAAACCCAGCTACTGGCAATTCAAAATACCACAGCTAGGAACTGCTTGGCCTTGTGTCAGTGCGATATGGGGAATCTGAGCCCAAAATATCCCTGGGGCTTAGAGAATCATGGAGGCATCATATTTTATCTTGCAGGGAGGGTGAGTTTCACACAGAACTTGAGTAATAATTCCCATCCCACCAAGATGTTTGGAGCAGCAAAAAACAAAAAATTCCATAAGCTGCATCTAGCCCTCTTTTTTTTTTTTTTTTTTTGGGGGGGGGGGAGGGATACTTTGACACAAGGCCCTTGATAAAGGGAATAAATAGAGATCCTGAAAAACTTATTTTTCCTCCATCTGCTCCCCTCAAAAAAGAGCACAGCCAGGTTTTTAACTTGTTCCTGAGTATCTGTTTATGCTCCTTACTTGGAAGCAGCACTAGTTGCCAATTAAATGTAATGTTGGTGTTAAAGGTCCTCCTTTTCATTAATGATTGTGTTCTAGAACAACTTCCTGCTTACCTGTGTAGTTATTTCCTGGCAGAGACAGATTATCTGCTGTTACCTTAGGAAGCTGAGGTTTCCATGAACACTGCTGCAGCTTCCTCAGGGCATGCTATAAAGACCTGGCCTTAAGATCTTAAGCAAGCTGTCATTCTCCAAACTCAGGCATAGACCATGCATTGCTGATCAATAGTATTCTCCCTTGATTAGTTCCTTTTTTCCTATGTTCAGTCCAAATGCCCGCACTATATAAGTTGGGCCTTGCCCTGTTTTACACAGCTGTTTGATTTCAGACCAAATCAAAGTGGTCTTACTGGTTTGTAAAATGGTAGCATAGGGAATGAATTACATTATTTTCATGAATTGCTGACTGGTTCACCAATAATACAGTACAATTTATCAATCTAGACATCAGCTGCATTAGTTAATAATCACACTATTTAGACTGAAACCATCTGTACTGAACTGTCAGGTAAACTGACATCATACCTAATCCCTTCAATTTCTGTCATCTTTGCATAGTGTTATTGAATATGAAAATCTGTTAGACTGAATTTCTGAAAACTCTAAGGGAACTTCCCATAGACACTGGGATTGCTGTACCCAATCGTGAAGCTAAAGCTCATAAACTGGAAGAATCAGTTGTAAAAGGCAAATTTAGAAATTTTAATAAACAGGAAATGAAGGTAATTCCTTGCCTGGTCTTTTCCTCTGTATTGAAAAACCTTTGCTTATAGTGGTGTCCTTGTTCGGCATTTTTTAAACTTATTTTCTAACTGACCTATTATGCAACCAAATGTTGACGTATGGGTTTTAGCCCCGTTATTAGCGGCTGATAGCAGCAGAATCAATAGCGTTGTTCACAGTGGGAGCTCCTGACCTGTCAGTATAGATAAAGTACTATGAATAAATGTGTGAGCTGATGTCACAGTGCTATGGATTGCAACAATACCATAGAGGATTTTTTTTCTTAGACAAGGTCCTTTTTTAACTTCATAGTCAACTAACTAAAGCGTTGTCAGTTTGGATTTCCTGACATGTGGAATGGTTTCTGAAAATCAGACTTCAGCTTTGCAGGTACTGGTTTTCAAACCAGAGAGAGGTGATGGTTTGTACCAGTGGTCCCCAACCTTTTTGTGGCCAGTAGCACATTCATGTTTTCAGAAGAGTGTGGTGGGCACCAACAATTTTTCAAGCCTTATTTTGTATTTGTACATTAATACAAAAAAAAAATTAATATTACATAATATATGAATCCATAAGATAAAAAGGGTAATTTTACATGTAAAAGGTATTAATTAAATTATTTGGCAATTACTCTTTCACTTTACCTTGTGAATTTGCTCTTTTTTAATCTACCTGTAAGAAAAATTAAGGAGGTTTTACAAAATAAATATCAAACAGTTTTCATCTTATTTATTTTAAAAAAGTAAAACATTGTTTTATATTTATTATTCTTTTTTATATATATAATATATAGTTTTTATTCTTATATATTTATTATTCTTACTTTAACATAGAATGAAGCCTGCAGCCCTGGAGTTTCTGTCCCCAGCAGTCGCGGGGCCGCAGCTTTGCTCCCCTGCTGGGCACTACGTGGGCGCACATAAATGCCCCGGCGGGCACCACGTTGGGGATCACTGGTTTATACACATTGAAGATAAAATTATAAGAAAAACAAGTAAACTTGTTAATGTATGCAGACAGATTTATGCTTATACTCCTTCCCTCCCTGAGGGGAAAAAGCACTCTGACATCTATTTATTTGATAATGAGGACGGAGATGAAGTGCTAATCAATTTCTTACCTGATCTATAGAATTAAATATTCCTTACTCTGCTGTACAAAATGGAACAAGCAAGAGAGAAGGGGAATAAACGTAATAAAATACTTGCTATGGGTGCTCCACTGTAGGTGTGCTTGCGTCCCTGAGCTGCTGATCAGAGAACTTTTATAGCAGTGTCCATTACGCCCACACACGTGCTGTCTATCCTTGTGCCCTGCCACAAGACTAGCCAATGTACGCGGGCTACCCCCCCTCGGTTCCTTCTCAACTGCTGCAGCTAGAGACAGAGCTATTGGCCGTCCATTACGACCATTACCTTCACTTACATTTCTATAGCTAGTCTCCCCAGTCACAGCTGTAGTTTTCTTCTTTTCTATTTTCTTCCCAAAGGGGGGGGGTCATTTTTTTTCCCTTTTTTTTCTTTCATTGGGGACCCTTTCCCCAACAGGATAATGGCTGGTTTAGCGGACTTCACAAAGCACCTCTCATGCAAAGAGGCTATCCCTATAGCAGATGAGCACTCCTGGTGCATACGCTATCTTGGGGAAGGCCACATTCCATGGAAGTATGGTCTCCGCCAGCAACTCAAGCCCAGGCCTTCTTGCAAGGACAGGGAGTTGAGATCAGAAGGTGATCTTCATGGAGACAGCCCTCCCTGGACCCCCACCAAGAGTCCCCTGGCATATGTGATTCTTTCCCACAACCCTCAACTTCCAAGGACTGTGAGTCGAAGAAATCAGCCACTGACCCCTCCTATAAGTTATCGAAAAATAGAGTAGGAAATCCCCATAGTGAGCCCCAAGCCAACCATAAACAATCTCCAGTACGCTCAGTATCCTCTCTACCATCTGCACTGAGACAATCTCAGACCAGTACCCATGGCAGATACCATTGACGCACCTAAGAACCCAATAAGCACAGGCACTGAGTTAACAGCACCAAAGGACAAGGACAGGAGTCAGCACTCCACTAAGATGATGGTGCCAGTACATGCTACTCCATCAGCACCATCATCAATGTCCATTCAGCACTGGAGTGGTCAGTGTGAGCAAAGATCTCCATTCCCCTGGTACTGCTAGTGGCATCAAGCCAGTCAGTACCACTGGAATTCCAGCACTTGAGAGACCTCTGCATATCCAATGTACAGGAGTCTCCTTGTCTAAGTACTGGGACCTCCACACCCAGTCTTCTTGTGGTATGTGAGTCTTCCCTGCCACACGTTCCTGCTTTCTAGCGCCAACTCAGACAGCGAACCAGAGGCAGCTATATCACTACTTCTCTCAGGCTGCCTATGGTGCCCAATACTAACAGGGCCCCCCAAGCATACCCTCAGATGGCCCAACCACTGCCACCTTGGTGCAGTCAACTGTTGGCACCACCATGGGGCTCTATGCCTCCACCACGCCAGTGGCCCAGGCCTCTCAAGCTTCTAGTCCTACCCGAGATCGTCCCCCTCGGCTATAGCGCCCAGAGCCTCAGAACCTCCAGAAGAACATGAAGGAACAGGAGGGCAGCATTGAGGAAGAGTGACCCTGAAGACCATATCCTCCTTCCCATATGAGGCCATCGTGCCTCCCACACCATCCCCGGCTGACTTCTGCCTTTTCCAGGACCTAGCAAAGAGAATGGCAGACACTCTGCAGATACCATTAGAAGAAGTCAACAACACCCATCACAAGTTCCTTGACATACTCCACTCCTCCTTATCCTCAAAAATAGCCCTCCCTATTAATGAGGCTCTTCTGGACCTCAGAAAAACCATATGGCAGACCCCAGCATCTGTGGTGCCTACATCCAAGTGGGCCAGAAAAAAATAGGTCCCAGCAAGGAAGATTAAATTATTCTTCTCTCACCCAACTCCACCGTGGTGGACGCTGTCAATTCTTGTAGCCATCAAGACCAAATGAGGCCCGCTCTCTGCAATAAGGATTGGAAGCATTTGGACCTCTGTGGAAGGAAAGCCTACTCTTCTGCCTTTCGAATTGCCAGTGACAAAGCCCTAACTGTGAAATATAACTGTGAACTACTAGAAACTCAGCAGTTTTATTGATCAGCTGCCTGACATGCACCGCAACCAGTTCATAGCCATCATTCAGGAGGGACAGTTAGTGGCCAAGACAACACTACAATCTGCTCTTGATGCAGCCAACACAGCCCCAGGTCCATCTCCATGGTGGTGATTATGTGGCATGTGCCATGACTACATCTGCTGAGCTTCCCTAATGAGGTCCAGACAACTGTCAAAGACCTTCCCTTTGAAGGCACAAAATTCTTTGCAGAGAAGATGGATTCCTCTCTTCGCACCTTAAGAGTCTAGGGATACTCTCTGCTCGCTGGGCATGGGCATCTACACACCACGACAAGAGAAAATTTAGTCTGCAGCCCCAGTACAAACCATGTACTTTCCAATATCCAACTCAACGCTACTACAAGCCTCAGAGAAAGAAAATTAAGTACACTAGGCATAAATCTTCTGTCCCACAGTTTTTCACATCCCAGCCATCCATTTCCAAGCACCAATTTTGACATGTTGGTCAGTGTGACGATAGACCACTCCCCCGAACCACTACAGCTGACCACTGCTTTCCACCATTTGGGCACCATCTGAAAATGTTCTGCAGCATCTGAGAATGCATAACATCAGACTAGTGGGTCTTGGAGATTGTTCATAATGGGTACTCCATTTTACCTCCCAACTCCCTCCCCAACACCCTTCCCTGTCCCTCTTCAGGGACCCATCTTGCAAGAATTTACTACAAGAGATGGATCATCTCCTCCTCCAGTTAAAAGCCATAGAACCAGTACCTCAACATCTGTGAGGCAAGGGTTTTACCCTCATTATTTCCTAATACCCAAGAGGAAAGAAGGTTGGAGACCCATATTAGTACTCATGTTTGTCAGAGCTCAAAAATTCAAGATGGTCACTCTAGCAACAATTATTCCAGCATTGGAGCAGGGAAACTGGTTTTCAGCCATCTACTTTCAGGACACCTACTTCCATATCTCACAGACAGGTCCTTAGATTTAACCTAGGACAAGACCACTACCAGTACAAAGTACTTCCCTTCTGGCTATCACCTACTCTGAGAGTATTCTCCAAGGTTCTCTCAGTAGTGGCCGTGCACTTACATTCCCAAGGGATTGTGATTTACCTCTACCTGGACAATTGCCTCCTCAGAGCTCAGTCCCTCCAAGAGGCTCACTGACTCACCAAATCTGCAACAGACTTTCACAGAACTGGGCCTACAGATCAACACCCAGAAATCAATCCTCGTTCCAGTTCAACTTCTGGAATTCATAAGTGCTGACCTCAACTAGTTACAGGCCAGAGCACTCCTCTCTCAATGCAGGTTCCTCTTCCTGGCCACACTCATAGAGATCGTTCAGAAGAGCCCACAAATATCAACCAGACACTGCCTCCAACTCTTGGGGCATATGGCAGAAGGCACAACAATGATACCACATGCCAAGCTTCACATCCAATGCCTCCAGATGTTGCTTCTCACCATTGATGCATCGCTCATAGGGTGGTGCGTGCATCTAAAAGACCCCACAATACAAGGCAGGTGGTCATCCACAGAGCTATTCCTTCACATCAACCTCCTAGAGCTAAGGGCAGTCAGGAATGCTTGTGCCCATTTCCTCCCACTGATTAAGGGATCACAAACGAATCTCCTAACAGACCACATGGCAAGTATATACTACATAAGTCGCCAAGGGGGAGCCAGGTTGCCCTCCCACTGTGCAGAAGCAATGAGTCTGTGGAACTGGTATATTTCTCATGATGTCACACTGTCAGCAGCTTCCCACATGACCATGGGTGGGAGATAAACAGCTGTACTTCACGATCTATTCAGGCCATGGGGCACACTGACCACAGAACAGTTCGCCACTTACCTACATTACCGCTCCAAAGCAGGGATAGGACAAAACTTCATGAGCAATGCTCTCCTCCACACCTTCTCTATGCCTTTCCTCCTTTCCCCCAATTGTCAAAAGTCCTGTTAAAAATAAGAGAGAGCGAGCACACGTCATGCTTGATTGCTCCTACGTGGCCAAGACCAACCTGGTGCTCTTACCTGTCATAACTCACAATGTGCCCGCCGATCTCTCTCCAGTGCATGCCATACCTCCTCTTGCAGAACAAAGGACGCACCCTACATCCCAACCTAGGGATTCTTTGCCTCAAGGCGCAGCTCCTTCATGGCTCCAACACTTAGAACTCTTGCTCGGAGGAGGTATAATGGGGGGGGGGGCTTGCACCCAGAGGCTTGCTATATGAAAGGGGTCACCAGTAAAAAAAAGTTTAAGAACCACTGCTCTAGGTATTGTGAGGTATTACTACACAATAGAAAGTCCTCAACACACCATACGTACCTGCGAAAATGGTCGAGATTCCAGTTTTGGTGTTCTTCCCAACAAATCTCCCCAACATCTGCAGCTATTCCAAAGATCCTAGAATATGTACTGACCCTAAAAAGATGGGGGTTCTCTCTCCACTCTTGGAGTCCACCTAGCGGTTATAGCAGCCTTCCCCCAACCACAAGATTCCTCAGGCATATAGTAAACCTTTTCCCACAGCCCAAATTTCTATCCCCACATGGTACCCAAACTCGGTATTGAAAGGACTGACTAGGTCTCCCTTAGAACCCATGGCCACCTGTTTGCTATCAGGAAGGCCATTCTCAATGAGGTGTGTAAGCAATCAACCTGGATAGGAGAATAGGAGAAATGGCAGCTCTGATAGCACATCCCACACACAGTATTCTTTTGGGACAAGGTTGCATCCAAATTTCATCCCTAAGTTAACCTCTCCTTTGCACATGAATCAATTGATTCGCCTTCAGACCTTCTACAGAGACAATAGATAGGCTATATTAAACACATTAGATGTCAGGAGAGCCCTAGCCTTTTACCTGGATAGGACAAAGACTTTCAAGAACTCTCCTAAGCTCTTCCTCTCTATTTGCAGAAAGGTCCAAGGCTCTTAGCAATATCAACCCAGACACTCTCCCAGTGGGTCTCAAACTGCATTAGACAATGTTATCAAGTTTGCAATATGATCCCTCCATATAGTATTCGCATGCACTCCATAAGGTTGATCTCATCCATCGCCGCCTTCAAGAATGTCCCTATCAGAGATCTGTAAAGCAGTGATATGGGCATCAGTCCACACCTTTTCAGAACATTATGCAATCAATGCCATCTTCAGCACCACAGTATTCTCATCTGTAACTCACCCAACTCCAATAGGGATACTGCTGAGGAGTCACCTACAGTGGAGCACCCATAGGGAGGCTACTCAAAGAAGGAAAAAATGTTATTCACCTTGTGCAGTAATGATGGTTCTTTGAGATGTGTCTCCCGCTGTGTGTTCAACAACCCAGCCCTCCTCCCCTCTACTTTGGAGTGTTTTTCTATTACTCTGCGTTAGAGAAGGAATTGAGGGAGGTTAGTCCATGTGCACTGCCTAGCCTTGTGGTAGGGCATGAGGAGAGACAGGGCATGTGCGGGCCTAATGATCACTGTTACTGAAGTTCTTCTGTCAGTAGCGCAGGGACGCAAGCACACCTAAAGTGGAGCACCTATAGGGACACATCTCAAAGAACCATTGTTACTGCACAAGGTGAGTAACATCGTCTTTTTGCAAACCAGATGATACATCGTATAATTTCTTATGTCACCAGTGGATTTGTGTTTGGGTTTTTTGTGTGTTTTTTTTTCGGGGAGTGGAGAGTTGGGGTTGTTTGTACTCATCACCGTACTTCTAGAGGCACAAACAATAAATATGGAAACATACTGACTGTACTAACTTCCTGAGTCATCTGGGGTTGATCATATTTGCTTTCAATACTACAGATCTTTAAAGATAAAATATGCGGTGAAAACTACTTCCTTCATTTTCTTTTTTTTTTTTATATCTACCAGAATCAAACTTTGAAAAGTGACGTCGGATGCATTTCTAATACTGCTCCTGACATATGCATCGTGTATAAACTTCATTTGGAGTGTGGCAGATTAATAAATCTTGTTGACTGGTTAGAGGTATGTGAAAATGAAAATATTTGATTATATATGTATAGTCTCTAGATTTTGCTGATTTTTTTTTTGCATGGTTTTCTTCATTTTGTTTTTCTCTTCAGTGCCATCACTTTTGAAAGCTAAAGTCTTCTCATGCCACACTGACTCCTGTCCCTGCAAGTACATGTAAGGCCCACAAATCACCATCCCACTCAACCTCCCCTCCCAGTGCCGGGAATCACTGCTGTCCCAACAATGAAAATCCCTGTTGCTGCTTGTACCTCGTTTATGTTGAGTAAACCAAATTTTATGGTTTACAGAGCTACCTTTTTCCTCTTTAGCCTTTTAACATATGCTGATGCACACGTTCACAGAAAAGCCTGTGTAATGCAAGTACTGTTTCTGAGATGTGTGCTTGGAGAGGTTATGTATCTTACCTGCATTTCTCTTTAGGCCTTTTCAACTGTGGTAACAGCGGTTGAAGGAACAGACCCAGATGCAGTGGCCACAGACCAGGTGGATGAAATTATCCAGTATCCTTTATTTCTTGCTTGAATTTTTTTTAATGTTCATATATGTACAAATCACTGGCCTTTTTTTTCATGGATGAACAAAGCTTTTACCAATGCAGCTTCTCCATGCACCGAGAACTGACTGAAAGAGGGCTAAATACTCTTCACGAAATTTTATAATACAAAAGGACAGTTGATCATTGTGTCATATGGTGGTTTTTGCCAAAACCTTAATTATTTTAGGGTTAGGTGAGGTCCCAAGTGCCATTTCATTATTCTGCAGCATATTGTAGATTTCCTTTAAAAATGTCAACTTGCATTTAATATTTCTAAGGAAGTTAAATCCTCTACCATTTAAAATCAAGTATATCTAGGTGTTGAGGAGAGATGAATGGCACAAACAAGCACATCAAAGGCATTACCTCACTTATTATGCAAATAAAAATTATTAATGCTTGAATTGAAGTCAAACACTGGGGCATTGTTTCTGCAACCAGAGGATGGGTTTCAGTCAGGTAGGTGGGGTTCTTCCCCTCGTTCTTCCAGTTTTGTTGTCCAGGGATGTACACACAAAATAACCCTAAATGTTTTGAGTTTACAAAATTAATATTTTGTAGCCCCCTCTCAGTCACCACCACATCCAACCCAAACAGCTAGGACCTGCACAGGCTAGAGCAGCGGTTCTTAAACTTTTTTTTTGCTGGTGACCCCTTTCATATAGCAAGCCTCTGGGTGCAAGCCCCCCCCCCCCATTATAAATGCTGGAAGCAAAGCAGAGTTTGGGTTGGAGGCTGACAGCTCACAACCCCCCATGTAATAACCTCATGATCCCCTGAGAGGTCCTGAGAGCCCCTAGGTTAGAGCAAGGACTACTTTATCCTGTAGGTCAGAGGTCATGTTGCCATGATTTAAACAAATTTCAATCTGTGCGCACACCTTCTTGAAATAGTGCTTACTATGCACCAATAAATCCCTCCCATGCTAGAGAGAAATTTAAGTGGTGACTTCATTAAATTCAATTATTCTAATCATGGCATGTATACTTGTTAATTTCCTTTACCAGAACTTCCAGTGCTCGTTTTATTAGAGCTGTTTCAGAACTGGAACTTTTAGGGTTCATAAAGCCTAGCAAACAGAAAACAGATCACGTGGCAAGACTGACATGGGGAGGCTGTTAAATGATATAACAAGACCAACCAACAAATGTCTGTATGCTGCCTGTGAAAGTTCATTATGGCATGTGGGGGACAGTGCAGCCCCTAGGATGAATTAATCCCTTATGTAACTCTACTGATGTTAAAGGAGTTAAAACTAAGGATGGATTTGACTTATGTACTACATTTTAGTTGCCAACAAAATACTACCTCTTTTCTATACATGTTTGTATGGACAAGGAGTCAGCTTTAGTACATGATTTAATATTCACTCAAAACTGCAAGTTCTGACCCCTTTTCTATACCAGTTTTCATCTTCTGTGATGTATGATGTGGTTTAGGCTAGGAGGCCAGAATGAGATTGTGTTGAATTTTCTTTTAATGTGTAGCCTTGAATGCTGAATGTTATTTGCTCATAATTTGGATTTAAATGGTCACGTTATGAAATGTTCTCCAGATGCAGAATTTTTTTTTGAAAATATGCAGTGAGAATTTAAATAAGCCTCTGTAACCAGAACCCACTGCGACCTCCCTTGTGGTGTGCAGTACCAGCCACTCTAAGCAGGACTATGTGATGATCCTGGTGATGGTACCTTGCAAAGATTCATCTACAAACAGATGAAAACTGGGTTTCTGTACTAGAAAATGAAGGAAAAGTGTTCCTGAAGGGACAAAAACAATTGTTCCTATCCAATTTGATAACATAGCTGGACAGTAAATAAGACTATTTCAAAAATACTCCTTTAGCTAGCCTACATTATCAGTTAGATTTCATTATCCAGATAGGAGAAATGAGAACATTGCAGAGTTGAGTGCTGAAGGAAGGTAATAAAATACCCCTTTAAAGTACAAGGTCAGTATCTCTCTCCTGAAGATTTTTGTTCATTGTCATGGGACAAGTAAGAAACAGCTGTGTGGGAATGTAATGTTGACATGATTTTATAACTGACAGCTATTCAACTGCTATCATGTGATGGGTCGAACATTCCAAACCACTTGTGCCCTATGCAAGGAATGAAACAAGTTTAATCATGGGGCTGTCCTATCTTAGTGAAGTGTAGACATTAAGACAGAACCACACCAGATCACAAACCTACTGATTCTGAATTGTTTGTAAAGTGCTATCAGTCTGGAAGTACTATGTGGGAGCCTAAAATAAGGGTACACTGTTTCTCAGCATTAAAAATCTGCAATTACAGGATTGTCCTGATACAGTAATCTATTGTGACTTTTCACCCAGGAAGATAAATAGTTGAAGTAAATGTGATTATGCAATGTTTGACTTTTTTTTTAAGTTAGATCTCAGTGTGGAATAGCATGGGCAAGCTGGCCTACATCAAAGCAAGGACCAAAGTTATATTTTTTCTAATGAGCTGATAAATAGCCCCCAAAAGTAGTCAGATACATTCTCAGTGTGGTGTGTGCAAACTTCAGTCCAGAGAGTCTTACTCCCATTACTAGGAGCTGCACAGCTGAAGGGTTATGTATTTACTCCAAAAGGCCAACCAGTGCTTCCCAGCCAGTGGAAATTTTGACTGGTAACTGCATGCATGCTGTCCAAAAAGACAAAATCATAGTTCTTTGGGGGAGGGGGAAATAAACGCCCTTGGTTGCCTTCTTTGATGAAATAATTGAATTTCTGAAGAACCCACTTGCTCATATGCAGAAAAAAATAAATCTGACAAAGGAACATGGTGATGAGGATAAAGATGAGTTATATACTGTAATTGCCTCCAAAATGTGACCGACAAAATACCTAAACATGACTTACTCCTTGTGATGGGTGACATTAATGCTAAAGTAGAACATGACAACCAAGCAATGGAAAGAGCAACTGGGAAAAGCATGCATTGGGAACAATCAACCAAAATGGCAAGATGCTTCTTGAACTGTGCTAAGTATCTGACCTAGCTCTTGCAAGTGCCATATTCCCTCTCACACACAAATGTAATTCACCAGATGACAAAACAAAAACAGACAGACAATCAACCACATCTGCATTACTTTGAGATTCAAATAATCTTTTCAATATGTAAGGGCATATAGAGCAGCAGATTAAGCAGTGACCATAATACTTGCATTTCTAAATTGAAATTAAAGTTAGATCACCTTTAAACAAAGTGGTAAAGAAAAAAGTATAAAATTAAAAATCAAAACAATGTGAGTAGTTTAATGTTAATTAAGGAACAGATTTGAGGCACTGCCAGAAGCAGAGGTGAGAGACTGGAAGAAAAATGAGCAGTGCTCAGAGAATGTGATTTAAGCTGCAGCATTCACACATTGATATCAGCAGAGGCAGAACAAGAATTGGATAAGCCCGGAGATGCAGCATCCCATCAAGGAAAGAAGGTACTGAAATACAGCTCCTGCATATAAAGGCCAACAAACTATTGAGAAAGGCAAAGGAGGAGTATAAGAAAGCAAAATTCAAGGAAAGGTAAACAGGTGTTGAAGACCTAAGCAGCTGAAGCTGCTGCTGATTACAAATTCTACAGGGCCAATAAACAAAATGGAAAAATGCTTACAACTGAGGTAAAATTGAGCAGATGGACAGAGCATCTTGAAGTCAATAAACACAGCCCCCATCCGCATCAGATTTTGATTAAATGTGAACCTGATCAAATTGACTGATCCAACAGAAATGTGCAGGCTGCAATCAAAGTTGAAAAACAAAGTAGCAGGTGATCAAATTTATATGCAGTTACATCTGCCCAGTACATGTATCAACTGGAGTGCAAAGACTATGTATGGAGTGAGTGGATACATAAATTAAAAAAAAAAAACAAAAAACTTTGCAGCTCAAGATATTGCTGTCTCTCCTTGCCAAAACCTAGAGCTATAGTTACCTCTCAAACCAGCTCCACTTAAGACTAATCAAGAATTGCCTCTTCCCTTAATGGTACAGTATCTAGAAACTTTCTCTGCATCCCATCCTGAGGTGACATACACAGTCACTATGGGGACAGCTGAAATCCCCCATTATTACTGACTTTTCTTTTAATAGCTTCTCTAATTGTCTGGCGCATTTCACCATCTTGGCCATTAGTGTATCCCTATTGCTATATTCTTATTCAAGCATGGAATTTCTATCCAGAGAGATTCTACAGTAGTTTAATTCCTTTAAGATTACTGTATTTGACTTTCACATATGCTGCTCCCCAGCAGCATGACCTATTGTCATTCCTATATATTTTGTACTATTAGTACCGCCATGTCCGATTGATTATCATTTCACCAAGTCAAAGATGCCTATTATATCAATATCCTCTTTAATACCAGGCACTCAGATTCATTTGTATGCAAGCACTTATAAAATTTGTCACTGTTTAGCTGTCATTATGTGATGTAACTGAATAAGACTCAGTTGACTGTTTTAGTTCTTATCCGTACTTTATCAATTTCTCTCCTTACCAGAATATACAGAATTCCCATTAATAGACAAGATTCTCTGAGGGATGTGTCTGTCTGAACAAGCCTGTCACCTTCCCCCCCAGCCCCCCAGCCCTTTAGTTGTACAAGAGATTTTTAAACTTTAATTTTACATATCAGGAATCTGGTTCCATCCTTCCCCCTATAGGCTCCTCCTTTCCCAAAAGGCTATCCTGTTCCTAATAAATCTACTCCCCCTTCTCCCTACACCATCATCTCATTCACACAGTGAGACCCTTCAATTCTGTTCCTAGAAGCATTTCAGAGAATGCTACTGTTATAAACAGATAGTTAAGGGTTAATGTCTCTTACCTGTAAAGGGTTAACAAGCTCAGTGAACCTGGCTGACACCTGACCAAAGGACCAATCAGGGGATAAGATACTTTCAAATCTTGGTGGAGAGAAGTCTTTGTTTGTGCTGTTTGTTTTGTTCTTTGTTCTCAGAGTTAAGGGGCCAGACGTGCAACCAGATCTTTCTCCAATCTTTCTGAAACAGTCTCTCATGTTCAAAATAGTGAGTATTAGATAGAAGGCGGATTAGTCTTTATGGTTGTTTTCTTTATTTGCAAATGTGTTTTTGCTGGATGGATATTTTACCTGTTTGCTGTAACTTGTATCTTAAGCTAGAGGGGAGGGAATCCCTCTAGTCTATGGGTATGGCTACATTTGGAATTTCAAAGCACTGCCCCGGCAGCGCTTTGAAGTGTGAGTGTAGTCAGAGCGGCAGCGCTGGGAGAGAGGTCTCCCAGCGCTGCATGTAAACCACATCCCTTACGGGTGTAGCGTGCAGCGCTGGGAGCCGTGCTGCTGCCCTGATTACACTGACGCTTTACAGCGCTGATCTTGCAGCTCTCAGGGGGGTGTTTTTTCACACCCCAGTTGCAGCGCTGTAAAGTGTGAGTGTAGCCAAGGCCTATGTAAAGCTAAAGACCCTGTAAACATTTTCCATCTTGATTTTACAGAGAATTTTTTTTTATTTCTTTAATTAAAAGCTTTCTTTTTTCAGAACCTGATTGATTTTTTTTTCCTTGTGTAAAACTCAAGGGGATTGGGTCTGAACTCACCAGGGAGTGGTGGGGGGAGAGAAGGAGGGGAAAGGTTAATTCCTCTCTGTTTTAGGATCCAAGGAGTTTGGATCAGTGTCTCTCTCAGGGAAAGTCTGGGAGGGGGAAGGGTTTATTTCTCTCTGTTTTAGGATCCAAGGGATTTGGGTCTTGGGGTTCCCCAGGGAAGGTTTTGGGGGACAGAGTGTACCAGACACTGGAATTTCTGCTTGGCGACAGCACTAACAGATCTAAGCTAGGAATTAAGCTTAGAAGGGTACATGCAGGTCCCCACTTTTTGGACACTAAAATTCAAAGTGGGAATAATACCTTGACAGCTACCATGGAGATAGTGGACTTCAATCTCCTTCCTCGCAACCTAAATTTTAAGACCACAGTAATAGCTATTCCTATCGCCTTGCCTATAGACAATGCAATACATTTTCAGCCCTGGTGGCTGGAACAATCTATCACTCCTTTCATACCACATGAAAGAGGCTGGGGAACATAAATATTACATGATAGTTTGGGGGGGGGGGGGCGGGGGGGGGGAATTTGGTAGAACATGCTTGCTTCTTCCTTATGCTATAGCTCCTAGTAATGGACTTCTGTTTATAAACTGGTTGCCTGAGTGGGCTAACCCAGCTTAGTGTCATTTTATTAAATGAAAAAATGGTCACTGCATTCAACTTATTTTTGCTTTTGGATTGTAGGCTACAGCTACACAAGACTGGCAAAAAAACAAGTATTTAACTCAAGTATAACCGTGCAGGCCACAAGTCAGTGCCAACAATCCAACTGCAGGGAACTCGTTTTACGTAACACCTAAGTGGAATACTCTGCCACAGGCACTTGCACAGAAGCATGGTGGTTTTAAGAGGTTCCCCACATCACACTGCATGTCATCCCCTGGCCTACTCCAAAAACTTTGAAAGGTGGAAGACAGGCTTTGCACTTAAAGGGATTTCGAATGAAAGAAAAAGGGGGCAAAAACATGTGTTCAAACACTGTATTTATAGATTCCAGGACGAGATCATTGATCTCCTCTAATCTGTATAACACAAGCCATAGAACTTCCCCAAAATAAGCCCTACAGCGTATCTTTTAAAAAGCACAAAATCTGATTTAAAATTGGCAGCGATAGAGAATTCACCATGACCCTTGATATATTATTCCAACATTTGTTTATAGAAGGCTAAAAATCCCTACAGCACTACAGGTTGAGGAAAGAATTGGCAAGACAAATACCACCCCTAAAATGCATCTTTCCCATTGGTTAGTGATAATTGATAAATCACAGAAAATGCCGCTCAGTTCCTTCAAGGAAAAGCTGAAGTTTGAAACCAAACTGCAAGAGCCCACCATGCCTAGGTCATCACAGCCTTCACATGCTAGAAATGCATCCTAATAGCACGGAGTTCAGGGAAAAAAGGGGACCAAAAAATAGCAGCCGCAGCAAAAGAGCCTAGAGATAGGCTTGGAACAATTAATGTATCGTTAAATGTCAATTTCACTGTACACACCCCACTGAAAATATAGATACGCCAAGCGCCAAGTAAGAACAATGCTGTTTCAGAACTGAGTTTAATGTACAGATACTTATTTTGTTTTAACAGTTATGCTTTAACTTTCTGAATCTCCCATGTCATTAAATAATTTCCCACAACTGAAAATTTAAATAACAGTAAAAATGTTTAAACACACACCTATGCCATCAATTGTATTAAAAACACACCCTGAATTTGGCTAAGGTTACCTAAAGCCGTTCAGGTATCTACTATAAGCATTTTCTCATCCATCTGGTTCAGTTCAAACTGGCATTAAGCAAGCTACACTTAACCCTGGTCTACACTGGCGTGGGAAATTGATCTTTAGTTGCACAACTTCAGCTATGATCAACCTATCATGGTGTCTTCACCCCAGTGAATTGACTGCTGCCGCTCCCCCATTGACTCCTGTGCCTCTCGCGGCACTGAAGTACAGGAGTAGACAGGAGAGGGCTTGGGCTAGTCTAGATGTGATAAATCGATCCCCGCTAGATCAGTCACTGCCCAAGCCGGTGGGTAGTGTAGACATACCCTTAGAATACACACACGGCTGTAGTGGTGGTGTACTTGAGATGGAGAGATTGTGGGTCAGCATAAACATAGCTATAGTGGTATGACAGCACGTGTTATTTACGGTAACTATCCTCCCCCTCATGCTTACCATAAAAGGGAAGATCAGCCAGAGTTAGTGATTCTCTTAGCCCCATTCTACAATGCCCAATCACCATAGCATATTAAGAAATTTGTACTAAATAGTGCACTTATCGCTATCATTCACTCAATGTGGACACCACCTAGCTAATCAATTTAGCAGGAGGGATGTCCTGAAAAACAATCCAGGAGACAAAATATACTAGGACACTGGTGTTTAGCTAAGGTTTCACTCTGATGCAGCAGTGCTCTTCCCCACATCCACAGCAGAAAAATGCACTAAGGTAGTCAGCGTGAAGGAGAAGGGTTAAGCAGGTCCCAAGCAGACACATTAGAGATGTCAGTTCATATTCCCTGCTTTGGATTTTGAAAGGAATGGGTCTGACTATTTTTCCCTGTACCTCAAGATGGAAAAAGGCCAGAGTATAACGGAAGTATGTAGATGAGTTTGCTTCCTTGTCCACTATACTCGTCTTCCAACCCTCAACAGTCCAAGCACAGTGAGTAGAGGAGTAAATTGTGTGCAGCCCACAGAAATTCAGAATACAACTAGAGCTATTTGCATCTCTTTGGTACTAGAGAAGTCACTACTGCAGTAAATGAGAGTTCATGAGGGACTGAAGAGAAGAGAAAGGCTTTCCAAAAATGGATGTTGTAAAGATCAGTTAAAGACAGTTTGCCAAACAGAAGGACTTAGCTCACATCCCAACATCTGAAACTGTCTGGAGTCTTTAACCATTGCAGTTCAACTTTAAATATCAAAATAAGACAAAATAAACCTTTTCCCAACACAATAGCGGGCGTGGGATGTCAAGATCTAACATGAATATAGACACATCTGGTTACTGCAGGTTAACCAAAAGCTATGTTTTAAACAGCTTATATTCCTAGAGTGAAAAAATATCCAGGTCTGTCTTATAAACCGATTTCTTTGATATCACTGAAATCTGGGGGTGAGAAAAGAACACATGCTGAGTACATCAGTAATATCAAATCAGAAGTTTTTGGTCAGTTACGTAAAGAACATGCTTCCACATGAAGCAGCTCATCCAAATTTAACAGAGGAATCATCTCTTAACCTCTGCAGAATTACTCAATATTTCCGTCTATTTCCTTTTGCTAAATTAAACTCATCTACTTCAGTTGCTAGTAAATAAAGTTTTCATTTAAACATGGATAAATTTTATTCACACACAGCAGCACCACCTGCATATTAAAAACGAACAGATTAGAAGTAAATGTTTTATTCTTCCAACTAAATTCCAGTACTACAAGGGCAGTAAAACAATGATACACTGAAAAATTGCAGCAATAAACATTTGTTAAAGACTGATAGAATAAATAAAAACTACAAAAATGAGAAATCATATAAACCCATTCTTAACCCCCAAAAAAGTCCTGGAATACAGAAATGCCCTCCTTTACTATTTCACAGGCAGTACTGTGGGCTAGTTGCTTAAAATTGTCCTGGGGTTACATTCTAATTTAACTGTGATTACAGTTTTGTTGTAGTGCACAGTTATGAAAACCACACTAACTTCAGTCAGAAGTGTCATTCTACATTTTTATTTACACAACCAGTGAAGGGCAAGTTCTAGAACACCAGCTTTTAATCCTTTACTTTTTCAAACTTATTAACATAAGAAGCCAAATTGTAATGATACAGCAAATGAGGCCACTGGTATTATTACAGGTAGCAAAGGTCCACATCCAGGTGGTACTGACATCAGGGAGCACTCCAAAACCAGTTGCTGCATAAGAGTGGTTGCCACTGACAAAAGCTTGAAATAACCTGTGTTCACGGGGGTATGGGGTGGTGGGGGAAGGGGGGAATTATGGCATTGCTGCAAGTCTTTTACTGGGACAGCTTGCAACAATTAGGGTGTATAGGGCAGCCCACATATGCAGAAAACATGATTCATGAAACATCTGAAAAGAGGAAAAAAAGAAAAGGTTAGTGACAAGATAACTGAATCCAAATCTAATAGAAATCAGTTAAGACAACAGCAAAAATCAACGTAAAATGCAAATCCCCAATGGTTTACAGGAGGCAAAGCTATTTGATGCACATATATGGCATATTATTCAGCACATTCTCATTTCACCCTAAATTCTCCACAGTATCATGAATTCAAGCTTTTAACTCAGTGTTTTTCAGTTAAAATATAGACAAAACACACTGGTACTACTGGCCATTTTAATTATTGAACAATTAAGAGATGTAGTGTTCCTGCTGGATGTTAAAGAAGCAAGATACTCACAACTAGCAGGCTGTTCTCCATATCGTCGCATGATCTGATCATGCGTGAACTTCACAAATGCGTCGTATTGTTCTGCAAACATTAACATTAGAAGTGAGTGTACCAAGTTTAACTTAGCATGAAAAAAAGGTCAAGGCTTATTTCTTATGCCATGCAAGCTATATCAATTAAACAAATGGTGACAGTCTGTAAGGGGCAAGTATGGATTATTCAACACAGCCATCTCATCTCTGCTCCCTAAAAAAATCCACCCCATTAAACCATGTTAACAATCAATTCGATTTCCCTTGACAAAATAAGACAGGAAATTGGCAAAGGAATATTCTGCACCTAGAGGATCTCAAAGCACTTTAAACGCACTTGAATTCTCACATTATCCCTAAAGGTCACATTATGCCAATTTCACAGATGCATAATGAAGGTCCAGAGTGGTTAACTGAGGAAAGTCAGTGAGTGGCAGGGCTGGAAGTAGAACCTAACTCCCACCCTCTAACCACTGAACATGGTTACAAAAAGGCAGAATTTAAAGGTCTGGGAAATGACAGCACAGAAATATAGAAGAGAGATTTATTACAATCAATTATGTCACTGATTGCCAAAATGTTGAACAAGCAAGAAACCGCTAACTACGGGATAAAAACCTAAGTGAAAAATATTTGCTTTATTTCAACAGCAAAACAGTCACAATAGGGAACAGGTGACTGGGGGTTTAGTAAAATCAGCTATTGAGTAATCTCCTCAAACTAAATACTAAGATTAAGATGATACTGTAAAGAATATTCAGTTCATTCTGAACTCAAAATTAGTCCTTTCCGGAAGGAATTTTTATACATCCCATACATAAGAACACATTTTTCCATATTCTCTTCAGTTTCTAATATTGCATCCATCAACACTGTATTAACTTTCAGAATTAGGAAATTAAAGAAGAAGATCTATCAGATGCAGCTCCTCTCCATTCCCCTCTCTCTCTTGTGGAAAACCGCATGTGAGGTGTGTTGGGTTATTACTTTTAAGTGCTCTGCACTGTTCTTAGAAGAGGCAAGGTTAAAGAAAGCAATCTTCAACCAAAAATGTAGTAGTAGTTCTTGGTTTCCACAGAAGAGTCCCAGTCTGAAGGTCCCCCCCAAGAAAGTCCCATCCTCCTGCAGGGATGAGCAAAGTAAACAGTGAATCAGTAATCAGCAAGCAGTGGAAAAGAACTCCTAAGTGTGGACTGTCTTGATGATCTGTGGGCCTTCAACCGGAACTGGCCAGCATAGCAGCCAGTTTTTGTAAAGGTGGTTCCCTCTCCCTTCAAGCATAATCTCTGATTTACTGGAATTCAGATTCAGCCAATTCTTCCTCAGCTGCACAAGGATGTTAGCCAAAATACTGGGATAACACAATAGGTACATCTACACTGCAATTAGACACCTGTGGCTGGCCCATGCAAACTGACTCAGGTTCACACGACTCGGGCTAAGGGACTGTTTAACTGCAGCATAGACATTTGGGCACTCTAGGACCCTCCCACCTTCCAGGTTCCATGCTCCAGCCTGAGCATCTACACCGTAATTAAACAGCCTTTTCATCGGAACCCAGGTTTTTAATTGCAGTGTAGACATACCCAATGTGAGCAGATTGAAGAACAGTATCCAAGAACAGTAGCAACTCAATTTTAGAATATTTAGAAGAACAATATATTAAAAACTAGATAGCCACCTCAAAAGTTCTCTTGTGAATTTAAATCTGGCTCAGTTTAGCATTGGTTTGCATACTACTATCTAGTATGCTCAAAGTACAGGTCTACAAATGAAATAGAAATCCCTGATCACTTATCCTACTCATCAAACTGAATGTCACAGGAAAGGGACAAATCCACAGCTGGCTGTTTGAAATCAGTTTTAATGAGGGCTTGGAGCACATTAGAACTCTGGGTTTTTCCAGATTGCCTTAAAAGTAGGTAATCACCACAACTACAAAGGAATGAGAAATACCAGACTGCTATGTAAGAATACAGCAGGTGATATCAATATATGCCAGTACCCTGTGACCTGAAACTAACTAACCTTCTCAGACCTGCAAAAGCTTTTATATAGGGAAATCCAGAGTAACTTTCATGGGGAATAAAAGAGGAATAATGTTTTAGCCACAGCCCTACTGAGGCTACGATCTCTAATGATTCTAAGCCCAAGTGAATGCTAATTAAGGTTCCAGGTAGTGGAGATAAGGAAGAACCAAGGAACTCCACTGAATCAGGCTGACTATTTGGAAGATTCAATTGTTTGTCAGACATCCATACATAATGAAAGATGGGAAATAGGAGCTCGCCGGTAAACTATAAAGAAACCCTAATAGTTGCAGAAGCAAGAAGAGACTCTGAACTTTGAAAAGTACCAAGTGGTGAACAAGTCAGCTTAGGGGCAGAAAGCCATTTGGTTAAGATCTGCTAGAGAATTTCTGAGGGACTTGCTCTGGATTTTACTTTGGCACTCCCTCCTCAAAAGTTCCCGTATGTTACAGAACATGTGTCATTGTTCCATATATGAAAAAGGTAATATGACCCTATAGCATTTCTAACAGCTCTTTTTGGTAACCTCTGCCTTAAGAGCACACTAATCACCATATAGTCTCCTCTCCCCAAGAGATCAGTCTCCAGTGAAACTCTGACTGAGGGAGTGTCTAACTAGAGATTTTTTAGGAAGTACCTGTCATGCAGACAACCTCTCTAGGTTGGAAACCTGTAGTTATCCAGAACATGAATGTGTAAACATTCTTGGTCTTCAACTGAGCTTTTCTTATCCTGCCATAGTAGAGAACACTTAAGAAGGAATGCACCTGATGATCTCAAGGGAAAGACTCTAAAATTATACAATAGGTACTACAGCAGTGGGAAGCCATCTACCTAACACAGGAATTTAGGAATACTGAGGCTGCTTAAAAGTGAATATGGTAGAAAAATTACTATTTACATGTGTATTTTTACACTGCTTTAAGCCTAAAGACATTCAGGTCTAAGACGGACCTGTGGGATGTCCAGCCACAAGTACAGCCCAAGTTCCTCACCTCCACCAACTGAACTACATCAGTGAGCCAGCAATCCAGCACGAAGAGCATGGAGTGAATGCAACTGCCCGCAATAAGGAGGGGTTCAGGGACAGAGGAAACAGGCAATCCACTGTGTAGTAAAGAAGAAAGCAACTATGCCACTGGTCAGAAAAGCACAAGTAGTAACCAAACACTGCTGGTTGTTCGGGATCAATCAGGGTTGGTATATGGGACACTTCTGGTGCTGAAGGTATCTGCCTCATGTACTGTCCCCTCTACATCAAATGCAAAAAACTGTTGGTTTTTTTTGTGTTTTTTAAAAACAGAAGGGGAAAAGCCCCTCCCCCAAGGGGGAAAAAACCTTGCAAATGGCTCTTAGGAAAGCCGAATAAGAAGCCATTTTCTCTGTGGAGACAGAAAATGGTGAGGAGATGGTCAGCTCAAATATGCCAGCAAGAGAAAGTTCTATTTGAAATAAAAACTCTGCTTCCACCAATTGATGGTGTAGAAATACCCATGGAGTTATAGTTTCTGTCCACAGCAGCACAGAAGACGGGCCAGATAAGTCTACAATAGACGCTACACGTTCTCACTTTTGCTATATCCAGAGATGGAAACTTAGATTTTCAACCTGAGCATCTCATTTCTTAGCCAATAGGTGGTCAGGTACACACTGGATATAACATTAAAGTTACAGAAATTGCGGTTACCAATATATTAATCATTTTTTTCAAGTTGCATTTAATTCAAACACACCTGCAAGTTTTGTGGTCAAAATTTCTTCATACTCTTCACGGATTTTCTCTTCACGTTCTTTCAGCAAACGTTCACAGATCATTCCAACTTGTCTGAGAGTAAACAGGGGCTGTTCTTTTTTCAATGGTGATGATGCCGCAGACGAAGTACCTATGATTAAATATTTACACATAAGTTACTTACAGTCAACTCTTCCAGCTTTCTACATCAACTCCATTACATTAAATGTGTTCAACAAAACATTTGGCAAAATCTTGCTTTAATTTTTGGATACTTCCAGATTCTATTGATATTGTAAATATTTTACACAATCTCTTAAAAAGGAAGTAATCTAAAATTATGCTCAGTTCAGCATGTTATAGGGATAATGAAAGCCTCAAAAAATGTTAAATAGCATTTACTACATACAAAAGTGTCTATTACAGCAAAGACAAGACAGGTTACACTGCTACAGAAACATGTCCTCATTAAGGATCCTAGGCATTCACTGTGAGTAAAGTTACATGCGTTTTTAAAGTATGAGTTGATTTTTCTGTAAAGACATCTGCTGCTCAGTGGTTTAGAAAAAGTTTGTTTGCAGGACGATTTATTGGAAATGAGCTAACAAAAGCTTCAAGGAGTACTCTATTTTAATTCTTTTAATCAAAAGCCGGAATTTGCAAAGACATAATGCTTGCAATGAATGCAACTCCACAAACAGTAAGGATTTGACTTAAGCAAGAGATGGTTCACAGGGAATCAGAGAACTTGAGAAAAGTTATTTACCCACATGGAGTCAAAGTATATATCAAAGTTGTACAGAGTTGTGCTAGATACCTGGCAAAGCTGGTCCAGTAAGGAGAAATGCATGTGGCTGTGCATCAGTAGAACAACATGGATCTGTCTGCTGGAAGCTATTTTCTAAATGTCTCCTCTTCTGCATGCGTTTGTACTCCTGTTTTATGTTGTACAGAATTTGTTCTAAAAGAAAAGTTAAAACAAAATTTAGCCTAGTATACTTTACACTATTCTTCAACTTTACTTCCATTTCAGATATCAAGCATCCGGAAGTGATGTGTAGGTCTGCAACCCATTAAAGGGGTCATTTTATCAATTATATTCATGTGTGAAATGCAAATATAAATAAAGACTGACATTTAAAGAAGTTCACTCCATAATATTCATGTTAAAAAGACTGAAGATACAAGTGACAAGTTACACTGGTCTGAGGTACAAGACCAGCCTTAAAAGCCCTCCTACGGTGAATAATTAGTGACAGTTTTAAGGTCACGAACCATCATGGTTAGAAGTAAATGACAGACACCTTTGGAAACCTGGGAGTTTCAACCTTCCAGCTCTAATAGCACTAGTCACCTTCTGTTGACATCTGATTTTAATGGAGTTCTTCTGATTACTACCTTGCATCCCTTTGACCCCACCATTATATCTCATCTTAATTAAGGGCTGATATCTACACACCTCCATAATTAAAAACCAATCATTTAAAAGCAGATACTCCAAGCTTCCAGATAGTATGAAATATTGATTTCTATTTTTTTCCAGAGATGCTAACAACACGTTGCAACTCAAGGGGGAAGAAAACAAGAGAGTAATCAGAATAATATGATTGTATAGTGGGATTATTATTCTGACACCTGCCAGGACTACAAACTGTTAGGCAAACCAGTACAAAAACTTTCAGGATCAGCAGTTTTCTAAACCATGGTCCAGACAAGTAATATTTCATGGATCAAATTTTGCTCTCTTTTGAAGGACAACAACAATATGGAGTTCAAAATTTGTACAATTTGGTAATTTTTAAGTAACTTGAATAATCTAGCCTCAATAATTTAAAATATAGCATCTAAATGATCATCATTCCCGTGTTAACCACTGGTATATATGCTCTTCTAAACTTAAGAAATGACTATGTAAAATGATACACATACTGAAATGTCACAGTTATACCAAATGAATTTTTAAGTGGCAACGTATTAAAAAAAAATTTAAAGTAACATTAACTGTTAATAATTCCCATTAGCCCAAGGTACTGCTATACAATAGAAATTCTTAAATGTTTTACACAAGTTTAAGTTTTATTTCAAATCTGGCACCAAATAATTTCTAGAAACACGCTCAAAGTGTAATCTAGACGTCCCTTCCCTTACCCCCTCCTCCAAGGCATTCCTATGTTGCCTTCTCTACAATTAAAACAGTTACCTCTAGAAACTGTCACAGCTTTTGCTCCCATGAGCATCAGCACCTGAATTAGACAACATAATGCAGAGAACTACTTGCACTGGCCCTCTCTCCCCAGTACCACAAAACACATCAAAAAACTTCAAAGACAATTAAAAGAAAAATTTCAACAGGCTTTCTGCTCTTTAAAAAAGGCCTCCAGATGCTTACAGACACCCTCTCCCACAGGCATTTTTCAGATTTCTGCAGGTCCAACCATGACTTGGAAAAAATCTACTGCTCACAGCAAAAACAACACATCCCAGGACGATCATTAGCTTCTGTAGACTCTAGACTTTCATTTTACAAAATTAAGTTGCTAGTCCTTAGGGCAAAGATATCTTTCCAAATATCAACTAAACAAAAAGTAATAGAACGCTGTCTCCATGACTCTACAGACAACTTTAAGCAGTACATCCCTGCTGCTCCTTTATGTTTGGCAAAACTGCAACATGGTTCTGCTATACAGAATTCTGTGGGCAATACTGTGTCTAAGCATCTCATAATGAATTTATTAACACTACTGTCAAATAGGTAAACTGAGGCATAGAGGCTTAAGTGACTTGTCCAAATTCAGATAAGTCTGTGGCAGAGCCAGTAGCAGGAAACAGATCTTCTGATTCCTTGTCCTGAGGTTTAACCACAGAACCATTCTTCCTCTCATATTTCTCTCTCTCCCTTTCAGCAGTCACAGGAGTTTGGAGGCTTCAAATATCAGATACTTCCTAGCCACAGATTACAAACAGATCCCTCGGGCAGAGGCAGTGTCAGAACCCTCCTAGGTATCCCTGCACCTTCAGCAAGCGGGCTTCTCATTTGGATTGTACACCATGGTCTATCATTACATAGAATATTAAAAAATTGGAGTGAAGCCAGAAAGAAAGGAGCTATAATGGAAGCAAGGGATATAGTTAGGCTTTCTAATCCATTTGTAAAAGTGTATGTAAGTACGATGCGTTACAATGATATACAGTTTACAGCACAGGCTCTCAAATTGTGGAAACACTTGCTGGCCCTCATGGCGCCAAGGCCACATTTCCAGCTGCTAAGTTACATTTAGCGTTAAATACTTTCCTCAATATTACTTTTCTATACAAGTGCTGCCATAGCTGCAGAGATGTTATGCAATTGTGAAATGGAGGACAACTGGTTCTGTATTAAAGTGTTTTCCACACTATGAAAAATACGTATTGTAGTACTCAACTGTCTTAGGGCTTGTCTACATGAACAGAGATTGACACACTGGCTGTGAATCTACCCTGCACTAGCCTGCCACAATCTAACTGTTCGTGTGGACCCGTTTCAAAGAGGACTAGATCAAAGCACATTAACTATTAATATGCATCCACAAAGTCCATATGCACAGTTAGACCACAGCAGGCTGGTGGAGGGTAGATTCCCACCCCAGCTTACCACAGTCTAGATGTTCATGTAGACAAGCCCCTACATTAGACAAAAACCTAAAAAGCAGATACACAATAATTGGGATTTTAAAAAAAAGCTAGATTATGACAGGTCCCTAAACACAGCAAAACAGGCAATATGTATGTATGGAATGAAAAATCAAAACCAACACATTTTCTCCTCTACTGTCCAGGACACAAGGAACTCAAGAAAGATACATCCTTACTCTTATCAGAAATGATAGTATTTCAATTACTTTTTGTCATGGAATGGTTATGTACAACTCTAGGAAAAATGAGGGCAGATAGCAGGTTGGACTGATTTTAATCAAAGCAATTTAAATCACTGATTTTAATCAGCAAGCAGGAAACCCTGTAAATCACTGGTTTGAGTCTTGTTTTATGTCTCTGCTTTTTATTTTCCTAAAGAAAGGTTGATTTTCATTGGTTGGTAACTATTAAAATATGTTGACTTACAACTAAATATAGCCTTTGCACTGAATTTCTTGCTTTGTTGCTAACCAGATGTATTGTATCTATACATATTTAAGCACTTATATAGCTTAACTCACATTTTATTCAAATTCTGAATTTTTACATTTATGTTAAAAAATGGTGAATGTTCCATTATTATTAGATTTTTACTTGTGATTTTATGAAGCCCTATTTAAAAGGAAATTTCAATTCAATTAAAAATCCTCATAAAAACAATTTTAAATTGCTGTTTATTAGTTCAATAAAACTACCTTAAATATGCTAGATGAGGGAAAAATTGTATCAAAGCATGCACTTGGAACTAAATTATTAAACAAAGGACGTATCTGCAGTTAGGGAACTGAACGCACTGGTTTTAGTCACCACATCCTTCAAGCTATTAATACCAGTAGATTTCATTCCCTCACACCTAGTTTTTATTAACTGGTTGGAACAATAAACCAGCTTTTCTGCTTTTTCAACTCAATTTTTAATAAACTAAACCAGTTGAATAAACTGAAAATACTCTATGCACCTGTAGAAGAGGCTATTTCTGTTAAAAACTGGTTTAGCAGCACCACAAAACCATCTCTTGTTCCAGAGGCTTAGTTGGGCTAGAGCAGTGGTCCTCAACCTTTTTGGCTGGCAGGCACCAGCTGAAGGACCACTGCGACGGTGGAGCACCCACCGAAATGCCGCCGTCAACGCCTCTCGAGGACGCCACTTGCCGTTGACAAGCGATATCGAGGGGCATCCCCGCCAAAATTCGGGCGCGACACCCCTCGATGATGTCACTTGTCAGTGACAAGCGTCGTCATCGAGAGGCGTCCTCACCGAAAAGCCGCTGAAATTCGGCAGCATTTCGGCGGATACTCTCTGGGGGCCAGGATGTGGGCACCGCGTTGGGGACCACTGGGCTAGAGAGAGAGAAAATGACTCTATATAGTCTGGTGATTAGGAAACTCACGCAGGAAGGGGGAACCTGAACCCTGGTCTCCCACAGCCCCATGGTTAGAGCAATCCCCTGGGGTACAGGATATAAAGGGGGCACCATCGCTTCCTCCTCCATTCGTTTTGTGAATGGTGCTTTCATAGTTCCTCTGCTTTAGATGAAAACACTTTAAAATGCCCAAAGCAAAAGAAAACACTTTGTTCAAAACTTATTTCAGGGTTTTTTTGTTTTGGTAAGAAAAACAACAACAAAAATCTTATCTGAAAAGGACTTTTTTTTAAAAAAGGTTTTGGTTCAACCAGCAAACTGTAAAATTGATTATTTGCACAGCTCTAATGTAGGGGGCTTAAATTTAAGCCACAACTCATATGGTATCTTATTTTACTTGTACTAAACTTCTATAGGCCAAAAAACAAAATAGTGAAAATGAAAGCCCTGATCCCATAAACACGTAAATAGGTTCATAACATGAACAGCCCCATTGACTTCAAATCATGTGAATCATGAGCCTTGTGCTTATAATTTAGCATGAGTTTGTGTGTTTGCAGCATCAAGGACTATCTAAAATAGATTTTAATTAAAGACTTCTTGAGCGCACAGAATCTCTGTCACTTCAAAACAAAACTGCTCCGATGTTAACAGTGAAAAGTTATTTAAGCTTCCAATATGTCAAAGTTAGTGACCTTTTTATACATAGGCCAAAATTTTCAAAAATCGGAGCCTAAAGTCAGCTCCTAAACACATATTTAAGCATTTCTGGATGGTGCTTTTGAAAATTCCAAATGACTTTAGAGCATAAGTCCAACTGACATCGAACTGCATTCCCTGATGGAGGAGCATTAGAGCAAACATGGTCAAAAACATGACAGATTTCTTGATTTATCGAAGTTCAATATATAGAAAGGCGGTGTTAGTTGCAAATATAGCAAGGGCTACTGGCTTTATCAATTCTGTGGTTGAATTTGTTGGTCTCACAATAATGACCTTAGTGAGACGATGGGCTTGTCTTTCTAGCACTGAAGAGCATTTTAAGTGTGAAACTTCTAAGGGGCGGAGGGGAGGGAGAGAAAGGAGAATGTAAAATCTGAAATTCTAACAATTAGGTAACTAAAGAAACCAGTACAAATAAGCTACTTTAAGTCTATGAAATGGGAAGAAAGTGAGGAATGAAGAATGTTTATACTAAAAATCTGATTTAAATTTTTAAAATCTATTTAAAAAAAAATCAATCGCGGTCTTTAATCTACTCAGATATACTTTGTCTTAACTAGGACTAGACAAAATACTCACACTTAAGTCGTGTTTAGATTTATACAGTCTGAAGATACAACAAGCTGGCTACGCCCAATTGAAACTTGACCTTTTTTTGGTGGTGAAGACAAGGCCAGAGAAACAGCAGCAATTGCACACAAAGTAATTTTGTATTTTAACTACCTTCAATGCAATTTGGCAGTTGGAAGAAGCAATGTCATATGATCACACAGCTCTGTGGACCATCGAGTGCTCTGCAGACCACAGTTTGAGAACCTTTGGTTTACATAACGAACTGAACAAAGTGCTGATACACATTCAAGGTTCACAAACATTCTGAAGTAAATTTACTGCTTTATAGATGGTCACAACATTAAAATAATTACAAATGGGAATCTTTTGTACCCAAAGAAAAAGCATGTCACAGGCAGCAACAGTTAAGCTTCTGCACTACAGGCCCCAATCAATTTTGGAAATCAGGCTGCAAATTGGGATGAATGATGATTTGGGGAGTGCTACTGCCAATGTAACTTGTCATGCTAATGGAGATTGAATAACTATTTCCAAACAGTGTTGGATAGTTCATAATTTCCTTAACGCATGATTAAGGGTCGTGAAAAGATTTTTTTTAATTTAGAGTTCGTCAGTCACTCATCACCCCATCCCCCCTGCCAATAATTATCTATAAATCATTTAAAATTGCAACTGCAGTTCACTTGTAAGGAAAAAGGCAAAAAAAATTGGGGAGGAAAGAACATTTCACTATTCCCATTATGAAGTCTAGAGTTACTGTCAGGTTTCCCCTTATGCTGGATTTTTTTGTTTGTTTTTTTCTTTGACCTGCTTTTTATATTAGCAACCTCAGAAATCTTGGTTCCTGGCTTCCGTCATTTAGCTGAAGGACACTTTGGCAGAATAAATAGGATGGTGATTCAGTAGGTTGAAATCGAAGTAGCAGCTTTCCCAGCCCTCAAATGGAATCTGAAACTCAGGTTTCAGTTTGTGATGTCACCTTCCAATTTATTTCTTTAGAACCAAACCAAAGAATCCTTCAGAATTAGGGCTTGGCAAGCTGGTCAAATAATATAACTGACCACCCATTATTTGAGCATAGTCAAATGTCAAATATCCCAGCAAGAATACTCTAATGTAGCCGATGGCCTACTTTTTTGATTGCATCATGGTGCCACCTGTTAGCAAGCCTACTTAAATGCCTTGATGACTCACTTTACTACATGCTCATGTCACATGCTGGGGAAAAGTGAACTAACTGAAACCTGAAGTGAACTAATCAAGAAGTTTTTAATTTACAAATATGAAAGCTGCTGGGGCTTTGTTGATAAATGAGTATCCAAACCACCTTCTGTATTATGGATGTGCTGCCCTCTGATCCTATTTTTCATTTGTCACGTTGAAGATTGACAGCTTTCTTATGTCAAAAATGAAAAGCCCTGTCAAATTTTTCAAAAACAGAATTACCAGCAGCCATTTTTCAGTGCAATTTAGTAGAGTGCTGACTTTCATCCACACTGGGTAATCCTTGTCTTATTTGATGGTCACCTTCTATTAAATATCTCAAAGATCTTCAAATATGCAAGATGACATGAGTTGCTGTTGAAAACGCCTCTTGGAGACCATAAAGTCTTACTCTTTTGTTATGGTTCTAATAAATTAGTGCTTTAAAATATCTGACAATTTGACATTATTTAACCAACCATTTTTGCACCAAATGCTCAACCATATTCAGAATCTAAACAAACCTGAGATTTTCATGAAGGAGACAAGTAGAAAACTTTCATGATGCCATCTATATATAATCATAAAGGAGTAAGAAAGGAATCAGCTCCTTTTTAAATGAACTTTCGTACAGTTCAGTAATTCCTACTTACTATGATCTCACTTATTTACAGCTTTTTCCCTAGCCGAGGCCTGTCCCTCTTGTTCATACACCTTTCATTTGGTGCCACCACACCTCTGATTCGGGGATCACCAGCCAAGTATTCTTCCACGAGCTGTTATCCCATTTCACCAATCAAGGAAACTGCCTTGGGAGAGCACTGGGATATCAACTGAGGCCCCACTGCTCTTCACTTAGTAACAGATCTCCATTCCAGAATCTGCCAACCCAACCAAGATATCTTGAAAAAAAAATTAATGAAGATATGTATTTTAGAGAGATCCAGACATTTACCATTCTCTTGCTTTGGTCATGCTCAGTCTCTTCAATGTATTCTTCTGCCCTCAAACAAAAAAAGATCTGTTGGTTTTTGCAGTAGATATCGGACACTGAAAATTATATTTGTTTTAAAGAGCTTAGCTACTGTGTAAGATTTATAGATGGCATCATGATCAGCATTTTATTTTTTGACATTCACAACCAGTGGTTACATTTACAGGACCAGCAGCAGAACCTCTCAAGAGACCCAGTAGTGTAGAACTGCACCCTCATGAGATCCAATTACCCAGGACCACAAATTAATGAAGGTTTGCTCCTTCTGCTTCATGTCTGGCATTCACGTTAGCATTAGTGTGTTTTGCAATAATGTGACATTTCTGAAAATGCAGAGCCCTGGGTCAGGGACTTAAGGAATGAAAAATAAAAGAACAGACAGTATGAAATATGCCAGACAACTGACATTTTTGTATTTTTCTACAATCACCATAATTTTATTGTCAAACTGGAAGCTAAAAATGCAGGATAAATTCAACATTTAGGCAACATTTGAAGATCAGCCTATTAATCACCTCTCAAAATGGGGTAAACTGATTTAACAAGTTCACATACAGCCAGCATATTTTAATTCAGGGAACACAGTCCTATGATACTGGGGTGTTTTGAAAACCCTGGCATGTTGCCATGATAATACAAAGACAAAGTGCCCCGCTAATGAGAGTGTGCACAGGATTATTTTTGTATTTAAATTCTGTTTACTGCTAGTAATAACATGGTAGATCTCCTCTTAAGGCCTTCAAGACTTGCTTGTCTTGGTTCTCAAACTTGTACTTGGCCACTGCTTGCTAGGTTTCCGACAGAGGAAGCAGGTTTCCTGAGAAGGTAACTCACAGATCCAAGGAGAAAGATAGCTCAAGGGTAGATTAAACACAGTTATTCTGCTCTAATTATGCCAATTTCTTTTTCTTGCATAATTTTAAGATTTATTATAACTGGGTTTAGATATTAGATTTTTTTGTGAAAGATCAAAGAACATATTGAATGGCAAAATCCTCAACAAACCTCTGTTCATGAATCAAGATTCAATGATACCTCAAGGGAAAGACTATTTACAGCCAATTTTCCTTTACCATATTTGCCCACAGTTACTAGGGATAT
This sequence comes from Gopherus flavomarginatus, assembly GCF_025201925.1. Lineage (NCBI taxonomy): Eukaryota > Metazoa > Chordata > Testudines > Testudinidae > Gopherus > Gopherus flavomarginatus. Next base: position 149,538,125 of record NC_066620.1, on the reverse strand, counting down.
TTACATGAAACCAAGTCTGCATTTCTTAAGAATTTATCTGTCCTTGCTTGTTTTTCACTTTTTCAATATATTTAAAAGGGCAGGTGAGGAGAAAGAAGGTTAAATCCCATTTTAGAATAATTTAGTACTCACAAAGGATGAGAACAGGTACACAGCACAGTCAAAAGCTATACATTCTTCAAACTCATCAACTAATGTGCCTCAGTCCTGAACTAGAGTTAGAGAAGATGATCCATTTTTTAACACCTGTTCAATTAGTGGTGTCTATGGCAAGGCTAGCAATAAAGGGCACTTAAAGATAGTGGGTTTGTGATGCGGATATGTGCCCAGTAAAAAAGTAGACTTCTGATGGTATCTGGGAAGTTGAACTAGCTTAATTAGTTTCATTCACTAATAATCTCTGCCTGGATTTGAACCAGTGACATTTGAAATGAAAGGCCTTGTATTCCCAATAGCTATCCATTCTCTATAATCTTTGGTTTGTGACATCAATTACTTACTGGGGAAACGCTCATGAGAATTATTACTTCAGATGGAAAATAAACTGTAAATATAGATAAATTTAAAGATCTTGCTCATGTGTTTTTAATACAGATTTTTCAGGCTAATTCAAAATACAACATTTTTCATGATTTTTGTAAGGTATTAGCTGCTATTTAACTTTGAGAGGAAGCCATTTTCATGGATGCACACCTGAAATATGAGTTTGTTTAAAGGTACAATATGCAATCTGGAGCAGAGACACAGAGAAGCCATCTGAAGTTACTATCAGTGTTAATGGGATTTAGAACGGCTAATGACAAGAGATCTGCACTGTATTTTTATTTCTTTGGACACTGTTTCCCACCCTACTCACTTTCAATCAACTTAAAAGCCTCAGTTTCAGAAGACCCTGTAGCCAGTACAGCATAATCTGCCTTTCAATTGTAAGCACAATGCTGGAATTATCAATTAGTAAAATATTACTGTTTTTGCCCTGAATATGTTCCACTCCTCAGCAAAAGCAACTGAAGATAAACCTGTCCTGACATCTTAATGAGGAAAAATACATCATTCCTCCCACCGTTTTCACCACCTAAATTTATCAGCTTGATAAAAAGAGAGCATAGTAGCTTTAAGATTTCACATGGGAAAGCTATGAGGTACAACAAGTTACCACATGACACCTAAGTTTAAGTCATGCCAAAGTCACAAATGAATTTGAACTTGGTGTACTCATTCTAGTCCCTATGTGCCCAAAATACAAAACCACCAAAAAACCTTGGCACAATTGGCTGCCTCTTTGAGAAACCTGGGCCTCACTCTGTTAAAAAAAAAAAAAAAAAAAAAGACACCACCATTTATGCTTTATTTTCAGAATAACTGAAATCACTCACAACACTGTAGTTAAAAAAGCCACCCTCAAATCTGTTTTTGAAGTACCACAATAAAGCATGTATTCTAACCCACCTTGCATGGGGAAATCCTCTAGATACAAGAAAGTAAGCACCTCTGATGATGATTGTTTAATCCTAGCCCTTCAAACAAACAAATATGAATTATATTAAAAAGTGCTCTCTGTCCTAGTCAGTCAGTCCCACCCTCTCCTCTCTCTCTCTCTCTCTCTCTCTCTATATATATACACACACACACACAAAATATTCTTACCTATATCAAATCTTAGCTAGAACATACGTAAAAGCAATTTCAGGCAAGCAGGAGTACAAAGACTAATGTGCTTTAAAAAAAGGGGGATGGGGGGTCTTACTAACATTAAGATAGTGCCACTCTTTCCCTACCAGAATTGTTGTATGTAAGTAGCAATGTCTGCATGCTACATAAGTTAACCTTGATTTAAAAGTTTAAGATGGATAATTCCTTACAGATGCAGAACACTTCATGGTATGGAATGGAAGAATGATTCAAAATAGTCATAACAGTACTAGATACAAGATCTATAGGAGGTATAGATGAGAAACCACAAAACACAATTCAGCTGCCAAATCCACTGAGAAACTAAAAGCAACTTAACAGCTGTCCAAATAACCACAAAAGATTAAAACACTCCTGTTAGATATAAATTTCATCCTAAAGTCATCCCTCTCCCAAATAGAGGTATCATTTATTTGCCTATGAGCATTTTATACTTAAGACAGCTGGTGTCTCCTCTGGCTAGCATACAATTTGTGTTCCTGCAGACACTATTGCCATTCAAGCTGCATTTTGTTTCCAGATAACATTTGTTTCTGATAAGATTAATCAAGTGTTTGAAATACTGAGGTGCACAGCCATACACTGGAGTTAAAGAGCACCAGGACTGACAGGTCAAAGAAAGAACGATGTATTTGTTGAAGTACCATCTTGATTTAAACAGCAGCAGCAAGTTGGTTTTTTTTCCACACACTCAATTTACGTCTCAAATTACTAGAAATCTTTTCATTAAACAAAATTTAAAATAAATTCTGGCTGCAAGCATTGAAAACCTATACACTAGGGTACTGTACTTGAGAAACAGTGAGTGAAATTAACTAAACTTTACCTATTGTGAGTAAATTTCACTGTCCATAAGTGCAAAAATTAAACAAGTAGTTAAAGTTTGGGTTAAATTTGAAAAAAAAATTTTTTTTTTTTTTTTTTAACATTCTGTGTTATATACCTACGGGCACTATGGCTCTTTACAGAGTGCCTTTAAAAGGGAAGGCTCTCATTTTCAAATGTATTAGCAAGACAGACTAGGGTAATAATACACTTAGAAATGTTACTTATGACTATGTTTAGTGAAAAGCATAAAATTAGGCAGAACTTCAATATTCTCAGCAAACACTGAAGAGGCATGGCAATGCAAAAGCTCCCATTATTACAGCAATCTTATGTCAGAGCACACCCATGTGTGAGCATGCATAACTCCCAATTAAATTGAGCAAGGTGGTTGTTCAAGATCATTCAGTAACACAGAGAAACATTTTTATCATTTGTGCCTTATCTTTCACTACATTATAATTCACAAAGCCACCATAATTACTGACTACACCATATCAAAAATAATAATTTAGAACCTAATAGTAGAAACCACAGTTTAATGACTACTTATAACACTTATTTCTGCTCTGAAAGTAAAAATTATGATGTATTATAATACTTGATTAGTCAAGATTTTAACATGAATATTCAGAGAGTTGTATGACATGTACAGACATTGCCAAACTGACAATTGTTGACAGCAAATTTCTCTTTTTAAGTTTTATTTTGATGCAGTTTAAAAACTAGTGTATGGATACAAAGATCCATAAATAAAAGCTGATGTTGAATCTGATCACTTAAGATTTTGGCATTTCCCCTCCAATAAATAGTGTATTATAATAATCCTTCCTACTTTAACAATTTATTTAATTTGTTCATTTTAGATACCATTTGCTGGATTATTATACATAGTCTTGCCATTACAGAATAACCTCTCTTTAGGAATTTGTTTTTTCCCAAAGGAAAGATGAGATACGCACCCAAGACAGACCAACTATATATGCTCAACATTATCGACCAATAATAAATCTTAGTCTCAAAGGCCCTATATAAAAAGACCATTTAGCAATAAGATAGGAAATGATTTTAACTACCACCCATGCCTTGAAATTGTATCAATACTCTTTCCCCCTTGAGCAAAATGCATTACTAGTACAGTGCAGTGGCCTGACCAGCTTTTTTAAAACCACATTTACATTAATTATTCATAGCATGGATCCTCCCATTTCCCTAAGAAATTATCCAACTGAAATCTTAGTATTTAAACAGTAACTCATATTTTGAAAAGATAAGCAAACTAAGCTTGTTCTTAAAGATTACATATGTACAGACATTTAAATGTCTTATTGCAGTGTCATCCTTTACAAAGCTGCCTGGTGATCCATTCAAAAACCTTTCTAAACATTTTTATTTAAAAAAAAAACAAATATTAAGTCATTGACACTAAATTTAAGAAACTACTATTTTATACATATATCATCATGATTCCTTAAACTTGATCTTTTTTACTGTTTGACTAAAGCCTGTAAAACCAGAAGTGTTTAATCAGGGCCTGCTGTCTATCAAGCTAAGCAAGCTACAGTAAGATCAGAACTGTCCTAGTAACAAAGAACTTAAAATATACACTTAACATTACAGTTTAGCACCGGAAACATAAGAATTCAGCAATTCTTATCAAAAGGGGTAAAAAATTTAACAAAGGACTGAATTACTGACAATTTAGGACAGGCCTTTTCTGTACACAAAGGACAGATTTACATCTCAGCAGAACCACCACAAAAAACTCATGACTGCATGCATGGATGACAAACGTTGTGAAGTGCATTACTGGAAGCTGTAGGGCAAACTGACACAGGGAAGCCAGCAGACTCTGCACACCCAGCCAAAATTCATTTTCTCCAAGATTCGTTCGCGAAATTGATCAAGTTGTTTTTTAAATTGAAACAATTGCACAAACATGCCTAGAGCTAAGTCTTAGGGCCACCAGTTGAATCTTCTCTTACTTGAAGAGAACATGAAAAGGGTTTCTTTCCTCCAACATCTTTGTGATGACAGAGACTCGCTAATTACGTTTTATTTGCCCCGAAGGCAACGTACGCATTTAAAGCCAATCATTTTCATCACTTGATTTTTCCATGAAACTTTAAAGACACCACAGACTCATTTCAGTCCGTGCCACATCCTAGGCGACTGGGAATGGCATTTTCCCTTTGTTGTATCCGCTTCGCCCTTGCTCAAGTGGCGTTTTGTGGGTGATTGATGACAGGACATGCCCCCCCCCCCCCTTCCAATATCTGAACAGCAGGAGAGGAAGTGCCGCCGCTCGCCTCACTGAGGCACCACCACTCGCTCCCGGCGCTAATAGCTGCAACAAATCGATCGAGGGACCAGAGAGGGGGGCCTCGAGGCCAGGCACCTTTCCGGGTGTGATCGCGCCTCCCCCACGCCCCTAGGTACATGCTCACCCTCCTCCGCCCCCAGGATTTCCGCAATTTGACTCGCCCCTGCAGCTCCCCAGCCGCCCGAGGAAAGGATCCACGCCCACCCCCCCGCCTGGATCGGGTCTCTCCCCATCCCCCAGCCAGTCCAGCCCCGACCTGTCGCCTCGGTCTGCACCTCCCCCTCCCCAGCCGGCATCGGCCCAGCCCACCCCCTCCCCCTCCCCCTCCCCCTCCCCCTCCGCTGCCAACGGCCATTTCTATTGTGTCGTCTCCGTGGCGATGCCAAGCAGAGACGGAATCGCCCCGTCTGGGCCGCTGCCATTCCCGCAGCCCGAGAGAAAATGGCTGGAGGAGACTCGAGACCCACCCACCCAGCCGCGCACTCCCCAGCAGCACCGAGAGCCCCCAGCCGGGAGCCGCGCCCCTGCCCCCTCACACTCAGCCCCCCGGCACCCACCTGTGGTGAGGCGGGAGGACACCTCCCCGAAGGGCGAGGGCTCCATGCGCAGGTATTTCTGCGGCGAGGCGGCGGCGAAGGAGGAGACGGCGGCGGCCGAGGAGGCCGGGGCTGACAATGGCGCACATCGCCTCCGCTTCGGGGAGGCCGGGCTCAGCAGAGGGTCGAAATCCAGAGTCCGTTTCAATGTGGCGCCGCAAGCCATGGCCGGGGGGGAGCGGGCCGGGGGCTGCGGAGAGCCGGGGAGAGCGGGGTACGGGGGCTCGGTGCGAGGGCAGGGGGAGACGGCAGCACCCGGCCCAGCCCAGAGGCGCCTTTCCCACCGTCTGGGGCGGATGGCGGGGGGGGAGCTGCGTCAGGGCCTCCGCCTCCTCCCTATCGCCCTCTCCAGGGAGCGGCTCCGGCCCCCCCGGCGGCTCCTTCGCCGACGGATTCGCTCTCCACCCGCCCCGCCCTCGCGAATTCCGCCCCCGGCCGTTCCCGGGGCGGTTGCTGGGACGGTAGGTGCGGAGCTGGGCTCGGCTCGCCGGCTAGGGGCCGCCGATGAAGAGCGATGGCAGCGGCGCTTCCCTCTGTGACTCTCCCACACCAGCAATATGGCGTCAATAACAACGCCGCTGATTCAAAAACCAGCCCTCTTCATTGCGCCTGCGTAGCAGGGGCGGTGGCCGCCGCAAAGGATTAGGGGACTTGTAGTTTTTCCCCGGCTTCCCCGGCACTATGCGAAGGCGGTCAAACGGAGTGGGGAGGAACTACACTTCCCGCCATGCAGCGTGCCGGAGGCCTAACTTCCGGGGTAGAATTTAAATCCCACCAAGGCTGCTGTGTGGGATGCAGGTTAAAGGACAAGTGACTAAGAGTGGTAGCCTTATATGTCTCTAGTGCAGAAAGCAGGCAAATAACAATCACGCAGGGAATACGAGCTTTAGCGCCGAGAGAAATATAAAACACAGTTCCACCCAGGAAAATGGGCCTAACTCTTAGGGAGAGGGGAAAGTTCATATGGCAAGATTTCCTGAAACACAAAGCAGATCAGGAAGATAAGAAATAAAAAGGGAAGAGGCCTTCTGAATGTGGTTGGGGCTGGCAATCTAGGTTTGTGATTGGGGAAATGAGCATTACTTGTTCTCAGCAATCATAGTGATTTTATACATAAGTGCACTCCTCTTGGAATGCTGCACAAGCTCTTATTATTTCTTTTTAATACCATAGGTGTACATGGTACTTTACAACAAGTAAAATATACCACACAAATGTTCTTAAGTAAAATATGTGGTCTCAAAAGCTTTTAGTGTCAGAATTGTACTAACAAGTACAATAGTGTGTGAATAGAAAAAAATATGAGAACATGAACATAAGAAAGGCCGTACCGGGTCAGACCAAAGGTTCATCTAGCCCAGTATCTGTCTACCGACAGTGGCCAACGCCAGGTGCCCCTGAGGGAGTGAAGCTAACAGGCAATGATCAAGTGATCTCTCTCCTGCCATCCATCTCCATCCTCTGATGAACAGAGGCTAGGGACACCATTCTTTACTCTTCCTGGCTAATAGCCATTTATGGACTTAGCCACCATAAATTTATCCAGTTCCCTTTTAGACATTGTTATAGTCCCAGCCTTCACAACCTCCTCAGGTAAAGAGTTCCACAAGTTGACCTTGCACTGTGTGAAGAAGAACTTCCTTTTATTTGTTTTAAACCTGCTACCTATTAACTTCATTTGGTGATCCCTAGTTCTTGTGTTATGGGAATAAGTAAGTAACTTTTCCTTATCCACCTTCTCCACATCACTCATGATTTTATATACATCTATCATATCCCCCCTTAGTACTCCTCATGGGTACATATCCTAACTAATAACATACTGTGAAAGACCTTAGTTGAAAAATTGTTTCTTCAACATGATAAAGTGATAGTATTACAATTACTTAAACTGCTATCTTGTAGAAGAAAACCAATGGAGGGCAGGGGAATAGTTTAAAAAACTGTTTTCTATAGGGCAACATAAAATATCCCACTTCATAATCATAATAAATTACAATTTACCACTGTGCAAAATATAACAGTCAATTTAATTATTAGCAGCAACAAAAGATAAAGATATGGTATGTTCTTGGTAAATTAGAAACATTTTTAGAGATTAGGAAAATAGTCCCTTTCATAAGTTACTTGGGTTTGGGTTTTGTCTTATTTTTAACAAACCAAATAAACAGTTCTTTAAAGGATGTGACTATACATCAGAAAAAAAACCTATCATCTCAATGAATCTCAGTTTTACAGGCCAAGATTAATGTATAAGTCATGTCTACTAAACCAAAAGAGGGAATATCAGTCTAAATATACATTTAATTATCCTGATGACAACGTTTGCACAGTTCCTAGCACTATCAAGCTGATCCCAGTTGGGCCTATGGAAATTACTGTAATACAAATAAATGGTAAATAATCATTAACTTGCTTTCCCTGTTATTAATAGCACGTCAGGCCTGGAATAACTAGAATAGGGTTTCCATAACCAGATGCAGCTAGAAAAGGTTCTCCTGACTTGCACAGACCTAAAAGTAACTAATGCCAGTAGCAAATTAGTTCTTCTTACTGTTGTCTTTTCTTTTGAGCAGACTTAGAGTAGTCAAAATATTTCTTCATTAAAGTGGACTCTGACAAGGCTTTCTTTAACCAAGGCAACATGTAAAACAAGGCCCTACATGACTAAGGGCTTGTCTGCATGAGGAAAAGTACCAGCATTACTACACCAATATGATTCTATTGTTACAATTATTCTTCCCCAGAAGGACACTGTTATTCAGAATAACTGTCCTTTTTTCAGTTTAGCTTTATTTGCAAAGTAAGCTAAACTGGAAAAGGCGATGGTGGGACTTATACCAGTGTAACTGTTGCGGTATAATTATGCTGGTAAATTTCCTCATGTCGACAAGGGTTCATATGGGCATATAACCGATTTAAACAATAAAATTAAACATTCCATGAGCCAATAAGACCAAGGTAAAGCTTTGATGGCTTTGTCCATCTCTCAATTTATGTTTTACATCTAGCAGAGTGCTCAAGAGCTATCAGAACCTAGAAAGTCAACTCTGTCTCCAGCTACATTTTGAGAGACTTGTTATTCCAGCACAATATATAATCAGTTATACCACATTTAGTCATAATCCATATCCTCTAAGATTAATTTACATTTGGTTCTATCATGTAGGCCCTGTCTAGCTCAGCAAAAAAGGGGCTTTTTTCCAGTTGAGTTAGCTCAGTCAAGTTAACTTAACTCAGCTGTGCTTCTGCTCCCACTTCTCACCATAACAGCCACATAGACACAATGGCCCAGACCGTCAAAGGTATGTAGGTGCCTAACTCCCACTGAAATCAGAGAGCTGGGCGCCTAAATACCTTTGAGGATTTAGTCCAGTAAGATAGTTTGAGCTGTGTCTACTTGAATGTTGGGGTGGGAAAAGACTCAGTCAAGGGCCTGGTCTACACTGGTGGGGGGCAGGGTGGGGGTGTCAATCTAAGTTACGCAACTTCAGCTACATGAATAACGTAGCTGAAGTCGACATACTTAGATTGATTTACTGTGGTGTCTTTATCACGGTGAGTCAACTGTTGCCACTCCCCTGTCAACTCCACCTGTGCCTCTCGCCAAGCTGGAGTACGAGAGTTGACGGGAGAGCTCTCAGGAATCAATTTATTGTGTCTAGACTAGATGCAATAAATCGACCCCCGCTGGATTGATCGCTGCCCGCCAGTCGGGCTGGTAGTGTAGACATACCTAAGGTAAACTAGCTCAGTTGAGCTAACTGTGTGGCCAGTTGCTTTAAATGGGGTTTTTCCAGTGACCCGCAATTCAGCTGCGGTCAACTTTAGACTATACCGCATATCCTTGATGAGTGCCTACTGACTACTTTCAATGACAGGCTACTGCCTCTCCACCTGGCTGATGACGATGCCATCAAATGGCTTGGCACATTGCGCCAACACTGATATATAACTGAAAATACAGCTTTTTTGCCCAGAGAGACAGGGCCATAGTTAGAAGAAGCAATTGATTAGGGACTTGCACAGGTTTCAGTTTATCTTAAACCTGTTAAACTAAACTGAAATAAGCCTAATGTATTCACACAACTTTTTGCACCAGTTTAATTAAATTTAAAGTTGCACCTTAAACTAAACCAGTGCAGTTTTTCCTGTAAATGAGCCCTAAGGCAGCAAAATGTCCAGTAACAGTGACAGTGGTTGAGGGTTGTTAGAGGACATATGTTTCCAATTTAATTGTAGTTGAAAGTACCTTAAAAGTCAGGGCTTCAATCCATTTGTTATATTATTGTTCTTTCTTTATATATTTATATGTATTTATTGTCAAAACAAAATGAATTGTACTGTAATCAATTATACATGTTTCTGTTAAAGTCTATATTTTATAATCTTATTTTTCACAAGTAGCATCCCCTAATTGTATTAATATGGAGGGTGGGATTGAACAATGGATTTGTTTAGAAGTGATGCCATATAGTTGTGCTTTTATTAGTTCTGTACTTCAAGCTGAAGACCTATTAAAAGGGCTAATGGCCAGATGTAGCACAGGGCTTTGGACGTTGCTATGGTTTTAGAGAAAGTCGTGGAATAGTTGCTCTAGCTTATGGGTTTTGGACAATTCTGATAAACCTTTTTCTCAGGCTTCTTCAGTATTAGTCTTTATATTATCTTCTTTCCTCTGTCCTCCCCTTCTTTTTATACTCACCCTTTTCCTCCCCGTCGTTCTGCCACCTCAATGTCTTCCTAGTTTTCTTTTTTTTTAAAATCTTCTATCCTCCTCTCACTCTCTTTACAGCTCATGTGGGCCCCTATGATGGGGCTACACTAGGACTGAAACGGGAAGAGTTGGAGAACGGCTGGAGAATTGGCCAAGAATGGTGAACCGCGGCCACTGGGAACTGTGGGCGGCCGTGCCTGCGTACGTTCAGTGTAAACAAACTGTCTCGTGGCCTGCCAGCGGATTACCCTAATGGGCCGTGGGTGGCCCACAGGCCACAGGTTGCCCACCACTAATCTAAGCCAAAGAAAATCTCATTTACCCATTCCTTGCATGCCCTTACCCTTCAAGGTCAAGTATTCTCGCTCAACCTCTTGAAACGCATGCACACATAAGTTATGTAGGCTTTTCCTTGTTATCACTGATACTACAAAAGTAAGAGTAAATATGTAAGAGGGGTTGTGAAATTTTTTTACTTCATGTAAGGGGCCTCTGGCCTCAAAAAGTTTAGAAACACTGCACTAAACTGAACTAAACTTCAAATTGCTGTTGGTCTTTGAAGCTGAAATAAATGCTACATATTAGCATAAAGAGGAATGAGTCCTTTTGTTCATGGGTTTCAAAACTGTGTGTTCACTTTTTGCAGATGCCATTTCCCATAAGATAAGGGAACAGAACAGCATTGCTTAATAATCGGAGTGTGGAACAGAGTCATCTAAAGATAAACTAGACTGGTGGAAAAATTATAGACCAAGGGTCTGATCCAGCAAAGCACTTAATCAAGTCCTTAATTTTAAGCACACAAGTAGTCTCACTGAAGTCCCTGAGCAGACTTGTGCAGCTGGGTAAGGTGCCCAGATTCAGTGAAAACCATGGACTTCAGCTATGCTAGCAGGTCAAAGAGTAGAGAACTACAAAAGGTACAGAAACAGCTGAAAAGTACAGTTGAGGAGAGGGGTAGTATCTCATATGCCATCAACCAAACTGTTAAATATGATGCATAAAGGAGAAAATATAACTTTCATACTCAGATCTTAGACTAGGTTTGCAGTATTGGTAGTTAGAAAAAATACTTTGTTAACCAAGCAAGACATTAAGAGACAAACATGAAATTCCACTGTGGTTTACTATCACTTCTAAGAATTTAAACACAATTTAAATCAGTGACTGGCTGTTAATTAGACATTTCTTCAAACCTCCAAACTTAACAGGCAGCCTACATTTTGTTTACTCATATCAAACTCACATTTATTTGTGTGTGCAAATGGAAGAAATGCACATGTATTTGTGTGTGCAAATTTACTGTTTATATAGGCACGTTTTGCAGGTAAACACAACAGAGACCTGCTGAAAACTTAGCCCTTTAATAAACCAACTCGTCTACAATTAACAAGTAAGAACTATGGACTTTCCATGATTCTGTGTTCTCCTGATTCTTTTCTTGTCTTTTAGACTGCTCTTTCCATGTGCCCCGTCAGCTTTTCCTGCTGTTCACCTCTCCTGTGTTGTTGTGGTTGATGTTTTTAGTTTGGTATCCCAGAGGGCTTTAGTTTCAGGATACTCTTCTTTCTCTATACCCTGTCTGTCCCTGGGGACTAGGGTGACCAGACAGCAAATGTGAAAAATTGGGACGGGGTGGGGGGGGATAATAGGAGCGTATATAAGAAGAAGACCCCAAAATCAGGACTGTCCCTATAAAATCGGGACATCTGGTCACCCTACTGGGGACTTCATATGCTTCATGGCTACCACTATCACTTCTGTGTCAATGACTCCTGAATCCAGGGCCTGTGTAACCATTAGGCAAACTAGGCAGCCGCCTAGGGCACCAAGATTTGGGGGTGCCAAAAAGCAGTGCCCCCAAATGTATTTTTACATTATTGCTCCCGGCAGGGGGACTGGCCGCTCGCAGCCGCATTAGCACCTACCTCTGTGGGCATCCTCTGCAACCACGGGCCCCACTGCCTCCCTCCGCCATGTCCCACATCACTGCCTGCCTGCACCCCCCCTGCCAGCCCGGAGCTGCCTCTTCCCCAAGCTCCCAGGCTAACGCATCGCTCCCTAGCCCACTTTCTCCAGCTCTGGCAGTCCCAGACTCCCTGCCACAGCAGCGGCTGCAGCCCAAGGGCTACCAGCTGCAGATCAGAGTGGGTCACAGCCTGCCTGCAGCTGGCCCTATTGACAGCAATGCAGCGGCGGGAGGGGGGTAGGAGTGGGGGAAAGGAAGAGGAGACTGTAGCCACCGATCCACCTGCGGGTGTGGATCATGGCCCTGCCAGAGGATACACGGTTAAAGAGCTGCATACGTGTAACCCAGAACAGGGAAGTAACTTGCCTGAAGTCACTCAGTGAGTTGGTGCCAGAGTGGAGAATAGAAGCCAGATCCTGACTCTGTGCTCTGATCCCCAAAACAGCCCTTTCCAGATCCATGCGGAAGCGGGGGACAGGAGGGACTCTAGCCATGTGCAGGAGACCCAAGACCATTTATTTTCATTAAACATGTAGACTAAATAATGAAATTAATAAATTTTCAAGCTGAACGTGTATTAATTCTAATGAACAATGCCACATTATACAGTATTCATTTTTGAAAGTTTATAATAAGCGATGCTCCGGGGGGAGGGGAGGCGCAAGGTGGAAGTTTCGCCTCGGGTGCAAAATATCCTTGCACCGGCCCTGCCTGAATCTACCTCCCCACCTCTGATCTATCCCTTCTTGTTCAGTCCCACATCTCTGCGTGATTCTGACATCCCATACAGCATATTTCACTCTCTGTTTGCCCTACTGTCTTTGTTTTTAAGAAAATCCTAATTTTCATCTGAAAAAATCCCTTTCTCCTCCCTTCTTTATCACTGTTGATAATTCTGTCCTTCTCCTCGCCATCACAAAGCTGTACAGCTGTGCTGTCACATATGACTCTTTTTCTCCCACTATGTATAAGCTGTTGCCAAACCTGTCAATTCTTCCTTATAACATCTTACACCCACCCATTCCTCTCAACCCTTACTACCAAAGCACTGATCCAAGCATGAGTTATCTCTTGCCTCAGTTATGTTATGCTTTGAAAGATCCTTTTATTAGAGTATCTCAAAGCACTATATCTATGAAGCATATAATCTCTTCCCCCGTCTCCTTTCTGATTCGCACTTTGCCCTGTTCTCATCCATCAACCATTCATTTGTTAAAATGTTTTTTGTTGGCCACCACTGAGACCATATCGCTCTCCTGTTCGAATCATTTCATTGGGACCCATTGCCTTCTGCATCAGGTAAAATCTTCTGTCCTCATCTTAAGGGCCCTGCACAGCTTTGTTCCTTTCTTTCTGTCTTTCTGCCTCTCTGTTCTGTCTTTGCTCCCACACAAGTTGTTCAACCCAAGCCTTCCCTTTCCTTATCTCTCATCTTAGGGTATGTCGACACAAAAGATGGCGAGAGTGGCACATCTACAGTGCTGCATTGTGCCACTGTAGTGCAATAGTGTAGATATTTGCTACAGTGACAGAAGGGGTTTTTCCATTGCTGTAGTTAATGCCCACCCGATCCTGGAGAGGCAGTAGGTAGGTTGAGGAAAGAATTATTTTGTCAATCTAGCAGTGTCTATCCTGGGGCATAGGCTAGTTTAGCTATGTGTTTCAGGAATATGAATGTAGCAATGTAGCTAGGTTGACCTATGTTTTGCATTTAGACCAGGACTTAGTAATTTCTTGCACCTTGTTTCTGGAACAATTACCCTGATCTTGTAAAACAAATCCATCCAGGACCGGTGTAACCATTTAGGCGACCTAGTCAGTCTCCTAGGGTGCTGGCATTTGGGGGGGCACCATTTTCTTCAGCAGCGACTGCGGCAGCTGGATCTTCGGCTGTCCCGGTCGCTGCCGGCATTTAGGTGGAGGGAGCTGGGGTAGGGGAGCACGAGGAGGGCCACCTGCAGCAAGTAAGGGGGGGGGGGTTGGCACGCAGGGGAACTCCCCGCCCAGCTCATCCCTGCCTCGCCTCCTCCCTGAGCACGCCGTGGCTGCTTCACTTCTCCCGCCTCCCAGGCTTGCAGCGCCAATCACCTTACGCGCTGCAAGCCTGGAAGGCAGGAGAAGTGAAGCAGCAACGGTGTGTTCGGGGTGCTCCTGCGTGGAGCAGGGGTGAGGTGGCGGGGGGGTGCCTCAGGGTGGAGTGTGGGGGGTGGGGAGCTGCCACAAGGGGGTGCCTCAGGGTGGAGGGGGGAGCTGCCATGGGGAGGGGGGGTGCCTCAGGGAGGGGATGCGGGGGGAGGTGCAAGGTGGAAGTTTTGCCTAGGCATCAAAACATCCTTGCACCGGCCCTGAAGCCACCCTTTTCTCTCTTAGATCTTTCCATAAAATGTACTTCCACAAAGCCAAATGCCTTTCCCATCACTCTTTTTCTTGTCATAAAAATGAAAATAATAATAATAATACACCCACACTAGTTACAAAACAATGAGACTAGCTATTTCTGACTTTAGATGTTCTCAAATGGAATCATCTGACTTCCAGCATTCCATCCCTTCATGTTTTTGCACAATGCCTAGTTTACACAGTGGTCCCCAGCCAATCCTGATTGGAATCTCTGTGCATTGCTGTAATAATTATAATCATGGCTATAATAAATAAGTAGCCACATAAAACATATTGATTGCTGTTTAAATAATAGAAAATAAGTTTTCTTTTAAGATTATTGAAGTCAATGACAGAACTTCAGTTAATTTCAGGGGGAGCAGGAGCAGGTTCTCCATCCATAAGTTAAATGTGTGCTTTAGTGCTTTGCTGGTTTAGGACTTAAGTATATGAGGAAGCACATCAATTTCCTCTGCTAGGTAGATCCAAAGCAGCTGAAGGATGGCATCCAATATAGCATTCAACCCTGGTTGCAAAAGGAGTGACAGAAATATTGGTGTTCAGCTGTGGGGCTACTTGAAAGTTGGATCCTTATAAGTCACTCCCAAGTAAAATACAATCACAGCTTCTCTTGCCAGTAAGCAAGAAAACATAAGCAAATATTCAGCATCATTTTCTATATTGCTATCTTCAGCATGTAATTTATGTGGCTATCTGAAATTAATGACCAGCAATGATGCTATTAACAAGAGAACAGATGGGCTACATAATTTTATTTCTGTACTTGATCATACATTTGAGACATTTTAGAAGAAGTATAATAATGACTAAAGGAAATACTCTGTCCTTGAAGCAAACTCAGAGGAGTACAACTTGTTCAGAGAGATTTTGAAAGTAAACAAAAGAGTTTAAGGCCAGAACTGACTCCTTTGAAATTCAGCTATGAAATGAGAAATGATCCACAATGCTAAAGATAATTCGGGGATGAGTATCAAAGATACGTGAATTATGTAATTAATTAGATTAAGTAAAGAGACAGAAAAATCTTGAGAACTTTTTTTAAAGTAGAGCTCTGATATGTTGGGAGCATAAGAACAAAATTCTCAGAGGGTCTTGCTTAGAGCCCAGAACCAGTATGACTTCTTGCCTTGAAGCGAGTGAAAACTAGAGGAGGGTAGAGTACATGCAGTCTTATCCCTTTTCATTGTGGATCAAAGAAATAGAATCCTCAGGATCCGCCAGGCTTTTGATTTCTTGCAGTGGATCTGGAGTGCAGATTTCTCTGGGCTGCATTTCAAGCATTCTTGGTTTATTGCTGTTGGATATACTGTACCTCCCCAATACTCTGAAATATCAGTTCCTACAGGGAACTTCTTATATGCTCTGTATCTTATTTACTGGATTATTTGTGGTATAAATGATAGTTTGAAATTGGGTATAATATGAGTGAACCCCTCTTGCCATTGACAGAAGCTGTTTTATTATGAGAAGGTTTTTTCCCCCCTTTTTGTAGTCTTTCTTTGCATCTGAATTGAATTTTCTTTAACCCAGCCCTATCATATCCATAGGCTCTACCTATATTATATACTAGAAGCCACAGAGTAGTTAATTTGTATTTACTTCTTTTTTTCTATACAGTTCTATTAAACTTGGATGATCAATGCTATTCAAAATCAGTATGTATACATACAGAAGTATCACAGATAATTATAATTTGCATCCGATGAAGTGGGTATTCACCCATGAAAGCTCATGCTCCAATACGTCTGTTAGTCTATAAGGTGCCACAGGACTCTTTGCTGCTTTTACAGATCCAGACTAACACAGCTACCCCTCTAATAGATAATTATAATCTATCTATCTATCTATCTATCTATGCAAATATGAATGAACTGCTTTATGTAGGTTTTAATATACAGGTAGCTCATACAGATGTATAACACATCTAACCACAAATGCCAGTGCAAAAAAGCAGATCAGTTTAGAGGTATTTGTACTGATTCAAAGTGTCTGATTATGGAATGCTGATGCTGGAATGGCAGAAATGTGTTAAATCTGGGGTAGATATTAAATGTGCACAAAGTACCAAAAACTCTATTAGTAAGTAATATTCTGAAGAGGAAGAGCAGGTTTCAGAATGGTAAGGGCTGTCTTATAAGGGAACTTGTTGCTACTTAAGACCAGGGTGGATTTGATTTAAATCACTAGTCAGAATGACTCAATTTAATCATGGATTTCTACATAAAAGTGCATTCTTGTTGGTTGTTATAGCCTTAATACCTATTCTTCACAACTCAGAGATAGATGCTAGTTTCATTTTTAGAAGGTACACACTATATATTTTTAAGTGATTTATTTTGAAAACTTTTCAGATTAGTTTTATAGCTATATCAGAAAATGAATGATTGTTTGGTTATTTCATTTAAATTGAAGCAGATATTTCTGAAGTCATTGGGAGGTGAACTATCTCCAGTTCAACAGGTTAATCATTAATATTTGGAGGATTTTCTTGCCATGCAGTATTAGTAGGAGAACATCACTGGATAGACATTTAAATTGTTTTATTTAACTAAAACAATATTATGTTTTCTGGATTTTTTTCTTCAACAGCAAACATATAATATTTTAACAAAACAAGCATATGAATTTTTGTATTTAGTTGAACATTCAAGTTTTTTAAAATCAGATTTGTTTTTGTCAAAATTATTTTTAACTACAATAGTTAAATGAAATATTTAAAAAAACAAAAAAACAAAAATTAAATTGAATATATCAGCCAGGTCAACATGAGAAACTTAAAATATTGGCTACTGCAGCTAACTCAGTCATCTGCACCTTCATTTTCCTGTTTGCTCATAATCTGGAAAAGAAAAACAAGCTTTCCTGCTTTTTCAGGTCCTAAACGATTTCTCAGTTTGGAATAAACTACTCCAAAGGAAGAAAATATTCTTTCTACACCAACAGAAGAAGCTACTGCTGTTTAAAAGTAAGATTATCACTTCAACAGTCTCTGAATCCAAATGCTTAAGTGACTTCCACAAGTTCTCTGGTGTAGCTTTCTTTAAAACATCATCAGCAAACATATATATTTCTTGACTGGTTTACCCTTAACTCTGAAGTTTATTATAGTTGGCATTATGGAGGGATGATTGCTGGATGTCCATGTCATAGCCAACTCCTCTTCTTCAGCAGTTAAGGTTTGACCCTGGTACTGAGTATTGAGAATATTTGCAAGAAAATGAGCTGGAAATAGTGCTTGTCCCATTCGTTTCTTTAATGCTTGTAATTTAATGCTATCATTGCATATTTCTATTTTTAAGATCTCACTCAGTTCCTTCCAAATTTCAACAGTGTTAGCAATAAATCAGCTATTTCCCTGCTTTTTGTTCAAGGCTACAGAAATAGGCTTCAAGGTACTTAGCGTGTGTTCAACATTTCTCTTAAGCCCAGTGCTGAGAACTTTGGCTGTGACAGTGCCATCTATTTTTTCAGGATTTTGTTCACAAACTGTCATCAGATTAGACCAGTTCTTGATATAGTGCTCAAAACAGTCCCCTACTGAGTTCCATCACACGTCTTGTGGGAGAGTTAGCTTGGTTCCTCCCACTTCTTTCAGAGCAGCTGCTGCGAAATGGTTGTTATGGAAGTATTTTGAAATTTCAACAACATTAGTCTTTTTTTCTGGAACACTGAAATCTTTCACTAGGAGATGCATCAAATGAGCACTGCAATCGTATTTGATTAGCTTGGGACTCTCTTCACTCTTCTTATCTTGGATACATTTGCAGCATTGTCTGTGGCCAAGCTGCATAAAGACATTAGAACTTTTTTTCACAGTTTGTTATAGCTTTTACTGCTACTTCTATGTAAGTATTCTGCTGTGTGTGCATTTTCTGATGTGTCAATTATTTCTGTAAGGAAGACATTCCCTTGTTCTGTTGTCACAGAAGCACATACAACAGGATCTGTGTGGACATTGCTCCAACCATCAAGACTCAGGTTAACAATTTCACCCTCTAGGCCAGGACTTCCCAAACTTGGTTCGCGGCTTGTTCAGGGTAAGCCCCGGCAGGCTGCGAGATGCTTTGTTTACCTGAGTATCTGCAGGTTACGGCCGCTCACAGCTCCCAGTGGCCACGGTTCACTGTTCTTGGCCAATGGGAGCTGCGATAAGTGGCGCAGGCCCCAAATCTCAAATAGTTGTGGGTGAGAATAAAGTCACAAAGCTCAGCCACCAGGTTTGCTGTGACATTATTGGGGATACTGTTCCTGATGGCTTGTAGTCCATCTTTGTGTGGAATGTCGGTGTAAAGAGCTTCTACATCCATAGTGGCTAGGATGGTATTTTCTGGAAGATCACCAATGGATTGTAGTTTCCTTAGGAAGTCAGTGGTGTCTCAAAGATAGCTGGGAGTGCTGGTAGCATAGGGCTTGAGGAGAGAGTCCACATAGCCAGACAATCCTGCTGTCAGGGTGTCATAAACAGATAGTTAAGGATTAACATCTCTTTCACCTGGAAATAAGTATCTGAAGCACCTGACCAGAGGACCAATCAGGAAACAGGATTTTTTCAACTCTGGGTGGAGGGTTTTTTGTGTGTGAGTCCTTTGTTCTGGGTCTTCTGCCTGCACTCTCTTCGCTATGAGGAGGTTTCTATTTCCTGCTTTCTAATCTTCTGTTTCCAAGTTGTAAGTACAGAGATCATAAAAACAATAGGGGTTATTGGTTTTTTTCTTTTGTATTTACATGTCTATAGTTGCTGGAGTGCTTTGAATTGTATTCTTTTTGAATAAGGCTGTTTATTCAATATTCTTTTAAGCAAATGACCCTGTATTTGTCACCTTAATACACAGAGACCATTTTTATGTATTTTTCTTTCTTTTTATATAAAGCTTTCTTTTAAGACCTGTTGGAGTTTTTCTTTAGTGGGGAACTCCAGGGAATTGAGTCTGCAGCTCACCAGGGAATTGGTGAGAGGAAGAAGTCAGGGGGAAATCTGTGTGTGTTAAATTTACTAGCCTAACTTTGCATTCCCTCTGGGTGAAGAGGGAAGTGCTTGTGTTTCCAGGACTGGAAATAGAGAGGGTGGACCCCCTCTGTTTAGATTCATGGAGTTTGCTTCTGTGTATCTCTCCAGGGACACCTGGGGGGGGGGAAGGGAAAAGGTTTATTTCCCTTTGTTGTGAGACTCAAGGGATTTGGGTCTTGGGGTCCCCAGGGAAGGTTTTTGGGGGGACCAGAGTGCCCCAAAACACTCTAATTTTTTGGGTGGTGGCAGCTTTACCAGGTCCAAGCTGGTAACTAAGCTTGGAGGTTTTCATGCTAACCCCCATATTCTGGACGCTAAGGTCCAAATCTGGGACTAGGTTATGACACAGGGTTCCACGACTATTTCAGATTTGGCAATGATTTATACCTTTAAGTCAGCAGCAGTGTTATGGGTACCCGCATGGCCCCACAGTATGCTAACATTTTTAGAACAATGCTTCCTCAGCTCTTGTCCCCTAGCGCCCCTACTCTACTTGTACTACATTGATGACATCTTCATCATCTGGACCCATGGGAAGGATGCTCTTGAGGAATTCCACCTGGATTTCAACAATTTCCACCCACCATCAGCCTCAGCCTGGACCAGTCCACAGAAGAGATCCACTTCCTGGACAATACAGTACAAATAAGCGATGGTTACATAAACACCACCTTATACTGGAAACCTACTAATTGCTATACTTACCTACATGCCTCCAACTTTCATCCAGACCAAATCACACAATTCATTGTCTACTGCCGAGCCCTCAGATACAATCACATTTGCTCCAATTCCTCAGACAGAGACAAACACCTACATGATCTCTATCAGGCATTCTTAAAACTACCGTACCCACCTGGAGAAGTGGAGAAACAGATTGACCAAGCTAAAAGGGTACCCAGAAGTCTACAGGACAAGCCCAACAAAGAAAGTAACAGAACGCCACTAGCCATCACCTACAGTCCCCAACTAAAACCTCTCCAGTGCGTCATCAAGGATCAACAACCTATCCTGAAGGACAATCCCTCACTCTCACAGACCTTGGCAGACAGGCCAGTCCTCGCTTACTGAAAGCCCCCCAGCCTGAAGCAAATACTCACCAGCAACTAAACGCCACACAACAGAAACACTAACCCAGGAACCAAACCCTGCAACAAACCCTGTTGCCAACTCTGTCCACATTTGTATTCAAGGGACACCATGATAGGACCCAACCATATCAGGGGCTCGTTCACCTGCACATCTACCAATGTGATATATGCCATCATGTGCCAGCAATGCCCCTCTGCCATGTACATTGGCCAAACTGGACAGTCTCTACACAAAAGAATAAATGGACACAAATCAGGCATCAAGAATTATAACATTAAAAAACCAGTAGGAGAACACTTCAACCTCCCTGGACACTCAATAACAGACTTAAAAGTGGCAATTCTTCAACAAAAAAACTTCAAAAACAGACTTCAGTGAGAAACTGCAAAATTGGAATTAATTTGTAAACTTGACACCATCAAATTAGGCCTGAATAAAGACTGGGAGTGGCTGGGTCACTACAGAAAATAATTTTCCCTCTGTTTATAACTTGTCAACTGCTGGGAATGGGCCACATCCACTTGGATTGAATTGGCCTCATTAGCACTACAAAAAGTAATTTCTCCTCTGTTGATATTCACCCCTTCTTGTCAACTGTTGGAAAGGGGCCACATCCACCCTGACTGAATTGGCCTCATTAGCACTGACACCCCACTTGGTAAGGCAACTCCCATCTTTTCATGTGCTGTATATTTATACCTGCCTACTGTATTTTCCACTCCATGCAGCTGATGAAGTGGGTTATATCCCATGAAAGCTTATGCCCAAATAAATTTGTTAGTCTCTAAGGTGACACAAAGACTCCTCGTTATTTTTACTGAAAAGAAAAAGTTTATCAACCTGAAGATTCTGCATGTTCAGACATGTTCCTTTCATCATCTTCAAGGCAGCTTCCTCCTGAGAAGGAACACTTCTCAGGAGTGAGGGGGAGGGATAGCTCAGTGGTTTGAGCATTTGCCTATTAAACCCAGGGTTGTGAGTTCAGTCCTTGAGGGGTCATTTAGGGATCTGAGGCAAAAATCTATTTGGGGATTGGTCCTGCTTTGAGCAGGGGGTTGGACTAGATGACCCCCTGAGGTTCCTTCTAACCCTGATATTTTACAATTCATGATGTTGTTTCATTTGGGCCGGCGCTTGCATTTAGGCAGTTTAGGCAATCGCCTAGGGCGCCAGCATTATTAGGGGGCGGCATTTTGCCGGAGGGGGCGGCAGGCGGCTCCGGTGGAGCTGCCGCAGTCATGCCTGCTGACGGTCGGCTGCTCCCACGGCTCCAGTGGACCTCCCGCAGGCACGACTGCGGCAGCTCCACCAGAGCCGCGGGAGCAGCCAACTGTCGGCAGACAGAACTGCGGAGCCGGGGGACCAGCGTGCAGGGCGGCGAAATGGCCGTGCGCCTAGGGCGCTCAAACCCCTAGCGCTGGTCCTGGCAACCAGGCCTTGCATTTATTTGTTGCACATTTTGCACACATGCCTGTCCTACCCACAGGTAGAAGAACTTCATTAAAATATTTCCAAACTGGGTCTCTTTTACATCCTGCTGCCATTATAGGTTTTCCCTTCTAGTGAGAGAATGGTATGGTAGATCTCAAATCAATGAAGGCTACACTCAGAAAGACCTCAAGACATCTGGAATATGCTGCTCAAACAGTTTCACTTTTGTTTCTACTGCCTGTTCCTCCCTTCTCTCATTTATCTCCAGACTTTTCCTTGTCCAGATCTATTCTGCCCCCAACGGTCTTCTATTCATTGAACTTTTTGAAACTTTGCACTTTTAGAGAGAGGTAAGGGATTGACTCTGTGTACACAGATTTGCAGAGGGACAATAGGGTTGAGGTCTGTTATTTCTCACCTCTATATAGTATTCATTTATTTTAAAACATTTTTGCTGTTAACAAGCATGTTATCTCTGGAGACACAATCCACAGTTTGAAAACTGCAAAACTAAGCATCTCTGATGGTATCTTCTAGACTTAGCACTGAGTCTCATTGGGTAGATAGAAAGATTAACCTAAATAATATATACAGAAACCCCTGGAATCCCATAAGATTCGGTCCCTAATCCGTGAACTATTGGAACTCATTTACAAAACTTTTCTTAAACATTACATGAATATATTGTCTCATACTATAGAATTATAATTTATAATCCCTATTCCATGATGAGAGTGTGACGTTGTGCAGTCTATATAGTTTTATAAAAATTTAATAAGTGAATATAATGTAACTGAGATAAGCTTCATGCAAAAGGTCTCTTGTAAGGTATCATTACAAAGCTTATAATCTACTGAGTGTGATTATAAATGTATAAATGTATCACTCTTGTATCTGAAACTGGAAATATGAAATAAAGCTCTGAGGGCCTATTGTAATTATGTAAAGTGTGGGCCATTAATGGTGGTCTGGAATCTTGATGACTCCCATTAACTAGGACCACTGTTTGCAAATGGCTGCGTTTTACCTGCAAGTCTTTCTGTATACCTGTGTGCTGGCAAGTGGGTAATGAAGTCTTGCAGTGACATGTGATCATGTCATCTGAATTGGAATCCATCTTTAACCTGGTGTCTTTCCATTGAAAAGGAGGGGGTGGAAACTCAGAGAGGGACAAAAGGATTCCCGCCTTATGCAAAAGATATATAAAGGGGTGGAAGGGAACAAAGAGGGAGAGAGCCATCATGAAGAATCCCCTAGCTACCACCTGAGATGGAACAAGAGCTGTACCAGGGGGAAGAATTGTGCCCAGGCCTGGAAGGTGTCCAGTCTGAGGAAAAAACTTACTGAAGCATCTCTAAGGGTAAAATTATCTATATTCAGTTTGATTAGACATAGATTTGTGCATTTTATTTTATTTTGCTAGGTGACTTACTTTGTTCTGTCTGTTACTACTTAGAACCACTTACATCCTACTTTCTGTATTTAATACAATCACTTTTTACTTACTAATTAACTCAGAGTATGTATTAATACCTGGAGGAGCAAACAACTGTGCATATCTCTCTATCAGTGTTACAGAGGGCGAACAATTTATGAGTTTACCTGATATAAGCTTTATACAGGGTAAAACAGATTTATTTGGGTTTAGACCCCATTGGGAGTTGGGCATCTGAGTGCTAAAGACAAGCACACTTCTGTGAGCTGTTTTCAAGTAAACCTGCAGCTTTGGGGCAAGTAATCCAGACCCTGGGTCTTTGTTGGAGCAGATGGGAGTGTCTGGCTCAGCAAGACAGAGTGCTGAAGTCCTGAGCTGGCAGGGAAAACAGGATCAGAGGTAGTCCTGGCACATCAGTTGGCAGCTCCCGGGGGGGTTTTGTGATCCAACCCATCACAGAGATATCTTTGAGCTATAATGTATCTTAATTAAAACTATCTTTAGATAGGTTTTTTCCTCAAAAAGCATTTTATCCAAAAAACCTGATTTAAATTTAAAAAATCCACTTTTTAAAAAAAAACATTGATTTTTATCCACCCTTTTTAAGACTTTATGTATAAATCTTGCTGTCAAACAGATTAATGCTGCTTTGTAGTCTTTATGAGAGAGCTATTAAGTGTGGAGATTAGTTTTAAAAAAATCAAAATGGAAACATACATAAAAGAAGGTGGATGCTTTTTAGCTGGCATTTATATTTTGATTTCAAAGTAAGAAACTTTCTTCTATATACTGCGGAGGCATAAAACATAAGGAGAAAAGGTATCTGTTTGAATATGGCATAATGGTAGTCTGAAGGTATACTGAATTACTGCCTTTTTTGTATCAGAATCAAGACTTCCTGAGGATGTACCTGAAGTATGTTTTTTAAAGCTTTCTGAGGGATTTTATGTAAACTTTTAACGCTGCACATGGCAAGGGCAGGGTGAGAGTGGGGACAGGAGGAAATTTATAAATACCCAGGATGTTTATTCAGGGAAGTGGCAAAGCTAAGCTCTTGTTTATTCATGAATGACTGACAATCTTTTGGTGCTTTGTTAATTTTTTGGTGGTAAATGTGCATGCTGAATGGATCTGGGGAATATTTCTCACATGAACTATAAGATCAAATTCAGCCCTGGTGTAAATTAATGAAATCTTGATACCAATGGAAGTTGCACCTCTTTATGCTATAGCCATAATCTCTAAATAACGCCATATAACTAGTGATTGATATGTTGTGAGAGAGGAGGTTGTGTTTTGTGGCCAGGGAAAAGTAAGTTGCCTCCATATTTGTCTTTCTTTAGAGCTCAGTCCAAGAGCGTTATCTGTGGAAAATCAGAAGGAGCCAATGCCTTCAAAGAGACATATATATAATGTGGCAGACCAGTTGACTTGTTGAAGAAATCTGGGATGAGATTGTTGGGAGTCCAAAAATGAAAGCCTAACCTGGTGACCAAGAGCTTCCTGTACATAGTTCCTGAAGGATTTTCTCCTGGCAACCCATCTGAGGAAAAAGATGCCCCATCTCTTTGCATTTTAGAAACCTCTCTAGTTTTGATAATCTGAGGGGGAAGGAAAAGGCTTAGTGTCTGTTGGGCTGCTCCAACCAACAACAATTAATTTGTGGCTGAGGGACTGTTAGGCGCATGTCAGACTCAGAACAATATTTCTGGTTTTTATGCACTGACTCATCAGTGTTTATAGGCTTCCAACATGTCAATTGCCCTGAGGTAACCTGGTAAAGAAGGATATGACTAGACCAATTACATTGGCGGAGAACCTAAGAAGCACCCTGCTTCAAGGATAAGATCACATTTCTGTCATACTGCCAGTAGTTTTGGTAAAGGAAACCATTGTTATTGTCTTTGGAATTCTTTTTTAAACAAACCTGAATGCTTCGGATGAGTCTAGTTGTCCATTTTGTGTATGGTTGAGCTCTAGCAACTGAGATGATGTAGTAAATAATTTATTCTATATACATAATCTTTGTTTTGAGACACAGAAGGATGTCGTTCAGGTAGAAGAGGGTGTGGAAAACCAGTTGCCTCATGTCTGATATTTATTTCATATTAGATTGCGTGATATGAGCACACAAAAGTGTGGACTGCCCTTTATCTTTTCCAAGTACTTTTTTTTTGTAAGGAATGGCAGCACAATTTGTCCACTGTGAGGCCTTCCCACCCTACTCAACAATTCCTAGCATGCTCTTAGGAGCTATATAAATAAATAAATAATGACGATAACCATCCGGCTTCTTCCTGTCACTTGCCAAACCACATGCCTTTATAGACATCATGTGATGAAAAGAAAAGAAGAGAGACAAGTGTTTATATTTAGATTGTAAGCTCTTTGGGGCAGAGATTGTCTTTTTGCTCTGTGTGTGTACAGTGCTTAGCACAATGGGGTCATGGTCCACGACTAGGGCTTCTAGTGCCATGGTAACACAGATAATAAATCATATTTAGAAGTTATGTGCAGAATGGGGAAAAGGGGGTTGTATCCCTTGTAGCAGGGTGGTTACCCGCTCCTGCCCTTTGGGGCTAAAAACAGCCCAGGAGAGGGCTGTGGCTTGGGCAAGAAAGGCTTAAAAGGGACTATTGCCTGGACGTTGAGAAGGTGGAGAAACTGAGGCGGGGTGAGTCCACTCGTCTACACCCTTTTTACTATTTTATGATGTGTAAAGAAGTGTCCTGAAGGGGGTTAGTGGTAGGGTATGTTTGTTTTTTAACTTAGGAATATCAGTCTGATCTAGTTTTGCTGGAAGGCTTGGTGGAGCTACTAAATGTGAGTTTTCTGACCTCCTAACCCCAGTGAAGGGGCTGGATTATCAATTTGTTAACAAAGTGCACCTTTCTCCTAAATGTTTATTAGATATTGGCATTAAATATGTCAAAACAAAACTCAAAAAGTTATAAACAGTCTCACTGCGTGTCCTTCCGCGCCTCAAATGCTGAGCTTCCAATCTCAAGAGAGATCATAATCCTATCAGTTCTCCATAGATATCAAGGGATAGACATAATCTGTATTTCTAAATTAAAATGGAAGCCAACATCCTCCTCCTACCTTTTCCCCCCTTCACTTTATTTAAAAAAAGGGGGAAATAACCTTTCAGGTTGCCTACGTACATCATAAAAAAGGCAAAAAAAGGTACAAACTCAATTTGTTTCCATTGCAGAGTCACACTAGAAGTCTTGGATTTATATAGTTGTGGTCTTAGGTGATGGGAAGCAGTCATTCAGGTGTTTCTTGCTGCCCAGTGAAAAAAGCCAGAAAAGGAACAGCACCCTGGGGTTCCTACAGCAACTACATAACACTAACCCCATCACCATCTCTGAAAGCCTTGAAGGTAGCCTCAGGAGCAAGGATCCTCAATACAAGCAGGGCCCTGAAAAAGAACCAATTAAACATAGTCAGTTAAATAAATAAACTATTTACTTTACTTTTTATTTTGACCTACAAGGTGAGCTCCACTGATAGAAATTGTGGCTTTCCTTTCTACAGATGGGGTCTGCACTGGTAATGCTATACCAGTGGCTGACCATCAGTTGCTGAAATCAGAGCAAATTCTCACTGTAGACAAGCGTGTGTTTGTGGGTGTAATTTTGTACTAAAGGTTAATTTCATTTTTAAGAATCCCTTTTGCTCTGAACTGGAAAGAGTTTGACTAATCACTGCAGGGGTGTAAGTAACACAGATTGAAGAATTATAGTTACAGGGGCCCAGCTCTGGGCCCCTGAAAGGGGTGGTGTCTTGGTAGGGTGACCAGATGTCCCGATTTTATAGGGAAAGTCCCAATTTTTGGGTCTTTTTCTTATATAGGCTCCTATTATCCCCCACCCCCATCCCAATTTTTCACACTTGCTGTCTGGTCACCGTAGGGCTTGGGTGGAAGGGGCAGGGCTTGGGGGGTCAGCCTCCCCCAGCCAGCCCATCTGTACTGCCTGGCCTGTGCCGCCTGGGGCTCTGCCGGTGGTTTAAAAGGGCCCAGGGCTCTGGCCACTGCTCTGGTAGCAGCGGCCGGGAGCCCCGGGGCCCTTTTAAATTGCCAGGCCCTGGGGCAGCTGCCCCTTTTACCACCCCTCCCCACCCATGTTGTTGGCCCTGCCGGTAGGCCAAAAGGGGCGGCAGCACTTTAACGTTGGCTGCGTATGGCCACTTTAACGTTGGCTGCGTATGGCCACCAGTCCCGGTGGCCACTTCTTACTGGTACGTTGTACCGACCCGTACCAGCCTACTTTCAACCCTGTCACTAGGAGATATCAGTGTCCCTTGTACAATTTCAGACATGCTGTACAGAGCAGTGAAGTGAAACAGAAATAGTCACTCTCACTTCCCTGTGTATGTCCTGCCCATGTAGAGAAACAGGAACCAAACTAAGATTAAATGGGGTTTAGAGGAACAAGCCATTGGTTTGTACAAGGGAGTAAAGCTACCTAAACTATTCATGTAGTCGACTTTAGAACAATGTGCACAAATTGTTACCATGTAACTGGGAAAGCAAGAGAGTCAGAGACCCTAGGATCCATGAAACACAGAGAATTTCACATATTCTGTTCCACATAGGTTCTCCTACAGTGCTCGTCATTGTATATCTACACATCTGTCATATGTTACTTGGTCTCTTATCTTCTCCCAAAGAGGAGACACACAGGCAGTGGAGTGTCTTGCTGTAGGTATTAGTGAATGGAAGGTCAAAGGAATGCCCCTTTCACTTGGAATGGAAGGTGGTGAGGTTTGTGATGGTGCTTAATTTCTCTGGGAGTTTGTCTGTGCTTGCCTCTGAGAAAGTTCTCTTGCACAGACAAGCTTTACCCTTAATGTTCAAAGTTCCATTCTGCCCGGGAAGCAGTGTTGTCAACCACAGTCTTCATTCTGGAACTTTAGGTGGTCTTTTAGGTATCCTGGACCCAGGTGATGGAGCACCTTGAAGATAGGACCAAGACCTTGAACTAGATTCAATACTCTATGAGAAACCAATGTGGAGAGCAGAGGACAGGTTTGATGTACTTCTGGTAGACTGTGCTGTTGAGGAGACATGCTGCAGTATTTTGTATTAGTTGGAAATTCTTAAGTGCAGAAGGCTTCATGCCCAAGTATTCCACATTCCTGTAGTCTAGCCAAGATGTGGCAAGGGTGTGAATAACTGAGGTTGGGTCTGCTTCCTATAACTGGAGAAGGTAGAAAGCATTACTTGTGGATGCTGCTATGTGGGAGATTAGCATCTGTGACAAATCCAACAGTACTCCTAAACTTCAGACTGAATTGACCAATTGTGGGTGAATGCCTTCAACCAAAGGAGACTGTGCAGTGGCTGCAAACTCTTCAAAATGTTTTCTTCTGGCCACCAGGATCATTTTTGTTTTGCTCAGGTTTAGCATCACCCAGCTGTTCATCCATGTGCTGATCTCATCCAAGCACTGGGCCATATTGGTGGTAGTGGTGTGGTTACATGTGGTGAGGGACAGGTGGAGCTGAGTGTCATCTGTATATTGCTGGCACTTGATCCACGTCATCTGACCAATTCACCTGGAGATTGCATGTAGTTGTCAAAAAGGACTGGAGAAAGAACTGAACCTTGTGGGAGGTGTCTAGCTATGGAGGTGCAGTTTTCTATCACTATTTGTTGTATTCATCCCTCCAGGAAGAAGTCAAACCATTTTAATGCATTACCCTGGACCTCTGCCATCCCTCTCAGGCTGAGAATGCAGTATCTCATAGTCAAACATTGAGTGCTGCAGAGAGGTCCAGGAGGATGAGAATGGATGTCTATCCTCTATCCATTGACAGCAAGAGATCATTCATCATTGCCACTAAAGTGGGTTAAGTTGCATGTCCTGACCTGAATCCAGATTGTACCAGGTCTAGAATATTAGCTTCAATTAGATGAGTTTGCAGTTAGCCTTTTTCTAGGAGCTTGCTCAGAAATAGGAGCTTTGACACTGGGCAGTAATTGACTAGGACTGAAGTATCCAGGGTGGCTTCCTTCATGTTGGTCAGAGTATTGCATGTTTCAAGGAGAAAGGAAAGATTCCTCCTCTGAGTGATGCACTGGCTATTTTGGTCAGGAGTGACACCAGTGGTTCATGACTGGCTTTCCCAAGTCAGGAAGGGCCTGGGTCAGATTCACAACCCTTGGGTGAAAATCTGTTAGGGTATCCAGAACTTCTTGATGATTGTATGGATTGAACTCCAGGAAGGCAGGGTGGGCTGGTGGATGTAGGAAGAATGGATCCATGCTGTTTGAGAAGACTTTCTGAATGTATGTGATCATTTTAGTGAAGTAGGTGATAATTCTTTGTTGCACTTGCTGCTCACTTCTGATGCAGGTTGTAGGCACTCGGAGTTGATGAAGCAGCTTACCACCCTGGATAGCTTTTTGGGATGAGGTTTTGCAGCTTCAGTGGAGGCTGAGGAAGAGGCCATTTTGGGGCCAGTGTGTTAATGGTTGAAATTATTGTACAATGGTAATGATTCAACAAGATCCTCGGCTCCCTATCTTATGGGTGGAGTGGTACTTAAGCAGGTTTGGGAATTTGCTGGAGAACCTTTGTTTTAATTGATAGGGCTCTTGAAATAGTATGACCTCAGTGTTTCCCTTGTTAGGCTAAAGTATTTAATGCAGCTGTAAGAAGTAGCTCATCATTTTTATCAAGGGTACAAATGGTACTTCATGGGGGTGGAGGAGTGTTCTGAATGCAATGTACATTTTCATGTTTAACTTGCTAATTTGTACACAGTTAGGGGTTGAGAAAGAGAGAACACTTTGTCATCTTATGAAAATGATGAGCAACCCCTTATTATAATCTTGTGAGAGGTTTAAAGTGTGTTCGAATAGGAGTATGATTAAAATGACATCTCAGAGTTTCATACATTTAGTCTCATTCTTTGGGATCCATATACATTTTTCTGAATGTTCATTCCAAAACAAGATGTTTCTAACCTTCAGTGGTGCTGTAATCCCCATCCTTTCTGTCTTGGTGGCCCAATGCTAGGGAACTCAGCAGCACTCCTATCAGAAGTGGAGCAATAACAAAGAAAGCTAGTCTCCTGCTCTGGGCTCACTGTCTGAGTTCCAATCTCACCCATCCCTAGTTTCTCCCATTCCCCACACCCAGTTCCAGTATCCTTGCCCAGCTAGTCCCAGTTCTACCACTCCTCACACCTTAGTTCCTTGTCAGATCTCTTCCCATCCACTCATTTTCCCCCACTGGTTCCTAGTCCGTCTCCTTGTCCAGCAAGTTGCAGTCTAGCTCTCTTCTCCCAGTTCCTTGTCTGATTTCAGGGTCCCACAACCCCTACCCCAGCCAACTGGCTCCTAGACCCTCCTGTTTCCCTCACTGGTCCCTAATCCCACTCTACCCACCTGGATCCTAATTCCAGGCTCCTTGCCCAACCAGTTCCAGCCTGCCCTCTCCACCACCAGTTCCAGCCCCATGTTTAGTTGCTCCGTGAGGATGGTACATGTGCAGTCTTGTCAGTGCTAGGAGCTGGGACTAGGCTTGAGCATTCTCAGTGAAGATAGAATCTTCATGACTTCTAGCTACTAAAATTGAGTGTCTCAACTGAGCATATGCCAATTACAATGTTTCACAGTCTTATAACCTGGCCAAATTTGAGCAGATTTTCATGGGGATGGCAAAAGGCACAGTCTTGAAACAAAGGGCACTCCTCCACTGAATGCCAAATTTCAAGTCCAGGCTCCAAAGCCTAGGGGCCATAGTATGCCTCTACCCAGATATAATGCTGTCCTCGGGAGCCAAAAAATCTTACTGCGTTATGGGTGAAACTGCGTTATATCGAACTTGCTTTGATCCGCCGGAGTGCGCAGCTCCTCCCCCGCGCCCAGAGTGCTGCTTTACTGCGTTATATCCGAATTCGTGTTATATCAGGTTGTGTTATATCGGGGTAGAGGTGTACTGTTCAAAGAAGAGGTCAACAGAATTTCACACACACGTGCGCGCGCACGCACACACAGATACCTGGCATGGAAACATTTAGTTCAAATAGTTAACATTTGGTAAAGTTGTAAGCAACTGAAAACAAGGACTTATAATGGGACATGTCAGGTAACCTTAACAGGCAGCACCACTAGTCCCACCTATAATATATAGGTAAGCCTATGAAGATTGCAGGTTGCACATATTTGCTGCTAAATCAACTAGAGGGCCATTAAGGTAAGGATGGAGAATTGCATGCCATGGCATGCAGACACTGTGGGCCGCAACCCTCTTTTGGGAAAAGTTTGGGTGCTCCTGCATTCAGGGCCATACAGAGTTTTTGGGGGACCAAAAACAGAGACATCCCCCACCTCCCCTACACATTCTTCCCCCCCAAATTTACCACTAAGGGGATGTCTGGTGGTGGTGGTGGTGGTGAAGAGCAGTCAGCACTGCACTATCTCACAGCAGTAGCTTTTGTCCCACAGGACTGGGCCTGGCTTCCCCCTCTGGGCACTGTGACTTGTACCTGGGGTCACAGCACTCAAGTTTGGCCCACCCCTCCCCCGCAGCATGACTGAGGGGCAGCCAGGCCTGAGCGACGCTGTGACCCACACACCAGTTTGGAACACCAGTTGGTTTGAGGTCTCTCTCAAAGAGGGGCCCAGGGCAAACTGCCTGTTTTGCCCCCTACTTGGGTGATCCTGCCACCATTACAAGATTGACTTACCCTGAAGGGGAAACATCACCATCCTCCTTTCCTTCCTCCACTCTCTAGCAAGAGGTGTGACAATTCCCCACAGTGCAACTGATCTGTACACACCTGATAGTTTTGCCTGATTCATATTTGTACAGCCCAAACTAGCAAAATGTCTGAATAGTTTTTAACATGGCAACAACCATGTAACTATGTAAATATAGCCTGGTCCTCTTTATGTTCCTTCTTACTATTCAGCCTGCTTCCCCTCTTTCACTAGCTCCTAAATCAGAATTCTCCACCCAAAGAGATGGCAGCATTTTACATCTACTTTATCTAAGTGTACATGATTATGGTAGGGGCAAGTGGATAATCAGGCTCCTCCTCCATTCTTCCTCATGCTACCCAGCATGCCTCTCTAAGCCCTCCCGTACACTGCCCCCCACCACTCACATAAAAGCACTGAGAGAATTGACAATAAACACCTCAAAACACAGACCTGGAATGAAATAGTTCTATTTGAGAAAAACAGATTTAATGAAGGAAGAATAAACCTCTAGCTGCTTTACACTGGGTCCTAAAAAAAACAAGAAAAATAGTATCAGGATTTCCAAAAGCACCTAGTGATGTTTGGGTACAGCTGGTAGGGAAGTTTTTGATGAAAAGTTTTTTGTTTTGTTGGAAAATGTTGATTTGGCAAAAAGGTTTCTCAGGCCCAGAATGGAATTTCTGACCAAAATGTGGGAGCCCTGCCCAGAATAACTAAAAGTTCAGTGGTTACGGCACTCAGCGAGGCTGTAGGGAAACCCAGGTTCCCCTCCCCAGCTCTGTATCTGGCAGAGCAGGGATGTCAACCTAGGTCAAAATGTGAAAGGTCTCAGGTTTGTCCTGATGCAGAGTGGGAACGTTTTTGTGGGATAGAAAACTGTTTCCCACCTAGCTCTAATTTTGGGTTCTCAAAATGAAACATTTTTAAATGCTCTGATTTTGAGAGCGCTTTCTGAAAATCTGAAGTCTCAAATTAGGCCCCCAAATTACTCTTGTGAAAATCTTGACCATCCATTCTAACCTTCACTCTGATCCTGCAAACAGTTACATGTGTGAGTAACTCTGTGCATGTGGGTAGCCCCTAGTGCATGTGTAAAATTACATTCGTAAGGGTTTGCAGCATTGGGCCCAAAGTTTTACACAAACAGACTTTTATAATTAAAAATGTTTCCTATTCCTCAGGCTGTTGCTCTCAGTGTTTTCCCCGTTTGCTTGAGTGAAAGAAAAAAACAAAGTTAATTAGGTACAAAAAATGCCCACACAGCTGCTAAAATTATTGACACAGTGTAAAGATAACATAAAATCACAAGAGAAAAGTGTAGCAGCTTACTGTGATGTGGTGCATCATGGCCCTGAATGTCCCGTCACAGTCCTTGAACTGCCTCCTCCCTGCACAGCTGCCGTCATATCAGCGCAGCTTTGATGGGGAAAGGTTGCTGGCCACAACAATTAATTGGAACATGGGGATTGCCATGCTGGACCAGACCCATCTAGTCCAGTGTCCTGTCTCAGACAGGAGCCAATGCTTGCTGCTTCCGAGGACAATGTGAGAAGCACTGTGGTGGACAACTATGAAACTGTGGAAATTTCTTTTAAGCCTATGAACTATTTGTTAGTGGCTGTCTATTTGTTAGTGGCAAGTCAATATCTATCATTTCTAAGCAACCAACTTCCTCTGTGGATCCCATCTTCGGTTGAGGCATATTGGGAACTGCCTTACCCACTGGTGATCTTAGAGCTGCCCTGACTCAACATTTTCTGCCATGCAGTCAGGTGCCTTGTACAGAAAAAACACACGTGAAAAATATTTTACATATACACCCAGTAAGGTAGATCACATGACAATAGACTATAGGAATAAATAAGACATTATTTTCAGGCAGCTGTGTAATGTGTCCCTACTACCCAGACTTCTGATTGATGTTATTGAATAATCCATTTTTATTAGATTCATTATATCCCTAATTCATAATTGTCAGAGAGAGACAGCTCAGCAGCACAAGGACAATGTATTATTATTAGATATTTCCTGACTCAAACCTTACACTTTGTGAATGTTAGTCCTTGAATTCCACTGCACGCAAACTCTAACACTGAAATGATGCTTGTTGGCAAATGGGATTAATGGAAACTAAACAAATGACCTGGGTCATAACCTACTGTATGGGTACAAAAATGGATAGGCAGATGTGGCATGGATTGGTTACAGTCTAACCAATATGTGGCATGGATAGTGTGATGAGATTTTCAAAGTGAAAAACTGAGATGTTTGTTGCAACGGGTGGGAAAAGAGGGAAGGTTGGAGCACACACAGGAGATGGTTTTAATGGGCATTGGAGAGATGTCCAGGGAAAAGTGAGAGAAAATGGGGCCTCTTTTCCCTTTCCTCAGCCAAGCAACCACCTATTCTTTCCCTGTGGATTTAACTGCATGGGTTGGGGAGGGCTGGTTTTAGGACTTATATAGAGCAGAATGTCATGGGGAGGTTTAGAGGGAGAAGAAATTGTCAGCAAGTGACAGACCCAATGGGGTGAAATCTTTGAGGGCACGTCTTCAGTCTGGGTCTCATCAATTTACCAGCTCAGCTGAGGTTCCATCAGGCAGCTTATCTGCCTAGGTTTGCTAAAACCAGGACAAAACACTGTCTTTAATAAAACTGGTAGTGACACAAGGACAGGCCCTAAAAACTGGGGCAATACTGATATTCAGGGAGGCATGATTACTGAAGACATGAGTTACTCACAGATCTTTTTCAGACAATCAGCCAAGACTTTCAAATATGCGTGCCTAAAGCAAGTTAGGGTCCTAAGTCCATCTGTAGCACCTAAGTAAGTGGACTGATTTTTTCAAAAGTGCTGAGCAGCTAAAAACTTCCTTCAGCCTACTGTCTTCTCCTTATCTTTTATGTGCAAATATATAATAGATCAGGGAGGGCTGCGCACAGAGTAAGGACCTCCCATAGAGTGAAATCTGCAAAAGGTTTACTGGGTTATGCGCTCTGTCTGAATTGGCAGGAGAGTAGAACAACCCAGTAGGAACTGGTTAATAGTAGGAAGGATCAGATACCCTTCCTGCCTATTACTTGAAGTTCTTAAAACAAACAAAAAACCCATCCACACACATTTGAACCCCCAAGGTACAAGTAGGCCTACACTGAGTATCCATATAAGGATAAATCTGTTAGCTGTATCTTTCCTCATGGCTCCAACTTCCTAGTGGACATTATGTCCCTACTTGTCACATTAAGGCCCCATTAGACCCTGTACTGACAAACATATGGGCAGATCCCTGCACCCACACAAAACCCCATGAGTAAGGCTCTGCACAGATACAAGGATCTGCCTAAGTGGTTCTCAAAAAGGTTCAGAGCCATAGATTTTACCCTATCTGGAGCAGGGATCTGTCTGGCAGACCTGATGTTGGCAGGTAAGATTTTCCAACAAAGACTATTTCAGTGGGAGAAAAGGGTCTTCCTGCTAAGTTTGAAAGTTTTCCCAGGTTGCAGTGTTTTTAGCTGTGTTGGTCTGAAGAAGAGCTCTGTGTAGCTCAAAAGCTTGACTCTCTCATCAACAGAAGTTGGTCCAATAAAAGATTTTACCTCACCCACTTATCTTTGTATTTGTTGCTGACATGTATGAGAGTGTAGGTGGAATCAAGGCACCAGCTTGCTGAAGCAGTCTCCGCTGTAATGGTCTTATCTCCAACTTCTGTGCATAGCGTTTTTAAGAGAGGAAAGGAGGCAATGAATACAAAAGTGCCCTAATCTTCATTCATTTTTCCCAGTATGTGAAACTAAAATGACACCAATGTCTTTTTACCTTAATTTTTCATGAACATAGTGATGTTTAATTACCTGGATCTAAATTTAATTCACATTAAGTTAACTGGTCCTAAATGTTTTATAAATCAAAAGTTAATAAAAAAAGTAATTTTATCTCATTACTGGCCTCATTTTCCCTACTGATACTCAATCCCAGCTCAACAGACAATGTTTGTTGTTTGATGATTGTTCTTTATTGCAGCTATATAGAAGCACAGAGCTGAGCTAGTCTTCTCATAGTGAAATGGTTTCTGGCAGCCAATATTCTATCAAACTGATATAATATAATTTCCAGCACAGATTCTGACAATAATGTAAAGTCATCCATGTTGGAAGGCCACCAGGAAACCTGGTTACAACACAGCTGCCCCCAGGCAC
This sequence comes from Gopherus flavomarginatus, assembly GCF_025201925.1. NCBI lineage: Eukaryota > Metazoa > Chordata > Testudines > Testudinidae > Gopherus > Gopherus flavomarginatus. Next base: position 149,501,718 of record NC_066620.1, on the reverse strand, counting down.
TATTAAAACATAGTTCAATTTTGTAATTCAGATGAGACTCAACTGTGTCTTCTTAACTGCATCCCCAAATCATGCTAAAGACTTGGGAGATTTAACATGATTTGGGGTCATGGCTAAAACATGATTAGGTATCATCTGCACTGCCAGAGGAACTCTGGTACAATTGATTTTCTGTTGTAAACAGGACCATTGACTCCTCAACCAAAATAACCAAGTATAAAATGTTGAACCAAACTATGGCTGCTCTATCATGGGTGAACTAGGGTAGGAGAGAGGGGATTAAGGGATCTCCTTCCCCTCCCCACCAACACTTCCATGCAAGAAGCAGATATTATTTAGTTGCTGGCACTGCAGGAGCTCAAGGGAGGAAGTTATTGTCATGCTGTCTGGAGTGGTTCACCACTGTAAGTGTCAGCCTCATGGCAGGCTTTCTGAAGCAGGGCAGACACCCCAAACTGACTCTATGTTTTATAATTAGATTTCACCAACCCAGTAACAAATGTGAACTTCTGGATCAGTGTAATACTCTTACCATGGGGTCACAGAGAGTCCCTGAGGCTCTCCAGTCTATCTTGCCACGCAGACAAGCAGGACTTACACAAAAGACCATAAAATACACCTCTACCCCGATATCACGCCACTTGATATAACACAAATTTGGATATAACGCAGTAAAGCAGAACTCCGGGGAGAGGGGTGCTGCACGCTCCAGCGGATCAAATAAATTCGATATAACGCAGTTTCACCTATGACGCGGTAAGATTTTTTTAGTTCCTGAGGACAGCGTTATATCAAGGTATAGGTGTATTCAGGTTGCTTCCAGTCCCAAGAGACCAGTCACTTACCCCAGATCTATTTGTACTTTCGATTTCGTACCAAAGACAACACTGGTAGCCAGTCCTATAGTAAACTAATAAGGGATTTATTAACTAGGAAGAAGAAATGAGAGTTATTTACAGGTTAAAGTGGGCAATATATATGCACATATGAGTTCAGACTATGACCCAAATGATGACAGAGAAGTAGTAATAATGTCAGCATTAAATGTCTTCTCAGGGCTTAACCCAGGGCCACCCTGGGGATCTCTGCTTTTTTGTTTCTTAGTTCCAGCCCCTGTAAGAGTCCAAACAGCAAAGAAATGAGAAAATCTTGATGTCAACTATCTTTATTTCCTTCTTCCAGCACTCCAACCGATGAGATGAGGCCTTTGCAATCAACAAAGTTTTTGTCCTACAATGGGCCACTTCATTTTGATAGTTCTCCTGGATGGGCGAGGGGAGCCATTCTTTCCATTTGAGTTCACAAACTCAAAGCAGGCATTTTTTAAAATTATAAAACAAACATATTTTACCTTGTAGCATGGAATACAAACATTACAAGTAAGATTAATGCATGCAGCGATTTACACGCCTTTTATGGAGTCTGAACACATCCTTACAAGCCTAATACCTCTCTTGGACAATATTAACAGGTAGGCAATCTGGTTTGGTTTCCAGCTATGAATTTGTCAGTGCTCAGCTGACGCCTCCAAACTTGGCAAGAGCTGGCCCCTGGTTTACCAGCATCACAGTTATCCAGCACTTCTGGCAGTGCTGAATTGTTGAAAGGGGATATGTCTGGGTGGCATGAGGGTACGGCCACTGTTTCCTGGCTAGTGACTGGGGGCCTACACTGAGAAGAGTGCATGATATAGCTGTTGCAGGTGTTATAAGTGTCATTCATAAGCATGCTTGCTGCAGTGCCTCTGAAGGCGTTATACCTGCCTCCACTTGAGTTCTATAGTGATGAGACTCATGAGTGATATAAATGCCTAGAAAGACAGATGTTGTGCTTTGAGTTACTTCAAAAAAGCCTTCTTGGCTGTATTCTCAGTGCTGTGGACTTTCCTTTTCCCATAAAATTGCCTTGCCTGAATAAGCAGCAGCAATTAAGTTAAAGGAAATGATAGATTTTTAAACTGAGACAATTGAAGCAATCATTACTTTGATCTCTAGCAAAGCCCAGGGGCTTGATTATTTTCTAATAGAAGGAGCTGAGACAAATGAGATTTCAGCAGTATGGAACCACAGAGTGTTCAGGGTTTGTGGTGGATTAGAATGAAAGGCTGTGGTAAATCTCTTTTCCTAAGGTAGGAACGGCAGCCCTCAATGGGCCACACAGCCTTCTTATAGTCCTGTAGTTTGCAGTGTGTGCCTGGAGTTTCTAGGAGAATGTTTCTTTGCTTAAATTGCAGCCACCAACTTGGAGCCTGATCAAACCAGTTTTATTAAAACCCACCATTTGGCTTCTAATGTTTTTACTCTGATTAAGAACATTGACTTGGCTAAATGAACAAGGGAACGGATTGTTGCTTAGTCTCTCAATGCCGGAAAAGCTTTTGATCAGGCTGAGTGGGAGTTTGTTTATGGTACCATATAAAATGAAATTTGGAGATAAGCTTATGAATTGAATTTGAACCAATGAACAACAATAAACATCAATTTATATTCACTAAAGGCCCATGCCAAGATGTTCTTTTAACCCTTAATTATTTTACTTAGAGATCAAATTCTTTTCTAAACTATTTGTGATGATCTATCCATGTTAGCTATTTGGATTGAAAATAGGTTTTATGGGTGTCTGACTATAATAAGGGACTTTGATGTTTTATTTTTGTTGGAGAAGTTGAATGAATTACTACAAATAACTCCTAATTTTTCTGTATAATACGCAGGAATATGGGTGGTCTCCCTGATCCCTGTATGATATTACTACAGTAGCAGCTTCCTTCCCTCCTTACAGTCATAAACAGCAGACTTTACAATTAGAAAACAAGATCATAGAAATGTGGGGCTGGAAGGGACCTGGAGAAGTCATCAAGTCCAGCCCCCTGTGCTGAGGCAGGACCAAGTAAACCTAGACCATCCCTGACAGTGTTTGTCCAACCTGTTATTTAAAACTTCCATGGGAGGCTGTGGAATCCCCATCACTGGAAGCCTATTCCAGAGCTTAACTACCCTTACAGTTTGAAAAATGTTCCTAATATCTAACCTATATCTCCCCTACTGGCTGCAGATTAAGCCAGTTACTTCTCTCTTACCTTCAGTGGACGTGGTAAACAATTGATCACTGTTCTCTTTATAACAGCCCTTAACATATTTGAAGACTGCTATCAGGTCCCCCCTCAGTCTTCTTTCGTCAAGACTAAACAGATCCAATTTTTTAAACCTTTCTTCATAAGTCAGGTTTTCTGACCTTTTTCCTATTTTTGTTGCTCATCTCTGGATTGTCTCCAATCTATCCACATCTTTCCTAAAGTGTGGTGCTCAGAATTAGATTCATTACTCCAGATGAGGCCTCACCAGTGCTGAGAAGAACAGGACAGTTACCTCCCATGTCTTGGATACAGCACTGCAGTTAATACACACCAGAATATTAGCCATTTTTGCAACTGCGTCACATTTAGATTCATATACAATCTGTGATCCACAATAACCCCCAGATCATTTTCAGCAGTACTACCATCTAGCCAGTTATTCCCCATTGTGTAGTTGTGAATTTGATTTTTTCCTTCCTAAGTGAAGTACTTTGCACTTCTCTCTATTGAATTTCATCATGCTGATTTCAGACCAGTTCTCCAATTTGTCAAGATTGTTTCAGATTCTAATCCTGTCCTCCAAAGTTCTGGCAACCCCTCACAGCATGGTGTCATCTGCAGATTTTATAATCATACTCTCCACTACATTATCCTAGTCATTAATGAAAATATTTAATAGTACCCTTGGGACCCCACTAGATACATCCTCCCTGTTTGATAGCAAACCCTTGATAATTACTCCTTGAATATGGTCTTTCAACAAATTGTGAACCTACCTTAGAGTAACTTCATTTAGACTGCATTTCCCTGGTTTGCTTATGAGAATGTCTGGCATAGAATCCTACAGAGCAACAAGGGCTTAGTGCTAGTCTCACTGAAGTCAATGACAAAAAAATTTAATTTAGTAGGAACAAGATCAAGTGATTGTTGTGTGAAAAAACCAAAATAAATATGTGCATTTATATAGGACTTGAACTGCATATTAGAAAGATATATGGATAATGTATATTATTTATTATTGGTTAATAAAGTGATTTACACAGTGCAGACACATATATACTGTGAATGCACATAGACTGTGGCTTGGCTACAAGCCCTGTGCTTAGGATGATTAATAGCTATGTCACCCCTGGATCAGTGCAGGAAGGAGCTGTGCCTCCGAGAGGATCTCCTTTGAAAGTGGGGCTGTAATATATGTGTGTATATGTCTAAATTTTTCATCAGAGAAGGAATCCAGCTGCTGTTTGTCTCACATCTGGAGGCGAGGAGAGATGGTTTTGAGTTTTAAGCACAGGACTAGGAATGAGGAGATCTGGGTTGTATTTCTGGCTCTGCACAGGCTTCCTGCATAACTCTGGGCAAGTCACTTCATCTTGATGCAACTCCCATTAAAGTCAGTGAAAAGATTCCCATTGACTTCAAAGTGTGTATCTAGTCTGAAAAGTGACTGTATACAATAAATGACATCATGAGGTTCCATACCTACTGTTCCTCAATGACCCATGATGAAATCTGCACAATTTACAAGTAATAAGATAACATTTTTCTAACTCGGAGTTCTGTGAACTGAGATGGGGCAAGGCCAGATGGCTACAGTAAAGTAGTGAGGAACAGGTTTGTTAGCCCCAGGCTAAACAAATCCCTGGTACCATGATAACCAAACAGCAGTTGCTCCAGATTAATCAAGACACCTGGGGCCAATTACGATCTTTCAGGAAGGCAGTGGAGATAGCTACATTGATTGGGACACCTGAAGCCAATCAATGGCTGGCTGGAACTAGTTAAAAGCCTCCCAGTTAGTCAGTGAGGGGTAGGTGTGGCGTGGCGTGGCGCAAGAGGTACAAGGAGCTGAGAGGGTGTACTGCTGGAGGATTGAGGAGTACAAGCATTATCAGACACCAGGAGGAAGGTCCTGTGGTGAGGATAAAGAAGGTGTTTGGAGGAGGCCATGGGGAAGTAGCCTAGGGAGTTTTAGCTGTCATGCAGCTGTTATAGGAGGCACTATAGACAGCTGTGATCCACAGGGCCCTGGGCTGGAACCCTGAATAGAGGATGGGTCTGAGTTTCTCCCAACTCCTGATCCAACACAGGAGGAGTTGACTCAGACTGTGGGTTCCACCAAAGGGGAAGATCACTGAGGTGAGCAAATCTGCCAATAGGCACAGGCCCCATCAAGGTAAAGGAGGAACTTTGTTGCAGAACCCAACCTGGAGTCTGAAAGCCAAGTTGGATGGGAAACAGTTTTTCCATCCTGTGAACAATGAGATCTCCTGTTTCATACTGGGGGGAAAAGTGAAACCTTTCAAAACTTTGAGGGAGAAGCAAGCCCACTCCTCAGAATTGCCAATAGCCTGGTGGTTAGGGCATTCACTGCAGATGTGGGAGCCTAGGTTTATGTCCCTGCTCTGCCTGATTTGGGGCAGGGAATTGAATCCAGCTCTCCTATGTCACAGGTGAGTAGCTGAGGCTATTGGCAGTTCTGGACTGTAAGCTCTCTTCCTCTTTCTGGTTTAGACTGGAAACTTCATCCTGGACCTGATGAAACTTTAGCTGAACTTTGGTATGTTCCCACAAACAGTTTAGTTTCAGTGAAAAATGGCTTTATCAAAAAGTACCTGATCAGATCTACTTTCTAGCTTGCACATCACCAATAAGAAGTTCCTGCAATCAAACTTAGTAAATCTACTCATGGTGCCCAAGCTAGAATCCAGCTCACTCTCACATAGCTGTACTGGAGAGACAAGGTGGATGAAGTAATATCTTTTATTGGATCAGCTTCTGTTGGTGAGAAAGAGATGCTTTCAAGCTTACATAAAGCTCTTCAGGTCTAGTTTGAAAGCTTGTCTCTCTTTCACCAACAGAAGTTGGTCCAATAAAAGGTATTACCTCACCCACCTTGTCAAACCGACATAGCTACAACACTTCATATAGCTGTATTGGTTCTGCTGTGCTTAGTAAAATGTAAGCTGGCTTAGCCCTGGTCTACAGGATGATGAACTTATGTCAATATAACTACATTGTCTGGATTTTCCACACTCCTGAGTGACGCAGTTATACCAACTGAACTCCTGGTGTAGACAGTGCTGTGTCAGTGGGAGTGCTCCTCCCATCACCATAGCTACTGCCTCTTGAGGAGGTGGAATACCTATGCTGATGGGAGAAGCTTTCCCGTGGGCATAGGTAGTGTCTTCACTAAGTGCTGGTGCAGCTGCTCCACTACAGTGCTGTGAGTGTAGAAAAGCCCATAACTTTAACTAGTGTGAAGTGGTGTAAGGCGGTCGTGGTTCTCTCCTCCTCCATAAGGGAGGGAAACCATGCCCTCTCGCTGCAGTGCTCCTAGAGTGACTATGTTCAGAGGGGAATTAGCTTAGCTGACAGTTGATAGGCCCAAGCCTGCAGTCCAGGCCAGGCAGCAGTTGGGTCTATGAGCCCCAGCCCTCAGTCAGAACGGAGCAGCACAGAGTTAATGCTTCTGGCCCACAGTCAGGCAGGGTAGCAGTAAGTCTATAGGCCCCAGAGCCCTCAAACAGGGTGGGAGCATAATCAGTTAATGGCTCTGGCCTGCAGTCAGGCAGAGCAGTAGGCAGTCTTTACATCCACGACCCTCAATCAGAGTGGGGCAGCAATCAGATAATGGCTTTGGCCTGCAGTCAGGTAGAGCAATACACCAGTCTAGGGGGATTAGCTCTTTGGCAAGAGAGCCAGCAAAACCATCTGATGTCCTAGCTCCAGTGGGCGCCAGACTAATGCAGGCCTCCTGGCCAAAAGGTAGGGAGGCTGCCACCCCTGATGGTGAGGTGGCAGGGGGATGCAGGCCCACTTGCTCCACTGTGTCACATCCCACCCCAGAGCCCTAACATTGGCGTCGTGGTTCACCACTGGGTCAGCAGGGAAATCCAGCCGCAACACACTGGCTGGCTTGCAGCTAGTAACACAGCCTAACCCTATTCGGCTTCCCTTGGCTCCTTCCTACACTCTCAGTAGGGGTATCTGGGTTCCAGGGTTGTCATTCGTCTCATGGGTATATGGCAAGTGGCAGCCCCGACAGCTCCAGCAGTCCCTCTGGGTCTCTGGCACTGCAAAGGTCTCCATTAGACCTGGGCTCCAGCAGCATGGGGGAGATAGCCTGCTCCTCAGTCAACTCTCCCTCCACTGAGCTGGAGGATCTGCCTTTTATATGTCCGATTCCTGTCCCGCCCCTCTGCTTCCATGTGGCTGCCGCGAGTGTTCTGGTTCTGCATGCCGGGGCCAGTTGCCGTTCTCTCTCTGTCCATTGGGGAGGGAGATCACGGCCCCTCGCTACAAGCGGCACTATGACTCTCAATACACACAGGGAACAAGTCTATTGAGAACAAAGGTGCTAGTTTTACACAGTCACTAAAAGAAATGCAACTTAAAGGTAGTTGGATCAGGCCTAATCATGCCTCAGTTTTCCCAGTCTATAAAACAAAAATAGTAATATATGCTTAGCTCACTGGAAGGGGCAGGTTAAAAGAAGAGGAGGGCTGTGAGTATTAATTAACCTGACTACATGTTTTTTAAACTAACGTCTTAAATTAAGCCTAGTCCCCAATAATTATATCTGTACACCAATAATTCTGGCAAATATATCATAGATGATCAAATCTTCTGAGGACATAATTAACGTCTTCAAACACTCCTGTTCACGAATCATAGACTACAGGCATAGCAGGCTTCCATTTAAATAACTTTTCTCTTGGCGTACTCCCTTTATCACACATTATTTAGTTTTAGTCTGTGTTGAAATAACATTTAATTGGAAATCTATCTTGCATTTACCAGTATCTGCCTATGTATGGAAAGAGACCTCAGATTCTATGCAGTCATTCTCAATCAATGTCATCTAGGAATTAACTCAGCGTTATTACATTATTGATTCTATTTGTCCCAGAAGCTACATCAATTTGTCATGGAATTTTTGCCTCTTTATCAAGAAACACAAATCAAGAGCATTCATTATGTTGCTATTATAGACTGGAAGGTTTTCGGAATATCATTTTCCTTCCAATTTTTGTTTAGATTACCAGTTAATTTAAATTCCCATCTAGACCCTTTGCACTTTCTACCAACTGTAAATAGTTCTGACAAGTTCTCTTGAGGCTTGCTTTATATCATTAGGGTTTGCTAAGATGTTGCAATATTAGGTATAAAAAACAGCAAAACTCTGCTGTAGTGGTATAAAAGTATTGGGGAAATAAATGATGAGGATGGTTTATGTTGCCAAGTGGTTACATGTAAATTAGGCAAAGAGCTTTCTAGCCTTAGTCATACCATATATAGAGTTCCACCATGTATTGCATGACCATTGATAGTTTTGGCTAGGGTGACCAGCTGTGGCATTTTTAAAGGGACAGTCCTGTTTTTGGGGACTTTTTCTTATATAGGCACCTATTACCCCTCACCCTCTGTCCCGTTTTTTCACAGTTACTGTCTGGCAACCCTAGTTTTGGCTCATCGGTCTTAAAGGTGACCTCAAATGGGGGAGGCGGGGGAGAAAAGGAAAATGTTGTGGGGGGATCTTTTTCATTTTTTGATTTCTTTAAAATGTAGGTCTGAAAAGTCTTGTTTTTGTTTTGCTTTTTAAATTTCGTCTTGTATTTTACATTAGAAATTGAGGTCCTGATAGACTCTGCGATGACTGAAGAACTAGTGATGTCAGAAAAAATGAAGCATGACAGCTGAGGAGATGGGATTTCCATCAGAATGTTAAAAATTCTGTTTTTTGTTAACATGTACTTAATGTAAATTACTAATTAACATTTTGGAGAAAGAACCTCTTAGTTAAATGTTCAGCACCTTCGATTAAGGTATGAGAGTTCACAAAATACATCTCCTGAGATCCCCACACACCCCAACAAAAATCAGGGAAGACCAGAGTTGACATGCCTGATATTTCTATGATAAAAACCAAGGAGGTTAAAACAACCCACAAAAGACTAAGAGACACAAGGATGATTTGTAAAATTCTTTTATGTAAAAAGTCCCTTGGAACCTTTACTCCTGAAAGATATTCTGTAGGTTGGAGGGGATGATTTTGTGATCTAGCCATTTGGTTTGAGTCAAGTATATATACTTTTATTGCATTCAAACGTCACAATTGCAGCACTCAACAAGGAGTCTTTTTTAGGGTAGCAGCAGAAGGAGGAGTGAAGGAAGGAAAGAGGGGAAGGAGGATGAGTGCTGAGGAAAAGAGAAGGGAGGAATTGTAACTAGCTCTGCTATCTCATTTATACCAACCTGTGTATTTTCCACAGCTGCCCATCAGTTTATTTATAACTTTCTCAAATTATTAGGCACACAAATGTCATTATAATCATATCTGTAAAGTTCTTTGGCATCCTTAGACAAACGGTATTATAGAAGGGCAAGATATTGTTATAACATTCACTGTATAACAAATTCATCACTGCTCTCTGTATAAAGACCATATTACTCTTGGGTGCAACAGCAATATAATTTGAAGGAAATATTGTGTTAGAAGTAAGTGTACTTAGAAGGCCATATAAGCTAAGTAGAAAAATTAGAACAGACTTGGAGAGTAAAAGACTAATTCAGCTAATGAAACTACATGAGCAAGCTAGAAATGGAGATTTCCAGTTCTGTCTGTTTCCATGGAACCTCCACCCACCAGAGTTACCTAGCACAATATCATATTATCTAGGTTATTTTACCACAGCAAACTCTCACTGGCTAACCACACTCTGGTATATTAAGCTTTCTAGTTTCCTGTGGAAGCAATCCCCTCATAGAAATTTACCCTCTCCTGGATGCTGCATACACCACAGAAAACTCTGCATAGTGACATAGAACAAACAGTATTTTTATTACTAATTATTTATATTATCATAGTATCTTGGAGCCCCAGTCATGGACTTAGGCCCCCTAATGTGCTAGGTGCTGTACTAACACAGACCAAAAAGACAGTCCCTGCCCCAGTGATAAACCTTACCTTGGAAGAGAGGCCCTTCATCAGTAAGTATACCAAATGAAAAATTCAGGAGAAAATGTACTTTGAATGGCTTTTTCCTGAGATTTCAAGGCATTAAACTAAGGTTTGGGTTTTCCTGGACATAACCTCTTCTGGGGTTCTCTGAGCTCTCTCCAGGCGGATTTTTGAAATATGAACAAATGTCTGATTTTAACTTGCTCATCCTTTTTCCAACATTGATTCTTGTAGAACTGCAATTCCCAGCATGCCCTAGTAGCAGCATGCATGTTTACTGGATTTGCCATACTTACTTCAGCGCTGCTGCTGGCGTTAGCCCCCTTTTGGAGCTGGGTGGCTGGAGAGCAGCGGCTGCTGGCCAGGCACCCAGCTCTGAAGGCAGCACCGCCAGCAGCAGTGCAGAAGTAAGGATGGCATGGTGTTGTATTGCCATAGAAACTGCACCCCCTGCACCTCCTCCAGCTCCCACTCTCCCCGGCAGTGGGTGTGGGAACCCTATATTAAACATACATATTCTTAACCACATTCCTTAAGAGAGTTTGGGAAATATGGTGCACCCATTGATTTCTAATTTTGTTTTGTACTTAGTCATCTCTATGTGACAGTGATAGTGATCCAGATCCTTGAGTCCTTCAAATCTGTACTCAGTGCAGGATGTATGAGAAAGAAGAGAGAGGACAAAGGTAGTTGTGTGCCTCTTCTGCACTGCCCTGATCCCTTGGGCTGTCAGGTGCTTCCATTTCCCCAGCTGTAAAATCAACAGGATAATACTGACCTTGTATGTAATGTTCCTTTGTAATTTCATATTTCGGATTGATAGTGGCTGTGCTGTAAGCATTTGCATAGGTGCATCAGAACAACATCTCGTGCTTCTGAAAGGTGCAGTAACAATTCCTTCCTTTCTTCCCCCTTGTTCCAGACAGAGTGAGAAGAAATTTGCTCCTGGACTATGCCAGCAGTAAATGTTGATGCCTCCAACATTAGCAGTTATGCTGGCTAGTGCTTTGCGAGAGGTGGCAGAAGCAAGAGTCCAACCTCCTGCCTTCAGGGGCAGTAAAGGATGTGCAAAATCCCCTTACTTCCCATACACAGCTGGGTAGTCTGCAGAAAGGGTTGGTGCAGTCTGCAGAGAGGAGCAAAGCTCTTTCCCCACGTCACCCCACCCCACCCCTGAGTACACAGCCCAAGTCAGAATCTATCCATTAATGCTCTGATCACACTTGGAACTCGTGAAGCACTATTATTAACTGAATGATTAGATTAAGAAGAGTTTTCTGACTCAAAATCATCTGTACTTGTTTCTTGGGACTCAGCTGATATTAGTTTTTTTTATTTTAAATTTCACTAGGTTTGTAACAAGATTATTTCTGTTTCAGAAGTTGCCCATATTAATGAAGGTCCCCAAAGCCAAATTTCTGTGCTTAAGGAACACTTCAGAGCTGTACTTCTCATGTACACACTGTAACCATGGTGATTTGTTTTCTTTTAAATTCCTTCCCCTTGGGTTCAATGCTATCTCTAGATGTCATCCTGTTTGACAAATGTGTATGTAGTTCCTGATACTATCAGGCTGCTTTGGCATGACAAGGACTGACTTGAGCAACAACTGCATAGCTGTGTCAAGAGTGAATCATGCGGTTAGGGCCCCTTCCTGGAAATGCTTTGCTTTTCCGTGACTTTTGTTCTGATCCCCCTCCTGCCCTCCAAACCCCTCAGTCCCAGCCCAGAGCACCCTCCTGCACCCCAAACCCCTCCCTGATGGTTGTGGAGTTTTGGGTTGAGGTTTTGACTTGGCATATCTCTAGTTGTAAAGACTGTGTATGTATCTATTACATGCCAACACTGTGCTTGGGGCTATACAAGATACAAAGTAAGTCCCTGCCATGGCAAGATTGCAGTTTATAACTATAGGGATTTTTTTTAAAACTTTGAAGTATGGACCTAGTGCTCCTTGAAATAATTTTGTAGTGAAAATCAGTTTGGCTGGTGGTTTTAACATGTGCATGCACAACAAGATCGGTTTGGTCTTTGGTAGGAGTTCTTCTGGACTGTATCCTTGTATTTTGCCCGTGGCTTCCTTTGTTGATGAAGAGTGTGCCTGGGGGACCATGAAAGTGGTACCTACTACAGCAGTAACTGCCACACCAGGGGTCAGCAACCTTTCAGAAGTTGGGTGCCGAGTCTTCATTGATTCACTCTAATTTAAGCTTGCATGTGCCAGTAATACATTTTAATGTTTTTAGAAGGTCTCTTTGTAGAAGTCTATAATATATAACTAAACTATTGTTGTGTGTAAAGTAAATAAGGTTTTTAAAATGTTTAAGAAGCTTTATTTAAAATTAAATTAAAATGCAGAGGCCCCGGGACGGGTGGCCAGGACCTGGGCAGTGTGAGTGCCACTGAAAATCAGCTCAGTGTTGCTTTTGGCATATGTCATAGGTTGCCTACCCCTGCCTTAGAATTATCAGCCTTCTCCCTTCCTTTTTTCTATCCTATGTATTTGCTGGAGCAGGGGAGGGAATTCCTAAATCACCCAGAAGCAAAGGTCATGATTGCTGGAAAATGAAATGAAAATGCATGCTTGAAAATAATCACAGATCCCAGAATTTTATAGCCATTCAGAGATTTTTGCTGCTTCCAGTAGAATTTAAATGTCCAAACTAGTTAGATTTTCTAGCCCATTCATTACAGATGCAATGTAAAATGATACACTGTTATCGTGTTAATCTGGCTGTGCAGAACACTGTCTCCAACCAGGTAACAGCTGAGCAAAGACCTAAACCTTTGTAAAGTACTACCCATCCCACCTCATTCCTCTCACTGAAGTGTTATCTTTAAAGCCTAATTGGGACCATTTAAATGCTAACAATTTCAAGCAACAGAAATAGAAGGCACAAACACTCAACTGGATTTAAGGCTTTGGCTAAAACATTGTCCTTTTGTTTCCCAATTGCTGCAACAGTGACAATTGCTTTACAATGAATGATGGGTGTAAAACTCTCTTTCCCACCAACTGTTGCTACATAATGCTTGGCTAAAGAGTGCTGTGCAGCCAGACCTGTAGCATAACACTGGTGACTCAACAGATACCACTTCAGTGCCCTGTCTGTCTGCACTTCCAGTAGAATTATGCCAGGGAACCCTCTTAAAATATGGCTGGCTCCCAACATGTGTACAGCACTGTTAGGTCTTGCAGTGTAGATGAGACTGAACCATACTTTAACTGTGTCCCCTAACCATGCCACAGTGCATGTCTTAAGGACACTGTTAAAACATAGGTTTCTGAGTAGCAGCTGTGTTAGTCTGTATCCGCAAAAAGAACAGGAGTACTTGTGGCACCTTAGAGACTAACAAATTTATTTGAGCATAAGCTTTCGTGGGCTACAGCCCACTTCTTCGGATGCATCCGAAAGCTTATGCTCAGATAAATTTGTTAGTCTCTAAGGGTATGGCTACATTTGGAATTTCAAAGCGCTGCCGGGGCAGCGCTGCGGGAGCGCTGCCACGGCAGCGCTTTGAAGTGTGAGTGTAGTCAGAGCGGCAGCGCTGGGAGAGAGCTCTCCCAGCGCTGCATGTAAACCACATCCCTTACGGGTGTAGCGTGCAGCGCTGGGAGCCGCGCTCCCAGCGCTGCTGCCCTGATTAAACTGACGCTTTACAGCGCTGTATCTTGCAGCGCTCAAGGGGGTGTCTTTTCACACCCCAGTTGCAGCACTGTAAAGTGTGAGTGTAGCCAAGCCCTTAAGGTGCCACAAGTACTCCTGTTCTTTTGTTAAAACATAATTTGGTACCATCTACACTTCATTTCCAAATGGTGCTTCAGCTATGCCAGGAGAAAAATGTGTTATAGCCGGGTCCCTCATCACAACTGGTTTTATAGTAGATAAATCCTTGGGGGGCATTGACACTAAGCAAGGAAATCAGCTGCATGAAATAGCTGATTGTCTTGCTTGTCCTTGCAACAGTTTACCATGTGCATACAGCATCACTATTTCCAAAAGACCAATTTTAGTGTGTTCACACACAGCCAGTCTTACAACTGTGGTTTATATTTGCAGCCTGGGACACCTGAAACAACTTTTCGTATGCCTTCTCTACATTGGGTAATTACATCATGTGTTAACTAACCTGTTTTAACTAATATGATGTTTATCACCGTGACTAGACAAGGATTGTGTTTAACGTGTTATCTGATCCTGGTTAATGCTTGGCTATAGTCTTTGCCTACATTTTGGAAATTTGGCATGGTAACCACTGTTTGGCATCTTATTTTGCTATCTCAGGCTGGTGGAGCCTGCTCTATGGGTGGATTATCACTATGTTTTATTGTGTAACTAATCAACCCCTAAAGCATACTGTCAGAACTCAGTAGGTAATGTTAACATCTGACTGTTCAAGCTTATAGGTCAAATACAAGAGGTTATAGTTTAAATCAAGATGTTGTTGGAATTTTATGGGAAATTAAATTGCACATGGTATGACATGACCTTCAACTCCTAATAGTCTAAGAGAAATTCACATCCATCTGCTCAAACATTCAGAATTAGCAAATTATAAGATGACATTTGCTTAACATTAGAGACTATGTAGTCATAATTTTAAAAGGGCTAGAAAAATTATCCTGTCATTAAATAGTAGAGTAAATGTCACCGAATAGTCAGAGTTCCAGAGCTGACTTTTAGCATCACACATGAACTTTGTTACCTTAATTAACAAAATAGAATCACTTCTCTTCAATATTAACACCCCATCCTTTCATTGACTGGACAAGAGAAAGTTGCAGAGAGAATATTGAGTTAAGAGAAAGGAAAATGTGTAATAATTTCAGATTCTATTCTGAATATTGCAAAACATTAACCTTTTTAATGGTTAAATATTATATATCCAGGATAGTTCCATTGTACTTACCATAATTCAATAATTCCTAAGCATACACAGTCAAAATCAGAATCAATCAACCCTAGTAGATTCCACAGGCTAATTTTGGCTCCAGCAGTTGTCACTGAGGGCTTGTCTACATGATATAGGTGTACCAGTTTAATTTAGATGGATTTAAAAACTGATTTGTTAAACTAGTGTGAGACCTTTCATAGCCACTCATCTAAGTTTGAGTGATTTATTTTGATTTAGTTTAAGTCAGATGGTAATTAATTTAAGCTATATCAATATAAGGCACTTTTGAACCAAAATAAGAGTGGCTACACTGGATTTTGCACTATTTTAATTAAATGTGTTTAAAAACATACCTTGAATTACCTTGGTGCAGGCCTAAGGGGAATTTGGTTAAAACATGGGAACACTTCTTTTGAAAAGAAGAGGAAAGTACAGAAAGTTCTATATGGTTGTTAAAGGGCCAAGTTCCTCTTGGCTTTTCATCATCTGGTTTATCATTTCCCGTTTAAGGCTCTGATTCTGCAAACACTTGCTGCCAGACATAGTGCTTACAACATGAATAGTCCCCCTGATATCAGTGGACCTACGCAGTCAGTAAGCATAAAGAGTGAAATCCTGGCCACACGGCAATCAGTAAAAAAACTCTTCTTAATGTCCATAGGACCAATATTTCACCCTGTCTGCAGTATCAGGAGCTTACTAAATTGAAAAGCTTGCAGGCCAAATATGCCTAGACGGGGGGCAGGGATAGCTCAGTGGTTTGAGCACTAGCCTGCTAAATCCAGGGTTGTGAGTTTAATCCTTAAGAGGGCCACTTAGGGATCTGGGAAAGAAAACAACAAGTGGTATCAACAACAAACTGTCAGGGACAGTACTTGATCCTGCTAGTGAAGGCAGGGGACCAGACTCAATGACCTTTCAAGGTTCCTTCCAGTTCTGCATGTTAGGTATATCTCCATATATTTATTATCATATGCTCCAAGACACATACTAGACTGAAAAAATATTTTTAGCAACATTGTTTAAATATGTTTCAATATAGTTCTTGGTGAGGGCTTTCCCACTATAATATGAGCCTGACATAGGGAAATATTAATGTTTAATAAAGCAGGGGAAAAGGAGACAGATATATGTGAGAAGTATGTGTGGTTCTCTGTTCTTTCTCCTCCCTTTACATTCTTTGGCCTTGTCTATATTAGAGTTTTAGCCACCAGTATGATTACATCAGTGTAGCTGCAACAATGCAAACTCCCAGCACTAGTGTTGAACTGATTTGAAATCATGGCTTACACTAATGCTTTCCAGCATAAATCACTGTTACACCAGTGCAGCATGACTACATTAGAGGGTTAGTACTGGCATACAGCTCCATTAGTGTAGCTGCACCAGTGGCTGAGCATCCTAGTGTAGACCAGCCCCTTCTTTCATTTTTTCTTTCTTTCACCCTTTCTAAATCCCTCTTCTGTGTCTCTCTCCCTCCATTCCCTCCCCCTTTTCTTTTCTTTTTTCTTTTTATCTTTCACAGCCTCCCCTGCCTCCTGAGAGAGATAACTGGACACTTTGCAGATAATTGTTTTGTCAGTGGGTGGGTTCTTCAAAGGGGTGATTCCATTCCCGGGAGGTCATTTTGGGTAGGCGGCACGCTAGCTGTAGTCAATATCTAAAGCCACTGTCCTAGAAGCACAATTAGAAGAACGGATTCATTATTTAATGTTTGTTTGTTTGTGGGGCAGGGGAAGATGAGCAGAAGAATACTATCCAAAATCACAGCATTTTAATAAAAAAGGCAGCATATATCTTAGGTAGTTATATGGCCCTCCCTTACCAGGGTATCTTTGCACCTCACAATCTTAAACAGAATTATCTTCTGTGCGTTAAGGAATCACTATTATCCCAAGGTCACAGAGTCTATACAGAGCAGGAAATTGAGCCCAGCTCACTAGAGTTCCAGGTTAACATTCTAACCACTGGCCTATATTCAACCCAACAAGGAGAGTGAGGGAGCTGGACCCACACAGCTAATCCACTGAATGCCCATCAAATGGCAGCATCTTTCAGTCACTACTGACTTGGGCTGAATTCTAATGCATGACCTAGAGTTGAGAGACTGTATCCGATTACCCAGCCTGCTCCATTAACATTCATTTTCTTTTCAAAGTGTTGCTTATTATGTTTTGGAAGGTTCCACCCTTCTATCTCCCCCTTTATTACTTCCTAGAGGCACTAAAAGACAAATTGGGATAAGTATGCACAGCATATGGGCAGAAAGATGGTTGCCTTAGCAACACTTACAGTAAGAAAGAATATCTTCATCAAGGACAATGTTTAAATTGGTGTTTAATCATTTACAGTAATAAAGTCAGGCATACTTCTGAATATCTACTTTGGCTGTTAGATGGGGCAAAAGGAGACCAAATGCAGTGTCACCTGCACACTGTACTAAGCCACTAGCTACTACCAGGCGTATATATTTGAAACCTCCAGCCGTCTCTTCTGTATGATCTGATGACATGCAGCATGACCTGGAAAGTTCAGTAATATTACTTTTAATATATTTAATCTGCTTTCTTATGCATCTTGATCAACTGATGACTTACTCCTGAGGGAATTCTGCACCAAAAAGTAAAAATTCTGCAAATAATATTTTAAAATTCTGCAAATTTTATTTGTCAAATAAATGTGGAGTCTCCAGCATGGCACTGGGGAGCACAGGCCGCTGGCTGCACAGAGGTGGGAGATCACTATGCAGCTCCCCCCACATAGGACACAAACTTAGCGGTGAGGTTGCACCCAACAGTGCAGGGTCCAGGCCTGCCCCAGAAACACCCCATGGCCCTGCCCCTCCATGCCAGGTGCATCAGGCATGGGCAGGCACGCTCAGCAAGTCAGGATCCAAGTGTAGAGGGGCTTATAATGGGGGGATCCAGGGGTGGGTTGAGAGGGTTCTATGTGGGGCAATCTGTGTGTGGGCAACTCAGTGGAGGATCTGGGTGCGGGGGGGATCTGGATACACAGGGGCTTCTTGGGGGCTTCTGTGTGCAATGGTAATGGGACTCTGCAGGAAGGTCCAGGTGAAGGTGGTTGGGGCTCAGTGGGGGAGAGGGCCTGGGTGTGTGTGTGGGGCTTAGAGGGGTCCAGATGCTGGGAGGATGGTGCTCAATGGGGTTGGGATCCAGATGCAGCTGGTTGGAGCTTGGTGGGATGGGGATCTGGATGCGCGTGGTTCGTCTGGGTGGCCCAGGTATAGAAGGAGTGGGGCTCATCGGGAGGGGTGTTCTGAGTGCAGGGGGGGTGAGGTTCAGTGGGAGCGTCTGAATATGAGGAGGTCTGGATGCATGGGGGTTGGGCAGATGGGGGAGCAGCTCCCTGTAAAGAGATCTCTCTCCCTGCAGCTGAGGAGTGATGGGTTCAGGAAGCAGGTGGGGGGAGTTTGCAGAGTTTCCTGCAGCTGGAGGAGAAATCTGGGGATAGGGTTGACCCAGACCCAGATGCCATGCAGGGGAAGTGGAAGTCCCATCCTCCTTAGCCTAGCTAGGACTAGCAGCTGAGCTTGGTGCAGGGTAGGAGCCACCAGCCGGGTCTTCTTCAGTCCCATCTTGTGCCCCACAGTGATTTACTTCTCTGCTGGATGCCCTGGGCACCCAAAACATATAGCTGGGTAGGATCACTTAATCGCTCTTGTGGCTTTCTTTTGAGTTCCCCTTAAAGTCATTTTTCTGTCAGGAAGCAAAGAAATCTGCAAGGGACATAAATTCTGCGCATGTGCAGTGGTACAGAATTCTGTGCGGAGTAGTCTATAGAAAGCTACAGTTGTAAAGCTGAAGGGAATAAGGTTGTCAGTCCACAAGCAATATTCAAAATAAAACATGAAAATTTACTTTAAAAAACGTCTCTGAAGAAATATGCCTGTCTAAATAGGGCCAAATCCTATTCTCTGTACATCACTGATGGCAATGGTGTGAGTGAGAGAAAAATTTGGCCCCTACTTTTTTTTTGTGGGCTTTGCTGTTTCTTAGATTACTGGGAGACTTTAATGTGTTAAATCAGACCCAACAGAGGTAAATAATTAGCAGCTGTATTGAGTATATCTAGTTATGCTGCAAGTGTAAACTTCCAACGTGTCCCATTCAGCATTCACTACCTCTTGTGTAAAACCTGGGATGGATTGTCCATGGGCAGCATTTCTTCTGTTGCTTAGATGTCCCAGATAGGAAATAGGAGAGAATTTTTCCACCGCATTTTAGGGACATCACACATCAAAGTTTGGTCTTAGATTTTTTCCACTTCTGCCTTCTTTTTCTCTCTGACTCTCTCACACATGGATGCACACACTATTCTTCTTACTATGTCTGCCAACCTTCTTAAGAAATTAAAGATATATGAAAGACATTTCATCACCTTGGATGCTTCATGTTTCATCAACTGGTTCTGTGATGTTGCACTCTATATGATTTTATAAAAATATGCTAATGAGTGAATATAATGTAACGAATATGCTTCATGCAAAAGGTCTCTTGTAAGGTATCATTACAAAGTTTATAATCTACTGTGTGTGATCACCCTATATGTAAAAAGAACAGGAGTACTTGTGGCACCTTAGAGACTAACAAATTTATTTGAGTATAAGCTCAAATCATGCTCAAATAAATTTGTTAGTCTCTAAGGTGCCACAAGTACTCCTGTTCTTTTTGTGGATACAGACTAACACGGCTGCTACTCTGAAACCTATCATCCTATTTGTATAATGTAACACTCTTGTATCCAAAACTAGAAATATGAAATATAACTCTGAGGGCCTATTGTAATTATGCAAAGTGTGGGCTATTAATGGTGGTTTGGAATCTTGATGGCTCCCATCAGCCAGGACAATTGATTGTGGATGGCTCTGTCTGCAGGCAAGCCTTCCTGTGAATCAGGCTGGAAGGAACGAAGGCTTGAAGTCTTGCAGTGACATTGTGATCATGTCACTTGAACTGGAATCCATCTTTAACCTAGTGCTTTTCCATTGAGAAGAGGGGTGGGTGGGAACCTAGAGGAACAAAGGATTCCCGCCTTATGCCAAAGATGTATAAAGGTGTGGAAGAGAACAAAAAGGTGAGAGCCATCATGAAGAATCCCCTAGCTACCACCTGAACTGGAACAAGAGCTGTTCCAGGGGAAAGAATTGTGCCCAGGCCTGGAAGGTGTCCAGTCTGAGTAAAAAACTTACTGAAGTATCTCTAAGGGTGAGATTATCTGTATTCAGTTTCATTAGACATAGATTTGCATGTTTTATTTTATTTTGCTCGGTTACTTACTTTGTTCTGTCTGTCACTACTTGGAACCACTTAAATCCTACTTTCTGTATTTAATAAATCACTTTTACTTATTAATTAACCCAACA
Organism: Gopherus flavomarginatus; assembly: GCF_025201925.1. NCBI lineage: Eukaryota > Metazoa > Chordata > Testudines > Testudinidae > Gopherus > Gopherus flavomarginatus. The sequence goes on along the minus strand of NC_066620.1, from coordinate 149,481,399 downwards.
TATGTATTAATAACGGGGGGGGGGGAGGACAGCTGTGCATACCTCTCTATCAGTGTTATAGAGGGAGAACACTTTATGAGTTTACCCTGCATAAGCTTTATACAGGGTAAAACAGATTTATTTGGGTTTAGACCCCATTGGGAATTGGGCATCTGAGTGTTAAAAGCAGGAACACTTCTGTAAGCTTCTTTCAGGTAAGCCTACAGCTGTTAGGGGACGTGATTCAGACCCAGGGCTGGGTTTGCAGCAGGCTAGCGAGTCTGGCTCAAACTAGGCAGGGCACTGAAGTCCTAAGCTGACAGGGCAAGAAAGTGTATAGTGTAGACCTACCCTGAGAGTGAGTGACCTGGTTCATGGGTAAACTGGGTGCAAGCAAACAATACATGTTTTAATAGGACCAGATATAAAGTTATACATCTAACAGTATATAAACACTAACCCTTCCAGAAGATGTAGAGAGACCTGAGGTTTCTGTGATGTGCTGATGGTCTTTTGGGAGGAATGTGGGCAGGTAAAACTCCTTCCTTTATTAACTTACTTTGTAATCTTTTTTTAAATAATGATTTGGGGGTGGGTGCCTCTCAGAAGGGTCTGAAACAGTCAGTGAGACTGAGGGTAAATTTTCTTTTCTTTTGAGGCTATTTGAAATAAATACCCTCACAGAAGGAGAACTTTCAGGTTTACAATGCTAGTGATGCCTCTTGTTTGTTTGGTCTGAGACACTATTCCAGGTGCCATCATCAGTAATATCCCCACTTCCTGCCAGAAGAATGAATTACTGGCTTCTTCTGGGGATGAGCTAAGGCCGTTCTTCTTAGAACTAGCCAGTAATGGGCAACAAAGGGTGCTAAAGACAGTCACAGACAGTAACTGCGTCACTTCCTCATCTTCAGTAGGCTGATTAAACAACATCCCAGAAATAGTTTCCAAAGCTGCTTCTTCATTTCCCAGTAACTGTACTGTCAACCTCAAACATTTAAAAAAACGAGTCAGATAACATCCTCAAAAATTAATAATGGTACAGTCTCACTTTTGAGCTGTGGGTGGTCCCCTCGTCTGCCCAAATTTGGGTGTGATTTGTTTCAGAATGCAAATTCAACCTTAAATTTGGATGTTTCCTCTGGGTGCAAAGACGACCCCGAGTACCCTCTTCTGGCCACAGGGGTGGAGGAGCTGATACTCTTTCCTTGTCCTTTTTCCTTATCACTCTTCTACCTCTTGCCTCTTCCCCCTCCCCCACAGGACTTAGTCCCTCTGTCAGGAGATTGTGAGAAACTAAAACCACCTAAAATCATGAGGCTTATGACACTGTGGGAGTTGGCAACAATGATAAGTACACTGCAGCAAAAGCAGATCATAGTGAAAATATGCCAAAATATAGGACCTCTTTGGTTCACTGCTCAGGAAGTGCCAACTCAGGGCAGCATGAGAACTGGGCAGCCGGCTAGCAATAGGAGCAGTAAAGATGAGTGAGTGCTGAAGTGGTGAAATGTTGCCTGCACCTATGGTGATTCATAATGACATACACTAGAGCCCAGATTCCCCAAAATATTTAGGTTCCTAACTTCCATTAAAATCACTGGGAATTAGGTGCCTGAATACCTTTGAGGAGCTTGGTTTTGCTGTCAATGAACTAATCCTTAAGGGCCAGATTGTGGTACTGGTGATAGTGCCATTAAGGACTCAGCTTCCCAGACAGAGTCTGGCCAGGGTGCTGTGAAGGTCTTGTTATGCAGGGCTAGGTAGAACGAGACACAGAATAAAGCAGAGCGCTTGCAGGCAATTTAAGTACTGAGTGATCACTGAACTAGGGTTACCATGTTTCAGTTCCCCAAAAGATGACACTGTTAGGGGAGGGAGAAGGTGTTGGAGGGTGTACAGTTGGGGAATGTTGGAGGGGTATGTGAGTACTGGGGAGTACTGTGGGGGGGGGGCGCTGGAGGGGGAGTTTGGGGATGCTGAAGGAGTACTGGGCAGGGGTACCTAGGGTCTCACTCATGAGGTGGAGGGGGCAGTGTTGCTCCCTGTCATAGTGGCAGGGCAGCTGGCGCAGACCCAGGACGCAGAGACAGCCGTCAGTCAGTGCCTCCCTGTGCGGCTCTTCCTCTCCCCAGGGCTCGGAACTGGGGCTGGGGTGGGAGGGATCCGGTAGCTGCAAGGGACAAATCAGATAAGCATGCAGGGGAGGGACCAATCAGAGCTCTGAGCTCCTGTTATTTGAAAAATCCACCCAGACAGAGGGCAAAGGAATCAAAAAAGAGGCAGTGTCTGGGAAAACCCGGACGTATGGTAACTCTACACTGAACCCCACAGAGATTATGCCTGGACCTCACACTGGGTGTGCAGTGTGTGGGGTGAAGTTGTTATGAGCCAACCTTGTGCAGTCCTTGTGCAGAACTGCAGCTCCCATGCACTATCTCTAAAGGCATGTCTACGTTCTGCATAGGTGGCAGGTGAACCCCCCCCTTCGGGAAGGCTAGCCCCCACCCTCACTTGAGCCCTGAGCCCTCTCCACTCCCCCAGACCAGAGAAGCCCTGCCCCCCCAGCCCCACCTGCTCTGAGCTGCTGGTCATCCTGCCCCAGCCACACCATCCAGACCAACTCCCAGGCCACCGACTGGTCTAAGTACTGGCCCAACCCCTGAGCCACCAGCTGGCTAGAGCTGTCCCTAGCCACCCCAGCCTCTGGCCACCAGCCTGACTCCTGGGCCACCAGCTGACCCGAATCCCGAGCTTCAGGCTGCTGGCTGGAGCTGAGTCCCTGCCAGCTTCAGGGGAGCATGGGAGGGAGGCAGGGCCTTGGGGTCATGGCCTGGGTTTGGTGGGGCTAAGCCTCCCCTGGCCTACAATACCCCCCACCCATGACACTATGGGTATTCTTCCATTTACTTAGCTGTGTCTAACCTGGGCATTAGGTCAGTTTAACTATGGCACATCCCTGAGCAATGTAGCTTGGTCTATCTACATTTTCAGTGACTACTTCTCTGGGGTGCACAGCACTCCCAAGGAAGCAAGAGAGTCATGGAAAAGAATCTCAGTGGAGTTACTCTAGATTTACACTAACATGAGAGGTTTCAGAGTAGCAGCCATGTTAGTCTGTATCAGCAAAAAGAACAGGAGAACTTGTGGCACCTTAGAGACTAACAAATTTATTTGAGCATAAGCTTTTGAGGGCTACAGCTCACTTCATCAGATGCATGGAATGGAACACTGTCATAAACAGATAGCTAAGGGTTAACGTCTCTTTCACCTGGAAATAAGTATCTGAAGCACCTGACCAGAGGACCAATCAGGAAACAGGATTTTTTCAACTCTGGGTGGAGGGAAGTTTGTGTGTGAGTCCTTTGTTCTTTGGTCTTCTGCCTACTCTCTCTCAGCTATGAGAAGTGATTTCTGTTTCCTGCTTTCTAATCTTCTGTTTCCCAGTTGTAAGTACAAAAGATCAGATAGTGATTTATATGTTTTTTTTTGTATTTACATGTCTATAGTTGCTGGAGTGCTTTGAACTGTATTCTTTTTGAATAAGGCTGTTTATTCAATATTCTTTTAAGCAAATGACCCTGTATTTGTCACCTTAATACAGAGAGACCATTTTTATGTATTTTTCTTTCTTTTTATATAAAGCTTTCATTTAAGACTTGTTGGAGTTTTTCTTTAGTGGGGAACTCCAGGGAATTGAGTCTGCAGCTCACCAGGGAATTGGTGGGAGGAAGAAGTCAGGGGGAAATCTGTGTGTGTTAGATTTACTAGCCTGACTTTGCATTCCCTCTGGGTGAAGAGGGAAGTGCTTGTGTTTCCAGGCTGGAAACGGGGGAGGGTGGAATCCCTCTGCTTAGATTCACGGAGTTTGCTTCTGTGTATCTCTCCAGGAACACCTGGAGGGGGGGGGGGAAGGGAAAAGGTTTATTTCCCTTTGTTGTGAGACTCAAGGGATTTGGGTCTTGGGGTCCCCAGGGAAGGTTTTTGTGGGGACCAGAGTGCCCCAAAACACTCTAATTTTTTGGGTGGTGGCAGCTTTACCAGGTCCAAGCTGGTAACTAAGCTTGGAGGTTTTCATGCTAACCCCCATATTTTGGATGCTAAGGTCCAAATCTGGGACTAGGTTTATGACATGGTGGCAGCGGTCGTGGGAAAGATAGAATCCAGTAGGAATATTATATTTTTCTTTTCTCTGCTAGGGGCTTTTTAGCAGAGAGAAACAGTTTGGTTTTAAAAGGGAACCAGAGAGAATTTTTTTTTCTGCTCTCTCTGGCAGTTGTGTCTTGCATATTAAGCAAGAAACCATTAAGGAGCTGTTACGGGTCTTTTGTCACACAATAGCACTCCCATTAGGAGTCAAATACCAGCACTATATACATGCAAATAAAGTGGTTTTTCTGGTTTACTTTACATTTAAAAAATTAACTAGAGGAAGAAAGGGAAAAAGGCACTGTTGCTAGGCAGACCCCAGGAGGCAACAGAAAACCTGCAGTTCAGAAGATAAACACCAGAGGGCACCCCAACACAAGAAAACAGGAACCATGCCTTCCAATACAAAAATGGAGGCCGAAGAACAAATCAAAGAAGCTGAACACAGGCGACAACTGGAAAAAAGACAAAAAGAGGTGGAGCTGAAAGAAAAGGAAGAAAGCATCAAACTGGCAGCCTACAAAAGAGAACAAGCAGCCAAAGAGGCAGCCCACAAAAGAAAACTAGAAGAAGAAGAGGTGGCCCACAGAAGGAAACAAGAAGAAGAAGAGGTGGCCCACAGAAGGAAACAAGAAGAAGAAGACATGGCCCACCGCCGAGAAATGGAAAAACAACAAAAAGAAAGTGAAGAGAAGGAAAAACAGAGAAAGCATGAACTGGACTTAGCGCAAGCTGGGCTGCATGCGCCAGCCAATCCTAACAACCCTTCGCCAATTATGGTTCCACAGCACAGGAAATTTCCCACCTACAAGTCAGGTGATGACATCGAGGCCTTCTTGGAAAATTTTGAAAGGGCCTGTCTTGGGTACAGCATCCCTGAAGACCAGTACATGGTAGAATTGAGGCCACAGCTCAGTGGACCTTTAGCAGAGGTGGCAGCTGAAATGCCTAAGCAGCAAATGAACGACTATAAACTTTTTCAAACCAAGGCCAGATACAGAATGGGGATAACCCCGGATCATGCCCGTCGGCGTTTCAGAACCCAAAAGTGGAAACCAGATGTGTCATTTCCCAAACACGCCTACTACGTTGGGAAAAATTATGAGGCCTGGATATCAGGACACAATGTTAAATCCTTGGAAGAACTGCACCTCCTCATACAAATGGAGCAGTTCTTGGATGGTGTTCCTGAGTACATGGTACATACAAGATGGAAAACCCAAAAATCTTGCTGAGGTGGGGGAGATTGGAGGCAGATGGATGGAAGTGGCAGAAAGCAAGAAAGCTACTGTCAAGGGGAACGAATACCCCAGGGGGTACACCGACCATAAACCCTACAACCGAGGACAGCCAAAGACCCCACATACAACCCAAGTAAAGCCACAGACGCCCTATTCTTGCACCTCACCAGTCTCCAGTAACTCACCTCGACCCAGTGACCCATCAGATGGAAGATGCTTTAAGTGTAATGAACTGGGACATATCAAGGCCAACTGTCCAAAGAACGCCATCCGAGTGCAGTTCATTACACCACCATCACCCAAAAGATCCCCAGGCCCGGATGCCTCTCAAATACCCTTGGAGCGAAGGGAAAATTTGAGAGGAGGCGGAAAGAAGGTTACTGCGTGGAGAGACACGGGGGCACAAGTGTCAGCTATCCACCAATCCTTCATAGACCCCAAATTCATCAACCCAAAGGCCAAAGTGACAATTTACCCCTTCATATCACAAGCTGTAGACTTGCCTACAGCTGAACTGCCTGTCCAGTACAAAGGCTGGTCAGGAATGTGGACTTTTGCAGTCTATGACAATTATCCTATCCCCATGCTACTGGAGGAAGACTTGGCCAACCAGGTGAAGCGGGCCAAGCGAGTGGGAATGGTTACACGTAGCCAAACCAAGCAAGCTTCCAGACCCATTCCTGTTCATGAGCCGTCCACAGACGCCCCATCTGTGTTACCAGAGACCCAGACAGAGGTAGTGGACCCGGATTCCATGCCAACCACTGAAGAAGCCACAGCACCTCCAGTCCCAGGCCCGGAACTGGAACAGCAACCAGCACCAGCAAGTGCAACCACATCTTCAAACTCAACGCCAGTGGGCGCCAGCAAGCCAGAACTGGCAGAAGCAACAGACAGCCATACCCAAAAGGCTCAGCCAGAGCCTGAAATACCCTCAGGTGCACCAGCAGAGAGCGGTTCACCAGCAACGGAAACAACCCCATCACCTACATCGCTTCCAGAGGGACCAAGCCCAAGTCCACAGTCTGAGGAAGAACTGGTGACCCCAGCCTCAAGGGAACAGTTCCAGACTGAGCAGGAAGCAGATAACAGCCTTCAGAAAGCTTGGGCGGCGGCACGGAGCACCCCACCGCCTCTCAGTTCTTCTAATCGATCCCGGTTTGTTATAGATCAAGGACTTTTATACAAGGAGATTCTTTCTGGTGGACACCGGGAAGAATGGCAGCCGCAAAAACAGTTGATGGTTCCAACTAAGTACTGGGGGAAGCTCTTAAGCTTAGCCCATGATCATCCCAGTGGCCATGCCGGGGTGAACAGAACCAAGGACCGGTTGGGGAAGTCCTTCCACTGGGAGGGGATGGGCAAGGACGTTGCCAAGTATGTCCGGTCTTGTGAGGTATGCCAAAGAGTGGGAAAGCCTCAAGACCAGGTCAAGGCCCCTCTCCAGCCACTCCCCATAATTGAGGTCCCATTTCAGCGAATAGCTGTGGATAGTCTGGGTCCTTTCCCAAAAAAGACGCCCAGAGGAAAGCAGTACATACTGACTTTCGTGGATTTTGCTACCCGATGGCCGGAAGCAGTAGCTCTAGGCAACACCAGGGCTAACACTGTGTGCCTGGCCCTAACAGACATTTTTGCCAGGGTAGGTTGGCCCTCCGACATCCTTACAGATTCAGGATCTAATTTCCTGGCAGGGACCATGAAAGAACTGTGGGAAACTCATGGGGTGAACCACTTGGTTGCCACCCCGTACCACCATCAAACCAATGGCCTGGTGGAAAGGTTTAATGGAACTTTGGGGGCTATGATACGTAAATTCATCAACAAACACTCCAATAATTGGGACCTAGTGTTGCAGCAGTTGCTGTTTGCCTACAGGGCTGTACCACATCCCAGTTTAGGGTTTTCACCGTTTGAACTTGTGTATGGTCACGAGGTTAAGAGGCCATTACAGTTGGTGAAGCAGCAATGGGAGGGGTTTACGCCTTCTCCAGGAACTAACATTCTGGACATTGTAAGCAACCTACAAAGCACCCTCTGACACTCTTTAGCCCTTGCTAAAGAAAACCTAAAGGATGCTCAGGAAGAGCAAAAGGCCTGGTATGACAGACATGCCAGAGAACGTTCCTTCAAGGTAGGAGACCAGGTTATGGTCTTGAAGGCGCAACAGGCCCATAAGATGGAAGCATCATGGGAAGGGCCATTCACGGTCCAAGAGCGCCTGGGAACTGTGAAATACCTCATAGCATTTCCCAATTCCTCACTAAAGCCCAGAGTGTACCATGTTAATTCTCTCAAGCCTTTCTATTCCATAGACTTACAGGTTTGTCAGTTTACAGTCCAGGGAGATGATGCTGCGTGGCCTGACGGTGTCTACTACGAAGGGAAAAAAGACGGTGGCGTGGAAGAGGTGAACCTCTCAACCACCCTGGAATGTCTGCAGCGGCGACAAATCAAGGAGCTGTGCACTAGCTTCACCCCATTGTTCTCAGCCACCCCAGGACGGACTGAACGGGCATACCACTCCATTGACACAGGTAATGCTCACCCCATTAGAACCCCACCCTACCGGGTGTCTCCTCATGCCCAAGCTGCTATAGAACGGGAGATCCAGAACATGCTACAGATGGGTATAATCCGCTCGTCTACCAGTGCATGAGCATCTCCAGTGGTTCTGGTACCCAAACCAGATGGGGAAATACGCTTTTGCGTGGACCACCATAAGCTAAATGCGGTAACTCGTCCGGACAACTATCCAATGCCCCGCACTGATGAGCTATCGGAAAAGTTGGGACGGGCCCAGTTCATCTCTACAATAGACTTAACCAAGGGGTACTGGCAAGTACCGCTAGATGAACCTGCCAAGGAGAGGTCAGCATTCATCACCCATGCGGGGGTGTATGAATTCAATGTCCTTCCTTTCGGCCTTCGAAATGCACCCGCCACCTTCCAGAGGCTGGTAGATGGTCTACTAGCAGGACTGGGAGAATATGCAGTTGCCTACCTCGATGATGTGGCCATTTTTTCGGACTCCTGGCCCGAACACTTACTACACCTGGAAAAGGTCTTTGAGCGCATCAGGCAGGCCGGACTAACTGTTAAGGCCAAAAAGTGTCAAATAGGCCAAAACAGAGTGACTTACCTGGGGCACCAGGTGGGTCGAGAAACCATAAACCCCCTACAGGCCAAGGTTGATGCTATCCAAAAGTGGCCTGTCCCAAGGTCAAAAAAACAGGTCCAATCCTTCTTAGGCTTGGCCGGGTACTACAGGCGATTTGTACCACACTACAGCCAAATCGCTGCCCCACTGACCGACCTGACCAAAAAGACCCAGCCAAATGCAGTTAAGTGGACTGATGAGTGTCAAAAGGCCTTTACCCAGCTTAAGGCAACGCTCATGTCTGACCCTGTACTCAGGGCCCCGGATTTTGACAAGCCATTCGTAGTAACCACGGATGCATCTGAGCGTGGTATAGGAGCAGTTCTCATGCAGGAAGCAACAGATCACAACTTCCATCCTGTCGTGTTTCTCAGCAAGAAACTGTCTGAAAGGGAAAGTCACTGGTCAGTCAGTGAAAAGGAATGCTATGCCATTGTGTACGCCCTGGAAAAGCTACGCCCATATGTTTGGGAACGGCGGTTCCAGCTACAAACTGACCATGCTGCGCTAAAGTGGCTTCATACTGCCAAGGGGAACAACAAGAAACTTCTTTGTTGGAGTTTAGCTCTCCAAGATTTTGATTTTGAAATTCAGCACATCTCAGGAGCTTCTAACAAAGTAGCGGATGCACTCTCCCGTGAGAGTTTCCCAGAATCCAGTAGTTAAAAAGTGTTCTTAAACTGTAGAAGTCTGTTAGTTATATACTTAGTGGTATATGTAACGGTGCATGTGTTGTATTAATCTGTTTAGTTTAAAGTTCTAGGAGGAAATCGCCGCCAGTGAGCTTCCCCACTGTCTGCAATTTGGGGGGGCGTGTCATAAACAGATAGCTAAGGGTTAACGTCTCTTTCACCTGGAAATAAGTATCTGAAGCACCTGACCAGAGGACCAACCAGGAAACAGGATTTTTTCAACTCTGGGTGGAGGGAAGTTTGTGTGTGAGTCCTTTGTTCTTTGGTCTTCTGCCTACTCTCTCTCAGCTATGAGAAGTGATTTCTGTTTCCTGCTTTCTAATCTTCTGTTTCCCAGTTGTAAGTACAAAAGATCAGATAGTGATTTATATGTTTTTTTTGTATTTACATGTCTATAGTTGCTGGAGTGCTTTGAATTGTATTCTTTTTGAATAAGGCTGTTTATTCAATATTCTTTTAAGCAAATGACCCTGTATTTGTCACCTTAATACAGAGAGACCATTTTTATGTATTTTTCTTTCTTTTTATATAAAGCTTTCATTTAAGACCTGTTGGAGTTTTTCTTTAGTGGGGAACTCCAGGGAATTGAGTCTGCAGCTCACCAGGGAATTGGTGGGAGGAAGAAGTCAGGGGGAAATCTGTGTGTGTTAGATTTACTAGCCTGACTTTGCATTCCCTCTGGGTGAAGAGGGAAGTGCTTGTGTTTCCAGGCTGGAAACGGGGGAGGGTGGAATCTCTCTGCTTAGATTCACGGAGTTTGCTTCTGTGTATCTCTCCAGGAACACCTGGAGGGGGGGGGGGAAGGGAAAAGGTTTATTTCCTTTTGTTGTGAGACTCAAGGGATTTGGGTCTTGGGGTCCCCAGGGAAGGTTTTTGTGGGGACCAGAGTGCCCCAAAACACTCTAATTTTTTGGGTGGTGGCAGCTTTACCAGGTCCAAGCTGGTAACTAAGCTTGGAGGTTTTCATACTAACCCCCATATTTTGGACGCTAAGGTCCAAATCTGGGACTAGGTTTATGACATGACACACACTAAGAAGGTATTTATACATACCGAGAACATGGCCATGTTGATTATCACTTCAAAAGTTTTTCTCTGCTGCTGATAATAGCTTCTCTTAAATTATTAGCCTCTTACAGTTGGTATGGGTACTTCCACCTTTTCATGTTCTCTGTATGTATAAATATCTTCTTACTGTGTGTTCCATTCTATGCATCCGAAGAAGTGGGCTGTAGCCCACAAAAGCTTATGCTCAAATAAATTTGTTAGTCTCTAAGGTGCCACAAGTACTCCTGTTCTTTCTACTAGCATGAGAGCAGATTTTGACTCAAAGATTATTATTTAATGCTCCTGCTTGCTCTATTCCTACCCTGTCTTAGATAAATGCCAAAGCACTCATTGATATCAGTGCGTGCTGGCTGGACCCCTCTATCAGTGCCATTCTGCCTCACTTTAGTGCACAAGGATTTAACTAATACAACCGTTTATTTATAAAGACGCTTGTTGCGGAATGGCAATTATTTGTGGGACTAGACCATGGGAGTGGGTGGGCCTTGGAGACTTTGCTGTCTCTCAGGTATCTTGTTCCATTCTCCAGCTGGCTGATAAAGAATAAGAAAAACTTGCAGGCTTTCCCATTAAAAAAAAGTGGGAAAACCCATGACATTGGACGTGTTTGGGAGTTTGTTCTTTCTCAGTAATTGTTAATACTAACTTGTCTGATTCTTTTCTGCTCCTTGGCTAACCCTCTCACACTAATGGCTTGGTTTTCAGCTCAACTCACAAGACATGCTCTAACCAAAAGCAATAAAACAAGAGTGGTAGAAGTCTGGCCACAGTTGACCTCATCTTTAATCTGGAGGTGCTGCCCATGAACGCAACACGTCTTAACAGCTCAGTTAGTCTTGATACAAGGGCCCTGTAACAGTCTGGGGATTTAGTGTTGTTCTTTCTAATTAGAAAAAGGAGAGCCCTAGTGGCTGGGTGGCAGGAGGAGTGGGGAGGATATTGGACTCTGTGTCTGGTTTTCCTCTCACACTGATGTAACTCCACTTGGTTTGATTCCTTTACGCCCTGTTTAGATGAACATGCCTGGGCAAAATGAGCATAACATGCTGCCAGCTCAGCATCGCTTGCACTCGCTTTGTTTAAGTTAAATGGCTGAACTGGGCAGAGAGGAATCAGGCCCCAATCCCTTTCAGTACAAATCCCGAACAGTTATTTGGCTGACAGAGAATCCTCCTTCAGACCTTGAGACTGACTGACTAGATTTGAGAGGCATCATCGTCCAGAGAGGGCAGGGATGTGGGACTTGGGACACCTGGGCTTTGTTTCCAGCTCTGTCACCAACCTGCTGTGTGACCTGGGACAAATCACTCCACCTCTCTGGGACTATTTCCCCTCAAAGCCTTTGTCTGTCTTGTTGGGTCTGCTAAGTGCTATTGGAATATAAATAATGAATCATAATAACAGACAAGTGATATTAGTGGCAAAGGCTGGTACACAGAGGTACCTGGTGGTTGGTGCCTGGAACCTAAGAAAAAAGCAAAGAAAAAATGTATATTTTAAAGAAAAATCTTAAAAATTAAGACCTACAATTGTGAAAATTGTTTCAGGAGCTGGTTCCAATGTTCTAATACAAAGCTGACCTTACACATATTCTCAGGCCATGTGAGAATATGTAGAAGAATCACAAAGTGAGAGCTTAGGCCCCTGTGATCTACCTTGGCACCTGTCAGTTGGCTCATGCAGTTAACTCCCAACACCAGTTAATCCCCCCTCCCTTATCACGAACCTCCCCATGTCCAAATTAATCCCCTTCTCAATTGGAACCTTTTGAAGTCCAAAATGACCTCCTTTTGAAAATCCTTTTGAAAACCCACAGAAAATCCATCGGACTGTATCTTTAAAACCACATATGTTGCCTGTCCTCAGCTCTGATACTGATCACAGGCGGTTGGTTCTTTGACATAAAATAGCAGCTAGGAGCAAATATTTGGGTTTGTATGCACAAAAGCTAAGGAATGAAATATAATTTTGACTAAAATCTTTTCTCTCTAAAATAGACTATGTTATTCCCAGAGCCATTTAAAAAATTCAGCCACTAGAGAGCAAACTTCTTCTGTTTATCAAACTGTACGTGTGTGTCTCTGAAAAGCACAATTGTACAATATTTCAGGCTAGAAATCCTAGAAAATAAAACAGAGCTGTTGGTTGACCTGGGAAAAACTTTATTTTTTAAATTGCATGAACTGAGGGAAAAGTAGACAAGTGTGGGTTTGTTATAGTTAGGCTTGGACAGATTAGCTTTATATCAATAAATGTTGATTCCACCATACACGTACAAACTGACAAAAAATATTTCCGTTGATAATAATTCAAATGTACAGATAGGCAAAGTAAGAAACATGCTGCTTGAGGAATAATTAGCATGCTGCCTGAGGAATAATTAGCATGTGATTTAAGGATATTTGTACATTTTGGCGTGTGATGTTGACAAATTTGGTTCAATGGCTATAAAGCTTTAGCTTTTTGAATCTGAGGCCTGGTCTACACTAAAGAGCTATGTTGACTGAGCGAAGTTGCTCAGGGGTGTGAAAAATCCACACACCCTGAGCAATGTAGTTAAGCTGATCTAACCCCTGGAACAGACAGTGCTAGACTGATGGAAGAATTCTGCTCATTTAGCTACCATGTCGCAGGAAGGTGGACTGCCTACACCAAGGATCGGCAACCTTTGGTATGTGGCTCACCAGGGTAAGCACTGTGGCGGGCCGGGCTGGTTTGTTTACCTGCCACGTCTGCAGGTTCGGCCGATTGCGGTGCCCACTGGCTGTGGTTCGCCGCTCTAGGTCAATGGGGGCTGCAGGAAGCGGCACAGGCTGAAGGATGTTCTGGCTGCGCTTCCCACTGCCCCCATTGGCCTGGAATGGCGAACTGTGGCCAGTGGGCACCGCAATTGGCCGCACCTTTGAATGTGGCAGGTAAACAAACTGGTCCAGCCTTCCAGGCTGGCTAAAGGTTGCCGATCCCTGGCCTACACTGACAGGAGAACCCGTCTTGTCAGTGTAGGTAATGTCTATGCCGATGTGCTACAGTGGCGCAGCTGCAGTACTGCGGCTTTGCGGCTGTAGCATTTTAAAGATAGACAAACCCTCAGCATCTCACTGTCGTCATAATTTTGCACAACTGTGAAAATTTAAATGGATTAAAATAAAAACTGCTTACAAATAAAGATCAGTCTCATCCCTTGAGAATAGAAAAAAATAAAAATCTAATTCTGCCAAGCTTAATTATAGTGAAGCCTTCTGCTAATGGGAGCTGAAGTCTTATCCTTCTACATGTGTTGTCCATTGTTAGGTGTGACTAGCCTTGCTGGGTGTATCTCAAGGGAAGGCCTCAGAATAATGATAGTCCATGTACACCTATGGCATTTTAAATAACAGATATGAAGATAACAGATAACTAAGCAACTGGGATCAGCAGTCACTGGAGTTAATGCTATCTGCGATTAAAGAAGAGAGGATGGAGGTCAGCCCTTTCCAGAGAAGGATCTTTGACTCTGGAATTCACTTTCCATTTGGCTCATCACTGCTCAAATATGCCACCATTCAGTCCTAGTGCAAAACTAATCAGGGTGGGGATGTTGAGTGGGTGGGAATGGATGAGAGAGGAGAGTCTTAGGGTATGGCTACACTTACAGTTTTGCAGCGCTGGTAGTTACAGCTGTGTTAGTACAGCTGTGTAGGGCCAGCGCTGCAGAGTGGCCACACTTACAGCAACCAGCGCTGCAGTGTGGCCACATTTACAGCACTTGCAGCGCTGTTGGGAGTGGTGCATTGTGGGCAGCTATCCCACAGAGCACCTCATCCCATTTTGGCGCTGTGGCTTGTGGGAAGGGGAAGGAAGTGTGAGGGTCTTTCCGCTTCCTGTTCCAACGCCCCGTGGTGCTTTGCTACACATTGCGAGCAGTTTGGCGGCATTGTGATTCTACAGCGCTATTTCTGCGATTTTTGTTATAAATGGAGCCTGAGTTGCTGACGACCTTGCTGATGAATGTTGCCAGCACATCATGCATGGCAGTGGAGCTATTCCTTCAGCTGCTAAGTGAGAGTGACAGTGACAGTGAGGAGTTAGACGATGATGTTGAATCGCCTGACGGTGAAGACACTAAATTGCTCGTGGCAGTAACAGACGTGCTCAGCTCCATGGAACGGCGCGTTTGGGCTCGGGAAACCAGCACTCAGTGGTGGGATCACATCGTCCTGCAATCCTGGGATGACGAGCAGTGGCTGCAGAACTTTCGGATGAGAAAAGCCACTTTCATGGCACTGTGTGCTGAGCTCGCCCCTACCCTGCGCAGGGACACGAGATTGAGAGCTGCCCTACCAGTGGAGAAGCGGGTGGCTATTGCAATCTGGAAGCTGGCAACTCCAGACTGCTTCAGATCGGTGGTGAACCAGTTTGGAGTGGGAAAGTCTACCGTTGGAATGGTGCTGATGCAAGTTTGCACAGCCATTAATCGCACCCTGCTAAGAAGAACTGTGACTCTTGGGAACGTGCAGGACATTGTGGATGGCTTTGCAGAAATGGGTTTCCCTAACTGTGGAGGGGCAATAGATGGGACGCATATTCCTATTCTGTCACCACCCCACCTGGCATCAGAGTACGTTAATCGCAAGGGGTATTTCTCCGTGGTTCTGCAAGCGCTTGTGGATCACCGTGGGCGTTTCACTGACATTCACTCAGGATGGCCTGGAAAGGTGCACGATGCACGCATCTTTAGGAACAGTTCCCTGTTCAGGAGGCTGAGGGCCGGGACTTTTTTCCCAGACCGCAAGATCACAGTAGGGGACGTCGAAATGCACACTGTAATCCTTGGAGACCCCGCTTACCCCTTAATGCCATGGCTCATGAAACCATATACAGGGAAGCTTGACAGGAGCAAGGACCGGTTCAACTACAGGCTGAGCCAATGCAGAATGACTGTGGAGTGTGCTTTTGGCCATTTGAAAGCCCACTGGCGCTGTCTTTATGGGAAGCTAGATTTGGGGGAAAGCAGCATCTCCGCTGTTACATCCGCGTGCTGTACCCTCCATAATATTTGTGAAGGGAAGGGTGAAAGATTCAGTGAGGAATGGACCTCTGAGGTTCGACGCCTAGAGGATGAGTTTGCTCAGCCAGAAAGCAGGGCTAATAGGGAGGCCCAGGAAAGGGCTTCAAGGATTAGGGATGCTTTAAGGGAGCAATTTGATGCTGAGAGCCAACAGTAACGTTTGATGCATTTGATGTGCTTTGCTGTACCTTTGTGTACAATATTTACCACTTTCAGCAATAATATAACGTAGTGAAAAAGAAAAAAAAATCCTTTATTCAACATACAGTACATAAAAGGCAAGGGGGTTGGGGTGGTGGACTGTACATTCACAGGTTTGAATATGTCCTATTTTGATCACTATTCAATGTCTGCTGCACTTCAGGATTACTATGCTGCAGGATAATGGGGGTGGAGTGAACAGGGTAAGAATTATAGTTATCAGGGCTGGTAGGTGATCGTACAGGTGTTGGGGGCAGCTGGGGGTAATAAGAAACTGGCTGCTGGAGAAAGTTGTTTTGTGGAAATACTGGGGAACAAGAAAGAGGGCTTTGGGAGGGCTGTGGGTTACAACGGTACATATTTGTCTGCATGGCTACGAGAGACTCGAAAGACTCAGTTTGGCGAGCCAGGAGGCTTATCATCTGCTTTGTGGCTTTTTTGGCAGACAATTCCTTTCTCCTGCTTTCTGTTTGCCTCCATTCATGTACACTCTGTCTCCATTCATACATTTTCTCTCTCCATTCCTGTGTCTTCCTACTTTCTCTGTTGTAGTGACTCATAACTGATTTGATCAATTCCTCTTTTGATTTTCTGGGATTTCGTCTCAAGTTCTGCAATCTACGTGAGGCCGGTGATCCGGCTGCATTAGTGAAGGTCACTAGAAAAAAGAGAGATAGAACCATGTAATACACAGAGGCTACATTGTTTATTATCACACAGTGAAGGACTTTTTAGACTTTTGGTAGCATCCTTCTCACATACCTCACATAACACAGAGAGGGCAGGGAAACTAAGTCATGGTGAGCAATGGGGTGAGTGGTTTTCCCCCGATTTCCCCTTGGGAGTGGGAATTGACCAATGGGTCACTGGGGTTTATCTGCAATGGGTACAGGAGGTAGCTGGTGTCCTGAACAGGGGACAGTAGTGAACAGGAAGGTGGTGAGCTGCTTGTGTGGGGGGGGTTGGGCTTTGGTCCGCGTTCACGCCGTCCTGCTGGTGAGGGGGGGGGGAAGCACCACGGTGCTGGATGCCTGCTTGGAGGGGGGTGCATAACACCGGAGCATACCGCGTGGCTGGCTACGTGCTGGGAGGGGGGTTGGGGAACACCAGAGCGCACCTCGGTGCTGGATGCCTGCTTGGAGGGGGGGTGGGGAACACTGGAGCGCACCTCGGTGCTGGATGCCTGCTTGGAGGGGGGGTGGGGAACACCGGAGCGCACCGCGGTGCTGGATGCCTGCTTGGAGCAGGGGTGGGGAACACCGGAGCGCACCGCGGTGCTGGATGCCTGCTTGGAGGGGGGTGCAAAACACCGGAGCGCACTGCGGTGCTGGATGCCTGCTTGGAGGGGGGTGCATAACACCGGAGCGCACTGCGGTGCTGGATGCCTTGTTGGAAGGGGGGGTGGGGAACACCGGAGCGCACCTCGGTGCTGGATGCCTGCTTGGAGGGGGGTGCATAACACCGAAGCACACCGCGTGGCTGGCTACGTGCTGGGAGGGGGGTGGGGAACACCGGAGTGCACCGCGGTGCTGGATGCCTGCTTGGAGGGGGGTGCATAACACCGGAGCACACCGCGTGGCTGGCTACGTGCTGGGAGGGGGGTGGTTAACAACAGAGCGCAATGGGCTGGGGAAACGCGAACCTGGCGCCCTGCACTCAAGTATCCCTAAATTCTCAACAGGGTTTCCTACTGCCAGACATATCACTGCTGCGTGTTACCTGGTAAGAGAGGGAGGGTCTTCTACAGCAATGTGGATACTGCCCTGGCCCCTATGCAGCTTGCCTGTGTGCAGCCATGGTCCCCCCACCCCTCGCTACACAGTGGATCGGACGAGTTAGCCTGACTGGGACAAGGACCACGGTGGCTCTCCCGATCAACTTGAGAAAGCAAATTGCAAACGCTCTTGCTGCAACTTTTCAAGAGATTACCGAGGCAGATTACAGAGATGTGATAGAGCAAATCAATGGGCTATTCCACGTTTAGGCATGCATGCAGGCAGCCATAACCAAAACCTTCCTCTCCCAAAACATAAAAATCTACTTACCCCGAGCACGATCCTCAGTTTCTTCCTCACCATCAACTTCCTGCTGCTGCGACTGGCTAGCCTCCTCCTGGCTTGAGAAGAGCTCCTGGCTGCATGTGTACTGGGACTCCGGGGTGTCTCCCTCCACGCCAGTAGCCTCACTGTCGCCGTCCTCTACAACCTCCCCCACTTCTCCCTGCTCTGAACTCTCCATCGTGCTCCTAGGATTGGCAGTGGGGTCACACCCAAGTATGGCATCCAGCTCCTGGTAAAAACGGCAGGTTGTGGGGGCAGCTCCTGAGCGGCGATTTCCCTCACGGGCTTTGCAGTAAGCACTCCTCAGCTCTTTTATTTTGACCCTGCACTGCAACGAGTCCCGTTCATGGCCCCTTCTCATCAAGGACTGCGACATCTGCCCATAGGTATCATAATTTCTCCTTCTGGAGCGCAGCTGTGCTTGCACAGCCTCCTCTCCCCAAACACTTATGAGGTCCTGCAGCTCTGCATTGGTCCATGCTGGGGCTCGTTTGGTGCGTGGAGGCATGGTCGCTGATTGATTGATTGACTAATTGCACTCCACACCTGGCTGAGCAAACAGGAAGGGGATTTTTAAAATTCCCGGGGCATTTAAAGGAGGGGTCAGGTGAGCCCAGGGCAGTGGAGTTTGCATGATTACCAGACAGGCTGCCAAAGTATGCTGGGATACCTGCTTATGCCACGGAGGTCAATAAAAACGCTGGTGGGTGTCTACACTTGCTGACCAGCGCTGGATCACCAGCGCTGGATCCTCTACACCCGAAGCTCGACCGAGTGTACAGCCAGCGCTGCAACCAGGGAGTTGCAGCGCTGGCCGTGCTGTGCAAGTGTGTACACATTCTAAGTTGCAGCGCTGTAACCCCCTCACCAGCGTTGCAACTCTGTAGTGTAGCCAAGGCCTTAATTTGGGCGTGTTGGAAGGAGTTTTAATTGGAGAAATTAGTCCTATTGATATGATGCAAACAAACAGTGTACGTGCACTTAGCATGATGGGTGGGTGCATCTTAAATAACTTCAAAGCAATAAAAATAGGCAATAAAACTTTAACTGCCTTAATTGACTCAGGAAATAGCCTGTAAGGGGTGCTTGAGGGCAGTGGGGACTCTGTGCCAGGGCTCCTTTGAATCATTACACCATTAAGCTACAACAGGGTGTACATTATGAGGTTAATGGTACTTATCTTGGGTGGTGGAAGGTTTTCTTTAAGTGTATTCTACTAACAGTAAATCATGACAAGAGGTTCAATTACCTTAGAAGTGAAACAAGAGCTTAGGAATGCAGATCCTGGCGTGACAGTCATTCCTGGGAAAGTTTTTAAATATCAACAGCTTTTGGCTGTATGCAGTGTTATTGTAACCCTGTTGGTTCCAAGATATTACAGAGACAAGGTGGGTGAGGTAACATGTATTTTTATTGGGCCAGCTTCTGTTGGTGAGAGAGACAAGCTTTTGAGCTTACATAGGGCTCTTCTTCCGAATGAGCTGTGTATGCTCGAAAGCTTGTTTCTCTCACCAGCAGAAGTTGGTTCAATTATCTCACCCACCCTATCTCAGCTTTTGGCTGTGTCTAGCCTAGACTTAAAATTCCTCAGACTTCCCACCATTGGTGCAGCTCCACCAGCAGTAGTAAAGGGTTCCTAGCAGAGACCAGCAGCTGGTCTCTATTCTCCACCAAGTTGTCTAACCCATAGCAAAAATGTGTGTGTTGGGGGGAATCTACTTCTTGCAAGGTCCTGGAAATCCTCTACATGCTTCTGTAAGAAAACCATAGTTCCTAGAGATGTAGAGCTTCTAAGAGGATGGGCAACTTCTGTGTAGTGGGAGCATCAAACCAATTGGGGGAAGTGAAGTGTTGTGTACACAATGGGTTGTCTGTCTGCTCTTCGTTGTGATGCAAAGTGACCCTAATGAGGGTGGTTGTGAGGCACAATGGGGAATGGGGGACCCTCTTGCTGAAAGTTAGGCAAAGTGAATTTACATAACTCTTCAGTGGCTACTAGGTGCATTGCTAGGAGATGGTTCTGGCTGTGGAATCACTGAAAGGCCCAAAAGGCTAATCAGAGTATAGCTCTGGAGTAGACAACCAGTGTCCACAGCAATGCTTCAACTCTCCATCTACAGTGGCCTGCCTGAACATGTCTTAAATTATTATTTATTAATTATTTGTATTACGGTAGCACCTAGGAGCCCTAGTCGTGGGACTACACTGCCAAAATAATCCAGTTCCTGCTCCAGAGAGCTTACAATCTATGTATAAGACAATTGATGGAGATAGACAGACCAACAGGGAAACAGTTAAAAAAATAAAAAGACAATACTGGTCAGTATGAGAGGCAGTGGACTCAGCACACCAGCAGTCTAACTGCTCTCCATGTTTTTGTGGGCATCATGGCAAAGGAGAGTTTTTTAAGGAGGGATTTGAAGGAGGATAATGAGGTAGCTTTGTTGATGTTTATGGGGAGCCACTCTCAAGCGTGAGGGGCAGCAAGGAAGAAAGCACAAAGGTGCTTGTTTGAAGATGTAATAAATGGGTGATGGAGGCTGGCATCATGGGCTGATCAAATGTGGGAGTCAACATCTTAAAAAGGAGTGGAAGATAATAGCTAAGGGGGTTGGGGTAAGTTGTGAATGGCGTTGAAAGTGAAGTAAAGTAGCCTCAGTTTGATGCAATAGAGAAGGGAGAGCTAGTAAAGGGATGCAAAGAGAGGGGTGACTTGGTCAAAGCACTGGGGTAGGAGAATGATGTTTGCAGCAGCATTATGAGTGGATATGAGCAAGGTTTGTCAAGGCCAGAGAAGAGGATTTTTCAGTAATCAAGGTACAAGATTATGGGAGCCTGTGTGAGAGTTTTAGCCCTGTGAATGGATCAGAAAAGCTATATCTCCGAGATGTTATGCAGAAAGAATATGGAAGAGTTAGACATACCCTGGATGTGAGGACCTAGAGAGAGGTCTGAGCTGAAAATAACATCCAGGTTTTGGACCTAAGTGATGGGCAGGATGGTTTGGCCACAATGATTAAGGAAGGAGACAGAGGATTTCTAGGGTGGGAGAAAAGATATAAGAGCTCCGTTTTTACCCATGTTGAGCTTGAGCTGTCAGCTAGACATCCACAGGGAGATGTCAGACAGGCTGAGATTTTAGTTTGGACAGAGGGAGACCAGTCTGGAGCAGAGAGGTAGATCTGTGATCATCAGCATAGAGATAATAATTGAATTTGTATTTACAGATGAGATCACCCAGAGATAAAGCATGTAGGGCAGAGATCCCCAAACTGTGGAGCACACCCCCTAGGGGGCTGTGGAGGAATGTTCAAGGGGCCATGGCTGAGGCCCAAGCCAGCCCACATGGGAGGCAGGGAGGGAGCACCACCCAGCTCCGCTCCTGGCCCCAGCCCTTGTTATACCAATACTATTAGACTAGTAAAAACCAGCAGGATCTTATTAAAGGGGATAAGACATTTGTCACATTTATTGTCAATACCATAATAAAATAAAAGATAATAGCAAACAATGTTGTTTGGCTACTTATTCCTATGATTACTTATATATATATATATGTATCCATTCACACAATCATTCATACAGGTTCTATATCGATATTATAGTTACCAGCCTAAAGTTGCTCGTGACAGAATACTGGCCAGGTACCCTGTACACAAGAGTGGAGCCGAGTCCGGGTCAGGTGCACCTGATGCTCCTGGAGGCTGGCAGCAGAACCATAGACTCAAAGTCCTCAGTCTTTAGAGTCCAGTTTTATAGGGATTTTTCCCTATGTTAGTTTATGGGAGTTGTTTCATTCTGCTGTTGCTTGATCAATCAGCAGGTGGCTGGCTCCATTCTGTTCATTCTGCTGTTGCTTGATCAATCAGCAGGTGGCTGGCTCCATTCTGTTCATTCTGCTGTTGCTTGATCAATCAGCAGGTGGCTGGCTCCATTCTGTAGGTGCTTGGGGTGGATTCCAGTTCGCCCTCCGGGGGTCATCTGGTTGATTCCACTTGACACCTTCTTCGGCCGACACTGAATTTTTCAGGCTGGTAACTCCCTAACCATTCATTCATCATTTAAACTAGGCACTCATTCACATACACTCTTTATCTTTTGGGGTGTTAAATTAGGCACTCATTCAAATACACTTTTTATCTTTAGATAAAAATGAATTTACAGAGGTGGGGGGGTCTCTATTTGTAGTAATTATACAGTTTTGCCTGAGGCATAGGGTTAATTGACGGCTTGCGCGCTGAGTCAATTACCCAATTTAGCAGCTTACAGAGTCAATTGACAGCTCCCGCGCTGAGTCAATTGACCAACTGAGCACTACAAAGTTTCACTTAGGGTATGGCTACATTTGGAATTTCAAAGTGCTGCCCCGGCAGCGCTGCGGGAGCGCTGCCGTGGGAGCGCTGCCGCGGCAGCGCTTTGAAGTGTGAGTGTAGTCAGAGCGGCAGCGCTGGGAGAGAGCTCTCCCAGCGCTGCATGTAAACCACATCCCTTATGGGTGTAGCGTGCAGCGCTGGGAGCCGCGCTCCCAGCGCTGCTGCCCTGATTACACTGACGCTTTACAGCGCTGTATCTTGCAGCGCTCGGGGGGTGTTTTTTCACACCCCAGTTGCAGCGCTGTAAAGTGGAGTGTAGCCAAGGCCTTAGAGAACAGGCGCTTAGAGTCTATTGACATTTAACAAGTTTTATACAAAGTATCTCTTTGGCTTCACACAGACACAGCTATTTCTAACAATAAATCATTACAAATTTACTTCTAACATAAATCTTGGTTATAAAGTATCACTTAACAATAAATCATTCCAATTTTACTTCTAACATAAACCTTAAGTTCTAAAGTATTAATTAACAATAAATCAATAAATCATTTTTCACATAAACCATGTTTAATATAAACCTTTAAATATCCCTACACCCTGGCTGCGGGCCTTGTGCTCGGGGCCCCAGCTGTGGACCTTGGCCCCTGGTCGAGTCTCTGCTTCCAGCCTCCCCCCTGCCAGCTATGGCCCCAGCTTCGGCCCGCTTACTCCTGTCCTTGTTCCTGTGCCCTCTCCTGGAGCCGCAGCCCCGCTTCTGGCCCTGGCACTGGGGTGTGTGTGGACAAGGGTAAGGAGGGGCACGAGGTAAAAAGTTTGGGGACCACTGGTATAGGGAGAAGAAAAGGGGGACTGAAGACAGATCCCTGTGGAACCCACACAGAAAGTTGGATGGGGGATAAGGAGAATCCACTGAAGGAGCAATTAGATGGGTAGGAGGAGAACCAGGAGAGTCATGGATACCAGGGGAGGCCAAGATTTCAAGAAGAAGAGCACGGTTGATAGTGTTGAAGGTAGCTAACAGGTCCAGGAGGATGAGGCAGGAGTACTGGTTCTGAGCTTTGGCTAAGAAGAGGTCATTCATTAGAGACTTTGGTGAGAGCAGTTCCAGTGGAGTGCAAGAAGTGGAAGCTGGAGGAGAGGAACTCCAGACAGAGATTGTAAACTGTGCATTCAATAAGTCTAGAGCTGCAAAGGAGATGATGCAATAGTTAGGGAGGTTAGGAGGGTCAAGAGTGTGTTTTTGAGATGGGAGAGACTTAAGCATGTTTGTATTGTGAGGGAAAAGAGCCAGAGAAGGATGAGTGATTAAGCAGAAGAGTAGGGGAGGCAGTCTCAGGCCATGTCTACGCTAGTGAGTTTACAGCGGCACTGCTGTACTGATACAGCTGCACCACTGTGAGATCATTCCTGTAGCCACCTCCAGAATGGCGCTTCTGTCGTAATTTAGGGCGTTTTTTCAAACCCCCGAATGACAGAAGTTATACCGACTTAAGTGGTAGTGTAGCCATGGCCTCAGTATTGTCAAAAATCATGAGTCAGGCTCACTAAAAATCATGAAATTGGCATTAAAATCATGAGATTATGTAAAAATAATAGATCTGGTGTTCTTTTTATTTGCCTTCTGCTTTTTGAGCCTTTAGGGTGCACCGGGGTCACATTTTGAAGCTTTCTCCACAGCCATGAGGGCTAGAAATTTACTTTTTCTTTAAGAATGAAGGCTAAAATCACCACATATCCACTTGATGCCAGGAACTGAGGCTTTAAGGGAAACAATTGTGGATTACAAAACTTATGATGTTATGTGACGGAGAGTCAGTTCAGTTGAAAGAGAGCAGATCTCTGGTGCTAGTTCCCTGTACGAAGGCCTGGCTGGGTCCAGGACTGAACTAGAGACTGCAAGATGCCAGAGCCTCCCTTAGGGAAGGTAGGTCTGGCATCGGACTATTGATCCCTGTTTGGCCTGCGGTATTTTGTTAATTGTTCTACCCAGGACCTGCTGAATGGGACTGCTGCTGTCAACAGCCCCTGAAGGCATGAGCAGCGCATAAGCCACCCCTTCGAGGAGGCTAGCCCCTCAGCCCCGCTCCTTCTGTCCAAGGCCCTGCCACTACCCCATCTATTGGAACTCTGAGCGCCGGCCCCAGAACTGGGCCACTGGCTGCCCTGGCCTGCTGGCCTCCAGCTGGCAGCGGGGCTGATGCTCCCAGTCCTGCCGGCTTGGGCACTGGCTTGGGGAGAGGACAGAGTATGAGTGGGGCCAGGGCTTTCCCTGGCCTATTATACCCACCGCCCATGCTGAAGAGGATGAATTCCTTCAGTAAATCTCTGTTGGCTTGCCCCTTCCAGAGTCCATACAGTGATTTGTCAGGAGCCCTGAAGTGGTCACAACAATTTAGGCAAATCCTGTCCAAACTCAATCAACAGGTGCAATCATAATTTGACAAAATCCCTGCAGCTGAGTGTGAAGCTACCAGTTATTCTGACAGTGTCAGGATAGGGTCAAGGAAATGAGTCTGTTGGGAAAATAGGAAACCCTTCTTTCCTCTGAATACAACCCAGGTACATGTAGGATCCCAAATAGCCATGCCTTTAGAAGTACATACAGGGCCTGTTGAATATATAAGAATAACCTCTTCGAGATAGAATCCCTCATAATATTCTTCTCTTAGTTTTAAATACACTTTACACTGAAAGAAAATACTTTAGCATGATGCAAATTTACCCCATGGGCCTCATTGCTGCAAGATATAATTGAGTCGAAGAGCTTAGTGTCCATAGTTACATTATATAAAATTAAACATGTAAAAGGAATATAAACCCTTACAACTGAGGGCATAAAATAAGCAAGTTATTTCATAATAATAAATTAGAGTTTCTCACACCTTCTTATTGGCTATAATGAGAGATGGGATACCAAATTAGCTGAAGCACTGGGCAAAACTGATATGACCATTCCTATGTTCCCCCATCCCAAATGGTGGTTTTGACATGTAAACAAACCTTTAGTCACATGTCTTTCCTGACATAGAAAACAACTGTAAAATCTGTGTGAAGAGTGGGTTTGGGCATGCTCACTGACTTCACTTGAGAACTTCTTAGTCCCAGACAGAGCCTAAATAAAACTAGGCACTGGGCAAAGTAAACAGTGCAAAATGTGTCCAGAGCAGCTGCATAGCCAGTGCCTTTGTTCTGTGATTGATTGCACAGTCCAAACTGTGTCACTGTAAATTCAGCCCCTGCAGCTGGTGAGCAGGTTCCAAACACATCCACATCCATTCTAGCCTGCACTGCCAGCTTTCAAGGTCTTATCAACAGCAATGGCTGCTTACCTGCTCGGCTGATACTGCCTTTCCTTTTCTGCTGTAAAGGCTGACTCCAAGAAAGAGCAAAAGTAGTTGTCAAGTACATGCACTTGCACAGGAAAACACTCTTACCGGCGTTCACTTTTCCATGCCAAGGGAGTCTTCAGCTGCCTACTGAGAGCATGTTTTGAGGTGCCTTTGTGCTGCTTCTTCACAGGGCCACGGATCTGTCCCATTATGCTTTTCCATCCACTTCTAGCCTGAATGATTTATTTTAATGTGGGTGAAGAATTTGCTTTCTGCAAACACTTGTGCTTGTGAAATTTATCCCATGAACGTTCACAGAAAGTAATTGCAAAGGGCTGCAAGCTTTGTCCATGTGACTTCTCCAAAAAGCATGACTGCATATTTCCAGAATTCTCTTTGCTCTGGAGTATTTGCGAGTCTCTTATTCTCTCTGAGGCAAACCCTGCTCCCACTCACTGTCCGCCAGATGTGGAAGGCCCTGACTACAGCAAAACTGCACTTGCTGACAGGCTGGCATCCGGCACCCCATGTAGGGGATCTGCACCCTCTGTGCTTCATAGGGCTCCCTGTGCTTTGATATGCAGGCGAACTTAGGGAGTGGAATGAAGGCTGGTGGATCACCAAGGATGGGGATCCACCAATCATGTCTTTCCACAGAAAGGGTTGCAAGGACACTGAGATCTATTTTAGGCCCGAAGCTATAGTAGCAATGAGGGAGGGATTCTACTTCTCTTCCGTGGCTTGGGGAGAGTTCTGATCTGCATGGAAAATCCCGAGTGTAGAACTTGGTTACTTGGGCTGTGCACTAGGAACAGGGTGTGACTTTGGGCTTGTCTATACTACCCGCTGGATCAGCAGGCAGCAGTTGATCCAGCGGAGGTCGATTTATTGATATTGATAAATCGACCGCTGAACTCTCTCCCGCTGACTCCGGTACTCTACCAGAACAAGGAGCGGAAGCGGAGTTGACTTACCACAGTTAAGACACCGCAGTAAGTAGATCTAAGTATGTTGACTTCAGCTATGCTATTCACATAGCTGAAATTGCGTCTCTTAGATTGACTCCGCTGAAATTGCGTCTCTTAGATTGACTCCGCATGGTAGTGTAGACAAGCCCTCTGTATATCTTAACCCAAAAGAAACAGTTCTGTTTTCCCTATCCTTTCCCAACATCTTTCTGCCTATAAAATCCATCAGTTTTCTTAATTCCTCTTTTTATGTATCAGCTTATTTTCCTTATCTGTGTCCTGCTCCATGGTGTTATACTTCTCTGTTTCTTGTCTTCTCTTTTTAACTCTGACTTATTTCTGGAAAATGTGACTTACAGGGTACTTTATACAGTGCTAGAAAGGAAGATAGGAAAGCATAGATAAAAAAATGGTTCCACAACTGCCCTTTTCCTCCAATTCTTTAGAGGTATGATCAATCATTTGTCCTCTTGCCTGAATCCTCCCTATACAAATTGCTGCTAAGTGCCTTTCAAGGATGCTAATTTTGTTTCTTACATTTAAAACAAAATTAACACTGATGGTTGGAACAACAAAATGGTTTGAATAAGAAAAACAACTTTAAACTGAACTCTCAGGTCAGAATCAGGCAACTCTTTGTAGCCATATACTCTAATCAGGGTTGATGCTGTTAATGGGGTAGAGGAGATGTGAGACTTGTACATGACCTGGAGTCTTGATTAGTGGTTTCCTTTAACCTCAGGGACAGCTTTAGGTATAGATTGGTTAGGCAGTTGATAGTTCTGTAATCTCTTTCTTCCAGTGCAGAAAGAATCCTTGTTATTGAAGGGATACTTCACTGATGAGACTGCTGCAAATTGGCCTGGCAGACTCCACATCCAATAAGAAGATTGAAGAGATACTGGTCATCAACTCAAATCTAGGGTATGGCTACACTTGCAGCTGTACAGCTCTGGGAGTTAAACCTGTCTTCATACAGCTGAGTAAGGAAAGCTGTCCACACTGCCAGCTGCCAGCACACTGTCGTGGCCACATTGGCAGCATTTGCAGCGGCATTGGGAACGGTGCATTATGGGCAGCTATCCCAGTGTTCAAGTGGCTGCCACGTGCTTTTCAAAAGCGGGGGTGGGGTGGAGTGTGACAGGGATAGTGGGGGAGAGAGAGAGTGGATTTTTGGAGCTGACACTGTGTCAGCTCCCTGCCTTGCAAGTTCCGACCCTCTCCCCCACCCCTCTTTCTCTCACTCACTGAAAGCAAACAGCTGTTTGTTTTTTTTTCCTCACAGACCAGATAAGCAGCCGCTCCAAAATGGACGCCCCCCCCGCCCACTGCACTGCTTCTCTCCTCAAGCCCCCTCCCTCCTCCTCTCCTCAAGCAAACACTAGCTATGGGCGTTCCAAAGGGAGCCCCCCGCCTGCCTCTGCTCATTCACAGCAAACAGTAGCTGTGTTTGTTTTTTTGATAAGCAGTTCTGGAGCCCGGAGTTCACAACAAAACAAAGAGCGGGACCTTCACTTAAAAGCGTTATGGGAAGCTTCCGGAGGTCAGTCACAGCATAGTAAGATTATTCCCTGTTTACACTGGCACCCCAGCGCTGCAGCAGCAGCGCTATACTCCTTATTCCTCTCGTGGAGGTGGAGTACATGCAGCACGGTAGCCATGGAGATACAGCTCTGTATGTGCCTTGCCAGTGTGGACAGGGAGTGAGTTACAGCGCTATAAAGCCACTAACAGCACTGTAACTCTCAAGTGTAGCCAAGTCCCTAGTCCCAACCTTCGATTTTGTTTAAAAAAAAAAAAAGACACACAACCACAAATCTCTATGAAACCTTCAACCAATAGAAGTACTTCCATGCTATTTTCCTCTAAATCCAGTGGAAACAATTGTGTTTGAAGCAATAAACATCCTCTGGCAGCATCGACAATAGCAACCCAAACATTGGAACACCAAGAACCTGAAAGTGAAACTTATACCATAAAAGTGAAACTGTCTTTGGTGACTTTTCATTAATCCAAGATGAGAGAAACACACACACACACACGTATATAAATTGAATGCACCCCACTCTGCTTTATTCATACTATGTTCCAGCCATTCCTTATATTTAATGTGCAACGCTGCAGCTGAATCTTGTGAGGGAGCTACAAATTTTTTTGACTTCATTCAAAACGTGTTTGCCTTTTTTTCGGTTTCCACGCATTGGTAGAGAGTGCTAGAATCACGCTTGAAGCAGGCAAATGAAAAACCTTTGACAGTCAAAACAATTTGTGACACGAGGTAGTCTGCTCGTTAGAAAATTAGCTATGATGATATAAAGAAAACCTTATTAGACATAGTGACATCAAATTCTGAAAAACCTCATATGAAAACTGAAGCAAAATCTTTAACAGAAAAGTTTGAAAAGTATGATATTGCTGTTTTTACTCTTCTGTGGAACCATTTACTTCAAAGAATTAACGCCGTCAACAAATCACTGCAAAAGGTTGATACAAATTTGTTGAATGCTGCACAATTGTTAGCCTCGGTTAAAAGTTTTGTCATGCAAGTTCAAAATGACTATCGCTCGGTGGAGGCAGAGGCACTAAATTAACAGAAAAGATAGGTTCCTCTGATATATCTGATGAGAAGTGTAAAAAAAACAGGATGTTATTTTTCAGTGAAACTAGAGATAATGAAATCAATTTAAAAGGGAAAGAGAAGATCATCGCTGAGACCGTTAATGCTATATGTGACACAATAATAGTGGAATTGCAGAGTAGAGGTGAATCTCTAAAGAAAACTATTGATTAATGTTTGTTTTTTGACAGAAGTATTGACGAAAATGCTAAAAGCCACTACAATAAGAAATTAAGTGAATTCTATCAAGAGGACATAGACACAAATCTTTTTGAAGATGAAGTGAAACATTTAATTCATTTTATCGAAAATGATGAGGTCATTGCTTTGAGATCTCCAGTTGATTTGTATAGACTTGTACGTGACGGTTTGCAGGCAACCTTTCCAA
The DNA here is from genome assembly GCF_025201925.1 of Gopherus flavomarginatus. Classification (NCBI taxonomy): domain Eukaryota; kingdom Metazoa; phylum Chordata; order Testudines; family Testudinidae; genus Gopherus; species Gopherus flavomarginatus. Next base: position 149,452,184 of record NC_066620.1, on the reverse strand, counting down.
ATGTAGAAACCATTCTGAACATATTTTTAACAATACCATCACAAATGCTTCTGGTGAACGTTCTTTTTCCATATTGAAACAATTTTTAATGATGAGTCAGGAACATTTGACAAGTTCGGTAATATTGACAATTGAAAATGCCTCTTTACAAAATATTACTTACAAAGCTATCTGAATAAATATTTTTTTTTCAAATTGAATAAGTTTCTTCTGAGGAAGTTAACTTTTATTTTTCCATTCATGTGTATCTGTACTTTTTATTTTTACACATTTTTCATGTTGGTGTAATGCAAATACAAGCTTTCACCTAGACCAGAAGTTCTCAAACTGTGGTCCGAGACCTCCATTCAGGTGGACAGAGGAAAGGTTATTAAGATTTTTTTTATAAAGCGCTCTTATCCAAAGCACTTTACAATAGTTAGCTAACTGTACAAACAACATTTGGAAAGATCATTAAATGGTCTGCTGAGACCCGCAGCAATTTTCAAGTGTTCTGTGAAAAAAAGGTTAGATTCCAAAACTAATCAAGGTACCTCACTTTATTTTCATTTACTTCCTACTACTAATAATATAGGAGGAGGAGGATGAAGAAAAAAAGAATGTAAAACGGGGGTGTGTGTATGATAAGAGAGAATATACTTTTTCTTGGCTCAGTCCCGGGGGATGTGGGGGGGGGGTGGGGGAATGAAGCTGTACACAGGGTCCCACTAACTGTAAATCTGCGACTGGTGGTTCCCCTGTAGTGGTTCAGTGAAGACGCCACCTATGATGACAGGAGGAGTTCTCTCATCAGCATAGGTAATCCATGTCCCTGAGGGGCAGTAGCTACGTCAATGGCAGAATTCTCCTGTCGACCTAGTGCTGTCTACACCAGGGGTTATGTTGCTTTTTCACAGCCCCAAATGACATAGTTATACCAACCTAATTTCCTAGTGTAGACCAGGCCTAAATCAAGGTAAACCAGGTTTATACCCATGGCAGAGTGTCCCTATGCAGAGTTGCACAGGTTTAACTACATTAGTGCAACATCACACCTTCAAGTTAAACTGGAAAAGCTTTTGTATATAGACAAACCCTAATTTAAGTTAATTAGCTTGCACTAATTGCTTGTCAAACAAGAGCAAAAACTACTAGAGACAAGATCTCCACAAGGAAAAAAGAGAAGAGTTCACCAACACCATTTCCTATAACACGGAGGCTTACCTTGGAGGTCTCCCATTCACGTTCTGACCAGCCCCCACTCTTCTAATAGTTTGCCAGCGCTATAAGATTTCGTGTTGAAATCTACCACCATTTGCTATTATAGCTTATCCCAGACTGAAGCCCCAACCCTGAGAGCTCAACAATAGATTGATGGGGCACTGTCTCAACATTCGCTGGGTATTTTCCAACTAATTTTTCGTCCAACAGTTCACACCAACAGAGTTCTACTGCTGTCCCAATGTTTGTGCGTTACATCACAAATCCTAATCAAGAAACTTAGCTTACAGAAAACATTCATGTTAAAAAAGTTAATCCCACATTTAAGCCTTGTCCTCCATTATTCTGTCCTACATTTTAATGTTAGATGACTTGAGAGAGTTTAGCTAGGTTAAAAAACACGCTGCATCATCACCTATTGCCAGGCCTTGAATGTACATTTATAGAAGCTAGTAAGTTAGCAGAGGTATCAATGTATAGAAGATTTATCTTATTTTCCTTCCAGCCCATGTTTATGCTTTAATTGCCTTATGGAAAATCCTCTTAAAGTTCTCTCATTTCTTTCATGTAAATATAGTCATCTCTGTTAGTAAATATTAATGCAGTTCTCTAGCTCCAGCTGTGAGAATATTTTATTGTTGTGTTAGAGGTTTTGATTAACCTCCAAGAGATTCTTGCAGTGTCTGCTATATTTATCTGAAACTTGCAGAGCTGCTGCAAGCAAGGGTTGCCACAAAGAACTTTATGCACTTTCTCTCATTATTTTAACTTAGTCTCTGCATGCGTAATTATTTCTGCTTATTTAATTATTTAAAACCACTCTATATGAATTCTAAAAACAAGGAAGAAGCTGTCCGGTGCCTCCTAATTTCAATTCTCTACAGACAGTGGTGAAGTGAAAGAAATATGCCCATGTTAACATCCTCTCCCCAACTGTCAGGGCACGTTCCTCATGAGCCTACATGATAGTCCTAGACTCAGTGTCATAGCACAAAGCCACTCTAATAACTCAGGGTACGTCCAGACTACCCACCTTATCGGCGGGTAGCAATCGATTTCGCAGGGATCAATATATCGCGTCTCATCTAGACGCCATATATCAATCTCCAAACGCATTCCCCATCGACTCCGGAACTCCACCAGCGCGAATGGCGGTAGCGGAGTTGATGGGGGAGCTGCGGACGATGATCTCGTGCCGTGAGGACCCAAGGTAAATCGATCTGAGATACTTCGATTTCAGCTACGCTATTCACGTAGCTGAAGTTGCGTATCTTAGATCGATCCCCCCCCACCCAGTGTAGACCAGCCCTCAGTGTTCAAGGAACTTTCAGAGCCAGTTTGAATGGGCACCACTGTATGGTACTCATGCTTTGTGGCTTATACACCCTGCCTCCCCACTATCTACATTGACTGTCTCCCCCTGAAATCAACAGATTTGTATTGGAGCCCCCTTAACTCCCTGCACTGTACTGTGGGAGTAATCATGGCCGCAGTGGTGCTGTGCATAATTTTGGGTGTGACTTCACTGTAAACAAAGTTAGCGTAACTCAAGTGAGAGTGGCCACTCTGCAAAATAACACTCAAAGCCACCGTGTCCATCCTGGCACTGCATTCACTAGTGTGAGGTGTTAGGACGTTTGGGACAGATCGCCTGATTCTTTGTGCTGCAGTAAGTTGAGCTATAATGAATTCTTTCCCAGTGGATTGTGGGAGAACTTGTCTACAATTTCTGGGCACACAAGGGGAGTGGTATAAAGGCATTGGAGGACTCTCAGCATGCAAGTGGAGCTAATCTGTGTTGTGTTAGCAGCTGATGAATTGTGCTCACTTGAATTTTAGACCTTACTCGTCTCTTAGGCCAGCTAACTTAAATTAAAAACTACACTAGATTTAAGGGTGTTTGGGTGGGAATGGGACTTTTCTAGGGGCAACACTTGAGTTATAGCATGAGTTAACTTTGCAATGAAAACAAGCCCTTTACTCCTCAATTGATGTTAATATGTTAAGTATTTCCATTAGGCATTCAATTTAAAATTGGTGAGATTGGTACTGTGGTGTTGGTACTATGGTTAATTAACACCAGTTGACTCTCAAAGTATTCTGTCCTGTTGGGAACCGACTTTAAGGATGAGAGGGTAACTCCATACTCATTTAACCCTTGGCCTCTGGTGTGAACAGCTAGTGCAAATTTTGATGAGGATAGATACCTGACTGAGGCCATCAACTCCTTATATATAGGCCACCAGATGGCAGCTGCTTTCATTTACTACTGACCAACCTTAGATTTGAACCAGCTGTCTAGAGGTGAATGGCTCAGTATTGCATTACCAACGCCATACATATTCCTGTCTCGTTTATTCTAGGCCTTCCCATATTTGTATGTGCGTTTGTACTTACAATTATTCATAGCTTTTGTCATGCACATGCTTTTTCTTGTGATTTTCAAAGGGTATTGGCATGCTGTCTTAGTGGCACATTCTCTCACTTAGACACTCCTCAAACAGAGGGCACTAGCATATATAAGCACTCAAAACAATCAGTTGCACACATACAAAATGGGAAATGACTGCCGAGGAAGGAGTACTGTGGAAAGGGATCTGGGGGCCATACTGGATCTCAAACTAAATAGGAGTGAACTGTGTAACACTGTTGCAAAAAAAGCAAACGTCATTCTGGGATGTATTAGCAGGAGTGTTGTAAGCAAGACACGAGAAGTCATTCTTCCGCTCTACTCCATTCTGATTAGGCCTCAGCTGGAGTATTGTGTCCAGTTCTGGGTGCCACACTTCAGGACAGATGTGGACAAATTGGAGAAAGTCCAGAGAAGAGCAACAAAAATGGATAAATGTCTAGCAAACATGACCAATGGGGGAAGATTGAAAAAATTGGGTTTGTTTAGTCTGGAGAAGAGAAGACTGAGGGAGGACATGATATAACAGTTTTCAAGTACATAAAAGGTGTTACAAGGAGGAGGATGAAAAATTGTTCTCGTTAACCTCTGAGGATAGGACAAGACGCAATCGGCTTAAATTGCAGCAAGGGAGGTTTAGGTTGGACGTTAGGAAAAACTTCCTAACTGTCAGGGTGGTTAAGCATTGGAATCAATTGCCTAGGGAGGTTGTGGAGTCTCCGTCATTTGAGATTTTTAAGAGCAGGTTAGACAAACACCTGTCAGGGATGGTCTAGATCAGGGATGGCTAAACTGCAGCTCGCATGCCGCTCTTGTACAGTTAAAGTGCAGCTTGCAGACCCCACCAGGTTCCCTCCATTCTCAGCCTACCAGACTCGGGGTGTGTGGGGGGTTGGGAGCTAAGGGGTTCTGCCTTGTGGTGGGGCGAGGGACTTCTGTCAGAGACGACTGATGCCTGCTGAGAGTGAGGTGGCATGATTTAAAGGTTCACCATCTCCCATCGGCTTGAGTCATGCCCTCCCAGGCACATCCCCACTCTTACCCTCAGTGGCCCTTCCCTACAGCTCCCAGGTGTTAGCTCCGCATGGAGAGGCAGCGGCAAACAGTTGGGAACTGCAGGGAGGGGCCACTGCTTTAGCTCTGTGGGGATAAGCAGCAGCAAATGCAGCGGCTTTCCCCGCAGCTCCCTGCTGCCTCTCCCTATGGCTACAGAGCTATGTGCAGGGAGGGGGCCCAGCAATACCATGTCACCAAGCAGAGCCAGCAAACCCTGGCAAAAATTGTATTCAGCTTAGAGGGTCAGTAAGTTTGGCCACCTCTAGTCTCAATACCAGGTTTACAATGGTGCCAGTGGTGCTGTGGCACCAGACCCACACTCAGAGAAGGGGCCCTGATGTCCAGACTGTGGCCGTGCCCCCACCTCCACCTCCACCGTGCCCCCACCTGTGCTCTGCCCTGAGGCCCCACCCCCGGTTGGCCTCTTCCCCGAGGTCTCCCCCCAGCTCGCTTCTCTCTGCCCCCTCCTGGCCTTGCCCCTGCTCGCTCCTCCATCCCATCCCTTCACCTGGTGCTTGCTCCTCTCTGGCCCCTACCCCCCATGTGAGTGGTGGGTGGGGCCTCTGAGGGAAGAGGCCAAGCAGGGGCTGGTCCTTGGGGCAGAGCACGGGGGCAGGGGTGAAGGGGGAGCATGGCTACCATCCAGCCACCAGGCCCACAAAAGGTTAGTCTGACCCTGCCTGGTCTAGATAATACTTAGGGCTTGGCTACCCTCAAAACTCCAAAGAGCTGCCGGAGGAGTGCTCCTGCGGCAGTGCTTTGAAGTGCAAGTGTGGTCGCGGCGCCAGTGCTCGGAGAGAGCTCTCCCAGCGCTGCAGGTACTCCACCTCCCCGTAGGGATTAGCTTACAGCACTGCGAGCCGCGCTCCCAGTGCTGCGGCACTGTTTACGCTGGCGCTTTACAGTGCTGTAACTTACTGCACTCATGGGGGTGTTTTTTCACACCCCTGAGCGAGAAAGTTGCAGCGCTGTAAAGTGCCAGTGTAGCCAAGGCCTCAGTCCTGCCATGAGCGTAGGGGTCTAGACTACATGACCTCTCGAGGTCTCTTCCAGTCCTATGATTCTACGTAAACCATTTTCCAGTGTGTGCTTATTATATTGAGTTAGTTAGCTAGGTATATAGCTCTAAATGTAAAGCTACAATTGGCTTGTGTGTATCAAGTTAGCAGTTAAGCTATTTCAGCCAGCTTGGCCTTTTTTCTTCTGTATAGTGTTAAAAAGCCGTGTTTTCAGTCTATCGTTAAATGGCTCCTATTTAATACAATTTATTCTGGAGGATTTTGAAAAACATTTTAAAAAGTCATCTTTTCATTTAACATTTTTTTGGATTAAAGTGATTTTAATATGTGGACATAATTTATTATTTTGTGCTTTGTAATTTTGAACCAACATTGTTTCAGTCTATAGCTCAGAGAATTGAAGGATAAGGTCCTGGGAACACTATACACAGCTTTAGAGACACAAGATGGATGAGGTAATATGTTTTATCGGCCCTACTCCTCTTGGTGAGAGAGACAAGCTTTTGAGTTTACACACAGCTCTTCTTCAGGTCCCTGTCTCTCTCACTAACAGCAGCTGGTCCAATAAAAGACATGACCTCACCTGCCTTATCTCTCTAACATCCTGGAGCCAACACGGCTACACCAACATTGCACACATACACACTTTGTCTTGTTTTCATGTTCAGACTAATATGTATGGCGCTGATTCAGTGATACACTTAAGCATGCGTGCAATTTTAAGTACATGAGCAGTTTCATTGGCTTCAGTGGGACTGGTCGCATGCTTAGGCCTTGGCTACACTGGCGTTTTACAGTGCTGCAACTTTCTCGCCCAGGGGTGTGAAAAAACACCCCCCGAGCGCAGTAAGTTACAGCGCTGTAAAGTGCCAGCGTAAACAGTGCCGCAGCGCTGGGAGCGCGGCTCGCAGTGCTGTAAGCTAATCCCCACGGGGAGGTGGAGTACCTGCAAGGCTGGGAGAGCTCTCTCCCAACGCTGGTGCCATGACCACACTTGCACTTCAAAGCGCTGCCGCGGGAGCGCTCCCACAGCAGCGCTTTGGAGTTTTGAGTGTAGCCAAGCCCTTAAAGTTATACATGAGCCTAAAGGCTTTTCTGAATCAGGGCCAGAGCAGTCAGCACCTTGCAGGATTGAACTCTGCAACTTCTCTGTTCTGGGTGGCAGGGCAGAGATGCTCAAGGGGGTGTGCTTGGTTATATTGCCCTCTTGTGGTTGGCCAAGAGAATCTTCTAGCCTTAATACTACTACAGCATTTCTGTACATAAAAGCTACAGCAAAGGTCCCTGTCCATACATCCTAGGTGCCCCCTGTTATAACTTAAACTGTATTGCTTCACTTAGTATATTTATTATTTGTATTGTATTTTTAATATAAACCACCGCCAGTGAGCTAGACAATTTAAAAATCTCAAATGCCACTCCTATTCTGACAATTCCCCACCCTTACAATTTTCTCTGCCCTCACCTCAATTTTCAAATGCCTGGAGGAAAATGCTGAGTCTGACACTCTGCCTGAAAGTTACCAGACTCAGTTATGACTTTTCAAGATTCCGCATTAGCTCAAGTGGGAAGGACCTGCATTTTTTAGATCAGAATTATTTCCCCACTCTCAATCCTGAAGCCAGTGTGTTCATGATGAAGGGGATAAATGACAGGCTAGAGAACCAGACAGAGAATATACAGATAAACAATACGAAAGCGGAAACTACAGTGATAGAACAATACAGAAATGAGGATTTCACATCCCAGCTATTGAGAAGTGAGTTCTTGCCAGATAGGACACTATCAAACTAAGTTTCCTTTTACGTGTTCTAGGCTCTTCCCTTTCTCTGGAGGTGAAAGGAATATCAGGACAGATTGTATTCCTAACAACCCAATAGCACCTTATTTCAATGTGACTAGTTTGGAATGTGAGGACTTGACCATACACTTCCCAGCTTATGGCTGCCTCTGCTGCTTAGCAGAAGGCCTTAGCCTAAGAACCAGGCCTTAGACTGTCACAGTAAGAGAAGGCCATTACACAGACAGACAGTGATTTTGATTCTTTCTTTTATACCTCTATAACTAGCTAAGTGATAAGAATACACCTAAATTCTTAAAGTATAGGCCTTTGCAGGCAGGCCTGAATATCTATATCCTAACAGATACGATGGAAACCACTTCAAGCCAGGGGAGGTGGCAGCACTGCTAGTTCCAACATGTGTACTTTTGAGTAGCTTTCAGCTCTTTCGTGGTACAGAGACCCCCCTTCTTCAGATATTAATAATTTGCTACTTGATTCTGCGCATGCATCCCTTGCTCTTCTCTCAACCCATCTGATCTCATTGTTTCTAGATAACATCAAGGTGGGTGAAGTAACATCTTTTATTGGACCAACTTCTATTGATGAGAGAAACAAGCTTTTGAGCTTACACAGAGCTCTTCTTCAGGTCTGTGTAAGCTCAAAAGCGTGTCTCTTTCAGCAACAGAAATTGGTCAGATAAAAGCTATGTTACTTCACTGACCTTGTCTTTCTAATATCCTGGGACTGACACGTCTACAACACCACTGCATAGATAATGTTTGTCACACTAGCCTGTCGGAGGGCCTTGAGAGAGCAACAGGTGTCTCAAATGTTCTTGTCTTCTGATATGAATCTAACTTCTCTCTTTTAAACTTTGCATTTTATCACAAACTGATGATGGAGTAACTCAGAACATTCTATAGATTTAATATATTGTCCAATAAGTTATTTTCCATGCAAAACTAACCAGCCACAAACTTTCTGAATTTGGGATCATCTACTTACTCCCATTCTTCAACCCTCCGCCTTCACTTCTGCCAGCTCAGTTCTGTGTTCCAGCCTTGACCACCTCTTTCTCCTCTGTGTGAAGCTCCAGAGTGCTCTCACTGGTGCCACCTCATGAGTTTGTACCTCTTTCCCCCTCCTTTGAACCCATTGACTCACTATCTGTAAATCACTCCCTAAAACCTTCCTTTCCTTTCCGCTTGAACCAAATCTCGAAGGTTTTAGTCAGTTTTTACTTGGACTTTATTTGTTCGGATTTTCCTATTAGGTTCAATGGGCTAGATTCAGCTGTGGGTTACACCAGCTCCTTCCAGCATAACTCCAGGCACAGGGTTCACAGTAGCAGAAAGGTGCTAAAAGGGGAAGTTGTGGAGCCACAACATTCTTCCTACTGGGGGCTGCAGGCAGCCAGTGCCGCCCAAAAATTGCCTGGGTCTAGCCACGGAGTGGGTTATCCTAGAGCAGGCTGAGGATGCACTGTCAGTGCATTACCTCAACAGCCTTCACTGGCAGGCTTCTAAGGAGCCCTGAAATTGTTATAGCTGCACTTCCATGGCAGAAACCCAAAGGGAGGCCAGGTGTCAGTAACATTGCCTTTCCTACCTTTGGTGACTTCCCCATAAGGCACAGCAGACTAGGCTAGGACAAGAGGTTTAACTTCCCAGAAAGAGGAAAACCTGACCCCAGGGGAGTTTTGACTGAGTAAAGACTTCAGGATTTGGCCACTTTTGCCTCTGTCTGTCATGCATTTTGTAATTCTCTGCATGAAGAACGATATTATAAAAATGAACAGCGTTGTATTATCCAGCATGACTAGTTCCTTTCATAGAATGTTTGATACGTTTGTAGTATTGTATCTGAAAACATGAACGGCATTGCCAAAGAATTGCTGGAAGCAAAAAAAAAAAGGATGAGACAAATTGCCATCTCTTAAAAACCTCGACACAAAACAAACACTTCCTTTGCATGAAACTCTCAAATGCACCAAGCAATAGCTGAGATCTTTACCTTGTTCTCAAAAAGAGGCACTTTCTCTTTACCCTCCAAAGTAAGAAACTTAAAGTTTTAAATATATCTAGAAGACAAAATTGAATGGAAAAATTGTATGATAAAATATGCAAAAAAGAGGAACAGGTTTCTTTGCAGAAAAAACATCCTATGATGATGATCTATCAAGCAGCCCTAAGTAAGGCATGAACAGTACCTACACTGTCTCATATAGGTTGTCAATAACTCATAATCTGTGCTAAGATCTCAGAGCAGGGACTGTCTGTGACACCCCAGGGTGCAATCCAGACTAATGAGGGACTGTATGACCACCTGCCTTGCAACCGGAGGTGTCTCACAATGCTTTGCTGTTGAAGCTCCCAACCTGGGCTGTTCACAGCCAGCCAAACAGCATGTAGGTCTCATCCTGAGTGTCTGTGTGTAGCCACAGCTCTGCTCTAGCAACTTTGACCCCAGCAACTTGTCAGCAGCCTTGGTTACCAATTGTAGGGTGGCCCCAACCACATTCCCTAACTTGGTCATTCCCCGCCCCTCCAAAGTATGTTTTTCACTGTCCATCCCTCTCTGGACAATCCAGATACATTAGATCTGTTGCCTCTCTAAGAGGATCAACATACAGAAGTCTGCTACTTTAAATGGAATACCCAAACAATTCACAACACTGGATTAGTTGTAATTAAAGAATAAAACAAGTTTATTTAACTACAAGGAGATAGGTTTTACGTGACCACAGATACAAGGCATTAAAGTCAGAAATGGTTACAAGAGAAATAAAGATAAATGCTTCCTTGTACTACACTTAACAAACTAGACTTGGTTCAAGGTGGAGTCCCTTACCACGTGTTGCCAGTAGCATCGCTGACCAAATTCTCAAGCCAGAATCTGCTCCCGAAGTCCAACGACTGTTCCTTTTGTCTTCTGAGATGACAAGGACAGAGATGGACAGGGAGATGTAATTTGGGGTGCTTTTGCCCCTCACTTTTATAGTTCTGTTCCCCTTTTCAAATGCATTTTCCTGAGGTTAAAATTCATTCAAACAGTAGACAAGGCAACATGGTATCTGGTGGTGAAAGAGGATGCATGCTGTTTCTTCTTACCTTTGTTTGCTGGCATGCAGCTTTTCCCTGTCTCCTGTCTTCCCCCTCTCGCTGTCTGAGAACCCTGTTTACAACTTATATGTAAACTGAAGCAAACACACATTTCTTTGTTTAGGACCTGCTTGATCAGTCCTGCCTAAACGGGGCTATAAGGCTTTGAACATGTGCCACCAACATCATTCAGGGGAAATCCATAACTTTACATATAATATTGCTACACACATTTTATCATGATACTGTTGACCCAGTGAGTTATTAGTTTTTAAATTATACCTCACAAGGCATATTTTGTACAAAGATTATTACAGTAGTGTGTAGGGTCTGAATACAGGGCAGCATTTGGTCATACTGATTTTATACATGTTTGTAAAGCACCGGCACCAATGGGGCCCTGATCTTGACTGAGGCCTGTGGGTGCTGTTGCAATACTGTACTGCTGCTAATCCTCTGGATACTTAATTATCTAGGTTAAAAATTAACATGTTTATTTCAAGACATTCAAAATGTTAGATTTTCTGTGGTGCCCAGCATGGGCCTAACTCTGCTTCCATTGAGGTCAGTGAGAGTTTTATTATTGGCTTCAGTAGGAGCAAAGTGAGGCTGTTGCTGAGTGCTTTTGAAAATCCCACCTGCAGTGTACAAGAATTGGGTAGTGTCACTGTAGAGGTCGTCCCTGTCTTCTACTGCAGATGCCACCAGAATCCTAACTGACCAGCACCATGTTCAGGTAGCTAGGTCTGCATGTTTGATATGATAAGTAAATTCAGTTATTGGGAACCCAACTGTGTCCAGGTAGATTCCTTATGTTCCTAATGCTGTGCAGCATGAAGAGATGACCATACTCGTTGCCTTTTTTGTCACATTTGAGACTACACAGCTGAATGAGCTAATAGGAAAGGTGACGTCATGTTGACTGTAGATCTGTGTCAGGATAAAGAAAACATGGATGTACACAATATCTGGAGCTGTCACTACTCACATGCATATTATGCATCCATGCATCTCTTCAGGTATACGGTACTGCTACAGGGATCTCAGAACAGCATAGGCCAGATTCTCTTGAAGGCACTAGCTTGTATTGGTGCAGAACTGCTTGATCCCAGTGGAGTTCCAAGAGTTTGGGAAGGAGTACGCAGCCCTGAACCACAGAATTCCCAGGTGTTTAAAGAGACTGTGCCTGCTGGACCAATCCCTTATCTTTTCCTGACTGGTGTGATGGTGGTCCCACAATGGTCTCACTTTCTCTCCACCCTGCCTTGCCCCTTTGGGCTGACTTGTGTCCTGGCACGTGTTAGGAGAGATAGTGATCATGGGCGGCGCATGACTCCTCCATCTGGGGAGGCTGCACGTACCCGGATTGTGCCCCCGCCCCGATGCCCGCCACTGCTCAGCAGCCTCCCCCAAAGCTCCGCCCACACTCCACCCCGACCCTACTTGGCCCCCATCCTGAGACCCCTCCAGCCACCGCTCGTGCCTCTTTGCCCCTGTCCCAGGTCTCCCCTGCCCACCTGCTGGCCAGCTGGCCACTCACTGCTTGCACACCTCTTTGCCCCCTCCCCTGGCTTCCCTTGCCTGCCACTTATATCTCTTCATTCCCTCCCACAGATTCCCCCCCTCCACCTGCCTGACAGCTAAACTGGCTGGCTGGTCGGCAGCTCACTGCTTGTGTGCACACTTCTCTTCAGGCTCTCCTCCAGTCCCCCCGCCTGCCTACGGGCCAGAGGTCCAGCTGCCCGCTCACTGCTTGTGCGTGCCTCTTCACCCACTGCCGTGAAGCCCACATGTGGGCAGAGCAGGGACGGGAAGAGGCGAAACCATGGGGTAAGAGGACAAGTGGGAGCGGGGCCTCAGGGCAGAGCGTGGGCAGGGCCATGCTGGGCTGCCCACCCTTTCCGCAGTGGTGTGCTCTGAAGGCGGTGGGCCAGCTGTTTGGGGAGGCTTAGCCTCCCTTGGCCTCTTATACCCGCTGCCTATGATTATGATTATGTCTGACCCTTCAGTCCTTGTGCACCATCTGGCCCAGAGAGATTTTGTTTTTAAAATCACTGAGAAGTTAAAAAGAGTGACGGTCAGCCTTAAATCAGAATATCCTTATTTTGCTGGATTTGCTTTACAATATCAATTTTGCAGTTTAATTTGAATCAGCTCATCAATGTACTGCTCGCAATTCATGGTGAAATAAGCTTGACGTTCAGTCACTGTAATGATGTTTTATCTCGGCACATTACTTACCTATTAAAAGGGCAAACCATCCAACCAGGTACATGTACTGTACTTCTCCAGCCATGAAGGACACATTTGCTAAGAACTTCCTTGAGCCATATGGCTTTTTCAGGCCAGATAAGCTTTCAAGTCAAAGAGCAGCACTTCCTTCTCCTTCCCCCCGTAAAAAGAGCATTTTGGTTAATACGGGCATGAATAATACCTTTTCACTTCCTCTTTATTTGCTTCATCTTTAATCTCTCTGAGATGATTAACAGTTTTAAGAGCTGCATTCCCAAAGCAAAAGAATAACCAGCTTAAAGGAGTCCTAAGAAGGGCAAAATATATTTTTTCTCTGTAATTTTAAGTTTTCTTTTCCAATAGACTTTATGCTCAGAAGCAGATAATGTTTTCTTTGCATAAGCAATTACTGAGCTCTCTCTTTTTGGACACATCTGAATTAACCATGATCCTATGCCAAGATCAGAGGCATAGGTACTGAGGCTGAGTGGAAGTTCAAAATGTAGACATCTCAGTGCCGGAGAAGTCTGTGAATTCAATCTTCCTTTATTAAATTTGAAAAATGTCTTGGTATCCGATGGTCTCAGAGAAAATGTTCTTAGTCACTTGTTTGTCTGTATGTTTTTTTCCCCTATGGCATTACTACAGAGTGAAGCAAGATAATAAAAAAAAACCTAATATTATAAAGTATTGTAGGTAGAGCTATTCCACAGGTAGCTGCTGTGGTAGCAGGATGCATATTCATTATTTATACTGCAAAGCATTGTTTCCCTGAAGTATTTCTGTTTAGTCCATAAAAATTGGCATTTCCTTCAGCGCGTGTCAATCTAGCTTCGTAAATTTGTTTTATGCCGTCTTTTGTGTTTTCCAGGCACCACCACATAGAGAGCTGCTATCAAAATGTTATCAAGCTATAAGAAGCCTGATGTAGTGAGATACTCTGCTGGTGCTAGGAAACTGAGCGAGTCATTGATGCAAGAAAGGATCCAGGTCTGGTCCTGCTATATAGTACAACATTCAGATGGTAATAACCTATACAAAGGCCTTCCTACCAAGTTTTGAGATTACAGTAGAACAAGTGCTGAAGTCTAGGAGCTTGTTGTTATAGCTATTTTTGTTCACCAACCCTTTGAACACTACACAATGCACACATCCAGGATTGCATGCAGGATTAAGGCCTGGTCTACACTGTGGGGGGGTGTCGATGTAAGATATGCAACTTCAGCTAGGGGAATAGCGTAGCTGAAGTCGACGTATCTTATTTCGACTTACACCCATCCTCACAGCGCGGGATCAACGGCTGCGGTTCCCCTGTCGACTCCGCTACTGCTGCTCGCCCTCGTGGCGTTCTGGAGTTGACAGGAGCGCGTTCAGGGATCGATATATCGCGTCTAGATGAGACGTGATATATTGATCCCCGATAAATCGATCGCTACCTGCCGATCCGGCAGGTAATCTGAATGTACCCTTATTGTGCTGCAAATCGGTTCAGCAACAGCAAGACAGTCTCTTGTCCAGAAAGCATCCCCTCCCCCTAATGTTTATACTTGGGATTTAAGGGGCTCAGTTTATAACTAAAGAAACAAAAGATTTTTCCTTGAACACAAAAAGCCCAGCTCAAGCTACACACCAGCCCTTTAACAACTGGTTAGCAAGCTTGGCTTCTGTGACCACCAGCCAGCTGCATTTATAGGGTTCTCAACCTTCAGACCCCAGCCCTGCTTCATTAGTCCATCTTGTACGCTTGTGCAAGGTCTAAACAGGGAGTTAACTTCCTACTATGGGGTATTCCAACAGGGCCTGTGTAAGCCACCATATGGAACTCTAGTGGGACAGGAGGCTGTGCTAAGACAGTAGAGCTGTACTGGATGCTACTTCTGTTTATGAGTGTGGGTGATCAATAAGACAGGTGAACTGTGAAAACGTTGTAATGCAGCAAACAAGGTTCATTGAGGGGTTGAAATGCTACTCAAAGTGAATGTACTGTACATACATATGTTAACTTATAAATGAAGTTCTGAGGAGATGATCACCAAATATAACCTTCAATTAATATTAACCCCGTCAACTTTAGCAGACTTTAATGGGAAAATTCTGCCTTCAGACAAGTAAATTTTATGCCAGCTTAGCCTAGGGCTACACCACAAAGTTTTGTTGGCATAATTCTGTCAGTCAGGGGTGTGAAAATAACACATCCCTGACTAACATGGATTTGCTGGCAAAAACCACTTTGTAGATGCAGCTATATGAGCAAAGGAGTCCTTTTCCCGGTATAACTTATGTTTTCGAGGAGGTGGTATAACTGTACTGTCACGATACCTCCTTTTGCCATTATGAGCAACATATTCTCTAGGGGGCTCTGCTAGCATAAGTATGTTTGCTGTAGTGTAACCCTGACCTTATGTTCTGTGCAATCTCAGTAAAATCAGTAGAGTTGCATGGGGGTGTGGACCTGTGGATCTAATTCTCACTGAGAAAAACAGAGAAAATCAGAGTTAGGGCTGTCACTCTCTTAGCTCCCACCTCCTAATGTGCAACAAGGATAATGATATTGACCCATCATTGTAAAGTATTTTGACATCTACAGTTAAAATTGTCTTATTGTGTGGCACTTGGGAATAACAATGGTTAGTATATGTTACTAGATCTATGGAGATGTTGGTATATAAGACCTATTGCCAAGTCTCTTAGCTTTTAGTTCCTGATATTTTCTAATATTAGAAAAATGATGGTGCACTAGAATTAGGTCATAGGAGCAGTTGTGATGACAGACAAGTGTCCCAATTAATGAGATATCAATGATAGCCCAAGCTGAGATTTTTCTTCTAAAAGGAAGCCTTGGGAAATATTAAATGGACAACATGAACAAAAATCTGTAGGAAATCATATAGATTTATGAATGTTACTATCTATGCCCTTTAATTACAATGGTATTTAAAAGGAACTGAAATGGCACTTTGATTGTGCTATAACTGCACTTTTATTATTTGTTTTTGAATATATTAGAAAACAGTTAAAGCTGCTCTGTGTTGTATGAGAGCAATTCACATACCTAGACATTTAAGAAACTGAATGTAAAGAATAATTTCAGAGCTTCATCATTATCACCTATGCAGACAATGGCTCTTTAATTCCATATCAGTGCCAGATAAAATTGCAAAAGGAAATCTCCTCTCAGCCATCTCTGTTTTCTGGGGCAAATTCTCAAAGATGTCCCAGTAAAATGGACTTACCAGGCACCTCTCATTTTTAATCAGATGTCTCCATTATAATTATGTGATATGGAGTGTATTAGCAAACCTGACTTGTGCAAAATGCTACCATAATCATATACAATTACTTACTGCTGGGTTCTTACACCTTGCCCTAAAGTATATGATGGTGGCCACTGTCACAGATCTGACACTGGACTAGATGCACCTCAAGTCTGATCCAGTCTGGCAAGCCCTATGTTACTAAAAAACTATTTTTGGTGTGTGGGGGTAAAACTGGGAATTCCCATTATTTCTCCATTTTCATAGAGGCTTTTAGTCCATCTCATATGGACTACACTGATGTTTGTATAGTGCTAAATTTTTAAACAGAATAT
Source organism: Gopherus flavomarginatus (assembly GCF_025201925.1). Lineage (NCBI taxonomy): Eukaryota > Metazoa > Chordata > Testudines > Testudinidae > Gopherus > Gopherus flavomarginatus. The sequence goes on along the minus strand of NC_066620.1, from coordinate 149,435,794 downwards.
CAGCTAATAATGAATGTACAATAAAATATCTTATCAGAACCACTATCTCTCGGTGTCGCCAGTGCACCTCCAATATGGAGTAATGTATAATAGGTACTTACTCTGGGATAGAAGATCAGGCCCTTTTCCAGCAAGGTGCTTAAGAATACACCTAACTTTAAGCACATGAATGGCTCCATTGAAATCAGTGTGTCTACTCATTTGCTTAAGCATCTTGCTGAATTGGGTCTTCAACTTCTGACCTGATTTATTCAGATATATTTGCAGGAATTGCCTATCTGAAATATTGTTTTGGAGAAGCATAGGTTCAGACAGTGGTTTCCCCAGGAATTGAAATTAGGGGGGGTGTTTGAATTTACGGGGTGTGTGTGTCAGGGCTGATGAGATATATAAAAGAGACATGAATAAAGTAAACGTTTTGTTAGGATAATGCAAATTTAACATAAGGATAATGCAATTTACACCAAAACACATAACAGGTCTAGATTTCTAAAAATATATATATTTTTTAAAAAAGTGTTTAATTTAAATTGACTTTTGAAAACTAAGCCATCATGGGATAAGAGGGAAGTCCTCTCATGTATCAGCAACTGGTTAAAAGATGGGAAACAAAGGGTAGGAATAAATTATCAGTTTTCAGAATGGAGAGAGATAAATAGTGATATCCCTGAGGACCATTACTATTCAACATATTCATAAATGATCTGGAAAAATAGTGAGGTGGCAAAATTTGCAGATGATACAAAACTATTCAAGATAGTTTAGTCCCAGACAGACTATGAAGAATTACAAAGGGATCTCACAAAACCAGATGACTGGGCAACAAAATGGCAAATGAAATTCAGTGTTGATAAATGCAAAGTAATGCACATTGGAAAACAATCTCAACTATACATACAAAATTATGGAGTCTGAATTAGCTGTTAACACTCAAGAAAGAGATCTTGGAGTCATTGTGGATAGTTCTCTGAAAACATCCACTCAATGTGCAGTGGCAGCAAAAAAAGCAAACAGAATGTTGGGAATCATTAAGAAAGGGATAGATAATAAGACAGAAAATATATTGCCTCCATGTAAATCCATGGTATGCACACACCTTGAATACTGTGTGCAGATCTGGTCACCTATCCAAAAAATATATATTGGAATTGGAAAAGGTACAGAGATAGGCAACTAAAATGATAAGGGGTATGAAACAGGAGGAGAAATTAAAATGACTGTAAATTTTCAGCTTGGAAAAGAGATGACTAAGTGGGGATATGATAGAGGTCTATAAAATCTTGACTGGTGTGAAGAAAATGAATAAGGAAATGTTATTTAATCCTTCACATAACACAAGAACTAGCAGTCACACAATGAAATTAATAGGCAGCAGGTTTTAAAAAAACAAAAGGAAGTACTTCTTCACACAACATAAAGTTTAACTCGTGGAACTCTTTGCCAGGGGATGCTGTGAAGACCAAAACTATAACAGGATTAAAAAAAGAACTAGATACATTCCTGGAGAATAGGTCCATCAGTGGTTATTAGCCAGGATGGGGAGGGATGCAACACCATGCTCTGAGTGTCCCTAACCTGTTTGCCAGAAGCTGGGAATGGGCAATGGGATAGATCACTTGATGATTACCTGTTCTGTTCATTCCCTTTGAAGCACCTTGCCTTGACCATTGTCGGAAGGACTACTGGTCTGACCCAGTATGACCATTCTTATGTAAAAGTTAATTATAATAATAAAAATGTTTAGTACAGAAACTCTCCAACATAATGACCTCTCAAGATAGCAATGATGTGAGATAACAACCTTAGTAAATAATGCATTTTAAAAATCTTGGCCTACAAGGAAACATATTTATATAAGTTTCCATTCCTAGTCACATATCTAGCATTCTGGAGCAAAGTCACTGTAGTCCCACAAACAAGTGTTTATTTAACGTGCCCCTCACTTTTTCCCTCCACCGCACCCCACTCAACGGTGTTGTCCTTGGTCAGTGGAGATTCAGAGTTCAGAGGTGCTTTCACTTGAGTACACCTCCCAGATGAGGGACAAGAAGGCATCTTGCTCGTTTCTTCAGCTGCTCACTGTTCGCTCTGGCCACTGCTGGCTGTTGTGCCACCGTTCACTCCACCACTCTGTTGCCAATGGCCCTGCGCAGTCACCTTCTGCTGCCACCTGCCACTGTGACCTCTGCGAGTTGGTCTCTTGAGGTTCCACCAGCTCTCAGTGATTTCAGCTGAACACTCAGTGTGGGAACCTTGCTGCTAGTGCAGTCTGGGCTGTTTCTTCCACAGAAACACTGTCCTCATAGCAGGACTAAGAACTTAGACCTGATTATCAGTGATTTCAGCTGCAGTGGTCACTTAACAGAACAAAAGACTGTCTATGGAGCCTAATCAGCTCTGTCTTTAAACAGGGGAGAGGGACAGGTCCCCCACCCTCTCTCTTGATGTCCTCAATCAGCATAGACTAAGTACAGTTCTACTGCCCTTTACTCATATAATAAGAACAGCAACATTTCATTCCCATTCCCGCCCTCCCGCATTCAAGTGATTTGTAACCCAACTCCAGCCAAAATCTATCACTTGAGCAACACAGCTCTGTTTGCTGGATACCTAGGTAGATTAGGTGTAAATGTAAATACAACCTGGTCTTGAAGCCTTTCCCCCCAGCCTTAACTCACCATTAGATGTCAGGGAGAGCTCATTTAGACTTTGCTTAAAAATCATCATTTGAAATGATTAGGTTGGCCAACATCACTGAAATGACTGCACTGACATTGTCATAAAAAAGCAACAGCTGTATAAGGAAGCTAGTCTATGTTCATACTTTTCAAATCTATTTTACTTTTTCAGATACATGTATTTTATCATACACTGTATATGCTTTTAAAGTGTGTATTAATGTTTCAATTTCAATTCAGATTTCCAAACAGTCACTAAATTGGCATGTAACTAGTTCACAAAACTGGGGGTGGGGGTGTGGGGGGATTCGGGGCAGTTGTAGGAAAATCACTGGGTTCAGAATCCCTTTATTTTCAGAACCTTGCAGCCTTCTTTTCTTGCAAAATGGCTAAGTCCAGGCATTTTCATCTCATCTGCCCCATGCATCTAATAAGGGTGTGTGACCTACCCAGCTTCCCAAAAAAACTTTTTAAAAACCTGCTTTCAGTGCTATAGTGCCTTACTTGGTTGAAGTCGTTGCTCCTAAAGTTCTGTGGGAATTGGCTGAGTTGGGTGGGACAGGGCAGGGCTGGGCATGTAGTCTCTCTCCTTAAATCTCAGCATACTTACTGGTTCCCTGCCACTTTTGTCAGTTTCTCAATGTTGAGTTATTGCAGATAAACTTGTTAAGTTGGCAGTGAGTGACATTTGTTACAGGCCTTCTAGGATCCACTGTCATCTGAGAATGGTTAGGGCCTGACTAATAATGGTCCATTTCATATGCTTCCACCCACCCACGCCCTCTTGCCTTTAGTGGAAAATGAGTATTGTCTAACATGACCAGAGCAGATACTTATCAGATACTCTGTCTTTAATGTCACTGAAGAAACGTGATGGACTGCCATTATTATTATATCAAGTCTACATGTCTTCCAGACCCAATGCAATGTCACTGGAACTATTGCGGTTACACTATAACAAGTTATAAGCTTCCTCTTGCAGCACAGATACAATCTTTATGGTGCTGCTAATGGAGAATATTGTCAATGTTTTTGAAAGTTAAATAACTCATCTGTCTCTCCTCCTCATGAGATGTCCTTAATGTGTCGGAAGAGTCTGACACATTATCAATTTTTCCAACTTTAAATTTCTGTCTCCTGAAGCTCTATATCAAAGGTACCAGACTTTAGCATAGTGGAACTCAATGAGTCTTCCTTTGCAGACCGACAGGGTAAAAAATTCAAAAATGCCATTTTCAAAAGTGACTTAGGAGCATATCTCTCTTACAAAGTTAGTGGGATTTATGCTCCTAAATTCAAACACCACTTTTGAAAATGGGACTTAGGCCTTGTTTGCACTTAAAATCTTTGCTGGCATAGCTATACAGGCAAAACCCTCCTAGTGTATGTATGTTATACCAGCAAAAAAGTGCTTTTCCCAGTATAGCTTCTACTGGTTCCGTGAGTGAAATAAATTATACCGACAAAAGCCAAATACACACAGACACAAAATCACACCCCTAACCAACATTGCTAAGTCAATAAAACTTTTAAGTGTCAACCTTGTGTTAGGCTCCTAAGTGACTCAGGTACTTCTGAAAAATTTACCATCAGGTTTTTTTTGTTTTTGATATCCTCCCACAAAGGTCCATACACAATGTGGGAGAAAACATGGAGAAAATTGTGGATGAAGGTGTGACATTCTGTACCTTGGAGGAACATCCCGCACCCCCATGTGCATCATTATAATATGATTGTGTGGGGTATCTAATACAAAGTTTGTCACGTCGGGTGTCTTTGGAAGGCTCATGATGTACTGAGCATTGTTGTTATGGTAATGTTATAGTAATCATTATAGTAATGTTACAGGTTGTAATTTCATGTATATAGTTATGAGGCTGAAAATGTGTCCTCATGGCTTAAAGAAAGCCTAGGCAAAAACTCTCAAGAAGCAGAGGGGCAGTTCACACCTCATCAGGGCATGTATGGGACAAACCCAGCCCAGCCTCACAGGAACAAAGGACTCTGGCCTAGGCAACAACAAAGGATCTGTTGGACTCTGGAGTGAGTCACCCCCCTTCCTTTGGTCAGTTTGGGACTGCGATGAGGGAATGCTCTCCTGACTCTGAAGTGGGAGGGGCAAAGCCAAGAGGGAAGAAAGGACATGATAAAAGGGAGAGACATTTGCCATGCTTTTCATCTCTCTTCCACCTACATCTACAGATACCACATCAAGTGACTGAAGCGCTGATAAAAGGGGAGAGCCTGGCTGAAGGGCAACCGGCCACCCTGTGGTGGGAAGCATCTTAAGTTTGTAAGGGCATTGAAAGTGGTTAAGATCAGCTTAGAATGCGTTTTGCTTTTATTTCATTTGACCAAATCCAACTTATAATCACTTAAAATCTATCTTTTGTAGTTAATAAATTTGTTTGTTTATTCTGCCTAAAGCAATGCATTTGGTTTGAAGTCTGTCAGAGTCTCCCCTTGGGATAAGAAGCCTGGTGCATATCAATTTCTTTGTTAAATTGACAACTCATATAAGCTTGCAGCAACCAGCAGACATAACTGGACACTGCAAGATGGAGGCTCCTAGGGTTGTGTCTGGGACTGGAGACACTGGCTAGTGTCATTCAGTTGCACAATCCAAGGAGCAGCTTACATGCCAGAGGCTATGTGTGAACAGCCCCGGGGGTGGGGGTTCTCACAGCAAAGAGGGTAAGGCTGGCGCCCAGGGTCGAGGATTAGAGTGACCTAGATCACCGGTCCAGATAACACCAGAGGGGAACGTCACAGAAGGAACAAAGGGAGCTGCTGTTAATGGTCTCTTTCTTGTTTGTTTTTTGCCACAAGAACCTCGCCACCTTCCACTCCAACCGCAAGACATGTTTCTTTGACCTTGCTTTCACGTACCAACATGTATATTAAAAAAAGATCCAACCCTACCAAAACAAGACATTCTGCTGCACACACTTCTCCCTGTGGGAAGAGGATGAGAGCACAAACACATGATAGATGCGTGAACTCGTAGCATAATGTCCTACCTGAATGTGCTTGATACTACGGTGACAAGTGTGGTTCTATTTTGCTTTCTGGAATTAAAGTTTTTCAAGTCCCTTGAGAATGTTTGCATTGAGCTGGATGATGATTTTCCGTTAAAGTTGCTTTTCCTGAAACAAATTCCTTCTGCAAGAGAACCATATGCCTGTGATGAAGGATAGAGTACATCATTGCTTAACAATACTTTCCCCCACATCTCTTTTTAAAATGACAAACTTGCATTTAGGAAAAGGAAACTTACTGTGGATTTTTTGGACAGATGGTGATAAGTGTGAGTTAGCATTTGTAAGCTGATAAGCACATATGGTTTTGTACATATCAATTAAGGCAGTTGGCTAATCACTCTAATATCATTACTGATTCATCTGTATTCCTTCAAATAGACACTTATGCTCAGCTGCTGGTTTTTATAGGTATGGACTGGATTGTACAATTTAGTCAATAACATTTCCTTGGCACCGAAAGACTTAAAAGGGTACATTTCAGAACTGTGTGGGCAAGCCATTTGGCCAATGCCCATATGTAAGGCACGCACATACAATATTTGTGCATGTGGAAAAAAGGTTGCTTCTTTTTAAAGGCTGTGCTAGTCATACAGTGGGCTGAGTGACGATAGCAGTATGTCTATGCACACAGGAAATACATGCCGATTCATGCATGCACTCATCACCCTGTTTATGAGGCTACTGTATATTGGGATGCTCAAGACAGTGATCCCACATTTGGCTTATTCATTCTCTGTGAAATTAGCCATGGAGCTCATCACTGTATAATCTACAAAATCCTTTACAAATACTAACTGATAAATCCTTACTGTATACCTGTGCTTATGATTGTTCTCCTTTTATAGATGCAGAAACTCAGGCTTGGAAGTCGGGGCCAAAATTGTCAGACTTGGGGGGAGATTTTCAGAGGCACAAATGACAGTTAAGTTCGAACTCCTATTGAAAGTCAATGGCAGTTAAGCACCTAACTGCCTTTGGTGCCATAGAAAATCCCTTGGTGCCTAAAGTTAGGTATCAAAATTCATATTTAGGCACCTAAATAAATGACTGAACTCCCACCCACCCCCAGGGATTGTGAGCACCCATAATTCTGGGAGGTTTGGTGTTTGGAAGATTTGAAAATTGGGTCATGTATTTAGGTGCCTGGATCATTACCACTTATGGAATCTGAGAGACGATTTCTCCACAAGACTCTCCTTCAAGGAGAAATGATCCTTTCCTGATCATTCTGTCAGGTGAATGGCAGGTTTGCCCCTCTCCACAGAATAGATGGTAGGGCCTGCTAGGTTTAGGCATCGAAGTTTGAAAACTTTGGCTCCAAGGCCACACAGCCCGTTCAATGGCAGAACGGAAAATAGATTCCAGGTTTTCTAGACTTGTGTTCAGACCACCAGATCATAACGCTCTTTGCACACACTTTTTTAAAATTAATTTAAACTAAGTGTTCATTGGTATTTAATTTCCTTGCAAGTTATATCACAGATTATCAGAAATAATAAACACATTTAAGAGAATGGTGATTTTTGTTTTACGTGTCCGAAAAACGTCAGCTTTTGTCTTCAATTTACTTCTAAAACTGTGCCTGTATCTTTGGAGTCTACTATTTTTGAAAAAAATGAAGGGAATGAAATAGAGTGACCAGACAGCAAGTGTGAAAAATCGGGACGGGGGTGGGATGGGAGGGTAATAGGAGCCTATATAAGAAAAACACCCCAAAATCAGGACTGTCCCTATAAAATCGGGACATCTGGTCAACCTAGAATGAAATGCCTTTTTTCCCCAAAATGATTTCTAATTCTGAGGTTGAACACAGCTGTCTACATAGTAAAATCTATAGCTCCCAGAAGAGAGAGAAAACTGGCAAGGTCATAAAATTCATGTGTGGTTTGCTCTCCCAGCTGTAGATCTAAAAGAAAACAAATATATATTATTTCTCCAAGGAATATCATTTATAGACTCTTGCTATTTGAAATATTAAGCCTGTTTCTAGCAAGGTACAGGATATTACTTTAAGCATCACAGCCTATGTATGAAATCTGTGAGTGTCTTTCCGTAATTCCCTAAGAGAACTTCATAATGGTCTCTGCATTACAGCTTTATCTAACCCAGAAGGGATTTGCTACTCCTTTGAAATTGCCTGACATGGAATGTTGACATCAAATGTTTGCAATTTTTTTTTCTTTCTTAACACAAACCCTTCTTAGAAGCACAAAAGTGAATAGCTAAGGTTCCTCCTACTTTTATGTGTTCCCCCCAATCCTGTTGTTTGCTTAATTTAGTCAGATCTTTAATTTGTCTCAATCTTTGTCTTCAGAATGGGTCTCCGCCTCAGATCTGTATAGTGAACTCCCACTGAACCCAGTGGAAATTGAAGCTAGTGAGCACCTTAGAGTTTGGAACCACTGGAAACAGAGTGCCCAACTTTACACTGACAACTGCAAATGCACAACCAAAATGAGATCTACCTTCTTTGTGCAAATCACTGCTGGCTGGAAAATGGGGTTCTTTTCTGTGGAAAAAAATCAATTAAAATGAGAAATTTTGTGTTTTGTCAAAATTTTCTGCACCCACATGCTTTAAACGGGAGTGTTTGACTTTGTTTCTTCTGGGAAATGGAAGAGAAGCAGTGGGGACGAGACATGGATCTGAGTCAGATACTCTGTGTCTTTGCACACCTGAAGCAAGCAGGACAGGGCAATTCAGCTGGAAGGACCCAGAAACATCCAGAACAGAGTATGGCATATACTAGACATTCTCAACAGCTGTTTCTGAGGCTGAGTAGGAAGTTTTCAAGGTTGGCAATGCACCTGGTAAGTCAAACCTTAGTCATCTCCTGAGAACTGAGCCAGTCTAAGTGAAAAGCGGGTGTCAGGGGTGGGGGACGGGACGGGGGAACACTATAAATACAGGAGTTAAAGCCAGCCTTGTGGACTCAGCAGCTAATTGATGCAGGACCATAAGAACGGCCACACTGGGTCAGACCAAAAGTTCATCAAGTTCAGTATCCTGTCCTCTGACTGTAGCCAATGGCAGGTACCTCAAAGGGAATGAACAGACAGGTTATCATCAAGTGATCCATGCCCTGTCACCCAATCCCAGCTTCTGGCAAACACAGGCTAGGGACACCATTCCTGCCCATCCTGGCTAATAGCCAATGATAGACCAATCTTCCATGAATCTATCTAACCCCCTTTTGAACCCTGTTATAGTATTGGCCTTCACAACACCCTCTGATAAGGAGTTCCACAGGTTGATAGTGCGTTGCATGAAAAAATACTTTCTTGTGTTTAGTATCAGAGGGTAGCCATGTTAGTCTGGATCTGTAAAAGCAGATCTGTAAAAGCAGTGTTTGTTTTAAACCTGCTACACATTAATATCATTTTGGTGGCCCCTTGTTCTTGTATTATGAGAAGGAGTAAATGACACTTCCTTATTTACTTTCTCCACACCAGTCGTGATTTTATAGACCTCTATCATATCCCCCCTTAGTTGCCTCTTTTCCAAGCTGAAAAGTCCCAGTCTTATTAATCTCTCCTCATACAGAAACCGTTCTATACCCCTAATCATTTTTGTTGCCCTTTTCTGAACCTTTTCCAATTCCAATATATCTTTTCTGTCTTATTATCTATCCCTTTCCTGATGATTCCCAACATTCTGTTTGCTGTTTTGACTGCCTCTGCACATTGAGTGGATGTTTTTAGAGAACTATCCACAATGACTCCAAGATCTCTTTCTTGAGTGATAACAACTAATTTAGATGCCATCATTGTATATGTATAGTTAGGATTATGTTTCCCAATGTGTATTACTTTGCATTTATCAACATTAAATTTCATCTGACCAAGAGATGTGTCTGCTGTGAAGGCTGATTCCCAATACCAGTGCCACTTTGGATACAAGTCAGTGCTACTCTAGCTTTATTTACAGGGAAGCCCTCCATGAGAATAATGGTTGTGTCACAGAGAGGGAGAGGTAGAGGTGTGCGAAAACGTTTGTTACCCTTCCAAGCTACAGAGCCTGTGGCGCTTACTGTTAGCTATCAGCTGACTGTTGCAAACTGGGATTTCTATCTCAGTGAATGGAGAAAGAATGGGACAACACTTAGTGATGGGAGGGTTTGTGAATTCTTGCCTGGCTTAGCTGGGCTTATGGAGAGGACGGTGCCCTGTAGACTGAGTGCCAGGAAATGGATATTTAAATGCTGATTCCAACCTGTGTACCACTTTGGATATAGCCTACAGATTTCTGTTTCACTAGCAGCTGAGAAGACCAGTCAACTATTAACCCAAGGACTGGAATGCTGATAGCTGTGGAGATCTCCAGATTGTTTGCTGACAAGGGTTGTTAAGGATTTGCAAAGACTAGATGCTGCCATTTCTCAAGGGCCAGTAAGTCATTTATTCAGGTGCTTAAATATGAATTTTGGTACCTAATTTTAGGCAACAAGTGATTGTTTCACCCTAACAAGTGACCATTTCTCAAGCTAGGAGGAGTTCAGGTGACATACACTGCAAACTATGGTCACAGTAAAAAAACTGGGTAATCATCTCTGAGAGAGGATCAGAGGAGAATGTGTTCTGATCTGTGCACTGAAGTATAGAAAATTTTATGTTGAAACATTAATATTTGAAAATTGGCTCATGTATTTAGGTACCTGGATCATCACCTCTTGTGGTAAAACTTGTTGGAATCTGGGAGAAGATTTCTCTGCAAGGTCTTCCTCAAGGAGAACTGATCCCTTGCTGATCATTCTGTCAGGGGAGTGGCAGGTTTGCTCCTCCCCACAGAATAGATGGTAGGTCCTGCCCTCATGCCTAGCTTTAGGCATCCAAGTCTCCCAAATAATTTGAAATCAGTTCTTCACACTGAAAGGTCCATGAAATTTCATAAAAAACTTCAGAGATAAAATCACTGCACCTAGCATTATGTGACTAATGTATATTTCATGCTAAGGGTGTGCTCTGAGCTCAGGGTTTCACACAGAGCACTTTAGCTTTGTTCTTACTCATGGTTACCGTGATGTCTTCAGAATCCCTCAGTAAAATGTTTGCTAGTGTTAATATATTTAAGGTTTGGGAAACTGAACCCTTATAACGTTCCATTTTCAGGAGCCTCCTTTGTCTCGTCTCAGGAAAAAAAATTCTTCCACATTTAGACATCATTCAGAAGGTCTTGCACTGGGAGGAAATTTTATCATCGTTGATTAAGACCAGTACAAAGTAAAACATAGTTTAGCAGGTTCAGACGTCTTTTGTCCTTGTATAAATTCAAAACCCGTTCATCCTAGAAAACCAAGCTTGCTGAGCAGTTGTATCCTTGGTCTCTGTGTTTATTTACCTACTGTAAAACAAAACAACCCCCACCCCCTAAAATAATACAAATACCAATTATATAACTTTTAAATTCCATTTCCTTCATGTTCATTATAGGGAAAAAATGTTGGGCTGAAATACTTTATTTGAAAAGAAGTCATTGCAATAATATTATTTCTATTATACCAAACTGATAGAGATGACTTCTTTTGCATTCTAGTCATATTTCAGAAAATCACTTAAACATGTCCCTAACCTTAAAAGCAAATTTCCAGACCTATTCAGCAAAACACTTCCAACATAAGCTTAAATTTCATTCACTGTATGGGATTTAAGCATATGCTTAAAGTTAAACAAGTATTTTGCTGAATAGGAATGGATTTTAGCATGTGCTTAAGTATTTTGCTGAATTTGAGCCTTGGATGCTCCAGCCAGTCAGAAACCATTCTGTCTGTCTAAGTAATTCTGTCTCAGCAGCTGATTTAACTTGGATAAATAGAGTGGCTTCTCCTTTTTTTAAAGTTTTCATCAGAATAAAGGTCAGTCATCCATTGCTCTGATTTTCTTTTACAGATTCCACCTAGTATAATGTCTAATGAAAAGAAATTCAATTTAACCTTTTAAAATTACTTTCTGGATCTCAAAAAATGTCATGCTGCTATTTCTTTGAAGAACCGCCATCTTCAAAACTGCCAATATCCTATCTCTGCTGCATAATCTGTCTTTAAAAGTTGCCTGTAAGAACCTTCTTCCTGCCATGCACTTTGCTGGCATTTCAAAAACATTTATTGAGCTCTAAGTAGATCTTGCTGCTATTTGTGTTATGATTTGGCTAATTTATAACCCATCTACCTCTTTGCCTGTTCATATCACTCACCTGCCTAGTTTGGTGTTTATATATTTTCAGTACAGAGCATATATCTCCGAGGAGAACAGGTGCTACAAATAAACGAAATTGACTTTCAGGAAAACATTTCACTTCTCCCCTTGGTAACTACACTTTCAGTTCCTTATGGGTTTTGTGGCTTGAAGTTTTAACGGGACTACTTTCACTTTTTGGTCACTGTAGATTAACAAATTTCTAGCAGGTTGTGTTGGTAGAACAAATGAGGTCTGAGATGGAGCATCCAGTTTGCAGACTTTACTGGGAGTGGATGTAGCTGCTACCACTAATCTGATCAGTATTTTTCCTCAGTCTTTCTTCTCCTGGCTGTTTTCTGAGAGGGTCTTTTCACATACATAACTCTTACAGAAATTGTAGCATCATCTCCAGCTTATGAAAAACTGTAGTGATTACTTTTACAATAATACCTTAGATAGCTAAATAAATATTGACTGAATGGATATGGAGGACCAAATCCTAGTTAATAGAGCTACACTGTTTTATGGCAGCTAACAATCTGGTCCTATATCATACATAGTGGTGTGGCATAAAGGGTTTGTTTTTGTTTTTTTTGCATTGGTTTGGGGTGGTTTCATTTAGCTATGCAGGTTATTCCAAGCTAGCGTTGGTAAAACCTTAAGTCCAGGCATTCCATGTATTATGTATTGCCAAGTATGTTGCAGAAAAAACTATTTTAGAAGGGTGTAGCACAGGGGTAGGCAACCTATGGCACGGGTGCTGAAGGCAGCACACAAGCTGATTTTCAGTGGCACTCACGCTGCCCAGGTCCTGGCCACCAGTCCAGGGTGCTCTGCATTTTAATTTAATTTTAAATGAAGCTTCTTAGACATTTAAAAAGCCTTATTTACTTTACAAACAACAATAGTTTAGTTTTATATTATAGACTTATAGAAAGAGACCTTCTAAAAATGTTAAAATGTATTACTGACACGTGAAACCTTAAATTAGAATGAATAAATGAAGACTCAGCACACCGCTTCTGAAAGGTTGCCAACCCCTGGGGTAGCAGTTACTGCTGTAGTAGGTACCACTTTCATGGTCCCCCAGGCACACTCTGCCTGCCTCAGTCCTCCACAGAGAAAGCCTCTCACTATTGCTGTTGGATTGTTAAGTTTCTTACACCTCTAATGCAGGAGCGGCTATAAAAGCCACACTATAGGTTACAAACTCCCTCATCTTTATTTGCTCTTTTATCACAGGAGCTGGCAGCGAGATTATAACTAGCTGACAAGGTGTTCGCTTTCTAAGCTTCTATTTTCAGGTGCTTCTAACTTTACCAAAAAAACCCAGAACAAAACTGTTTTTTTTTTGTTTGTTCACAGGCCACAGGTGGATTTTAGGGGAAAGTGAGGTGGGAATCCATGTAGCTGTTTCTGAGTTAGAAGTAGAATTATCAAACACTTTCAAAGATCCAGCAACACTCTTTGAGTCTGTGTTCTTCTGCAACAATAAATTCCACAGACTGACTACAAGCTGTACGAGGAACAGCTTGCTCAGATGTGCTCTGCATTTTTATGCCATCAACGCCATTGACTGACCCCTAGTTCTTGTATGATGGGGCAGGGTGTGATTTATGTGCGAGTCCTCCCTTGCTCACATAAAACTCTTGGGTATCATCATGAGAACATCTGTGCCTCCTGCAGCTCTGCCAAGCATGGCACATCTCGCACTACATTCACACATTCCCTTTTGGTGCATCACTCTCCCACGTACCAGCCCTGCTCTTCCACACAGCTGGGGGAAGAAAGAGGCAGCCAAGGGGAACGGGAACAGACCTTGGGATTCGTATGCTGTGTGGCGAGGGGAGAAGAGTGGCCTCTTTTCTCCATGCTGCATATGCACACTGCACGTCTGCTCCTCTCTGTGAAAAGGGAGCAGAAAGTTGAAGCCTGGTGAGGGCGCTCCCCACGTTCTCAAACTGCTGAGCTGTCCACTGACCCCTACAGCTGCTGCCCCTAATACTCTCTCCCAGTTTCCCACTGCTCTGGGACCCTGACCCTGCTCTCCCACCAGAGATCATAGAATCATAGAATATCAGGTTAGAAGGGACCTCAGATCATCTAGTCCAACCCCCTGCTCAAAGCAGGACAGATCCCCAACTAAATCATCCCAGCCAGGGCTTTGTCAAGCCTGACCTTAAAAACCTCTAAGGAAGGTGTGACGGTGTACCTCATAAGGATTCATGGCAATATGCTTATGAATATATATATGATATAACTGGAATATGTTTTATGCTACATATGCCATGTAACATATCTGTGTAAAGGTTATGATCTACTTAGTACATTCCTTCTATTTGTATGTATGTCTCATTTTTGTACTTGAAGTTAGGAATATTGGCTGTATACTTGCTTGATTTCTATTGAAAGGAATGTGCAAATTAAATACCCAGTCAAGAACCACTTAAGCCAACAATGAACTCAAAGATGCCAGTCCACATCGGAGTTTTTCCAGGAATATGGCTTGGCTGGTAAGAAACTCAGTCATGAATGGACATGTGACTTGCCCATGTGACTCCAAAACTCCATCTTGGAGCTGGACTTTGCTTAGGAGAGAGGAGGGGGTCTCCCCCCGCAAGAGAAAGTCTATTTAAGCCTGTGGGCGACCCCTCCATTTTGTCTTCAGCTGGCTAAAGGGACAGCCTCTCCACCCCCAAGAATACCTAAAAGAAACTGGAACAAAGGACAGTAACTACAGGGGGTGTGAGTGATTGCTGGACCCAGACTAGAAGGAGACTAGTCTGTAAAAGGAAGCTTACTAGAAGTGGTGAGGTTTTATCTGTATGTAGTTTTCTTAGACATAGACTTGCATGTTCTATTTTATTTTGCTTGGTAAATTCACTTTGTTCTGTCTGTTACTACTTGGAATCACTTAAATTCTACTTTCTGTTTTTAATAAAATCACTTTTTACTTATTAATTAACCCTGAGTATGTATTAATACCTCCGGGGGGGCAGGAGGGCAAACAGCTGTGCATATCTCTCTATCCATGTTATAGAAGGTGAACAATTTATGAGTTTATCCTGTATAAGCTTTATATAGGGTAAAACAGATTTATTTGGGGTTTAGACCCCATTGGGAGTTGGGCATCTGAGTGTTAGAGACAGGAACATGTCTGCGAGTTGCTTTCAGTTAAGTTTGCAGCTTTGGGTCTCGTGGTTCAGACCCTGGGTCTTTGTTCGAGCAAACTGGTGTGTCTGGCTCAACAAGACAGTGTGCTGAAGTCCCAGGCTGGCAGGGAAAGCAGGAGCAGTAGTAGTCTTGGCACATCAGTTGGCAGTTCCCAAGGGGGTTTTGGTGATCCAACCCATCACAGAAGGAGATTCCACCACCTCCCTTGGTAACCCATGCCAGTGTTTCACCACCCTCTTAGTGAAATAGATTTTCCTAATATCCAACCTAAACCTCCCACACTGCAACTTGAGACTATTACTCCTTGTTCAGTCATCTGGTACCACTGAGAACAGTCTATGTCCATCCTCTTTGGAACCCCCTTTCAGGTAATTGAAAGCAGCTATAAAATCCCTCCTCATTCTTCTCTTCTGCAGACTAAACAATCCCAGTTCCCTCAGCCTCTCCTCATAAGTCATGTGCTTCAGTCCCCTAATCATTTTTGTTGCCCTCCGCTGGACTCTTTCCAATTTTTCCACATCCTTCTTGTAGTGTGGGGCCCAAAACTGGACACAGTACTCCAGATGAGGCCTCACCAATGTTGAATAGAGGGGAATGATCACATTGCTCGATCTGCTGGCAATGCCCCTACTTTTATACAGCTCAAAATACCGGTAGCCTTCTTGGCAACAAGGGCACACTATTGACTCATATCCAGCTTCTCATCCACTGTAACCACTAGTGCTTTTCTGCAGAACTGCTGCCCAGCCATTCAGTTCCTAGTCTATAGCAGTGCATGGGATTCTTCCATCCTAAGTGCAGGACTCTGCATTTGTCCTTGTTGAACCTCATCAGATTTCTTTTGACCCAATCCTCTAATTTGTCTAGGTTCCTCTGTATCCTTTCCCTACCCTCCAGTGTATCTACCTTTCCCTACAGCTTAGTGTCATCTGCAAACTTGCTGAGGGTGCAATCCACGCCATCCTCCAGATCCTTAATGAAGATATTGAACAAAACAGGTCCAATGCTTCTATCCCCCCTGTTCCAGTCCTTGCCCACCTCTCCACTGCTCCTGTCCACAACGCCCTTACCAATCACTGCTCATTTTCCCCCCGGAAAGCCCCATGTTCCAGTCCCCGAGCCCTTTGCTGCTCCTACCGCCATCCCAGGCTCAGGCTCCCTGAATCCTCTGACTACTCAGTGCTCCAACTCCCTCTAAACTTGCCACCCACAACTGCTCCCAATCCCAGCAGTTCCTGGCTGTCTCCATCCCCACAAACTGCTGCTGTCCCACCCCTGCTCATTAGCCCTGAGGCTGCTCTGGTCCAGACTGGCAGCTGGTAGCCTGAGCATCAGCGGTGCATAAAGCTGTCTTTCAGGCACATTTGTTGCCTTTTCCCTTAATGACACTGAGCACCAAACTGAAAATTGGTCCTGAGGACTGGGCCTAATGTGTAACTTAAAGCATCATTTACATCATCATCGCTGAGTTTGTCTCAGAGGCTTCCAAAAAGACTGTTGCTGCCTGCTCTGGGCTTCATCTGGCATAAACTGTCCATTTGTGAATGAACATAAGAACATAAGAATGCTTCTAAATAGTCTTAACTACTAGCATGTAAAAAGGCAATTATAATACTTACACAGTTTTGTAAAGTGCCTTGAGATCATCAGATGGAAGGCTCCCATATAAGGGCAAAGGATTAATATTTATTTACTACTGTGTTTCTTGAATGGGGCTTTCAGGCTTGATGTGGTCCCTGCCAAATTTAAGGTTCCAAATTTTCTTGGCATATTTATTTCCCATTTTATCTGACATCTTTGTGACTGCATCAGTCAGGAATCAGGAGAACTAGGCACTACAAAAAGAATTTGGCACTTATTATTATATCATATATTAGCTCATTCAGTTTTGCTGTTCTCTTCACTGAATTTCCAGTAGCCTGATGAGAATCATTAGTTTCTGAAATAAAACACCTTAATGAAGTTGATCTGCACTGCCCTTCTAAGTACGCAGACAACTTTGCCAAATTAGGAAGGTACAATCACTTCTCTGTTTGTATTTATGAAACATTGTAACGTTGCTTGATAAGACTGACATTATTGCATCAAGGACGCTTGGATCCGTGTCCTACTGACTCACAGTTCCGGCTTTCCTCTGAGAAGGTGGAGTGTGAGACTGAATCACACTGGTTAAGCCTGGTACACATGAGGCTGAACAGTAAGACCAGCTGCCTGACAGGCGTGTCAGTTGTTATCCTGATGAAGCTAAACGCATGTGACAGTTAATCATCTTCATAAGTTGTAGCTTAAAGTAGTCAGTTCCATTCTTCCAATGAAAGACAAGCTGTACAGTTCTGCTCAGCCCAGCAGTTTGGAAGTCCAAAAGGTAAAGAGAGTTCCTCTCACCATCAATCAGCTGTGAAATGTAAGAAATGAAAATAAAGGGCCTGATTCCCTATTGCTGTGCGCCTCATGGAGCCATTTACAGCCGTGCCAAGGTCGTGTAAAGCACAGCCATGCTGAGCTGGTAGTATTTTATACCAGCTGTGCACAGGCGTAGAGGATTGAATAAGGTGCAGGCAGTGGAGGACATGGCCTTTATTTTCAGCTACAGCTGATAGGCATTTTTGGCATTAGTTTTGGTGTGTGACAGACCCAGGCCAGTGGGGTACAGGAGTCTGGTAGAGGGCAAATATACTGGTCACTGGGTGAGTAGTTTTCTGTTCCCTGAGTGACCAGAGCAGGGGCTGCACTAGAGTAATCAGGAACCTGTTAGAACCAATTAAGGCAGACAGGCTGATTAGATCACCTGCAGCCAATCAAGGCCGGCTAATCAGGGCACCTGGGTTTAAAAAGGAGCTCACTCCAGTCAGGTGGAGGAGGAGCCAGAGGAGAGGAAGTGCGTGTGAGGAGCTAGGAGCAAGAGGCACAAGGAGCTGAGAGTGAGAGGGTGTGCTGCTGGAGGACTAAGGAGTACGAGCATTATCAGATACCAAGAGGAAGGTCCTGTGGTGAGGATAAAGAAGGTGTTTGGAGGAGGCCATGGGGAAGTAGCCCAGGCAGTTGTAGCTGTCATGCAGCTGTTACAGGAGGTACTATAGACAGCTGCGATCCACAGGGCCCTGGGCTGGAACCCGGAGTAGAGGGCTGGCCTGGGTTCCCCCCAAACCTCCCAACTCCTGATCAGACACAGGAGGAGTTGACACAGACTGTAGGGAAGATCACTGAGGTGAGCAAATCTGACAAGCGGAGGACCCACCAAGGTAGAAGAGGAACTTTGTCACAGGTGGTAGCAATCATGCTAAGAATGTGATGTGACTGGGACATTGGTAGGATGGAACAAGGTTGTGTGTAGCCCTGAAGATGATAACTAGTAGTCAGAGCTCTCTTTTTGAACCCAAGTTCTGAAAGTACTCCGGTCTCCTCCTAGCTGCTGAATCCAGGCCAATCCATTGAAATCTTCTATGCTTCTGGGCTTTTCCTTCATATGCATCCCAGAGACCACTGCACATCTGAAAGGAAGTGCCAAAATCATGCAAAATTTCAGTGAAGGGGTCACCTGAGCCCAGCAGGTAGTAGAGCTACTGAATCCTACCAAGGAGCCGATCTAATTTCCACTGATGGCAATGGAAAGACTCCCATTGGCTTCACTGGGTGATGGACTGGACACAACCTTCCAACTCCAAATGATATCTGGTGGTGGTGCTGAAGTGTTGAGGACACCTGGGAAAACTTAGTTTCCCTATGTGAACCCAATACCGTACTCCTATCTTTTACTCCTCTACACATTTCTCCTATGGTAAGGACTCATAGCTGGAGGCACTAAACAACTGCACACCCTCCTTCAGTACATGCTTACTATAATCTTACTAGTTACTGAGCACTGTCAGTGCTGAACAATGTGCAAAACATGGAGGAAGACATAGCATCTATTCCAAAGACTTTACATCTAAAGATTGTCTTACTACTCCTATTGAAGTCAGTGAGAGTTTTTTCACTGACTTCAATTGAAGCAGGATTGGGCTATTTTAGATAGTTAAGTTCAATACTTGCTTCAATACAATCAGAACAAAAAGTGTACTGTTTAAATATTCAACAATATTTAAGTATTCAACATCTGAAGTCTGCGGATGGCCTTTCTTTTTGTACACAGGTTTTATACCCAGCAATTAGTCATCTATCTGAGCACACAAGTGAAAATTAGGTATCTAACTGCATGAATGGAATGCTAAATTGTAGTAAACTGTTCTGCCACTAGATGGTGCTGTGTTGTTACATACCTTTTTAAGCTCACCTCAGCCAGACCTGTCAGAACATTAAAGGATCTTATAGTGAACACATCTGTGGTGTACCTCTTCGGGAAGGAAGCTCTGTAGCCAGTCTATATCTAGTACAAGATCCTAACCTGCAACCTACTGTGTACAAGGTGTACATGACATGGTGTCATGAGTAAATTAATGCCAGAGGAGAACAGAAACGGAAGCAGCAACAAAGGTTGCAGGATTGGTCTCATCAACATACCATTCTTCAGTGTTGCAGAGAACTTCAGTTTTGATAGACCTACAGAATGGACAAACCGAAAACAAAATTTTAAAAGATTTCACATTGCAAACAAACTCCACAAGGAAACTAGAGACATGCTATGGATAAGCAGGCAGAGCATATCTCTAAATCATTTGGCTTTACTGAAGACAGTGCCAAGATGACAATGAAAGGCTATGTTTGATGCATACTTTATACCTCAGAGAAATGTTGTTTATGAAAGAGCATGTTTTTACCAAAAAAATTAGGAAACAAGAGAAAATGTTGAATCTTTTCTATGAGCTTTGCAAGCATTGTGAGAGACTTGTGATTTTGGGAATGCAAAACATGAAAATATCAGAAACAGGCTAATTACAGGTCTTGAAGACAATAACCTACAATTGAGGACAGATTTAACCCAAAACAGTCTGAACTTGTAAAACAGCAAAACAAACTTGACAAACCTGAAAAACAAACTAGCTTAGAAGCTTAAACCTATGCATCGTGAGTGCTAAAACATCACCATATAAGCCCTAAGGCTAGGAGGAAATTCCAGGCAAACTACAAAGACTTTCAGAATTAATGTACAAGATGTGGAAAATGTCATAGTTCAAGACTTGTTTGTCCAGCTAAAGGTGAAATATGTAATAAATGTACAAAATATGGACATTTTGGAGCTGTTTGCTGTACTAAGGCAGTGAAAGAACTAACTATAATTACAGATGATCCCAAGCCATTGTTCCTCGCTCTATTGTGTGATGATACAGAGCCTGCCTGGAGAGTGAAAATGATTATTCGTGAAAAGACTACTGATTTTAAAATTAATTCAGGAGCAGATGTGACCATCATCTGAGAATAGTCTTACAATCACATTCAACCTTTCCCAGAGATGAAATCACCTGACATAGCCTTGACTAGCCCTGAAGGTATTTTGCACTGCATGGGCCAGTTGGGCACAGAAACAACTTACAAAGACAAAGGCTTTGCATTCAGAGTGCATATGATCATAGGAACAAAGACTAACAACCTTTGCAGCCTCAGCATGGCAGCTATCATGGGCCTAGTGAGAAAGGTGGAGGAACTCAGTGGAGAATTTGATATCGGACTTTTGAAAGGAGATCCCGTACAAATAACCCAAGAGACAATGCTGAACCATAGAGCATACCAGACATAACTTGGAAGATATTAGCTACAGATTTATGCAATTTCAAAGGGCATTGTTACCTGAGCATAGTGGACTATTTTTCCAGGTAAATAGAAATAATGTACATGGAAGACATAACATACTGCAATGTTATCAAAAAACTGAAGAGCATTTTGCTCACTTCACTATTCCAGAACAACTAGTGACAGACAATGGACCACAATTAATTGCAGCAGAATTTAAGTTATTCCAAGCAAAATATTATTTTGATAATATTATTAGAAGCCCACAATACCCACAAGCAAATGGAGAGGCTGAGAGAACTGTTCAGACAACCAAGAAAATTCTCCAGCAGAAAGATCCATTCCTTGCTCTTCTAAGTTACAGATCAACACCAATAGCAGCTACTGGACACAGTCCAGCACATCTGTCAATGGGAAGGAAACTCAGAACTACTTTTCCAACTTTGGGGAAAAAAATCTATCTCCAAAGTGGCCAGAGATGAAGAGGATAGCCAAATAAGATACAAAAGCAAAAAGAGCTTATGAACATTTTTATAAAAGAGATCATTCAGTTAGAGAACTGCTGCATCCAGAATCTGGTGACTGTGTTTGTGTTAAACTGTATGGAGAGAAAGGATGTACAACTCCAGCTGTTGTAAAGAAAAAGAATTCAATGCCCAGATCATATGCGATCAAGACTGACAATGGGGAGTTCAACAAAACCCATCAACATCTACAGTTTGTTCCTCAGAAAGAACAGTCAATAAAGCAAACTCTACAGATGGCAGATGCAGAACAAGAAGATGGCTCAAAGATTCCTAACTGACCAAAACCAGTTGTTGCAACTAATGGACAGCCAGGTGACCAAGTTGTTATGAGTTTGGTTCATGTATTTAGAAAACCAGTATGATTCAGAGATGATTAATAGACAAGCTATGTACTAAACTTGAAAGATAGCATGATAGTATTAATTTTGTGAATGTAGAACTTAAAGGGGGAGATAAAATATGAATGTTGGAAGGGATGACCTCAGGAAGTCATCTAGTCCAACCCTCTACTCAAGAGGGGACCAATCCCCCGACAGATTTTTGTCGCAGATCCCTATAATGGCCCCCTCAAGGATTGAACTCACAACCCTAGATTGAGGAGGCTAATGTGCAAACCACTAAGCTATCCCCCTTGGGGCACTATATTATACATACAGCCACTAGGTGGCAGTGTATGCAGAATATAGTTAAGCTAACCTTAGCCATAGCTGGCAGACTATTAAAGGATCTTCTAATGAACATATCTCCGGTGTATATGTCTGGGAAGGAAACTCTGTAGCCAGATCTATTTCCTGGTACACAAGCTTGCTCTGCAACCTACTGTGTATAAGTTGTACTCAATTCGACTGATATTTGCACCCATGATTTATTAGTGGTCCAATAATGCCGGCACAGTTTTTTATGTGTGCCTGAAAAAGTGGACACCTGGTTGAGGCTAAGTTGAAAATCAGACCCTAAAGTTCTAATTCCTAATCTAGCATGTACTGGAAGATGGAATCTTGTTGACAGTCTCTCTGCAATACTTCTAAGGATGCATTTTCTCTCAATATTCTGATCACTTGGGCTCTGAAATATTTTTAGTGAATCATTAATGTACTTTGCAGCTATCAAAGAAAATACATCACTTTCTATACACTGTCAGATGGAATTCCTTTGAAGATACTGCACTTGTGTGAGCCTTTCAAAAGAAAGAAAGAAAGAAAGAAAGAAAAGCAGAAATGGCAAGGGGTCACTCATGTTATTCACAGATTTAGAGAAGTAAAATAACTTTTAGATCATCTAGGCCCTCTGCTTCTACAGGATTGTCCATTTATCTCCAGTCTAGTTTTAAATGTCTGAAGTGATGGGGTTTTCACCACATCCCTTGAGAAAATTATTCCACAGACTAACAGACTTCACTGTCAGGTAGCTTTTTTGATATCCAGCCTAAAGTCTTTATCACTCTCTCAATTTAATCTAATTTCAGCTAGTTATATGGCTTCTTATTATGCTAAATAGTCTCCTTCATAAGTGGTACCTTTCAAATACTTGTAGATTTTTATGTCACCTCCTTAGTCATTGTTTAGCCAAGCTAGACCTATTGAATTCACTAAATTTTCTTTGGAAGACATCTACAGCTGGTATAAATTGCCATTGCTCTGCCAAAGCAATGAAGTAGCAGGTGAGGATCTGGCCTGATGCCTCCACTTCCTCGCCACTTTTGTTGTTCTTCTCTGAATTCCTTACAATTGATCAACACCTTTTTGGATAAGTGAGGGGCCAGAAATCATAAAGTGTGGTTTTATCCACACCACCCATCTGTTTGTGCATTTATAACACGTTGATCTGTGTAGCATTCTGTGTAGGGAGGGCTTGTAGGATTGCGTCCGGTAAAATCTGACCCCCCCTTCCATTCCGTGTCCCTGACAAGATGTCTCTGCAGATGCAGCCCAAAACGGCATTACCCTTTTTTGCTACTGAATCACACTGCAAGTTAGTATCTCCTGTCCACCATCACTTCTTTGTCTCTTGTAACACTGATACTTCTCCGGTTAGTCCTCCTCACAGGATATTTTTATTATGCACGATTGTATTACTTCAAGCTGAATATGACGGTGAGATTTTTTTTTCTGCCTATGTTTCTCTTCTATCTTGGGTCCTTTGCATTATTTCTCTTCCATCAGGTGTTTGCAGATCTTCCCAGTTTCGGGCCAGATTATGTTAATTAGGCCCTGCCCTAAGAAGGGGGCAATACAGAGCCTGCATAGGCTAGTGGGAGAAATTGTGCCCCTGAATTACATTGAATCCAAGAGTTTAGCAGCATTCAAAAAAGGACTGGCCATGCACGTGCATAATGTGAATACCCAGCTGCCTCTCCTGTAAATCAAAGGGTTGGAACAGGGGCACTTCAGCCCTTCATTTACAGCCTGCTCACATGTGTGTGTGATGTTTGGCAAATATTAACCAGGCTGCTCCAATAGACCTACCCCGACTGAGTAGGGTATTCAGAACTGAAAACATTTCAAGAACCTCTTACCAAATTCTTGATTTCCCCAGTGAAATCCCCATGGTTCAATGAAGGGATCCCAGCATGCATAGTTCTTTGAGGTTACCAATACTGTGGAGCTTATCATGGCTTGCAACACTTGTGATGTGACATTGCATGGAATTATCTTCAGTGAACCGGGATATACCAAGAGGGTTTGACTACACTGGGAAAATGAGGGGTGTGCATTAAAAAATGTAATTATTGTGTTTTAATTAACATGTTTTAAAAACACCACTTACTAACTAGTGTAGACAAAGGCAGGTAGGTTTTAAAATCATGTTAGCTCGTTGTGGTTTAAAACAAGCTAAAACATGCTAATATATTTTAAAATGCCACTTCCTTTCCTACTGCAGATGAACCCAAGGCAGAGGAAAGAAAGTTAGAAAGGTTAGTAAAAGTGTATTTTTATGCTGAATATCCCTTCTTCCCTAACCTTTAGTCTGCTTAATGGGGATGTTCAGCACAAAATATTGTTACCCTTTTTGACCTGAGTGGTGAGCCACTTCATTTGAGGTCTTGTGGGTTGTTTCCTGTAGGAGAAATTGATGATGTAGTCAGATATTTCTTTGGTGTAATCCTATTTATTTATGACGAATGTACAAAATTCTGAACGTAGTAGGCAGGGCCGGCTCTAGCCATTTTGCCACCCCAAGCACGATGGCATGCCGCAGGGGGCGCTCTGCAGCTCGCTGGTCCCGCAGCTCCAGTGGACCTCCCAGAGGCGTCCCTGAGCATCCGGAGCCTGAGTATCTGGAGCCGCGGGACCAGCAGACCCTCCGGTCCCGTGGCTCTGGTGGACCTCCCGCAGGCGTCCCTGAGCATCCGGAGCCTGAGCATCCGGAGCTGCGGGACCAGCGGACCCTCTGCAGGCACGTCTGCGGGAGGTCTACCGGAGCTGCCTGCCGCCCTCCCGGCAACCGGCAGAGCGCCCCCTGCGGCATGCTGCCCCAAGCATGCACTTGGTGCGCTGGGACCTGGAGCCGGCCCTGATAGTAGGAATAAAAAAACAGGAGGCAGTGTCTTTGATCAAAGTTCCAAGCCCCTTTCAGCCAGCACTCTGCCCAAAAAAGCTCTCTCTCCTACCTTTCATGCTACAATGCTTCTCCGGCTGTCCTTGGCTATCTGCTGCTTTCTCTGTCTGCTTCTGTGGTATTTCAAGCTCCAATTGCGCTCTCTCTCTCTCTCTCACTCACACAGTTCCACCAAAACAACACATACCCTTCTGTGTGTGCATTTATCCCCCAGTGAAACACCATCTCTCACGTAGCTCAGCTTCTGACCAACCTTGCACGTGTTTTGGGTGGTGGCTCCCATTGTTTCAGCTATCTTGATCCATAAATGAGCTTAATTGCTTCTTATATTCATCCTAAATGAAAGCTGGCTATTATGCCCACCAGCTTCAACAATGTTTTACCCAACTCCCAGCATAAACAATATTTTAGTTTGCAGTTCATTTTTACTACTCTCCTAGTAACAAATGTAAACCTTAATTGTGTGTATTTTATTCAATTCCACATGAAACTACAAAGAGATTCGTATCCACACTTTAGATTGCTTGCAGTGAATTGTTTTTCTCCAGCAGTTTCTTTAGTAAACACTGCATAGTTTCAGCTTGCAATTTAATGCTTTATATTTTAGCAACCCACGTTGCCAGTGAAAGCAACCTTTCAAAAAATCACTTTGCTGGAGTCTTTCTGGCTTATTAAAAACAGAGTGTGTCTTGTGTCGTGGCCACCTCCTGCAGACCCACAAACTCATCGCATCACAGGAGGTTGGTGTTTGTGAAAATAAAAAGTGAATTATATTGCCACTAAACAATCCGGTTTTTTTCTATCAGTTCTTAGGCTAAGGATGTTGCCCTGAGCCTGCTAGAGGATGGTCAGGATAATATGCTGCTTCTCTTGCTTCTTAAATTACTGCACTATTTAGTTATAAACACCAGGCACAAAGTGAGGGAAATTTACAAAACACATTTTTTTGAACTCTAACGAAGGAAATCTGGGGTAAGTAAATACCAAAATCACTGGGGCATATAAAACAAGAAATGACCTAGAATGACATGAAACTACACTTAGACCTCGAAAATCAGGAACAAAAGACCAGAACACTCAGGGCCGGGTACCTTTAACTGTATTTTCATATACCTATTCCATGCGAATTTTTAAAAATATATGTATTGAAAATATTGTGTATCATATGTTAATGTTCATCCTCTTGTTTAGTTTAAAATGATGTATCATGTTGTTGATTACATTGTTATAAGTCAGCAATATACTAAACCACAAAGGTTTAACAATCAAACCATGTGTTCATGTTTTTATTTCCATCCTGAATTTTTGCATGCAAATAAAAAAATCTGCGCTTCTGCTTCCAAAAACCTCTGAGGCATCCACTTTATTACACCACAAAACTAATTTTTAATGCCCTTATGTTCTGTGAAGCAGAAAAACAGCAATATAAAAAAAATCCACTAAAGTGGCCTTTTTGGTAGCTTTGTTGAAGGATTTTTTTAAATCTCCAAGGAGATACTGTCTTCATTTTGATAGTCAAAAAATGAGGGCATGATGCTATATGGTGTGATCTCTGTTTTTTTTTTTAGTCTAATAACCCTCCCGACTTTATCAGATTTTCTACTGAATGAGGTAAGGTCTGTCATTATGTGACTGCATGGAACCTCTTGCTGACTTGCTAGGAAACACATTAGATTCCCTTCCTAAGAAGCTAACTGATGGCATTAGCTTCTGTTTCAGAACACTGATCGAATGAGAACTGAGCAGTGAGGATATCACATTCCTTTTCGGGCCAGCAGATTTGGAGTCCTGCTGTAACATCTGTTGTAGTTTTGTTGTCTGACAGCTGCAGCATGAATGCTAGATTACTGGATTTAAAAGAGCAGCTACTAACCTGCATGTGGTTCGTTCTACTTGTTTTCAGGACAGCGTCGAGGCACGCCAGCTTGAGGGAAGAATTCAGATGTCCCTCGTGAATGTCATCCATGTCACTGTGCTTTTAGATTCAGCAGCCTGGTGGGAGATAACATTTTCCCTATACCAGACAGAAGGGGCTCAATCAGGAACCCAGCAAAACCCCACATTTCAAACCCAGCAAAACTGCACGTGTCTCTCATGCTCATCTGTGGCTGCAGTTGTAGACTCAGGGCTGTAATAGATTGTGTGGTTACTGCATCTATGCAGGTGTGGACGTGCATTTGGCTGGTGAGTTTGCATATTTAGTGAGATATTTGCCTGAATAAGGAATGCAGGATTAGGTCCCAAATTAGGCAGATTCAAGGGCCATTATATTTGCAGCATCTGACCAATTATTTATCTCCAAATGCAAATAGAGACTGTAGGAATTATGTACTGTAGACACGACAACTCGTGTGCTCATGCATACCATGTCAGCATTTGTTTAATGCACCTATTTCCTGAGCTTCAGTTATGTTAGCTCATTTGATTTTTTTTTTAACTTTAATGTGCACACACTTGCCGAAGTGTGACCAGTTAAAGAGCATCTGGTCTTGCATGAGTTTTTAATCTGAATATTTTCCACTTCTCAGGATGGACTGGGAAAATGAATAGACCAAATATTCCATCCTTCCTTCCCATTTTGAAGTTGCCATGGCCTCATTTCATGTAGCAGTTATTATGCATTCCAGCCAGGCTATGGAGATCACAGGAGGTGATCCCAGACGTTTTCTTATTTTGAACATGTCCTGTATTATAAGCTCAGTAATGGATTTTGGCTCTTATTAGGCCTACTGGTTAGAAACTGGAAGTCTTAGCCCTATTTAGAATACACTTCTTAGTTTTATTTGTTCAATGGATTTCTTAAAATCTGATTTATTTAAGATATTAATGTGATTAAAGATCTAATTAACACGGTGATGGATAACTGGGCAAGTCATTTTGGCCGAAACAACTTGGTTTGTCTGATCTATTTTTTGGACCTGTTACATGGCACTAAGTGGCCTTAATGAACAGGAGGATCCTGACCAAAAAGTTGTACTGAAAATGATTGTGTTTTTACTGTACTCAATGAAAATATATCAGGGACCCTTGGTAGAATTAACCAGTGAATCTTACTCTTTGTTCAGTGTTTCAGACGGGGAGTAAACTGATCACTCTGTAATATGTGCCAAGCACCTTAATTGCTTGGTAATTCTCACAGACAGACCCCTAGAGTATTACATACTTTAAGCTGTTACAGTCTTCTGTTCAATACCATTAGCCTGTCTGCTAGAAAGGACTCAGATACCCACCCATGAATTTCAGGATGAGGTGAGTGAACTAGGAGGGTCTCTGAATGCAGATCTTGGGGAATGAACTGGCTGTAACTAATTAGAGCTGAGAGATTAATTCACAACAAACAACTCAGATGAATTTAGCCTCTTTTCCTGTCTCTGTAATGTCCACAAGCAGACTGCAATTTCCTTGAATGTCTTGGTGTAACAGACCAATGACTCATGGGCGTGGCGCCTCCTGCTGGTCATTAAGGATTAACACTTGGAGCACCTCCTGGTGGCTGGTGTCTCACCTGCCTCAGGCCCCCGTGTCCCTCCTGAACTCCGGTGTCCCTTACCGTGGGGTTCTGCCCACTGCAGTACCCCCACATGCTGGGTATCCCCTCCCAGGGGAACCCTCAACCCTCTACACCCTCCTTGCCTCAGTGGCTACTGCCAGTTGTCATCTAGCTCTCTCTCACTGGGGCAAACTACAGTCTGTAAAGGCCACTCATAATTGGCAAGGGGGTTGGACCAGCTGCCTCTGCCTATTCCCAGGCTGCACCTCCCAGCTCCAGTACCTGCATAGGCCTTTATCAAGCTGCCAGGCTGGAGTTCCCCGGCTCCTCTTGCCTTTGCCCAGCCCTACTCTGCTTCAAGTACTTTATTCCCAGGCACCTAAGTCCTTCTCCCTCCAAGGCTGGAGAGTCACTCCGACCTAGCTCCTCCCTTATACTGTTATACTCCCAACCTGGCCCTGATTGGCTGCCTCAAGCCCGCTTCTGATTGGCTCCCGGGGCAGCCCTTTCCCAGGGCTGTTTTTAACCCCTTCCACACCAGAGTGGAGTGACTGCCCTGCTACACTTGGTTATCCAACATTGTTCCACACATTATTTTGCAGATCCCAAGCTGTTGCTGTGCTCTATTTGAGCTGCATTGGCAGGTGCTGATGTGAATCTATCATGTGGCATTGTTTCTGCTTGCTGAGTGGATGAGTACCGGGGGGCTTCTGGCATTAACAGCTGCTGGTGCAAATTTCAAACTTGATTTCCGCAAATGCTCACGATTGTAAGGCCAACATCTTCTTTCCAGGAACACTTGTGTCGGTAAAACACAGTCACATGCATATTAAAGAAAGCAAACATGGGGAGGAGTGTGGGGGCTAAACCAAATTCCTTTAAAAACATGAGTGATTATTTATGAAAACACTTCAACTGCATTCACCTATCTTTATAACTAGTTAATCCTTCCAACTCCACCATGAGATAGGCAAGTGTTTATCACAACTTAACAGACAGATAAACTAGCAGTCTAATGGAGTCGTAAAGTGAGCATAAATTATTATTATTATTATTCATTATTATTTTATTTTATTGTTACATTTAGTCCCTCTTCAAGGCAACTTACAGTGCCAAGGTTGTGTAAAAGGACCTTAGTATAAATGTAAATTGCATCCATCAAGTGCAAACACAAGCAATGTGGTATGTAGCTTACTCACGGCACAGGACTGCCTGTGTTTGTAGATGTGGTAGGGAAGTGGTGTAAGAAGAGGCCTTGGAGGAAGTTTTGAGGAGAATAGCTGAGCACAGGGAAGGTAGGAGGCATTTAATAGTTTTGATACGATGACATAACCAGTTTTTTGAAATGTCTCTTAAGCTGAAGGCTCAATGTGCAAGATCGACATTTCCAGGTCACCTGGAGGAAAGCCTTTTCTGCAGCAATAAATGAGATGAGAAACACTTCTGACTTGTACACAAGATGAAGGAGGTAAATGCAGCACCTCATATTATAAAAGACCATCGCTCATTGTAGGGGGTTTGGCCGGGGCTCATCCCGCTCCAGGGCAGCGGGGAACCAGGCTGCCTCACTGCTTAGGTCAGGTGAGTTGGAAAATTAGCCTGGCTGTGCGGCAAACAGTCCAGCAGCTCAGGCCCTCAGGCAGGAGCTGAGCGAACAGTTCAATAACAGGCCCAGGCCCCGGCCCTGGGTCAGGGTGGGGCAATAGATAGTCTGTTTATGAGGCCCAGGTCCTGGCTCCGAAGGACCTGGGAGAGGGGGAGACTGCCACCCGCACGTTGGCTGGCGAGGGGGCACAGGCCCTCCCACTCCACCACGTCCCAACCCGGGGCCCTAGCAGCAGCAGAAGACCTGCTGCTGCTTCAGTGGGGATCCTGACGGCAACACACTGACATTGGGTCTAGGTTTGCTGCAATCAGATTAGGGTCGGCTGCCCCTGGGCTATTTCCTATCTCCCCCTCTAGAGGTACCTGCGCCTGGACGGAGTCTTCCAAGGAATCAAGCACCATGAGCTCCTCTGGGTACCCGGTGAGTGGTAGGCTTGGCAGTTCCTCTAGGTAACTTGCCACAGGCAGGTTTAACAGCTTCTCCGGGGTCTGGTTGGTGTCTGGCCAGTCCTCGGGTCGATCGCAGACTGCAGGAGTCTCCCAACCGGGAGCTAGACCACAGGCGTCTGGCTTTTCTGGTGGCCGGGCCTCTAGTGAGCTCTGGGGTTGGGCTTTTGTACTTCCTGTCCTGTGCCCTGACCTCTGGGTGCAAGCTCAACCAGGCCGCCTTGCTACACTCATGTATAGATAAGGGAGCACAGCACATAAGCCTTCACATCCCCATCTGGAACTTAGAAGCTTATGTTTTCCCTAAGATTCTGAGTATCAGAGGGGTAGCCGTGTTAGTCTGTACCCACAAATACAACAAGAGGTCCTGTGGCACCTTAAAGACTAACAGATTTATTTGGGCATAAGCTTTCATGGGTAAAAAACCCACTTCTTCAAATGCATGGAGTGAAAATTACAGATACAGGCATCATTATACTGATACATGAAGAGAAAGGAGTTACAAAAACTCATGTGCCAGTATATTTATGCCTGTATATATCATTTTCACTCCATGCATCTGAAGAAGTGGGTTTTTTACCCACAAAAGCTTATGCCCAAATACATTTGTTAGTCTTTAAGGTGCCACTGGACTCCTTGTTGTTTTCCTAAGATTCTGGTCATCACCATTTATCATGCAAGGTTCACAGAGTACTGGTGCCAGATTCTCACATGGCGTAAATTGACACAGCTCAATTGACTTCAGTGGAACTATGCTAATGTACATCAAGTGAGAAGAGCTTTCATGGATTTTAAAAGGTTTGGTCCTTAGGTTTTTGCCCACCTTATGTGCTACTGTCATTTCACAGCTCTAGACAGGGCTTAAATTGAATTTGGGAGGAATACTGGTGGAGATACTCTAGCTGGACAGATCCAGAAAGCATACAGCCCCTGTAGCTGTGGGGGAACCGGAAACATACTGGCATGCTTCACAGCCATTGGATGTCAGTGAATTCTTCACCCTGTTATTTTAACCAGAGGATGATGAACCAACACCTCTGTTCGCTGCACTGCTTCTCCCTAATAAAACAGAGGTAGTGTACGCGGCATTATAATAATAGAAAAGCTTTTCAAACATCAACAAAGACGCATGGGTAGCTCAGAAGTTTGCCATTGGCCATTTCTTTAGCAGACTGTAGGCCTAGCTAAATCCAAAGGAGGCTCATTACGTGGAGGGATTTAAGGTTTATCTACACTTGAAAGTTGCTGCAGGTTAACATGAGTATTTTTGCAATGAACTGCCTTGCATCCACCCACAGAAGTTTTTGCTGTGAATCAAATGGTGTTTTAACTTGCATCATGAGTCCAATTTTGGTAGTGGGTTTACTGAATTTTCCTGTAACAAAGTAGGTGTGGATGCATCCCCATTCTGAAACAACTGCTCTACTCCTGGCAGTCCTCCTCCTGCTATCCCATGTCTGTCTGTTTACCCATGTACCTGCTACTTATTTGGGTTAATCTTGTCTGGAGATCTTTAAATGCTGTTGTACAGCCAGGTGTGCCCCTTTGTGATTCCAGCTTCTGGTAAGTTAACACACCTGAAGTAAAAATAATTATTATTTAACAGCCATTCTTTGTGCTTCTGTGTGGCCCTGTGCTGAGGTCCTGCCTTCTGAGGAGGGGAGAGTGTCCAGGCCCATTGGAAGAGCAGTCACTAAAATGTAACCCTTCTGGCAGGTGGAGCTGGCAGCAACCAGGGCCGGATTCAATATCTATGGGTTCCTTTTCAGCAATACAACACAGAACTGGCTTGAGCCCCCACCCAGTAACCTGGGAAAATTACACACCACCCCTGGGCGCTTATGAGAGGCAATACTTCCCCTCTTGCAAGCACAGAGTCTGAGTGTAGAAAAGAAACTTTTAATGAAAGGAGGGAAGTCACGCAACATTAATTAGTGAAAATGCCACAAGCCGGATTCATAAACATAAAACTGTGAGCAGGACACCCATCCCAGAATGTATGGCGCAGAGTCTTCTGCCTCATGCTTTTGAGTTCTACAGCCAAAAGTTTCTTTTCTCTGTTCCCTCACCATACCCCACTCACAGTGGTTGCCCTGGGTCAGTGAGTACCCAGGGTTCAGAGGTGCATCTGTGTGAGTTCACCTCCCACCCAGGGAAGAAGGCATCTGGCTTGTTCCACCATCTGAACACTTGCTCTGGCTGGCCACCCCACCAGCCACAATTCCTCTCCATAGGCCAGCCACTTGTTCACTGCTACCACTGGGTGACTATGTGTTACTTTTTGCTGCCACCTGTCTCTCTGCTGGTCAGTCTTTTAGTGATTTTCAGCTTTTAGCAGGCTGGGTAGAAACACTGTCCTACCACAAGCAATTTCAGCTCTTTCTTATTTATTTATTTATTTAAGCTGTGTCATTGAACAGCAGGGAGGAACAGGTTAAACCAGACAGAGTCCATATGTCTTGGCTAGGACATCTATTCCCCTCCTCCCTGCTTTCTTACTTTCACAGGGCTCTGGCATTCGAGCCCCTGGCTTAAAGAGGTCCTTTTAGCCGAGGATGATCCCCTCATTTGGGACTGGTTAAGCACAGTTCTGCTCTCCTTTATTCGTACAATAAAGGAAACAGCATTGATAACAGCATTTTACTACCCCTGCATTCACTATTAAAGTGATTTGTAACCCAACACCAGCCAATGTTGATCACTTTGAGCCACACCGCTCTATCTCCTAAATATCTACGCAGAGTAGGTGTGTTCATGTAAATACAGTTTGCTCCTGAAGTCTTTCCCCCTCCTAGCTGTCAAGGTAGAGTTCTTTCAGACTCTGCTTACACCTAGAAGTGGCTATCAGAACAAAGGAAAGCAAGGAGGCACACTCTGGACCCATGCCACAAAAGGGGAAGGAATTCTGGCAGGGCTATAAGAATGTTAGAGACAATAACAAGGTGTCTGTGAAGAGCTGGACAGTATTTTTGGCAGAGGTGCCACCACTGAACCATGGCATGTTGTGGACTCCACTGAGGACACCACCGCAGATGCCAGTCAGGACACTGAGCCCCAGAGGAGATTGATCCTGATATCCGGGATCTTGTGACTTCCTCGACCCACTGAACTCTGAGACAGACACAGAGCTGGAGCTCCAGAAGCCCCTTGAAACACAGGCAGTAGACAAACCTGAATAATAGATGGAGACTCACCTGGAGAGGAGGTCTCTTCCTGTAAGTATTATGTGCTGTATTATAATGCAACTATACTGGTGGATTTCAACAATGTGATTCTGGTTACTGTTCGGGTGCCGCCATGTTGGGCTAGCCTCTCTCTTCTGTGTTTACCCACCCACACCTGGTGCTCAAAATGGTGGCAGCGCCAGAGCCTTTAAAAACTCCTTACCATATTTCTCTGAAATTTGCAAACATGCAGAAACCAGCTAAAGGGTCCCACCCCACACTCCCTTTATCACAGTGCTTATTGCTTCCTCTCCCTCCTGATCAAACTTCCCTTCCCCTGCAGCATCGTGTGGATGAGAAATGAGATGGCCCAAATGACAGGCATGGTTTTTTAGTGGCAGATGCAGGAAAGGAAAGCACCAGACACATTTTTCTGACTCTGTTTTATTAATACCCTTGGCTTTGAGCAAATTGGAGCTGTTTTGAGGTAACTCGCCCAATTCAGAATACACAGATGTTTCCAGAAGGAAAGAAATGTTAAGACATTCATAGACCAGCTTTGGATTACCACAGAATTGAGTTGATTTTGTATTGCAGTTTATGCCAATCCGCAGGTACCAAAAAGGAAACCTTAAGGCAAAGATAGTGCATTAGTGTTGATGGCAACACAGCTCTCTTGGCATTGCACGTGCACTTGTGGTTCCCCTCCACCCCTGCACTAGCTCTCAAGACACCATCCTGGCAAACAGCAGTGCGAGGTATCTTCCTGGTTTGCCCACTGCCTTTTTGAGCAAGATGTTTCTCTGTCTTAGGGATAGACACCTCAGGTGACATACTCCAACATTAGGTCAGCTTTCAGAAGTGCACATGCAATTACTAGCCTGCCTCTGCTGCCCCCTACTCCTCCTTCTTCCCTTGCCATCAGTCCCCAGCCTACTGGCATCCTGCAGAAATATGCTTGCAACCAATGGCCTGTCCCTGCTGGTCCATTTCCCCCCGCTCCCCCAGCCAGTATAGGTGCACATACACTTGTTAATTAGTAAGGGTATGGTTCTGTCACAGAGGTTACTGAATCTGTGACTTTCTAGGACCTCCAGGACTTCTTCTGTGGCAGGGCTGGAGCACTGTGAGCCCTGGGGCCACTGGAACAGTTGGTCAGTGGTCAGCCCCAGGCCACCAGAGCAGCGGCCAGTCCTGGAGCAGCAGTCCCTGGAACAGCTGGCTGGTGGCCAGCCCTGGGGCTCCTGGAGCAACAGCTGTCGCAGCCAGCTCTGGGGCCACCAAAGAGCTGACTGACAGCTCGCCCCCGGAGCAGTGGTCTCTGTCCCACTGGAGCAGTGGCTGGATCTGGGTCAGTACCTCTGGGGATGAAGCAGCAGCAGTTAGCACCTGCCACAGGAGCAGCAGTGCGGCTGTAGCAGCTGCAAGCCCCAGCAGTGTTCTGTTTGTCCCCTTCTGCAGGGTATTTTTAGTAAAAGTCGGGGGAAGGTCATGGGCTTCCATGAATTTTTGTTTATTGCCTGTGACCTGTCCCTGACTTTTACTAAAAACACGCATTACAGAATCTTAACATTATTAATTAGGTACACCTCCAGAGCAGAGTGGCTGGGCACTCCCAGGATGCCAGGAGTGATCACACCATTAATGCCCATAATAATTTGGAGAAAAATTCCATTTCTCATTGCAGGAAACAGGTCTGAATGTCTAAAGATCCTGATGTCATGTACCCTTCCAGCCCAGCCCACACTAATACTGATGAACCTGCCATGGGGATCAACTGGGCCTTGCAGCACCATGGAGAAATATCCCTTTCTGTTGATGAACTCTGAGGCAAAGAACAGGCACATCGGGGTCCCATCAATGACCCAGATACAATTTGCGAATTCCAACAATGCAAATCCATCAATAACCTCATATCCATTGTCAAGTCCTATGTCCTGGGGGCAGCACATTCTTCGTAGCAATGCACACCTCCATGACAGCTCCCTGAGAGTTGATCTATCAACACCAAACTGGTTAGCTACTGACTGACAGCAATCGGTGGTGGTGACTTTCCAGATAGCGATGACCTCACACTTCTCCACGCTGAGGAGAGCTCTCATGGAGGTGTTCCAGCACTGCAGCTCCAGGGAGAGCCCTGCACAGATTTCTAGGAAAGTGGCCTTTGACATCTTGAAGTTCTGTCACCACTGCTGGTTGTACAAAGTCTGCAGCACTACCCATCCCAACAGTTAGTGCTATTAAGCCGAGTCCAGAGCTACATAGCTCATAGAGTGAAGCTCATAGAGTGAAGCCACTCCAGGAAAAGT
This sequence comes from Gopherus flavomarginatus, assembly GCF_025201925.1. Classification (NCBI taxonomy): domain Eukaryota; kingdom Metazoa; phylum Chordata; order Testudines; family Testudinidae; genus Gopherus; species Gopherus flavomarginatus. The sequence goes on along the minus strand of NC_066620.1, from coordinate 149,399,961 downwards.
TCATGCAGAAGTGACTGCTTGAGTTAATACTCCTCCTGCTCCACCTTGGGTGCTTGCATTGCCAGCCTCAGAAGTTATTGCATGACTTGAGATGTATTTACAACAGCCTGTCTGTATTAATCACTGTTAGGATCTCAGCGCTCAGCAGTGTTTCCTCCAGGCTTCCTGACAGTGCTTTGAAAATGGTGTTCATAACAAGAGGTATGATGAGATGAAACAAGAATCATCAAAGGAATTATTTAGTTTCACCCCTCGAGTCCCAGAATTTCCTGCTTATAGCAGGTATCTCCATAACGCGCTGTCAGAAAATCCCAGAATGCATAGAGCCTAGTGGCACAGCAGTGCACTATGAGAGGTCTGCCCAGAATGCTGAGCACGTATTCTGAAATAGTGCAGTGCTGTGTGGCAGCGATGAGTCCAACAGGTAGTAGCTTGACCCAGGATAACTATGCGGTGTGGATGCACTTGCTTGGGCAACAGTTGCTCAGGATCACGTAGTGCATAAACAAAATCTGCAACTGTCAAATGTAGACAAGGTCTTATGTTTAATCACCCCGAGAATGCTATGGTTTATTTATTATTTGTTTTGCACCTGATAGAGGTTTGGACACATGAACTGTATGTTGGTACCAAGATCTCTGAGAGGGTCAGGGACATTTGAAAATGAAAGAGTCAACAAAATCAGAGCACGGTGGAAGATAGATTATCTATTTTTATTTCCATTGTTTTGAATATTATCTCTTAGGTGTCAAGAAATAATCAATGGGGGACGACTGGCAGAGGTAGGAAAAAATAGACTCTCATCATTTCTCATAGATGTAAAGCGCACCAGTTTAGATATTTTAGAACTTGCTAGTATTTCTAAGTCATTTCTTCAGACAGCTGGGCATTAGCGTAATGGAGAGCTGCAAATTATGTATAGTTAAGATATCCCTCTATATTTATGCTGGAATAATCAAGCATTATTCTAGCATAATTATAGGGGGCTATTCTAACTATTAGCTCATTAAAAAGCTCTGATGCAAATCAAGGTCAAAAAGGGTGTGAGGAAATGATTGAGTACATGGCCCAAGCTCCAGTGTTCCTCCATCAAGATCAGGTGGAGAGTCATAAATGTGCCTTGATTTATCTTTCAGTATACTTTATCATGGCCAGGGATGGATGGAGTTTAGAAAGGAGCTTTGATTAATGTCAAAATGTTTGCAAAGTGACATTGCAATGCACCATGTTTTGGGAGGAAGGATGGTCTAGTGGATGGGACACTGACTTGGACTCAGACTCATGGGATTGGGATTCAATTTCTGGCTCCATCACAGACTTCCTGTGTGACCAGGATCAAGTCACTTATTCTATCTTGTGCTTCAGTTTCCCATCTGTAAAAAGGGAAATATGTCCCAGTCTTCAGGGAATAAAATCCATTAATAACTGGGAGGTGCTTGGACTCTATGTTAATGAGGATTCTATAAGTACTTAGCTAGAATGAGAAAATGATGTGATTCTGTTGGGACCACCTGGCACTAAACTGTGTTTCATCTGCTCAAGGTCACAGTAGTTCGACTTTTGTTACCTGCTTTTGGATGAGAAAAGCTAAATAAAACACATGGTTGGCCCCATCTGTTTGATTGTTCGAGCAAATGGGTTACGTGGCAGAAACTCATCTACTTCCTCTCCCTCTTCAAACAGCCAAAAAAGCGATTTGCAAGCTAATTGTTCCTGTGACACTTCAAAAGCAAACCTTCAAGGCTGGGATTTTCAAAGCAGCCAAAGGGAGGCAGGCACCCAATGCCCTCTGAATTTTGATAGGAGTTGGGTGTCTTATTCCTTTAGGCCTTTTGGAAAAGCGCAGTCCAAGTGTGCTAAGCAGAAAACCCCCCCAAGATGAGAACAAAATTCTGAAGGCCAGAACGCTTGCAAAGATAAAGGACTATATTGTGTGTTTAAGACACAATCCTGCATTTGAGTCAGTGCAGAGCTGATTTGCACTAGGGGGGGCTAACCCAGGCACAGCCTGTCCCTCACCTCTCAGGTCATATCACCTGCTCGGTGTTGTAGTGGGCGTGGGGTGGGGAGGGTGGAACAGAAGGAGCCCTCCCTTGACTTCCTGAGGGGCTGTAACTGTGGGCAAGTTTCTTGCACTGTCCCCGCTCAAGCACCTGCACGAGGACCTGTTTCCACCTGGCACAGAGTAACTAAGAATGCAGTTCATTTGGAAACAGAAGTTGAAGTGTCTGCTGGGGCCCATGTTATCTCTGAATCCTCGGCATCCTACAGCAAATGGCGAGGTACAATAATAGATCAGAGCTGGAGCAATAAAAGTGAGAGTGTTTATTATCTTCAAACAGAAAAGATAACAACACAGAGATGCTAGGAAACATCTCCTAAAATCTCCCCTAGTTCTCCTGGGTAACAACAGGCTCCTCTTGATCTTAGGTGCAACATACCTTCCTGATCCATGCTGTATTCTTCTGTTCCTAGAGCCTCCAGACTCCACTCTTCACTTCCCAAATTGCACCAGCTCTGCCCTCTACTCTGCCAAGGGGAGATTCACTTAACACTGAGGTGGGCAAACTATGGCCCGCGGAGTACATTTGGCCTGCGGGACTGTCCTGCCCAGCCCTTGAGCTCCCAGCTGAGGAGGCTAGGCCCTGGCCCCTCCCCTGCTGTCCCTCCTCCACCACAACAGCGCTCTGAGTGGCAGGGCTGCAAGCAGCTTGTCTGTCTCTGGCTGAGTGGTGCAGCTGCCAGACATGCTGCTCTGAGTGGCATGGTAAAAGGCCCGGGGGGTTAGATAAGGGGCGGGTGACTTGGGGGGCAGTCAGGGGACAAGGAGCAGAGGGGTTGGATGGGGCAGAGGTTCTGGGGGGGCCAGGGAACAGGGCGGTTGGATAAGCGTGGAAGTCCCGTGGGGCCTGTCAGGGGGCAGGGGTGTGGATCGCGGTTTGGGCAGTCAGGGGATGAGGAAAGGAGAGGTTGGGTAGGTGTGGGAGTCCTGGGGGGGGCCTGTCACGGGGTGGGAGTGTGGATAGGGGGCGGGGCGTCAGAGAACGGGGGGGGGGGGTTAGATAGGGGGTAGGGTCCCGGGGGAGCGGTTAGGGTCGGGGGGTCCCGGGAGGGGGCAGTCAGGGGACAAAGAGCTAGGGTGGTGGTGGATGGGTCGGAGGTTCTGAGCGGGGACAGTCAGGGGACGGGAAGTGGGAGGGGGCGGGGGCCAGGCTGTTTGGGGAGGCACAGTCTTCCCTTCCCGACCCGCCATACAGTTTTGCAACCCTGATGTGGTCCTCGAGCCAAAAAGTTTGCCCACTGCTGACTTAGCACCTGGCCAGGAAGAAGCATCTTGTATCATCCTGCAGGGATCCCTCCAGATGATGTAGAAAGAGAACTGGCCAGCTCCTGAGAGAGCTGTGGCCACCCATCTTGGCTGGGATATAGCATTCTGACACTCTGTCCTGTGAATAGGAGAGTGGAAGAGAAAATGGGGAGATTGTTGGGGCTTGGAAGAATCATGGGAGGAACTATTATTATTTACTTTATTACTATATTTTATTATTTCAATAGCATTACACGCATGATGCATTACTGTTCAAAATAGTAAAAAAAAAGGCAGATTCCTCCCGTCGCCTTGCAAGATAAGGGCTAAATTCTGCTTCACTTGCACCAGTGTCAATTAAAAGGAATGCTGCTGATTTCCAAGAATAATAGAAATTGGCCTGAAGTTAGTAAGGTGGATAGGGGGTGGAGGATGTTGGGAAGCATGAGAGTTATGATAATATAGACTTTTGTTATGTACGCCTTGTTGGTTCATTGTGGATTTTTACAAGTATGTCAAATGTTCGTTTTATATTAAAATAACAAAGGAACAAATTTTGACTGGAGAGCAGGAGTGGTGGGGTGGAGGTTGGCAATGGAGTTCTGAGTGACTCTTGAAGAGGGGTTTGTAGAAGGAAATATATTAAAACAAGTAGGTCCATAGGGGTGGGGATAGGGACACAATAGCAGAGTTTCTGATAGAAAAGGAAAGTAGACTGGGTTGGGAATCTAGGGTGGGTTTGGGGTGCAGGAAGAGGCTCCGGGTTGGGGGGGCTCAGGCCTGTGGCAGGGTGTTGGGGCTCAGGGTTGGGGTGTGGGCTTATCTCGGGTGGCTCCTAGTCAGCGGTGTAGCAGGGTTAAGGCAGACTGCTTGCCTGCCCTGACACTGTGCTTCGCCTCAGAAGCGGCGAGCAGGCCTGGCACCTAGGCGCGGGGCCAGGAGGCTAATTGTGCTGCTCTCACCCTCAGCCTCCGCAGCTCCCATTGGCTGTTTCCCAGCCAATGGGCATGTGGAGCCGGTGCTTGGAGTGGGGGCAAAGCACGGAGACCCGTGGCTCCCTACCTAGACGCTGGACCTGCTGGCCGCTTCTGGGGCACAGCACAGTGCTAGGATAGATAAGGACTAGCCTGTCTTAGCCCCGCAGCACCGCCGACCGAACTTTTAATGGCCAGGTTGGCAGTGCTGACTGGAGCGGCCAGGGTGCCTTTTTGACTGGGCATTCTGGTCAAAAACGGGACCCCTGGTCACCCTCTGTCAGTTCCAATTGCCCCCTCAGTTTGAGAACCAGCAGTAAGGTGGTAGCATGGGTGGGGAGAGCAGGCCAGTGGCAGTGAACCTGGCCCACAGTGTCTCTACACTCAGATGCAGGACTGGTGGCTGGAAGTGAGTGGATAGAGTGCATGAGACTCAGCACCTTTTAGAATCTGGCCCAATGGGAGTTTCACCTGATGAAAGATTTTGTTAGAACTGATAATTTGACCCATTGTGCTCCAATGGGCTGGCAACTAGTCACAGTTTTCACACACATTTTCCAAGCTGGTGTGTGCAAATGGAGATTTTGCACATGCAACTACCAGTGACCAGGCATTATTTTTGTTGGGTGCAATAGGACCACATTTTGAAAACTTGGCCTAGTGAATGAATATTTGAGAGAGACATCTAAAGACTGGTAAATAACTTAGTGCAAGGGACTGCACTTCCTGAGCACCTTCCAATAGTATTATATCCAGGCTGGCCTTTTACCTTATTACCAGGCAAATGTGCACTGACACAAGCCCATGTGAAAGTGGGGCAAAATGGAGTTTTCTGACCATGCTGCCTGTGGCACTGAAGACACAAGTAGAGCCAATGTCTCATAAAGCCACTAGGTGGCGCATGTACACTTCTATACATAAAAGACCAAGCTGGGCAGAAACAGACAGAGACAGAAATATATTTAGTTAATTATGTGGCTTCTTCTAGAACTGGGGCAACAGCAAGTGAAACTGACAAGACATACATTAGCAGAGTAGTATTATGTCATGTCTTCTTTAACAAATAAAAATCCCAATGACCAGCTATTCAGGAGTAAAGTTCAGAGGCTATACAAACAATCTGCTAATAAAAGCCACAGTCTAGCCTTGTCTCAGCCAAGCAGGGACATGAGCAAGGGAACATGGGGTATAAGCAGGCTGCATATCATCAATGCAAACAACTCGCCAAAGTCATCCTGTCATTTAAATGCTGGATTGTTAAAGATTTGGGATTTTCTGTCTATTTTTAAATTTAATCAGAAACTGGCCACCTCATTGCTGAAAGTGTTAGTATTTGCCAGACTCCTGACACACTTCAGGGCGTGACTCCCCTGCAGATGCGATTCAAGCCAAATCCTCACAGTGCCTCTTGCTGCAGAATGGGAGATCAGAAACACACTAAAGGGGAGAAGCTGACCCTCACCATCCTCCTTTCCCATCTCTCCCAGGCCCCATAGTGCCTTCTTCTATAACCCCCATCAGCTCCTCCATCTTTGGTGTTCTGGTTCGGTGGGTTTCTTTAGGGCCATAAATCTTTCTGCTGAGCTATGTCCAGGTGTTCTACTGGAATTTGTCATGCCCTATAGAGGTTGCCCATAATGCACCCTCCCCTTGAATCTGGTGCATGAGAGTTTGATGGAGAGTAGTCTGTACAGCAGACCTGTTAGGGCTCAAGATGGATTTCACCACAGGTAGGAAGGTGCCTGTGGAGAAGGAATGAAATACTTCACTTGAACATGATTTAATCAGCTGAGTCTGGAATTTGGGATGATGAATTTTTCTCCCAAACCACTTTTGTCCATCACTCATCTGGGCCTGAGAAAGATCTTACTCTACACACTCATTTCTCTCAAACTGTTAAAGGATGCTCAGCACCTTTCAACAAGCTAGTCCACTCCTTGAAGAATCATTCTCTATAGCAGGGAAGAATGGGAGGAAACATGTGAGTCTGGTTAGCTGTTTGAGGCGCATGTTATTTCTTTCCATAAATGACACATTAACTAAGAGCCAGCTTGGAATCAGACATTTACAATACATTACTACATTTCATACAATGAGTGGGAGGAGGGGTCGGGGGAAGGAAACATCAAGATAGATTGTTGTTTCAGAGTGTTCAAATAAACAGTTATTTTGAAAGTTGGCTGCATCAGGAACATGACGCTAGACAGAACCTTTGTCAATTACTATATTTATTGTATCCCCTGACATGGCACAATGACATTCAGCCATCAGGAAAAGAAGCTAAAAAACAGCGGATCATTGAAGGCTGAGCTATCAGCGGAGATGAGTATCCAGGAGAGCAGAGAGATGGATGGAAGTGGGGTGACCAGAACTGGGGGAAGGGATCATTTTTTGAAACACAGTGGTTTCCTCCATGGGCTGAAGGAAAGATTTTTTAATGAGTGGGGCGGTCTTCTGGAGCTGGGCTTATAGTGGGGTCCAGTGGCAGTCCTTGCACGGAGGGCGTTGTAGGCAAACTCTGAAGGAATGAATAGTGATTACAATGGATGTACTGGGTCAGGACTCTTGGGGTATGTCTACACTACCCGCCAGATTGGTGAGTAGTGATCGATCCCTGATCGCTCTGCCGTCAACTCCTGTACTCCATCACGGCGAGACGCAGAAGCAGAGTTGGTGGGGGAGTGGTAGCAGTCGACCCCACACCATGAGGACACGAGGTAAGTTGACTTATGATACATCGACTTCAGCTATGCTATTCTCATAGCTGAAGTTGTGTATCTTAGGGCAATCCCTCCCTCCCCCAGTGTAGACCATGCCTTGCATTCAGTTTCTGGCTCTGACACTGATTTGTGGTGGGATGTTGGGAAAGCCACTTCCTCTCTGTGCCTCAGTTCCCCTTCCTGGAAGATGGGGATAATACCTCACATGAGCTTATTTAATGTTCACAATACATTCTGCAATGTGGGGATGAGAGATACAGTACTAAGTAAGTTTCAAGTGCTGTTATGGAGAAACATTTCAAGGTCACTGTACAGATTTTCAAAGCTGTGCCTGGCATTGGAACTAGCTCCCTCAGGGGGCCACCTCTCCTTCCACCATGATGCCCTTGTAATGCCAACAGACCCTTGTTGTTGGCTGGAGGGATCGAACCTGGGACCTCTGAAGCTTAGTGTATAAGCCTCTACTGCATGCGCTAAAAGCCACATGCCTCTCAGCCAAGGCTGTAGCAGACTCATCAGTCTCTAGATGGTTTAGGTGCCACTAGGGGGGGGGGACAGAGCACCATACCAAGCAGGCATGAGTTACAGCCTCCCATGGCAGCTTTGCTCCAATGGAAAAATAAAATTGTTGACATATGGGGGAAGTCTCATATCCATGGGAAACAGAACAGTAATATCTGACACCTCACAGTCTTTAATGTCTTTCCCCTCACACCACCCTGGGAAGCGCGGCTGTCCCCCTTTTACAGATGGTGATCCAAGACACAGACACCCGAGGAAGTTTGTGGTAGAGCAGGGACTTGAATGCAAATTTTCCAACTGCCCAAACCACTGGACCATCCTTCCTCTCAACTGCTGGGTCTGATACCCACTTTCTGTGTGATGTTGGGAAAGTCACTTCATCTGGAGCAAGCCTATGAAGCTCCTGGTCAGGTTCAAATGAAGGGGAAGCAGCAAACCAAGAAAGAACAAAAGTAAAAGTCTCCAAGGTCCTGAAACTACAAACATATGCACATGTTGAACTTTAAGGATGTAACTAATCCCACTGAAGTTAATGGGACTTGTGAAATCCTTAAAGTTAAGCATGTGCATAAGCATCTACAGGACTGTAAGGCCCAAGTGAGAGGAAAATATGTATCTTCTCTGTAAGTTGCTGCATATGAACTAAACACAAAACAGAAGCTGCCTCCAGCAGACTCCTGGAAAGGCAATAGTGCGTGCAATGAAAACACAGTCTAACATTCGCATAGCTACATAGTCACGGGGTCAAGCATGACAATAGACTGAGAATCCTGCTAGAGGTGGATTTTGAAGGGATTTCCCAATGTGGAGAGCTGCTCTTGGTTGAATATCAGCTCTGATTGATTTCTTTCCCCAAACCTAGGTTTGGCTGCTAAGATGGTCTTGCAGTATGATCTCCAGAGACAACAGGAGAAGAAAAGTTAATCGACTGTTTTTCCTAGATCCCTCCCAGAATAATAAACTGTTTCCCCCAGTTTTATTATCCACATGAGGTCATGTAGTTCAGGACATTGTGTCCTGAAATACGAACTGAAAAACTAAACAGAAATAATGACATAAATCAGAGAGTATTATACTTACTGACTAGAGCTGCTTGCAGTTTCTGTTCCGGCTCAATGCAAGTAGGTGCTGATAAATCCAGATATATATGCAAGCTGGTGTTGGTGCCTGAATGCATTAATCAATTTAAATCATTTTCTTTCTTGCAATAATGATTGCTTCTGTTCTGTCCTGTTCTTAGAAGGGAGAGCTTTAGAATGCTTGGAAGCACCTGAATGAGCAAGATGCCAAAAAGAGTAAATTCATTTTATGGATATACTTGTATATTACATGTTTTAAAAATTATACTTCGGGCTCTGATCCTCCAGGAGGCCGAGTGCCCTCTAGGCAGTAGGAATTGAGGGCACTCAGCCTCCTGGGATTTGGCCCCAAAGTTCTATTTTGTCAGTGTATGGCTTTGATGCTTTTCAGTCTTACTGGGCCTGCTTCTGTGCCCATTAACTCCGCTGGGAATCCTTAGTTTGGGAGATTCCCCAGGACCAGGCCTGTGTCTTTATGTCTCATGCACTGAGCTGGGCACTTTGTCAGTTATTACAGTGGCAATAATACATCTTAGATCATAAGCATAATGGACCAGATCATCATTTTCTGCAGTAAAACCCACAGTAGGAAGTTCTAAGGGAGAAAAATCTCCATGAGCGTCTGCCTGGGTAGATCCCCCCCCACTTAGGTGGGGGCAGCAGTAGAATTTGCTGTGCCTTTGTTGTGTCTTTTGCTCTTTACAGAAGAAATGTACTATGAATGGAAACAGGTCCCAAACCTTGCAGACCCCCACCGGCTCCTCTGGAGGTCAGGAAGATCCATACACAGGCCGTATGGCTCCTTACCATCTCTGATCTGCTCCCTGCCACATGCAGCAGTGTGGCTTCACAGGAGCTGCAGTGCTGGGGACTCCTAGCCCCTCAGAGGGCGTGCTATGTGGAAAAGATAATACAGACCTTCACAGCGTGTCCTCATTGTCTCAACAAGACTCCATGCCCCCCTCCTGGGTGGACCCAGTGCTGAATCCCTGGTAGGGAACTGGGGGAGCAATGCCACAGAAGCAACTGAACCCCACTTCTGCATGTTGAGGGTTCCCTCTGTATGTGGATCTCGGAGGGATGATGCAGGCCAACAAATGTAGGGGTTTGCTTATATCTCTATGCCTACATGCAACATTAGCCTTACACCTTTGAAGGCCTGGTCTTACTTCCCAGCTCTGGCAATGTAAAAATGAGGTTTATGGTCCCCTCAGAGTCCTTATTTGTGCACATCATAGGACCATGTAGGACAGCTTGACAGTCTCCTATCTAAAGGGCCACATTTTGAACACCCCTTGCAAGGATCTGAGTGCTCTCAACTCCCACTAAAATCAACGCAAGCTGCTGGCACTATGCACCTCACAGGAGGTGTAAGAGAAAAACAGAAGTGGAATAGCAGAGGTGTGATGGATCAATACAGAGGGGCACTCTAAGCAATGAGTGATGGAAGCTGGTACAGCACTGCCTGCATGAGGTCTGACTGAAATCAATGCATTAGTCCCGCATTTTCAGGAGCATGAAATTCAGTCTCACAATTTAAAACATTTAACTAACCAATCAGAGTCAGATCTGTCTTTCCTGCATCCATAGTGTTATAATTCAGGCTTTACAGCTGAATAAAAATGTGAAACGCTACAGCTTTTTATGCTTTTTGTTTTGGACAATAAATATTTTTAATATTTACCTGGTTGGCTTCTTGATTAATGCCAACTTTGTTTAGCCTTTTTTTATAGTGGGAAAACTCAGCTTCTGAATCCAAACATGATACAGTAAAAGCTGTCTTATCCGGCACTTTACCAAATGGAAAGCTCTAGAAACCAGCATTTCTAATATCCATTAAAAGTCTGGTTGGCGAGGGCCTGGCAGGCTCCCTACCTGGCTCCACGTGGCTCCCTGGAAATGGCAACGTGTCCCTGGTGCTCGTAGGTGAAGGAATGGCCATGGGGGATCCGTGCGCTGCACCCACCCCACTCTGGCCCACCCCCAGTGCTGGCTCCCCAGCTTCCATTGGCCAGGAACTACGGCCAAGGGGAGCTGTGGGGGTGGTGCTTGTGGGTGGAGGCAGCACGCAGAGCTGCCAGACCGCACCTCCACCTAGGAGCAGCCAGGGACATGTCGCCTCTTGCATGAAGCCCTGGAGGGGAGCGCCACTCAGATTTAGCACCCCAAAACCGTTCCTGTAGCCCAACTCTCTCCCCCAAACCCCTCCTGCACCCAAACTCCCTCCTAGAGCCGTCACTCCCCCCTCCCTTCCCATGCCCCAACCTCTGCCCTGAGCCCTTTCACACACCCAAACTCCCTCTCTCCATATAACTCTTAATTAAATGGAATTTTTGACTAACTGGCACTCCCCATTCCCCCAACATGCTGGATAACAAAGCTTTTACTGTACATGAGTTTACTGAGGCATTTGATTTATCAGATAGAATGCTATAAGATGGGTACTGGCTTCAACAGGGTGTGCTCTTGCCAGGTAGGATTGTCAAATCATTTTGTGCATATTTTAACATTTCTGTAATTTAAAATAATAAATTATTGCTCACGTGTAAACATACTAATTAAATGAGGCTGCCCGCAGGCCTGACAATGTTTCCTTGGCAACATTTCTTAGTTTTTACCCCACTATTGATAGCCAAGCAAAAACACTCAGAAATAAGTCGTTTTGCAAAGGAGCTAGACAATATGGTCCAATGATTGCCCAGCTAATCCTGTATGTGGATACAAGGATGGACACATTGAGGGCCAATCAATTGTAGCTCAGATGGTGTTATTAATTATTTAAAGAAAACAAGCATATTAAATGTATTTGGGACCTTCTCTAGAGCCCACTGAAGATGACAGAAAGTTTCCCATTTATTCAGTGGGCTTTGGATCGGGTCTGATGCGTATAGAAAACTGAATATAATTTGACTGCACTCCACTCCTTTTGTCTTTGTAGATTACAAGGTCCTTAGGGCAGGAACTGTTTCCTTTTGTGTGTTTGTACCAGTGCTTGAGTCATGCTGGGATGCTCTGGAATGCTATTCTGGCACTTTCAGGGGGAGCTGGAATGGAGTTCTGGTACTTTTGATAACTGTAAAGTAAACAAATGATTATTGGTTATTGGTTTCATTCTCTACCTTGCGGCATGCATGGCCAGCACCTCCATGGCGAAATCGTGCTTTCCGACACTTTGTGTTTTAGGACTTTAAGCACTGGTTTGTACAGAACCTAAAGTAAAGGGTTCCAGTCCTGATTGAGGGCTCTGAGTGCTACTGTAAAATAATAATGGGTCCCTGGATACTACCATGACGGACTCAGGACATTCGCAGACAGAGATGACATAGAAAAACTTCACTGATGTCAAATTAGTTCATCAGTTGTGGGCAAGTCAAATGGCAGTCTTTGGTGTGCAAGTAATGCAGGCTTGGGTTATTCATCTTTCATATGTGAAAGTAATTGCCTCTCTCACATATACACATATTGCTTTGACCTTGTTCTACAAGAGCTACGAAGATTTAGTTGCTGTTTATTCACTTAGATGGTAGCCAATCTTTTATCCTAGGCCCTTCACGGTCATTAAACTGAATATTCACTACAAAAATTAAGATTGTTAATAAACTTATCACATTGCCAGTACTCCAACATTAATGCAAGCTTGACACCTCATACTAATTAATAACAACTCCAAGTCAAACACCCTGTATCCATATCAACTCAGCTCCTCTGCAAGTATAAGAGATGGGCTTTGCATCATGCCCAGAAAATTAAAAATTCCAGGCTCTGACAATGGTCCTGGTTCATTGTGCACCTGAGCTCCATTTGGCATAGCACCTGGTCATGGTGTCTGAGAGAGGCAGCAGTGGTGAGGGGAAGGGGCTTTACATCACCTTTGTGCCTCCTCCATTAAAGGGCTGGCTAGGAACCAGGTCAGTCTCAGGCTGCCTATATCCTCAAAGGTTTCTTCTTGCAGACAAGAATAGCTGTAGTGCAGAGGAGTTTGGCCAGTTTGCCTTCCTTAAGCAGTGGGGGCTTTAAGGGAATTCCATGTAGCTGTCATGCTGGCTCTATGTCACCTGGGGAGTTCCCCCAAGTTTGTCAGCTGCTACCTATTCTCTCCATATCTTTTTCCATCTGTGGTCCTTAGGTAAAGATAATCACAAAAATACCCTAAAAATGAGAAACGTGCACCATAGAGAAGTACCAATGCAGTCTATCCTCAGAGCTGTCTCTGTATTCCTCAGTCATGCTTTTGTTCACTGCCTGTGTGGTATGCATTGGTGGAATACCAGCTTATAGTTCAGTTAAAACTTTGGTTCAGAATTTGCCTTGTATAGCTTAAGTCACCAGTTCAAATCTAACCTCAAGCCCTGGTTGTATCAGACACTCTTCCTGGCTGCAATTGCCTTCAGAAACCTCAAGGAAAGGGGTCCACGGAACAGATCCCAGGGGCTGGAAAGGGAAAATGTGCATCTCCTCCCTATGCCACTCTGATTCCTGACTGCAGATTTCCTACTCCTCCCTCTACTCTCTTATTCTTCATCTCTTCCATCCACATGGACCCCAAACCCATGGGGTGACCTCTATAGGGTTGGAGGAAAAAATAGTGCTGCTGAGGTGGCTGATTCATCTGCAACCCTATGGGAGAAGATCAGGGTGTGATGTTCTCTGTGCACAGATCTGGGGTGGCCCAAGGCTGTTAAGGACATTGTGACTGCTTTAAAAACTTGTTTTGCTTTCAGATAACCTTTAAAAAAACAACATTGAGTTTCTCACAGAGGGAATGAAAAACAACCACGCAATTGACTTAGCTGCCGCCACTTTAACTGTAATGGCTTTGTTTTGGTTTCAGAGAACTTCTCGCAAGTATACACAAAGCTCAAAATAATAATGGCTTTTTGAAATTCCTGAAGCTTTTTAAAATGGCCGCCTCTCACAGAGGGAATAAAAAATGGTACCTGTGGTGCAATTGTTTGCACACATTTGGAAATCACTGAAGCCAGTCAGAAAGAAACAAATTAATACATCAACAATTTTCTGGATGGCTGCTTAGCTGAGAGGGGTTTTAAGAGTTTTTGGCATTTCCTTGAATAGCCTGTTTTGTGATGAGTGAATTTTGCTCTATCACAACAGTTTAGTTCCAACAAGCTGATCAAATTTCTATCTATTGAAATGACAAATATACAATAAAATCTATTTTGCTGCTGTTTGAAATGTGAGCAGGTCCATTAAATGCCTATATCCGGCTTCCAGCACTGGGCAATACCCAGTCTTCAAAGGTAATGAGGAAATGCATAACAAAACAAAACACAAAAACTCACGCAAACAAATGGACCTAGCAAATTGCATTATAATACTGTAAAAATAGGAGAGTTTATTTTTGATAGCTATGCTAATTACCTTATATTGAGAAGCATCATATGTATTTATACACAACATCAGTATCATTTTGATTACAAATTTATCCAGTCCTTTTTACAGTCCACCTTCAGTACTGGTTCTAATGACCTCTTGCAGCAGTTTATTCCAGGCTAAATGCATGCTATGTGCAGAATTATTTCCTTTTATTTCCTCTAAATTTTCCTACTGCTAATTTAATCAGGTCTCCCATGTCCTTGTATTATAAAGTTAAAATATCTGTAAATGCAGAAGGAAAATATACACCTTGTCTATCTATATGAAGGCCAGACCCAAGGCCAGCAATTCTGTTACTGTCTCAGCCCTTTTAGGACAGGCATTCTGGTGGTTGTAGCTACCAGTGGGAGATGAGAAGTGCAATCTAGAAGCAGCACAGGCTGGGGAAGGGACTTAAAAAACCTGCCCTTCTGTTCATTGTAGAGACAGAAAGACTGGAAGAGACTAGCTACTCACAGCAGATTTTGTAGAGGTTCACAGTACAATCATGTGGGGTCTGCTGAGCAGTGTAAGCTTGACTCCATGTTAGTTAGGTTCCGATCAGGGATGATGGAAGCTTCCTAACAGTGGGGGAGGATCCATCAGTGTCTGAATTGTGGCCCCCACACCTCACACTGCTGCTTCCCCCTGAGGCCCCAGCATTGTGCTGTCCTTTCCCCCAAGACCCTGCCCCCATGCAGGACCGGCTCCAGCGTTTTTGCTGCCCCAAGCGGCAAAAGAACCCCCCCCCCAAAAAAGCCGTAATCGGCAGCTCTTTGGCGGTATCTCTACCACTGCTGCTTCATTGTTTCTTTGGCGGCAGGTCCTTCCCTCCAACAGGGACTGAGGAACCTGCCGCCGAATTACCACTAAAGAGCTGGACGTGCTGCCCCTTTCCGTTGCCTGCCCCAAGCACTTGCTTGCTGCGCTGGTGCCTGGAGCCGGCCCTGCCCCCATGCCAATCCTTTCCTGAGGGTCCTCCCCCGCATTGCTCATCCTTACAGCCGGTAAAAATTGTGAGAGCATAGTCCTCCCACTTTTAAAAGTGGTGGGGCCCTGGTCCTCTGGTTCCTCCTGTTCCAGTGCCCCTGGTTCAGATACACTCTTGCCCAGGCTAGATTAAGACATAGGCGCAATAAGCATGTGCCTTGGGCTCCTGCTTCCAGAAACTTTTGACGATGTCAGAATCTATGCTTTCTTTGCAAATGATTGTTTCTAATTCCCATGGTTATAAACAAGGCTAATCCATATGTTCATGTATTATAAGGCCAGAAGGGACCGCTGTAATCATCTACTCTGCTCTCCTGTATAACTTCAGGACTTCACTGAAATAATTCCTGTTTGAACTAGAACATTTAGAGCCTTATTTCCTGTCTGACTTTCTCTAGTTTCACCTTTGAGTTTGTTGGCTCTTTTTATACCTTTGTCTGCCAGATTGAAGAGCCCTCTGTTATCCTATTTCTGTTCCCTGTGTAGGACAGATTGCGATCAAGTCACCCTTAACCTTTCTTAAACTAAAATGACTGAGCTCCTTGAGGCTATCACTATAAGGCATGTTTTTCAATCATTCTTGTGGCTCTTCTCTGGACCCTCTCCAATTTATTAACTTCTTTGACATCCTACTTGAATTGTGGACACCAGAACTGGACACAGTGTTCCAGCATTGGTCACGCCAGTGCCAAATACTCCTACTCGAGAGTCCCTTGTTTATGTATCCAAGCATTGCATTACCGCTTTTGGCCACAGCATTGCACTAGGAGCTCATAGTCAGCTGATTATCCACCAGGGGCATCTCTAGGCATTTTGCCGCTCCAAGCACGGCAGGCAGGCTGCCTTCGGCAGCTTGCCTATGGAGGGTCCGCTGGTCCCGCAGCTTCAGAGGACCTCCCACAGGCGTGTGTATTCAAAGCCGAGGGACCAGCGGACCCTCCAAAGGCACGCCTGCGGGAGGTCCTCCGAAGCCGCGGGACCAGCGGACCCTCCACAGGCATGCCTGTGGGAAGTCTGCCAAAGCCGTGGGACCAGTGGACTCTCCGCAGGCAAGCCGCCGAAGGTAACCTGCCTGCCGCCCTCACAGCACCGGCAGCGCACCCCCCGCGGCTTTCCGCCCCAAGCACGCGCTTGGCGTGATGGGGCCTGGAGCAGCCCCTGTTATCCACCATGACTTCCAAGTCACTTCTTCCCGTCCAGAGTCCCCCATCATGTAGGTATGACCGACATTCTTTGCTCCTAGATGTATCACTTTACATGTGGCTGGATTAAAGGACATATTGTTTGCTTGCATCCTGCTTATAAAGTGATCTAGATTGCTCTCTGTCAGTGACCTGTCTTCATTATTTATCAATCCTCCAATGTTTGTCTCCTCTGTAAACTTTGCCAGTGTTGATAGTATGTTTTCTTCCAGGTCATTGATAAAACTGTTAAATAGCACAGGGCCAAGAACCCATCTGTCATGGTATAATTCCCCGCTCTGAACCTTAGCATCCAAAAGATGGGGTACCAGCATGAATTCCTCTAAGCTCAATTACCAGCTTAGTACTTGTAGTGCTGCCACCAACCAGGAATTCCAGTGCCTGGTACACTTTGGCCCCCCCAAAACCTTGCCCGGGGACCCCCAAGACCCAGTCCTTCTGGATCTTAACACAAGCCTTCCCTCACCGTTGCCTCTCCCAGGCTTCCCCTCCCTGGGTTACCCTGGAAGATCACTGTGATTCAAACTCCTTGAATCTTAAAACAGAGAGGAAAATTCACCTTCCCCCTCCTTCTCTCTCCCCCTCCCAGACTTTCCCTGAGAGAGAAAGTAATCCTAACACAGAGAGAAATTAACCTCTCTCCCCCTTCCCTCCTTTCTCCCCACCAATTCCCTGGTGAATCCAGACCCAGTTCCCTGGGGTCTCACCAGAATAAAAAAAACAATCAGGTTCTTAAACAAGAAAAGCTTTTAATTAAAGAAAGAAAAAACAATAAAAATTATCTTTGTAAATTTAAGATGGAATATGTTACAGGGTCTTTCAGCTATAGACACTGGGAATACCCTCCCAGCGTAAGTATACAAGTACAAAGTAAAATCCTTTTAGCAAAAATACAAATTTGAACTCCTTCCAGCCAAATACACATTTGCAAATAAAGAAACAAACATAAGCCTAACTCGCCTTATCTACCTAGTACTCACTATTCTGGACATATAAGAGACTGTATCAAAGAGAATGGAGAGAAACCTGGTTGCACGTCTGGTCACTCTCAGAACCCAGAGAGAACAACCACCAAAATCTAACAGCACACACAAAAACTTCCCTCCCTCAAGATTTGAAAGTATCCTGTCTCCTGGTTGGTCCTCTGGTCAGGTGACAGCCAGGCTCACTGAACTTAACCCTTTACAGGCAAAAGAGACATGAAGTACTTCTGTTCTATTAACCCTTGACTATCTATTTATGACACCATCCTTGTGAAACACACCCACTTGATGATGGTCATCAATTACAATGACATTTTGAGACCTGTCATTTATCCAGTTTTTAATCCATTTGATGTGTGCCATGTTAATTTTATATTGTTCTAGTTCTTTAATCAAAATATTATGTGGTACCAAGTCAAATGCCTCACAGAAATCTAAGTGTATTACATCAAATTACCGAGGCAGTGATGTCTGCATGAGTTTACAGAGACCCTCCATGAGATGGAGGAGCAGCTGCCATTAGAGCCAGAGGGGAAGCTGCTTAGCAACATGCCCACCACTGGCTAGGCCTGTTCCATACTGTTTGGGAGTGCTTGCTGGTTGGGGGTCCTGGGGCTCTATGGGATTGATTTCCTCTTTGTGCACCACATGGGTCCATTCTTTGCCTCTGCTTTTAGGCTGCACGGGTTGGAATGAAAAGGGGAAAAGGTGATGCCAAACTGCATTCACTCACAGCACCAAACTGAGACACCACTCACAGCAGATTGTACATATCTGTGGTCTTTTCTATCCTTGCTTCTGTGCTTTTATATCAATGAGAAGATTTTAATGATGTTGATTTTTAAATAATCATTGGGCATGTTAGGTAATGCCTCACTGAAATGGCTGGAGAAATTTACACCGCTCTGCTCTGGTTTCAGGCTTTCTGCAAATACAAGCAGGACTTGCTGTAGTGGCTTATATTTAGTTTTCTCCACAACCATAAGGGTCAGAATTTCAGATTCTGAGGAACAAGGCAGCAGCCTAAATAAATAAAATAGAGGTGCAGTGTCCCTCGCCTGCTACAGCCCAGCAGAGTTTGAGCTCTGCCAGAGATGATATGGTTCTACCCCTGCCATCAAGGGAAAAGACTTCAACCAGAGGCAGAGACTGGGTGCAAAGGTGAAGATGAAACAGGCTCTTGAGAAAGCTCTGACTCAGCAAAACAACTTCACATTCCATTTGGACTCCGGTCTGGGACTTTGTTACCCTAGGGGAGGACTTCTGAAGTTTGGCTGGAGAGCTAAACTAACTGCTGAGAGTGGGGAAAACAGAGACCTGGGTCCATTCAGACGGTGGACAAGGTAAGACACCCTTCCCCTACACTCATAGCTAGATAAATAAAGGTGCACTTATGGAAGCCATTCCTCTCAGTAACAATAAGAACTCGAAACAGGAAACCCTGCTGATTTAATAGTGGGGGGTGGAGAAGAAACAAGGTCAGAAGTTCTCCTTTAGCTGTGTTCCACAGTGTAGATACACACTTCTTTCTCCTCTAAAATCCAAGCAAGTACTTAGATATTTTAAAATGTGGCATTAGCTGTGTCAGACCCTGGCCCCATTTGCCTAAATGCATAAAGTATGTAACTAAGGAAACAAAGTATGCTGTGGATGTGTTGATCTGGAAAGACTCTTGATATGTTCACATGTTATGGATTTGTTCCTAAGTAGTCCTCCACTATAAAGGAGTAGTAGTATTTATCAAAGAGAGAAAAATACCAAAGCAGCCACTGGCACATCTGTGCTGACATGTTGAACCTCTCTCCTCATCTGCTTAAATGGGCCATGATGATAGCACTTATGTACACTAAAAGGGATTGTATTGGGAGCTGGAAAAAAACAAGCTGTTGAAATGAAGATGACTGGCTCACTGTTCTGACTGCAACTGCATCTTTTGAAAGCATAATATACTCAAAGATGATTAAACCAAGGAATCATAACTATTGGTGGAACCAATTTTATTAACACCGAACAGGAATTCACAGTGTTGTACAAGTGAAAGGAATCTTTATGTTTCTTGTAAAGGAGATTACAATCTTAATGATCATTATACTACTAAAACTGTACACTAATATGAGAGCAAGTTTTGGGGGGTCAGAGTAAATGCTGCTTGCTTTGTATTGCATGCATTTATGTCTTCATTTACTACACCAATTCTCTCATTATTTCCTCATCATCTGCTATTCATGAGCTTAATCCCTTTGGCTGACATTCCCATCCTCCTTATTAACGGACAATCAATATTACATCATCTTATTCGCTGCAATTCCTCATACATGATGAGATACATTTGAATAGGTTCCTTCGGGACTTATTTTCCAACTTGCCTGTGCCTGAATCCATAAGGAAATGAGAACGCTATGCAAAAATATCTAAATATGACTGGAGTGCAGCCCAGGCAACATTATCACAGTGTCTTAACTAATCTTTATGTGAAATGATGTCTGTGAGGAATCCATATGCTGCTATTTGTGCTAGCAGACAAGAGTAATAAACAATTAATGAGGAAACAAGTAACAAATTAACTGAGACCATCCCTAAATTAGAAGGCTCACTTCTGATATATTGTATAGGGTTGTGGGGGATATAATTTATGGTGTTTATAGTAGTTCAGCGAGGAAAGAGGAAGAAAATGTAATGTCTTATACTGAAAACGACAGGGCAAGTTCAGCTCTAAGTTGCACTGGTATAAATCTGGAGTAAGTCCACAGAAGTAATCATGTTGTTCTGTATTTATATTAGTGTAGCAGAGCAAAATCTATCCCTATAGGCTTAAAAAATGGAGTCTTCCAGAAAGCAAACAGTAATATTGATCATCAAGCAGGGACTTCTAATAGCGTCAATGCAGCAGCAGCAATAATTGCCTTAGTTCTGTAAATACATGTTGGTGTAGTGACACGATAGTTCTCATAGCTCTGGTTCTTGTAGATATGTTATGGTAAATTGATATAGTGATTAAACTCCAGTAATGTATTATAGATATACTGCACTCTTGTTTTCTGGCCTTTCATGTACCTCAGCTCTGTAGGCAGGATTGCTGGAAGAAAGAGAGACCTTCTATCTTGCACAAATTTATCTTCAGCTGATTCCAGATTAAAAACTGACCTCTATAAATATTTTGTTTCGCTTGGTTTTTCATTTGATTTCCTGAGTCAGTACTCCCCACTTTCCCTCTCTCTCTCGCTAGCCGATGCCTCATGCTCCTGGGCTATGTGACAAAAGAAAGCTATCTAATTGAAATCTAATAAAAGCCTCATACATCATTTGGGACTGTGTAGGAGAGGGAGATTTTTTAAAACAAACTTTACTGCTATGGTGTATGGGTAGCTTAATAGGATTTTCTTCTTTGTGAATCTGAGTTTTCAACAAAACAATCTGAGATTAAGGAAGGATGAAAAGATTTTATTTATTTTGGGGTCCAAGGACTCCAGCCCTTTAAGTATGTTCTTCCTCACCCTGCATCATCTCAAGAAAGGGTACATGCCAGCAGAGATCTCATACCTTAGAAGTAAAGTGATGTTGCAGGTCTTTCATTCATTTATTGAAGGCCACCATTTCTCTTTCCCCACACCTCACTCCACCTGCAATTCTACCTCTACCCATCTTTCCTAACCCAAATATCTTTCAACAGTAATAACTATGCTCAAGTTTTACTTATAATCCTCCAAGTCTATGGTTCTTCTTTCTAGAGAGTGGCAAAGAAGTGTGTCAGAGTGACACAGACTAGACCATGACTACAGTACATCTGCTGCACTGCATTATCAGAGGAGCTACAGGAACAGCCTTGATGAAAAACCAGGGCCATTCAGTTGAAAAAAGCCAGGAGAGACTCTTAATAAATGATCCTTTTGTGATCCTTCAGTATTCTTTAGGACAACATATGTTCTTCCTAAACATATGTCTGAAAACAGGCAACACTAGACCAGAAGCCCATGTAAAAGATAAGCAATGATTTGTAATATATTGCGGCAAAGTACCTGCTTCTCCTCTGCTGGCTCAGTCCCTTGCCGCCTTGGAGCTGCAGGCTTGGGCAAAGCAAAAGCCCTTCCCGGTCGCACAGGGTCTGGCCGATCCCTTCTCAGCCAGTCCCTTGCTCAGTTTTTCTCTCCTTCTGGAGAGAGTGCAATCTGCCTTGCAGGAAGAGTTTCAGAGTCCTGCTGCACCTACTCACTGGCAGCTACTCTACTTCTCTCCTCTTCCCTGCCAGGGAGGGTTTAAAAAGGTCCCCAGCAATTGGGGCCAGCTGAAGCTAATTAGTTCCCTGGTAACCCCTGTTCCAGCTGAGCCTTGTTTCTCCGTGGCTATCTCCCCTCAATGGATAGGGAGAGGCCTTTTAACCCCTCTGGGACTAATTACTACCCCTCTCCTGGTTGCTAATTGTCCTGATTTTGCCACAATATGTTATGTGTTGGTAGTCCATTGCTGCTGCTGCTGCTGCTGATATTGTCACAGTTCTCATCTACGCAAATGACTCCGAAGTCCAAACCCTGATGCACAGAGTCTGCAGCACTGAGGGCATGGGAAGTCTGCATTTATGATGTTTGATGATGCAGCAATGTGGTGCCTTTCATGTGCAGCTTGGAGATGAATTTGACGATCCTGCTCAAACCTGTTACATGCTGATCTTGTCAGAGACCACCAGTGAGTCCTGTTCTGAGCCCTTTGCTCAAGTTCTTTGGGACTGATGCCAGTGAATTGACAATTGCTCTTCAGATAACCTTTGAGTCATTTATATGGACAACGCTGCTTTTTTTTGCCCTGACTCAGCTCCCCAGACAAGATCTGTTTTGGGAGACATTGGTCTTCCATTCTGATGACATGCCTAGTCCACCTAAGTTGTGTTCTCAGTAACATTTCCTCCATATTGGTTGTGTTTGCTCTCTCAAGGACCTTAATATTAGTCACTCTGTCCTGCCAGCAAATGCTCATTATTGAGCAGAGGGAGCGCATATGAAACTGCTCAAGCTCTATAAAGAGTTCACGTCTCAGATCCATACAGGAGTGATGTTAGAATCACTGCACTGTAGATCTTCAATTTGGTGAAGAGACGAATTTTGTGTTGGTTAAGGGCTTTTGTTTGGAGTTGGCCAAGGGCCTGGCTGACTTTACAAATTCTAGAGGCAATTTCCTTATCAAGGAAACCGTCAGTTGTGATGGTGCTGCCCAAATACTTGAATTGATCCACATTTTTCAGCTGTGTGGCTTAGATGAAGATGGCTGGTGCTGGGGCATTGGAATGAGGTGCTGGTTGGAACAGGACCTCTGTCTTCCCGAGAATGAGGGTGAGGCCAAAGAGCTGGGATGCTTCAGAAAATCCATCAGCAATGACCTGAAGGTCGTCTATGGTCCATCAAGGCACAGTCATCTACAAAAAGTGCCTCGACGAGAAGTCTCTCCAGCGTCTTGGTATTAACATTAAGTCTTCGAAGATCAAGGAGGGAGCCATCGAGTTAGTTATGGAAGTATTTCCCCTGATCCAAGTCCCTTGTGGCATGGCTGAGGAAACAGGCAGCAAACAAATTGAACAGCACTGGAGCAAGTACACAGCCTTGCTTCACTCCATTCGAGATTTCAAACATGTCAGAAAAGTCACCACTGATGAGCACTTGTACTGTCATGTGGTCATGGAACAGATGGATGATTTGTATGAACCTTCTTGGGCAGCCCAGTTTATGCAGAATAGCCCATAGATCCTTTCTGTTGACCCTATCTAAAGCTTTGGTCAAATCAATGAAAACTGCGTACAGGTCCATGTTCTGCTCTAAACATTTTTCCTGGACCTGCCTTATGACAAAGATCATGTCCATAGTACTACAACCTGGTCTGAAACCACTCTGTGCTTCTGGCAGATTCTCCTCAGATATGTTCGTAATGAGTCTGTTCAAGAGAATGCAAGTTAGTATTTTCCCTGCTGTACAGAAGAGAGCAATGTTTCTAGTTTCCGCAGTCAGCTTTGCTGCCTTTGTTTTTGAACAGTGATACAATACTAGCATCTTTGAAGTCTTTTGGCATTTCTTATTCCTCCCAAATGCTACTCAAGATGTCCTGAAACACCTTGATGGCCTTGGGACTTGGTACTTTATACAGTTCTTCTGGAATACCATCCTTTCTGGAGGCTTTGCCAGAGTTATGTTGTTTGATGGTTTTAATAACTTCCTCAACTGATGGAGGGATGTCAAGATAATCTTCGATGGGCTTCTTGGGTAAATGATCAAGGACATGCTGATTGACTGTGGATGGTCTATTGAGTAGACTACTGAAGAGTTCAGCTCATCTCCATATAATAGTATAGTATAATAAACAAGTAAGAGCAGAGAGGACTTTTGAACATAGATTCTGGACACTAAATTTTAAATCATGTGAAAGAAAAACAGTTGTTGGGCTTGAGGAGGAACAGAATGGGCAGAAATGTCTACACTGTAATCAGAGGTGTGACTGCAGCACTCGTAGACATACAGGAGTTAGCTTTGATCTAGCTAGCTCAAATAAAGGTAGCAGTGAAGCCAGAGCAGCCTGGGCAGCAGCATGGGCAGTACAACCCCTGCTGGGATTCTGGGTATGTGCTCAGAGCAGATAACCACTGCTTCTCTGCTATTCTTATTCAAGCTAGTTAGATCAAAGCTAGCTTGGGTAGGTCTTTTCCTGCTGCACTCACACCTTTGATTGCAAATAAAGTGGCAAATGAAATTTGTCAAAAAGTACAAGGTGATGCACAAGAGAAGAAACAAATTAATTGTAATCACTTGGGAGTTGGGGGAAGGGAAGATGTAGGTGTCATTGTGGACAGCTTATTATTTAAAAAAAAAAGGACGCAAGATGGTGAGTGGTATAATGGAAAGCAATACTGGATAATAGTGATCCCATTATATAAGGGGATGGTATGTGCTGCCCTTGAGTATTTTGTCCATTTCTGATCATCCTATCTGAAAACCATAATAGCAAACATAAAAAAGATTCAAAGCAGGGCCGTACAAATGGAAGAGGCATGTAAAACATCCCATACAAAGAGATGCTGAAAAGTTTAGGGTGATTTAGTTTAGAAAGGCAATGCCAGGACAGAGGGGAAAGCAAAGAAAAGTGATTGTTTAGAGGAGGACATATGGGAGCTCTTATTTGCTCTTTCTTAAGCTATGGTACAAGAACTAGGGGCACTTAAGGAAATTAAGAGGCAACAAATCTAAAACTGATGAATGGACATTATTTTTACACTTCATATAACTGACCTGTGGAACTCATTGCCACAATATATCATTGAGTCCAAGAGCTTAGCAGCATTAAAACAAAAAGTAGACACATGACTAATGAGAATATAGGAGAGACAAGGTGGGTGAGGTAATATCTTTCAGTGGACCAACTTCAGTGGATGAGAGAGACAAGCTTTTGATCTGATACAGAGCTCTTCTTCGGGTCTTCTTCAACGCTGCATACAATAATGCAGTTATGTTAGCAATGCTAAACATTTATAAGGAAGAATATAAACCCTTAGGCTTTAGAATATAAAACAACCACTAACTGCCCGGAGTTAGGAAAAAACTTCCTCCATAGGCATGTTATTGTATAATTGTCTATTATGGAGGTTTTAAACCTTTCCCTGAGGCATCTGGCCATTGTCACTGGAAGGATACTGGATTAGGTGGCCTCTGGTTTGGTCTGACAATTTCTCTCTTCTTAATGTTGTCTGAATTGAGCTAAAAGCCTCTCTCTGCCTCTTGCCTGGCCCATACAGCAGCAAATCCCTGAGTCCTGTCCCCTGCACCATGCAGAGGATTCACACCATCTGCCCAGCTCCGAACACCTAGCCCTTCCCCCTCCACAGAGGAACCATATCAATTCTGTTGCTTGGGGAGCCTCTGCACCTGCAGAGGAAGGTGTTTGAGTTTGGCCTGGATGAATATATCACTGATTAAGAAGTGTCAGAAAACATTTGGGTGAACGGCTGCAAGCTTTTATAGACTCGATGAAGCTTGAGTGAAACGAGGCTACTGCTGCTCTTAGCTCCACCTCTGCCAATACTGGGTCAATATGGATTTTTCAAGAGAAATCCGCAAATCTGTGCTTTGTGTGTCATGAAGCCTCTGTGATGACTCAGGCGCAGGGATGGATCAGCACCAATATGTGTAACAGAACACTGCTGATGTTACATTGTGCTGCCTCTTGTAAAGCTTCGCTGTGAATGAATGCTGTAAGATTATCACCTCTTTAGAAATTGCTGGCATTGTCCCTCAAGTAATATTTCTGATGAGCTATAAAGCCCTAGGGCTCAGTTCGCCTGCTGACGTAACCTAGACTACAGTCTCCAGGGAGTTGAAGGGCTGCAGAGAGTGGCTGTGCATTGGTGTGAGCCACCTGCTCCTCTGGGGGCAAGTTGTACAGCCCCTCCGTGACAGGTGCTGGCCAGGGAATGCATTGATTCAAGGCTGATAGCCCCAGTCTGAATGTAAAGTTGCCCATCCTGGTGGTAAGCCTGGGAAAGGTGGCAGTGGTAGCATTGTATGTACTCTCCTGGATATTGTTTACCTCCTCAAAGCGGCTGCCCCAACAGACTCAGAGACCCTGGACCCATTGGGGGTGAATCTGAAACCTAATGTGCAAAGCACAAGTGAGACTTGGAGATAGAGAGAATTTGTCCAGCTGTTAGGGCACTAGCTTCGTACTCAGGAGAGCAAGGTTCCCTTTCCTATTCTGCCACATACTTCCTGTGTGATCTTGGGCCAGTCACTTAGTATTTCTCATCTCCACTTAGGGATGTGGAGATGAGAAATACATTGGAGTGGGAGGTGCTCAGATAGTACAGTGATTGGGGCCACACAAGTACCTACGATAACTACCCAGAACTGGATAAACTAAAACTGGCGTACTGATGTGTGGTCAGTCATCAGCAATTCAGTGCCTGATCCTACAAACCTTTCCTCATGCAAGGAGTGCATTGGGTCCAATTTTGCAACTTTTAGTCATAATGAGTAGCACTTACATCTGTGAGTTGTTCCCTTGACTACAATGAGGCAACTTAGGTGAGTAAAGGCTAGTGTTTAAAGGATCAGGCCCTTAATTTGCAGCAGTGCTCATATTTTAACTATGAATTGGGTAGTTTTCTGCTATTGAAGAATTTGGACACGGCACACGGTACTGCAGCATTCTGCTAAAGCAATGAATGATTCATTGCTGGTTGTGAGAGGAAAGCCTCGGGCTTGTCTACACTTGGAAATTTACTGAAATAACTATTCTGGAATAGTTATTTTGGTAAATTTCCAAGTGTAGACAAGCCCTAAGCTTTCCAATGTCAGCAGAATCACAGCTGGTAACCTAGACACTGGACAGTCACATACTGTTTGTGCTGAAATATATGAAGGGCATTTGAAAACTGTAAACTTTTTTTTTTAATACAATGCTTCAGAATCGTGAAAACTCATTTCACTTCTGAGACAGGGGAAGCACAATGAGGGTAACATTATATTTCAAGAGTCCAGACAACAGGTGATCCTTGGAATTTCTGAAAATCAGAGTGAGCCATATGGAGATCACTAAAAAAGCAGAAACAACTGTCTGTCAAGTCAATTCCCCTACCCAGGTAGTTTTATTTTAGCAAATTACTAAACTGTGATTTTTTTGGGAGGGGCGGGAAATGTGTGTCAAAAATACTTGTAGTCAGAACATAACCAGTAGGCCTGGCATGAAAGATTTTTGAAGAGACCCGGAAACCTAAATGAGTGGCTACAGCATATCAGATTATTAATACCCAGGTCCTGGACAGAATAGCAACCACACAATAAAACTTGTTTTCAAATCCTATGCATGGTACAATAGTTTCAGCAAATAATATACCATTGGGGCATCTGTGCCCACTACTATTTTAGGATGCCCTATTTTCCCTAGTTCCTGAAGCCTTCCCCTGACATCAGAGCAGCTGGCAGAAGAATGTTTAATCGCACACTCAGCAGCTGCAGGACGGTTGTGGAACGTGTACTTGGTTGGCTGAAGGCAAGATGGAGCTGCCTGCAAAACTGTCTGGATACTAATCTGGCCAATGCACTCCCTACACTGGAAAGCCATCTGCTTGATCTCTTCCTCCTCCAGCCTCTTGGAGATCCTTTTGTACAGGTGCTGCTTTTGGGTGATCTCCCTTCCTGCCTTCACATCAGAGGGCAACCACAACCCTGGTATGATCCTCTGGCCAGCTAGCAGCACACTGGCATGGCATCTTCTCACATTGTTTGGCTGAGCTGTGCAGAAATGGAGCAGGCTGCATGGAATGACAGGGTAAAAGACCAGGTATGTACAAACCAGCAGGTAGCTTTTCAGGCACAGGAGGTGATTGGGAAAAGGGACAGAAAATACAGCCTTGGGGAATTATGGGATGGCATCATTGGACTATTAGGGTATGGCTATGCTGCAGCTGGGAATGCACCTCCCAGCTCAGGTAGACAGACTGGCACTAGTTTGGCTTGAGCTAGCATTCTAAAAATAGAACTGTGGCCACTGTGACATGGGCAGTGCCTCAGGTTAGTCACCCCAATCCAAGCCTGCTTGACACCCTGGTCTGAGCTCAGCTAGCTAGCTCGAACCTCTGCTGGTGCTGCAAGGTCCACAATGCTATGTTTAGTGTGCTAGCTCAAGCCAACCTAGCACAAGTCTGTTTACCTGGTCCTGGATGCATAATCTCAGCTGCACTGCAGGCATACCCTTAAAACCTGAGTACCATAACCCAGGCTTCAGTTGTAACCTCGCTACAAAGTGGGTGGGTTAGAACCTGCCTTTAAGTAAAGCCCAGGACCTAACCTATAACCCCAGCTGGGCAAGCAAACCCAGGTTCAAGGGTTTAGTGTGTAGGGGAGTTTGGGCTAGAACCCAGGGAAGAGCCCAGATTAGCTCTGCAGTGAAGACATCGACTAAGTGAGAACAATTGTGGATCCAGTTCCACTTGGAGAACTAGAGGGTTCATGACATCACAGGACACCTGATCAATTCAGAGGGGAGTGATTTTTATTCTGATTGTTTCAACTTTTTGGTGTTTGTTTTTGCTTTCTCCGGTGCCTGCAGAAACAGCTGCAAGAAAAACTCTTTTGTTAATGCATCCCTCCCTTTTTTTGGTAAGAGTGAGAGGATTCACATTCCAAGGTCTGTCCTCAAAGGGAACCCTCCAGCAGAAGTGGGAAGACCCAGTATGGTGTTCCTGCTATTTCTAAGGTAAAAATGAGCAACAAATAACAAGACAAAGTAAATCCTTTCAGTCTTCATTATGGATAATAAGAGTGCAAACAGGGGCACACACTCAATTTCTTCCCCTTTTTAGGTCACTGTCGGGGAAAAGACCTCCACCTTAATGATTTGATCAGACAGCCTGAGGCTCTTTTATTTCATACAAGCATATATGCAGGGAGAGACAGCATAGACCCCACTCAAGAAGCTGGCTGCACTACATGTTACAAATTTTACCAAGCTTATAAAGGTTAAAACCACAAAACGTAGCACGCTGGTTACACATGTTATTTGCCTTATTTGGACATTTCAATATTGCAAATCAGCAAGCTATCCTATTTTCATTCCATATTGGGTTTTTCCTGTTATTATTCTTTTGCAATCATGCTGATAGTCTAACTGTTCTATAATAACCCCCTACTTGCAGTTACATTTTGCAAAAGCCATTACCATACTAACGCAAGCTAAGCTGACACTTATGGGCCACCCGTGATCCTGTTTCCAGTTCCCCTTTATTCAATTCTAGTTTCTCTTGTTGGGGCCCTGACCACATCTTTCTGCCTCGGCATGCCCTTTGTACAGAAAAACAAGTTTAGCAGAAGTTAAAACTCTTGCTCCTAGCTAAAGGCTTTTAGGCCTACTTTTACTCTATTCTCAGCAAAAAGCCTGGGGCCTTGGGTAAGGTAGGGTGGGGGGGGGTTTCCCTATCAACTCCCTCCTTTTGATGCCCTTCTCACGGCATCAACTATCTATATCTATATTATTAGATTACTAATTTCAGAACCTGAGGTCCCGTCTTCATGGGGGGGTCTTCAGGTTCTCATAAGTTGAGGAATCGGGCAGATAAGGATCTAACTCTTTTGAGGAAACTAGGGCCACTCTTAGATGGGGTATACAAAGCGGATATAGAGCGGGGGCAATATGCTTTATAGCAACAATAGCAGAAATAAATATTTAATAACAACTATGTTATTAAAAGTCCCCACTATATATACCGATAGGAATGGGCCGCTAGAAGGCCTTAATAATGAATCACAGGACATCAGTTTCAATACAGAGAGTTGCAACTTTATGGGCCGTTTGAAAGGCATTAAGTTCTGTCTGGTAAACATTTTGGAGGAGATGGATTTTCCTGCAACTGGGAAATTTGCCGGGCCTTTGGTAAGAGGGACAATAAGATATGGACACGATCTGGTACTAGGGCGGTCCAATCAAAGGGAATATGAAATTGAAGGGAAACCTGATATGTTTTTGTCCGCGGGCCAATAAATAATATGAGTGCCTGTGACTGTCTTTTAGATTAAAGACCATGTCCTGCAAAACAGTTCAGTTGGAATATACACAACTATTATTGGCCTAAATCAGGGCTGGGGAGCGATGGTTGTCATATGTCTACTACCTTTCCAACAAATATACTTGTTAACGGTAACGATTTTCCAAGGCTAAGCTGTCCAATGCACTGGAGCTGAGGGGGTTCTAGGGGCCAGTAAGTTCACAGGTTACCCAGCCCTATCCAGAGATCAGGCGTTATTTCCGTGGCACCAACTAGAAAGCGGTTAGGGCCATGGGGAGGTTTTATTTCCCACACATCCCGGTGGATGACCCAGTCCCACATACTACCTCCCCAAGGATCTGGGAGGATTCGGTATGTGGGAGCCCACACTCCTTTCACTGGCCCATAGGCCTGGAAGGAGCACTGTGAGCACCAACATTTCCATCCAGAAAATCTCCAAGTGTGCCTCCAGGGCCACAAATCAGATGGTAAGCCTGAAGCATCCATAAGGGCGGTGGGCCAAGTCTGGTGTTCAAGGTTATTCCGAACGGCCATTAGCTGGTCGCTCAGAAAATCCCACACCTTAGAATAAGCCAGATCCCACCACAATGCCTTCCCTGCTTCAGCGATGCTTAAGAGCATTTTCTCAGTAAACCTTGGGTTAGAGAACTAAGAGTGGAGACAACATGCAATTCACCCACTCCAACCCGGATACTGCTTACCTGTGCCCTGGAGATAAGCCTATGGCCTGGGCCAATTGGCCCAATTTACATCATGCTGTTGATTTTTGTAAATATTCCAAACAGGAGTGGTACTATTTGCCCCGTCCCACAAGGAGCCAGTTAAATCCCTCCTTTGGCGGGAGGATGCACCCCAAGTCTGTACCAACCCAAGGGCAGCCCCTCGGGAGCAACTGGGGCAGATAGCAGTGATCTGGAAGTGGGATAAAGGCAGGGTAAATTTGATAGTTCCTAGCCTGGCATTAAGTATGGTCCATCTGAACCTCCCAGGGTTTCTTTTCCCAGAAGAACCATACCATAACTGTTGCTTATACACTCGGATACTTCTTCAGGAGGCCTTCAGGTTCGACATATGGGAGAGAGAATACTATAACAGGGTACAGGCTATGTTGTTGGTTACTGAAATAGCCTCTAAGCAGAAAAATATTCCTGTGGCCAGGCAAGTCCTGTGGATATATGTTTGGTTGTTTACTAGTGAGGCTACTGATTGACTAAAATTTAGAAAAATATTACTTTCCCATCCCCACCCCAAGTTCATTAAAGAGGAGAGGTTAAGGAACATTAAAAGTTTCATTTTCAGGTAGTTTTGGCTAGCTTCCGCAAGCTATTCTTCGAGATTTTGTAGTCTTAATTCACTTAGCTGTCCAGCAATGAGGCCGCAAGGGAGAGGTTACTAGCACAATTACTTTGCTTGCTTGGAGGCTTTATTATGTCCTCAGGTGGAGAGGTTGTTTTCTTAGCAAAGTTCAAAGGCTCAGTGGGTCTGTCAGCAAACAAAGGAGAAGTTACCAGTTCTTTTACCTTGTCCTTCACTCCTGCCATCCAGAAAGAGCAACAACACCAGAAGGAAAGATAGACCGATCATCAGTCGGAGAGCCATTACATGGGCAGGTAGTCAATTTTTGGCACTTCACAGCGGTGTTGATAATTAACAGGATTTGATAAGGGTCTTTCAGCATGGGGCCAGGGCAGTTCCTCGCTGGTGGACTTCCATGTAGACCCAGACCTCTGGTTTCAGCGAGTGGCAGAGCTACTGTATATAAAAAGACTTAACACATTTCATTAGTGCCTGGCAATAATTACGCATTGTGTCATCTATTAAATAAATGTCCACCTGAGCCAAAGCCAGCAGGGCACTGTCGGTAGTTACATTGGGTGCCCTGGTAGAAATTTTATGAGGGCTAAGTGCGGTTTTTTTCAATTGGAAATGGCCTTCTAAGGGCATTTGGCCATACTGGATCTGTGAAGCTGCACATAACTTAGTTATAATTTGTCCAGTAAAATTATGTTCACATTCACTGTTGCTATTCACAGGTATGCCAAAGTTTCACAACAATTTTGGCATTAGCCTTTTTATAAGGAAATACATTACTAAAACTAACACATATTCATAAGAGCAGCATTTTGACATGTTTATAAAGTCAATCTGAATATTTACAAAGGGTCCCCATAGAGTGGGGTGAGCTGCCGGTCTAGTCTGGACTGGCTTTCTACTGTTATGTGCCAGACAAATAGGGCAAGAATTACAATATTGTTGAGCCATGATTGAAAATTTTGGGGCATACCAATTGCACACCACTGATGCAATCATCCCTCCTTTTCTCACGAGGGCCAAACCATGGGCCATGCGAGCAAGGTAGGGGAGCAAAGCCCGGGGCGCAACCAGACGACCATCTGGAGTGCACCACAAGGCATCCTCAGGGTGTGGAGAACACCCATTTCATCTCCAACCGTCCTTCTCCTCCTCAGACGCTGACTCTTGCAAAAGGACCAGGTCACGAGGGGACGCAGCTGGAGAAAGAGGTTGCAGCATACAAAGACAAAAATTTCAGAGGGAAGCCATTAGCTACTGGGTCCAAAAAGGAACTAAAATATGCAACGGATTTGCGTGAGGACCCCTAGGGTCATCCCCTCCTTTTCTCATGACAATAGAGAGTAAAGGGTTTCTTATAATCAGGGAGGCCCAGTGCCAATGCTCAGGCCAGAACATGCTTAAACTGAGTGAAAGCCTCATTAGCCTCTGATGTCTACCAGGGAGGGATGGGATCTATGACCTTGTCTAAGGTCAAGTCTTGCAATTACAACATTTAAACATTTGAATAAAATCATTTTTTACAAATATTTTTGCTGATTGCAGGCAACACTGAGGAATTACTCAAATTACTCCCCATATTTTCCTGTATTTGTTTTATAGGCAGCCCAGGTTTTCAATTACATAACACTGTATACATTCTTCAGCTAATTCAACTAAATTGTTCATACCCAAATCAAATAATTGCTATTCAATAATTTCTTTGCCTGAATTTATTTACAAACATTTCACAGATACCAAGAACTTTCTTTTTTTTTTAGCATTTTTATAAAGTTCAACTGCTGTTTCCTCCAGCAACTACAGAGTTAACTTCTCACTCTCCCTCAAATCACTGGCTTGTCTCCCAACAGCCACTTTTGTCAACTTAACTCACCCTTCAAAGTAAGTCCTGGGTATTTGAAATCCCCATGCTTACACTTACTGACTCCTTCCTTCCACTACACCCTCAAAGTTTTCCAACCCGTTTTTCAATCTCTCTGTCTGTTCCCTGCCCACCTTGGCCCGATCCTGCTTTTCTTGCTATATTATTTCTTTCATGGGCACAGGCGTTGTCCCACCACCAATTTGGCAAGGAGAGCGGGCCTCCTGACCAAATCCCCTTCTATCTATCCATGCACACCCATCCACATACACACACCACATCCAGATGCATCCTGTTCAACAATCAACATTCTCTTCATGTCTGGACCCAACACAATCTTTCCCTCAGGCAATAACAACCCCTCAGCACCGGTGCACTACAAGAGAGAATAATAACAGGGCTACAAACAACAAATAAAATAGGGAGAACAACAGCATAAATAGCACAATAAAATTCCTTTCTTGATATAGTTTGAGAGGGGGGATTTAACTATATTTTTGGGAAGTGGTCCTGCTGGGTTCAGGCAAATTTCAGCCAGCTGAGCAGACCCAATGTGCCCAAACTGGTCAGCATGATCGGCTTACAATGCCCACAGGGAGGGAGAGACCTTAACCAGCAGTTCCTGTTGCAACGAGGAAGGGCTGGAGTCGGTCTTCTCCTTTGGAGTGTCCTTCTGAAAAACTGCCAGGACCTTATTGTGAACGGGATCCGGCATATCCAAATACACACCATTTGGGTACAACAGATTGTACAATTTAATTCATACAACAAATTCTTTCCTAATGGGTTGACAGGAGAACACGGACTAAGGAGAAACGCATGTCGGTTAGAAAGGGGACCAAGAAAAACAGATAAAAAAAAAAGGTACGGGGTGGGGAATGGGAGCATTTCCCACTCCTAATGCCATAACAATATTTGAAGAAAGGGGCACAGACAGAAATTCTTGCACTCTCAGGGTAAAACACAAGGCTTTAATATTTATCAAGCATGAGGTAAAAATACCATTTATTATACAGGAAAAGATAGGGCCTGTCTAATTACTGGGGAGAAGCGGGACAATAATGTTACTAGTCTCCGGACCCTCCTAGCATCTGGGGTGCGTGGGGCACTCCTTTATAAGGTGGCCTTCCTGCTTACAGTAGGCGCAGCTCTTTCCATGAGCATTTAGCCTTCCAGTGCCCTTCCTGGCCGCACAAAAAGCAGGAATTGGAGTTAGGTTGAGGATTCACCCCAGGTGCTCCTTGACCCTGTTTCAGGCTGGGAAACTTTTTATAAGAATCCTGCATGGTTTAAACTTGCAGGACCATAAGTTTAGATTCCGTTTCATCCTTCTTTCTTTCAAGCTGCCGATGAAAATGCTGAGCAGCAGCTGCTAAAATACCTTCTAAATTTTTGCCTTTCCAATTAACAACTGCAATTATGGGAGGGGGAGAGGTAACTTGACCTCTCCCCTCATCAATGGCTACCGGTGGGGCCACTGTTTATATTTTATAAATAAGTCATTTAAATCATCTGGTGGGGATAAAGGCAGCGGTCTAGAGGCCACCGCTCCCCAAAGAGGGGCTCTCGGACCAGCTGCAGACTGGCCCGACAGTCCCTGGACAAGGAGTAGTTTTTCCTAAGTTTTTCAAAGTCTAAACTTTAACTTTTCTTGGGAGTCCTTAAGACCCCCTAGTATACCACTTCCACTTCTGCAAATATTTACACATCAACGGACTATAATGTACATACATATAAGCAGCAGGTGTGCCTTTTGGCGGGACCGGAATCCCTTTGGATTCACCAGTCCCCATTCACGCTTTCTGCCTTTCGCTCAAACCACTCACTCAAAGGGATGCTTTTAGGATTACAACGGTTCTATCACCTATTGTCTCTCTACCTGCCCTGGGCAGGGGAAATAGGAGTAGATTTTCACTGACCTGCACCCCAGCAGGTACCTACAAGGGAAGAGGTAAGAGGTGGGGTGGGCCTCCCTAGGGCTTCAATCCTAGTGGAGAGCCTGTGGTCCCCATAAGCCTCTTGCCAACTCAGGGCACCAGCCTTCAAGACAACGGTGCCTCTGCAGTGATCAAGTCGGCAGTACAGTTTCCCTATCTTCACCTTTAAAAAACTATAGCTGTTGGCAATAACGGTGCTAGTTCCACCCTTTGGGTTCCATCCCTTTTCATTAAGCCGGAATTCCAGCTCCAACTATGACTGGGAAAGGAACCAACGATAAATGAGCCATTTTATTATCTGTTCAGTAGACTTTGTTGTCTGTCTTTTAAAATATCTCTCTGGGCTAATATATGCAGTAATGACAGTTTAGGCTCTTAATGGATAAGAAAAACATAAACTGCAATGCACAGACAGGTTTTACACTGTCCACTAACAGTTCATTTCAAGGTGTTGTAAACTGGGAAGAACACATTAAGATCTATGCATATTGCTGGAGAAAGTGTAACTGGGGAAATGACCTGAACATCTCATATGGTTCTGCCCTTAGACAAGTGCGTTCTGAGAAAACATAAATGTTTATACTCAGGCCTGGGGTCATTTTTCAGACTCAAGGGATGATGATAGGACAGGACAGTCCTGGGTGTCAGGAATCAGGGCCTGGGGCACTGCCAGTCTCTGGGCAACCTAAAGAGTGCAGCTGATTGGTAGGAAGAGTCAGCAGACCAGCCCTTAAGTCCGGCGGCAGTAGTTCAGTGGCTGATGAAAGTGTTTGCCCAGAGCTGTGATAGCCCCTGCTCTGCCTTGCCTTGCTCCTGGTAACCTGGCTCTGCCGCTTGGCTCTGATTCTGGACATCTGACTTTGGCTCTGGCCCTGGGCTTCTATTTCTGGCAACTGACTCCTGCTCTAACAACAAGGCCTGACTCCTTCTCCGAGCACCAGGCATGACTGCCTACATCCTGGTCTCTGACACTGGGAGAGGAGGACTCCCAAGATTGATGGGCATAGAATTCTTAAATAAACAGGAAAAGATACATGTTCTACAGTGGAACACAATACATGCTGATCTCAATGAAACACAACATCGTATTCAGATCAAAACTCCCCTAAATGGAAGGTGTTCCTTGAATCCAAGTGATTTGGCTGATGGAGTTTACATAGCTGGCTCCTTAAATCCTTCCAACAACACTTTGTCCCCAAGCACAGTTCTAGTGCATTAGTGCAGTACTGACTCAGAGTGTCACTGACTCTCAACTTCACTTTCCAGAAACCCTAATACATTCAGAAGGAGAACTGATGAGCTTCCCTGCAGGAAGTGGCACAACTACACTATTTTAAAAAGGGAATGCACTGGATCTACAAAATGAGGGTGAAGGTCAGTCCTGGTCTCAGCAGGTGCAACCCTATTGACTTTGGAACAACAGGACTGAAATTGGTCCTGAGACTTTAACACCAAAAAGAAATTGGAGACCATTTTTATCACAATATGCTCTAAGGTCTCAACAGGCAACAGTTCAAGTTATAAGGAAAATGTAACTTCTCCACTATATAAAGGCAATGACGTTATTATTTTCAAGGTATATATTTCAACTGATTGGCTGCATTTTATATATGAGCTACATATAATTATGGTAAGAGGAGAATTCAAAGAGATAGAATGAGAGACATTTCACTGATAGAGTATAAAAAACTGAGATTTAACTTCTTATGTATGTGTTTATTCCAGGAGTCTGAATTAATGAAGCTACTGGTTTCATAATCATCACTATTCTCTGTGAACCCTCCTTCAAAATTCTACATTCCCTGGAAAACTGATGCTGGCTCATGAATAGGCAATTAGATGTTTCCTTCTTCCATTCAGGAGGAGGAGAATGCCCTGTGGGATGTCTCCTCAATTCTGGAAAATGTAAACTTGTAAACATGAATTGTACATTTTATTCTTTATAATACTCTTTAAATAGGAATAACTTTAAGATAATATAAGACAAATTTCCCTTCAGAGGCCTAGAAAAGAGATGGTCTAGTGCTAGAGTTTTTAACAGTAGTCAGGTATCTGGACAAACTGAAGAAATGATCTGAAGTTCATGGAATGAATTTCAATACGGATAAATGCAAAGTACTCCACAATCAGGAACAATCAGTTTCACACATACAAAATGGGAAATGACTGCCTAGGAAGGAGTACTGCAGAAAGGGATTTGGGGGTCACAGTGGATCACAAACTAAATATGAGTCAACATTGTAACACTGTTGCAAAAAAAGCGAACATCATTCTGGGATGTTGTAATGGGGTGGGGAGGGAAGCCACTCAGTTCGGTCCAGTCTGGCCAGGACCAGAGTCCTCAAGATAGTCAAGAGCCCACAACAGAGCTGGGTGACTAACAGTCACAGTCAGTCTGGACTTGGGCGGCTCAAGCTGCCAGCCCTTAAACAGAGTCTATAGCTGAGCTGGGTCTGGGCTTGAGGAGCTCAGGCAGCCAGCAACAAACAGTCTCAGGGCTGGCTTTAGCCTGGGCAGACAAACAGTCTATAAGGGGACTGGTAAGGGAGGCTCCTTCTCCAGCGCAGGAGCTTCTCAGGAAAGTGTAAGGAATTGGCCACCCTAGGGGGATGTGTCAGGGGGACATGGGCCCACCCTACTCCTCTGTGTCCCAGCCCAGGGCCCTGGCAGGGTCAGGGTCGGCTGCCCTGCATCGGCGGGGATCCAGCTACAACATGACGACTGAGCCACAGCCAGTTGCACTGGGACTGCCCCTGGGCTACTTCCTGCCTCCCCAGGGTTTGGTACCTGAGGCCTCCAGGCCTCTTCCGGTTCCTCGGGGTACACCGCGGCAGGCACTCCAGGCCAATCCTTGTTGGTGTCTGCGGACCAGGAACAGCCAGGCATAGGTTCCCCTCTGGGACGCTGCAGAACAGATAAAGCATCCTTCTCCTCTGCAGGTTCTCCCCCAACTGTGCTGCAAGGCCTGCCTTTTATACTTCCGGTCACTCCCCGGTACTTCTGGTAAGGGGGACAGGGTGATTTATGTCCTGCCCTCCACGGGGAGCGTAATGGTCCCTTGCTGTCCCGTGGGGAGGGAGGCCACTCAGCCTCACTACAGATGTATTTGCGGGGCCATACTGGGTCAGACCAAAGGCACATCTAGTCAAGTATCCTGTTGTAAGCATGACATGAGAAGTAATTTTTCCACTCTACTCTGTGCTGATTAGGCCTCAACTGGAGTATTGAGTCCGGTTCTGGGCCCTGCATTTCAGGAAAGATGTGGGCAAATTGGAGAAAGTCCAGAGAAAAGCAACAAAAAAGATTAAAGGTCTAGAAAACATGACCTATGAGGGAAGATTGAAAAAATGGATTTGTTTAGTCTGGAGAAGAGGAGACTGAGAGGGGAAATGATAACAGTTTTCAAGTACATAATAGTTTGTTACAAGGAGGGAGAAAAATTGTTCTCGTTAACCTCTGAGGATAGGACAAGAAGCAAAGGGCTTAAATTGCAGCAAGGACGGATTAGGTTGGACATTAGGAAAAAACTTCCTAACTGTTAGGGTAGTAAAGAAGTGGAATAAATTGTCTAGGGAGATTGTGGAATCTCCATCATTGGAGATTTTTAAGAGCAGGTTAAACAAACACCTGTCAGGGATGGTCTAGATAATAGTTAGTCCTGCCATGAGTACAGGAAACTGGACTAGATGACCTCTCGAGGTCCCTTCCAGTCCTACGATTCTATGATTTATCAGATATGAGCGGAAAACTTTATAATTAGATCTGAAGGAAATCTTGGTAGTGCACTCAAAGTCATCAGCTTATGGCTAAACCAGAGAGTAGGGTGGAGAATTGACTATCCCAGCTGCAGAGATACAATGGTGTTAAGTATGGTCTGATAGACTGCATGGTTATGAACGGGTTTCACTGTAGTTCATAAGCGAGATACTGCACCTGGGTGCTGTGGTGGTACATGTCAGAAATGCTGGCACATGGATGAGTCAACAGAACAGTAGCAGCAAAGGGGTTTAAAACAATTCTAGACAATAAACCAAGATCCAGGTGTATAAGACAATTGTTGTTCCTCTATGGATGTGAAACCTGGGTGACCTATCGACAGCACCTCAAGAGTCTAGAGAGGTGAAGTATCACCAACGATGCCTTTGGAAGATCCTTCGTGTCAAGTGACAAGATCGCTGCACTAATGCCAGAACCTCACTGCAGTCAATGTCACCAGCCTTAAAGCAATGATCCTCATGCACCAACTTCACTGGGCTGGACATTATGTGCGGTTGCCAGACTCTCGCCTCCCAAAACAAGTCCTCTACTCTCAGCTCACCCATGGTCAGAGATCCCATGGTGGTCCAAGGAAATGCTACAAAGACGCACTGAAAGTGTATCTTAAGAAAACTGACGTGGACATCACAAGCTGGGAGGAGCGAGCCACTAACTGACTCCAATGGGGTCATATCCTCCATCAGGCAGTGGCCCGCTTTGAGGAAAAGTGCCTTGCCCTCAAAGCTGAAAAGAGAGAGAGAAGGAAGGAAAAAGAAAGAACATTCTCCCAGCAGGCAGTTGGCCTGCCTCAAAATGTCTTTACCTACTGTGGGCAGATTTGTGGTTCCAGGATCGGACTCCAGGGTCATCTCAGGACCCATATGTAATTCCATGGTAGAGATCATGGTCGAATCGAGGGATCACCAATCATCAATCATCAGACAATATTACTTTATTGGTGTGGCAAGAGAGAATCCTCAGGTATGTGGTCAGAGATAGTGATTCATAGGAAAGTCCTCAGTGTCAGGATGAAAAGGTAGGTTAGTGTGTAAACATTACTGCTCTTTGGGGAAAAGAAAATATTTCCCAAGGGAAATAACTATGAGACCCTGAGCTTTGTCCTGGGCTACTGTGCAAAACTGGTGTGGTGAGCAGCCTTAGGATGGGCTTTGGCATCTGTGTTTACACAGCTTATCCAGTGGCCTGAACCCACTGTTTGGAATAAAGGCCATGGGGGAGGGGCATATGTTTGCCTCAACTGTGGGTTCTGCCTTGCCTATCCAGACTTTTCCTGCATGGAGCCTGATTACTCAGGCTTTGTGTGGGTGCAATGAATGTCACCATAAGAGGTATTATGTCCCTCAGCTGGATTTTTTAATTCATGTTTTTAAACTAGCCAGTTAATGAATTTGTGGGAACATCTTTTTTTCTTTTCCTTTTTATGTGTAGGAGCTGATATATACCTGGAGGCTTGAATGTAAGTTGTCCTGATGTTCTAGTAACTGGATATTAAAGTTATTTTGTGGTGTTAGCAGTTGCAGAGTTTGTTTTAATTTAACTCTGACATTTTCTGTAGTTCAGCCTATTGCTTGATATTTTTCATTTTTATTTTTATTTTATTTTTTTCACTTTAGGAGAAATCACTTGTCTCTGTATGTTCTATTTATGTATTTTCCCTTCCATTCTGTATGAAGCAATGTTTCTGTTTAAAAACAAAAAGTTAGATGGTGGTACATGGATATCTGAGTTGTAAGAGTGCTGAAGGGGGATTTGTAACCCAGCTAGCCATTAAAATACATTTAATGGGCCTTTTACCTTCTAAGACTGATTTACGCTTTGTTCTAGACTTAATTTAATTGCCATATTGAATCAATTATCTGCAAATATAAAGGGCATGAAAACTCCCATTAAGAGAGAAAAAATGATAGAATTTCATGAAATGGGAGCAGATGTTATTTTCTTCCAAGAAATTCATTTAAATTAGTTGTATAAAAAAATTGCAGAAAGGATTGAGGAACCAAGCCTATAATTTCTCTAGGAAAATCAATTTGGAGCAGTTGTGATCAGGAAATGCACTCCATACTAAAGTTTTTACAAAACGTAGTTTCGATTGTAAAATACTATTTAAAAAAAATGAGGTAAAGTTACCCATTGATGGGGGCCAGATAGATTAGACGATAATCAGAAATAAAAATAGCCGATAGAAACCTCTGTGCTGAACTCCGAGTTCAGTTGCTGAGTGATGGCTTTCAAGAACGTGTAAATCTGTCCCTGAAATTGCAAGAGAAAAATGACTGCTTCAAGCACTCAGTCATTGCTTTATCACAAACCTGTATTTCCATGGCAGATTACCCACCCCCACTCCAGACAATTACCACAAACTTCTGGTGCTATTCATAAAGATAGAGTCTATGATGAGCTTTGTTGTGATGTAACCAAAGTGAATATTCATTGTACCTTGATTTCCACCCCCCAAATACTTATAGAATCATAGAATATCAGGGTTGAAAGGGATCTCAGGAGGCCATCTAGTCCAACCTCCTGCTCAAAGCAGGACCAATCCCCAGGCAGATTTTTGCCCCAGATCCCAAAATGGCCCCCTCAAGGATGGAGTTTACAACCCTGGGTTTAGCAGGCCAATGCTCAAACCACTGAGCTATCCCTCCCCCTCTAGGCTTCACATGCAGTGTATGTCTGGGATGCCTGAAATAGATTGTGCTTTAGTGGCAAGCCCAGAGTAGTGGTAAATCTATTCACACACTTATATGGCTCCCATGACACAGTATCTGTGTACCTCACAAATACAAATTTATCTTTGCAATACCCCAGGACAATTAAACAAAAATAATTAGGAAGCTGGGTAGAAAATATGATAAAAGAATTGGGAACGGGAAAAAACAATCTAAGGGATGCAGAGGAGCAAATTCTGTTTCCTTCCACACTATTCTCTCCTGTCATTTCTTCCCAGCTTTAATTATCAAAGGTGAGAAGATAAAGGGAATGGGGGAGGGAGGATGTGTGTGGCTTGGCTAAGGAAAGGAAGATGGAGGAATGAGTACTACTTTCTCTCTTTCTGTCCCAGCCACCAAAGCCCTCCTGTACACAGTCCCCTGCTCCCTATCAAATCTATCTCCTGCGCCACAGCTGCCTCCTGCATGACAAGTGTTCTCCAGCTTTTCACTTTGAAACCCACCCCCCTTGCTTTTGCATCAAAAATGACACATGCTCCAGGAACCACTTCTCTCATCACAAAAGCAGACTTCTTAGAAATTCTTCCTTCCCTTCCTGCATATCATTTTCCTGGCCTCTTATCATTACACACAAGTCCAGCCCATAAACCAAACCATGGCAGTGTAACAGTTCCTTCTTAGGAGGTGCACCTTTCAGGGAATTAGAAACAACAGATTTCCTGCTGTTTAAAAACAACTGAGAGATTCCTCCTGTAATCCAGTGAGAAACCAAAAATAACCCTCAGCTTGCAAAGAAAGAGCCAGCCCAGAATAATTGCCTTCCCTTTAAACACAATGCAGAATTCAGTCCCAGGAAGCCACAACTGCACTATCAGAAACACAATCCATACAACCCCCTCATGATACAGCAGAATAGAGCAGACTGAAATAAGACCCGCTATTAAATGAACAACCCATACGGTAGTGTAAATTAGTATAGTACCATAGACGTCAACAGAGCTTTTCAGATTTACACCCACTGAGGAGCTGGTTGGTAAACTTTTAAAAGTGGATTCTGGTTTTCATATTTCAGTGCCTGTAAAAGCAGGTTTCTTTTGGTACCATGAATTCCACTGTAAAGGCCTCAGAGGAAAGAAATTAGGAACATTTGAAAACCCTACAAATGATCAAACAGCTTTTCTATAGATCAGGCTGTAGCAATCTTGGGGCCTGATATCTTATGCACTTCTGTCTCTGGAAAGGAGGGATTCCCAGTTCTCCAGATGTATAAACCCTGTGTTTCTAGCCAAGGCAGATGAGGAGAGCTCATACCTTTAAAACTGGCACTGGTGCAGGAGCACATGTATCAATTTGTGGGTCTGTGTCAATCAACCCTGCTCTAACAAGACCCAGGATCATCCATGCCTGGGGGCAGGGGCGGGAGGGAGGAAGGAATGCACACCCTGCTCCCGGCAACCAGCGGTAAATCTGCAAGGAAAGGGACTTTGGAAATATTAATGGAGCCTCAGGCTTCTGTTAGTTATTCTGCAGGTTTCTCTCTGGTTGCTGGAGGATGAGGTGCATTTCCCGGGCCTGTCCCCATACACCCACAAAGGAATCCCAGATCAGAGAACAGCTGGGGTTACTGATCTGAGGTTGAGAAATTCCTCCTGAATTCCCCCAGTAAATTCACAGAAAAGGAAATGGCAGCCTGAGGCTTTATGAACAGTTCTGCAGCCTTCCTCCTTGCTGGAGTTCCCATGAAACCCTGGCAATATGGCAGTGCCGTCCAGTGGAGCTGTGCTAGCAGGGAGCCGGAGGCAACTGCAGACTCCACAATAATTGCTGAAGCCCAGTCAGAGGCACAGGGTCTGTGGAAGGAAGGCCCTGTGATTCTACGATATCCCTCTACATCTGTACGGCATTCAAGGGCCTTACATTTACCCATTCCACAGCAAGCGAGGAGGGAATTTCACATCCAAATGGAATGGTTTGGAAGAAACCATTTGAGGGGAACCTCACAGCAATTTCCTACCTTTATGGCCCCTTCCCATAGATTTTTTTTTTCTATGTGGAGGATGATTTCACTCACTCACTCACTCACTCACTCTCCCCAGCTGAGATTTGCCGAGCTGACAGAGCAATGCAAGAATTCACGATGACACACAGAGTAATAAGGAGTCTGTCAATCCAACCTCCTGGAAATGCAGCTTCTGCTATTTTTGTGCTTACTGCTCAGCGTTGGAGGAAGAAGATTGAGTACATTGAATATCATTCAAATCCCATTAAGGTAATGGTTGGTAGACAGTACCTTGTCAACCCTGATATTCTGAAAGTACAATGGAGCATTCCA
Source organism: Gopherus flavomarginatus (assembly GCF_025201925.1). NCBI lineage: Eukaryota > Metazoa > Chordata > Testudines > Testudinidae > Gopherus > Gopherus flavomarginatus. The sequence goes on along the minus strand of NC_066620.1, from coordinate 149,356,395 downwards.
AAACACTTCAACCCTTAACGATATGTAAGACACTGGCTTGCTGAAGGTTGTTGTGTAGCAGCAGTAGCATACAGAGTGAGAAGAGGAAAGAGAGGCTGTTTCTGTGTTAAAAAAGTGATTTACTGTCATGACTCTGTGTGGAATTATTTGGTATAATGAGAAATTTTGAGTTGTCATTTATGTGTCCAAAATGTTTAAACGTGGCCTGTGAAAATAGCTTTAGAATTTAACAGATGTTCAAATAGTGTTTATCATAGGTGAAAATGAAGGTAAAAGCCTTGCCTTGTATTGGAAGGAGATAACCTCAGTCCTGCAGTCCCTTACATCAACATCTCATTCCCCAGTGGCACATTCCCCTTGTTCACGCCCTTAACACTGAAGCAATCATTTGCAGTCCGAGCCCAGCAAGAAGCAGTAGTCTCAGTAATGGAGTTCTTTAATCATAAAGAGTAAGCAATAAATAGATTCAAGGATTTGGGATGGGAGCCAGAACATGGAGATAGAGCAACATAAAAACCCTTTGTAGCATTGAAAATGGGCTTTCTCTTCTCATCTCCTTGAAACTAGAATATTACACTTCAGAAATAACTGAAAAATTTCAAACCCTTTTGTCAAGATATGTAAAGTTTCAGATCAGGAAAAATGTTCCAGCTTCCAGGAAAGCGACTTGGGGGCAATATTATATTCTGTGGCATGGGAGATATAGGTTTAAGACAATGAATATTTGTCTTTTGCTGTCTAGGTTGGTGAAGCTCAGGAATGCTGCAATGGTGATGGCAGGAATGGTCACTGATCAAAGCTTAATCCTGTCTAATGCTCAGTTCCTGTTTTGTAAGATATGTTTGGCACCTCATAGGATGGGCCCTTAGGCCCTGAATCTGCAAAGCACTTGAGCATATGCTTAACTTTAATGCATTACTTCAGTTAAACAACTCATGCTTTAAGTTAAGCATGCACCTAAACATTTTCTGGATCAAGGCCATAATGATCACGTGCATACACAAATCCTGGTACTCCCCTACAAATTAGGAAACATTCTTCTTCCTCCATATCCAATTTGTAATGAATCTGTGTGCAGCTACATACAGATATCAAGCCAAATCTTCACCTGGTGTAAAATGACACAGCTCCACTGACTTAAAAAAAGCTGTGCAAATTTACAGCTGCTGAGAATCTGGCTTATTGTGATCGTTTGTTGTTCTGCACACATGCAACAATGAACTGGCTTTTGGTTCCAAAAATACAGATCTCCACCACTAAAGGAGACTCTATTAACTATAATATAATAACCTATTGGTTTATAGCCTCTGTATCAGCCAACCAGCCACTAGTGAGCATCAAAATTGCAAACCCTTCATCAGGTCTTGAATTCCATTCAGCAGAGGTCAGTGGTTAGCGTGCAGAGCTACGTATTTGTGCTTTTTGGGGGAAACTAATGGGCATACACTTTATTTTCTCTGGTTTCAATCTGTGTGGATTTCAGTTTGGGGTTCGGAAAAAAACAACCAAACCTCAAACTGGAATTTAGTCAAAACCATCAAGTGTCACTTGCTTTTGTATGGAAACTACAAATTTTGCATAGACTCAATGTGAATTTACAGATCATTCCAGGCTTGCTCAAAAGGCCTGCAAACTCTTCAAGAATTCTGGTAGAAGGCTAATTTTGTAACAATATAAAACCAGATAATTGTTTTTGTTTTTCTTGTGTATGTTTCACTTAGCTCTAGCTGTGGAAGTTCATGTTAATTGCCCCTGATGACAATGGAGACATCAGTTGAGGACCTAGTCCTAAGTAGCATGCTAGCAACTACATTGCAATGGGTGCTGTAGATCTGAAGAACTATGCTGTAGTGTAATGAGTAAAGTTAATTACCTATTATTGCGTGTCCACACAGTACACAATTTTAATTCAATTATCAGTTTGGTTGAAAAATGATGTTTCAAACGTAGCAGAGAACACATTTATCATTGAGGTCTAAATCTATTCTGTCTGTCAAGGCTGATACTTTAAAATGAAGACATCTTTGTTATTAGAGCCAAATACAATAAAATAAAAAGCATTTAAAAAAACAAAATTCCTACAAATTTTCCCCTTGAGATAGATGAAACAGATTTGTTATTGATGCTGCACTTTGGCAAATTTGTCTTTTTATCCAACAGAAAACAGGAGGATTTTCTGTCAAAAGTGTGCCAAGACACACTGCAATTAGCCCCCAATCCTGAATCGACCTTCAGGGGGTAACAAATGATCCTCCCATCTCAATTTCAGCACGGAGAAGCTCAGAGCTGCTCCCAACTATTCCGTTTTTAAGTGACTAGCTCAAAGAGGATAAAGCAACTCTCTTGTGAAAATGGCTTCTGTTAACTGAACCTCACTGGTTCAGCCAGTCAGGAAGCTAGAATCAATATCTTGTGACTTACGTTGCCAGACAGAAGCAGCCAACGCAACTCCAATTTTCAAAATACAGAATTTTGTCTCAGTTATTCTAGGAGCAAAGGGTTTTAAACACATTCTGATTAAAGTATCTCTATTTTTTCATCTCATTGCTTTACAGTTCATAGACTGTTTTTTAACTCAAAAAGGGGCAAAATTTCCACAGCCATCCAATCCTTTGTTACTCAGCATTAGTGCTCAGTTTGAGGATCACTAGTTCAAAATAAAAAATAAAAGATTGTTTCATTAAATTCTATTGGGGGTCTAGTGCAGAGGTGCCAAAAATCTGTCCTGTTGGCTGGATGTATTTATGTGGTCCACTTGTCATATTCTGGCTTTGTCTTCATTAGGAAAAAGGGTGTGTTTCTGCCTCATGTTAACTAACATTTGGTGACTAATGTGAGGTAAAATCCTAATGAAGAGAAGACAGTTATAGTATTAATATATGTTAGCAGGTCCAGATAACCCCTTGGCTCCCCCATAGTCTATCTCAACCTGCTAATGTGTGAAAGCTATGGCCTGCTTTGGCTTCACTAGGATTTTATCTTGTGTTAGTTACCTCATGGCAGCTAACAAGAAGTAATAAAAAACACCACAACCCATGATTTTTTTTTGCTGTTTCTTTGAAAATCCATAAACCTGCACAGTGCTTTTTCTGTCTCTGCCCTCTCTGACAGAAGCAAGGAGCTCACAGAGATCAGCACTATTCTCATGAACGTTGCAAATACAGGACATAAGATTTCCCTGTATTTCAGGGAGTATTGCAGTAACTGGGATCACAATAAGGAAGATGAGGATATCTTCAGGGAGAATTTGTTGAAGGACATTGTGAAAAAAAAAATCCAGCTTGTTGGTGGCATTCATGGAGCAGCTGCAGATGGTGGATCTCTGCCTCTGGGCCCAAGAAACAAGCACTTACTGGTGGGATCACATTGGAATGCAGTTTTGGGACGAGAGGAGTGACTGAAGAACTTTCAGACGCAAAAGACCACATTCCTGGATCTGTGTGCTGAGCTCACCCCAGCCATCCAATGCAGGGACACCAAAATGAGAGCTACACTTACACTTGAGGAGTTGCCATTGTGTTCTGGAAGCTGGCAGTGCCGGATTACTACTAGTCACTGGGAAATCATTTTGAAGTTGGAAAATCCACAATGGGAGCTGTTGTCAAGCAAGTGTGTAGAGCCGCTAATTATCTCCTGCTACACAGGACTGTGACTCTTGGCAATGTGCAAGAAATAGGGTTGGATTTGTAGCAATGGGGTTCCTGTACTGTAGTGCGGTGATAGACGAACGCATATCACTATTTTGGCATCAGGTCACCTTGCTACTGAGTACATCAACAGAAAGAGATACCTTTCCATGGTTATGCCAGTGCTAGTGGATCACCACGGACACTTCCTCGATATCAGTGTGGATTGATCAGAGAAGGTATACAATGCTTACATCTCTAAGAACACAGGACTGTTCAAAAAGTTGCATGATGGGACATTCTTTCCTGAGCAGCTGATTTCCATTGGCCATGTGGAAATGCCAGTAGTGTTTTGAGGGGTCCAGTCCACCCCTTGCTCCCCTGGCTCATGAAGCTGTACACCAGCCAGCTGGATAGTGTCAAGAAAAGATTCAATTAGCAACTCCGTAGGTTCAGAATGACAGTTGAATGTGCTTTAGGTAGATTGAAAGGTTGTAGGTATTGTTTACTCACTATATGAGAACTCAGTGAGAAGAACAGCCCAATGGTTGTGTTGTGCGCTGCATAATACCAGTGAGGCAAAAGGGGAAAAGCTGCTGCCAAGGTTGTGATGGTTCCCAGGGTAGCTGGGTGTGGCACATGACCAGAAAGGGTTAAGCATCCTGCTGGATAAATGACTCAAATTCAATCCTTAAAAACATATGGAGAGATTATGTTTGTGTTTTTGTGTATTTACATATATATTGGTAGAAGTCAAAAATGTAATCAAACAGTCATTGTCTATGCTGTATTCTGTTAATTCAGAGATCAAAAGAACCTCTTAACAGTTAAATGAACTGTAAACATAGGATATCACTATATTCATCTCTCTTCGAAATTGTAGCAAATCATCTGTGAATGGTGGAAAAACAGGCAATTGCCTTATGTTAATTCATGTAGCTAATTGCCGGTGATGCTTGGAAACGGACCTACTGCAGAGTCGCTCTGATTACCTATTGTTGGTGTAAGGACTCAGACCTGTCAAAGAAGGCCTGGAATTGTATAAACGACTCTTGGGTCCTGATCCTGTCATCTCAGATCTGCTTGAGGTTTCATGCATGGGAAGCCTAAGCCACAAGGACTGAGTACCATTTCTGACTGGATCACCCTGAATATAAACATTGGGATATAACCTATGGACTAATCCTGAAGGAACTCTTTGCAACTACAAAGCTCACCATCTCTACTATGAATCTGAACCTCAAGCACTGAACTCATGTCTGTACGTATACTGATCTTATAACCATACTCTCGCTCTTTTCGTTTTAAATTTTTTTTAGTTTAGTTCATAAGAATTGACTGTAAGCGTGTCTTTGGGAAAGGTCTGGAATATTCATTAACTTGGGAGATAATGTGTCCGATCCTTTGGGACTGGTAGCACCTTTTTTGTATGATGAATAAGATTTTAATTAATCCTCATCATATCTGACTTGGGTGACTAGGTTGAGGCCTAAGGCTGTGTTACTTTAAGGGAACTGCGTTGTTGACTTCTGAGTAACCACTGAGGTATAACAGAAGCTTCTTTTGTGCTGGCTTAGTAAATCTAAGTATTAGAATATCCACCAGCTTTGGGGATTGCCTGCCCCATTCTTTGAAGTTCACCCTAATTGAGTAACCTCAGCTGGCTCCCCTGGGATTCCGGTCACACCGGGACTGTGAGTCACCTTGTTACCCTTCTGCCTCCAGCATAATGGACATTTTCTTGTTCTTAACTGGGCATCAGCTCCCTGACAGCATCAGCCCAAGCACTCTCCTTTGGACTATGCCAGCTCTTACTTTTCCTTGTAGGTTTACAATAAGTGTGCCCCAGTTCCCGAACTCCTTTGAAATATTCCCCATGTTGTCCAGACCCTTATTCTCTGAAACTCACAGTAATATCAGGTCTGCTGTCCTCAAGAGAACAGTGAATACAACAGCTTGTATGAACCAATTCAGGTTCAGCACCTTGCTTTACATTACAGCACTAAGATGTATTTATAGTGGAATGAAGAATGAATTTATTACCAAAGATTCAAAAGAGAGTGAGTAAGGATAACGGAGACAAAAAGGGTTAGCTATAAAACAAAATCATAACATGCTTTTTGGAGATTAAATTTAACCATTAGGTTAACCTCCTGTTTAATGAAGTTTATCTCACCCAAGACTTTTGCAGCATCTTCAGCCATGGCTGGTTGAGATCCTGTTTACATGGATGCAAATGCACTGCTCATTCTTAGGTGTAAGATGCTGGGGTGTCTTCTTTGTTCCCCATTATAGTCCAGCAAACCTTTGAAGTATATCTCCAGATAAGGTTCTTTCTCCTCCACTGTGTGCTCTTCCCTGTTGACTTCATATCTCACTGCTGACTTCATATGTAAATGTGCCTCCATTGTGTTAGCTTACAATGCTTAATTTATATGCCGACAGAGAAACAGATGAATAAACATCTTTTATCTGACAGGAAACCTGTTTCTCTATCACTGCTGTGATACAGAATCTAAGAACATATTTTCAGTACAAGTGCATAATTCCTTTATAGTATCTGTATGTACATTTCACAACAATAACAATGACCAGCCTGACCCTGGCTTTCATTTAAGACCTCACATGATATTCTTTGGTGAACCAGAATTTGCAGATTATTATTAGGATAGTCTTATAATCCCCTTTGCCAGTTGGCATTAAGGGGACCTTGGGTCACAAGGCTGGAGGGGTGAGGTGGCGTGGCTGTCTGCTGAACTCGAAGAGATGGACACCAGGGCTGTTACAACAGCCCCACATAAAGCTATGCGTGGGAGGGAGGCTTTAAAATTCATTTTCACAGCCAGCAACAATAACATTCTGTCCTGAGGTAATATCTAGCTTGTGTAATTTAAACTATGTATTTTTTGGTTTTTGCCTGCTGATATCTCTTCTGTTGTGCCTGCTACAAATTATAAATACAGCTAGGCCTGGGGCTTTGCTTTGTGCTATGAATTGCATGCTGCTTGCTGTACATTTATAAAGATGGCTGGGTGTTTTCTTGATGCAGTGATTTCTGTGGTGCTTGGTGTGCATTTATAAATACTGTTCAATTTCTTGTAATATTTGTTGTGCACTAATAAAGATACTTTGAATGCAAAAATTCAGTGCACAAAATCAAGGTGCGAACAAACAAATAAAATGTCATACAGGCTCCTAACATACCTTAACGGGGTTAAAAATTCCTATTGAAAAAAGAGGTAAACCTTTACGTCCATTTGCGTAAACAAAAAGGTGATTCAGTGTAGTTTGTTGTGGTTACACATATACCAATCTGTGGTTTTTACAGGTTAGTGTATGTGAACCTGTTGTGTTTCTTCTTGTACCCTGGTACGGATTGGCAGTGGTGTATCCCCTCATCCCCCCGGAGAGGGTCGAGCCCTGGCCGCACTCGTGTATTCGTGGTACCAGAAGTGGGGATCGTTGGAACCCTTGAACCCTGTGAGAAGGGGGCAGAGGAGGAGGTCTATCCCAGAGAACCATGGAGATGGAGCGGTTGTTTCAGCTGCTGGCGGAGAATCAAGACAGGTAGCAGACCGTCCAGCTACAGCAGCAGCAGCAGCAGACAGCTGCCCAGCTCCAACAGCAGCAACAGCGAGATGCCGCCCAACTCCAGCAGCAGCAGCAGCAGCATGCCACCCAGCTCTAGCAGCAGCAGCAGCTTGTCCAGCAGCTCGGAGCCCAGCTGCAGCAGCTGGTGACCGCACTACCACACCCCGTAGAACTACTGGCAGGGGATGGCGCTGGGACCCCACGTGCCGCCGTCCCAGTATGACTAACAAAGATGGGCCCCGACGATGACCCCGAGGCATTCCTGGTAACGTTCGAACAGTTGGCTCTCGTCGCTGGGTGGCCTCGGGACCAATGGGCCACCCTTCTGGACCCGTACCTAACCGGAATAGGTATGGCATACTGGGGGCTGGCGACAGAAGAAGCCAGAGATTATGGCCGAGTAAAGGCCGCAATTTTGGTTGCCCTGGATGTCAGCCCCAAGACTTTTTGGCAGAGGTTCCGGGGCCAGACGTATCCCTTGGGTGCCCGACCTCGGCTGGTGGCCCAAACCCTGAAGGAGGCGTGTCGGCGATGGCTCCAGCCAGAAACGAGGACGGCAGAGGAGGTCACTGAACAAGTCATTCTGGAGCAGTTTGTGCACACTCTACCAGCCCGAGGACGGGCCTGGGTGCTCCGCCATCGGCTGACAACATTGGCCACGGCCGTGTCGCTAATGGAGGACTTTCTTGTGGCTGAAACGTCAGTGGGCCCGCCTTCAGGCCTCCAAATCCTGGCCCCGAATGCCCTAGCTCTGACAGAAAGGGGGACGTCCTGATTGGACCGCGAAACCCTGGCCGCGGGCAGGACACTCGCCCTGGGCCTCGGTTCCGGCATCCAGATCTGGCGCTGCGGTCGGGAATAGCGCCCTCCTGGCCGAGGCTCTTGAGGGCCCGTCGGAGTCCCCTCAGAAGCCCAAGGGGAGCCCTCTCCAGGGGCGGTCGCCCTGAACTCAGACCCTGTTTCTGTTGTGGGCAGACTGGACACCTGCAGCGGGACTGCACAGAAATAGATTGCAGCTTCGAGCAGGTCTGTGCAGGGGACACAGGCCCCAAAGATCATGGTCCCGGTAGTTGTCGGAGACCAGGCCACCCAGGCTTTGATCGACTCTGGCTGCAGTCAGACGTTAATCTGCCAGTCTCTGGGATCCCCGGCTGACCCCTGCCTGGGAACGATACACCTGGAATGCATCCATGGGGACGTCCGGCCCTACCCTAGTGCTTGTGTCCCGCTGACGGTAGCTGGCATCACCCGACGACTCGTGGTCGGTTTAGCCCCTCGACTGGCATACCAAGTGATCCTAGGGCGGGACTGGCTAGCCTTCGAGGAGGTCCTCTGGACGACATCGGCGCTGGAGGGAGAGCACCAGGAGGCCCTACCAGAAGAAGTGGATGGGACCCCGGAGATCGAAGCGGAGACCGAGGAGACCGATAATCCTCTGCGGGAGCCTGCGGTTGAACCCCTCCTTCATACTGATTTTTGCCGGGACCAGCGGGCTGACCCTACTCTTAGCCGGGCCTATGAGACCATCATCAACCCCAGCGCGCAACCCAGTGGCCCCACTTCGAACTGTGCCGGGACCGTCTTTACCGAACTGAGCGTGCCGCCCGCACACAGGAACTCCAAATGCAGCTGCTGATACCGCAGTGTCACCAGCAGGCTGTGATGAAGCTGGCCCACGACATCCTGGCGCCCGGGCATTGGGGCCATGAGAAGACCTTCTCGAGGATCTTGACGCAGTTTTTTTGGCCCGGCATTTACCAGAAGGTGAAGGACTATTGTAACTCCTGCCCAGAGTGCCAGTTAGCCCCTCCATCACGAGTACCCAAGGCGCCACTGGTCCCCATGCCTATAATAGAGACACCGTTTGAACGGGTGGTCATGGACCTGGTGGCCCGCTCCCAAAATGTGCTTCCGGTTTCCGGTATGTCCTGGTCATCGTGGATTATGCCACATGTTTCCCCGACGCTATTCCATCGTGGAGTACCACTGCTCGGACCATCGCGCGGGAGCTCGTGAAAGTCTTTGCTGGAGTGGGCTTGCCCCAGGAGATCCTAACAGATCAAGGCACCAATTTTACCTCCCAGTTGCTTCAGCAGGTCTGTGAGCTCCTGGGGGTTAAACAGCTATGCACCTCCTTATATCATCCGCAGACGGACAGCCTGGTGGAACGATTCAATCGGACCCTCAAAGAGATGCTGCAGAAGTTCCCCCGGAGGAGCTACGCCGATGGGACCAGTTGCTCCCGCCTCTGCTGCTAGCCGTCCGGGAGGTCCTTCAGTCATCGATCAAGTTCTCCCCATTTGAACTATTATACCGGCGCCGTCCATGGGGCCTGTTGGACTTAATGCGGGAAACCTGGGAACAGTCTCCCTCCCCAACCCAGGGACTCCTGAAGTATGTCCTCCAGCTACAGGAGTATTTTGCTCAGGCTGAGGCCCTGGCTCGTGAAAACTTAAAGACTGCAGAGGACCGGCAGGGGTGGACCTACAACCAGGAGGTGCAGGTGTGTGACTTTGAACCTGGGGATCGGGTCCTGCTCCTCTTGCCCTCGAATGAATTGAAGTTACTGGCCCGCTGGCAGGGACCCTACGAGGTAGCTCGGAAGGTGGGGCCTGTCACGTACGAGATTCACCAACCGGACAAATGCAAGAAAACCCAGCTATACCATGTGAACTTGTTGAAGCCCTGGCGCGACTGAGAGGGTCTGCTAATCAATCCTTACCTGCCCAAGACGGAACTGGGTCCTCAGGCGCCCCAGGCAGAGGATCTCGCCGCACCCCTGCTCGGCGACACCCTTACGGAAGAGCAGCACAAACAGGTCAACTGTCTCCTGTGGGCTTTCTGGGGAACCTTCACAGCTCTACTTGGATACACGACCTTGGCCTATCATTCGATCCACACCGAGCCAGGGAAAGTTTTCCAGGAAACAACCAGGCCACTGCCATACCAGATGCACCAAGAGGTCGAGGAAGAGGTACAGGCCATGCTGGCCTTAGGAGTCATTGAGCCGTCCCAAAGTGAGTGGCGCAGCCCAGTGGTCTTGGTACCCCAACCCGATGGCACCCACCGGTTTTGTATAGACTTCCGGAGGGTGAACGCCATCTCCAGATTTGACGCCTACCCGATGCCCCACGTGGATGAGCTGCTGGGCCGCCTAGGGGAAGCCCAGTTCATTACCACCCTCCACCTCAGTAAAGGGTACTGGCAGATCCCGCTTGATAATCCCTCGAAGGAAAAGACGGCGTTCGCCACTCCGACGGGACTCTACCAGTTCATGCGGATGCCTTTTGGCCTCCATGGGGCCCTGGTGACCTTCCAGCGGCTAATGGACCACCTACTACAGCCTCACCGGGACTATGCCACCCTGTATTTGGATGATGTTGTAGTCTATAGCTGCTGCTGGGAAGAGCACCTGGACCGGGTAGCCGCGGTCCTGAGGTCCCTGCGACAGGTGGGACTGATGGCAAACCCCCAAAAATGCCGCATCGCATGGCAAGAGACCACATATCTCGGCTATACCACTGGGGGCAGATGGGTAAAACCCCTTGTTGGGAAGGTACAGGCCCTGGTGGCCTGCCCGACGCCAACTACAAAACTCCATGTCCAGCAGTTCCTGGGCCTTGTCGGGTATTATTGGTGGTTCATTCCCCAATTTGCCTCCATTGCAACACCCTTAACAGGACTGTTGACGAAGAACAGCCCCCGACAGGTACGGCTCTGTCAAGAGCCGGTCCTATATAGTCCTGACTTCAACTGGAGGTTCATCCTCCAGACGGACACCTCTGAGGTAGGGTTGGGGGCTGTCCTGTCCCAGGAGTTTGATGGAAGGGACCACCCGGTTCTTTACCTGAGCCGAAAGTTGTTTTCCCGGGAGAGGAACTATGCCGTGGTGGAGAAAGAAGTCCTGGCCATAAAGTGGGCCTGTGATGCCCTACGCTTCTACCTCCTGGGGGGCTCCGTTCACGCTGGTCATGGACCATGTCCCCCTTCGATGGTTGATGAGAATGAAAAACAACAATGACCGGCTACTGCGCTGGTATGTGACCTTACAGCCGTATGCATTTACCGTCCAGCATAGAGCGGGTAAGGAACATGCTAACGTGAACTTATGTCCCGCCTGGGGGGGATGGAAGCGCCTGGGCCCGATGAGCGGGCGCCAGACTTGAGGGGGGTGTGTGTAGTGAGGCAGTGTGCCTCCCCTCCGGCCCAGAGAAGGAAGAGCCCAGCCGGAGGCTGGAGTGGGCGGAGCTAAGGAGCTCTGAGCCCGCCCCTCAAAGAGTCAGACGCTGACCCAGAACTATAAAGGCCGGCCCTCAGAGCTCAGTCAGGCCCCAGCAGCTGGAGAGAGTAGACGTCCCACAGGGAAATGGAGACTGGGAAACTCCTGCGGCCCAGGCCGGCCGCCCAAACTGGCCTGAGCTCCCCCGCGCAGCTGTCTGGAGGAGCCCCCGGAACTTCCCTGCGCCTGCTACCCGGAGAAGTCCCCAGAGCTTCCCTGCACCTGCTACCTGGAGGAGCCCCCGGAGCTGTCCTGGCCCAACTATCTGAAGGAGCTGCCAGACCTACCACCCAGCCCCGGCCGCGACAAGCCCATGCTTGTGGACCCTGGAGAGGCCGACGTTAGGACTCAGGTAAGTCCCGAGGGGGAGTTCGGAAGTAGCCCGGGGGCAGCCGACCCCGGTCTGGCTGCAGCCTTAGGATCCCGACTGACTGAGTATCGGATCGTTAGCCGCTGCTAGGGTCCCGGGCTGGGACACAGTGGAGTGGGAGGGCCTGCGTCCCTCCTGCCACCCCTCCCGGGGTGGCGGACTCCCCCTCTCCCTGGCCTGAGGAGCCGAAGCCAGTTATTGTTGCTCAGCCCTGCCCAAGGGCCTGAGCTTCCTAACTCAGTGTTTGCTGCCCCACCCTGACCTAGGTCCAGGGCCTTAAACTGATATTGTCGCTAAGCCCTGCCCAAGGGCCTGAGCCCTTTGCCCCACAGGGCAGGCGATTGTCGTGAGGACTGCCAGGCTAGTTTCTTGGACCCACCGGTGCGTAGTGGGCCGGCGTGTCTCCCCTCATCCCCCCGGAAAGGGTCGAGCCCCAGCCGCACTCGTGTACAGGCATGCTCAGCCTCTTCCTCCCACAGGTCTGGGAGATCCAACACTTCCTGCCTGCTCCAGGCAGAAGTGCATTGAGTACCTCTCTGTGCACATGGAGCTGGCATAATTGGCTGGACATGAACAACAAAGGTGAGCTGCCAGGTGACTTCACCCAGGTCAGCAATCAGGAAAGGCATTTAAAAAACATGTGGGGTGTTTGAAGTGTGTGTGAGGGGGAAGGGAGGCTTCGGATCGCCACAACCCCTGTGCAGCAGAGTTTAAAATTGTGAGCAGAAAGGTCACTTTCTTGGAGACTGGGGCTTTGCGGGACAGTGGCTGGAGGACTGTTAGGTTTGACACAGGTCATGCTGTGTCTACACTTCCACTGTGTCAACCAAGTAGTTCAGTCATGACTGTGTGCCTATTCAGAGAGGTGGTTGTACTGTATCACCCTAGAAGGATGCTTATGTCAGCTGGTGATGCATTTGAGATACATGCATACATAAGCTGATGCAAGGCAGCAAGGCAGTTTACCCCAACCTCACTTTGTAGTTTAGATCAGCCCCAAGTTTCTAGCCCTCTTGACTGGAATGTTAATGCCCAAATGTCGGCAGTGTGTAACTGATGCAGCCTTGTCTTTCTGAGGCTCTTGACAGCCTAACACAATGGCTCTGGGAAGAGTGAAATCCCTTGCCCTTGTTAATATAATGGAGCTGTTAACGCTAAAGCCCAGTGACAATCCTTTACTTGTCATCATTACCTAGTTCATTTTATCAGCTGGGATGTGAATGGAGCAGGAGTTTCAAGCCAAGAGTGGGTAGGGGAGGGAATTAGGAGTGGCTTCAGGAAAGGAAATGCAGGCAGAGTGAAGAGAGAATGTGTAGTGAGGCAGTGGGATACTCTGCAGCCCCGAGGAGGGATGAGCCTCCCCTAGCACCAACGTGGGTGGAGTCAGTGGGTCCTGTGCCCACCTCCCAGAGGTCACGGCGCAGGACAGGAAGCAGAAAAGCCCCACTGCAAAGTTAAGTTGAAAGCCAGCTGCTGGAGAGGCCAGATGCCTGTGGCCTAGCTCCGGGTAGGGGAACCCCAGCAGGGCGTGGCCGATCCGAGGACTGGCCGGGCCAGCCGAGCCCACCCCTCGCCAGCTACCCCGAGGAGCAGCCAAGCCCACCCCTCACCAGCTATCCTGAGGAGGAGCAATGCCAACCCCTTGCTAGTTACCCTGAGGAACCGATGGTGCTGGAAACCACCGAGGACGCCAGCCAAACCCAGGTACCTTAAAAGGGGGAGTCCAGAAGTAGCCCAGGGGCAGCCGACCCTGGCCCGGCCACAGCAGGGCCAGAATCAATGTCAGTGTGTTGCAGTCAGGGTCCCCACTGATGCAACAGTGAGTCTTCTGCCGTTGCTAGGGCCCCAGGCTGGGATGCAGTGGAGCGGGTGGGCCTGCCTCCCCCCTGCCTCCCTATTCACGGGTGGCAGTCTCCCCCTCGTACCAGATGCTCAGAAGCCTGAACTCTTGACTGTGTGTTTGCTGCCCCACCCTGACCTAGGGCCAGGGCTCACAGTGAACTATCGGTTCAGCCCCTGCTGAAGGGCCCAAACTCCTGTCTGTTTGTTTACCGGCCAGCCCTGACCCAAGGCTTGGGTCCAGAGCGAACTAGTGCAAGGCAGTTGGATACCCCACAGCCCTGCTGAGGGATGAGCCTCAGCCAAGCCCCTCTGCAGAAGGAGAGCTGTAAACAGGGGAGTTTCAGAGGGAGTTTACAGAGGGAGGCTGTGGGGGAGACTAAGAGACCTAGGCAGAGGAACTGACAGGCTAGTTAAGGGAGTGGGTGGTGGTCTGTGAAGGCCAGTGTTCTGGTGCCTGTTGGGGGTTTGTTTTGTTTTTGTGTTTCTTGGAATACCAGGTTTTAGGTGGGAAGGCTATGACCGATACAGAGGCAGCAGTGAAAGACACAATGAGGATGACTGGATGTGAAAGCTGCGGCATGTACATGATCCTGGAGGGGGTACCTGAAAAGAGTTTTGTCTGCATGAAGTGCCACCTGATAGAGCTGATGGCAGAAAAGATCCGAGGACTGGAGATGCAGGTGGAAACTCTCATCGAGTTTAGAAGGGGGTTCGAGCAGATGATGGAGCAAAGACATGAGGAGGCTGAAGGGATAAGCTCAGACTTGCAGATGGAAGCAGGACCAAAGAATTCTGAGGAGAGACTGCTGGGTGAGGAAAGTGGTCAGTGGAAGCATGTGACTAAGAGAACCAGGCAGAGGATAAGACGGGCCAGTGAAGGAGAAATAGAACTCAGGAACAGGTTTGCAGAGTTGGAAAATGAAGAAGGGGCACAGCAGGTGGTCGCTGAAGCTGAGAGGGCAAGGAAAAAGAGAAGAGCTGCTAGTCCTACAGGAAGAGGGGAGGAGTCAATGGAGGCAACATCAAATATGAGCCCCAGGAGGATTGCAAGGGTGAATAGGAATCGAGAGGACTTGCAGCCAGTGGGTGCAGGGGATAGACCGGAGAATCACACTGTCACCAGGAAAAGGCAGGTCTACGTGATTGGGGACGCCTTACTGAGAAGAATAGACAGGCCTGTAACTAGAGCTGATCCAGAGAACAGAAGGCTGTGCTGTCTGCCAGGTGCTAAGATATGGGATGTGGACCTGTGCCTGAAAAGGATCCTAACGGGAGCAGGAAAGAATCCGTTGATTGTCCTTCATGTGGGAACAAATGATACGGCTAGATTCTCACTGGAATGTATCAAGGGAGACTATGCCAGACTGGGGAAGATGCTTAAGGAAATCGAGGCTCAGGTGATCTTCAGTGGGATTCTGCTGGTTCCTAGAGAAGGGCAACAAAGGTGTGACAAGATCATGGCGATCAACAGATGGCTCAGGCAGTGGTGCTATAAGGAGGGCTTTGGGATGTATGGCCACTGGGAAGCATTTATGGACAGAAGACTGTTCTCTTGGGATGGATTTCACCTGAGTAAGGAGGGAAATAGACTTCTAGGATGAAGGCTCGCCCAACTGATTAAGAGAGCTTTAAACTAGGAATTTGGGGGAGATGGTTGGGAGATGTCCATGTGATCTCCACGCCGGAATTTAACCTTGAGAGGGAAGAAAACAAAGTAAGAGGGGATACAGCCGAGGACAGAAGAATTGACATAAGGAGGAAGGGTAGTGTAGATACCAGTCTAACAGGTGATGCTGGTGGTAGAATGTCTGTGCCTAACCGGTAAAGAATGTCAGTGAAATCTAACGGCAAAAATTAAGATGTCTGTACACTAATGCAAGGAGCCTAGGTAACAAAATGGAGGAACTAGAGCTACTGGTGCAGGAAGTGAAACTGGATATTATAGGGATAACAGAAGCATAGTGGAATAGTAGTCATGACTGGAGTACAGGTATTGAAGGCTATGTGCTGTTTAGGAAAGACAGAAATAAAGGCAAAGGTGGTGGAGTAGCATTGTATATCAATGATGAGGTTAACTGTAAAGGAATAAGAAATGATGGAATGGTTAAGACAGAGTCTGTCTGGGCAAAAATCACACTGAGAAAGAAAGCTACTAGAGCCTGCCTTGAGATAGTGCTTGGGGTGTGCTACAGACCACTGGGATCTGATCTGGATATGGATGGAGACCTCTTTAATGTTTTTAATGAAGTAAACACTAATGGGAATTGTGTGATCATGGGAGACTTTAACTTCCCAGATATAGACTGGAGGACAAGTGCTAGTAAGAATAATAAGGCTCAGATTTTTCTGGATGTGATAGCTGATGGATTTCGTCACCAAGTAGTTGAAGAACCAACAAGAGGGGATGCCATTTTAGATTTGGTTTTGGTGAGTAGTGAGGATCTCATAGAAGAAATGGTTGTAGGGGACAACCTTGATTCGAGCGATCATGAGCTAATTCAGTTCAAACTAGATGGAAGGATAAACAAAAATAGATCTGGGACTAGGGTTTTTGACTTCAAAAGCGCTAACTTTAAAGAATTAAGGAAATTAGTTAGGGAAGTGGATTGGACTGAAGAACTTGTGGATCTAAATGCGGAGGAGGCCTGGAATTACTTTAAGTCGAAGCTGCAGAAAGTATCAGAAGCCTGCATACCAAGAAAGGGGAAAAAAAACATAGGCAGGAGTTGTAGACCAAACTGGATGAGCAAGCATCTCAGAGAGGTGATTAAGAAAAAGCAGAAAGCCTACAAGGAGTGGAAGATGGGTGGGATTAGCAAGTAAAGCTAACTTAGTGAGGTCAGAACACGTAGGGATAAAGTGAGAAAGGTTAAAAGCCATGTAGAGTTGGACCTTGCAAAGGGAATTAAAACCAACAGTAAAAGGTTCTTCAGCCATATAAATAAGAAGAAAACAAAGAAAGAAGAAGTGGGACCGCTAAACACTGAGGATGGAATGGAGGTTAAGGATAACCTAGGCATGGCCCAATATCTAAATAAATACTTTGCCTCAGTCTTTAATAAGGCTAATGAGGAGCTTAGGGATAATGGAAGGATGACAAATGGGAATGAGGATATGGAGGTAGATATTACTACATCTGAGGTAGAAGCCAAACTTGAACAGCTTAATGGGACAAAATCGGAGAGCCCAGATAATCTTCATCCAAGAATATTAAAGGAACTGGCACATGAAATTGCAAGCCCATTAGCAAGAATTTTTAATGAATCGGTAAACTCAGGGGTTGTACTGTATGACTGGAGAATTGCTAACATAGTTCCTATCTTTAAGAAAGGGAAAGAACGTGATCCGAGTAACTATAGGCCTGTTAGTTTGACATCTTTAGTCTGTAAGGTCTTGGAAAAAATTTTGAAGGAGAAAGTAGTTAAGGACATTGAGGTCAATGGTAATTGGGACAAATTACAACATGGTTTTACAAACGGTAGACCGTGCCAAACCAGCCTGATCTCTTTCTTTGAGAAGGTGACAGATTATTTAGACAAAGGAAATGCAGTAGATCTAATTTACCTTGATTTCAGTAAGGCATTTGACATGGTTCCACATGGGGAATTATTAGTTAAATTGGAAAAGATGGGGATCAATATGAAAATTGAAAGATGGATAAGGAACTGGTTAAAGGGGAGACTCCAACGGGTCATACTGAAGGGTGAACTGTCTGGCTGGAAGGAAGTTACTAGTGGAGTTCCTCAAGGATCAGTTTTGGGACCAATCTTATTTAACCTTTTTATTACTGACCTTGGCACAAAAAGCGAGAATGTGCTAATAAAGTTTGCAGATGACACAAAGCTGGGAGGTATTGCTAACACAGAGAATGACCGGGATATCATACAGGAAGATCTGTATGACCTTGCAAACTGGAGTAATAGTAATAGGATGAAATTTAATAGTGAAAAGTGCAAGGTCAAGCAATTCGGGATTAATAATAAGAATTTTAGTTATGAACTGGGGACACATCAGTTGGAAGCAACAGAGGAGGAGAAGGACCTCGGAGTATTGGTTGATCACAGGATGACTATGAGCCGCCAATGTGATATGGCCGTTAAAAAAGCTAATGCAGTTTTAGGATGCATCAGGCAAGGTATTTCCAGCAAAGATGAGGAGGTGTTAGTACCGTTATTTAAGGCACTGGTGAGACCTCATTTGGAATACTGTGTGCACTTCTGGTCTCCCATGTTTAAGAAGGATGAATTTAAACTGGAACAGCTTCAGAGGCTACTAGGATACCTACTAGGATGATCCGAGGAATGGAAAACCTGCCTTATGAAAGGAGACTCAAAGAGCTTGGCTTGTTTAGCCTAACCAAAAGAAGGTTGAGGGGGGATATGCTTACCCTTTATAAATATATCAGAGGGATTAATATTAGGGAGGGAGAGGAATTATTTAAGCTTAGTACCAGTGCAGACACAAGAACAAATGGGTATAAACTGGACACTAGGAAGTTTAGACTTGAAATTAGACGAAGGTTTCTAACCATTAGAGGAGAGAAGTTCTGGAACAGACTTCCAAGGGGAGTACTGGGGGCAAAAGACATATCTGGCTTTAAGACTAAGCTTGATAAGTTTATGGAAGGGGTGGTATGATGGGATAGCTTAATTTTGGCAATTGATCTTGATTATCAGCAGGTAAGTATACCCAGTGGTCTGTGATGGGATGGGATCTGAGTTACTGCAGAGAATTCTTTCCTGAGTGCTGGCTGGTGAGTCTTGCCCACGTGCTCAGGGTTTAGCTGATCGCCATATTTGGGGTCAGGAGGGAATTTTCCTCCAGGGCAGGTTGGCAGAGGCCCTGGAGGTTTTTTGCCTTCCTCTGCAGCGTGGGGCATGGGTCACTTGCTGGTGGATTCTCTGCAGCTTGAGGTCTTCAAACCACAATTTGAAGACTTCAATAACTCAGACATAGGTTAGGGATTTGTTATAGAAATGGATGGGTAGGATTCTGTGGCCTGCTTTGTGCAGGAGGTCAAACTAGATGATCATATTGGTCCCTTCTGACTCTAAAGTTAATGAGTCTATGAGAGCTACAGAGACAGGGAGAGGGGAGAGAAGCAGAAGGAGTAGGAGGGGAAGGGAAAGAAACAAAGTACAGAAATGGCTGTGGTCCTCATGGAGACTATATTTCCCTATTCAGTGATTCTGAATGCGCCTGAGCTACTATCATAGCCGTGTGTGAATGCCCCAATCTCAACTGATTCCCAACCCAACCAGTGCTGCAAGGGGCCAGAGTCTGGCCACAAATGGCCTCCAAGGAGTTTGCTGCTGCTGCTGTAATGGTGATGGAGGCAGCTCTTGTACCAGCTTCCCACCTATCCCTCCCCCAATGTCAGGGGAGGGAGGAAACAGGGTGGGGTGGGTGTAGCTATAGCAGATTGCTGCTTTGCCAGTTCTCCACTGGCATAGGCTCCATTAGGGACCCTACAGCTGTGGTGTAAATTAGCATCACCCTTCAGGCATATTAACGGTCTCCATGGCTGGCATAAACCAGCCTCAGAATCAGGACTGGTGTATGCCCCCCTGTCCATGCGCACCAACTTCCTCTCTATCCAGGCGGTGCTCGACCCTCCACCCCAGGCCCTGCCCCCATTCCACCCCTTCCCCAAACTCCCACCCCGCCTCTTTTTGCCCTCGTTCCACCCTCTCCCTGCCCCCACTCCATCCCCTTCCCCCAAGATCTCACCCCACCCCGCCTCTTCCTACCCCTGCCCCAGCTCTTTCTGCCCCCGCCCTGCCTCTTTCCACCCACTCTCTGGATCGTGCCCTGTCCTCACTTCTCCCCCTCCCTTCCAACAACTCCTGCATGCTGCGGAACAGCTGGTGGGTGGGAGGCACTGGGAGGGAGGGGGAGAAGTTTATCAGCAGGGCTGCCGGTGGGGGGAATCTGCTGGGGGGAGGATGGGAGCTGGCTGCCAGTGGGTGCTGCAGCACCCATGGAGTCAGCGCCTATGCCCCTGACAACCTAGCCCTCTCTTGAATTAGTTAAACTCTGCCACAGGGGAGAACCTAACCTAGAAATTTAGTTGTTATATTAAGGTCATAATCTTTCTAGCCTTGATCTTTATGCAAACTTTCCATTGGCATCAGTGGGTAACCTGCTGTGCATCTAGGGGAATATGCTGTCCTACATGTACGGACCATAATTAAAATTGGAGTGTGACTCCCTGATCTAATGGCCTAAAATCTGGAGCCGCCGCATTTATTATCTGTTAGGTACAGCCAATGTGCTCAGCACTGTACAAGACATGAAAATAAAGACAGTCATTGCCAAATAGGTTATAATCTAGATAGAAGATAGACAAAGAGAAGACAGAACATCTTGGGAAACCAGAGAAGGCTTCTCAAGTTTCATTTATTATTAATTATAATTATAATTATAATTATTATTATTATTACTATTATTCAGCATAGAAGAAATGAGATTTTAGGGGAGAGCTGAGCAAGGAAAGGGTGATGGCTTATAAACTGAGACAAGAGACTGAGAACTTTCCCTGTATAACAGATAGCATGGACGAAGATACAGAGGGAGGGTGGAAAAAGGGAATGAAAGGGGTGCAATTGTTGGCAGATGGGGGTCAGAAAAAGGGATGTGGTCATTGATAAGGTCCTAGATATACGTTGGGGTGGAATTGTTGCTAGTTTCAAGGTACAAGACTTTTGAACTGGGTACAATGAGCATGGGGAAGGCAGTGAAGACATTCAAAAAAGAGCATGACATGTCAGAGGGATGGTCAAGGAAGAACATTTTGGTGGTGGCATTTTGGATGGTCTGGAGAAGGGGTGATATGGGTAATATGGAGGCTGGAGAAGAGAAGGCAGCAGTATGTGGATTGAGATGATTAGGTCTCGGACAATACAAATAGCTGAAGGGACAGAGAAGAAGGATCAGAATTCTGATATCTTGTGAGGGAAGAAATGGCAAGGCTTGCTCATGGACTGGATGCGTGAGACGGAGAGGGAGAATTCAAAGATGACTCACCGTTACGTGTCTGGTAGCAAGGTGCATGACTGGAAACCATTAAGAAGATCTGTGTTTTATGATACAGACTCTGCAAATAAAACTAGCCTGGCACTGTTGGTCTGAAATACTAGAGTTTATTTATGTCAATTATAGTGAATGAGCAATGAATTTTCAGTTATGTTCTCTCCAGTCATCTACCCTGATTCTCCAATGATAGTCCACACTGTGGTGATTAGAGGGGTTTTATGACTGACTTCTAGCAGAAAAAGCCCTGGTTTTCTATTTGATATGGAGGCAAAGTCATCTGCACTGCAGTCTGCAGCATCAGTGCCAAGGGTTTGACTTTATTTGCAGCTGAACATTGAGAATTCTGAGTGAACTCAAGGCAGTCTCTCACATTCTGTTCTTTTGTGCGTGAGTTGTAGCAAGACTCATGGCACTGAATAAGCTGAAGAGATTGCTGGAATTGTCAATGCAATCATCCTGGATTTATGTACTGCAGAGTACCTGGAAGAAATGCTCAGAACCCCTGGGAGGCATCATTTTCTGTCAGGCCCTAAAAAAAAGTTTCTTACAACTCTTAGTTGAGTGAAGATTAAGTTAATTATATCTGTGACAGGTGAAGGATGGGGCACCGTGTTCCCCTTATGCAGGCAGACAGCTCAAAGCTTATGCTTCAATGATGTTCTATTTAAATCCCCAAAATATGATTTATGTGGGACTTGAACATGCTGGTCTACTTCACAGGTCTGCATTTAACTTGGAAGAATTAGCATGGGTTTGGAAGTGTCTAGGAACTCCTGTTCAAATCTTGGTTCTGTCATTGGCTCGCTGTGTGACTTGGGGTAAATCACTCAGTCTTTTTTTCCTATTTTCCTTTTTGGTAAAAGGGGGTGCAGAGCACTTATCTGCTTCACAGCTGTGCTTGAAAGCATGATGTGATTGTCTGATGTGAAATGCTCCGCTCTGCCCTGGTGTGAAGTAGGGGTTGCTATACTCACCTACTTCACAGGGGGGATGTAGTGATGTGTTTCCCTTTTCCAAGAACAGTGCAAAGCTCCATCTAAGAATTATTATATGTTCCTGCAACTTGGAGGTGCAAAGAGTGCTGCTGCACATGCAGAATGAGCATCCTGCTCTGTAACCTATGTATATTGAATTCTCAGGTGCACAGGAAGGCTTGTGGGGGAAGATTCTCAGGGTAGGAGAGGGTCTGGGGGAAGAGGAAGCTCTTTCTGGAGACACAGAAGCTGATTTAACAAAGAAACACCAATGTGTATGGTATAGCAGTGAGGCTTTCGGGCTCTGCTGTAATGAATGTCTTAGCAGGCTAAACATCAAGATCCTAAGGATAGGTCTACACTGCAATTACACACCTGTGGCTGGTTTGGGTCAGCTGACTCAGACTTGCGGGGCTCAGGCTGTGGGACTTTAAAACTGCAGTGTAGACTTTCGAGCTCTAGCTGGAGCCTGTGTCCTGGGACCCTTCCCCTTCGCAGCAGCTGGCAGAGCAGCCTGGCATTGAGGCACAGCGGCTGGCGAGGCAGCCAGCCAGAGCAAGTGTTCAGATGGCGGAACAAGCCAGGTTCCTTCTTCCCCAGGTGGGAGATAAATTCACACAGATGTTCCCCTGAACCCTGGGTCCTCACTGACCAAGGACAACCACTGTGAGTGGAGTATAGTGAGGGAGCACAGGGAAGCACAGTAAAGGAACTGTTGGTTGTAGAACTCAAAAGCATGAGGCAGAGGACTCTGTCCCACGCACTCTAGGGTGGGTGTCCTGCTCACAGTTTTAGGTTTAGGAATTCTGCTTGTGGCATCTTCCCTAATTAATGTCCGGTGACTTCTCTTCTTCGTTAAAAGTTTTTTTTCTTACACTCAGACTGTGCTTGTGGGTGGTGAAGTAGTGCCTCTCAGCTCCAGCCGGTTCTGTGTTGTATTGTTGTAAAGGAACCCCTAGATATTGAACTTGTCCCTGTTTGTTGCCGGCTCCACCTGGCAGAAGGGTTACAAGCAGAATGTCTGGTGCTCCTTCTGATCCCTGGCTGGTGCAGTGACCTTTTGGAACTACTGTCACTGGTACTCTTTAATGCAGTCCCTAGGTAGCTTTATCCTTACCACAGAGGCTATTACAGCCCCTGGCCAGCCCAGGCTCCTTTCCCTTCTATCCTCTTCATTGATGCTGAATTTATACTCGGTGCAGCTGGGAATCTGGCCCAAGTTAGAATTAGTTAGTCTTTTTAGAGCCAGAGGTTCAAATCTAGATCCATCTGGCTAAGCCCTTCATCTGCAAGGTTCATAAATTAAGCTCCATGCAGTTAGTTCCCTGTGTGGATTTTTCAGAGCTCCATGCAGCATTCTGTGCGCCAGTTGGCTGCTACTCTTCACCCCTGGGGTCACTGCAATTCAATGGCGCAATATGTTGATAATTTGTCAAGTGCTGCAGGATGAAATGTGATACATAAATGTAAAATAATATTATAATCCAACCTACTGAATCAGGGCACACTGAACTGGGACATCTTTCTTACTAGGAAGTTTCCCAGGGAATTGATTTAGCCTAATGGCAATTACTGCTGCTTAATCAGGACAGTATTTAGGATAAATTCTGTTTAATGAGGATCCGGTTAGCTACTACCAGATAATGAAGGGATGAATAAACAGATTTTCAATAGGTACAAGATTCTCAGGTCACGTGTCCTTATACAAATAAAGATTAAGATGTATAATTTCTTGGGTAATTCCAACAATCAGAAGTATTTAAAAGTACAGAAAATTAGTTCCTCTGCAACCCGTGTTCACTAGGATCGTGGTGGGTTTTTGTGTCTGACCTGGACATCCAACTTGATGTAAAAATCCATCACAAACCTTGGTAAATTGTTCCACTTCTTAATTACCCTCACTGATAAAATGTTGTGCCTTATTTCCAGTCTGAATTTGTCTAGCTTCAGCTTTCATCCACTGGGTCTTGTTATACCTTTCTCTGCTAGATTGGAGAGCCCATTATCAAATTATTGTTCCTCATTTGGGTACTTGTAGACTATGATCAAATCACCTCATAAGACTCTTTTTGATAAACTAAATAGTTTGAGCTCCCTGAATTTCTCTCTGTAAGGCACATTTCCAGTATTTTAATTATTCATGTGGCTCTTCTTATTCTCCACTGGAAATCCATGTACCTGCCTCAGTAGGAAGTAGTAAAAGGGTATGTGGCGATCAGAAAAATCATAGCCCACCACCTGCATCCTACTAGGATCACTACACATATCTGAGAGGAAAAAGTGGAGCCTAAGGATATGTCTATGCTGCAGTTTAAAATCTGTGGCTGGCCTGTGCTGGCTGACTCGGGCTCGCGGGGCTCAGGCTAAGGGGCTGTTTACTTGTGGTGTAAATGTTTGGGCTTGGGCTAGAGCATGGGCTCTAGGATCCTGCAGGTGAGAGGGTCCCAGAGCTTGGCCTGCAGCCCAAGTTTAAAAGTCTATACTGCAATTTAACAGCCCCTTAGCCTGAACCCCGTGAGCCCAAGTCAGCTGGCACAGGCCAGCTGCAGGTGTTGAATTGCAGCATAGACATATCCTGAGTTGCAATGGTGATAAGTTGAGAGATCTGTAGGGTCACAGCAAAATATAAATGGAGAAAAAAACCTTCTTACCAATTTTACCTTCCTTACAGGCAAAGTCATGTGGAACCCCTGTCATACTTCCAGCCCATTCTACTGTCTTCCTCTCATCACCTCCTTCCCTTATACACCCCAGTCACAGTCAGTGTAACTTGACAAGGGCGGACATGGGTATGACTTTGTGGAAGGTAGGGTTGCCAGATGTCTGGTTTTCCGCTCAGAAAGGTACCTGTCATAAACAGATAAGTAAGAGTTAATAGAACAAAAGTACTTCATATATCTTTTGCCTGTAAAGGGTTAACAAGATTAGTGAGCCTGGCTGTTACCTGACCAGAGGACCAATCAGGGGACAGGATACTTTCAAATCTTGAGGGAGGGAAGTTTGTGTGTGTGCTGTTAGTTTTTGGTTGTTGTTCTCTCTGGGTTCTGAGAGTGACCCGACGTGCAACCAGGTTTCTCTCCAATCTCCCTGATACAGGTTCTTATAGATTCAAAATAGTAAGTACTGTGTGATAAGGCGAGTTAGGCTTATGTTTGTTTTCTTTATTTGCAAATGTGTATTTGTCTGGAAGGAGTTCAAATGTGTATTTGGCTGGAAGGAGCTCAAATGTGTATTTGGCTGAAAGGATTTTAATTTGTACTTGTATACTTAGGCTGGGAGGGTATTTCCAGTGTCTATAGCTGAAAGACCCTGTAAAATATTCCACCTTAAATTTACAAAGATAATTTTTACTGTTTTTTCTCTCTTTAATTAAAAGCTTTTCTTGTTTAAGAACCTGATTTTTTTTTTATTCTGGTGAGACCCCAGGGGACTGCATCTGGATTCACCAGGGAATTGGTGGGGAGAAAGGAGGGAAAGGGGAGAGAGAGGTTAATTTTCTCTCTGTGTTAGGATTACTTTCTCTCTCAGGGAGAGTCTGGGAGGGGAAGAGAGGAGGAGGGGGGAAGGTGAATTTTCCTCTCTGTTTTAAGATTCAAGGAGTTTGAATCACAGTGATCTTCCAGGGTAACCCAGGGAGGGGAAGCCTGGGAGAGGCAATGGTGGGGGAAAGGGTTTACTTTCCTTGTGTTAAGATCCAGAGGGTCTGGGTCTTGGGGGTCCCTGGGCCAGGTTTTGGGGGGACCAGAGTGTACCAGGCACTGTAATTCCTGGTTGGTGGCAGCCCTACAGGTTCTAAGCTGGTAATTAAGTTTAGAGAAATTCATGCTGGTACCCCATCTTTTGGACGCTAAGGTTCAGAGTGGGGATTTATACTATGACCGTACCGCTGACTGGAGATGTGCTGGCCGGGTTGTTAAAAGTCCGGTTGGCGGTGCAGTAGGGCCCCGGGGCTAAGGCAGGCTCCTTGCTTGCCCTAGCTCCACTCTGCTTCTGGAAGTGGCCCCCAAGTCCTTGTGGCCCCTAGGTGAATGGGCAGCCAGGGAGGCTCTGCAGCTCCCATTGGCTGGGAACCGCGACCAATGGGAACTGCGGGGGCAGCGCCTGCCAGCATGAGGACAACTCATGGAGCCAACCTGGCTGATGGCCACCCATGGGCGTAGGGATTGCAGGGACCTGGCAGCCACTTCCTGGGAGTCGCAGTAAGCACCACTGACACACTGCACCCCAAACCCCTCCCGCATCCCAACCCCTTGCCCCAGCCCGAGTCCCGTCCCACACCCAAACTCACTCCTGAAGCCTGTACCCTGCACCTCCAAACACCCCAACCCCCTGCCCCAACCCTGAGCCCTCTCCTACACCCCAAACCCTTTATCCCTGGCCCAGCTCCAGAGCCCACACTCCCAACTGCAGCCCTCATCCCACCCTACTGCAGCCCAAACATAGAATCATTGAATATTAGGGTTGGAAGAGACCTCAGGAGGTCATCTAGTCCAATCCCCTGCTCAAAGCACCACCAACACCAACTAAAGCATCCTAGACAGGGCTTTGTCAAGCCAGGCCTTAAAAACTTCTAAAGTTGGAGATTCCACCACTTCCCTAGGTAACCCATTCCAGTGCTTCAACACCCTCCTAGTGAAGTAGTGTTTCCTAATATCCAGCCTAGACCTCCCGCACTGCAACTTGAGACCATTGCTTCTTGTTCGGTCATCTGCCACCACTGAGAACAGCCTACCTCCATCCTCTTTGGAACCTCCTTCAGTTAGCTGAAGGCTTCTATCAAATCCCCGCCCCCTGCTCCACACACACACTCTTCTCTTCTGCAGACTTAATAACCCCCGTTTTCTCAGCCTCTCCTTGTAAGTCATGTGCCCTAACTCTCTAATCATTTTGTTGCCCTCTGCTGGACTCTCTCAATTTGTCCACATCCCTTCTGTAGTGGGGAGACCAAAATTGGATGCAATACGCCAGATGTGGTCTCACCAGTGCTGAATAGAGGGGAATAATCACTTCCTTTGATCTGTTGGCAATGCTCCTACTAATACAGCCCAATATGCCGTTGGCTTTCTTGACATCAAGGGCACACTGCTGACTCATATCCAGCTTCTTGTCCACTGTAATCCCCAGGTCCTTTTCTGCAGAACTGTTGTTTAGCCAGTCAGTCCACAGCCTGTAGTGATGCATGGGATTCTTCCTTCCTAAGCACAGGACTTTTCATTTGTCCTTGTTGAATCTCATCAGATTTCTTTTGGCCCAATCCTCCAATTTGTCTAGGTCACTCTGGACCCTGTCCCTACCCTCCAGCATATCTACCCCTCCCCGCAGATTAGCATCTGCAAATTTGCTGAGGGTGCAATTAATCCCATCATCCAGATTATTAATAAAGATATTGAACAAAACTGGCCCCAGGACTGACTCCTGAGGCACTCTGCTTGATACCAGCTGCCAACTAGACATTGAGCTGTTGATCACTACCTGTTGATCCCGACAATCTAGCTAGCTTTCTATCCACCTTATAGTCCATTCATCCAATCCATACTTCTTTAACTTTCTGGCAAGAATACTGTGGGAGACCATATCAAAAGCTTTGCTAAAATCAAGATATATCACATCCACTCCTTTCCCTATATCTACAGAGCCAGTTATCTCATCATAGAAGGCAACCAGGTTGGTCAGGCATGACTTGCCCTTGGTGAATCCATGTTGACTGTTGCTGATCACATTCCTCTCTCCAAGTGCTTCAAAATGGATTCCTTGAGTACCTGCTCGAAGATTTTACAGGGGACTGAAGTGAGGCTGACGGGTCTGTAGTTCCCTAGCTTCTCTTTCTTTCTTTTTTTAAGTATGGGCACTATATTTGCCTTTTTCCAGTTGTCTGGGACCTCACCTGATAGCCATGAATTTTCAAAGATAATGGCCAATGGCTCTACAATCACATCAGCCAACTCCCTCAGCACCCTTGGATGCATTAGATATGGACCCATGGACTTGTTCATGTCCAGCTTTTCTAAATAGTCCTTACCCTGTTCTTTCACCACTGGGGGCTGCTCACCTCCTCCCCGTACTGTGTAGTCCAGTGCAGCAGTCTGGGAGCTGACCTTATCTGTGAAGACCGAGGCAAAAAAAGATTGAGTACTTCACCTTTTTCCACGTCATCTGTCACTATGTTGCCTCCTCCATTCAGTAGGGGTCCCACACTTTCCCTGACCTTCTTCTTGTTGCTAATATACCTGTAGAAACCTTTCTTGTTACCCTTCACATCCCTTGCTAGCTGCAACTCCTAATGTGACTTGCCCTTCCTGATTACACCCCTGCATGCTCTAGCAATATTTTTATACTCCTCCCTAGTCATCTGTCCAAACTTCTACTTCTTGTAAGCTTCCTTTTTGAGTTTAAGCTCACCGAAGATTTCACTGTTAAGCCAAGCTGGTCGCCTGCCATATTTGCTATTCTTTCTGCACATCGGGATGGTTTGTTCCTGCGCTCTCAATAAGGCTTCTTTAAAATACAAAAGTGCCCCACACAACTTTAACCGAACCCTTGAATCCTCAATTTCCTTGAGCCCAAATCACATGTAATCCATGTGTCTCCACCCAGCTGTTTAACGGGGAAGAAATTGGAAAAACAGGTACTTTCCCAAGTTCCATTTACAAATAAAGCCTCACCCACAAACCAAGCTCTGCCCACTTGTAATGCCAAAATGAGATGTTAAAACAGGACATCACTGCATCTATTTACATGTTACTCACAATCTGAAGTTTAGATTTGCAACCATCAGGGCTAGAGACTTAATTTTTGAAAATGAAACTTGGCTCCTGAAACATTCGCAGGCAGCTTTCAAAGAAGGACCAACCTACCAAACACTGTCCCACTTTACTTTCTGTCCACAACACGTGCAGACTCAGCACTGACAATATAAGCCACAAACACCACTACCCAGTGCAATACTTGATGTACAAAGATAGGCACTAATTATCTACCCACTGGATATGTGCTAAATATTTGAACAGAGTCTATTTTGCATCTGGGAAGAGGAAAGATGATCTGTGGTTACAAAAGAGAACTAGGTGCTATGTCTACCTCCAACATTCCTATGTAACTTCGGGAAGGTCACTTCATCTCTGTATTTGGGTATTTTTTGTTTTTGTTTTTCAAATGCTACCTTAACTTTTAATTCTGAATGTTCAGACATTTCTGCTTTTAAAAATGATAATGTTCTATTAAGGCTTTTCCCTCATTACTTTATGGATATGAGTTAAATGAAGTTTTTTTCCCCCTTCTTCTTCTGGGAATTTTTGTTCTGCTCACCAAAAAATGTTACATAACTCTCACATTTGAATAACTGTGCTAGTCTTCAGTATTTAAGCAGTGCTCCTTTACACTGCTAGTGGTGAGAAAAGTATTTCTTATTTTCTTTCCTTGCATTTTCTTTCTTTCCATTGTCTCTCAAGTTCTTTGCAGATGTTTAGGGCAGTATATTCTGTTCCAGTGGAAAACTTGGGAACAAATGTATGCTAGAAAAATGTTTTTTATAATGTGAACTCTGTGTGTGTGTCATTATTGCTACCAGTAGTTCTATACCTAACATTTGTGCCTGTCTCAGTTTCTTCTGGGAAAAGTTCTCTTCACTTCTGAGATCTGGAAGGGTATCATTCAAAGCAACTATTAAAAGCACATTAATGCCCAAACTCTTTCCCAGATTTATGTTGCAAGTAAATTATTGGGTGCCAATAATAAATAACAAGTATTGGCTAAAAATGTCATTGGGAAGGATTAAAATCAACAAGGTGACTTTTATGTGATTGAGGATTAGCTGTTACCCATATTCTCTTAGGAATTTGAAGAAAGAACATTTATATCACTGCTTCAGAGGCACCCTTTTGATTACTTAACTCAGAAGTCTTCAAAGTTTAAACATGCAAATATTACTATTATTATTTCTCAAACATCAGCTGTATGCTTGACACTGTGTAAATAGATAAGAAAGCACCATTCCTGGCCCATGGAATTTGCAATTCAGCATACAGACAAAACAGTTCAGCCAAATGTAATACACCAGTTGATGATGTGAGATTGAGGTGGTCTGGGAAACTTGCAGAGGTCACTATGAAAGGTTTGAGAGCCTTTGGAGAATATGCTGGGAACTTTGAAAAAAAAAGTGTATTTTTTTAAAGTATATATAGAAAAGAACCCCAAACATGGTGAAAGTGTAGAACACGCACCCACCAGGACTAAATTTAAAAGATATGCTTAGCAGTGAACACATGCATAGCATATGGATGCAGCTGACGGAAGAGTTGCTGGACTCCATTCAAGATACCACTCACACAGCAGATGAACCATCAAAAATTTAAGCTACATAAGTCACATCCTCACCACTAAGGTTCCATTTAGTAATCTGTGAATACGGTTCAGTGTCAGAATGTGGATAACTAGCTTTGTTGTCTTCTGAAAGTATAGACATTTCTGTGTGCAGGAAAATGATTATGGACACATAACATAGACAAGTACTCATCTGCTCTTTACCTCTCGTGAATTTCCTACCTTGGCATCTTTTACTTCATAGACTCTCTGCCTAACAGATTTTGCACAGCATTTTGTCATTTGGTTCTTTATGATTGCTCAGTGAAAAACAGGCACTATTCCTTAGCATTATCTTTTACAAAAATTTCTACAACTGAGTTAAGCTTCTAGAACAGATTAATAACTTTGCAGCGTTACATCTTTGCCAAGTCTTCTTCACACACACAAACAGACAGACACGTAGCCACCACAAAAGACAATAACCTTGAAAAGGAAAACACATATAAATTCCTGTTATGTCTCTTTAATTTCCATGATCACTACTGTTTATCCTCTTGTCTGAACTTTCACATCACTGAGCCAGACCAGACCTCAGCTGGACCTATATGAATGTCAGGTTATTGGTGTTCTTCAGTGATTTACCATTATTAAAGTATTTTATTAAAAAAGCTGTAGTATACTAGCATGACCAATAGAACGGATAGACATTTACTGAGCAAAACCAAATATTCTTTTATTTCCAGTGCAATATCTGAGCCATAATATATTCTTATCCCATTGCTTGAAAAAAATAATGATTTTGCTTTGCACAATTCTTTTAAGGATAATTTGATAAGTGACTGCCTAGAATTCATTAATTAAAATCCTAGGTTTCTAGGTGGGCAGAAAAATTATGGATGCTCCCTGAGTTATGCTAGCACTACACAAAATATTAACTTCCATTCCCAACTGTGCATTTTTGAATCTTGTGCGCTGCTCTTCATCTAAGGGACTAGCAGCATGCTATTTAAACACTGATTACACCTAGATAATCCAAATTATATTATATGAGGGATAGGGAATTTGAGTGATTTTAATTCTTCATAGGATGGAAAAAATTCAAAATTAGACATTCTGTTTAATGACTTTTAGGAAACTATTCTTCCTCTTTAACATAGTTTTGGTTTTTTAAAATTGATGGGCCCAGACCAAACCCCTGTCTCCTAATATTCAGATTTTGAGGCAGTTTGGATCTGGAGCTCGATATGAATTTCGTGGCTTGTCCGTATTTCTATAATGGGCTGAACTGAAACCATAGATCTAAGCACTCAGGAAATTTCTGATAAAATCAGGGTTGGTCAGGATGATGATGATGATGATGATGATTATTAATAAACATTATTGTAGCACCCAATGGCGCCAGTCAAGTTTGGGGTTGTATTGCACTCTATTGTGCTGTATAAACATAGATAAAGAGACCTGTAGAGTTAATGATCTAGAAGATGACTGGTTGTGGATGGGAATACAACAAATGTCATCCAAATAACCAATAATAATAATAACATGGTCATAACCGGTGTCATTTTGTCAGTTATATGTGTTGGTGTTGTTAAGTAGCATGAGGAGAAATGCATGAATGCGGCAGTTAATAAAAGTGAGGGAGCAGGAAAAGGAAGGAGGAAAGAGACAATTATAGCTCATCACCTGCTTATCCATGGTCAACAGATAGGGTTTTGTAGGTATTGCAGCAGGGAAGGTTTTTAAGGAGAGGTTTGGAAGAGGATAGGGTAGTAGCTGTATGGCTGCTTTTCCAGATTTTTTCCCCATGTATAAAAGGCATAACAGGAGAAAGCATGAAGTTGTCTGAGGGAAAAGTAGATTGATGTGTGGTCTGGAAATGTTGGAAGAACAAAGGTAGGATCAACTTCCTGGTAAATCATTAGGCCAGGAAGTTAGCGTAAGATAAGATGTGAAGGACTTTAAAGGTAAAAACAAGAAGTTTCCATGTGATATAGAAATGAGAAGGAGCCAGTGGAAGAATTGGAGAGGGGATTGATGTGGGGACAAACCAGGGAGATTAAGCAGCAGCATTTTGAATGCAGTAAGGGAGGCAAAGTTGCAATACTGAAAGCCAAAGATGAAGTAGTCAAAGACAAAGCGAAGAAGGTTCTGGGCAAGAATTTTGGTGGTGCAAAGTAAAAGGAAAGACCGAGGCTTAGAGCTATTATGTAAGGTTAGCAGCAGAGGTGAAAGTAAGCCAGTCCGGTACGGTGTATGGGCAAGAGCCGGTACGCCGTGCCAGACTGGACCGGCTTCTCCGGTGGTGATTTAAAGGGCTCAGGGCTCCAGCCGCTGCGGCAGCACTTTAAAGGGCCCAGGGCTCCCCACAGTGACTGGAGCCTCTGGCCCTTTAAATCACTGCTGGAGTCCTGCTGCCATTACCCTGCAGTGGCAGGAGCCCTGGGGCCTTTAAATCCCCGCCCTAGCCTGGCTTTCAGAGCCCCAGGCCCTTTAATTCGCCCCTGAGCCCCGGGGCTCCCAGCTGCCTCTGCAGCTGGTAGCTCCAGGATGATTTAAAGGCCCTGGGGCTCCCAGTCACAGCTGAAGCCCCAGGCCCTTTAAATCTTGAAAGCACCCCCTTCTGGCTGAGGCCACGCCCCCGCTCAGGACTCCAGCATACTGGTAAGTCCTTTAAGTTACTTTCACCCCTGGTTAGCAGCAAGGTTTAGATGTGGCCTGGATCTATGGTCTAGAGAGAGGATTAAGTGAAAGACAAAGCTCAGGTTACAGGCCTGAGTGACTGAGAAGTCATTAATGTTGTCTATAATGATGGAGAAGGGGGAAAGGTTAGAGCTTTATTGGGAGAGATCAAAAGCTCAGTTTCAGCCAAGCTGAGTTTAAGTTTACAGGTGAGCATTGTGTGATGATGTCAGAAAGACAGGCAAGGAGGTGTGTTTGTTCAGAGGGAGACAGGTCTGCAGTGGAGAAGATCCGAGAGTCATCAGCACAAAGGTGATAGCCAGGGGCGGCTCCAGGCACCAGCACTCCAAGCGCGTGCCTGGGGTGGAAGCCGCGGGGGGCACTCTGCCGGCACCGCGAGGGCAGCAGGCAGGCTGCCTTCGGCGGCTTGCCTGCAGAGGGTCCGCTGGTCCCGGGACCAGCGGACCCTCCGTGCTTGGGGTGGCAAAATGTCTAGAGCCGCCCCTGGTGATAGCTAAAGTCATGAAAGTGATTAATTTGTAGATTCCAAGGCCAGAAGGGACCACTGTAGTAATCTAATCTGACCTCCTGTGTAGCACAGATCATAGAACTTCACCAAAATAATTTCTAGACCATATCTTTTAGAAAAATATCCAGTCTTGATTTAAAAATTACCAGTGATAGAGAATCCACCACACAAACATTGTAGTTGTTCCAATACAACTGACTAGTCTATGCTAGACTGATTCTTGCCTGCATATTTATACCTGCCCCTGGAAATTTCCACCACATGCGTCTGACGAAGTGGGCATTCACCCACGAAAGCTCATGCTCCGATACGTCTGTTAGTCTATAAGGTTCCACAGGACTCTTTGTCACTTTTTAATGATTAATTACTCACTGTTAAAAATGTACTCTTTATTGCCAGTCTGAATTTATCTAGCTTAAACTTCCAGCCAGGGATGGGGTGTAGGAGGAGAAAAGAAGGGAGCTAAAGATAGGGGCCTCAGGGGCTCTCACTGAAAGTTGTAGAGTGTATGAGAACCCAGAGAACCAAGCCTTGAAGATACAGTTAGAGAGGTCAGTGCAGAATCCGCAGAGGACAACATCATGAAAGCCAAGAAAGAAAATGATTCAAGAAGAGCATAGTTAGGGTATGATCAGATGTCCTGATAAAATTGGGGCTGTCCTGATATTTAACTCTGTCCTGTGTCCTGACCAATGTACAATCAGGACGCCATTTGTCCCGATATTGTAGGTTGCTTGCCAGGCATCCGGTTGGCGTGGGCCTGGTTGGCTCCCTACCCAGCTCTGTGCAGCTCCCCAGAATTGGCAACAGCTCTGTCTGGGTCCTAGGCAGAGGGACGGCCTGGGGAGGTCTGCGTGCTGCCCCCGCCATGAGCACCTGTTCCACAGTTCCCATTGGCCAGGAACCATGGCCAATGGGAGCTGCAAGGGTGGCATCAGCAGGTGAGGCTGTGCGCACGGCCGCCTGGTCGTGCTTCCACCTAGGACCCAGAGGGAGCTGTTGCCACTTCCAGGGAGCCGCCTGAGGTAAACACCACCTAGAATCCACCTAGAATGCCCTACCACCCCCAGACTTGAGCCCCCTCCTGCAGCCACAGTTTCTCCTGGAGTCAGCACCCTGAAACGCCCCCCGCATCCCAATCCCCAGCCCTGAGACTCCCCCTTGCAGCCGAGGGCTGCAGACAGAGCCGTGCGCCCCTGTCCAACCTGTGACTCTCAGCGGTCAGCGAGACTGTTGCCGGAGACTGCAGCTGGGGCTGTGCGCTCCTGCTCTGTGGCTTGAGGTGGAGGCCAGAGCCAGGGACATGCGCCCCCAACCTGCAGCTTCCTAGGGCTGTGCACACACCTCCCCAATGGCTCCGGTGGGGGCGTGAGCCTGTGGCTGCCCCCCATATGTCTGGATATTTTATTTTTGTGATCTGGTCACCCTAAGCATGGTTGACAATTTCAAAGGTAGCCCAATAGGTCAAGGAAGACGGAGTAAAGGTTCTGAGAAAGGCTTTGCTCACATCACGCTTTTAACTAGCTTAGGCAGCAATTTTATCTGTCTCAAGATATCTTTCTTAATTTTGTTCTTAAATTGACCTAGCTGTGCCTTAGTTGTGCAAGGCAGTGTCCCAACAGAGCACTAGAGTTGCCTACCTTAAAAAAAGAAAATATCTCGTATTATATTTTACAGGCACTTATAGTGCTCTTTATTTTTTCTTGTATTTTAAATTTTAATTTAATTCATTTGAAGCCTATTTGGAATCTGATGTTACTTTTAACCACATTTCACTTGATTGCAGTTACTTGTGGAATTAAGCTTTCATAGCTGCCGTTGCTCAGTGTCAAAGGACAAAGAAAACAAATTACTTGAAAGAAAAATGAAGCAGCATTTCTATTCTGCATTTCAGTTGCTGACATTTTCTGGAAAATGGCAAGAGATGTCAGAATAGTGACTGTTAAAATGATTTATCTTTGTAGCCTATTAAGTTGAATTCTGAAAGAGTGAAGTGAAAACTGAAGACTTCCAGAGGGGACTTCATATATTTTATCTGATGTATTCTATTACTTACATTATTTCAAGTTTATAGAAAAAGATTTCTGCTTTTTCACCCCAGGGTTCATCTTTAAATGTGTCCAAGACCTGGGAATCCTATCTTTTACACCCTTTTTAAAACATCTGGCCACTTTAAAGTAGATCTCAAAACTGTCCTGGGTTTTACAGGTTTGTTCTGCTTTGACCCCCCCACAGTACATTCTAGGCCAATGGGAGCTGTGGGAAGTGGCCACTTTCCAGAGACCCCATTGGCCTGGAGCGGTGAACAGGTGCTTACCCTGGCAGGCATGTGCCAAAGGTTACTGATCACTGGATTAATAGGAGTCCCTAAGAGAGCAAAACAAGAGAAACCCCTGGAATTTATCCTCAGACTTTTAATGGAAATACGTGTTCTGCTTGAGGACTTTATATTTGACACTTAAAAAGCCCAAAGTTCCCTAGTCCCAATGGCTGCCTCCAGGGCCCCGATGTTCAGGTTTCTCGGGTTCACAACCAAAGAAATCATTCCATGCAAGGCAAGAGAAAAAGGAGAACTTTACTGGGGCAATAACCACCTCTAAAATCCTGCTCTTTCAAGACTTGGCAAAGGAGATTGTGTGTCATAGGGTGGCTTTCAGTAGGCCTTGGGGCACTTTCAAAACCAAAGGAGCTAAAGTATTATGAGTCCTGATTATAGCTAGGTTCTGATTTATATTCATTAATATCAACTTCACCTTTCTTCCATTTGTATATATATTCCCAATCATCATGAATATTTTTCTGTTTAAATTCTTCCTCTCAGATGGTTTAGCTCATAATTATTTTCAGCTTTGTGAAATTGACCTTTATAAAGCACCAAGTATATATATATATTATAAATTTGGACTTTATTCTGTTTGCACATAACAAATGTGATCAAGTCATGAACTCTTGTACCTAAGCTACCACTAAATTTTTAGTTCTGTGATCAATTCCTCTGTATCTCTCAAGACTAGGTCTAATATAGAATTCCCCTGTGTTGGATGCAACACTTTGTAGGTTAGGAAATTGTCATCTACAGTATTTAGAAACGGCCAGCTCCAGGCACCAGCCTAGCAAGCAGCTGCTTGGGGCAGCCAACGGTGAGGGGCGGCACGTCCGTGTCTTCGGCGGCAATTCGGCGGCAGGTCCCTTACTCCCTCTCGGAGCGAAGGACCAGCCGCTGAATTGCCGCCGAAGACTGAAGCGGCGGTGGTAGAGCTGCAGATCACAATCGTGGCTTTTTTTTTTCCTTTTTGTTGCTTGGGGCGGCAAAAACCCTGGAGCCGGCCCTGTTTAGAAATTCCAAGGATGATTCCAGAATATAGCTCTAAGGTTGACGTCTGAATGATAATACAGCTTCTTTTCCGCTAGATACGTGCTTACAGAGCCAGTCATCCTGTTCCCTAGTATGAGTTGGTGGTCTGTAGCAGAGGAAATTAAATACTTGGGGATAAAAATAGTAAGGAACATTTAAAAAAAAACTTGTAAAAACTAATTTAGAACCTTCCATCCTACAACTAGAAGACAACATCAATCAGTGGCAAGACCTTTCTCTGAGCCTTTGAAGTAAAATTAATAAAATTTAGGTGAACATTTTACCTAGATTTTTGTATATTTTGAACAGGTTTCCTATCATCCTCTCCCTATTCTATTTTAAAAGATTTCAAAATATCAAAACCTTTATATGGGGCCTGAGTCAGTGCCTTATGCTGTGTTGGAGGAAACTTCAGCTCACTGTTGTTGTCTTGGTTTCATCCTTCAGAATGATTACATTGCCTCCATCATGTCCCAAGCGCCTCACTGGTTCCAACATAGAAACAATAATACCGCTTTTCAGATCGGGATCAAATAAGAAGTCATGAAACCAGTCTCCTTACTGGGGCTTTTGGGATCCTCATCCTAGTACAGCCCAAGCTCCAGTGTGCTTCAGCAGCAGTGGTGGGAAGTACCAGTTGTGGACTACAAACTGCTGCATGTTTGGAGAACTTCCTGGATCCTACTGGGAAGT
Source organism: Gopherus flavomarginatus (assembly GCF_025201925.1). Taxonomy (NCBI): domain Eukaryota; kingdom Metazoa; phylum Chordata; order Testudines; family Testudinidae; genus Gopherus; species Gopherus flavomarginatus. The sequence goes on along the minus strand of NC_066620.1, from coordinate 149,319,121 downwards.
ATACTTTGCCCTCCCAGCAGGAAGTTTTAGCACTGAAGCTGGGAGCATGAGGCAAGCAGAGAGGGGGCCTCTGGACTGTAATCCCTGTTTTATGTTTCCTTATAGGTAGGACCAAAAAGGACTTAAAGAGTACCCTGAGAGTAGTGTAAATGATGCAAAAGAAGAACATTGGCTTGGCTGTTTTGAAGTTTAGTTATTGTGGGAGTCAGACCATGTTCATAGGGGGGTTGTGTTATAGGAAGTACACTCTACCCTCCCAGCGGGAAGGTTGAACACTGAAGCTGGGAGCATGAGGCAGGAAGGGAGGATGCTGCTGGAACTGTAATCCTGTTCTAGGTTTCCCTACAGAATAAAACTTTGCTCCTGGTGGTTTGCTTAAGTGGGTCTGGTCTGGGGTGACACATGCTGGCACACATGACAGCGCTCACAGAGGAACCTCAGGCCCGGCCCCCCAGAGTTGCATACAAAACCACAAGGCAGACTAATCCTATCTTAAATTACCCCATACTGGGATGGTGAATTGGAGGGGTGGGGGTTATACTACCGTACAGAGAAAAACAAAGTACCCCTGTAGAGGCCACCAGGAGAGTATGGATCATTTTGGCCAATAAATTTCATTTTCACACCCAACATTATACAAAAGCCACTATCTGGAGTAGTTCTAATTTACCGATTGGCAATCAACAAATCATATGGAGATAATGGTTGATTGATAGAGAGTTCCAGTCAAGGTCCTATGATATCAGGATAACCTCCTGGCCACACCATTTGGCAACTTATACAGCTGACACATTTATTGACCTGTCACTTTGGCCTGGACACTACTGCTGGTCTGAAAGTGGAAATCATAACAATTTATGCATTTTTGAAAATGTTTTTGTCCCATATTGGATTGAAAAGTTAAAAAGGTGAAATTTTTGTGAGAATGGATTTCCAGAAAAATTCCGTTTCAGGAGAACTGAAAATGTATGTCTATTTTGAGCTCATGTGAGGTAGCTGCTAACTGATTGCACTGAATAGGATGTAGCTGTCATGAGACTGTCTTTTCATGCACTACTTGGCATTTCCTCTGTTTGTTTCTTTCTGTTTGACTTGTATTGGTGAAGGATGCAGGTGCGTGGTTGGTTGCTGCATAATTAGAAGTGGTGGTAAAAGAGCAGTGCACTAGATATACAGACAGCAACAAGACCATTTAACTCCCCAGGGCACTAAGTAAAGATGAATTGTTGGTTAAAAATTGATTGTATGACAGATATACCCACGGTTCAAGTCACATGTTATCAGTTCTAGTTCCCCAACTGGCTGGGTTAATGTGGCCAGGAAGGTCATGTCAAAATACTGGATAACATCAGTTCCCAAATATATATGTTTCCAGGTTGTATAATTATTAATCTGATTAGAGACGTTTGACTCTATTTCTCTGACCAAATGTATCTGTTATTAACTTCTCTCTGTAAGCTAATCAGAAAAATATCAGGTCTCTTTCTCCTGTCACAATGAGGTAAAACAGGAGTAAATCTTCTGAAGTCTATGGATCTAACTAGTGTAAATGTAGTGTGAGAACAGAATTAGGATCAATGTTTTTCTAGTCTTTTACTTTTACAGAAAATATCACCTTGCATAGGTGCTGGAACTAGGGATGCTGGGAGTGCAGCAGCACCCTCCAGATTGAAGTGGTTCCTATCATATACAGAGTTTACAGTTTTGTTCAATGGCTCTCAGGACCCCCACTAAACAAATTATTCCAGCACCTATGTCACCTTGACAATGACAACAAACATTCAGGAGGAGAGGGAAAAAATGTCTCTATGTACCTTTAAAGGATCTCTAAAGCCTGGTCTACACTACGCGTTTAAACCGATTTTAGCAGAGTTAAACTGATTTAACGCCACACCCGTCCACACTACGAGGCCCTTTATATCGATATAAAGGGCTCTTTACATCAGTTTCTGTACTCCTCCCCGACGAGAGGAGTAGCGCTAAAATCAATATTACCATATCGGATTAGGGTTAGTGTGGCTGCAAATCGACGGTATTGGCCTCCGGGTGGTATCCCACAGTGCACCACTGTGACCGCTCTGGACAGCAGTCTGAACTCGGATGCACTGGCCAGGTATACAGGAAAAGCCCCGCGAACTTTTGAATTTCATTTCCTGTTTGTCCAGCGTGGAGCTGTGATCAGCACAGGTGACCACACAGAGCTCATCAGCACAGGTAGCAATGCAGTCTCCTGAGAATCAAAAAAGAGCTCCAGCATGGACCGCATGGGAGGTACTAGATCTGATCGCTATATGGGGAGAGGATTCAGTGCTAACAGAACTCCGTTCCAAAAGACGAAATGAAAAAATATTTGAAAAAATTTCCAAGGCTATGATGGCCAAAGGCCACACCAGGGACTCAGTGCAGTGCAGAGTGAAAGTTAAGGAGCTCAGACAAGCCTACCAGAAAACCAAAGCAGCAAACGGAAGGTCCGGGTCAGGGCCGAAAACATGCCGCTTCTATGCTGAGCTGCGTGCAATTTTAGGGGGCTGCGCCACCACTACCCCACCCCTGTCCCTGGATTCCGAGGTTGGGGTTGTAATCTCAACCATGGCTGAGGATTCTGCGGAGGGGGAAGATGAGGAGGAGGAGGAAGAGGAAGACGGCCTTGCAGTGAGCACACAGCACTCCGTTAGCCCCAACAGCCAGGAGCTTTTTGTGACTCAGACAGAATTACCCTCCCAGCCCTCCCAAGCCACTAGCCCAGACAGTGAAGCCATGGAAGCGACCTCTGGTGGGTGTACCTTTGTAAATATAAAACATGGTTTAAAAGCAAGCGTTTTTTTAATGATTGATTTGCCATGAGGGCTTGGGATGCATTCGCGGCAAGTAAAGTTACTGGAAAAGTTTGTTAATGTGTCTGGGGATGGAGCGGAAATCCTCCAGGGACATCTCCATGAAGCTCTCCTGGAGGTAGTCCAAAAGCCTTTGCAGAAGGTTTCTGGGCAAGGCAGCCTTGTTCCGTCCACCATGGTAGGACACTTTACCACGCTATGCAAGTAACAAGTAATCGGGTATCATTGCATGACAAAGCATAGCTGCGTATGGTCCCGGTGATTGCTGGCATTCAAGAAACATCCGTTCTTTATCTCGCTCTGTTATCCTCAGCAGAGTGATATCGTTCATGGTAACCTGGTTGAAATTTAGGAATTTAATTAAGGGGACAGAGATGGCCATTTTCCTACTGGGCTGTTGCTTAAAAGAAATCCTTCCTTGCATGTAGCCAAGCGGGGGGAGGAGAGGAAGGATAACCCTAAGCTTTTTTGCGTTTGGCTAGCAGGAATCGTCCCAGCTACCAGCGACGCGGTGGGGGGCGGAAAGGGGGGTGATTAGCAGTGATCTTCCATGATACCAGCCATGCGGTGGGGGGAGGGGTAAAGCAATCATCCTAGAGAATTGGATGGGAGGGTTGGCTTCTGCTGCTGCATGTTAACAGGAAAGAAGCATCAGAGGGCACTGTGTATATGAAGGCTGGAGAAGCCGAAAAACAATGGCTTACCATGGCCGCATGCAAGCTGAATTCTGATGCCCAGACCTGTGTCTGTGAGATCTGTAACACCAGAGCCACAAGCACTCAATATTAAGATGCAAAATGTGACCTTGTAGTGAAATCACATGTGCTATGTAAGGTGAATAGTGTTGTTCACTGTGAAAAAGTTTAACCATTGTTCTGTAAAATGTATCTTTTAAAATACTTCTCTCCCTTTTTTCCCTCTCTCATGCAGCTGCACATTTTTCAAGCCTCCCTACTCCATCCTGAAGGCTCTGTCAGATAAGGTGGAGAAAAAAGAAGACGCGAGACGAAATGTTCTCGGAAATCATGGAAGTAACCCGCAATGAAAGAGCTCATCTGAAAGAGTGGAAGGACGTGGTAGCAAAGTACAGGAAAGATGCCAGTGAACGTGAGGACAGGAGGGACCAACGTGAGGATAGGAGAGACGCTCGAGATCAGAGGTGGCGGCAGGAAGATCAGAGGTGTAGGCAGGAAGATCAGTGGTGGCGGGATGCAACGCTGGAACTGCTGTGTGATCAAACTGATATCCTCCGGCGTCTGGTGGATCTTCAGGAAGAGCAGCGGGGTCACAGAGTGCCGCTGCAGCCCCTGTGTAACCACCCTCACCACTCACCATGTTCCATATCTTCCTCACCCAGATGTGTAAGAATGCGTGGGGGAAGGCTTCGTGCACCCGCCCACTCCACCCCAGTGGACAGTCCAACCAAAAGGCTGTCATTACATTGAAATGTATTTAATGGCCTTTTCCTTCCCTCCTATGCTCCTCCCAAACCACACCCGGGATACCTTGTCATTCTCTGCCTCTTTTTATAATTACTTTTTAATAATGAATACATGATTTTTAAACGATAGAGACTTTATTTCCTTAAGCAAGCTGTAATCGAAGGGGGAGGGTGGGTTGCTTACAGGGAATGACTTTTAATAAAGAATACATGATTTTTAAACGATAGTGACTTTATTTCCTTAAGCAAGCTGTAATCGAAGGGGGAGGGTGGGTTGCTTACAGGGAAGGAGTCAATAAAGGGGGGCGTTCATAAAGGGGAAACAAACACAGCAGTCACACCGTACCCTGGCCTGTGATGAAACTCATTTTCAAAGCTTCTCTGATGCGCACCGCTTCCTGGTGTGCTCTTCTAATCGCCCTGGTGTCTGGCTGCTCGTAATCAGCGGCCAGGTGATTTGCCTCAGCCTCCCACCCTGCCATAAAGGTGTCCCCCTTACTCTCACAGAGATTGTGGAGCTGTCGTCATAAACAGATAGCTAAGGGTTAATGTCTCTTTCACCTGGAAAAAAGTAACCTGAAACACCTGACCAGAGGACCAATCAGGAAACAAGACTTTTTCAAATCTGGGTGGAAGGAAGTTTGTGTCTGAGTTCTTTGTCTTCTGTCTGTCTCTCTCTCGGCTATGAGAGGATTTCTGTTTCCTGCTTTCTAATCTTCTGTTTCCAAGTTGTGAGTACAGAGATCATAATACAATAGGGGTTATTGTTTTTTTCTTTTGTATTTACATGGTATAGTTGCTGGAATGTTTTGAATTGTATTCTTTTTGAATAAGGCTGTTTATTCATATTTCTTTTAAGCAATTGACCCTGTATTTGTCACCTTAATACAGAGAGACCATTTTTATGTACTTTTTCTTTCTTTTATATAAAGCTTTCTTTTTAAGACCTGTTGGAGTTTTTCTTTAGTGGGGGACTCCAGGGAATTGAGTCTGTGCTCACCAGGGAATTGGTGGGAGGAAGAAGTCAGGGGGAAATCTGTGTGTGTTAGATTTACTAGCCTGACTTTGCATACCCTCTGGGTGAAGAGGGAAGTACTTCTGTTTCCAGGACTGGAAATAGAGAGGGTGGAATCCCTCTGTTTAGATTCACGGAGCTTGCTTCTGTGTATCTCTCCAGGGACACCTGGAGGGGGGAAGGGAAAAGGTTTATTTCCCTTTGTTGTGAGACTCAAGGGATTTGGGTCTTGGGGTCCCCAGGGAAGGTTTTTTAGGGGGACCAGAGTGCCCCAAAACACTCTAATTTTTTGGATGGTGGCAGCTTTACCAGGTCCAAGCTGGTAACTAAGCTTGGAGGTTTTCATGCTAACCCCCATATTTTGGACGCTAAGGTCCAAATCTGGGACTAGGTTATGACAGGAGCACACAGCAAGCAGCAATAACAAAGGGGACATTGGTTTGGCTGAGGTCTGAGCGAGTCAGTAATGTGCGCCAACGCACCTTTAAACGGCCAAATGCACATTCTACCACCATCCTGCACTGGCTCAGCCTGTAGTTGAACAGCTCCTGACCACTATCCAGGCTGCCTGTGTATGGCTTCATGAGCCATGGCATCAAGGGGTAGGCAGGGTCCCCCAGGATAACTATAGGCATTTCAACATCCCCAACTGTTATTTTCTGGTCTGGGAAGTAATTCCCTTGCTGCAGCAGTTTAAACGGAGCAGTGCTTTTGAAGACGCGAGCGTCATGAACCCTTCCTGGCCATCCCACACGGATGTTGGTGAAACGTCCCTTGTGACCCACCAGTGCTTGCAGCACCATTGAAAAGTACCCCTTGCGGTTTATGTACTGGGTGCCCTGGTGCTCCGGTGCCAAGTGAGGGATATGGGTTCCATCTATCACCCCCCCCACAATTAGGGAATCCCATTGCAGCAAAGCCATCCACTATGACCTGCATGTTTCCCAGAGTCACAACCTTTCGTAGCAGCAGCTTAATGATTGCCTTGGCTACTTGCATCACAGCAGCCCCCACAGTAGATTTTCCCACTCCAAATTGATTCCCAACTGACCGGTAGCTGTCTGGCGTTGCAAGCTTCCAGGGGGCTATTGCCACTCGCTTCTCCACTGTGAGGGCTGCTCTCATCTTGGTATTATGGCGTTTCAGAGCAGGGGAAAGCAAGTCACAAAGTTCCATGAAAGTGCCCTTACGCATGCAAACATTTCGCAGCCACTAGGAATCATCCCACACCTGCAAAACTATGCGGTCCCACCAGTCTATGCTTGTTTCCCGGGCCCAAAATCGGCGTTCAATGGCTAGAACCTGCCCCATTACCAGCAGGATCTCCAAAGTGCAGAGGCCCGCGGTTTCAGATAATTCTGTGTCCATGTCCTCATCACTCTCGTCGCCGCACTGCCGTAGCCGCCGCCTCCTCCTTGCCTGGCTTTGCAGGTCCGGGTTCAGCATAGACTGCACGAGAATACGCAAGGTGTTTACAACGTCCACTATTGCGGTATTGATCTGAGCAGGGTCCACGCTTGCTGTGGTATGGCATTTGCACAGTTCACCCAGGAAAAAAGGTGCAAAATGGTTGTCTGCCGCTTTCACAAAGGGAGGGGTGAGGCTGTACCCAGAACCACCCATGACCATTATTTTTGCCCCATCAGGCACTGGGCTCTCAACCCAGAATTCCAAGGGGCGGGGGAGACTGCGGGAACTATGGGATAGCTATGGGATAGCTACCCACAGTGCAACGCTCCAGAAATTGACGCTAGCCTTGGACCATGGAGGCACACCGTCAAATTAATGTGCTTAGTGTGGCCGCGTGCACTCAACTTTATACAATCTGTTTTATAAAACCGGTTTATGTAAAATCGGAATAATCCCGTAGTGTAGACGTACCCTAAGTGATTTCAGATACACCCTAGGGAATAACCATTGCTGAAAAAAAACCCAAGCTGATCTTCTAGCAGACAAAAGAATGAATTAAAAACCTAAACAACCTTCAGTAATGCATTTAAAAGCCTAATTCTATTATTTCACTCAGCCTGTGTTTTCTTTCAAATCAGACTAATAATTATATACCCTGGGAACTGTTATATTTCATATATGGGGGAACTGCCATTATTCAGTATTTTGAGAATCCTTAAACCTCCCATTTATTTTATTTATCATTTTACAAGGAGAACAGAGGCATCCTGGTGTCAGAAAAAGATCAGAGAGGCCAACTCTGTCTTGTTTAAATCCCAGGGGACTGATTGAATTTTCCTCTGGACAGTATTATTTTATGTTTCTGCTTCACTTGTATATATTTATTTTGATTTATAAATTATACCATCATGTCCGCAGGGCAACAGTCCTACGAGAATAATTTCTGTTTGCGCCTGTGAGCTGGCTTAATGTCTCTGTTATGTGATTGAGGATGGACTCCTAAATAAGTTTAGGCCTCTGCACTGTTTAATTTCTTCCTCCATCGCTTGATTCAGCAGCCAGAAAACTGACTGGATAATATTCCATTTGACATTAAGCCTCACATTTAGTTTGGGACAGAAACTATCTTTTTATTATATGTGTAGAGTGTCTAGCCTGATGGGTCCCTGATCCCTGGATGAGGCTTCTAGGCACTATCACTATACAAATAATAATAATGAGAAAGCAGCCCCCTGAGAAAGATCAAGTAACTTCTTTTTGAATGAGGAAGTGGAGTAATTCCACACACAGTGAAGAGGTGGAGCAGTGGGGCAGAGAGGTTGTACATGTGGAAAAAAGAATCACCTTTACTAAGCTGGATGAGAGACAAGGTCTACTGCTGATCCTGAAGAGCTGCCACAAAGAGAATTTGCCAAGTGTAACTAAGAGCAGTAGGCAGTAAGGGACAGGAGGCAAAGCAATTGGCCCCTCAGCTCTAGCAGCACTATGAAGTCAAGTTGACAGCCTCTACTGGGATCCCAGGGGCCAATCTCATGACCCAGCCATCCCTGAGATGACTATTGAGAGAGGTTGAAGTGACACAGGCTCAGATTTTTAAAGGTATTTAAGCATTGCACCCTTCAGTATTAAAGGCCAGCATTCAGAGGCAGCAAGTCTCAGAGCCCAGATCAGCTGACTTGGGCTTGTGCTCCAGGACTAAAAATAGCAGTGTAGACTTTCCTGCTTAGGTTTGAGGCCTGGCTCTGAAACCCTCCCTGGATTTCAGGGCCTAGGCCCCAGCCCGAGCAGGAACATCTATTTTTATCCCCATAGCAGAGCCCAAGTCAGTTGACCTGGGCGCTGAGATTTGCTGCCGCAGGGGGTTTTTTTTAGTTTGTTTTGGAGTTTTTTTGCCTTCTTTTGGTACATCCTTGCACTGTATTTTGAGTCCTGTCAGCAAAACCCCAAGTTTCTGCTGGTCAAGCTAAAGCACCGCTGAGCAGCATAAGTCCTGTACTGGTTCTCTTTCACCAGTACAATGCCTGTGTGGACACAGGCTAATACAAACAGTCCTCCAGCAACAATCCCATAGTTCCCCTTTCTTTGCAATTGTGACCACTCTGGTTGAATTTTTGAGCTATGCTACCAGGGGTCACAGTGACCAGAAGCCATACCCATAGGGAGGCATTTCCAAAACAAGTTGTGGATTTAAAGAGTGGCATGGGTGGCTTCTCGTCACTGTGACCCTGCTAGCCCACCTTTGTGAATACACCATTGCTGCTTTACACACAGGTGTGGCCCAGGTAAAAATAGCAGGTAAATCCTATGTTGATTCTTGGTCTCAGAAAGAAGCCCTGGATTTCCTTATCATGTGGAGGGAAGGGCAGTGCAAGCCCAGCTCTGAAACTGCTGCAGGAATAAATATGTTTATGTGGCCATTGGAAAGGACATTTAGAAGCCGGGGTACAATAGGGATGAGCAACAATGTTGGGCAAAGGGGAACGAACTGCATCAGTCCTACCAAAAGGCAAAGGAGGCAAACAAAACCTCTGGTGCTGTCCCCCAAGAGTTGTCACTACTATGTAGAGCTCGATGCAATACTGAGTGTGGACCCTACCAGTACCCCATGATTGACAATACAGGAAGGCACCCCAGAACTAAACAGTGACAAAGAACTCTTTGAGGACGGGATGTGGAGGATGCAGTTCCAGCAGATAGCCAGGAGCTCTTTGCAGCCTACCCAAATCTGACTCAGATGATCCTAGAGATAGAACCCATTGAGGAAGAGGAAGGAAGCTCGGGTAGGTGTATTAATACATGCATTTGTTTATTTTTATAACTTACTGCACAGCTCCGAAATCTTCGCCCTCACTCCACCACCATCTCAATATGGCAACCAACCACATGCAGGCAGGGAATCAAGTAATTGCCTTTTAATGTAGCTGGTTTATTTTAAGTGCATGTCTTGACTGTAATAGGTAGAAAACAACACATAGATACACTGAGCATTGAAAACATATTAGCAAATGCATATTTTTTGCCAGCAGATAAGATTTCTCATAACACAACAATGCAAATACAAATTGGTGCACTGCGAAGAGAAAAAGAAACTAATCACTGGAGCATTCAAATAAAATACTTTGAAAATACAAAAAAATCCATGGAAGCAATCTGGTAACTGGGCATTCAGAATACAGGATTTTATAGGAATAACATTGTAAACTAAACATGTAATATAAACATTAAAAACAGTATTTTGGTTTTCCAATCTGAAAGTCCAACACAGATTTCTTGCATGCTGTGCTTAGATTCACCATGTCATTGACAGCCACAGATTTCAACAGTTGCTGTGCATTCCTGTTCTTCTGCCTGATACCAAACTTCCCAAACATACTTGCCCACGGTGTCATTATCCTTTCCTACCTGCATAGTAAAGAAAAAATATGGGCCTGAACTGACCTGTCAGTGACCTTTTTAATAACAGTGATCAAAATAAACAGGCAAAGGACAATGCAAATACAAATGCAAATGATTTGATTTTCGTAAATAGGATCAAATAAAATAAATAATCTAATTAGCCAGGGATTAAATGAAATAGAAGTCACTATACTGAGGGATGGATTATTAACTAGAATTGTATTTACTTATTTTTCTTGTACTGAAGAAGAAGGCACATCTTTGGCTTTCTTTTCTTTCAGTGCAGCCTTTAACTAAACAAAATTATTCTTAATTTTTTACACTGGGTGGAGCATTATTTCAACAAGGTAAATTGGAGAGACAAAGACAACAAATATTGAGATTCAGTTTTAGACCTATATCATGCAGGTAAGAGCTTGCCAGAATGGGCAGAGATTGGACCTGATTTACAGAGGTGCTGAGTACTTGCTGCTCCAGCAGACTTCAATGGGAGTTGCAGATGCTCAGCCCTTCTGAAAATCATCCCCTTATGTTTCCAAGTTACACTTGGAAAAAACAAGCAAACAGTTTAAAGGCAACTCCTAATTTCTGCACCTCAGTTTATCAAGCTTCATGTTTATCAATCCAAATTCACAGTCAGGAACGGTGCAGAGCTGACTGGCATCTAAAGCAGAGATGCATCCTACACTTTTAAAATCTTATCAGAATGTGATATGGCAGTTCTTAAACCCAGGTCACACAAGGGGACATCCTGCTGATTTTAATCTTTTCCTTTAAGATTTTTGATTCTGGAAAATTGGGGAGTGTTTTAGCTTCATCATTATTATCTGGTAATTAAAAAATTATTGATTGCTTAAATAAATGTCAAGGTCCTCTAAAAATAGAGATTGTCAAATAGAAGTCATTTTTATTTTAAAAAGTTTTATAAATTACACAATATTTGCAAGGGCTTTGCAGTATCCTGCATTACTCTGGCCACGTCCACACTACAGAGTAAAATCGAAATTAATAAAATCGATTTTATAAAACAGATTTTATAAAATCGATTTTACGCGTCCACACTAGAGCACATTACTTCAGTGGTGTGCGTCCATGGTCCCAGGCTACCATCGGTTTCCGGAGCAGTGCACTCTAGGTAGCTCAGTAAAAGAATGGGACCAATAACTTCGATTTCCGTCCACACTAACCCTAAATCGATTTAGTAATATCGATTTTAGGGTTACTCCTTTCGTTTAGCTGGAGTACAGAAATCGATTTTAAGACCCCTTAAAATCGATTTTAAGTGCCTTGTAGTGTGGACGGGTACAACGTTAAATCGATTTAACGCTGTTTAAATCGATTTAACGCTGTAGTGTGGACCTGGCCTCTGTCACAGCAATCAGTATATTTGTTCAGCGTATGCGCAAAGTTGCCTTTTTATGTGTATGTTCCTCTGTTCAAAATATCTACTAGTTAACTTAGTGAAAGACCTGCTACCTCCATTTCTCCCACAGCTGTGGGACTACTACAGACAATCAATCTGTCTAGGGATTTATCCTGCACTCATTACCATGGTATCTTGGTGCCTCTACAGCAGTGGCTATCTGACCAGATATCCAAAGGAGAATTAATGAGCATTAACTCTTGTTAGGTCCCATGCTTTTCCCAACTGCAAGGTACAGCAGCCAACAACAGCATGTCTCTTAGCTGCAATGTGCTCCCTGAAAAAGGGAAGCTAGCAGGGCAGTGTGGAGGCTCTGGCATCAATGCCTTGCTGTGAATTTCTGACCAGGTGGCAGCATGCTGATATGATGACTTGTGGGCAGGCATTCTTCTCGCTGTACCAGAGAATGGAGACAAGCAAAGCTAGGGATATTTCAAGCAGTGTGGTAGCGAGGACGCCAATGAACACCATATGAAGTTGGGTGACTTTCAGTCAGGATATAGAGAACAGGGAGATGGAAAGAGAGGACCCAGGCTGAGGCTGGAGTGCTGTGGTGGGTTGTGGGCAGGGGCGGCTCCAGGCCTCAGCATGCCAAGCACGTGCTTGGGGCTGCATGCTGTAGGGGGCGCTCTGCCGGTTGCCGGGAGAGCAGCAGACAGGGCTCCAGTGGACCTCCTGCAGGAGTACCTGCGGAGGGTCCGCTGGTCCCGTGGTTTAGGTGCAGCCGCGGGATCAGCGGACCCTCCACAGGCATGCCTGTGGGAGGTCCACCGGAGCCGCGGGACCGGCGACTGGCACAGCGCCCCCCGCGGCATGCCGCCGTGCTTTGGGCGGCGAAATGTCTAGAGCTGCCCCTGGTTGTGGGAAAGGATTGGAGGGCAAATAACAATTGATTATTGGGTGGGAGCTTGACCAGCGTTCTCAGTTAGCAAACAGCAAGGCAACCTGTCTAGCAGTCTGTCCTAGACCTCGGAGTGAGATATCTGCCCAGTTATGTGCCATGACTAGAACACAACTAGTGGGGACTTAATGTGTGAACGGGAACAAGTTAACAGGAACATCTGAGAATAACAGTGATAAAAGAGAGTAACAGCAAGTTAATTCTCTAGTGAAGTCTGTGAGGCTGGAGGCAGAATTTCCTTGTGGATACTGAAGGCTCTGAGGTTTTGCAGGCACATGTTCTTTGCTTCCTCCAAGGATTTTTAAACCCCTCTACTCTGAGGGGAACATGTGGAGGAAAATCTGCAAGGTGATACAGAGTTTTCTGGGCTGTCTGTTCAATTGACAGCTTTTCCACAGGAGGGTACAAAATGGTTGACAGTTTGGCAGCTCAAGAGAAACAAAGACAAACAGTTTCAGCTACTTCCTCTGTGATGGTAATCAGAGAGATAAGAACTTTATAGAGATCATGAAAACACCCACAATTACATTAAAAAGACAGATATTTTAATAAGGGTTATAAATCCTATTTGGGGCAGAGACCATCTGTCATTATGTGTGTGCACAGTGCCTAGCACAAAGTGAACCTGCTCTTGATTTGGTCCTCCAGGCAACTACCGCAATGAAAATTAATAATAAAAAAAAAAAATATTAGCAAAGCACTAACTGACCGAGTTAGGAAAATATTTTCCCTATGTGTGGATTATTCCATACTTCTCCATTATGGGGATTCTAGCAGCTTTTTCCGAAATATGTTGTATTAGCCACTGTCAGACAGGACTGAGCTATATGGGTTACTCATCTGATCCACTTAGGCAATTTATAGATTCTTAAATCCACCTTCTTATTCTTTGTCTAAGTGGCTGGGCTTCAAACAGAGCGAAAGTACTTTATTCCACTTACACTCAATGGCCTAGTGTGTGAACTGTTCCTAGGATGTACATGAGCCTTCCGTGTAGCTTTGGGATGCAGGATCCTCTGGAATTAATTTCCTCACTGCCTTTTCACATTCTGAAGGCCTGCTGGTGTTCTGTGTAAATAGAGTCTCCGTACATGTTCAGTTTACCAGTATTGATGGTAACATTATCAGAGTCAAAAGGTCAGACTCTCTCGTATCCAAGGGGACACCCAACACATGCACATTTCTTGAACTGATTTGTTTTTCAAGATACTCCAGATGTTGTTCTGCCACAGGATTTCCCCTTTAACAGTATTTTAATTGGATGGGCCTGTTCTATTACGTATCCCTCAGCTGCTTAATAGATCTTTTTTAGAGATATGCAATCAATAGATTCTTGTTCTTGAAAATTTTTTTACAGGCAAAGCTTGCCAAAAGAGTCTTGAGAGCCCAGTTGTCGTGAACTGTTATTGTGATGGTGGCTCTAATATGACAAAACAACTAGAAAGCAAGAACGAGTCCAGGGATACACTTCTAGCACCGCTGCAAACACGATTTAAAGCTAGCAGACTAGGCATTGATACAGTCATTTTGAACAGCTAGTATGTGCATCTTATATGCAATCATACATGCCAGGAAAAAAATGTATTTTAAGGCCATAACAGTCATGAAATGATTGAAAATCGGTGTATTTCCCCTCACATCCTGCAAAACCTGGCATTTCCTTCATAGATGGGGCCTCGTTTTCATAGGTGGTGAGTACTGAGTACGCACAGTTCCAGCTGAAAACAGTGAAATCTGCAGCTGCTCAGCACCTTTGAAGGCCCATGAACCTTGCTCCCACCGAAGTTAGCAACATAACTCCCGTTGACTTTTAAGTGAGCAGGATTAGATTATGGGGACCAAATTCAGCCCTCACTTACACCCCTGCAACCCTGTTGAGGATAAAAAGGCTGCACAAGTGTGAGAGCAGAATTTGGCTCTGAGTTTATGAAGACTTGCAGGCAGTTTTAGTCATGAGTTCCCGCAGTTATAAATCTCTCATTCCTTATATGAAATAGTGATCACCTATTGCTAAACTCTCTTTCCAAAGCCTGTGTTCAATGTACTGATAAATTCAAAATATGAAAGTCAGTGGAATATATGAAAAAATCTGAAAGTATATATTGATAGGCTGATATTTTTGGCCTTTTTTTATTTAAACGATTGTTTTTGTTTTTAAAAGGATCATTTCAGGAAGATACAAGTAGCTAGTAAATAATGCAAACAGATGTAGATAATCAAATGGTTTATGTTTGATTTTGATAATGCATGACTTACTGAGTTAACTATACTTCCATCTATGGAAAAAAATCTCACTTGAAGTCCACTATCTTTCTATTCCAAAAGCCACCAAAGCTGGAAGTGACTTCTTTGCACCAGCAGTGAAGAAGGAGCTATGGAAGATCAAGGATAGCTACTCTAGTAAGTAAGGCCAGTTCCAGGGGCAGGCGAGCAGGGTGGTTATCCTGGGCTCCAACTTCTAGGAGGCACCATATTACTGTGGTGCTTGGCTCCCCCACCCCACTCCACTGATTGTCACGTTTTTTTTTGTTTATTTGTCTACTGGAAGTGGGCAGGGGCCACCGAAAACATATTCTTCCCTGGCCAGAAAAATGGCTGTGGCTGCTCCTGGTAATGATAGTTGAAAGCAGGGAGGGGAGAAAAGCAGCAGCTAAGAAAAACTGTATCCATCTGTGGAAGGTCAAGCAGGTAGCTGTCAGACTAGAGCAGGAGAGAAGACAGTACCTGACTTTTTCACATCTGATGAGGTGCTACATGTTGGTTTTAGTCACATGAATGGGGCTTTACTATTTGAAAAGTTTCCCTGAGTTTTGTCTACAGTGCTGATTATTGCTGTTCAGAAATAACAAATTTGTATTTTTGGTTTTGTGATGTCTTGGGCAGGCTATAATATTTTGGTCACCATTAAAAAATCATTGCTTACCAACAGTTACTATATGGTGGCAGGAAATACCATGTTTTCTTCCTGTTCTCACTACAGGGAAATAACTGTAGTATCTCATATACCACAGTGTACTGTCTTCTGATCTTTTTAAATGACAGCCACCATACATAAGACAAAAAAATGCACTGCAGGTCTGAGCATGTTAGGATTTGGATGTAAACTGCAGAAGGAACAGAACTGCTCTCCCATGAGAGGGAATCTGAGCAGAATCTCAGATTATTTTTACTGAAATGCTGCCAACAGTGTGTTCATTAACTACTTATGGTTCTGTAAAATAAGTAGAGCAATTTCCAGCAGAGAAAAGCTTAGCCCGTGTTTCTAGTGGCTTGGGGGAGATTTCCATTTAGCTCTCTTGCTAAAGCCTACTGACCTGTCTGAGTCTCAACTGCGGTAACATATGTAAAGAGAGGAAGTCCAATGAGCAGCGGCCAGTTCTTGCTCCCACTGAAGTCAACTGAAAAATTCCCATTGACTTGGGGATGGAACTAGGACTGTGTCCTGGGGTACTCTGTGGTCACTCAATGCTTACAGAGCGTGCAAGAGCTCTACTTTATTCAGTGTCCAGTTTCAGCTGGCTGTGCATAACAACAAGAGCTTCAGGCAGTGCCTTGCCCAGACTCTATGTCTGGGAAGCTCAGTCCTTAAAGTCACAGGCCGCGCCACCGCATCTTTCTTTCCTAACCAAAACTTATTAACAATAACTTAAAGAACCAACATTAATATAAGATGCATTTACAAATACTTATAATCTAATAACTAAACTTACTAATAGCATTCAGTTAGTCATTGGGGTGCCCTGTATGCTCATTTGGACCTGCAGTGCTCCCCTGGGACCTCAGAACTACTGCTGTCAGAAGGTGGCAAATCCACTTAAGAAGATAAGAATGGCCCTACTGGGTCAGACCAAAGGTCCATCTAGCCCAGTATCCTGTCTTCCGACAGTGGCCAATGCCAGGTGCCCCAGAGGGAATGAACAGAACAGGTAATCAAGTGATCCATCCCCTGTTGCTCATTCCCAGCTTCTGGCAAACAGAGGCTAGGGACACCATCCCTGCCCATCCTGACTGATAATCATTGATGGACCTATCCTTCATAAATTTATCTAGTTTTTTTTTAACCCTGTTATGGTCTTGACCTTCACAACATCGTCTGGCAAGGAGTTCCACAGGTTGACAGTGTGTTGTGTGAAGAAATACTTCCTTTTATTTGTTTTAAACCTGCTGCCTATTAATTTCATTTGGTGACCCCCTAGTCACCAAATGAAATTGTTTACTACTGACCCTAGTGTTATGAGCAGTAGTGAACAACACTTCTTTATCTACTTTCTCTACATCAGTCATGATTTTATAGACCTCAATTGTATCTCCCCTTAGTCATCTCTTTTCGAAGCTGAAAAATCCCAGTCTTATTAATCTCTCCTCATTCGGCTTGTTCCATACCCCTAATCATTTTTGTTGCCCTTTTGCCTCATTTATTCTGGTTGTTTTATGTCCTGGTGCTCTGTTGTCTCAATCTGCTGTAGTTGTTGCCTGTTTTGAGACTCTTTGGGCAAAAAGGCAGGTCCTGTGCCTGGTATCGTCCTCCTTTTTGGGATTTGGAGAAGGTGTCACCATAGTATGTCTCTACTCATATGACTGCAGGGCAACTTACCTTTTGTGACCCCACTGTTGATTGTGACCATTGTTTCCCAACATAGAGACACTCATCATCATTTTCATGAAGTGGTGGCAGCTGCCAGGATCTCAAATCATATTGATTTTTGTTTTGCCTTATCTGTCTCTATACAGCTGCAAGTCCCCAGAGACTGACATCAGTTTCTAATAGTGTAGATGTTCTTGTTTTTTGTTTTCTGTCCAACAAAATTTCAGCAGGTAGCAACCCCTGCTTCATTGATGTTATTTTGTAACTTAACTCTGCTAAATACAGATCAGTCTGACTCCACAGCTTTTTTCAGTAGGTGCTTTATTATTTTGATACTGTTTCCCACCAATTCATTGGATTGGGGATAATGGAGACTAGTGGTTACATGTCTAAACCTGTACTTCACTACAAAATGCTTAAACTCATGCCCACTAAACTGTGCCCCGTTGACTGATAATACTAAGTCAGGTATACCGTATACTAGCAAAAACAGATTTGATAGGCACAATCACCTATTTAGATGTAGTATCTTCTAGTAGGAGTATCTCAGGAAAGTGAGAATAATAGTTTAGGACAAATACATAGTTTTTTCTAGCCAACATAAACAAATCTATGCTTGCTTTGCTCCAGAGGGCCAATTTTTCCTGTGCCAACAGCGTGATCTCTTTCACTTTACAGGGCCTGTATTTTTAGCATATGTAACAAGCCTTAACAGTTTCCTCTATGTTGCTGTTCATTTGAGTCCAGTATAAAATGGTTCTGTCCAGTTTTAACTGGTTGTGTGTAACAACAAGAGTTTCACAGCATCCACCCACACTCTGGGAAGCTCAGTTTTAAAAGGCACAGTCGCCAATACCACAGGTCCTGCATGAGATATCCCACTAATTCTCTCAGTTTAAGTTTATTCTAGTGTTTGGTCCCCTGTTGATAGATACTGAGGACCAAACTCAGATGTTGGAGTAAGTAGATACAACTGCTCAGACTTCAGCAGAATTGCATATGCTTATCCCAGGTCTGATTATGATTTAATATCTTTGTATGTTACTTTTTTCACGTTACTGTAAAGTACAGAAATTTACTTGAAATAACTTATTTTACAGGAAAGAGTACAACTATGTTGAAGACATGATGGCAGATTTCCAAACAATAATATTAATAATAAAAAAAATCTGCTCTGCTATTGATCCAAATGAATGCTGAAAACATTACTATGGCAACAATTCTTACTTGCTAGAAGAAGCATGGCATTCTCTATGCATAAGGATTAAATAGGAAGAGGTGTTTTTCAATGTGTTTCCCCCTACCCACCCACTACAGATGTGCTGACCTTCTGACATCAGCTCCTGCTGCAGGAAGTTTCTATTAAATAAAACTTAGGGAATTATTCATTGGCTTATGCCCAGTGAATCAAGATATACTATTGACCTCAAGCACTCTGTCACAGAAGAAAACATGGCAGGAAATTCACATTATCTGAAAGAATCAAACATCTTTCTTGCATTTAAAGCCACTAAGTTTATCATTGTGAATAAAACAGACATGTTGACAAGTCCATTTTAGTGGTGTGTGTGTTTTGGCTATGTGCAGTTATAAAGCTATGAAAACACCAATTATTAGCTAAAGAAACTCTGTGAAACATCCATGTTTGTTGTACTCTTTATGTGAATGAGTGAGGATTTAGGGTAAAAATACAAATTGTTTTTGTTCCCTCCTCTAACAGTGGCAATAAGACTAATAAAATAAGCAAGAAACTATTTTGCATTGTGTGGCTAAATGCGTCTGTCAAATACAGCCTGAGTGCTAACCAAAAGCACTAAGGAAGATAGGGATATTTATAACACTTCACAAGCCTTGTACTTCCTGAAGGTGTCAACTTTACCTGGGGTATATCTCTCCCCCTCAAGACCCATGTGGGCACCTGTAAGGAAAATATAACTCTGACCACTTGTGTAACTGCTGCTTCTATGATCCTGGGGTGGTGGTGGCTGCTGTGGGCTCAGGAAGACTACTTTTCCCCTTCCTATAACTGGCTGGGGAGAGAGAAAGTATTAAGTGATGTATGGTGCCAGTGATAAGAGCAGAGCCTGGAAGAAAGCTTCCAAACACCATTCCACTGCAGAAATGCTTTTGTTACTGTCCTGGTGCTGTAGAGGTGAGGAAGCAGTTGCAATCTCTTTCAGAGATGTTCATTTGCCAGCCCCTTTCCTGTTGGAGTAGCCCAGGGTGCAACCAGCCATGAGAGCAGTACAGGTAGGTGTGGCAAACCCACTACTTGGCAATCCACTATGCTCCTCCATGGAGTCACCAGCAGAGTGAATATGGGGAGTGAGGAGAGCAAATTCTTGCACACTGATCTTACTTAGGGGGGACACCCTCTATTTTTGAGCAAAATATTTAGCTTTTTTCTTAGTCCCTTCAAAAAGCTTTCCTAGGTCTGTAATATTTCATTGCAATTATGTGGTCTTATTTTAATTCCATTATGTCCTCATTTATAACTTTCAAATGGTGTCCCATCTGAAAGAGATGAAAAATAAGGAGGATTAGGAAAAGTGAGAGACAGCATGGAGAATAGTTATACACAAGTTTATGGAGAGGATGGACACTCAATATTTGTAGGGGGTGCAGTGCAGAAATGGAATAGACTTCCATACTAAAGAATAATATTAGGTAATAACTGGAGATATACCAATCTCCTAGAACTGAAACGGACCTTGCAAGGTCATTGAGTCCAGCCCCCTGCCTTTACTAGCAGGACCAATTTTTGCCCCAGATCCCTACGTGGCCCCCTCAAGGATTGAACTCACAACCCTGGGTTTAGCAGCCCAGTGCTCAAACCACTGAGCTCTCCCTCCCCCCAAAAGTGGCATAAAGCATGCTAACTAGCCATCCACTAGTTCTCTGCAGTTTACTCTGTGTCCATTTAAAAAAAATCTAGTTTTTGGTAAGATCTTAAAAACTGAGCTCCTTATATGAAAGCAGTGGTTTTCTTTGCCACCATCCAAAACTGTCATTTGTTCTATGCACCAGTTGTTTTCTGCCCTCCACACCAGAGGTGCATTGCATTGGCACTATATTGTAAAGTGCTTTGAAAGGATGAAAGAATCAAAATGTAGAGTGGGAGAAGACCTATTAATTCATCTAATTTATCATTTCACTGTCTCAAGAGGATTATTCCTTCTTTCACATTTAGTTACGTTTTTCCAATCTAGTTTTAAAAGTTCCAGTGGGTGGGACTAGAAGCTATAGAATATATTCTTATCATTCTGACAATATAAACTTTGTTTGCAGAGTTGTTGTAGCCGTGTTGGTCCCAGTATATTAGAAAGACAAGGTGTATGAAGTAATATCTTTTATTGCGCCAACTTCTATAGGTGAGAGAGACCGCTTCTGAGCCACTCGGAGCTCTTCTTCAGGTCTGGGAAAAGTAGTCCAAGCGTCACAGCTAAATGTAAGGTGGAACAGATTGTTTAGCATAAATAGTTAGCGCATGTTCTAAGGGACCACTCTACTCTTTCCTAGACCTGAAAAAGAACTCTGTGTGGTTCGAAAGCTTGTCTCTCTTATCAACAGAAGTTGGTCCAATAAAATATGTTACCTACCCACTTTATCTCTCTGATACAAACTTTGAAAGTCTTATGCATTTGATGGAATAGGCAATGCCTCTCCACCCATCAGATCAAAATATTGCAGTGCTCTAAACTCCCCAGAGTGAAATTCCTGTCCCCATCACTATAGTAAATGAGAGTCTACCATGTATTTTGAAAAAGTAATAGCTCTCTTCCTGCCTTCCTTCCCAGCCCATAGGATAAATAGCTTAATCAGTTCACAGGAATTTTGTTTGTTTGCTTGTTTATGTTTGTGCATGTGAGTGACTGGGTGTTTTGTGTATCTATATGTATGGGAAGAAATTATTGGGGGAAAGCTAATTTGAAATAAGATTTGCATTTAATTCTGAAAAGGATGTGATCTCTGCTCATTCTTATCTCTTGCAAGAGTTAATACCATAGTCTTGGTCCAGCTTCTTTGAGAGTTCTATCTCCTGCCCTCACAAGCCTCCTATTCTTTGAGTTTCGTCATTTCAGCAGAACACACATGTCAATGGAGGTCCTGATTGTAGAGGGAGACACTCTTTTTTAAGTAGCTTGGGCCAATTCCAGACAAGGTTTTGAGCATCAGAAGAGAGACTTTGAGTGGACTCTATTCAGTGTAAAGACCAGAGCACTAGGGTACGTCTTCACTACCGGCCGTATCAGCGGATAGTAATCGATTTCTCGGGGATCGATATATTGCATCTCATCTAGACGTGATATATCGATCCCCGAATGAGCTCCTGTCGACTCCGGAACTCCACCAACGCAAACGGCGGTAGCGGAGTCGACAGGGGGAGCGTCGGACGTTGATCCCGCACCGTGAGGACGGTAGGTAACTCGATCTAAGATACTTCAACTTCAGCTACGCTATTCACGTAGCTGAAATTGCGTATCTTAGATCGATTTCCCCTCCTAGTGTAGACCAGCCCCCAGGGACACATGTTCATTGTGCCCTGTGATGTTAAGCTGCGTTGGGTAGTAGTTGGCCAAAATCCCCTTTCTTCTCCAGAACTATTGTTTTGCACACCTGCTATCTATATAGCTGTCATCTTTCTACTCCAGATGTGGCTGCATTTCAGCAGGGCTGCATGTATGTAGTTTGTAAAGAGCTTTGGGATACTTTGGGTTGACAGGTGCTATGGAAAGGTAAGATACTATTGTAAGTATTTCTGTTAGGAACAGGCCTGAAGCAGAACACTGAATCCAAACTCTCTTCCTTCTGAAGTTTGGGGAAGTGCTCTGTGGGTTCAATTCCATATACAGACTGTGTTACTAAGGCCTATCTGTAATAAGTGTCCTCAACATTCAGGCAGCACAAAGTTTGTGGTTCACATTTTCAGAAAGTAGGGCTTTGAGGTCCATGCACACAAATACCGGATTGATGCCGTAGATGTACATACAAGTTAGTATTTAGGCATCATGGTCCAGAGTCTGCTCTCATTTGGACTAATTTAAATCCTCAGTGACTTCAGAGAAAGTTAGTCTGAATTTGTAATTCTGAGTAGACCCTGCCCCTACATGTTAGGGTGGGACTGGGAAGGAGGGCTGCTCCGGGTGCTGTGACAGTTGGATGGCCGGCAGATCTGGGCAGCTGCCTGGGGAGAAGGGGTAGCAAAGGTAGCATTGCTTGGGTGCTGTGAGATGGAAAAGAGATGTCTGGGGTGAGGTGCAATGGAAAGGAGGCAGAGAAGGAGGTTCTGGTGGGGGGTGCCCAGCCAGGAAGGAAGGGCAGAGAAGGCTGGGGATGTTTTTGGGGTGCCAGGTAGAGAACAAGGGACAGGGAGGGGAGTCTGTGAGCGGGGTCCGGGGACTGAGGACATGGAGGATGGAAAGAGAGTCGGGGGAGGACCACACAGTGGGCGGGGGGGGGGGTCTCCTGGCACTATCATGCAGAGGCGGGAGCGCGGAGCCCGCCCCCCGCCTGGCTTGGCGGCAGCTCCGAACGCTGATCCGGCCCTTTGTGACGCCTCAGGCGTTGCCGGGCTGCGGCGGCGGGTTCCACCAGGGCGGCTCGGCTCTGGGCTCAGGACGCGGGGCCGCCACTCGGGGCGCGGCGGAGGATGGGGCTGCGGGCGGCCGGGGACGCGGGGCGCCTCGCCCTGCGCCTGGGGCTGCTCCTCAGCCTGCTGGCCCAGCAGCCCGTGAGCGCCAAGAATGACAGCGGCTCTGCCCTCGAGCAAGCCGTGGTGGAGCCGATAGTGCAGCTGTTAGAGCCGGGTGAGGGGAGGGGCCGGACCGACAGGTTCCTGCAGGGTGGGGTGGGCAGCAGCGGGGTGCCAGGCAGGGTGAGGGGGTGTCAGTGGGGTGCCAGGGTGGGTAAGAGAGTGTCTGGGGGGTGAGGCGGGTGCCAGGCAGGGTGAGGTGGGTGTCTGTGGGGAGCTAGACAGGGTGAGGTGGGTGCCAGGGTGGGTAAGGGAGTGTCTGGGGGGTGAGGTGGGTGTCAGTGGGGTGCCAGGGTGGGTAAGAGAGTGTCTGGGGGGTGAGGCGGGTGCCAGGCAGGGTGAGGTGGGTGTCTGTGAGGTGCTGGACAGGGTGAGGGGGTGTCAGTGGGGAGCTAGACAGGGTGAGGTGGGTGCCAGGGTGGGTAAGGGAGTGTCTGGGGGGTGAGGTGGGTGTCAGTGGGGTGCCAGGGTGGGTGAGGGGGTGTCTGGGGCACGCCAGGCAGGGTGATGGGATCTGTGGGGTGCCAGGGTGGGTGAGGGGCTGTCTGTGGGATGGCAGGCAGAGTGATGGGGTCACTAAGATGAGGGGGTGCCATGCAGCAGGGATGATTCCTGGGTGCTGAGGACAAGCAGGATTTCCCTGAACACGCTAGGAGTGGGGAAGTGCAGAAAAGTTCCCTGGCCCTGTGTACTTTCACCAGGAAGGAGCCTGGCTCCCATGGTGTGTGGAGAGTAGGTCATATCGTATGCCAACAGTGGGAAGATGTCCTTCTTCATTCATGATTTATCAAGTCACAGAGTTTCTAAGGGGCCCTCCTAAAGGGGGAGCAAGGGAAATCCTAGATTTACTTGTTATTATTGTAGCTGAACAGTGTGGGCTAAAGGAACTTGTTGGGTACATGTAAACTCCCTCACAGTCTGTTAAGTTCATTGAGTAATGAGACACCTAAGTTCACACCTAGTGTGTCATTAGGCACAAAGCCAGCTACTTAATGAATTGTATTCCTTCCTTCAGCCATCTGAAAATGGGCTTTTCCTTTTACAGAATTTCATCTGTCTCCTTGTCTTATTTTTTCCTACCACATCATTTTTCATACTGTGTTTATCCCATTTCCCTACTCAGATGTAATCACTCTCAGTGTCATACAGAAATTGCCTATCAGGGATCATGAGAGATCAATGTAGCCAGCTGCTTTGACTGCAAAACCTGAGTTCCAGCAGTCCTGGAACTAGGAAAGAGAGTGTTAAAGTTATCCCCTGGATGCTCAGGCCTCATGTATAGCGTAGTGGAAAATATTGCTAATAAGCCACAATAAGAGTAAAACATTTAAAACACGAATGAGTGACTTTCTCTATTAGTTCACTTCACAGGCATGACTTGGAACAACCTCTATTGACATTCTCAAATAGGATTTTTAAGTGTTTATCAAAATGTACTATGTGCATCCTGTGATGTGACCTGTAATGAAAAGAGAGAATAATGGAAACAGTTTCTGCTTTGCATGGTTTTTATCGGGATTCCAGATGTAGAAGAGAACCCGAGTTGTCTTTGCTTTGCTAGTATTAATTGCAGCCCTATGACTGGAATGTAAATGTATATTATTTTAGCATAGTCTCATCTCATTTTGTGTGAGATTTACATATATAGCTCCTATTAATGCTAGTGGAAGTTATATACATAAATCTCTGCATAGGGATGATGCTATATCTTCTTATCAGAGTCTGATGCAAAATGAAAAAGGCATATATAAATGTATGGATCAATAGGGGTTAGATTGGTTTAAAAAATCTAGGGAGGAAATACAAGAAAAAAAGAGGTGAGATTGCATCATAACAATAATATGTACAGTATTATATCATTACGTCTGCTTCTGTTCCCCTTAAAGATTTTGTTATTTGTTTTAGTTTTTCTTTGCTTTTTTATTTTTTTTCAAATTCACTGACAGCAGGATTGAGTCCATTGTCAATTATTTCTGATTGGCATGCTAATGTAGAGTCACATTTTCAGTGTCTAAATATGTTTAAAACTTTAGTTGAAATAGTATTTGAAAATAAAAAAAATCCTTTTTTTAATTTGGGGTTATTCATCTCTTATGAACAAATCACTATTGTAAGTTTAAAAACATAAGAATGACCATTTCAAGTCAAACCAAAGGTTCATCTAGCCCAGTATCCTGTCTTCAGATAGTGGCCAGTGCCAGATGCTTCAGAGGGAATGAACAGAACATGGCAATTTTGAGAGACCCATCCCCAGTTGTCCAGTCCAAGCTTCTGGCAATTGAAGGTTAGGGATGCCCAATGCATGGGATAGCATCTCTGACCATTTTGACTAATAGCTATTGATGAACCCATCTTCCATGAACTTATCTAGTTATTTTTTGAAAGTAGGTATACTTTTGGCCTTCACAACAGACAATGGCAACAAGTTCCACAGGTTGACTGTGTGTTGTGTGAAGATGTACTTCCTATTTTTGTTTTGAACCTTCTGCTTATTCATTTCATCGAATGACCCCCTAGTTCCTGTGTTATATGTTATGTGAAGGGGTAAATAACACTTCGCTATTCACTTTCTCCACACCATTCATGATTTTATAGACCTCTATTATACCCCCCTTAGCCATCTATTTTCTGAACCGAACAATCCCAGTTTTTTAAATTTCTCCTTGTATGGAAGCTGTTTCATCCCCCTAATACTTTTCATTGTCCTTTTGTGTATCTTTTCTGATTCTAATATATCTTTTTTGAGATGGGGTGACCAGAACTGCATTCAGTATTCAAGATGTGGGTGTATCATGGGTTTCTGTAGTGGCATTCTGATATTTTCTGTTGTATTATCTATCTCTTTCCTAATGGTTCCTAACATTCTGTTGGTTTTTTTGACTGCTGCTGCGCATTCAGCAGATGTTTTCAGAAAACCATCCACTATTACTCCAAGATCTTTCTTGAGTAGTAACAGCCAATTTAGACTCCATCATTTTGTATTTATAATTGGGATTGTTTTCCAATCTGAATTACTTTGCATTTATCCGCATTGAATTTTGTCTGCCATTTTCTTGCACGATCACCTGGTTTAGTGCGATCCCTTTGTAAATCTTCGCAGTCATCTTTGGACTTAACTGTCTTGAGTAATTTTGTATCCATTGCAAATTTTGCCACATTTCTGTTCATTGCCTTTTCCAGATAATTTATGAATATGTTGAATAGTACTGGTCCCAGGACAGATCCTTGGGGGACCCCACTGTTTACCTCTCTCCATTGTGAAAACTGACCATTTGTTTCTACCCTTTGTTTCCTATCTTTTAACCTGTTACTGATCCATGAGAGGAACCTTCCCTCTTATCCCATGACTGCTTAGCTTGCTTAAGTTTGTGACAAAAGAGTCATAATATGTTTTATAATGATGCTTCTGGATTGTGGGAAGCCTCCTGAGAGGATAGCATAGTTGATATCTGCCTCATAGTTAGAGGAAGTTTGCGTGCTTTGGGTAGTAAGGTTGCTCACCTTTTGTTAGTAATCTTTGAATCTGTTCGGTCCCTGGCTGCTCTTAAATCAAGTAGTAGCAGTGGCCAAAATCCATTTTTTCATTTGTATTTGGATGGGAAATTGCAACCTCTGCTTTCAGATGTGATCACACCTTGCCACAGTTGCCAGATCTGGTCATTTCTATATTGGATGACTGTAATACATAGACTCTGGGGTAGACACCTTGGGTAAAAAACCTGCAGCTGGCCCCAGTCAGCTGACTTTAGCTCACACTGTGGGTGAGGGTGGAGGGGCCCAGAGCTTGGGCTCCAGCCTGAGCTTGAACACCTATAGAGCATTTTTAGCCCCACAGACTGAGCCCTGCAAGCCTGAGTCAGCTGACCTGCCCAGTCGTGAGTATGCCATGAGGGTGCCATGAGTCTTTTACCCATTGTGGCAGTTCCTCAGCTAGTATAAATTGTCACGGTTCCGCTGAAATCAATAGAACTATGACAATGTACACCAGTGAAGGATCTGCCCTCCAGTTTTCCCAGTTCTCTAACATGTTTTATTTCTGTCCCTATGAATGAGAATAGACCATTTTATAATATGGGTTGATCACAGCCACATTTAAACATGTTTACATTTGTATTATAGATGGGATCTTGGAAATCTCCTCTCCCTTTCTATTATGCTGTGGTGGTTGAGATTAGCCAAAGCTCTTGAGCTAATATCCCACAGATTTAAATGAGGTGTTAGTGGGGAGGGAGGAGAGAGGGAGGGAAGGCACTGAAGGCATGGTGTGTTAAGTTATGGGCTGTTTCTCTGTTTTCACATGATTTTGCATGAGGTGGTACTGACAGAATCTATTTTTTTTTTAAATTCCTCCCTTTCTGGTTTGAGAGAGTTAATAATAATGAACTAAATTGTGAAATTATTCTTTAAATATTGTTGTATATGTACTAAAAGGGTGTTCTGATTAGCACAGCTTATATATATAGTGACAGGAATAGCACAACTGTAGAATTATGAAGTTTCATGAATAATGTTGGAAAAGAGGTTATAAGAGTTTGATAACAATTTAAGCCTACTACTACTGTAGTGTTAATCCCTTGCTGTAGAGTAAGGAAGGCTATTTTATATTTGTGTATCACTGACTGCTAGTGGAATGGACCCACTTATCTTTCAATCACAGAAATGTTATGTGAAGTTTTAACAGCTTAAAAGAAGAGAAATATAAACTTGCATTACTGAATTAACATAACATTTTGTGTAAGAGATTCCAAAACAAAAAAATGAGGAATAGAAAAAGTAAACTTTGCATTTATGGTATTTATTATCATAACACCATATTTGGAGTAGGATAGACTGGTTATGTAGACTTGTAAAAACAACCATAATAAATCGTCTTTGTCCCTTTGCATTTTAGAAGATTAAAAAGACTTATTGCTTGTTTAATGAATTGTTTTCAGAGACACTGCATAAAGTTGTTTAATTCCTCTATTGATCAGTTACTTTTTCTTAGCATCTTTATAAACATTCAGCTTGTATGCTAATATTAATAAATCCATATTTGAATTGCAGATGGAGATGTGAACCTTTTACTTCTGTATGATTTGCAAAACACATTTCCTAGCCTGAGAAGTACCAGAAAAATAGAAGAAGCCAAATCATAGTGGTTAAAACCACAATAGTTAATTAAAAGACTGTACCTGGTTGATTCATTGCTTGTGCTAGCTGTCTAAAGCTGACCTTAAAGTGTGATGGGGAAAAAATCATGTGAGAAGGCTTGCAGTAAACTAATTTAACATAAAAGGTTAACTTATAAGGAAAATGCATAATATTTGCTCAAAAATGAGATTAAGATTTAAATATTAGTTATTTGCACTTGGTTTTCTGAAAAAAGACTAGGGAAGACTTCAAGAAATGGATTTCCTGGTAAATGGTTATTCCTCCCCACTCCCCCACACACCCTCCAAGAAGGTGTCATATTAGAAATGTAACTTCAGACTTTGTGTTTAGGTTTGAATGCTACAGTATCCAAGGAAGTAGAATTTGGAACATGCACAGTGACGTGTGGTAAGTAGCAAAGCAGATGAATAAAGCATATTGTAATTTGTTTTTGGGAAAAAAGTGCTAACTGTAGCAATTTAGCAGGTGTAATTTGCTTGCTCTCCTTCACCTCTCATTGATTTCAATTTCCAATAACTATAATTAACAAAAACAATCAAGCTGATTGTCATTAGAAGTTTAGGTCAGATCTGTTGTTTTATTAATTTCACAGCCTGCAAGCTCCTATTTTAAACCAGTTCCCTACATTTATTGGCACATGAGCTGCCTTCACCAAAGTAACAATTTTCTCTATTTGTGAACATCTGTGAGATGTTCAGAAGATGAAAGATCTTCTGATGCATCTCACAGATGTCTTCCCACATACAGTATTGCCAATTCTATCAAAAAATTGCTCATCTGCAGTAGTCTATTTTATATACCACATTTGTATAATTTATAAACTGTGTCATGGAAAGAAGAGGTATCTTGGAGAAAGATAGGATGAAAATTCAGCACATAGAATCTCAGAATTTTTGCTTCAGCCATCTGGTGAAAACTGGACATATTGCAAAGAAGACATCTGTGGTATTAGGGTGGTAATAGGGGCCGGAATGGAGTGGTACTGCATTGCTTAGAAAACACCCATTTAGCAGAAGATTCAGAAATAGTATTGAATTTGTTTTGAACAGACTCTGTCTCTCATAGTATCATAGTACCTGGAAACAAGAAGGGAGGAGGGGAACCACCAACTTTCAAATCAATTAGTCTGTTCCTCAGGCAATATAATATTGTTTCATACATTACATTCTCCAGTATTTTTTTCCTGACTAGTTCTGAATGTCGCAAATGATGGGGCTTCCACTACTGCCCTTGGGAAACTATTCCACACGCTAATACATCTTGATCTCAAAGTCTTTTTTTCTGACATTCAGTTTATTTATTCCCTTTCTTAATTTTGTCATTTACTGCTGGTTATATACCTCACTTCCCCTCATTATGAGCTACCCTAAATAATCTCATTTTCTTTCATGCTTGCACCCTTAAGATATTTAGAGACTATTGTCATGGCCTACCTCTTCAATGGACCTCTCAGATGTCCTTCCATTTGAGGGACTTAACTCAGTTTAGTCCCAGAGTTACCTGTGTTCCCAACAAATGTGATGTCCCTTCACTTTTATTGATGTCAATTATTTAAATCTTAAATAATCATCAGAGGTTGGATGAAGGATTATTTACACTAAAGGCCATTCCCTATCATTTTGAATTTGGATATTATTTTGTGTCCCTCATTTTGGATCTCGGTCACTCATTAGATCCAATAGTTGGGTGTTGGCAGGTTGAAAGGTATTCCCTCCAGTCCATCCAGCCAAACTATACACATTAACTTTCTTAATCTTTGTTTATAAATCCATCCCTACATCCCTCAGTAATTTTGGTTGTTGTTTGAACTGCCTCCAGTTTCTCAATATCTTTCTGGTAATGTTGTGGCCAGAATTCAATATTCCTAACGTGGTTATACCACGGCTTATAGAGAGCTCATAAGGCCTTTTTCTTCATGATAATGATGCTCGTTAATATTTTGGTCAATTCTGCATTAGTCTTTTTTGCTGCCATGTCCCAATAAATTGATGTCTAATTTTTCTGTCTACTATTACCTCTAGGTCTCTTTCATCATTTGTATTTTTCTTCCCATTGATATTTACTTTTTGTGTTATTTTTCCCAGCTGTATTATTAACTTGCATTTTTTTCAAGTTCCATGTTTCTAATATTTCTAATTTAACATGACCATGCTTCCATCCGAGTTAATTTGAATAACTCTTTAAAATAAGACTTCATTTGACAGAGTATTGCAGTAGATTAACATCTGCAGAGTTGGCAGCTGTTAATAGGGAGGGGAAAAGAGAAACAAGTTTTCTGGGAGTAGAAGACAAAACTGGTCAAAATGGAGAGTCAGGGGAGTACTGGAATATCCTACAGGTCTCTGGATGGGGTTCCTTTAGTCAACTCTTTGACTTCGATAGGGTGCCACAGTTTTAATGTTCAGGTAGTTAAAACAGGCATGTTTTTTCCTACTAAACGTGACCACAGTTAGCTCAGCATCCGGATCTTTTCAGACCAATCATTTTGATGTTCATAGGTTTTCTGCTCACCCTTCTCTGTTTTCCCAGACAACCAGACAACAAAAAGACCTAGTTCTAAAGTAAGAGGAATGTCTTTAATAAAAGTGTCAGTTTGTTGTCATTTACACTCTGTCTCTGCATCCTTGAGATGAGACATTCTCAGCAATGGAGAATGATCCCGGTTTTGTGACAGCTTCAGTAAGTGTTGTCCTCTCCCTCTGTCACTTGAAGTATTGTTTCATGAGCTATATGTCATCTGTGAAATATTCTAATATCTATCAGTGTGTATCATACACATTTAAAAGAAGCAGATACATCATAACAAATTATTCTTCACATCAATGGGGTTAATTCAGCATTCCAATTAATTTCCCATTTATCATACTGCAGGAGGGTTTTAACTCCCCTTTTCCCATGCCCCTGCAGTTTAGTAAACAACATGCTGCTAGAATAATGGCAATTTCTTCAGTGTTTACTGGGCCTAAACATACTATTCCCTCCACCCCCACACCCTATGTCATTTCAGTGAACTGTGTACACATTGTTTGGCAAAAATAAATATAGCATTTGTTTTGAATTTGTAATGGTTAAAATGAGGCAGTGTTCCCATTGAAATACTGATGTGTGAGAGTAAATACATTTTATTTAATTGAATTTTATACAGACATTTCTCTTCACCGTCAATAGTTATGATTGCCTACTTCCCCTCCTTATCTTCAGTAGGACCCTCCATGTATTAGGTGGAGTTATGAGGGTCAAAATGAGGGGGTCTGAATGCAATCCACTTCAGAGCCTGTCAGTGTTGTTCCTTAGCCTTACAATACTGGTTACTGGTAAGTGATTGAAGGCTCTCCTTCTTCTAAGAGGATCCTATCCTATAAGGTGCTTAGCACACTCAATCCCTGTTGACATCAGTGGGAATTAAAGGTGCCCAGTACAGTGCAGGATCAGGGTCAGAGTGGGAAGGGTATCTCTACCATACTCCCAGCACCAGCTGACTTGGGCACTGAAAGACCATGTTCATGAATACTGCTAGTCAGCTTTGATGTTTGATTTGCTGTTTTGTTTTTTAGCAGTATACAGTATATTTCTGTTTATCCAAAAGCCTATTATCCAAACCTTTGCATTATTTGAATCCCTTCCTTGTCCCCCTGCATGAAACACAGGAAATGCATGCCCTCTGTAGCATGTATCTTATGCAAGGGACAAGAAAGAGATTCAGTAATGTGGAGGTTCATATAATGGAGTGGAGAGCCCAGCCAGGACTATTAGGAGGTGTAGTAGGACTAGCTCCTGTCTACAGAGGAGGCCACTCTGCTGGTGAATGGCTCCTATGGCAGCACAGGGAGTCCTCTGCAACCCCACTGTCATGAGAGTGAGTGAGTAGGGCTGTGACAGCAGTGCTGCAGGGAGAGGTCCCTTTGCTGCTGCAGACCCAGTGATACCCAATCCCTGCAGGCATGAGGTGTGAGATGGGTGGGTGGGGAACAGAGACCCCCAGCCAAGACTGCAAAGAGAAGAAGGAGGACGAGCCCTCATTCTCAGGGGAGGCCACCTCGCTACTGGTGCCTGAATAGCTCTCGATTATCCAAGTAAAATCCATGTCCCAAGTGCTGTTTGGATAATCTGGAGTATACTGTATAAAGTTTAATTGTATTTTGAATTCTTCTAAAAGGAGTATATTAAGAATGACTTTTTAGGAATGTGACATGGTGACTCTGAGGATCTGTGTGCTTTACAGGACCTTAGGTGAAGAAAGTGGGCAGAATTAAGTGTTGTCAGCTAAATATTAAGCACAAATATGGGATAGCCTTGGCAGAAGCTCTGAGAGGATCTGTTTCTCCGGATGTATGGTAGATAAATTAGTTTAGCATCCAATATAAAGAGGGAGAAGGCAAAAAATGTTGGAAGAAAAAGAAGAAATAGAAATTAAAACGTATTTTTAATTTTTTTTTGCAAAGGTATTGGCATTCGAGAAGTTATATTAATCAATGGGTGCCCTGGAAGCGAAACAAAATGTATTGTTCGTGTAGAGGAATGCAGAGGACCAGTAGATTGTGGATGTAAGTAGAATACTATGATACAGGAATTTAGAGTGAATATGTTTATTCAAGGGAAACATCTCTATTCTATCTGAGTGTGGTGGAAATGGAAGGAAATGATTGCATTCCGTTCTCCAATTACCCTATTAGGCAATCTAATAACATTTCTAAACTCATTTTTGTACTGATGTGTGTTTGATTTTAAGTCGCTGTAAAGTACATTTTTCTGCACTTATTTTCTATTTTGTAGATATGTATGTAGTTCTAAATATTAAGCCAAACTGCACATGTTTTAAATGGTTTTAATTGAAAGAACAATTTCAAAATAACATTCCTTGATTAGGTAAATTATGAAATATATAATACATACAGAGGTATTTTAGACAGATTTGATGTATCTATTAAAATTTTCTTCCACAGGGGGTAAACCAATTTCTGAAAGCCTTGCAACTGTGAAGATCCCATGTATTTTTATACCTCCAGAGAATCGATTTACATATCTTTGGAAATTGTTAATTCCAGACCAGGTGAGCAACTGAACTCCACCTGAGAATGATGTATTCAGTACTTTTACGAGCTGCTTCAACAGTCTCATACAAACTCCTGGTTTAATTTTTTTCTTTGCTATCATAATACAAATGAGACTTTTCAGTTTTTCTTTGACAGTCAGATGGCACAAGAGCTTGTGTGCCCCACTATTTTGTAGAGCTACAATTTTCCTTTATTTATTTAAAGTAAGCAATACATTCTGTAATGTATTTTAGAAGGTAACCTTCTTTGTTCTTACTTGAGTAAATAAATGCAAAGTAATGCACATTAGAAAATATAATCCCAACTATACATACAAATGATAGGGTCTAAATTAGCTGCGTCCACTCAACAAAGAGATCGTGGAGTCATTGTGGATAGTGCTCTGAAAACATCTGCTCAATGTGCAGCAGTAGTCAAAAAAGTGAACAGAATGTGTGGAACCATTAGGAAAAGGATAGATAATAAAACAGAAAATATCATAGTGCAAGTATAGAAATCCACGATTCGCCCACAGCTTGTATACTGCTTGCAGTTCTGGGATCCCCTCTAGAAAATATATATATTAGAATCAGAGAAGGTGCAGAGAAGGGCAACAGAAATTATTAAGGGTATGGAACCGCTTCCATTTGAGGAGAGATTAAAAAGACTGGGACTTCTCAGCTTGGAAAAGAAATGACTAAGAGGGGATATCATAGATGTCAATACAATCTCAACTGTTGTGGAGAAAGTGGATAAGGAAGTGTTATTTATTCCTTCATATAACATGAGAACCAGGAGTCACTCAATGAAATTAATAGGCAGTAGATTTAAAACAAACAAAAGGAAGTACCTCCTCACATAGTGCACAGTCAGCCTGTGGAACTCATTGCCAGGTGATATTGTAAAGATTAGAAATGTAAAGGGGGTCAAAAAAGA
This sequence comes from Gopherus flavomarginatus, assembly GCF_025201925.1. NCBI lineage: Eukaryota > Metazoa > Chordata > Testudines > Testudinidae > Gopherus > Gopherus flavomarginatus. The sequence goes on along the minus strand of NC_066620.1, from coordinate 149,285,241 downwards.
ACTAGATAAATTCACGAAGGATAGATTCTTCAATAACTAATACCCATGATCATCAGGGATGCAACCCCATGTTCTGTGTCCCTAGCCTCTGATTGCCAGAATCTGGGAGAGGAGGACGAGATGGATCACTCGATAATTGTCCTGTTCTGATCATTGTCATTGGCCACTGTCAGAAGACAGGTTATTGGTCTAGATGGACTATTGGCCTGACCCAGTATGGCCATTCTTATGTTCTTAGAGCTTGGGTTGTCAACCTGGAGGATATGAACAAGTGTCAGTGGGATATAACCACACTGCCCTACTCCTTTGGTGAATAGGAGAGGTGTCCTGCCTAGATGTGATGGGGTTTTGGATAGTGAGGGAGGGACCCTTGTAAGGAACTGATTGAGAAGTGCTCGAGTAGAATAACCAGTTTTCTATGTGACTTTGATATAGAGCATTTCCCCCTTATAGAGCTATTTGAAAAAAATCCATTTTGTCTTTTTTTTTAATATGGATAGCAATCACTGATTCTTCCTAATGATTCGGCTATTCTGGAGGTACACAGGGATACCCATCCAGTAGCTTTCCAGTGTGACACAAAAGAAAATAATGAAATAGTTGCCTCTGTAAAATATACAGTATATACAACAGCTGGTAAGTCCATAGTCGCTTTTAAACCTTTTACAAGATATTGCTTGTGTTTAATGAGTAGCGATAAGCCTTCATGGTACTGTACCTCACCTTAGTATCAGAACAGGTGTTCACATACTATAATGAGTGCCATAGAAATGCTTATCAATAAAAGATGAATAGAAAAGAAAACACGGCTATGGAAACTATGAGGTTTTGATGGTAGCAATAGTAATTTCTTAAATTTATAGGCTAAAATAAATTATTTCTCTTTGTCCTGTTAATTTATTACTAGGGCTTGGTCAATCTGCACAGATCTCAGGTGTCTTCTCTCACTGCTAGCAAAAAAGCAGGAAAAGCAACCAGTTAAATGGAAGCAGCTCCACTCCAGTTAGTGGCACCTTGTTCTCTGTTTCTCAGCTCCCCTGTTAAATTCCCCAGTGCAGTGCAGAAGTAGGAAGGCAACCTTTTGAATTTTAACACATTTAACTGCCATCTTGAATTTTATCATGCATGCTGGATTTAGAAAAGCTGAAAATTAAAAAGAAGATTTCATAAAATGGTTCATCTGCAACAGTTTTCTTCCCTCTTCTGCTGCAGGTAATTTTTGCTTGTATTGTCAGGAGAGACAGCAGTGGTTCCATTTGCCTTTCAGATTCTGAGAGGCCTGCTGGAGACTCCAGCCTTCCCAATTAGTAGAAAAGAGAAGGAACCTTATGTGTACAGAGTCCCTGCCTGAAAAAGTATGGATTTAGATGGACGTAGAGCCATAGAGGACCATTTTATTGAGGAGAATGAAAAGAATCTGTTTTAAAAGTGTGCTGCCAGCAAGATTGAATTATCCAAATAAACACTGTAGTGGAGAGGGCATGGGACTGGAAACCTCTTGAAGTCCCTTATTTTTCTACTCCCCCATGGTTTCATGTCCATCTGAAGCGACATTTAATTCAGGAAAGAACTCTGCTCACATAGGTAAGGTCTCTTCTCTTTTCTTCTGCAGAGCGCCCAGGAATTTGTTTTTGCATTCTTAAATCCACCTGGCTCCTGCAAAACTTCCAGAGCTCTGGCTTTATCATGTTATATTCTATCTATCAGTATTCAAACTCTGAAATCTGTTTGTAGGAAGGAGTGGTTTCCTTTGACCCTGATCAACACAGCATTTAATCATGTGTTTAAGTTTAAGCACTCAAGTAGCCCCATTGAATTGGAGTCATGCTTGAACTTAAACATGATTAAGTTGTTTACTGAATGAGGCCTAGGCTGAGATCCATCCAGCAGAATGTCTCACAAGGATTACAAGAATCTATTCAGAAACTATTGGTTTGGCTATGCAATTATAAGAGTCTCAGCAAAGCTTGGCTCCAAGATCTACTACTTCTGTTCTTTGGAAAAAAAGAATCAAGTTCCACTCTTTGGAAGACAATGGAAAAAGCCTGTGTCATGCTCAGTGCCAAACTGGTTTCCTCTAGATCGATACAGACTGCCAGTGGATTTTCAAATGAGTGGCTTACTTCCCCTAACATGCATGCAGACACTGAAGGTGGAAGAGATCATCAGTAAAATAATTGATTGTGAGTTATACAGTTCTATGGAGACTTTTTTGTTGTGTGTCCAGATCTGCTGTCTGTTGGCTTTCTGAGATCCAGCAAGATCAGGATTTCTTCATGTACCTCTCTAGGGGGATCAGAACTTTTGAAAGGTCCCTTTTGCTATTAAAAGCTGTAGAGATATGCCACAGGATTCTGTTTTAAATGCAGACATTCTTAGCTCTTCTCTGATAGTTTACAGAGCTCTGGTGGCTCAGGCCTGGTCTACACTACGCGTTTAAACCAAATTTAGCAGCGTTAAACTGATTTAACCCTGCACCCATCCACACAACGAAGCCCTTTATAGCGATATAAAGGGCTCTTTAAACTGATTTCTGTACTTCTCCCCGACGAGGAGAGTAGCACTGAAATCGGGATTTCCATGTCGGATTAGGGTTAGTGTGGCTGCAAATTGACGGTATTGGCCTCCGGGCAGTATCCCACAGTGCACCATTGTGACCGCTCTGGAAAGCAATCTGAACTCGGATGTACTGGCCAGGTAGACAGGAAAAGCCCCGCGAACTTTTGAATTTCATTTACTGTTTGCCCAGCATGGAGCTCTGATCAGCATGGGTGGCGATGCAGTCCCAAATCCAAAAAGAGCTTCAGCATGGACCGTACGGGAGATACTGGATCTGATCGCTGTACGGGGAGACAAATTTGTTCTATCAGAGCTCCCTTACAGAAGATGAAATGACAAAGCATTTGAAAAAATCTCCAGGCTATGATACAGAGTCCACATCACAGTGCTGTGTGACAAGTGTAACGGAAAGCCAAAGAATCAAATGGACACTCATGGAGGGAGGGAGGGAGTACTGAGGACTCCAGCTATCCCACAGTCCCCACAGTCTCCAAAAAGCATTTGCATTCTTGGCTGAGCTCCCAATGCCTCAAGGGTCAAAAACATTTTCCTGGGTGTTGCAGGGTATATGTCATCAATTTACACTTTTCCCCCCACCCAAAAGAAAAGGGAAAAAATGTTTCTCCCTTTTTTTCAATGTCACCCTATGTCTACTGCATGCTGCTGGTAGACGGGGTGCTGCAGCGCTGAACACCAGCATCCCCTTCCCGGTGGCAGACAGTACAATATGACTGCTATCCATCATCATCATCATCAGCTCATGAGTGCTCCTGGCTGGCCTTGGTGAGGTCAGCTGGGGGCGCCTGGGTAAAAATGGGAATGACTCCCGGTCATTCCCGGCAGATGGTACAGAACGGCTGGTAACCGTCCTCATCATAGCAACTGGAGGCTGAGCTCTATCAGCGCCCCCTCCTTTCATGTCTAAAGAAAAGATTCTCTACTGCCTGGACTATCAAAGAAGTGGGAGGCTGCGCTTTTCTCCTCCCCCCCCCCCCGCTTTAATGTCCTGCCTAGACTATCATAGCAGCTGGAGGCTTCCTCCCCCTCATTTTATCTCACTAAAAAGTCAGTGTTTCTTATTCCTGCATTCTTTATTACTTCATCACACAAATGGAGAGACGCTGCCACGGTAGCCCAGGAGGGTTGGGGGAGGAGGGAAGCAACGGGTGGGGTTGTTGCAAGGGCACCCCCTAGAATGGCATGCAGCTCATCATTTCTGCGAGATCTCTGGGGCTCTGACACAGAGCGGCTGTGCTCTCTGGTTCTCTAGTAGGCTTGCCTCATATTCTAGGCAGGACTGACTCTATTTTTAGACAAAACATAAAGAAGGGAATGACCCAGGGAGTCATTCCTATTTTTGTCCATGAGCCCCCGGCTGACCTCAGCGAGGCCAGCCAGGAGCACCCATGACAGCAGCAGACGGTACAAAACAACTGATAAGCGTCATCTCATTGCAAATTTACAATGGCAGATGGTGCAATAGGGATGGTAACTGTCTCTGCTACCTTGCAAAGGCAAATGAATGCTGCTGTGTAGCACTGCAGTACCGCGTCTGTCAGCAGCATCCAGTACACATACGGTGACAGTGACAAGGCAAAACGGGCTCCATGGTTGCCATGCTATGGTATCTGCCAGGGCAATCCAGGGAAAAAGGGTGCAAAATGATTGTCTGCCGTTGCTTTCACGGAGGAAGGATTGAATGACGACATTTATCCAGAATCACCCGCGACACTGTTTTTGCATTGGGATCTCAACCCAGAATTCCAATGGGCGGGGGAGACTACAGGAACTATGGGATAGCTACGAGATAGCTACCCACAGTGCAACGCTCCGGAAATCGACACTAGCCTCGGTACATGGACACATACCGCTGAATTAATGTGCTTAGTGTGGCCGCGTGCACTCGACTTTATACAATCTGTTTTACAAAACCGGTTTATGTAAAATTGGAATAATCCCGTAGTGTAGACATACCCTAAGACTCTGGAGGGGGGGAATGTTACTTCACATCTTAGAATGCTAACCCTCCCACTTCAAAGTTGAAAACATATTTTGCAGAGAGTTTAGGCATTACTTTACCAGACCTCTTGAACAAGAAGGTATTTCTGCCTATTCCAGAAAATCTAAACCTTTCTCCTCAGAGTGGATTCTTTCCTGTGCCATCTGTTAAGCTCCAGTGAGGTAGAGCCTTAAAGGCAAATTTTTTGGAAGGGATGGGGAATGAGGAGGTACATGGGGCAGAATTGGTCATTTTTAAGGCCAATTACAAGGCCAAACCCTTCTTTTCAGCATCCATATTTAACTATAAGGGTTTCAGACCAGAATGGAATTGGCTCTAGGGGAAGGATCTCAGGCTGATTTTATCCCAGTGGATCAGTTTTACTAAGGATCACAGTGGGCCTTGTTCGGTATCTCATAGAGTTACTTTCTATGATTTCTCACTTTGCCTTCGAGGCATTTGAATCCATAGAATTGAAGTTTCTATGTAGTCTTCCTTGCTGTGATAATGGCCACCAGTAGGGTGATTTCAATACCTTCTAGATTGTTACTTTATATGCTGTTCCACAGATATAGGGTTCTTTGCACCTTCCCTAGTTTTCTTCCCACAATGCTTTTGCCTTTTCACATCATTCAAGATATTTTCTTGCCCAGTTTTTGTCAGCAATGTAGGACTAGGAAAGGGGACATTTGGCATACCCTGTGTCTATGGAGCACTCTTAAGGCTTGCGTTGAAAACAGAACCCTTTAGAAAGCTGACTTTCTTTGGGCCTGAGCCAATTCCCATTAAAATCAATCGGTGTCCTTGGTTCCCATAAACTTTAGAGGGCACTGGATTGGGCCCTTTGTTCTTTTCAAGGGCCCCAAGCAGGGACTGCCATTGCAAAGTAGATCAGGAATCATACAGAATACCAGAAGTGCCTTGTGTGCTAGGATCAGAGCAGATTCTACCCAAGTTGTTACCTTTTTTCAGGTAGAAGGAGGTGAAGCCTAAGTAGATGATCTATGTCATGTGGCTTTCTGGTGATCTTTTCACACTTTTCAGAAGCATTGCCAACTGAAGGGTCTGGTTTTGACCCGCACAACTTTGTTCAGAGGGTACTCAGAGTGACTTTTCCCTGAGAGGATCCAGATGTGTTCTTGGAGAGAAGTGAATAGGATCGTAATGGGTGTTTTCCAATTCCTTCCACTTCCTCTAGAGAAACGGAGAATGAGCTGCAAGGCTGGGGAAGGGGAGTGGAAATGCTTCAGCTTGGTTGGTTGGGTTTCCTGCTTGTTGCTGCCAGGGAAAGGAGAATCTTGTGTTGGTCAACAGTTATAAAAAAACAAAACGAACAGGTAAGAGGAAAACTTGTTTGTTCTGGCCTCACTCCCTCACTTCACTCTCTTTTCCTTCTTGTATGCTTGTGTAATTTGAACATTACAGCCAAATTCTCAGCTAGTGTATATAGGCATAGCTCTATTGGAAGAAACAGAACACTGATTTACACCAGCTGAGAATTTGGCCCCCTACAGGTATAGGAATTTTCTTGTTTAAAACATGCTGCATGATCTTTTCCACTTCAAATTTTAGGATATGTCTTAGGAAGGTGGAAGAAGTACTGTATACATTTTGCAAAAGTGCAGGAAGAGACCTGTAGGAGCCATTCACACACATATTCCAAGTGGCTATGTGGAAGAACCTGGTATAGTGTAAAGCTGCCTATAGAGAGCCTTCATTTGCACTTACTCAGTAGCTTTCCGTAGTTCTCACTGACCTTCTATTGAGCAATAATAATGCTTTTTCACAATGAGCTGTCATCACAAATGGGCTTTTCTCCTTTATTTTCAACACAGTTCCAGATGGATTGGTTCTATTCTTCTTTTGTAGCATCCTGGGGAAAGAAAACAATTATTTTTTTTCCTTCAGTAAACATTATTACGGCCATTGCAAGAAAAAACCCACCCATTAGTAGCTGAATTTTCCATATGTCCCTCTTACCATATCACTACCATGAGATACAGTAAAGCATTTTGTTCATACTCCTTCCTGTTATGTTGTTAAGTTGCTTTTGAAGACTCCAGTGCCATAAGGCAGTTTATTCATGTTTTCTAATTATAGTTCTGTAGGGAGGGAGGATTTTGCGGGGGAAGGAGTGAAGATAGAGAATGATTCTCCTCATGGTGCCATGTGAAGGGAGCCAGTCTGCCAAGATCCAGACTGTGCCCCTTGTTCCATCACCCTAGTGAGTGTGTTTATTGGCACCAGCAGTGGAGGAGGTGGAGGCAGCAGCTTGTCAGGCATCAGAAATGGCACATCACCCACGTGGACAGTAGGTTGTGCTGAGGCACTTCTGTAGACCATTTCTCATGAGTTCAGTTCACTTCCTATTCAAGCAGAGGCTACCTCTTTCTAACAGACTACTCTAAAAAGGACATATTACATACTATGATTATTTTTTTGCATTATATAGTAATGAAATAGGGAATCCCAGTGACCATATTTGGAATTCCTGGCCTTTGTGTGTAGAGAGAGAGAAAGAGAGTCTGTTCCCACATCTGGACATGCACATGCATTTTTAATATGTGAAGAGTCTTGCAGATGATCCACAAGGGGAACAAAGATACGTGCACCAGTAGTACATACGTACAAAGAAGTCTGACTAGGGTGTAAAAAGTGCATTCCTATCTAATGCAACTTTCTCAAAACAAACAATATATACTTAGAAAGCTGGGTCTGAAATTAAGTGAAAATAATGCATATATGCTGCTGAAGTGTGTGAGCAAATGGTAAAGCATTCTGTTTATAGAGAGAATACTCTTATCATCTTCAGCTACAACATCATCCTCTAGGAACAGCTCCAACTCAATGAAATAATTTTGGGGAAAAAAGGTGCAGTGGCAGTTCTTAGAATGATGTTCCTATGGGTGCTCCACTCGTAAGTGTGGCAGCCCCTCCTGCTCCTGGGATCAGAGATCTTCTTCAGCAGTGCCTGTTGGACTTCACATGCCCCTCCCACACTGTTAGTGGGACGTATATATAGTGCTATGCAGTCGAACCGCCCACAGTTTCATCTCTATCTCCCAGCCCAGCTCTAGCCATTTCGCTACCCCAAGCCCAGCAGCATGCCGCGGGGGGCGCTTTGCCGTTCGCCAGTCCCGCGGCTCTCGTGGACCTCCCACAGACGTGCCTGCGGAGGATCCGCTGGTCCCACGGCTCCGGTGGACCTCCCACAGGCATGCCTGCGGATGCTCCACTGGAGCTGCAGGATCAGCGGACCCTCTGCAGGCACGTCTGCGGGAGGTCCACCAGAGCCATGGGACCAGCGGACCCTCCGCAGGCACGCCTGCGGGAGGTCCACTGGAGCCCCCTGCCGCCCTCCTGGCGACTGGCAGAGTGCCCCCCACAGCATGCTGCCCCAAGCATGCGCTTGGCATGCTGGGGCCTGGAGCCGCCCCTGCTTATTGCCTTTTGTCTGGGATGGAATCTACAGCAGAGCCTGCTTCTCCTATTTCCTTCACTAGATAGTGCCACACCTGTTAGTGTACTGTAGTTAGTATTTTCTTCTTATCCTTTCTTTCTTGTATCTAAAAAAAATATTTTTTTGTTTCAAGTTTACCTTCACAGTTATTTCATAGTTTAGGTTTCCATTTCCTCACTTCCCGCCCTTTCCTACTGGGAAGCTTTTCCCCTTCACCTTTGTGCCCAAAACCCTTGGGTTTAAGAGGTGCTTTTCTTGTGAGGCCACCTGCTCAGTAATGGATGGACATCTGCAATACATTCGCTGTTTGGAAGAGGGACATGTCCCACAAAAGTGTTCCCACTGCCTTGGCCTGAAAGCCAGAGCCAGAAAGACCAGGACATTAGGTTAAAACTTCTACTCATGGAGAAATTGCTGCAACTGGCATCAGATTTGGGCCCAGACTTTTCCCCGGAGAGGCCCTCACTCTCTGCCAGGTTGTTTGCTGATACTCACTCCCATGTCCCTCGAAAAGGAAGTCTTTTGTTTTTCACTCAGATGAAAAGAAATGGGCTCCCTCCTCACACCTTGAGGCACATCCTCCCCAACAAGGTTTTTGCCTCAACATTGTTTGGCAGGGGACACAGTTCCAGGGCCCATCTGAGTACCTCTGGTACTGATGCAAAGAAATGGTCTAAAGACCCTAACTGAGCAGACCTACAGCCCTTGGCACTATTTCCCAGCACTGGGGAATGAGACAGGCCGACTTCAGGAGCTATAGCACCAACAAAAATGATGGCACTGGCATCCTTTCGGACACCAACAAGACAGTCAATACCGAGCATGCCCTTGGCACCATTGAAATCAACTGCACTGGTCAAGGCACCAGCCAAGTCACCAGCATCGGCCAAATCATTGGTGCCATCTATGGACACTTTAAGGGAATACTGTCTTTCTTCGGCCTTGAGTCACACCGGCACTAATGATGCTTTTTCCTCCTCCACAAGACTTTATATACCCTAAAGACCTGCTGATATCTGACACTCCTGAGTCTCCACTCCTTTGACCTCCTCCCACTTCTGCCTTCCTCTCTGGATTCACAACACTTCTACCTTTCTCTGCCAAGGATGGCACTTCCCTTCCGCCATGATGAGGAGGAGGAAGAGGAGGGCTCAATTGCTCCCTTTTTTACCAGGGAAATCACACCTGCTCATCCTCGTTATCCACAATTCACATCTAGTCCACAATCTTGGCATGGACCACTGTGGATGCAGCCACATGTTCCACTCCCTCCATACTGGCCATACTGGGATTTTTGGGCTGTGTGCAAGCCACAGTTTGGGAACCCTCCTAAAAAGCAAAGCCTGAGACCTACAGCTCTCCCTTCACCATCAGTCTCTTGCCCTCTGGAGGTTGAAACCATGCTGGTACCAACTGAAGCGGAAGAACAGGAGGAGGAGGAGGCCACGCCAACACTACATTTTTCCTTGTCCTCTCCTGACGAGGTTATTATGCCTCAACCTTCTACATCTGCCAACAACTTCAGAAATTTTTCAGGACTTATTCCACAGGATTGCAGACTCGCTGGAGATCCCTTTGGAGGAAGTCGAGGTTCAGCAGCATAAGCTGCTTGATATGTTTCACACATCCTCTTTCTCCAGGATCACACTACCGATCAATTAGGTTCTTCTTCACCCTGTGAAGATGCTCTAGCAGACCCTGGCATCCATTCCTCCGACCTGCAAACACACCAACAAAAAATATTATGTTCTGGTGAAGGATATGGAATTTCTATTCTCACACCCCACCCCAAATTCTTTGGTAGTCAGTGCTGTGCAAGAGAAAGGCCATCAATATCAATCCCATTCTAGTCATCCAGACAGGGATTGGAAACACCTAAACTTATTTGGACTCAAAGCATATTTGTCAACCATGCTCCAGTTTTGATTCTCTATCTATGAAGCTCTCATGGCTAAATACAATTACCTAAACTACGCTAAGGAAGAGCAATTCCAGTTCTTAATGTCGGAAGGACGCCTTCTAACCCGTACAACCCTACAAGCATTGTTAGACTCTGCAGACACTGCTGCCTAATCCATTGCGATTGCTGTGGTAATGAGGCATGCATCATGGCTTCACCTCTCAAGTTTTCCTAAGGAGGTACAAACCACAGTAGAGGACTTACCTTTTGAGGGCCAGAAACGATTCTCGGAATGCATGGAGGATTCTCTGCCCTCCCTTAAAGACTCCCGAGCTACACTCTGACCTCTCGGCATTTATACAACACCACCAAAGAGACACTCAGAGAAATATCATCTCTCCCCGGAATCCTGACCACGCAGTACACCCCTCAACAGCACTGTGACACCTAGCACAAAGACAAAGGCCTCCTACTAAACATAGACAGCCCACTCCTCAAGGGGCTACCTGTTACACACCTCCACTGAAGCAACAATTGTGAAGCTGTGGTCAAGTCCCTAAGAAGCCTGGCCCTCTTCTGGTCATTCCCACCATCTTCAATATTCCACCAGTTTGGTAATCAACTAACTCAGTTTTTCCCATCTTGGAAATTAATCACGTCGGACAAGTTGGTTCTAGAGGTAATCAGGGAAGGATACTCCATCCTTTTTCTATCCATCCTGCCCCGCCACCCCGTACGCTATCCCTCTTCAGGGACCCTCTCATGATTCCATTCTGTGGGGGGAAATAAATCATCTGCAACTGGGACCCATAGAACTGGTCCCTTCCCAGCACGTGGGACAGGGTTTCTACTCACACTATTTTCTGATCCAGAAGAAATCTGGCAGCTGGTGACCCATCCTAGATCTTCTCAATCTAAACAAGTTCATCAAACTGCAATGCTTCAAGATGGTTACCCTCTCCACTATTATCCTAGCACTGGAACAGAGGCACTAGTTCTTGGCCCTCAATCTCCAAGACGTATACTTTCATATTCATATTTCATATTCACAGCATCTTGGGTGTTCTCCAAGGTCCTTGCTACTTACTTAAGGAAACAAGGAAACATCTTTCCATACGTGGATGATTATCTCCTCAAGGCCTCATCCGAGACCGACATTCTCTGAGCTGTCCACGTAACAATTGGCCTGTTCATGAAGCTAGGCCTCCTTGTGAACTTAGAAGTCCACTTTAATGCTGGTGCAATAACTGGAATTCATCAGCTCACAGTTGGCGATGCCACACAAGCCAGAGCCTTCCTACCACCTCACAGTTTCTTGGCTACTGTAGATCTGGTATCCAATGGATGGGTCTGACCCCAGATCTCTGCCAGAACATGCCTGCAACTTCTAGGCTACATAGCAGTGGCAAATTTCAGGGTCAGGCACTCAAGACTCCATGTGTGATCTCTTCGGGCATGGCTCCATAGAGTATATCTCCCCCACAAACACAACCTCCAGAAGTTCTTATCATGCCAATGAGAGTCAAGGACTCACTACTTTGGTGGACACTGCCCAACAACATCTGTGTCAGAGTTTCTTTTCTCCAACCACCACCAACCATGATCCTAACAACTGATGCCTCCCTAACTGGTTGGGGAGCGCATCTCCACAATCACAGAGAGCAGGGCAGATGGTCATTAACCAATCTACCCTACACATCAATCTCCTAGAGTAGTCTGCCAGGCCTGATGATATTTCCTCCCTGTACTCAATCAGTGTACCATCAGAGTCATGACAGACAACCTCGCCTGCATGTATTACATCGACAGTCAAGGAAAAGCAAGGTCCCACTCTTTATGCTCAGATGCATTCAAATCATAGAATTGGTGTATTCAACACAATATCGCCATGTGAGCAGCGTACTTCCTTGGACACCAGAACACCACCACAGGTGCACTGAGCAGGAGATTCTCACACGATCATGAGTGGGAACGGGATATGTGAACACTTCAGCCCATCTTTAACTGATGGAGATATCCCACCATAGAGCTCTTTGCCATACAACACAACTCCCGCTGTCCTCAATTTTGTTCCAGAGTGGGACGGGGACATGGATTTCTAGGAGACACATTCCTCATAACATTGGATGCACATCTTCTTTATGCCTTCCTTCCCTTTCCCCTCTTATTCTGAGTACTTTGCAAGATATATAGGAGGACCAAGCTCATGTCATACTTACAGCTCCAACAGGGCCATGACAGGTCTGGATACTTACCTCCTCCACATGATGATATACCAATTGATCTCTCTCCATCCAACATGCCTGTCACAGGACACATCCTCCATCCCAATCCAAAGATATCCTATCTCAAAGCCTGGCTCCTCCATGGTTCCGGGATTTGGAAGTAACCTGTTCAGAGACAGTCAAACAAATGCTTTTAAATAGTAGGCAGGACACAACTAGTCACATATATGTTCACCAAAGGACTAGATTTTAATGCTGGTGAGCCTCCCACAAGTTGACACAGCACATGCTCTGTCATAAACAGATAGCTAAGGGTTAATGTCTCTTTCACCTGAAGCACCTGACCAGAGGACCAATCAGGAAACCGGATTTTTTCAACTCTGGGTGGAGGGAAGTTTGTGTCTGAGTCTTTGTCTGTCTGCCTGTTTTTCTCTGAGCTTTGGAGAAGTAGTTCTGCTTTCTAATCTTCCATTTCTAAGTGTAAGGACAAAGAGATCAGATAGTAAGTTATATGGTTTCTTTTCTTTGGTATTTGCATGAATATAAGTGCTGGAGTGCTTTGATTTGTATTCTTTTTGAATAAGGCTGTTTATTCAATATTCTTTTAAGCAATCGACCCTGTATTTTGTCACCTTAATACAGAGAGACCATTTGTATGTATTTTTTCTTTCTTTTTATATAAAACTTTCTTTTTAAGACCTGTTGGAGTTTTCTTTACTGGGAAATTTCAGGGAAATTGACTCTGTACTCACCAGGGAATTGGTGGGAGGAAGAAATCAAGGGGAGATCTGTGTGTGTTGGATTTGCTAGCCTGATCTTGCATTCCCTCTGGGTGAAGAGGAAAGTGCTTTTTGTTTCCAGGGCTGGGAACGGAGAGGGGGAGTCACTCTGTTTGGATTCACAGAGCTTGTGTCTGTGTATCTCTCCAGGAGCACCTGGAGGGGGGAAGGGAAAAAGGATTATTTCCCTTTGTTGTGAAACTCAAGGGATTTGGGTCTTGGGGGTCCCCAGGGAAGGTTTTTCAGGGGGACCAGAGTGCCCCAAAACACTCTAATTTTTTGGGTGGTGGCAGCAAGTACCAGGTCCAAGCTGGTAACTAAGCTTGGAGGTTTTTATGCTAACCCCCATATTTTGGACGCTAAGGTCCAAATCTGGGACTAAGGTTATGATATGCTCCCCTACCACTTATCCTGGAATACATGCCAGACCTTAAACAATCAGATCTATCCACCAGCTCCATTTAGGTACACTTGGTGACAATCATTACTTTTCACTGCCACATAGATGGTAATCCTGTCTTCACACATCTGCTCACCAAACACCTCTGAAGGGTTTCTATAACTTTTATCCCCACATAGGAAACCCGACCCCTGCCTGGCATCTTGTCCTTGTCCCCCATATGAACCAATGTTAACCTATTCTTATGTGCATCTATCAGTGAAAATGACCTTCCTTGTCACCATTACTTCTGCCTGACAAGTTGGTGAAATTACGGCCCTTATGGCATGTCCACCTGTGGCGGGGCGATGACTCACTGCTGTGGTGCCCCCTGCTGGTTGTCCAGGGAATTAGCTCTCCAGCCTCCATAGCTCCCTCTGCAGGCTGATGTCTTGCCTGTGACTGGTTCCATGTTCTTCCCAGACCTCGGTGCCCTTTGCCCAGGGGTTCTGCCTATCACAGTACCCCCTCACTCTGGGTTTCCCCTCCTAGGGGAACTCCCAACCCCCTATCCCCACCTTGCCTCAGTGGCTACTGCCAGTCATCATCTAGCCCCCAGCTCTCAGGCAGCCAGGTCCTTCTCTCTCAAAAGGCTAGAGAGAGAATGTCTTCAGCCTCTGGCCCTCAGCCCTCTTCTAGGGCCAGCCATCGCCTGATTGGGGTGTGGCCCCAGCTGTGGCTGCTTCTCCAATCAGCCCAGCTTTTTCCAGCCACAGCCGACTCCAGGGCTGCTTTAACCCCTTCAGGGCCGGAGCGGGGTGACCACCTCACTATACCACCATACACACTATTCTACAAGGAGAAAGTTACACTATGCCCACACCCGAGATTTCTACCTAAGGTTCCAATATCTATCCATCTCAACCAACCTATACACCTTCCTTGCTTCTTCCCGAAGCCTCACAGTAATCAACAGGAGGCAGCTCTACACAGACTGGACGTGAGACGAGCATTAGTGTTTTACTTGGACAGGACTAAACCTTTCCGAAAATCACCATGATTATTCCTCTCCACCACCAAAAGAGCTAGAGGCACAGCCATATCTAAGCAGCGCCTTTCAAAATGGATTTCGCAGTGTATGCCTTTATCTTATGAACTCCACAATAGACAACATCCTACCACAATCAGAGCACATTCCACACATTCATTATCCACCTCGATAGCCTTTCTCAATAATGTCCCCATTGCTGAAATTTGCGAAGCAGCTACATGGACATCAACAAACACTTTTGCCCATCACTATGCTATTACGCACGATGCCACAGCAGACATTTTCTAGGGTGTGCAGTCCTATCATTAACAGTAAATGTTGCTCTGAAGCCCCTGCTTTCCAATTAGGGGCTCTGCTTTCTAGTCACTTATAAGTGGAACACCCACAGGGACATCACTCCAAGAAGAAGAGAAGGTTACTTAACCTGTGCAGTAACTGAAGTTCTTCGAAATGTGTGTCCCTGTAGGTGCTCCATTACTTGTTCTCCTCCTCTCTGCTTTGGAGCCAAAAAAAATATGCTCTGTGGCAGAGAAGGAAGTGGGGGTGATCAGACCGCACAGCACTATAAATATGTCCTGCTCATAGCATGAGGGGCTGTGTATGTGCATGTGCGGTCTGATGGGCGCTGCTGATGAAGATCTCCGAACCCAGGCGCAGGGGATACTGCCACGCCTACAAGTGGAGCACTCATAGGAACACACATCTTGAGGAACCTCAGTTACTATACAGGGTGAGTAACATTCTCAGTTGATCGGTTTTCTATGGCTAGAAGTTGGAGTGGAAGAGCAAGTGCTCCAGGGTCGATGTATGTAATTCATGTAATTATTAATCTATTTTTTAAAAAGAAGTGACTGAATAAATTACATCATTTAAAAGTGTATGGATAAAATTTTATATCACTGATATTTTCTGGAGGGAAAAACTAGCAGTGACAACATATTTTTGGTGTAGCCTATTTAATTTTTAATAGATTAAGAGGCAGATTGTGCTATTAATGCTGAGACTTGGTGGGCAGTCCAGAGAAGCATCGTACTACTAGGAGCTGAGAGAGGCATTGTTCAGGTACTCCCAGAGCTCCTTAGTGCACAGTGTGAGTACACCCTCATGCCACACCTCAACAGGGTGCAGAGTGCACTCCCCTTTGTGGCTGTCTAGCTCTGATAGTTGGTATGAAGGGAGGATGGGCCATATCCTTGCCTCATCCCCTTGCCTTTTGGAACGGCTTGCACCTCATGGAACAATAGAAGGATGGTTCCTGTCCTTCCCTCTCCCTACATATCTGTGCAGAGGCAAGCCATGCATGGTTTGTCCCCTAGATACCAGATTCCTCCTTTTCAATGGAATGGCGGTTGCACTAGTCTAAGGGCCTAATCCAAATCTCTTTGAGGTGAATGGAAAGACTCCCATGGACTTCAATGAACTTTAAATCAGAGAAGTGTTTGGCCCTCAGTATTCAGTTACTCATAATATGTTGCTCTTTCATACTGTGCATAAAATTAGTGTGTCGGTTAATTTGTATAGAATCTGATTTTTACAGAAATTCCTAAAATATCTTCCAAAATGTTTGTATTGGTTTGGGGCTACACTGACTTGTGCACAACTCACTTTCTAATTTAATACAAACAAACAAAACAAGAAGTTTCACTTAAATTTACCACACATTCCTCTTTCAGTCCAGAAAAGCATAATCAAAGAATCAACAGCTACACTGAAAACATGTGGCTGTGTAAAGGTTGGAGACTTATGAAATATAAATTGACAGGAGTGGAGCTATTTGACACTAACAGTCAGCTTCTAAGATGTTTTACTAGAGTATTGCTATTGGAGCATTTTAAAGAATATTCTCCTATCTCTACTTTTAATAAACAAATTAATTTTTTTCAGAATGACTGGAATAAATATTACACTGGCTGAATCAGTGGATCAAAGACATACTGAACCATGTCCTGCACTGCTCATTCTGGCAAAACTCTCACTGATTGTAATGGAAGTTTTGTCTGAGCGATTAGTACAGAATCAAGCCAGTTGTATTGCTTTAAAATACTTTTAAAGTGCTTTTTGTGATGCCTGAATCAGTATTTCCTCAGAGTAAAATGCTTGATTGGACCTTCACTTGTCTCTCTGCTCTGCTTTTATTTTAATCATATGTGATAGCCTTGACGGCATCTCTGCTTGTTATAAGGTTGTCTCATAGACTACTCTAGTTCTGGATTATATGGATCTGCCATACGAAGCAAAAGTGAATGGATCAATACTGGATGAACTATGAGATACTTCCTACTTCTCATTAGCAGACTCCCCTGTTGCATCCTGCAAATAGAGATATCCTTAGAGCATCATAATCACTTATTACTAAGCAATAAAATAAAAAAATCTAAATTAATTAAATAGCAAAATTGAAGTTCTTTTAAATTAATATCCCCCCCATATCATTCTAAAATGTCACAGTACTACATTTAAAATGAAACTGCCTAAAAGCAGTTAGTTACTTTAACCTTATCTGACAATTCCTTCATGCAGAGCAGTTAGTTTTGGAATTTTCAACCAGTCTAATGATCATACCTGTCAACCCTGTATCATGCAGAAAGACCATGGGGATTATAAGAATGATCTATGATTTAGGAATAATGAAATAATTACTGCCGTGATGCAAGAAAATGGACTGGAGGGCCCATTAATATTCAAGTGATGCTATGGATTTCCTGCAATCACTGTGGGAATTTTGCATAGCAGTAAATGTCAGGATCACACCCTGTGCTTTTAACATATATGTTGCCAGATAGAAATCAATCTGAAATTAAAATTCGCTTGTATATGTACAATGTTCCTTCTAATTTTTTCCACCCATGGGTGAAATGAATTTTGTTATGTGTACCAATATCAAAGTGATGTGTGGCTGTGTGCCACCAGTAGAAAGAAAAAATCTAGATATAATATATATTTTTTAAAAGTTACCATAGGGATAATTACTCCAGCCAGGATAGGTTAGGCATTTTAGAACTCACTGCTCAAAGAATTAAATTTAAGCATAAGAGAGAAATAAAAATTATGAAATGCATACACTAATCAAAAAAATAAAATAGCACTCTGAAAGAATAAAATTACAGAAAATATATGTGCATTGCAGGAAGTATCAAGTAACGACAACAACAATAATACAAGTATGTGTCAGGAGGTGAGTGTGAAAGACTGTGTGTATGTGTGTGAGACACAGAAAAAGTGTGTGTGTGTGAGACAGAGACACACACGTGCGCATCTCTCCCCTCTCTAGCCCTGGCCTGGGAAGACACGCCTGCCACAGTCCCGGCCAGAGCTGAGGCCAGGGAAGAGAGGCGCTTCTTCCGTTCCCGCCGTAGTCCTGGCCGGGGGAGAGAGGCATCTTTCTCCCCCTCACTCTGCACACCCCAACCTCCCCCAACCCCCCATCACCTCACCCCACTGCGCTCACCCTCCACATTCTCTCCACTCACTTGTGTGCACACCTGTGTCGCTGCTGCTTGGCCCTTGATGGCCTTGTGAGGCTGCGCAGGTGCACACCTGAGAGGAAATACAGTGTATGTAGATTGTTGAATCTGGAGTGATCAGAGGCGGGTGTATTACATTTCAGGAACTTGGATTGTTATTGGACACTTGTCAACATTTCTGAATAGAGCTGACCGTGTTTGGCCACCAAACATTTTTCTTCACAGTGTGACAATTGAATCTCATAAATTAGATGGAAAAGACTTAGTAGGTCATCTTGCATGTCTTCTACCAATGTTGGATTGTTCCTTATACACCTCTACCCCATTATAACGCCACCTGATAGAACACAAATTAGATATAATGCAGTAAAGCAGTACTCCGGGGTGGCGGGGCTGCATGCTCCAGCGGATCAAGTCAAGTTTGATATAACATGGTTTCACCTATAACGTGGTAAGATTTTTTGGCTCCTGAGGACAGTGTTATATTGAAGTAGAGGTGTAGTTTGTTCTCACGTGTTTTGTCTGGTATCATGTAAAATGTCTCAGGTAGTAGGGTTGCCACTACTTCCCTTCGAAGATTGTTCTGGAGTTTAACCAACTGCATTGTTAAGAAATATTTTCTGATCCTAAGTTTTCCCTTGCTCGATTTCATCCTATTACGTGTCGTTATGCCTCTTTGGTCAACCCAAAACAATTC
The DNA here is from genome assembly GCF_025201925.1 of Gopherus flavomarginatus. Lineage (NCBI taxonomy): Eukaryota > Metazoa > Chordata > Testudines > Testudinidae > Gopherus > Gopherus flavomarginatus. The sequence continues at coordinate 149,266,728 of NC_066620.1, read as the reverse complement.
CTCTCCATGCTTCATGCTTCAAATACAATACAGTTAACATCCTCTGTTTTATTATTGTTTAATTATTATTATTATTATTATTATTATTATTATTTATTTATTTGTATGCTCCTAGGAGCCCCAGCCATGAATCAGGGCTCATTGTACTAGGAATTGCACAAACACAGAACAAAGAGACAATCTATGCCCTGAAGAATTTACAATCTCAGCAAATTATTTAATTTACTTATTTTTTAATTTTTTAAATTTATACAATACACCTACCTTTACCTTAATCTATTCAAATGTTATAAAAACAATTTCTAAAAAGCAAAATATTACTCTTTTACTCATTCTTTTCATAACACCAGCTTTTTTCCTAATTTAAGGTTTTAATCACTTTAATAATTTGTGCTGCTCCTAATTCCCTCCAGTTTGTTATCATCTTTCTGATACTGATGTGTGCAAATCTATGTGCAGTCTGACTAGGGCTGTATAGAGAAGGACTACCATATATCTAATCGGCTTGTGATGGGATGCCTCTTTGGATACAGCTCATAATTGATTTGGGTTCTGATTTCCTTCCACTGTATTGCATTGCAAGCTCTAATGTAATATGCTGTCCCTTACTACTCCTAGGCTTTTTAAAGTTATTATGTATCTGGTTTTCCATTGCCTTGCATCTTCTATGATCACACCTGTGCAAAGTGGGTGTAAAATACTACTATTCTGATTTGGACTCATTTTTTCACAGGTCTAACTGGTTACACAAGGTTTAAGGCAATGGAGAACCAGGCCCTATTTCTTTTCATTTCTTTTCCTTCCATTTAACATCCTATTCAACAAGATGTTTGAGCAATAATGATCAAGGTATTTCTTCTCTTTAGAATTGGAAACAAGAAGATTAAGAAGACCAAACACAGATATAGTTCTGGTGTTTGTCCTGATAACTGGAGTTATTGTTTGTGTTGGTGTGATCTTTGCATTAATCTTCATAATTCTTCACTGGTAGGTGGACAGTGTACAAATGTGATTTTTGTGTTCTTTGATCAGAGTATAGTACTACTAACTGCAAACCTGACACTCAGATGAGATAATTTAATTTTTCTACACTGGGATATTTATGTTGCTATTGGTCAGTGTATCTGACAGTGTCTCTTTTTACTAGAGTAGCTTCAAAAGAAGTAATCTGCAAAGCAGTACCATAGATTATTGATATGAAGAGACATGATATAGCACATTCTGTGTAAGGGAATGTGAATGTAAATCTACTTAAATTTACATTTTTGTTCAATTATTATTTCCATATCAGGGCAGCTGTAAAAGCATTCTGGACATCAAAAGTTGGTAAGAGCTCCAAAGAAGAACAATCAAGCTCTCAAGGTTCAATGAGAACCATAGAAGAAGCACCAGGATCAGGATCTGTATTGGCATCAGGATCAAGATTAGCATCAGGATCAAGATTAGCATCAGGATCTGGATTAGCCTCAGCAACAATGTCAGTACCAACATCATCACATATAGATACTACTGGACAAGAACAGGAGTCTTTCCATGAATGGAACAATGAAGAAGAGAATTAGAAAGAAAAATAAGACTAGACTAAATTAAAAGATTATCTGAAAAGAGATTATAATAAAGCATGTTTAAAATACTCACATTACTGGTTTTAAGATTTTTTTTTAACATACATTGGGTATATAGAGCTGAACCTTAAAGATGGTGTGGTAAAAATACTAGACCCTGCTGCCCTGCACCAAAGGGCCATGCTATTGACTCTGGCCGCTAGACCACACTGTCCTGTATTGAAAGGCAGCACTATTAACTCTAGCTGCTAGGCCACGCTGCCCTTGGGCACCAGGGCTTTTAACTTTTTACTGGTCCTTAGACCCCTGGGTGGCGAGATCAGAGACAGACAAGTGGACCATATCCCCCCACAATCCTTCTTTTGGGCCAGGGTGTGCATACACCACCACAAAGGCCCTTTAAAAATTTGTCCCCAAAATAATTAAAATAAACGTTATGACCAAATTCCTTGGATAAGTGAAATCTCTGAAAAGGGACCCTTGGAAATAACAGTTTTGGTATTTTACATCATAGTGACTTAAAAAAAAAAGACTCATTTCAGATACTCAAGAATGGACAAAATTGGTTCTCAATAAACAGTATATTGTTTAAAAACAGAAACACAAGAAAAGTATATACAGAACATGGCATTTGCAAACTACTGGACAAAGCTACATAGCCATATAGATGCAGATCCAGGAAATTTACACTCAACTGGTGAAGAGCTTGTATATTGTGAAAAATGATGATCTTTGGGTTTTATTCTTCTTCCTTAATTTTTGGCATTCTAAAACCTCTCACAATACCCGCCGTCCCAAGAAAATTAAATGCAAAAGTCCAGCATTAAATATGAAACAGTACCTAGCTGCTCCATACTTAGAGTTGCAACTCACTTTCTGTTACAACTCTAAAGTTATGAGATCACAAGCACTCAAAAGTCAGGAAACTTCAAAAGTTAAGGTTGCTCTGGCAAAGTTCCTACATTCTTACACCCTGTATTATTTTATTATCTTCTTTACCCTGCTAGATGTAAACCTTAATGTATTACTTTTTCTATTAGTCCACATTATAAAATACATAAAATGCAACATAGCCTTTTAAATATAGCCATAGCAACCTTTTAATTTTTTGAATTTCCTTAGTTTTGATCCCACAACCTGAACATTGCACTACTTTTTTTTCACTATGGCAGATAAGCTGAAGGATATCCAGAAATAAAGGTTTGTCTTGCTCTTCTTAAAAGGAGAAAATAATGTTTAAAGGTCAAAAATCTGATCAAACTCTTTATTTCTAAGTTAGAAAGATTCTCCCTCTCTCTCTTTCTAAACATGTCTTACAATGAATCCTGTGGCACCTTATCGACTAACAGACAAAGTGGGTATTCACCCACGAAAGCTCATGCTCCAAAACGTCTGTTAGTCTATAAGGTGCCACAGGATTCTTTGCTGCTTTTACAGATCCAGACTAACACGGCTACTTCTCTGATACATGTCTTACAGTGTCTGTTGTGTTTGAGTAATTTAAATCGTGCTGATACCTTTTTGTTATTATCTTTTGATAGCTGAATTAATTCAAAGCAGCAAAGCAAAGTTTTGCTTTCTGCAGGATGTATGCACAATATTTGCATTTCCTCCTGTTAGCCATATGTAATGGAAATATTAATGTTAAATTCACAATCGCCTCAAATCAGGAAAGCATGTATATTCAGGACTGCTTAAGCATGTAAGTCCCACTGAAGTCAATATAGGATTTAAGCATAGTGAGTTCTTCTATGGATATAATTCCCAGCTTTAGGAGACACACTTGCACAAGTTCCCATTGAGTGACCACACTAAAAATAGAGAGTAGCCACAGCAGGATGAGCACTGGGAGGGTCTAGCCAGCCCAAGGGCATTCCCATCCGAGTATATACTCAGGACAGCTCATGCTGCTACTTTGTATTTTTAGCATGCTAGCTTGATGAAAGTCAGTGTGACTCATACCCCCAGTTTGAAGTGTAGACATGCCCTGGCAGGAGAAGCACAGAACTCAGCCTTCCTGATTCTGAGCTCTTGGGGGGAGGAGGCAGAACAGGCAGGTGTACCCACTCTAGCTTTAATCTAGCTAGTTTGGGTAATAGCAGAAAAGATGTGGTGGCATGGACCCTAGCATGGGCAGCCACCCAACTATATCCCCAGGGTTCCTTGTGGGTTTGTTTTGGGGTGGCCAGCCCAGGCTGAAACCTATTCCATCATATCCTCACTGCCAGTCAGTTGCATGAGGTGGTCCTCAGAGGAAAGCCCTAGCTGTCAACCTCAGCTTCTGCACTGGGTGAATTCTCCGCTGGCTGGATCCAGGGCTTTTAGAGCACCTTTACAATGCTGTTACCCAGCATAAAGGGGCAGGAACAGGGGTGAGAATCTCACCTACATTTAAAGTTAAACATCTACTGAAGTTCTGTGAAGTGATTTCCTGAATGGGGGCCAAATTCTTTATGTCATCTTCATTATCTCATTTACCTTGCATTATCTAGATTTGATTAATCACCTTGCTATTTTTGTTTTATCTGACAAAATTTAAAATCTTTTCTTTTCCTTTCTTTTCTTTTCAAGGATGATCCTTTTGGAATTCATAACTCGTCTGTATGCGATCCTCCATCTGTCTCAGAAAATTTAGGATACATTTATATAGTTATTTAGGTCTTGATGTATGTTTTATTTATGTCTGATCTAATACTGTATATGATGGAAATCAGTTTTTCTTTGACAGCTTTACTGTTCCTTGTTGGTGTCATAAACAGATGGTTAAGGCTTAATGTCTCTTTTACCTGTAAAGGGTTAAGAAACTCAGTAAACCTGGCTGACACCTGACCAGAGGACCAATAGGGAGACAAGATACTTTCAAATCTTGGTGGAGGGAAGTCTTTGTTTGTGCTTTTTGTTTGGTTTGTTGTTCGCTCTCGGGACTGAGAGGAACGGGACATCATTCCAGGTTCTCCAAATCTTTCTGAATCAGTCTTTCATGTTTCAAAATTGTAAGTAGTAGCCAGGCAAGGCGGATTAGTCTTATGTTTGTTTTCTCAACTTGTAAATGTGTCTTTTTGCTGGAAGGATTTTTACCTCTGTTTGCTGTAACTTTGAATCTAAGGCTGGTGCAGGGGGGTCCCTCTGGTCTATATGAATCTGAGTACCCTGTAAAGCATTTTCCATCCTGATTTTACAGAGGTAACTTCTACTTTTTTTCTTTCTTTAATTAAAAGTTTTCTTTTTATGAACCTGATTGATTTTTCCTTGTTTTAAAATCCAAGGGATTGAGTCTGAACTCACCAGGGATTGGTGGGGGGAAAGGAGGGGGGATGGTTAATTCCTCCTTGTTTTTAGATCCAAGGAGTTTGGATCGGTGTGAAGCCTCTCAAGGCAACCCAGGGAGGGAAAAGTCTGGGGGGAAAAGGAGGGAGATGGTTCATTTCTCCTTGTTTTAAGACCCAAGGGGTTTGGGTCTGGGTTCTCTAAGGAAGGTTTTGGGGGAACAGAAAGCGTGCCAGACACTAAATTCTGGCTGGTGCCAGCGTACCAGATTTAAGCTAGTAATTAAGTTTAAAAGTGTTCATGCAGGTCCCCACTTTTTGTACCCTAAATTTCAAAGTGGGGAAAAAACCTTGACAGTTGGAAATGAATTTTTTATGTTGAATCGCAAAGATTTTCATTATATTTTATCACTTTATTTAGCCAAACACATTTAACAAAACACTAGACACTCAAAGCTATTTCTCTGGTGTTATGCATAGTGGATAACTTAGTAGCATAAACAAAGGTCATTTTTAACCAGATGCTCCATAAAATTAAATTAAAAAAACATCAGTTGAAAACAGATTTAGTTCTCTATGATTAGCAGTGATATTTTCAGCAGTGTTCTGAAGGTACAAGAGGCAAATAATTTGATTTGTGTATCAGCTAAATGTTAAGTCAAATACAAGGTAGTTTATGCTGGCTCTGCAATTATTTTTTTAGAAATAGTAAAAATCTTGAGTTCTGCAATTTACTTATTTATTTAAAATATATGGACCATTTTTCAGTGGTACTGAGCACCCTCAGCTTCCGCTCACTTCATCATGGGCATCTCTTTAAATTAGGCCAATTCTGTGCACTTGTGTTTCACTACTAAGTTTCACATTAGATGTCTAGAAATAATATTGAGTGAATAACTGGATCAGAGTGCACAGACTGGAAAATTCCTTATAGTAGTTCAGCATAACACTTCTTTAACAGGAGATTGTGTTTATGTGCTGTGAAAAGATAGCTGGAAAAAAGCATGCCTGCCTGAAGCAATTAGAATCAGAATTCAACACATTTGTGAGAAACTGATTGATTATTGGAAATTCTTAAGCAATATGTGTTTTGTACTGTCTCTACCCTAAAGATGTGGAACAGACCACAGCTCATACTAGGCAATCTAATGACCATTTTGAAGAGAGTTGGACTGTAACTAATGAATTCTTAAGGGTACATTGCAAACTTTTTGCAGGAGTGACAGTGTCTTATTACATATATGCACAAAGGGGCCCTGATCCAGACTGGGGCTTCTGGATGTTAAATATTAACATCTGCTTACTGTACACAAGAAACAATTAAGCCCTTGAGCTAAAACTACCCTGTTCTGTACATGGAAAGTTAACAATCTTACTATATGCAGGGCTAGTAGCACTGGCTGCTGTTTAGGGTGCCCAACACTTTCCATTGTAAGCCTCTGCTTTCAGATTCTTATAACATTGCTAAACGTTGACTGTTTGAGCTGAAGTTTTCTATGCTGGCTGTCTGCCTTGGCTGAATTTTTGGGAAAAATGTTAGCCAAATGGTTCAACCATTTCCGAGAATGAAGCTAGGAGAATGCCCACATTCAAAAATTATTGAGATCTTTTTGTTGAACAACTGTAGCACCCCCAAGCTTTGGGTCAGGAACTTGAAATTAGGCCAGGTATGGCCTTTATGAAAAGGATGTGTCTTTTGCCATTCTGATGAAAATCCCTCTTAAATAAAATCATAGTTCACACACGCTCAGTAGAGATTTACTAGAATTTAGCTAAAATCTCTGAAGATTCTTTCCTCACTGAACATGCTTGAACCTCTCACAAATCTTATTGCTCATCAGCGTGTACATGCCCCATCCCCACAGAACAACTGATCAGGGTCCATGCCCCCACTGCTCCAAGTGCTGCTGACCAGGCTATGCGCTTTCCCCTTGTAGCTCCTATGTGCCTGGACTGAACGCGTGCCATCCCACTGCAACTGCGCATGTTCCAGCCCAGTGCTCTGGGGGCTCAGAAAAATTAAGGCTGAAGTCTCTGGACTGGGATGGGGCCAGGCACTGGAACTGAGAGAACAGAGCCTGTCTCTTTACTGATCTCCCTGCTGACACCCAGGCAGTGTGGAGGAGGAAGCTGCCTGATACAAATGCAGAGGGAACAAAAGCCAGATGAGGAGGAGGGAAAGAAGTAGATTGGGATGAGGAATCTGATGAAACTGGGACTGGTGGGGGTAAGAGGAGAGACACTGTAACAGGGATTTGAAGTGAGAGAGCGGGGAATGGTTGATCAAGGAGACTGGGACTGGGAGCAGGAGAGTGGGATTGGCTGGGCAAGAAAACTGGGAGTTATGGCAGGGAGGGCAGTCTGAGACTAGTTGGATGGGAAGGCTCAGAGTGGGAACCATGGGGTGGCAGGGGAGGCTGGAAATGTGAGGGACAGGAGGCTGGGACAAGGAGCTGGGACAGAGAGGAAAGGCTGGGTGTGATTGAGCAAGGAGACTGGATGGTGGATGGTGGCGATGAGATTGGGATCTGTGAGGGAAATGGGGTGAGTGACTGGGAAGGGAGAGGATCATCGTGATTGGATGAGGAGCTGGAGGGAGGGGGAAGACTAGGATTGGCTGGGAAAGGAAAAGACTAGGCACAAGTAGGGGAGGAGAGCGAGATCTGACAAGGATCTGGAGTGCAGGGGGCAAACTGTGACTGACTGACAAAGAGACTGGGGCAAGGAGACTGAGAATGGATGAGGAGCCCAGGAAGGTAGAGTGGGAGCTGGGATGGGGTTGGGGAGAGACAAGGAGGCACATGATGGAATTTCTGTTTTTTCAGTTTAAAAACCTATTAGAAACCTGGGAAATTACACATAAAACCTATGTTAAAATACCTTATGAAGGCAGAAAAGCCAAGCATTCAAAAGTTAGGAAATGCCAGACTTAAAGTTAACTGTGCAACCTTATTTTGGCCTCCTTGTGCATAAGTGCTATGTCACACTGGCTTCTGGATTAGTTTGGAAGACTAATGGAAGACAGTCCCTGCAGAAAAGGCAGCAAAGAAGAAAGTTTGAAGGCTCTTATGAGAGAGGTGGATAAAAAAGCAATCAAATGTGATATGATTAACAGAGCAGAGGAAGCAGGGCAATGGGATGGGTTACACAAGCAAATAAGTGGAGCAGGGCTTGAAAGGTAAAGACTCAGAACAAAAATCCTGGTACGTTTAAGTCAATGAAAATTTTGCCATTAGCTGCAGTGAGGTTAATATTTCACCCTAAAATCCTGAACATGATGTGATGGAGAGAATACACACAGACACATTTCCTTATAGACAAGTGTGTACTTCCATGTAAATACCTACAAAACAACCTTTTTTAAGTTTTAAAACCTGCAAACTTTTACAATTACAAAAAAGAAGGTTAATTCCTTGTCTCATGAAATGTTCATTAGGCAAGTTATGTAGTTCTTTCAAAATGCCATCAGTCTTCCTGGTCCAAGTGATCATCGCAGCAGTTCTCCAGCCAGTGGAAGTCAAAATGTCAGCTCTCTTTGAATATTCGAAAGGCAAGTCATATATAATTAAATCTCTTGTTTTTATTTTTTTCAGTGTTGATTTATTTCTGTGTGTTTTATTCAGGCTGCTTGTGTTTTGCACAGACAGCACTTCCTAGTCTCAGGGGAAGACATTTTTGATTTCCACAGAAAGCATGAAAAGTCAAAGTTCATGAAGTATAAAGCCCAAAGGGATTATTAGATCATCTATTCTGACCTCCTGTATACCATAGACCATTAAATTTCATCCAGGTACCCCTATCCTGAGCCTAATAACCTGTGGCTGGCTAAAGCATATCTTCCAAAAAGGCATCCAGTCTTAATTTGAAAACATCAAAGAGAGAGAGAATCCACCATTTCCCTTGGTAGTTTGGTCCAATGGTTAATCACCCTCATGCAGGTGCGGCTCTATGTTTTTTGCTGCCCCAAGCACAGCAGTCAGGTGGCCTTCGGCGGCACGCCTGCAGGCGGCCCACTGGTCACGCAGATTCGGTGGCGGTTCTGCAGGTGATCTGCCGGTCCCGCGCCTTTGGCGTACCCGCCACTGAATTACCACTGAAGCCGCAGGACCAGCAGACCTCCCACAGAAACACGGCCGAAGGCTGCCTGACTGCCACCTTCATAGCGACCGGCAGCCCGGCCCCGGTGGCTTGCTGCCCCAGGCAAGTGCTTGCTGCGCTGGTGCCTGGAGCCGCCCCTGCCCTCATGGTTAAAAATTTGTGCCTAACTTCTAATTTGAATTTGTCTAGCTTCATGTTCCAGCCATTAGTTCTTGTTCTGCCTTTCTCTACTAGATTAAAAAGCCCCTTAATACCCAGTATTTTCTCCCCATTAAGGTATTTATACACTGTAATCAAGTCATCTCTCAATTTTCTTTATAAACCAAAGAGATTGAGCTCTTCAAATCTCTAACTGTAAGCCTTTCTCCAGCCCTTGAATTGTTTCTGTTGCTCATTTTCTACACCCTCACCAATTTATCAAAATCCTTTTAAAAGTGTGGGCACCAGAATTGTAAGCGATATTCCAGTCTCGATCTCACCAATGCCATATATATAGGACAAATCTCCTCCCTACTCCTACACTTGTTTGCACATCCAAGGATTGCATTATCCCTTTTTGCCACAGAATCACACTGACAGCGCATGTTCAGTTGCCTGTCCACGATGATCCCTCAATCCTTTTCAGAGTCACTGCTTTCCAGCACAGTCCCCTGTTCCTTAGGAATGGCCTGAATTCCTTCCCCCTAGATGTATAACTTTACATTTAGCTATATTAAAACACAGTTTATTTGAACGAGCCCAGCTTACCAAGCCATCCAGTTGGCTCTATATGATTGCCCTGTCCTCATTATTTACCACTCTGCCAATCTTTGTGGCCTCCACAAATTTCATCAGCAGTGATTTTATTTTCACTTCCAGATCTCCTATGAAAATGTTGAAATGGGTCAGCCTGGTATTGATCCCTATGGAAATCCACTAGAAACAGGCCCATTTGATGATGATTCTTCACTGACAACTACTTTTTGAGAGCTGTCATTGCAGCATGACATTCTGATTAAAAATTAGCATAATACAGTGTCAGTAGAGTGCACTGGCTAACTAGGGCTATGTCTACACTGCATGTCTACACTGCACTTTTGTTGGTGAAGGATGTAAAAAAACACACCTCTGACTGACAAAAGTTTTACTGACAAAAAGCACCAATGTGGACAGCACTTTGTCAGCGGGAGAGTATATTATATCTATGAACTTACCTTTATTCACCAAACTTTTAATGTCCTCAAGGAATAAAATCTGGTGTACTTGACAAGACCTAAAACCATAAAACCTGTTGATTAGTATCAAGTATATTTCTAGCTGTTAATTCTTTATCAGTTGAATCCCGTATCAGCTTTTCAATTATTTTAATAATGTATTTGTATATAAATATTGTAAATAAATGTTAAATAATATTATATCAAAATGAAATAACATTACAACATTTAAAATAACATTTTCACTTCAAAAAATTCATTTTCAACAAAACCCCATTTTTCAGCAAGAAAAGTTTTCAGTCACAAAATTTCAGCCAGCTCTCGATGGGGCAACAATGGGTGACTTTCGCTGTTTGTGAGAATGAAGCATAGTAGTAGTTTGGAATCCTCTATGGTAGGTTTCACATTCACAGTGAATAAAAGTAGCAATCCTGGTGACTGCAATCAGGAGCTTTAACTATTAAGAACATACCATAGACATATATCAGAGGGGTAGCCGTGTTAGTCTGGATCTGTAAAAGCAGCAAAGAATCCTGTGGCACCTTATAGATTAACAGACATTTTGGAGTATGAGCTTTCGTGGGTGAATACCCGCTTCGTCAGATGCATGTTAGTCTATAAGGTGCCACAGGATTCTTTGCTGCTTATACCATAGACATATTTTTTCTTTTGATTGTACTTTATATCGAAAAAAGAAGTGGTGGAGGGGAGCTCTTCATTAGAGTACCTGCTGCCACTGCCCTGGTCACTTCCATGAATTTCTTTACACTCAAAGTTATGAAGGCTAATTAATCAGCTCTCCTACTCGGGTTGCAAGTGAATCACCTTGGGGAGACAGGGAGGATTTTTTTCCTCCCCTCTACAAAACTGCAGTATTGGCTAGTGTGACAACAATGTTTTTATTTGGGAAGCGCCCACAAGACTCACTCAAAACAGGAATATTCATGACATTTACAAATCGATATATTAAACAAGTGAATATATAAGGTTGCAACAGCCATTTTTATATGGGTTTCTTCATTAAATAGACTGGATCCCTCTTTAATTTACTCAGATTGCATCCTAAATCCAGGCAGTAGCTATGTATAAATGTAAATGTCCTAAACTGCTATGTAGTATTGCTGTGAGATGTTAAAAACTTGCTGCATTACACCCTAGAGGTTGCTGCATTTCAGTGGTGGGTGAAGCGGTTGCTGGGTTTTAATGTGTGTTTAGGTTTCTGAAGTGCTTTGGGCGTCCTTGGGTCTGAAAGCCACTGTATAAATAGGAGATCATTATTACTCAGTGATTGGTGGTATAGACTCTATAGAATATCTATTTTGGGTTATTTTTATCCTTGATAAGAGCTAGTACCTCTTTTCTTAACCATGATTTGCACAAGCTATATAGTGACAGGGCCTTATTCAGATATCACTTGGACTTGTTTTACACTTGTGTAACTCCATTGCCTTCAGAGCAATTTCTGTGGATTTACTCCAGTATAACAGGGCCATATCAGTCCCCCAGAATCCTGGAAAGGACCTGGCATGTGTCTCTGTAACATCTTGTAATTTCAACTCGCATTTTGTGAGATTGGTTCATCAGTGTGACGTGTCAAAATGTTACCAGGAGAATGAATTACATCTACCACTCCTCACCTCTCAGAAGACACATCCTTCTCTGGAACACAGATTCACAGGTGCACTTGAGATGTGAATTGTATTGGCAGAATTTTTAACTGTGAATGAAAGCACGTAAGTGGGATGCCACATGCAAGTACTGGAACAAAGTGAAGAATACTTCTTTTCAGTTGTCTCTTGTAAGCACAAGTATAATTCACCTCACCGTGATGCTGTCTCTAACCTACACCCAGTTGCCTTTGGCCCCAAAGTGCTGTTCTCTCGGTTGAGTATTGCCAGGACATAGAGATGGCCCAGCTGTGTTCATGTTCCATTAGCCAGGTCCCTTATCCTGAGGTCCAGAATAAGTGAGGGTGGCTTGGGTGCCATTACAACAGCTCTGTGCCACCCAGACATTTCCTCTTACTAATGGAATCCTTCATCAGCCAGTTATGCAGCCATGGGAGCTGAGGGTATGTCTACACTATGAAATTAGGTCGATTTTATAGAAGTTGATTTTTAGAAATGGATTTTATACAGTCGATTGTGTATGTCCACACTAAGCGCATTAAGTCGGTGGAGTGTGTCCTCACTACCATGGCTAGCATCGACTCACAGAGCGGTGCACTGTGGGTTGCTATCCCACAGTTCCTGCAGTCTCCGCTACCCATTGGAATTCTGGGTCAAGCTCCCAATGCCTGATGGGGCAAAAACATTGTCACGGGTGGTTTTGGGTACATGTCGTCAGTTGCCCCTCCCTCTGTGAAAGCAATGGCAGACAATCGTTTCGCACCAGACACAAGGGCGATTAGAAGAGCACAGCAAGGTGTGCTGTGCATCAGAGAGGCTTTGAAAATCAGTTTCATGACTGGCCAGGCTTCGGTGTGAAAGTTGTGTGCGTTTCTCCTTGATGCAAGACCGCCCCCTTTGTTGATTTTAATTCCCTGTAAGCCAGCCACCCTCCCCCCTTCGAAATAAAGTAACTATTGTTTTGAAACCATGCATTCTTTCTTTATTATTTAAAAAAATGAGATAACGGACAAGATAGCCCAGGTGGGGTGGGGGAGGGGGAAGGACAAGGATATTTTGCTTATTGTAGCCACACTAAAAATCAAACTGTCTGAATGACAGCCTTCTGTTGCTTGGGCCATCCTCTGGAGTGGAGTGACTGGGTGCCCGGAGCCTCTCCTTCACCTCCTCACCCCCACCCCCGTGTTCTTGGGTGTCTGGGTGAGGAGGCTATGAGACACGGGGAGGAGGGTAGGCAATTATACAGTGGGTGCATCGGGGGTCTGTGCTCTTGTTGGCTTTCCTGCAGCTCCAACAGATGCTTCATCATGCCCGTTTGCTCCCCCAATAGATGCTTCATCATGTCCATTTGCTCCCCCATTAGCCTCAGGATCGCATCCTGCCTCCACTCTTCGAGCTCACTTAATTCTTTCCTGGCATCTGCCACTGAATGCCTCCATGCATTAAGCTGTGCCCTATCAGTGTGGAAGGGCTGCATGAGCTCGGAATACATGTTATCATGAGTGTGTTTTTTTTCGGCTTCTAATCTGCGGTAACCTCAGAGATGGAGATGATAGTGAGAGCACAGAAACGTTCTTTGCTCTGTGATTCTGGGGGGACTGCGTGGTCACCTGTGCTGCTGAGTTTGCCACGCTGACCAAACAGGAAATGAAATTCAAAAGTTCCCCGGGGCTTTTCCTGTGTACCTGGCTAGTGCATCAGAGTTCAAAGTGCTGTCCAGAACGGTCACAATGGAGCACTTTGGGATAGCTCCCAGAGGCCAATACCATCGATGTCTGTCTGCACTACCCCAAATTCGATCCAGCAAAGTCAATTTTAGCGCTACTCCCCTATGCCAGGGAGGCGTACAGAAGTCAATTTTAAGAACCCTTTAGGTTGATGGAACAGGGTTGGTTGTCTGGACGCATTCATTTTTAAATCGACCTAAAGTGGCTAAATTTGACCTAACCCCGTAGTGTAGACAAGGCCTGAGGCTGTCTGTCTGAGTGTTTGTGTTGTGTACTTGCATAATAGCAGTGCTAGCAAGGCTTATACACTAGACTAGTGGTTCCCAAACTGGAGTTCATGAAATGTTACACTGGGTTCTTGGGAAAAAATTCCCTAATGGTGGACAGAGCTGTCCCTAGGGTCCCTGGACAGCCTGGGGCTAGAAGCCCTGAGCCCCTGGACTTCCAAGAGCTAAACAGATCAAAGCAAGCATCTCTATCACACTGAGGAGATTTAAACTTCAAGACTCCTTATAAGAAATGGAAAGGAAAATGGATATATTTTGCTGTTTTTTAAATTAAATAGGCAGCTAGTATGGATTTTAAAATTATTACGAAGAACAAGTTTAAGCTTTGTTGTAACGTGTGTTGTTTGCCTGGACTGCTCATGACCTAAATGCTTGTGTAGGAGGAATGCTTTGAGTTGGCTTCTTAAATACCTTCATGCTATTTCACATCTGATACTCCTTGATGAAACATAGGAGCCTTGAATTATAAAAGGCTTATTCAAAGTGGTACAAGCTATGAAAGTGAGATCTAGGAAGAGTGTTGCCGTTTTCATAATGTAATAAAGATACTATAATGATCAATAATAATTAATAATAAATAGTGTGTAATAAGCATGTCATAAAAACAAATTTTATATTTCCAAGATTACTGCTTTTATAATTTATACTCAGGTAAAGGAGAAAATCCCTGGAAATATTCATTTTTCTGACAGGGTTTGCGAGACTCAACATTTTGGTGAAAGTGGTTCACAGGTTGTTAAAGTCTGGGAACCACTGCACTAGAGAGTTACATGCTTTGGTAGGCCAAGTTCATTGCTCACACTAGAGACTCTTTACATTTCTTCATGGTTCCCTACAAACTCTGTGTGCCATCCTCCCATCCCCCTCTATTTTAGGGCCACCTTGCACCCCTCCCAGTCTCCCTATAGCAGGGGCTCTGCATATGCCTAAATCCCTCCTTCATCACATTCTGGCATCTATGTATGTCCTCCTTCCCCCTACCATTGTCCCCATTCTCCTTCTGCATGGGAGGGTCTATGTGTGCCCCCTCATTCTTCCCTTCTACCAGTTCCCCCTTTCCCACCACATTACATGATCTACAGGGATTCTAGGATTCTAGTTTTCTAGGATGAACCACTCCCCCCCAAAAAATTCTCTGATTAAAAAAACATAAAAAAATCTGTGTTTTTCTGTGATTAAAATGAAATGCTGAACTTTAGTTTCCCCAGCCACAATATATATATCAGTTGAACATAATGTTTTATTGATATAGTTACAATTTTTAAGCAAGTTCTAAGCCTACCAGTTCCATCAATCATTACAATAATATAAAATTAATAGAATTGCAATTTGTATTTCTTACATTTACCAGACCCTTCTATGTCTGTATTCTATATTTTTTAGAAAAAAAAATTTTAAATGCACAAAACCACACTAAATACAGATCCTATAAGCTGGAATATGTTCGCATATAATATTTAAGCATTAAAAATTAACAAATTAATAATCATAGAGTGTGTATAACCAACAGACAGAAAAAGCCAGCTTTACATCAGTGGGAAGGGAAAAAGCCTTCATACGGTTTAGCAATAGAAGAACAGTCCGTGAGACACCAATAATGATTTTCTAAGGATAGTATGCCACATGAATAAAAGATTCTTTTATAAGGCTTAAGTAGATTTGGGATAAACCTTACAAAAGTGCTTGAGTGACTTGGGAGCCTGGAAACATATTTCAGCCTACCAGTTAAGAATATATAATTGTGTGCACTGTGTGCATTTGCTACTAGTTATTACCACTGTATAGGCTGATTGCTGACCAGCAGAGATTTTAGTTTTCCATGATAAAAAACCAAACATATACAGGTATTAGTAGAACACAATGCTTTATTGTTATATTTACGTTGTAAAATGCTGGAATGATCTAGTCACAATGCATTGTTTCTTTGCTGTTATCGATGGCCCTGCTGCCTCAGCCTCTTGTTTTTGTTTCTTGTCATTCAGCTTATGTTTAGCACTTTCCATGTGTCCTATGATTGTCTGCCTTCGAACATAACCTACAGCCTTGCTGTATACCGTACACAACAGCACATTACCGTCAATGTGAAGTTTGTCCTTGCCAAACTCAGTGACATGGTCTTTAGGGGTGATTTTTAGTTTTCGGCGTCTTTTCATAACTTTAATTACTCATGTCTGGAGGCTGAAGTGAAATTTGAGATGCATTAAAACACGAACCCCTATACGCCATTAAGTAACCTCTCTACGCTGGAAGCAGTTTATTGGAGAATATTTAACTACGCACATTTACAGCACATTCAAAAACCAATCACGAGAAGGGGAGTTTGCGCACATTGAATAAATAACACTGGTACTTTCAGTAAAATGTAGTTCACAGTTAATGTGTGTTTTTATTTTTTCACAAAATGTAAAAACTAAAGAGTCTCAGTAAAAATGCAAATTTTATGTTTTTCTGTGTTTTTCCGTGGCAAACAGATTTCTAGGATTCGTGGTGATCTGTGTGCCCCCTGTTTCCCCTCCACTACATGCTTTATGGGCTCTTCCAATTTCCCCCCATGTCTCCATTCCAGGGTCTCCCTCGCACCCCGTGTTCTATGTGCCCCCATCTCAGGGGCTTTGTGTGCCCCCCATTTCCCCTTTTCTCCTCTGTAAACGTCCGCTGTTGGGGTTCGCCCCTCTCTGGGGCGGCTGGGAGCCGGGCCGCCTCACTACACGAGTCCAGTGCACCGGCTAATTAGCTTGGTGGGGTAGGGAACAGCCAGGAGCTCAGGCCTTCAGGCAGGGGCTGGGCAAACAGTCTCATATTGGAAGTCCAGGCCCTAGCTCACAGTGGGGCAACAAACGACAGTTCAGGGCTCAGACCCCCAGGCAGGGGCTGAGCAAACAGTTAGCAGTTTAAGCCCAGGCCCTAAGTCAGGGCAGGGCAGCAAACAATAGTTCAGGGCTCAGACCCTCAGGCAGGGGCTGAGCAAAGCAGTTCAGTAGTTTAAGCTCAGGCTCCTGGGCCTGAGTATCAGGGCGATGGGGAGACTGCCACCTATGAGTGGGGTGGCAGGGGGGACGCAGACCTGCCCACTCCTCTACGTCCCAGCCCGGGGCCCGAACAGCGGCAGGCAGCCTGCTGCTGTGTCAGTGGGGATCCTGGCCGCAATACACTGACATTGGCTCTGGGTGCGCTGCAGCCAGACTAGGGTCGACTGCCCCCGGGCTACTTCCGACCTCCCCCTCTACCGGTACCTGTGTCTCAGCGGCGTCTTCCACAGCATCCCACAAAAATGGGCTCCTCGGGATACTGAGCGAGGGGTAAACTGGGCAGCTCCTTGGGGTCCCTTTGTACTGGTCGGCTTAGGTGCTCATCCAGGGTCTGGTCGGCGTCCAGGTATGGCCAGTCCTCAGGTCGGTCGCAGGCTGCAGGAGTCTCCCCAGCGGGAGCTAGGGCATCAGCGTCTGGCCTCTCACGTGGCCAGGGAGCTTCTGAGCCCTGGGGCTGGGCTTTTATACTTCCTGCCCCGTGCCTTGACCTCTGAGGGGCAGGCACAGGCTCCAGTGACTCCACCCACTTTGGCGTCCGTAAGGGCTCATCCCTTTCTGGAGCGGCTGGGAGCCAGGCCGCCTCACTATATCCTCCAATCTTCCTCCCCTCCAGTATGGGAGAGAAATTATTCAGAGTGTCAACATTTTGCACAGTATTGGGAGGATGGGAAGGACTGGGATGGCGTATTATTAGGCTGGAAGATGCTGTCGAGTGGTTCTTTGATCTATAGCTTTTTAGAGCTAGATAAAACCAATGTGTGAGCTAGCAAGATGCCAGGGACTCTGAGCGCCTCTTGCCACCCCCATTTCCCTCTTCTAGTTTTCTGAATTTTATCAAAATCAATAGGGTTCTGACCATTCATGCCTAAAACATTTCTTGACTTCTTGGAATTGATTGGATGCGGCGTTCAAAGTTATCACATTACAACAATAAATGCTGTTGAGTAGAGTGTAAGGCCTTTCAAGCTCAGCCAATTACATTAAAATGAGCCTGTATGCAAGACCGTGTAGACTTTGTCCATCTGATTGTTTCTGCCACTCTGCCAGTCTGAATCACTCCTAGATATACTAGGTACATGCAAGTGAAACCTTCCTGCCCCAGTAGGCACTGCTGTGCCCTGGAGGACACTCACAAGGAAAGAGAATAAACACAGTGGTTGGTACCACTGCCCCGCAGCTGGAAGAGGGCACCTGAAGACCATGGGTGAGGTTTCATAGCAGCCAGCTGGCAGAAACTCCCAAAGGAATGAACTGAATTAGCACATTCTCCACCCCCCCTTACTCATGCTTCCTCCACAGTCAGTGC
This sequence comes from Gopherus flavomarginatus, assembly GCF_025201925.1. NCBI lineage: Eukaryota > Metazoa > Chordata > Testudines > Testudinidae > Gopherus > Gopherus flavomarginatus. Next base: position 149,248,629 of record NC_066620.1, on the reverse strand, counting down.
CACCAACTGCTTTGGCTAGCTGTGTGCTCCTCTAGCAAAGGGAAAGGAGATGTGTTGTGTTGTCACTATCTCCCCAACCTCCAGTACCTGGGCAGATTTTCTTCTACTGGGGATTCTTCACCCTTGGTAACAAGAGCCAGCAGCTAAGTATCTCAAGGGATAGTGTAACCCCCTTCTTTGTATCTGAATAAGTAGTCAGATACAAGCGTAGCTTTGTTTGTTTTGTGGTGCTCTGGGTCAAGAACTGTTTGAGAAAAAAATCTTCAGCTTCAAATTCTTTTCAGTGCAGGGTTAGCAGCGGCTGTGACAATTGCCTGCTGTTCTGGGAACCTCCCATTTGTCATATTACCTCCATGTGATCACTTCCTACAACTGGAGCCCAAACCTGGACTCTTTGTGTGCCCAAAGAGCCCATGAAAGTCAACAGGTGCTCAGGGGTTGCAGGAGCATGTGTCAAGCTGTTAAATATTTCTGTACTTCACCTAGTTAATGCAGTGGGTAAAAGCCTAACAAGTCGAAGTCAATGGGAGTTTTATCTGAATAAGAACTAAGAGCTACAGGATCTGACCTCTAAAAAGAAAAATATTGGCCAAATAGGTTCACACTGACTGCTATGATGTGATCTTATAATAAAGAGACCCTAGCATAGGGCCTATGCTTTTGTTCAATCAATGGGAGTTTTATCCTAACTAGGATCAAGATTAGACCTATATCATATACACACAGAGGGGGGGAGTAGGGTGTCAAGTTAAGGTCTACATGAACCATAACTCTGAAAGTCATGACTTCTGGGGGCTTAAGATACTAATATTAGTGCATCGTAGTTTCATTGCACTTAATATATAAAAATACATATTTCTTTATGTGTCAGTCCACAGATGTACAACTGCAAAAAGCTAGGTTTAAATAGTGCCCAAATGGTGACATGTCAGGAAATGTAAAGTTAACTTAATACTTAAACATTAACTCATGAATCTGACTGTGTTTGTTATTCTTCACAAAAGTCAGGAAATAAGACGAGTGTTAGACTTAATTCTGAATATCCTGGCCTTGGCCGTGTGGTGTCTCAGAGATAACATTCTCTAAACATTGTGTCTTTAAAAATTTAATTTCCGTCTTATTTCTATGTTCCTGTTGCTTTGACTGTGAAGCTTCTGTTATGGGTATTCTCTTGCATCTCAGGCTGCTTGCTATTCAGTCTCTCTCTCATCTACATTCTCTGATTATTTACACTATGCGTTTACAATTCTTCCTTTTTAACTTTTGTTTCCAGTGAAAGGTCTCAATTCCTTCACATATGGCTAGCTTGAACCACTTGTTTGAAAGCAGAGAAGTGAGGAGATACTGGGTACCCTTGAAAAATCTGGATTTTTTTCTTATGCCCTTACTTAGTCCCAGCCTCCTGAAGATTTCCACTTCCCAACAGGACATATCAGCATACCTCCGGCAGGAGCATCTCTGATTCCTCTGCCTAATACACCCTGAAACAGAGAAGAGAAGCCCTCTGTACAGAAGCAACAGTTAAGACCTCTTTGCACAGTGTCATTACCCTCTCAGACCAACATGATTACCAACCTTGCCAAGATTACCTCTGAGGTTTCCAGCTCCTACTTTATCAAAGACTCCAGTTTTGCTGTTCTCCCTTCCTATGCACAAGAGTTAGGCCCCAATCTTATGATGAGTTGTGTGACTGGAGAACTGTGCCCACAAGCAGTCTCACTAACTCCAATGGGACTCTGCACCGGAGCATGGTTTGCCCACACGGAGCTCTTTGCAGGATCAAGAACTTAGTCCTTAAATAGTTAACATGTGGTGTCATGGATGACAATGCTTTTGTTGTCCTTGGGAGTTTGGCTCACACAACATGACAGTATGATATTCACACCATAGTTGTTTATTAGGTTGCTTCCTTGAACACTTCTTCAATGTAATCTGCATTGTTCTTTATTATTGGAGTTTTTTATGTACAAGCCCTTTCTAGTCATGTAAATATGACATCACCTGCTCTCCTCACATGGTCTACATAATCATATTCCTTATAGAATCAAATAAAATTGCATTTTACAATAAAAGTGCTTCTATTAATTTTCAACCATGTTTACTCCCTTCTGCTGAAATCAAAACCAAAATAAGGTAAGCGACTCAGTCTGTGTTGAAATTATTTTTGAATAATGGGTAGATATTCTTGTTTATTATTTATGTGCATATAATTCAGAGAGAGCAATTAACATCTTAATGAAATCTTTACATAGAATAATAGCGGTTTTTATGAAAATGGGATTGTGAGCTGATTTGTTGCTTCTAGCAAACAAAACATAATCAGATTCTGTTTAACAATGTAAAAACCTATTAACATATGAAGAATGCACTCAGATAACGTTAGCATTATAACACAAGATAAGAACAAGCTTAACTCAGTCCCTTTTCACATGGTGTTGCTTGAAACTTGGCCAAGGTTCACTTGAAAGAGACATGGGTCAACTGGAACATGGCCCACACTCAATGTAGATATACAGGAGCTGCGACAGTCCTTTGAGGGTGTGTCCACACTGCAATTAAATATTTTGTCTTCCAGACCATACTAAATGTTTACACATAAGACCAAATCCAGGCTACTCAGTGCAGTGGTTTGAAAATGATACAGTGAGGTAATGCCACTGCCAAAAGAATTCTGCTAGCCAAGGTAGCATCCCACTGGATGGGCTGGCTGTGGCACAAAAAGATCACTTTACTGCTTCTTTGAGCAGGAGTATTGTGTGCACCCTTGGTCTACTGGCTAGTGTGTGCCATTGGTGGCTGTATAAGTGCCAGTTGGTTAGGGGATCTGGACTCACCCCAAGCTGCAGAAGGAAACTCCCATAGGGCTGCTGTCAGCAGGGTGCCATATTAGCTCTACTCACCTAGGTCACTTCTGCTGCTGTGTGAAAAGAGAAGTCTTCCTCTGCTCCCTTTGTGCAGCATGGCAGGAACTGAGCCAAATTCTATATAAATGGGTCTATCTCTTTCTTTCCTCCTCCAATATCTTTTCCTCCAGCAACTTACAATTACAGTATTATTTCCATTACCATTAAATTTAATATAATCCATCAAGTAGTCCCACAGGGGATATCTTTCACTTTGGATTTATCTGCTAATAGACACATGGTAGCAGATGATGGCTCTATTTTCAGTAAGATTATTAATTTAAAAAGCACTTTTATTACACAAGTCTGACAGTCTCCAAACATACATTTATATTTCCCAATTCCATTTGAACATCTTCACTGTAAATTACTACCTTATGGTCTCAGTTTCTACAGGCATTCAGTTTTCCAATGGAATCTATGAGAAAACAAATGGATAATTTGATATATTTCTTCTTACTGACTAGCTTCTGACTCATCACTGGATCCAACTGTCTTCTGAACGTTTACATACCAATTCTTTTCAGCTTTATAGAAGTTAAAATGGAGGCTGGATCTAGGTCTACCCTCTGTTACATATTCCCAACTCCCATTTAGTTGAATAGATTCATAAGTTTAAGGCCAGAAGGAACCATTAGATCATCTAGACTTACCGCCTAACGTCAGAGGCCATTAAGTTTTACCCAGTTACCCCTATGATAAGCCTAATAACTTGTGATTAACATGAGCATGGCATCTAGAAATACATCCAGTCTTGATGTGAAGCCATCAAGAGGCAGAATCTACCACTTCCTTTGGTATTTTGTTCCAATGGTTAACTCATATGTGCTGTTAAAAATGTGTGCCTTATTTCTAATTAGAATTTGTCTGACTTCAGATTCCAGCCATTGGTGCTTGTTATGCTTTTCTCTGCTAGATTAAAGAGCCTTTAATACTCAGTATTTTCTCCCTGTGAATGTACACATGCTTTTATCAAGTCACCTCTCGGTCTTCTTTTTGATAAGCTAAACATATGGCACTCTTAAGGAGGCATTTTCTCCACCTTCCAAATCATGATTGTAGTTCTTTTCTGCATCATGACTGTAGTTCTTTTCTGCATCCTATCCAATGTTTTACCAATGGGGTTCACGTGCATGCATCTGAGGGCAAGAGTCAATACTTTATTGTTACATATATGGGGAAGCCGAACCTTGCAAATACCTAATTCTGATTTTTTTTAAAATACCTCCCTCCACCTTATCTGTTTATTAATTAGCCCAAATATCAGAGAAACCAGTATGCTTTTTACCAGTGTGCTTCACAATACCATGCTACGGGCTCAACGCTGCAGGATGATGAACACTGGGGCCCAATCCGGCAAAGCACTTAAGTCCCCAGTGGGCCTCATGAACTTAAAGGGAAGCCTTGTCTTGCTGGAATGGGCCACAGTGCTCAGAACCTTGCAGACTCAAGGCCCTATCTGACGTCATTGTCCCATACATAGAGATGCCATTGAAGTCAATGGGAGTTTTTCATAAAAAGCAATGCTAGGATACATTCCCATGTTTGATAGAACATGGCAGAATGAAAACTACATATCTAAGTTGTGAAAAAAGTTGCAGCACACATTCTGCATGACATGATATGCTCCAGTCCTTTGATACTTTCTTTCAGAAGCTAACTTCTTAGTGACACAAAACATGACTTGATAGAAAGTCCAGCCTATGAGCTGTATGGCCTTATTGTGAGATGGTGTATGTTGATGCTCCATCATGGATCCACCACTGAGAAACTATTCTTTCCATAGAAAGATAACTGTACTTCAAATAATGTTATTTACAGAAACAAGTTTGAGGAAGGAGCTGATGCAATAGAAAATCCAGACTGATATTTGAAAGGACAAATAATGCCGATTGCATGGCAAGTGCTTTCAGGGAATCATGCAGGAGCAAAATCTAAGGCACCCAAGGTACAAATCTTCTAGCGACAGCACAGCTGCATTGGGATGCATTGATGATTTGACCACTTGCAGAACCAGATGTTGGAAGCATCTTGTTCTACCAGTGGGCTGTGCAATACCTTGGACCTGATCCAGAGTCTTCGACAGCTTTTGCTGGGGCAGAACATAAAGGAATGAGACTCCAGACAGGTTTGCCCTGTGCACACACCTACTGGTCATGCCCCTATATGTACATCCTCCCTCCACGGTGCCTTGTGGAGTTCTGTTCTGCCATGAAGTCAATTGCCATTCCTTTGACAACCAACCCAGGGAAATGCATTGAATCTGCTGTTTGAGCTTCATGCACCCATATAAGCAGGCTCAGCACACACAACCCCCAAAACACAGTATATTAAATTCAAACTTTCAGTTCATCTCTCTGCGAGATTGGATGCTGCAATGTGCACTGCCAGGAAATGCATCCTGAGACACTTGGAAACTGAAGATGCTACAAAACAAGGCAGCTACTTTGCTAATTGGAGCACCATTTTAGCAATATGCATTGGCTACTGGTGAATTTACAGATGATTGAATTCTAGGGAGTGGTTTTAACCTTTAGGCCCCTTAGTGGTTTGGGACCCAGTTACCTGCCTCTCTCCTCATGCCATCCTACTGCTGCTGAACTCAGTTGAGATGCTGGTGCAGCAACGCCCTCACTGCAAATGGTAAAAAGCTGCTGGAAAGAGGATCTTCATGAAAGCCCTCATCTCTGGAGGTTGATTCCCACTGGGGTTGCCAGAATCTGGATTTGTTAGCCTTCTGGTCATGCTACACGATCACTTCGCCCAGAAATGTTGACAAGGGAGAGGCAAGGTAAGGGAAGAGCTTTATTTACTGTTGAAACATTGAGTGGGATTAGCTGGAATTAGCAGTCTGTTATTTGTTTTAGTGGTTACACTATTTGAGAGGGTTAATTTTAATTGGTCAGCTTGCCCAGGGTACAGGATGGGCTCCTGTTAGTTGCAGCAATATCTTTTCTACAGCTTGAAAGAATAATATAAACAAAGTCAGTGCACCAACTGCACTGTAGTATGCTCCCCAGTGCAAAAGGCCTGTAGAATATATACCCTTTAGGGCTTAATAGGCCCCCAATTAAATCCCTTGATAAGGGCTTAGCTGGCGAATAGGGCCTTGGGTGGTCCCTCAGCTCAGGGTTGAATTTCACACTAATGGAATATAGACTGTGACATGGGTTGACTCACACAACAAAGGAGACCCTGGAACTCATAGGCAATGCTGGTGTTTCTCATAAGAGCAGTTTGGGGAAGTTTGTTTCTTTTTTTGTGCGACTACTAACCTCTTTTAGCAGCACTGCCAGATGCTCACAGCAATATGCACAGCAAGGCCACACAGACAGTGATCTGAGAGGAAGACTAAATGGGACCCAGTCAACTTTGGTCATAGCAAATGTCAGAGAGCCACAAATGAGCTAGTGATGTCTCCTGCTCCTGGGCTCTGGTTTGGTTCTGAATATAGTTTACAGCATCTTAAGTCAACAAGGAAGTCTCCTATTGACTTCAAGGGGCTTTGGAGTAGTTCCTTACCACGAATACTATTCATCTGGGCTTCCCCATCATTGCCATCAGATGGAGAGGAATTTTAAAGAATGCCCCATCTTAAGGATTTATGGGTTAGATCTGAACAGATTTGCCAGAAGTGCGTCTACAGGAAGGAACCACTGACCACAGCTTACTTCACAAAGGTGTCTCCAGGAAAGCCAGCCTACTCCTCAACCGCCCCCCCCCCAGATGTGCTATGAAATTCTGCTGCTACAAGCCAAGAACATGGCTCAATGTTTGTCACTTGTTATTTTTCCCTTCAGAGGAAAAAAACGGTACTTAAATAGAATTACAGGTCAAGTTAAATCTGTGCAGGAAACACGTTTGTCATTGATGCAATTAAAATGTGACTGGGTGGGCTGAGCTAGCTCATGAGTCTGCCTGTGAACGTGGTGGAGTTATTTTAATTCACAAGAGCTCCCTGTCAGATTTATTTACCACGTCTGGTAACCAGGGAACATGGATTTTGATACAGGACTAGGTATGGAAGAAACATGTATTCTTTTTTTTAACTATATGTGCCCCGAGTGCCTCCAAACATTTGTTTTAAAATCAGAGTTTTTGAAGAGTGCTCATTTTTCCAATTCTCATGTTATTGGAGATAGGGATTTTAATAGGATTTGAGAAGATAAGAATCACTGAGGGCTTTTGGTACCTAGGACCGTTTGATGGCTGCTGTTTGACCATGGTGCCTGCAGGAATTTGCTATTTCTCTGGCTTTGCTGCTCTGATATCCCTATTGGCCATGCCAGTTCCTCCTCCAAAACACATCCAGTTCTGTCTGCAGCATGTGAAACCAGACCCTGTAAATCCCCAGAACCCTTGAGTCAGCTGTGGCAGTTCCAAGAAGGAACTGCTGCAGCCAGTGCAAAGGAGTCTGGAGGTATGTCTAAACTGCAGTTACCTGTGGTTGCCAGTGCAGGTAGAGAGACCCGCTAGCCATGCTTGAGCCATCATACTAAATATAGCAGCGTGGCTGTTGCACCATGGTGGCAGCTTGGGTCCAAGCCCGCTTGTAGCCCTCGGTCTGGGCTTGGGTTGCTAGACCATGTGGCTACCTGTATCACAATATTCACACTACTGTATAAAGTGCATTAACTCAGGCTGAGCTAACACCAATGTGTCTGCCCATACTAGGAATCACACCTCTCAGCTGCAGTGTAGACATAAACTGGGTTGGATCTGTGACTTAGAGGTGCTGTCCTGACACAGCTGAGCAGAACCAGGGATGCCCTTTTGTAGGGCCATGAGGGGAGCAGATAGGAAAGAACTCCAAACGCGGAGACAAAGTGCAGTTTGTGGATACCGTCACCTTAGTTCAGGTCTGGTACCGAACACAGAATGTGATCATATTAACTGACCTACTGCAGCACTCATTTCAACAAAGCCCCTGGAAGTGCCCAGCTTCAGTTCTTCCTAGGGTTTTGCCATCCGTTCCTCATGGTAAGTATTTTACTATTTAATGATCCTCTCATATTCTGCTTTCTGAAATAGAGATGTTGGTTTCCTTTTTGGGACAAGGTCCTAACAGTAGGGAATATACCGGGACAGAAAGGGTATTTCCAGTGACTTGAACCTATAATTTCAAAGTCAGCAGGAAGGCTAAAGTTTTATGCAGAGGCCAGCTCATTTGTAGTCTAAGATTAGATATCACAAGCAACTACATAAAAACCTCTTGTAATCAGCAAAATAGGGCAGATCGGGAATTAGTAAGAACAACATATGAGTCTGCACTGAATGTGAAAGCTGATTCTGCCCTTTCTTATTATAATCAGAGGTTTTATCATGCATGGAATAAATAAGGAGACACTGTTACTCTGGTTCACAGGGAGAAGAAACTGTAGCAGTATTTTACATGTGATTAAGAACAAATAAAGGCCCAGTCTTGCCAAGCGCCAAGACCCTCATTCAAGTCATGCCTCACCATCTTGAAGGATAGAACCCAAAAGGATTTACTGTGTAATGCATGAAGCAATTTAGGCACCTAACCTCCAGAGTTTGGAGCCTAAGCAGAGGCAGAGGTAGCCGTCTGATCCAATGGGAGCACTATACTAAACTTGACAGTTATGGAAGGGATTTCCCCGCCCCCCCCCCCCCCAATTCCAGGCTATCAAAGCTCACACCCACACAATCATGACAGGAAGTTGCACACATGCACACCTAACAATGAAGTCTCCAAAAAAACAAACAAACCCAGTTTCATGATTTCAGTCTGTGCTGGATTCTTTAATTCAATTTCCATAGTGCAAATTCTTTAATTTGCACTATGGAAATTGGGTGCCCCCCACCTTCCTTAAACTAGACAGAAAGAGCTCAAGCCTGTGGAGTTGCTGCCTTCTTTGGGAATGGGGATGGAGGTCACAGGCTCCAGGCCTGTGGAATTGCTGCCTTCTGCTTAGGGATTAGGGGATTTGCCCTACATGTGGACAGGGCCTTGCTCTCAGTCCTGCTTCTCCCTGAGCGTCAGACCCAGCTGCCAGTGGAAGTGATATCCCTGACACCCAACTCTACTCCTACTTCTGGGCTCTTGGCCTGGTGGGTCACCTCAGGCCTGGCATGCTGATGACCGCAGTGACAATGGTATATTCTGGGCCTAGTCAGGATGGGCAAGTTGCTACCCATGATATCAATGGCAGGTATCAAGCCTGAATGGCACCAGGGTGCAATGCCACTCACTCAGATTTGGGCTGTTTGCCCAGCCCCCCACTCCCATCATAACTAGTCTACTGTGGATAAATACTTCAACAGTAATTGGGCCAGAGAGAAAGAGAATGATTCTGCAGCCCAGTGCTAGAGACCCTCCAGGTCTAGTCTACTCCCCCTGCTCCAACTACTCTTTCAATATTTATCCATGGTGGAACAGGTTCAACAGGAAAGGCCCACATCAGAATAGCCCATAGCTCAGTGTTTAGAGCACTCTACTAACAGGTGGAAGAGCCTTTTTCAAATCCTTCCCCCCTACCCCATTCTGGCAGAGAGTGGGAGATTGAACCTGGGTTTCCCACCTCCCAGGCGAGTGCTTAGACTAAAAGTGATAAGGTGGGTGGCAGTAGAGCACCACCTCCTGCTCTGGCTGTTTTGGCTGGCGCAAGGCAGGCATCTAATTCATATCCACAAACAGCAGCTGAGGTGCCTAAGGCACTTGACTCCAGGCAGCAAAGTCCCATTTGTGAATCACAAGCAGCAATAGGCACCTCACTGCAGCCCAGACTTTGGCGCCGTCTCTGTGAGAGGGGCAAGGCTCAGCACACACACGCGCTCACCTCAGCATCTCCCATTGGCTAGTTTAGGCCCACCTTGCATGCTGGATTTTGTGGACTGCAGTCTAAGGTGCATCTCTATCCCCTTTCACTATACTAGGAGTTCTAACATAAAAGCTGTCATACTGTCAGACCATGGTTCTGCTTACCCAGTATCCTGTCTCTGACAGTGGCCCATACCAGAGCTTCAGGGAGAATCTACTGAACAAAGTAGTTATGGAGTGATCTACCCACTTTCTGCTTCTGATAATCAGAAGTTTAGCGTCACCCTGAGCATGGGTCTTTGTGAATCGCAGTGCTGTTCCTGTGATTGGATCTTTTCTAAAAGATGTGCTTTAGGAGTAGGGTTACCAGATGTCCCGATTTTATAGAGACAGTGCCGATTTTTGCATCTTATATAGGCTCCGATTACGCCCCCCACCCCGTCCCGATTTTTCACATTTGCTGTCTGGTCACCCTACTTAGGAGTTATTTGGGGCAGTTCTATGGCCAGTGCTAGACAGGAAGTCAGTCTAGATGATCATGCTAGCCCCTTTTAGTCTTAGAATCTGTGAATCCAGGTGCTGTGACGCTCAGCATTGGAACACCTAAGTCCCTTCATGGGTCCCACCCTTTGTGTTTTTGTTTGTTTGTTTTTTAAAGGAGGCACCTATAGGGTTCTGTGGCAGTAACTTATCTCCCCAGCACCAAGTGCAGTCACTGCCTCCATTTCCCTCTTCTTACTAGGGCAATTTAGCCCTCCAGCTAAACTAAAAGATTCCTCCCCTTCCCAGGGGCCAGGAAAGTAAAAAAAACCATTGCAAATCTTCCCTCCTCAGTCCTCCTTTCATAGAAATCATAGAAGCATAGAACTGGAAGGGATCTTGAGAGGTCATTTAGTCCAGTCCCCTGCACTCAAAGCAGGACTAAGTATTATCTAGACCATCCCTGACAGGTGTTTGTGTAACCTGCTCTTAAAAATCCCCAGTGATGGAGATTCCACCACCTCCCTAGGCAATTTATTCCAGTGCTTAACCACTCAGACAGTTAGGAAGTTTTCCCTAATGTCCAACCTAAACTACCCTTTCTGCAATTTAAGCCCATTGCTTCTTGCCCTATCCTCAGAGGTTAAGAACAATTTTTCTCCCTCCTCCTTGTAAAAACCTTTTATGTACTTGAAAACTGTTATCATGTCCCCCCTCAGTCTTCTCTTCTCCAGACTAAACAAACCCAGTTTTTTCAATCTTTCCTCATAGGTCAGGTTTTCTAGATCTTTAATCATTTTTGTTACTCTTCTCTGGACTTTCTCCAATTTGTCTACATCCTTCCTGAAATGTGGCACCCAGAACTGGACACAATACTCCAGTTGAGGCCTAATCTCTCCTTTGGTCCAGGACTCACAAGCCATGCTTTTGCACTGGGACTCTTCCATAGCCTTTTGGCAGAGACTCCCTTCAGGTCTCCTCTAGGCTCTGGCCCAATCACCACCCTTTCCTCAGTCTCTTGGTTATTTCTCTAGAACTCTTCCAAAACTCCCGTTGAGATACCCAACACCAGTTTCTCACTGCTCTCAGGGAAAGCTGCTTCTGGTAACTAACTTTCCCAGCATACTTTGCTGTGTCTATAGTTCTCTTAAATGGGCAGCACATGCTCCTATTATTGTAGCCTCTGATTGTGGCCACTGTCATTACAGGACTTGAACTAGGGCCCTTGATAGTTAAGAGGATGAGTTGCTGTAGCATGAGCTAAAGACCTAGGCTTGCAAGGTAAAAATGACCTAGCGCCTCTGTATATCAGACACAGAGAGACAGATAATACACATCAAGGAGTGGATTACATGAGCACTTCACAGTCCTGAATGTATTTAACCTCACGCCATGTCTGTGAGGTAGGGAAATACTATGATCCCCAGATTATAGATGGGGAATTGAGGCATAGAGAGGCTAAGTGACTTGCCAAATGGTGCACAGAAAGTCTATGGCAGATCACTCTAGGTTTCTTGAGTCCTCGGCTAATGTCCTAACCATCGGAGAATCCTTCCCAACTTGAATGTGCCTTCCAAGCAGAGTCAACTGACCAATGTCCACTCATCTCTTTCGTTTTCATTATTCAACTCCCTCTCTCTTTCACCCCAGACTTTTCATGTCTTTTTTACACCCCCCTTACCGCTCCATCTCTCCGTGACTCCTCCTCATTAGGGTGGGGACTTTGTCTTCTGGCCTGCCTGCCTCCATCTCCTCACTACTTACAGAGGTGGATTTTCTGACTAGATGTTTTCTTCCTGCAGTGGAAATCCTCCCAGAGTCGATGTCCCAGACCTCCTTTCCCAAAATTGGCAATGAAGACAGACACTAATCCAGCCTATATCTTAGCTGTGCTTAGCTGAGAGGCAGCATAGTTGAACTGGAATGCAAATCAGGAGAGCCAATTAATTTTTTTCCAGCTCTATTACCAACCTGCTGTTTAAACTTGTGCCAGTCACTTCACTTGCATTTCTTAAAATGTGTTTGTGTGGGGTCTAGCACAATCAGGTCTTTGGTGAGGTCTCCCCAGGGCATGATAATAATAATCCATCTTTGAAAAAAATAGTCCTCCTCTTTCCCAGAGTCCTTTCCCACTCCCTGGGTTGAATTCTGTCAGCATCTTTTGAAAGCACTAAAATAATGCAAAATAAATATGAAAAGAGGAGGCGGCAGATCATTGTAATGCTCATAGGCTGTGTTACTCAAGCTACATATTAAAATTCTGGTTAAAGCTTTAAAGATTTAGAGAAAATGCCTCTATTATTAGTTTTTGCCTGATCAAACTGGATTTGTAGCAGGTAGGTGTTACGTATATAGTGTGACAATTATGGCATGTTAGATTATGTGCTATGAGCTCTGGAAGCAATGACTGCATTGTTTCTTGAACTGATGATGAGCCATTTTATAGGATCAGATTGCCAATTTTACTCTTTGAGAAGGTTTGGTCTGGAAGAAGTATTTGCTAGTGGATAACCCTGTATGATTCTCTGTGTGCCTCTGGTATTAATAATACACCCTAATCCTCATTCTTTAAGATAGAAAACAGGACACACCAGGGATGTTCACAGGCTCCATTTTGCTTTGCTTTTTTAATTGCTATCCTTTGCTAATGTACTGAGGGACCACTGGGATTTTTCTGGAATTACACTGTGGTCTATTACTGTTATCAAAACAGTATTATACAGAAACTGTCTGCTACGTTTTATATCTTAACCCAAGGCTCTGTCCCTTTAATAATTTTGATTCTATATTAATTTGCTTCTTTTCAGACAGAATTCAGTATTAATTTAGTAAAATCCCAGTGTTTACTTAATCCTTTCAGTTTTTCTACTAAGTGCTTCCTGGACTTTCCTGTAGAAGGAGAGCAACAGGTTGTACCTACTGGAGATTTAGTTTATCTTCCTGTGCTTAGCGCTCCCATAAAGGTCTCCTTTAACCCTACTAACTGGAGAATATTGTGGGGTTGTTGGAGATAGGCCATTTATTTTATGTTGTTATTTGCATGGTTTTCTGTGCAAAATAATCCCTTTGCCCAGATTTCTATAAATTAAATACTGCACGAGGTTGAGCCTTTTGTTGCTATTTGCATAGTAGAAAGCCTAAAAACAAAGTGGGCTAAACTAAAAATAAAAAAGGTTGCACAGAGGATGTACTGGCATTTCCTGATTTGACTACATATAATACGGTGTGTGAGTTAATGCGTCCTTCTCTATATGTGTCTGATTAGACTGAATTGATACTCACTAATCCTATTCTGCTATGCATTTTTAGACAAAATTATGATTTTAAGCCCTTGCCCCGGCTAGTGCTTAATAGTTTGGAATTGTTCCATGGCCTGAAAGTCATGTATAGTCTTACTCCAGTAATGCACCAAAGGCTCGGCGTGTGTAAATTGGCACAGTTCCATTGATTTCAGTGGCGGTGTCTTGATTTACACCAGCTAAGGATCTGGGTCAATATCTTTTATTGACAATTTCTTTTTTCCTCCCTATAAAGGTATGCTGGAAATATGGTCTTAGAACGTTGGTCAGATAAGCAAATACACATTCCTTTGTCTAGGGCAGGCTAGGCTTTATGTGCTGTTTGCCAAATTTGATTGCAGAGGATAATGAAAAGTACAAAGCCATCAAACTAGCAAGTAGAAGAGATGCCCACTTAACGATCACAATGGGGAATAAAGTCTGCATATTCCCCCTTCCACATGGAAGCCTTCCTGGCTCCTGAAACAGCAACAATGAACTTTGAGATAATATAAGGGGGGAAAAGAGACATTGTAGTCAACCATCACCCAGGGGACAAAGGAGTACAGCACCCTTTGAGTTCATGAAAAGTGGATCCTCTTGATATGGTAGGCAAGAGTACCTGGAAACTGACTGTAGGTGCAAAAGCTGCTCAGACAAAGATTGCAACTTGCTGAAATTATGTTTTAGTTGCTAGGACGCACTTTGTTTTGTTTTACTCGGCCATACCCACCTCTTTCATTTTTACTTATTCTCACTTAAGTCTCTGTTCTTTGTTAATAAACATATTTGTGTTTTATTACAAAACCATTTCAGCGCTGCATATTAGACTGCTGAGCGAGTCCTGAGCTAATCCAACAGGCTGTAGTGCATACTGTCTCTTCGGAGGAAGCAAACGTCATAACTTCTCTGAGTGTCCAGTGAGAGGGACTGGATACTGCAGAGCGAGATCTCTTAGGAATTGGGGTTCACTGGTTGTTGCCTGGAAGGCAAGATTTGGTCTGGCAGAGTCCTGTTGGGTTTGCTGACAAGGCAGAGAAGTTGATGTGACAGCGAGCTGACACATAGCTTAGCAGCAGCAAAACTCACACTTGCTGAGGCCAAGAGGGGTAATAGAGTGGCTCACAGTTCTGGGTATCCCAAGAGAAGCATCATCATAAAAGATGATGAATTTATTCCAGATTAAGGTTGGTAAAAATCCCATTAAAGAACAACCACCTATTGCCATACCCATCTCTGCTGTTTTAAGTAGGGACCGAATGTCTAGGAAGCAGTTCTGCAGAAAAGGGCCTAGGGGTTACAGTGGACGAGAAGCTGGATATGAGTCAACAGTGTGCCCTTGTTGCCAAGAAGGCTAACGGCATTGTGGCTGTATAAGTAGGGGCATTGCCAGCAGATCGAGGGACATGTTCATTTCCCTCTATTCGACATTGGTGAGGCGTCATCTGAAGTACTGTGTCCAGTTTTGGGCCCCACACTACAAGAAGGATGTGGAAAAATTGGAAAGAGTCCAGCAGAGGGCAACAAAAATGATTAGGGGGCTGGAGCACATGACCTATGAGGAGAGACTGAGGGAACTGGGATTGTTTAGTCTGCAGAAGAGAAGAATGAGGAGGGATTTGATAGCTGCTTTCAACTACCTGAAAGGGGGTTCCAAAGAGGATGGATCTAGACTGTTCTCAATGGTACCTGATGATAGAACAAGGAGTAATGGTCTCAAGTTGCAGTGTGGAAGGTTTAGGCTGGATATTAGGAAAAACTTTTTCACTAGGAGAGTGGAGAAGCACTGGAATGGGTTACCTAGGGAGGTGGTGGAATCTCATTCCTTAGAGGTTTTTAAGGGCAGGCTTGACAAAGCCCTGGCTGGGATGATTCAGTTGGGGACTGGTCCTGCTTTGAGCAGGGGGTTGGACTAGATGACCTCCTGAGGTCCCTTCCAACCCTGATATTCTATGATTCTAAGTAGACCTTTTATGTCCATTTCTGAAAGAGGTTGAGGTATGCCAGCAATGTGGAGGTGGAAAGGTATTCTAACATCTGAAGGGAAAAATCCATTTTTTTTTTACTGAGACAGTCTTATTTAATTATGCTGGGAAAGATATTTTTTGTTTCGGCACTTATGGTTCTTTCATTGGGTATCAAGACTTCAGCACTTAATCTGGTCAAACACTAGAGATGAAAAATACATATTATTGTGAGTGGGATGATGCCATGACTTGTTAAACAGAACATCAGAAGAACAGGAATGATGATGGGTTTGATGTTAACTTGAATGGCCCAAATGATGATGGTCTGACTGCATAGTTCCTGAATAAGACCAGTTTTGAAATACAGTTGCTTGGGTATTTGTCATTATTTCCTCTTGTTTTGTTAAAAACAGACATACAATTTGGTTATGTAGTACTTTCAAGAGGAAATGCTGATTTGTGGCAATATGGCTAGTATTTACCAATGAAACATTATATGGCATGCTAACAAAACATGAGTATTTTCCTAGTTGTCTTGATAGTGAGAGTTTTTTCCTGAGATGCTCAGATTTTGATCTTAATTTTCTTTGCTTTCATCTTGTTAATTATTTCTCAATGATTAATGATCTAATATTTTCTAAAATATAAATAATTTGTCAAAGTAACAACATCAAGTCCCTGTCCTCTGCTCAGTCCAGGGGTGACCTCAATATGAAGATCTTAGTAGCCTTGGAAGCTTAAAGGTGGAAAGAGAAAGTTGCTCAACTTCCTTGGATCTAGATATACCACCAGTTCCTATAGAGACCTAATCCTAAGCTTACTGAAGGCAATGGGATTCTTTGGATCAGATCTTTGTGGAATTATAAACAACAGAGATTAGATTAGATAAACAAGAATTTGAATTGTCTTATCTGGTAATGGAAAGGATGTAAGCATAAATGGAGGTTTATTTATCACTATGGAACCCATTTATTTGGTCAAATAATATATCAGCTCCTACCATGAACTTTCCCAATGTGACTGACTTCCCCCTAATAGAAGACACTGGACCAGGAGATCGGGGTTGTATTCTTGGCTCTGCCGTTGTCTTGCTGGGTGACTTTGGACAAGTCACTTTAACGCTCTGTGCCTCATTTCCCCATCTGTAAAATAGGGATAATCATACTGACCACCTTTGTAAAAGTGCTTAGTACAAAGTACTATTAAAGGCTTTGTATCAAACTTTAGTCAAGTTTCACTCTACTGTGGCTGCACTTCTTCACTAAGATGCTTGGGTCCCACTGGTACTTTGGGTATTCAACTGAAAAAGTGGAAAACATCTGTGAATAAATCTAATCTAAACAAGTGGGATAGCTTTCAAGTTCTCCTTGTTGCCATTTTATAAGGTTACAATTTTACTTAAATTCCATTGAGAATATTTCTTCATGTAGGTTCCTACCCTGCACATTCTTAAATAGTCCCATTGGAGTTAACGGGTTTACTCACGGGACTGAGGGTGTGGGAGACTAGGCCTACTACAGTGTGAATGCCATAGTTAGTGGGTTAGGTCACCCTGAATGGTGCAGAGAGACATAAATTGCGTTTTTCTTGTGACAGTCAGTAATATTTCTCTTGTGCCCTAAGAGGAATTTCACCCTCATCAGGTGTTAAGTCAGGAGTTTTAGTTTTTGCTAGAAGCACTATAAAAAAACCCCACTACTAGTGTGTGCTTCAAGATATTTTTTATCAGCATGTCGTCTAAACGTCCTGTCTATACTTCTTCACTGATAAGCATTAGCCACTTCTTGGCCTGCACTAGCTCCTGTGAGCCCTGAGCAGCAAATAGGTGGCCACAGCCTTGTGCCACTACACCCTTTCCTTTTATAGACTTTCCTCCTCTAATGCCCTTTGTGCTAGTTAATAGTGGCCAAACCTGGGGACAGTGTAACCCATCATGTTTAACTCACTGCTCTTATTATTTTTATACTTACCAGTAACTAATTCAGGGCTTTGTTTTTTGATGCACTTGGAAGATGAGACATATTTATTCCCCTCTTCTGTCCTTTTATTTATCTTTATTGTATGGTACAGTTTCTTTCTTAATATGATTACATCTTCATGCATACATATGCTTCTGACAGAGGCAAAAAATTAAAACTAATAGTGCAGTATTTCATAACTTCCTTGTGCTGGAGTTTGGCTGGCAACTAAATACTTGGGGGGGGGGGAGGGGAGAATCCTTAAAATAAAATCATTCTTTTCAGAAAAAAACAAACATTAGTAAGGCTAGAAATTCTAAGTCAAAGTTACACTCAAAAGAAAACAGGAAAATTAATTTGAAAATACAAAGCCGTCATCTGATTTGCAACATACTTTTCAGAAAAAGTCTGCCTCAGGCATAAGATATTGCTGGTGAAATTTCAAAAGTTTTGTGTTGGTATCAAAGTTAATTTTCATCCTTAACTTCATCTTAACAAATTTTATTGTCTAAGAATTTCCTTAAGATTTTAAAGGAGCAAAGAATCCTGTGGCACCTTATAGACTAACAGACGTTTTGGAGCATGAGCTTTCGTGGGTGAATACCCACTTCGTCAGATGCATGTCGACATGCATTTGACGAAGTGGGTATTCACCCACGAAAGCTCATGCTCCAAAACGTCTGTTAGTCTATAAGGTGCCACAGGATTCTTTGCTGCTTTTACAGATCCAGACTAACATGGCTACCCCTCTGATACTTAGATTTTAAATAACTCTTGGAAATGCTGTATCTGATTTCCCTGAAACTTTCCAGAAAAACTCCACTTTGAGAGAGCCTTCTGAATATTGGCATTCCAGGTTCCTTAGTTATGCGTTTGCAGTTCGAGGAAGGGAAAAATTTGGCTATATAAATGACATAAGGGATTCAGTCTTATCCATGTCATCACACATTTGTCTCCATAACAGTATATATCTCTACCCTCAACGAAACGCAAATACAATGAAGACCCATGAAGCTTGATAACTGTTGTATATAACCAGTTGTTAACACATTTGACAAGGGAAAACCCTTATAAATAAAATCTACAGCCCCCGATTGTGGGATGAAGTGGCATCTTCTGGAATACACTCAGTAACTTTGACTTTTGGAAAACAAACATAATGGAATACTGTCTCTTTGAATAAATAACAGTTTACTTACATTATAGAAATAAAATATGGCATGGTAGTAATACATTGGAAATGTTACAGAAATACTATTCTGCTATAGGTAGTTAAATGGTCGAAGCTACTGTTAATGACAATCTTACCAGTACTTGTGTACAAAATATCATACAGGTTGCTAACAGAAAGATATTGCAGCAGTTGCAAGGATGTTACCAGCTCAAACAAACATCTAACAATACAATATTCTTCTAAGAGGAAGTAATAATGTTAGATTTACAGACAATAAAGAGTTATGTTCTCCACTTTGAAACACTGGAAATAAAAGCTCTGGTAATCCAATTTCTCTATGTCATATTGTCACAAAGAAAGACTTTCCTTTCTCTATGACATTGCATCCCAAGAGGTCCTGTAAAGAGTTTATTCATAGGTAGCTTTTCAGATGTCACAGCAACTTCAATAATTGTCCTATCCTAAAATTACAGACTTTTTAGGCCACTGCTTGTACAGATGACTTTATTTACATACATTCAGCCCAATAACAGCAGGTAAAATGTTCTGCTTATCTTACAATAGGCATCTTAACATTTTCATCAGAAGGCCAGTGCAAAAAAATGTTGACAGTGATTGCACAGCATCGAGGAGATACAATATTATACAAATATACAATTAGATTGTTGAGAATCTAACTTTGCACATGATACATATGGTCTCTTTTATAGATATACTACACTTAAAGTTGATAAATACACTGAACTGCAACGACAGAGTTATTCATTTTATGAGAGTGGGGGGTGGTTGTGGAATGCTATTTAGGTTAGTTGTGCCATCACCAAAGGAAGGTGGGCAATTGCAAAATAGGATTACCTCAAGCAGAAGTTTAAGTACAGCTAATCTAGGAACAGGAACTGATTTTCTAATTAAATATAATTATTTACTTTACATTTTGTAGGGACTTTTTTGCCACCTCAGTTGAGAAATGATGTTAAGATGAAATATAATCCACAAACCGTTCAAAAAACTCATATGTAAATGAAGATCTTGATATATGAATATTTCACAGGATGCAATTTCTTGTATCAATAAGCACCAAGTTTAGTGCCAAGACAGCCCCATTGTCCCATGATTTATCACATAAAATTTAGAACTTGAATCCACAACAACAAAAATCCTATAAAATTTGCATTGAATTCACAAGAAGACAGTTTCAAAAAATGGCTCTTAAAATATCTTTTCATTTGACACTGTGTTCTTTCCTCCCAGACTGCTGCATGAAAAACAATGTATATTTGGAAAGGAAAGAAAGCTCTTTCATTGTTAGATTTCACCAGCAGTAGAGCAATACTCTGAGAAACCTCATCCTTAACTCATCCCATGGGCCTACTCTTACAAGGTACAGTGTACCTCCTCGTAGGGTTCTAGGCACTCTGCCCTCCCACCCAGGTTATCATGAGTGGCAGGAACTCAGTACCTGTCAGGAATTACTCAGAACATTGCAGGACTGGGCTCTTACAAAGCACCGTGCTATGAATAGTCTTTAGGCAATGGACCTGAATCTTCACTGCTTTGTATCTTGTGGAGTCATTTACACCAGTGCACAGTAGCAGTAAAATGTAACTGCTCTGATTTACACTCAGATAGCACAGATGTAAATGACTAAACATGGAGCTAGATCCTCAGCTCCAGTCAAGTTCTGCTCAGCACAGTACTCTAGATAGGGTGGGGAGCAAAGATGACAATATGACACTCCTTTGCTTCCCCCACAATCCTGGGGCTGTCTGGTGTTTGGTGCTACTGGCTGCTCTGACTTGTGAGCAGCTACCACATTGCCCAAGAGGTCATTCTGGCAGCCACGGATCATCAGTGATCCAGCCATGCTTCCTTTCCCTAAGCCACTCCCCATAGAGCATGAACAGATGGTGTAGAGTTGGCTATACAAGCCCTATGCCACTGAGGGATTCCCCTGTCTTGGGGAAATCCTTGGGTAGCTAGCTGGCTAGCTTGGCTTTGTAGCTGCTTTAGCATAAAGCAGCCAGAGCAGGGGACAGAATATAACCTAATGTACCAGGCAGTGGAGAATAAGGTTCAATGGCTCTTATTTAGAATGAGATTTAGAAAATATCCATGTCAGGAAGGTGATTTAATTACATTCTTTACTAACAAAATCCAAGGTTTAAAAAAATTCCATTATAAAATGGAATTGCACCTTTGGATCTAAAAACTCTTTTTGCCTTAATTATGATGGCTTCAGGTTTCTACTACCACTGATACCTGTTTTTACAGTGAGACACCTGATTTCAAGCAAACATAGATTTAATACTCAAGGACTTTTTTGAGGAAAAAAAAGTCTTTGCTCCAACATTCTCAATTTTTTTTAACGCTGTAAATACTGATTTTCTGTTGTCTATTTTTGTTCACGGCATAGTTTGCCTCCTGCCCTTTCCTCCTGATTTAGTTTTACTTTAGAACAAGGCAAAAAACAAAGGTTAGTTTCTCTAATACATGGATAAGTCTCTCAGTGTGGATCTACAAGTATGTTCTGAATCTTACAATTAGTATGTTCATCAGCTGGAAGAACTCATTTTTAGGAACAGAATTCATGTGCAAAGAGTGCAACAGGAAATAGTTTACATTTGGTCACAGTTTCCTATCCTAGTAATACTACTGTGACCCATGTTTTCTTAGTATACGTACACGCGTGAGAGCACACACACACACACGCGAGAGACACACACTTATTTATATACACGCTCAAACATAAAAAATGTCTAATTTCGACAATACTTGCTCCTTGTTTAGTGAAGACTGGAGTTTGGCATCTCAGGCTTTAAATCTGTTTAATCCTGGGATATAGGAATGCAGCACAGTTCAAGTATATATCAACGCCACAGTGATAACGTTATACACTGAATCTGACATACGCTGTTTTCAGAAGTCCAGTGCTAGCAGTTGCCAATTAAAGAAGCCAGTATCCAGTACCTTTTCTTTTTACTGTTCATATTTACATAATGCCCACCAGAAAGGCATAGTCCGTAAGACAATAAATGTCCTTATGTATAAACACAGTGGTATTTAAAAGTCTGAACCAGTGCATTCCTTTCTGTGCAGTGCTAGTCTATATTCCCTTGTTGCTGTTATTCTTGTACACAGATGAAAGTTAAAATTAATGGGGATTTCAAATGTCAAATAATTTTAGTTGAAGAAATACAATGCCTTTCCTCTAAATCCACAGAAGCCTACTAAACATGTAAAATTTCCCAAATAGCTCATAGGAGTTCTTCAAATACAGAAGGTATTTTCAATGGGGTTTACATAACACATATTTCACATTATTTCCACACAAGTTTACATTATCACTTGGTTTAGTTAGACAAATATCAGTAACAAGTAATAGAACAGTATACATTTCACAGGACAACACATTTTACAGAACCTCTAAAACTCAGTACTGCCGCTTTTTGGAAAGAAATGAAAACTTCTATGACTTATAGACCTTTAATACATTTTACAATGGAATGAATATTATGATTACAAGGCTCTTATTTGATGACATGGCTTTATGATGTTTTAGTTTTCAATTAGGTTTCACAAGTTTTCAGATTCCCCTCCACTCCATCCCCAGTAACTTCTGAAGGAATTGTTGCTAGTTTGACATTTCTGTACGTTCTGCCAGAGTTTTATACTTTATTATTCAATGAGCACTTTTTTTAATTGAAAACGTTTCTTTTTTAAAAGCAGTTTGAATCCCTAATTGTTAAACTCGGAGGACTGGCTGATGGCAATGATTCTTAAAACAATCGTATAGCTTATTATGACAAACTTAAAAATGTTACAGGTGAGGGAACAAAAGCTTTAGGTCATGTATTTTTTGTTTTAAACTAACTTCTATTCTCACAATGTTGAGAGGGCTTTGATTTACAATGCCTCTGCAGTTGTGTCTGTGGAAACAGACATGGTCACTTTGGCGATCTTAACTGTGCTCTTAATACAGCTTTCAGCTGCCCTGTGAACATTACCTGCATTGTTAGCATTTTTGTGCTGGCAGTCAGATTCCATACTGTTATCAAGAGGCTGTGTAGTCCCTTCACAGGTTGGAAACATGCTCCGGAAAGCGTGTCTCAAGTCCTTGCTTCTTAGAGCATAGATGATGGGATTCACTGTTGAATTCATCAAACAGAGCATGCTACAGAATGCAAAGACAGTCTTGATGAGCTTGTTCATTTTCCCAAAGACATCATACACCATAATTGCAAGTAGAGGGCCCCAGCATATGATTAAAACCACCAGAATAAGGACCAAGGTTTTGGCTAACCTGATGTCCATACGAGTTTGATCAGGTCTAGTAATATGTACTTTACCATCCTCTGTGGTATGAATTATTATGCTTTTTTGAGTGCCACGCTGAATCATTCTAACAGCATGACTATGAGCTTTCCATAATATGTACATATAGGCATACACAATAAACAGCAGAAGTACAGTGGTGACCCCAATCCAGAACATTAGATAGGTCTCATCAATGAGAGGGAAGATGTCTGAACAAACAGAATTGAGTTTTTTGCAGTTCCAGCCGAGCAGAGGAAGAACAGCTATTACGATAGCTATGGTCCACATCACACAGAATGCTACGACAGCCTTTGGTCTGGTAACAATTCTTTTGTAAGCTAGTGGCCTGTGTATAGATATGTACCTGTCTATTGCAGTAAGGAAAAGGCTGCCTACTGAGGCAGTGAATGAGGCTGTAACTCCACCCAACTTGAACAGAAACACATTAGGACTGTCTTTCCGATGGAAAACATGGAAATCAACAAAACTGTAGACGAAAATTACACTGCCCAGGAGGTCAGCCACTGCCAAGCTGCCAATGAAATGATAGGAGGGCCTGCACCGTAGGCTTCGAGAGTGCAGGATAACACACAGCACTAGAAGGTTCTCCAGAACGGTGAAGGTGCCCAGGGTAAGGGACAGCACTGCAATGGCCAGCTGCTGGGTGGGGTTTAGAATCATAAAGCACTCCATATCCATGAAGTTCTCCCCACACTGTAGATTCTCCTCATTATCCTTGAAAGTGGATAGGGACTTGTTGTAAAAATCTGTAATATTGATCTGATCCGATGGAATGATACTTAATAGGGGATCATCTCCTGCAGTCATTTTTTCTTGGAATGGATCACCCCTGAAGGAAGATAATGGGAATTTCTGTGGGTAGTATCCTAGTTTTGAGGCCATGTCACTTTTAATATCTTCGTACTGGATATTGTTGGAACCCATGTTAAGAAGATCTGTTGTAATTGTTCGGAAAGTTGTGTCTGCGAGGCCATCTAGGATTGACTTCATAACCCCAGTCTTGTATTACGTAGGATTCAAAGAGACTTGGGAAAAAATACACGTGAGGAAATCCTGAGAAGGGGGAAAAAGATCAAACAATTAAGATAAATGGGGAAATAAAGTTTACAAACAACTTAGCTCAGTCATGTCAAATAACAATTCACTTTCCTTGCACTGAACAATAGGTCTAGACTTTGTCACCTGCTATAGTCAGAAGAGCTGATCAATTATTTAGAAGCAAAACATCTGAAATACATTAAATGGCTACACACAAGAAAGAAGCTGGAAAATGGGGAAAGATATTGCATAGAAAATTGTTTTCATTTTTCATCAAAATTTTCTGAGCAGTTCCACCAGAAAGATATTACAATTATCCTAGAATTGAACTGAGATGTCTGATTTCGAAGAACCTTGTGGAACAACATTTTCTGACTTTTTCCACTTAGAAACAATTGTCAGTGCAAAGATTACTTTAAATTGAACAATCATTGTCTTTATTTTGAAAGGTATTGAGGGTGTTGTAAATTTAACTGCAAGGAAAGAACAATGAAGGAGCTTATCAACAGAGATTGATATACAAACATAGGTTTCACTCTTCACCCTGTCCATATTACTGTATGTGTGTCAAGCTCTGTGTTGCAGTAATCTGAGCAACATATCAAAGGCCTAGTACCAGGATACTGGATATATAATAATTATTGAAAATTAATTATTAAATTGTTTTATATGCATTTGGAGGATAATGAGCATCATTATTCTGTTAATTACTTCTGTTAAGTGCACCCAGGAAATTGGTATAGCAGAATGCAAGGGAAAAGTGGTGGTATTCTACTCAAGCTGTGCCCGCAATCCCAGAATGTTTCTGATAAAATAAACAGTAGTGAAATAGTCAATATTGACATTTTAATTTGGATCAATAAAACTTCAGAGTTAACACCCCATAGAGATGAATAGGGGCAGTTCATTTTTGCCCTAAACCTACTAGGCCTGATTCTCACTTGCACTAAGGCCTCTTTACACTACTCTGACAGTATAAAAGGACCTTAAATATATACCTTAAAGCCACTTTATATTGCCAGAATGGTGTAAAAGGGTCATAGTGCAAGTGAGGAGGCCCATTGTTTCTGTTTTTATTAAGCCTTAATCAGACATTCAGAAGGTTATATCAGCAACTATAAGTGCTAGAAAATTGTTTTGTTTTGTGTGTGTTAAAATGGAAGCTTAAACTCTGGAGAAACTGATGGGGTCACCAGCAAAATTACTGTATATACTTGTTCATAAGCCTTTTTTTACTAAAAATTTCGGAAGCACCAGAGAAGGGCATCGGCTTATGAACAGGCATAGTGAGGGAGAGGTGGGACACAACCCCTCCCACCAACAGAGGGAGCAAGGAGAGGCAGCACAGCCAGAAGGGAAGAGGTTGGACCAAAGTCTCTCCACTTCTGGCCACACAGCTCTGCCCCCAGCCTCTGAAGCAGCAGCAGCTCCGGGGCTGGCAGGCTGCAGCCGTGCTGCTTGGCCTCATCCCCCAGATGCTGGAGCACACGGCCCAGCCTGCTGGAACATGCTGTAGCTGCACCACCCAGTCTGGCCTGCCGGAGCAGGTTGCAGCCGCGCTGTCCAGCCTGCCGGAGCAGCTCCGGCCAGGCCAGAGACATCCTCCCCAGATAAGGTGGGAAGGGATGAGATGTAGAGAGTGTAGGGGTTCCGTGCTAGGGGTGAGGTCATGTGGGGGGTGGTCACAGGGGTTACTCCTTGACCCCCAGCTCCTCCTCCCCAAAAATTTCCCCACCAGTTTTTGTCCTAGTCCATCAGGGTAAGGAGCTGGCACACTGGGACATTTTGTTTACTTAGGTTTACCTCCATGCCTGGGGACACTCGAGGTAAACAAACCATCTCCGCCCACCAGCGGCTTATCCTCATGGCCCGGGAGCCAAAGTTTGCTGACCCCTGAATTATAGGGTCGGTTTATGAACAGGTCACAAAATTTTTCCATTTTTACTTATCCATCTGGGGGGGGGAGGTTTGCTTATAAACGAACCAGCTTATGAGCAAATATATACAGTACTAGTATTGCATACAACCACATACTGACTTCACCTGATCAGTTCGTATAGCTGGTTATAAATGTTAGAGAGCACACAAAGGGATTGGCTGGCAAAATCCAGAGAACCTGACTGCCTCAATCCTTGGGGTAAAGAGGGGAGTTCCACATTTATAAGAAAATATATCTGCTCAGTATTACTGAATATAAAAAAATATATATAGTAAAAAGTATTAGTTTCCTCTCTGATGACAACAGAAACATTTCAAAATGGAGGTTATCATTGGTATTTCCAAAAAGAAGCAGAGATCATCTATCTAGCTAGATATTGATACTGCACTTATGCTTTGGTATCTGAGCACCTAAGCTCTTGTCCAAAATCCACTGATGTCCATCAGAGGCTTTCCCACTGACTTCAATGCATTTTGGATAAAGCCCCTAGATAGCTAGCGTTAAAGGTAAGATATAAAGCTATACCTCCAGAGGACACTGCAACATCAGTGTTGTAAAAATGGTGACAAAGTATATGTAATAACCGGAGAGTCTAATATGTAACAGAATGGCTGTGAGAGTTTTCTCATTGTGTATAGGGTTCATAACTGGGCAAAGCAACAAAAGCTTCATTATAAAACAGACAGGCAGTCTTAAAATGGATTAGGTAATTTAATTCTTACTGTCTGAATGGTGATGAAAGACAACTTTCCTGAAGAACATATTGAAAATGAATTATAAAAAAATCTTACATTTAATGCACCTTTCATCCAGAAGGTACTTTAGAAATGTTTATAGTAGATTTTATAGATTGTATATATTATAACAATGATTTTTCTGTCAACTCTAAGGTGAATTGGACAACTTTCTAACAGTTTATAACAGTATGTGAAAAACACTTCATTAATTTCAAACTACAAAAAAAATCAATTAACTCTATACACATATAAAGATGATGGTAGTATTTAAATATTCAATTGTCTTAGAATTTACTTCTGCCATAGGAACGACAGCTGTTTTAATCATTAAAGCTATAACTCAATGTCAAGAAGATCGTATCTGAGTCAAGACTGCAAATTGTTATGCAACTGAGTACATCTACTAGAAAGACAAATTATTGGGAAGGAGATAGTTTCTGCTAGAGTCACATTAAGTATGTATTTTCTCAGAATAAAGTACATGCCCTGGTTCAAATCCTACCTTTGTTTAAAATACAAATGAAACACATGAATTTGTGTCTGCACATTTAAGGTTTTAGAAGGCGTATGTTACAATACCACTATGTATGCAGACACTAAGCTAACAAGATGGTTAATGGAAGCATGAGAGGCAAATCCTACTCTGCATTTCAATGATGTTTTTCTGTATTTCTACATTTAGATTATTATAGTGATTTGCACCTTATTGTCTTTGCATAGGAGTTTTCTTTGAAAGTGCATTAGTAATATAGTTTAGGCTTTTGGGGATACAGCTGACATTAATTTTGTTTTTGTTTGCTGCTGGGAGTATCATAATTGGAAATCTCTGGCAGTATGTGTGGATGCACCTATTAAAGTAGCAGTTGATTTTTATTAAAGTTGCAGTAAAACAGCCATTCAAGTGACACTGAACTGTATTTTACTGGGGTTTAGCTTGTTTTAATATAGGTAATATGTTGTCTCTGTATAAACTATAGCATGGATATATATTTAACCAATTAGCAAACTTCCTCACTTCCAGCTAGTGAAAACAGAAATCAGAGTTTATGGCTGCAGAGTTAGCAGACGACTGTGGGCCAGATCCTCAGCTGGTATAAACCAGCATAGCTCCTCTAAAGTCAAAGGAGCTACATTGATTTATATCAGCTGAGAATCTGGTCCCATATTTCACAAAGGCAGGCCTTCATTCATGGACTCACTTGGTAAGATGTGCATGTCGTATTGTGAGATTTCAGCTCTCAAATGTTCTATCTAGAAACAGTTTAGCACTATTATTGTACAAATGGAGAGATTGGTGACATGTGGAAGTGCCAATGGCAGCTGGATATCTTAGGGGACTGGAAATGAACTATTTAGCCAACCTCTTCTAAGCAATTTGTTTAAATCCAGCCCAGATCAATAGTGATCATCTGATAACAGAAATAAATGGGTGGGTTCCACTGCCATTTCCTGGTGGACAAGAGTCCACATTATGAAAATCACCAACACACTTCTCCTCTTGTTGGCAATAGTGTCCAAAATCTTTCATCCCAGGAGTGTCCCTCCAGTATAGTGTGGAGACATATTAATGCAGCCATTAGGACTTTGCATTGCGACTGCCTCTGCTGTCTGTACATGTTCTGAGGCTAGAGGACTTCAGTCTCTAAAGCTCTTAGTCTGGCACCTGAAATGAGCTCTGTAGGCTGGCTTTTAAAAATGGCTTAAAAAGAATGAAAAAATTGATTAAAGGTGAATTAGAGGCACTGCTGGTGCCAACCCTCAAAATTTTAGTGCAATTACATAACTACATGAATTAGTTTACGGTAAATAGTGAATTCTAACTACAGACAAAAGTTAATAGATTAAAATCTCCAGCTAAAGAACAAAGTCAATACTCTTCCCTTTTATCTTAGCCTCCTCGCCACCAAAAAACCAACAAACAAACCAAATGCACACTACTTTAGGCCATATCACTTCTTCCACATAAGAAGTTTTCCACAAGCCTGTGGCTTTTTGATTCCCACTACCACAGAAAATGTACAAAGTGTCATCCATTAGCTAGAGTAGTTTTTAAAGACATGTTGGCCAGCTAGTCTGTCAATGACATGACTTGGTTTGACTTCAGTTTATCAATTATCCTTCCAGTTTGCATTATTAGGGCCCTGTAAGGTACTAACCATCCACACCTTCCACTGAGAGTTGTGGGCACTTGGCACTTTGTAGGAGTGAACCTTAAACAGTTGAAATAATTACAGCCAACCGGGCAAATTCTGCCTCTGCTCTCCATTGCATAGTTATGTAAAGCCTCTTAAGCGTTACATAGATGTTACCAGAATCCAGAAGCCGTATGCAGTAGTGATCATGGAAAGCCTGCTTAAATTTATGTTTGGATTACAGGAGGATCAACTCTCTCCTAAACCTTGTGTAGGTCCCCCATGCAAAGCTCATTTACTCAGGGCACAAGAATACTACAATAATATGAATAACAATTCTCTATTTTTTTTTTTTTGCAGTAGGCAGGTTATTACAATTATTGCCATTATCTACAAAAGCTGAATTTTTCTTCAAGGCAAAATGATTGACAGAGCAATTTTAATAACCTAATAAAATAAATAGTAAAATTCTTCCTAAAAAAAATTAATATGACAGTGCTGCTAAAAACTGCAGATATACTGAGAACAAGCAGTCAAAACAAACAATACTAAAATAATACAATGATAATAATCATGATTCACTAATTTCCATTTTGTAAAATATTTGGATTTCATTTTACACAGTTCTTCCATGAGATTTACAGATAAATAAGAACTGGTCAAAGGGCAGCTTGAATAGTTGAAATATATTTTTTTAAATGCACTGAAATATGTACCATATATAAAATCATATGTTTGGATCGTAATCCTCTCCCCGAGTCTTCATATGTTGCTCACCGTCTTAGGTTGTAAGCTCTTTGGGTTAGGAATTGTATCCTATGTTTTTGTACAATGCCAAGCAGAATGGGATTACAACCTTGACTGGTTCCATGGATCGTACCCCAGTAGAAATAATAGTAATAACAACAATAATAATAATTGACCATCATGAATAGGTAATAAAAAATGTTAGCTAAATAAGCTCTACTATAGTAAATGATAGCCTAAAAGAATTAGAACAGGCTTATACAATTAACATTTA
Source organism: Gopherus flavomarginatus (assembly GCF_025201925.1). Classification (NCBI taxonomy): domain Eukaryota; kingdom Metazoa; phylum Chordata; order Testudines; family Testudinidae; genus Gopherus; species Gopherus flavomarginatus. Next base: position 149,218,886 of record NC_066620.1, on the reverse strand, counting down.
GTTTAATAATTACCTTATTATAAACGGTGGTGAACAGTACAGCCACCTAGACCAGAACGAGGTTTCCAAGTCTTAAAAAAGCAAACACAGAACATGAGAAGTGAGACTGAGTCTCAGTGAAGTGATGCAAAAAGCTTGTTGCAAAAGAATGTGAAAATGTTTTTACATCTTGAACACTGTTTATTTAACTTTTTTTGATTTAAACAACATTTTAAGTGTACAGACACTAGCTACTGAGGAAAACTCCCATTGAATTCAGTGGAAATTTTGCCTGTGTGAGGACTTCAGATGAAAGATCATTAAAGATAATAGTAAGTGCTCTCAACAAATAAGAGTGGGCCAAAAATCAGGTCTGACATAAGTATGATGTTTATGGAAGTCACCAGACTAAATTCAATTTTGATATAATTTAGTGATGCAAGTTTTATGTTGGGTGTAAACTGGTCAGAAACCAGTGCTAAGTGATTGCTTGTTTTATTATTATTATTTATTATTATTATTATTAATTATTGCTCAGAGGCCCCATCAGGATCAGGGTCTTATTGTTCTGGGTGCTGTACCATGGCCCAAAGAGTTTACAATCTAAATTAATAGAAGATACAACATGCTGGCATCACAAACAAGCAGAGAGAGTTGGGTGAGGGAGGATGAGGGTAACAGTGATGGGAAAGTATGGTTACAGAGACTGGCTCTGAAAAAAAACAAAAAACAAAAAAAACACCTTTCCGGCCTCCTTTATCTATATAAGATTCTAGGAATGTCACTCTGAAGCCTAGAATGTGCATAGAGTGTGAAGCAATGGAAACAATTCCAACCATGGCCGAGACATTTTTGTTCAGAATATCACTAGGTTCAACCATCACAGGGATTCATGGTCTGCTACCATCCAAGTTTTAAGTTCTCAGCCATTTTGACTTTACGAATTAACCCAAGTGACAGCAAGGCAGGTATCTATGCCACACCAAGAAACCTAAACCATTGTGATATCAGAGGTAACTCAACCCATCACTACCATTACTCTACTGCCAATCTGCATGCAACACTTTCATTGGTTGTATGAGGCAGATGGTGGATTACTTGGCCCAACAATCACAGTTCTTCAAATCCCCCACACACCACCACAAACAGCACGCGCGCGCGCACACACACACACACACACACACACACACACACACACACACACACACACACACACACACACACACACACACTATAACCACAGTCACACATAGCCCCTCATTTGAAACCTGCACAAATCAACCAGAACTGACACCAGACTGTGTCACTCTGAAGCCTAGAATGTTTGTTGCGTTAGTGTCAGGCGATGGAAACAGGTGGCTAAGAGCTCTTTTTGTTTAGAAATATCACCAGGTTCAGTCGCCACTGGCCCTGTGAGAACCAGATGGACTGTTGGAGTTCAAAGGTTCTGTGGTGGTTGGAATGTGACAGTTAATCAGAGAAGGTGGGAATAAGGGCTACATGAGGTAACAAAGAGGTGGTCATGCCTCCAGCACAGCTCTGTGCACAAACAGCAACATGGTTCACTACAACACAGTGCTTGCAAACAAGAACCCCCAGTTTTGGCTCTTTTACCCATGGCTTTATGAATTACACCCATGTGACAGGACAGGACATCAGCTGCTAGAATATATATTAAAAAAATATGGCACAAGCTCAACATTTTAAAATCTTTCACGTGTCATTGTTAAGCAGTTTTTAAAAAAAATAAAATAACGTTTTGGGAGACAATAAAGCAACTGGCAGGACCGAGGAGGGTTCAGATTAAGAGCAGCAGTTGGAGAAGATTGATCTGGATTCAGGATAAACTCTGTTAAGGTGATACCAGCTCAGAGTAGTTTTGGCAAAGAACAACATAAGAAAACTGGTTTGATATAGTTTTTCATAATTAAATTCTGCAAACTAATTTCAACTAATGTGCACTTAATGATAGTAGCTGTGCCCATTCTGAGCCCAACTGAAGTCAACAGGGTGAATACATAGATACAAAGATTCACCTACACAGAGCCCATTGCAGGATCTGAGACTAAATATGCACCAACAAACATAACAAAACATCTATTGCCCGGGCTCACAGCAAAATTTTCAAATGCTCATAACTTTTAAAAATCAACCTCCAGGGATTTTTTCCAATCCAGGAAAAGCCTCTGTGCCTATGCCAGCTTCCAAACTTCAGCCATTTTAGCTTTAGCCATGGATAAAAAAATAGTGTGGTTAGATTTTAACTGGTAGCATATTCCTTCTCCACCCTCACCAAACTCCAGAACAACTGAAGGGAGATTGAGTTACTACAGAGAATTCTTTCCTGGGTGCTGGCTGGTGAGTCTTGCCCACATGCTCAGGGTTTAACTGATCGCCATATTTGGGGTCGGGAAGGAATTTTCCTCCAGGGCAGATTGGCAGAGGCCCTGGAGGTTCTTCGCTTTCCTCTGCAGCGTGGGGCATGGGTCACTTGCCGGAGGATTCTCTGCACCTTGAAGTCTTTAAACCATGATTTGAGGACTTCAGTAACTCAGACATAGGTTAGGGGTTTGTTACAGGAGTGGGTGGGTGAGATTCTGTGGCCTGCATTGTGCATGAGGTCAGACTAGATGACCATAATGATTCCTTCTGACCTTAAATATGAGTCTATGAGTCTAAATATTCTAGGGAGAAAAGAAAACCTTGTTTGGACAGTGATTATAAATGGACATTTTCAGCCAAAAAGGTGGATGTTTTGGAAGGGTTATGACCAAGCGAATACATAAGTTTATACTAGAAACTGTTCTGCAATCAATGTAAGGGGTATGTGCTCTAATCTCACTGTTTTGGGTACTCTTTTTCGTGCAGACTCTAGTGCAAAAAGCTTTGCAGAGTTAATACATTGCTCAAGTGGGAATAAAAAGTGAAACCAAAGGAAGAGGGAAATAGCAGGGAAGAAAAACATAGGTTCTCTTCCGAGATTTGAAAATTGGTAAATGGTTGATGGGGGGGGCAGCGCGGATGGGAAGATTTGGTGGGGGCATCGGATGGCTCTACCTGACAACAGGAGCTGCCCAGAAAAAGGCTCATATACCAATAGCTGTAAGATTCATACAGTCATAGAAATGTAGGGCTGGAAGGGACCTTGAGCAATCATCTAGTTCAGCCCCTGTGCTCTGAGGCAGGACCAAGTATAACTAGACCCTCCCTAACCTACTCTTAAAACCTCCAAACCAGAGATTCCAATACATCCCTTGGAAGCATATTCCAGAACTTAACTATCATTATAGTTAGAAAGTTTTTTCTAATATCTAACCCAGGGGTCAGCAACCTTTCAGAAGTGATGTGCCGAGTCTTCATTTATTCACTCTAATTTAAGGTTTCGTGTGCCAATAATACATTTTAATGTTTTTAGAAGGTCTCTTTCTATAATATAACTAAATTATTGTTGTCTGTAAAGTAAATAAGGTTTTTAAGATGTTTAAGAAGCTTCACTTAAAATTAAATTAAAACGCAGAGCCCCCCAAACCGGTGGCCAGGACCTGGGCAGTGTGAGTGCTGCTGAAAATCAGCTCATGTGCCACCTTTGGCACGTGTGCCATAGGTTGCCTACCCCTGATCTAACCTAAATCTTTCTTGCTGCAGATTAAGCCAATTACTACTTCTGCTACCTTCAATGGACAGGGAGAAAAATTGATCATGGTACTCTTTATAACTGCCCTTAACCTATTTGAAGACTTGTTATCAGGTCCACTCTCAGCCATCTTTTCTCAAGACTAAACATGCTCAGTTTTTTTAATCATTCTCACAGGTCAGGTTTTCTAAGCCTTTTATCATTTTCATTGCTCCCCTCTAGATTCTCCCCAATTTGTCCACACCTTTTGTAAAGTGTAGTGCTCAGAACTGGACATGGTACTACAGTTGAAACTTCACCAATGTCGAGCAGACCAGGACAATTACCTCCCATGTCTTACATACGATACTCCTATTAACATGATATTAGTCTTTCACAACTATATCACATATTCAAATTTGTGATCCACTGTAGCCTCCAGATCCTTTTTATCAGTTATTTTCCATTTTGTATTTGATTTTTCATTCCTAAGTGTAGTACTTTGCACTTGTCTTTATTGAATGTCATCTTGTTAATTTCAGAAAAGTTCTCATTTATATTAAAGTCATTTTGAATTTGAATCCTGTCCTCCAAAATGCTTGCAACCCCTCCCAGCTTGGTGTTATCCATAAATTTTAATAAGTACACCATTCATTCCATTATCCAAGTCATTAAAAGAAAATATTGAATGGTACCAGACTCAGGACAGACCCCTGCGGCACTTCACTAGATACATCATCACAGTTTGACATTGAACCATTGATGACTACTCTTTGAATTCAGTCTTTCAACCAGTTATGCACCTACCTTAAAGTAATTTAATATAGACCACGTTTCCCTAGTTTGCTTATGAGAATGCAATTTGGGACTGTGTCAAAAGCCGTATTAACTTTTTTAGAGAAGACTGACCTCAGCATTCTTGATGTCATCCATTATTAGTTCTCTTTTTCTACTAAGTAATCCCGTGTCTATCTCTGGCTCCTCTATAGAACCTCTCTTATTGCCTTCTGTATCCTGCTAGCTGTAATTTGTTTTGTGCCTTAGCCTTTCTGATTTTGTTCCTACATGCTTGAGCTATTCTTTTGTACTCATCCTTAACCATTTGTCCATGTTTCCATTTTCTGTAGGATTCCCTTCTGATTTTCAGGTCAGTAAAATGCTCCTGATGGAGCCACAGAGATCTCTTACTATTTTTCCTATCTCTCTTTTGCATCAGGATAGTTGTGCCTTTAATACTGTCTTTTTGAGAAACAGACAGCTCTCCTGAACTTTTTGCTCTTAGATTTTTCTTCTCATGGGATTTTACCTGCCAGTCCTCTGAGTTTGTTAAAGTCTGCTCTTTTGAAGTCCACTGTCCTTAATCTGCTGCTTTCACTCCTTCATTTCTGTAGAATCATGAAATCTATCATTTCATGATCACTTACATTCAAATGACCTTCTACCTTCACATTTACAACCAATTCCACCATGTTAGTCAGAATCAAGTATAAAATGGTTGTCCCCCTTCCTCTGCTTTCTGAAACAAAAAGCTGTCCCCAATACATTCCAAGAATTTAATGGACATTTTGTGTTTTGCTGTATTACTTCTGATGTCTGGGTAGTTAATGCCCCCATTACTACCAGGTCTTGTATTTTGGATATTTCTGGTATTTGTTCCAGAAATGCCTCATTTATCTCCTCCTCCTGATTTGGTGGTCTATAGTAGACTTCTACCATGGTGTTGCCCCTGTTTTTTCTCCTTTTATCCTTTCCCAGAGGCTTTCAACAGGTCTGCAATACCTCTTCCCTTTTTTCCCTGCCTGTCTTTTCGGAACAAGCTATACACTTCCATACCAATATTCCAGTCATGAGATTTATTGCACAAGTCTTATTTAGCTTATGTACTAATACTTCTAGTTTTTCCTATTTATTCCCCATACCCCTTGCATTGTAGATTGTGTGAAGGGTGAGAAGAAGCTACTGCTAGGTGAAAAGAGGGGCAGAGAGACCTTTTCTCTTCGTGTTTTCTATGAGTTCGTTTGAAGCAAGTCCAAGAGGGTTTTAAAGGCAAGGGGGGGGGTTGAACTATAGCCTAACAATTAATATAAAGCCATCTGAGCTGTTACAGGATAGCCTGATGTGATGATGCTTTTTTGTGCATGTGAGCAATTGGGCAGCAGCATTCTGTATATATGCCAGAGTCCAGAGAGCTAGTACTTAGGAAAGCCATCAAGAACAACATTTCAATAAAAAGGTGAATATTACTATATCCTAGCTGTATGGTGCCAATAGTGTGCTAGACATTTTGATTAAGGATTTAGCAGAGGTGGAGTTGAGACAGTAGCATGCATAGGAAATATTGCTGAGGCGGTGATAAGCACATTTACAGACACAGGAGATGTGGGAGGAGAAGGAGAGTTCAGAAACAAGAATGATGCCAAGGTTGTGGACAGTGGAGGGAAGTGGGAGATCTGGGTCAATAGGGAAGATATAACTCTATTTAGAGATGTTCCCCTTTGCCAAAAGAAGCACTTCTGTCTTTGAGACTTTTAGCTGAAGAAAGCTGAGAAGTCGGAAACTCCCTTTGCCTACTGAAGGCAGAGAAAGTCGAAAGACAACTCATTGAAGGTGTTGAAGAATGCTAGTCATCATTTTTTGACTTTTTGATGTTTCGACAAAAATTTTCTCGGAAGATTTTTGCTGTTTTTTGACGAACTTGGCTGGTCAAAAAAAATTCAGAAATTCAAAATTTCAGCAACCAAAAAATGATGAAAAAGTATTTTTTCTTGCATTTTTCAACCAGCTATAATACTGAAAGATGCAGCTGCTTTGCACAGTTGAGTGTCACTCAATGTAAAAGCTACAAGTTGGAACAAGATGACCACAAGGGAGAAAGTAGACAGAAAAGAGCTGAGGCGGAGCACGGAATTATGTGGGACAGCACAGAGAACGGCTTGGCACAGAAAGGGATGATCACCAAGTACAGAGAGAAAGAGCAGGTTGATTTGAAGGTGCAGAATCATGAAGAGGGAACCAGAGACTACTGGATAACATTGGAGGTGATCTATGAAAGGATGGAACGGTCCACAGTGTGAAGTTAAGGAAAAACCTTAATTAACAGAAAAGAAGAAATAATTAACTGCTCAGAGGAGGGCTGTTTCCATGTCATAGCAAAATTCAGAATAAAAAAGGTCATGGATATTGCGGAGGTAAACAGGATTGAAGGGAGGGAGGAAATTTACTGTACTTTGCTGAGAAAGTGAAGGTTAGAAACAGAATGGTAGGAAAAAGTCAATCTCTAAGGAGATTTTAAGAAACTGGAGCTGGGCCCATGACTCTTTTTTCCCCCCATCTGAAAACAACAATATACAATTAAATAATACGGAAGTGGACAGCAGCAGATTTTAAGTAAAGTGCCAGATGCAAAGTAAATATTGACAGTGGTGGTTATGTAGGAACAACTATAGAAGAAGGACGTGTGTGATTGGGGAATGGTGGGGAGCAAAAGAACAGGTGGTTTCTTAACAGATAATTGCTCACTGGAAAGGAACAGAAAAGTGTTTGAGAAAATGGAAGCACTGAGGCTGAGAAGAAAGAGAAGCGTCTCAAATGTAACTACAGAATGATCAATGCAGGGGATATAATAAACAGAATGTGGAAAGGAAAGGGGTATACTGGTGATAACGAAAGGCCAGTGCAAAGAGGGTCAAAAGAGGAACCAACCATGCAATATTCATCTACTTTAGTTTTCAGGAGTCCACTTCTCGGTGAAATTATTGTTAGCCCATCATATAGTGGAATGCTCAGAATTTACGATAGCAAGGTTTTTAGTTAATTTGATATCTCACTCCAGAACTCTCTTCAAGATGTACTCCAATTAAAAAATGGAAAACATTCTTTGGATTTTAGACCTCTATCGAGTTTTATAAAATTGAAATAGATCAGATAATTCTTCATATTTGCATTCAGATTATAATATGCTGATATACTGGCCTTCTATACACAAGAAACTTGTGAAATTATTTGCCAGAATGTTAAACCACTACACCAGATTGCTTGGCAATGGTGCATGTCTTTGAAATATGCAGATACTTTTCTTAACAGAGATAAGAATTATAGTAGATTCTGATATCTGCTATATCAGAACAAAAAGCAGAAATACATCCAACCAGTATAATATTTCATTTGCAGAAATATTTAAAAAAAAAGACAAAATTCATTTCTCAGTTTTAAAGTTTAAAATACAGTATTAAATCTCTTTGGAGAAATGCAAAGTCTTAAAAGTGTTGCAATGGTGTTTAGCATCAATAAATCCAAATTCCTGATGCTAAACATTAGCAGACAAATTAAAGAATAATAACTATATGCATAATACATGGCAGAGCTACTATATGTGAAATATCTGTTGGACATTGTTTTAATATATCCCTTACACAGCCTTTGTAGGGGGAAAAGCAAAAATCTAAAGTCAGACTATCCATTGAGATCCTGTCAATGTATTTATTTTAGAACTCCAAACCCATTTTACATAATTTTCCAAGCACAGATGCAGTCTGCACTGTTAAGGAGACAGAGGTGGCTAAAAATAAAGACTCCTAATTATAGCAAGCACATTCAGATATTCACAAAGAGAAATAAAAAACAAAAATAAACAAACAAAAATGTTGAAAGGGTTTCCTAAAATGCAGGTGTGAAAATTACACCAGCTGGATCTGAAATAGATTTTATAGTATTCCCTAATCAACTGCTTCTGTTCATCACTTTTTAGTGGGTAAACATGATTTTCTCAGAAAGAATAAATACATGATTGCCAGAGATAAAGCTTATACTGGATCAGGCAATATCTAATAAAATTTAGCCCTGATCTGTACAATTAGGACAAAGCCTTAAATCTGTATGTCTAGTTATGTTAACAGCTCAACATAAACCTAAATACACTATATTGTATTAAATAGTATAGTTGAGGGTAAATAGGGTTAAATTGAATAGGAATTCAATAGTGAATTAGTTATTTTATCTGCAATATGAATCTGGCTAATTTGATCAGAAAAGCCTACAATGGGAGAAGGATTGGGCCCAAGGGTTGGATATTCATAAAGCCCTTGCATAATACACCAAACATGATCAAATGTTGTCCAACCTCATGTTGCTAATTGAACTATTTTTATGTTCATCAAAGGCAACTTCAGAAGTTCTCTCAACAAGAAACTGTTTTATAAGTAATTCTAACCATTCCATAGACAGCTCCAACCTGGCTTCTGTGATCAGTTACAAACACACTCATTTCCAGTAAGATAGAATTACTATTCTTGAGATAAGGACTTCCACCCAGAACCTATCTGCACCTTTTACATCAGTACAGTGCCAGTCTATGAACATTTTAACAAGATAGAGGGTTCGACCCTACTAAATCCTAACGTCTTAACTTTATATTAATAACATAACGCTATTGCTGCCTATTCTTGCACATTTGCACGATTGCTTTTGAGTACAAGGGCCTGGCATGCATTTCTACTATCAATAGGAAAACAAGAGCAGCCTTGTTATGATTAAAAGGGTCTATCTATTTCCCTCAGCTTTCTGTCTTCTGTGTCCAGCTGCACAGCTGCTTTGAACTTGGCCAAATACCAGGTTTAGGGTCACTTGCAAGTACACATTTTAAATCAGCAGCAAACTGTACAAATTCTCTGGCATAGAAAGGAAAATATCCAAGTTTTCATGTAGATGATTGATAAACGATTTTGTATGACATTCATCATTTCAGATAGTCTGAACTATTTGGGAAGCTGCAGCAAAACATCTTTATAGACATGTACTGCTTCATGAGGAGAATCAGATAAAGCCAATATAATCATGCACAAAGAAATGAAAAGAAACCACTGAGGACAAAAATGAATTCTGCAGATACATAGAAACCTCTGACTGAATTGCCAGAGAAAGGTCACAAAGTTTGTATTTAAAAATACATTAATCTCTTTCTAAATATACAAAACTAAACCTAACTTTTTCTACAAGAAATTTGTGAAATGAGTGGCAGCGAGTGGATGAAAAAGACCTATAGAGACAGGAATGAAGAGAAATTTGTAAAATTCTCAGGTTGTATTCAGAGAATATAAAGATTGGTTTGGTTTCCACTTGCTTTTGAATATTATCACACAGCTCTATTCAATAAGAGGAAAAGCAACTGAGTGCTCAGTCCCTAGAATATAAACCTTTCAGCACTGACATTTTCAGTTCTATTATAGTTTACAAGCATTTGTCATTAAGTCTACCTTATAGTCAAAAGGATAAAAGAAGGAAATAATTAAAAAAACAAAACTATTTCATCCTTAAAATTTCAATAGCCAAATTAGAAAATTGTGAACACTGAAACAGAAAGATAGACTTACATTGGTTGAGACATGCCATCCTTTTAGTAAGGCATGAAAGCTCTTAATGGTGTCCTTTATGCAACTGAGCCAACATAATTAACTAAAGAACAACGGCTAAGATCAAAAGCTTCAACCAGCTTACTCTCTTACTAATAAAATCCTGATTCCATAGCATGATGTAAAGTATTTTTAATTTCATGTTTTTGAGATGTTGCTGGTTAGTTGATGAGATAAATGCACAGGAAATAATCTCTCTTTACCTAGCCAACTTCCCTTCCCCCCACCCCCTCAGCAAGTAATCCCTGCTACAATCCCCAGTAATATACTTGTTTTTGTCAATTCCATTTTAAAATGTTTTTATTCAAATTGTTCTGCCTTTTATTCCAAAGAATAATATATAATAAAGCAATGAGGTACCTGTTTTTGGTGGTGGCTACAAAATTAATTTCAGCCTGAAGCAAATAAAAAATTAAACATTCATCTTTTTAAGCTATTTAAAGGTGTTTCATACATTTCTTTTACAGTTAATTTAATAAACTCTTTCTGCTTAATAAACACCTCCAACACAATCAATGAGCCTTTTTCTTTCTTGAGAAGGAACGGGAAAACCTATGGCAAGCAGTTATTAAGTGTAATCTGCAAAGAATAATTAACTGCTCTCAACTAATTGTTATCGTTTTAACAGTTTGAGTACTTTAACATTATTAAATACCAAAAACACCACTCTGGTCCTGCACCTAAGTTTGCTAGATGGGAATATTAGTATCACCACTACACAGAGAACAACATGTTCCTTTAGGAAATGGTGAACAATAAAACTGAAAATAAAGGATACAACTAAAAGGATAAAAATCCACCACCCTACATATAAGACTTTAAAAAAAACCCCTCTAAACAAATAATTATATCTTAAAGCATAGAAATACCTAAAAAGAAGAATTTTTCAGCTCTAGTTCACTGTCATACATTTCCCTAACTCTTCTGAAATATACTACCTATCATCAAAGCTGTGTAATATGTTCATGTAATCTCCTTTCATACAGGAGATAACACTCATCATAATTTTAGGAAAATGGGAAAAGCTATAGATTTCGCCTTCTAACACCATTTTACTAATCTTAAAACAAAGTATCACAGTGAAACCTTTTCTCCTATCAAAGACTTAATACATACCTCATCCAGGGGTCTCCCCAATGTAGATTAGCTGATATCTTTGAAACAAAATAATGTCCATTTACAACAAACCCAGTTGGCTACTTGTAATTGTAAATCTGAAGGTTTATTATGATACACGCAAGAAGTTTAAAAACACCTGATTGGGTTTTTTCTTTTTTTTCCCAGTTCTTAGGTTTTAAAAAACCCAGCAATACTGAATATTCAAATAATATTCAATACTCAAGGTTTAGTGACATCCTCGCTGAACATCTTTGCATACTCAGTTACAAGTTGACTTTTATTTCAGTTAAAATCTCAATAGCAGAGGGTTATCTTATTTTGGCGGGGGGGAGGTGGAGGGAGAAGTATAGAAAAAAAATCAATAAGAATGTTATCCACTGTAAATTATCAGTGAGTTAGGATTAGAGAAGAAATCCTCAATGTCAGATAAAGTCCTGTGGGAACCTAAGAGGTTGATTTCTCTGAGAGCTTCAGAATTACAGAAGAACAGAGCTATATTAACCATAAGACCACAAGTCCTTAGCACCTACAGGGCTCCTTCTTGTCAGGAACTGGATTTGTCCTTTCTATTCAATACACATCTATTAAGGGAAGTAATGAAACTGAGACAAAATTTTCCATTCAGTAAATGTTCTATAACAAACTGTCTTTATCAATCTTAAGTTAGATTGCTGAGATCGTGTGAAAAACAGAAATACAAGACAGACAGCCATGAGGAAATTACTGAGCATCATTCAAAACAGACAAAAGACCATGATTAATATACATGTGTAAAGAAAATAAACTACAATACTCAAAAGACTTTTGGTAGCCTTTTAAGAAGCATGTAACTTTCAGTAACATACTCATTTTACCGACATGCTATTCATGTATGTACACACAGTAAAACAAGCATTACATACATACAGAACACACAGATTCACAGTGTTACCATTTAAACCTCAAATTCATGAAAATACACTAAAAATAAGTAAAGGTCATTGTTTTGGTGTGCAGGGAGGACTGTCTCTAATAATTATTTAATTAAATTGCAATTTATTGGGACAGTCTCCTGCATTTTAATATTCCTGTTTTGTTCAAGGCACATAATTTGTTCTGCTAATAAGGGACATTACTACTGTAATTTACAAGCTACTGCAAAGAAAGTTTATTGGTTTAACAGGTATTGTTTGAAGAGGGTTCTAATGCATTCCTCTACATTTGATGAGGAGAAATTTTTTTCAACAGGATGCGTGTGTCCCTTTGTAATATGATTGTAAACTCCTTGGGACACGGACAGCATCTTCCACTGTATTCTGTACAGCACCAAGAATGCGCTTAACAAATAATCCATAGTATATTATACAGATGATTACATGTATTACTTAAGTGTGTTAGTAGGAGGTGCACAGAGATAGAAAAAGATAGAGGGTCAGTAAGCTATTTGTGATAGATACACACCTATTCAGAGGGGTTTGTAGAACAGGGACAGAGAGGGTCAGCAAGCTATTTGTAATAGACACACACACAGACACACAGAGGGTCAGCAAGCTATTTGTGACAGACGCACACACACACAGAGGGTCAGCAAGCTATTTGTGATAGACACACACACAGCCAGCCACACACAGAGGGTCAGCAAGCTATTTTGATAGACACACACATACACACACACACACAGAGGGTCAGCAAGCTATTTGGATAGACACACACATACACACACACACACAGAGGGTCAGAAAGCTATTCGTAATAGACAGATACCTGAGCCCTAAAATACTAGAGGAACTGACCAGCGACCCTGGGAGGCACACAGCCCCTTGACCAGCACCGCAAAGAAGTTGATCTGCCATTGACCTTAGGGTAGTAGCCGGTATCTCCCCCCCCCCACGGAGATGCGCTTCCAGGGCTGCCCTCCCAGACACACACTCGGGAGGGGACGGCTAGTTCCGTGCTGAGCGCCCCTTCCGCTCTTCCTTACCCTTCACATCGCCCCGGCTCGGCTCCTGCTCCGGGGCGCTGCTCCTTCTCGCCTGCCTCGTGCTCTTGCCAAGCGGCGCGGCGGCTCCTCCGCGGGACTGAGACGCGCTCCCACGCTTACTACAGCCACCCGCCCACCCCCCAGCGGGGAGCACGCGGGCCGCCCCGCCCCGCCCGGGCCGGGCCAGGGGCGCCAGGGAGAGGGGGGAGGTGGCGCGGGGAGCTGGGGAAGGAGGGCAGGCAGGCTCAGGCAGCGCGCCGGGCGCTGCTCGCCATGTGCTGCTCCTGCCCCTGGCTGGGAGGAAGCCGCCCCCTCTCCTCCGCTGCCGCCGCGCGCCAGGCCCCGGCTGTGTGTGTGTCCGCGCCTCTCCTTCCAGCCTGGCTCCTCGCGCCCCCCTCTTTCTCTCGGGTCCCATTTATGAAGCTCCGTCCCCATCACGTGTTAATGTGCCTTTGTCCTGGCCCTGGCAGCGGCAGAGACACGGCAACAGTAACTAGCAGGGAAGGGGGCAAAGCACAGCAGCAAACTTCATTCACGCGCCTGGGGAGGCAGGGAGGGATGGTCGACGCCCTGGGGAAGCGGGGCTGGAGGGGGGAGGCTGCTCCGTGCATTGGGGACGCTGGAGGGAAGCGGGTGACCGGGGAGTGCTCTGTGCAGGGGGTTGCTGGAGGAAAGATGAGGCTGTTCTGTGCATGAGGGTGCAGGGGGAGGAGGGGGAACGGGGGCTGCTCTGTGCATTGGGGGGCTGGGGAAGGGGGGGACTGTTCTGTGCATGGGACAGGAGGGGGAACGGGGACTGTTATGTGCATCGGGGTGTTCGAGGAGAAAGTGGAAGGTGAGGCTGTTCTGTACGTGGAGGTTTAGGGGGGAGCTGTTCTGTGCATTGGAGTGCTGGGGGAGGAGAGGGAGGGGGGTCTGTTCTGTGCATTTGGGGTGCTGGGGGAGGAGAGGGAGGGGGTCTGTTCTGTGCATTTGGGGTGCTGGGGGAGGAGTGGGAGGGGGTCTGTTCTGTGCATTTGGGGTGCTGGGGGAGGAGAGGGAGAGGGTCTGTTCTGTGCATTTGGGGTGCTGGGGGAGGAGAGGGAGGGGGTCTGTTCTGTGCATTTGGGGTGCTGGGGGAGGAGAGGGAGGGGGTCTGTTCTGTGCATTGGGGTGCTGGGGAGGCTGGGCTGCTCTGTGCACTGAGATGCTGGGAGGGCAAGGGGGAAGTTGCGCTGCCCTGGGTATGAAAGCGTTAGATGGGGGAGATGATTAAGATTTCCGTTTCCAAGGACAACCTTGTCCCCACTTCCCCTCTCCTGAAGAGACCGTGTCCTGGGCAAGACTCTCTCCCTGCCCCGCCGCCTTCTGCTCCTTTCCAGCAACCTAGCAACGTCTCCCCTGCCTTTGCACGCAACCTTCCCCATTCATCCCGTTATGGGCTTTAAATTATTAATGATTATTATCATCATCGTCTTGCTGTTGTCTTCTGCGGAGTGCCAGCAGCTGGGGGGGGACAGAAAGGCATGGTCTGGACCCACTGCCAGCCAGGGCTGGGGGTGGGAATAACGCCTTTCCCAACCCCCAGGGGGCAGCAGCTCTCTCCTTCCCCACAGAGGAAAGGGAGAAGTGTTGCCACTTGCCCTGCAATGTTGCTGCTGCCCTTTCTGCCCCCGATTCAGCGGGGCACTGCCCGGCACCCAGTGTAACTCACACACGTACAAGCTCACCGGCTGGCCACGTCTCCGCAAGCTGTTCTCGCTTGGTCCGGACCGGAATGGCGTCCGCCAAAGCCAGGTCACCCAGCCCTCCTCCGCCTTCTGTTATGTGACTGCAAAACCCACCGAGGAAGCATCCTGCCGGGCGCAGGCTGCTGTACCAGCGGGGAGAATTTAGGGGACATGCTAATTAGCTGGTTACAATAACAGCAGCCCTCTGCTTGCTTCCCATATGCACAGATCAAACCTTGATTGGGCTTTACATTTATCATAGTTATGGCTTAAAACGCGTTCACACACTAGGCTGATGAGCAAGAGCTGAATGATTTTTTTGTAACTGTGTCTCTTGGGCTGCACTTGTTCAGCAACCATGGCCACAAACCTATCTGCAAATCAAGGCTGCAACCTCTCCCTGTCCATTAGGAAGGCACTTGTCACTGTAGTATCTAGGCTCCCAAACTCTGGCCTGTTACATGTGACTCCCCTCCCACCCCAATCATTTCTGTAGGTCGGGGATTGCACCTTCTAGGTTTGCACAGAAACCAGCACAATAAATAATAAATTACAGTAATCAAATAATAATGTCAGCTACAATTAAGGGAATCCCTGATCTCTGAGCGCTAAAATGTCAGCCAGGACTCAAAGACAGGAGACAAGCCTGAAAAGTTGGAACTTATTTTAAATACAATTAACTGAAAAACCAATATATATCTCACCCCCAGTACCTATCTCTATAATAGTAGAAAGATGTGATTGTTCCCACATGTATGAATAAAAATAATATAATTTACATAGTGTCTTAAAATATCAGCCAGTCAATCCAAAGAACACACCTGTGAAGCTCCCCATTTTTCAGATAGAGAAACCGAGGCAGAGAGGATAACACATGACTCTTCAAAAGTGACTAGAGATTTGCAGGAATCTAAGTTTTTGGCTGCTAAACTTGAGACACTTCAAAGTGGCCTGATTTTCAGAAAGTGCTGAGTGCCTGCCTTCCAAAAACCACCCCTCTTTAATGTTCCTCAAGTTGGGCACTCTGAGGTTCTCCAAATCACTAGTCACTTTTGAAAATGTGTGTCTGTCCAAGACCACAGAGCAAGCCAGTGTCAAAATCAGAACCAGGATTAGCATTTAAGACTTTCTGGCTCCCAGTCCCATGCAAAGTCTGCTAAACCATGACTTACTGCATCTATTTCTTGTCCATGGGGCTATTTCTGATTATAACTAATAATTAAATTAACAAGAAAGAGGCATAGTATTTTAAAAGTAGCATCGTTACTCTAAAGGAAAAAAGAGGAGGGAGGGCTAACTCATTTGTGCCCAACAAGCATTTCTGAGGAAAGGCAGTCTATTTGCTTATTCTGAAATGCTGGTGTGTGGAAAGGAATCTTGTTTAACACCCCAATAAATCATAGCAGGTTTCTCTGTGGCTTTACATTTCAAAAATTACTAACTTGTCTTTCTACAGGAATTTAACATTTTTATTTGATTCCTTTTCTAAGAGATATTTGTGGTTTAGGGTTTTAATTGAAACTGGTTGGGTTATACTTACCTTCCGAAAGCATTGAGGGCCATATCTCATCTCCTAAGGTAAATCACATTCAGTGGATGTTAATAGATAAGAACCAGCCCACAGAGAGAGTTTAAGGGCATATGTTATGTCAACTGCTTATTCCTTCTTCATGTTCACAGCATGTTAAAGACCCCCAGTCTGAACTGGGACTTTCCAACTGCAGGGTAATTCTTCTTTCTGTCATTTCTAAACTCTACTAACAAGAGGGGATGTTTCAGTTTAGAAGTATGCTCTCATTGGCCATGTCTACACTAGGAATTATTTTCTTAAAATCTCTCAATGTGGTTACCACCAGCTTAGTTCATTAGTGGTACCAATGGCAACAACCTTATAGCAGAACAGACATTGGTAGCCAATGTTAAGCACCATGCTGCATAAACCAGTGGTTCTCCACCTTTTCCATACTGAGACCTCCCATCATCCTTTCCCAGGACCCCTTTCTCATTAGTAACATGGTGAAAGCTGGGTGGTTACGACCCCGTGACACCTGGTCCCAGTAGAACACTTCTTGGTCCCAATTAGAGAACCCATGGTGTAGACCTTCTCTGAGTAAGGTTAGATGACAAAGAGCTTAAAATGGTGGCTACCTGGAGCCTTGTCTTAACTAGTACTTTCCTCATTGCCATCATTGGTGTTAAAACCAATAGTATCAATGGTGAGACATTTTAGAGAAAAAAACCTAGTGTAGACACAGACATGGAAGGGAGTGGCAGTTACTTTGTCCCTTCAGATGTTTACAATGCATTCCTGGGGACAGTATCTCTCTCACACACTTGCTCCTAGTCCTAATATTGGGTCTCCAACTGGAATTTTATACATTTCTTCATGAATCATGCCAATCTGCCCCTCACACAGCACTTCTTACCTCTGGTGGGAACAAGCAAGCTGAGACTAAATTCTTTCTACATCACAAAACTCCACCAATAGTTTCTGTCACAGTCATCATTTTTTCACTGAAATTTGGTATCTGTGGCTCCAGTTGAATACTAAATTCTGCCCATTTCTTTATGAATTTTGCTATCCCAAAGGTCAAGTGTTTATCTATTTAGATTGATTAGATGCATCTACCTAGTACTCTAGATGCCGTATTTAATAAAAACATATACAAGAATTAGGTTAGGTAAATAAGTAGTCACAAAGGGAATCTCCATCATAAATAAAATTCTGTCCCTGCGTACTCTGAAGGTCAGCAGATATGAGATCCATAAGACTAAGAGGGGGAAGGAGTTCCAAAAATTAGACCTCCTACTCTCAAAATTCTTTTGGCTATCCCTTGCCTCCTAAACCAGACAGCTGTTAGCTTGAGCACGTTGGCCATAGCAAAACACAGGAAAAGAGGCACTTTTAAAGTAACTAGAATATTTGGATAGTCTATATTTTCTCAGCAATTCATCAAACAGACAAGGATGGTCTTGTGGTCTAGACACAAGACTGGGACTGACGCTATCTGAATTTGGTTCTGGGCTTTGCCCCAGACTTTGTGTCTGACCTTGGGGAAGAAGTTATAGACTTATTTTCAGAGGTGTTGAGAACCCAGAATTCTTGCTGACTTCAAAGGGAGCTCCACATACTCAGCATCGCTGACAATCAGGCCATTAACCAATCTGTGCCTCAGTTCCCCATCTGTAAAATGAGGATAATAATGCTTCCTTTCTGAAATCCTTTGTTTGTGTTGTTTACTTAAACTGTAAGCTCCTCAGCAATGGAATTGTCTCTTACTAATAGTTTGTATAGCATATAGCACAATGGGACAATCTTGCATAGGGCCTCAAGGCACTAAAACATAATAACAATAAAAACTCAATCAAAACTGTTATTGTCCAGAAGTAGCTTTACTGCTATCAAGTAAATAACACTCTCCCACCCCCCTTGAAAAGACAGAATACCTGCATGTGGATTGGTTATCCAGAAACTCCCCTGATTATCTATCTGCACATTTATCCAAATGTTTTTGAAATATTTATGGTAAAATTTTGTAGTGGCCACAAAAAACCGGTAAATAAAGGATCATTAAATTGTACACGTAATGCTATTTTCTCCTTTCCTTTAACTGCTACATTAATTTAATCCCTGCGAATGATGCTGGATTGACAGCTCTGACAACTGATAGTTACTAGCCACCTAATTGGTATAGGCACTGAAAGTTCCCCTACATCACCCCAACCCATCAATATGCCTAAGTCCTGATCTGTGGGTGAGATAGCAATTTAGTCTGCATATCTAGTCCATTCTTGGCCTCTCAACTCAGATGGCCAATCAGGATGCTAATTATGCTAGTGATTTTTATAATGTGAATATATGTCTACTAGGGCAAGACTGAGACCGCCAACTCATTTCACATAGGACAACAAACAGCTATCGTGTGTTAATGACTTTCTGTAACTACTGATCTGAACCAAATTAAAACCAGAGATGCCAGCATTAAAGCCTCTATCCCATCATTAACAAACCCCTGAAGCTATCCAGTCTCCCCAAATGTCATTCTCTCCAGTTTCTTCCTGCTTTGTCCTTTTTGATTGGAGTTGAGTGATGATTAACCAGTTTAGCCACTGTTCTATGCAATTTAGGTTATGCACTCTGTGAAAATAAGAAGATGAGAGAGCCATGCAGCACAGTTACCACAGAATATTTTAAGAAAAATCTTAATATATTCCTGACAGGAGTGTTAATAACCATATTGGATGGAATGTATTTGAGATTAATCTTCTGCTTTATTGATATTTTCAGATATTTTGACTGTTTTGCTGTGGGTGGTACTGCAGGGTGCTAACAAGGTTCGTCTTTGGCTCTGAGGGAGGTGATATTGTGCCTTGTCACCTTCCTTTCCCCCATCTCCCACCAAAGGCTGCAGAAAAGAGAAGAGCTGGCAGAGTGGTGAGAGGCTGGGATGGAGGAACCCCACTTTTACATTCAAAAGTTTGCCAAGGTTATGGGACTAGGAATAGCTTAATTGAAGTCTTTCTTTGTCACAGGATTGCTGATGCTTAGGGAAGACCTCTTAGACATGTTCTTGTGGGGCACAGTCCACACTGCCCTCCCTCTTCCTTTCTGATTCTCTCTCTGATGCTCAAGTCTCAGCTCAAACACACTGGAAAAAAATACTGTGTTTAGTATGAAATAGTGACACAGTTATCTCATTCTGAGCATTACCTTCTGGTTTCAGCAGCTCTAATTGGCTCTGGGCTTTGAACCTTTTTGCATTGTCAGTTTGCTAAATGTGCCTTGGTATAGCCTCATCACAAGTCTAAGGGCAGTAGTCTCATGAGCTAAAGCTCACAATTTTGGAGTAGCTTGTTCTCCAAGGTTTGAATGTTTGAGCAGACTACTTCAGTTCTAGCTATGAGTTCATGAGCTGCTCCATTAATGATGCATGCAGCTTAGAGCACTTCATGCAGCATTTTTATATGTTCCTTGGGAGCTAAAGGTTGGTTAAGACAAACAAGGTTTCTTTTCACTCAACCATCAGAAAATTAAAGCCCCTGAAAAGCTGCTCCAGGTGGAAAATGCTGGTTACCATAGAGGGGAGTGAGTGTGCTTTGTTATAGAGAAGGGGCCTCTTTGACCTTGGGGATGCTGGTTTTGAACCTTATTTTTACATTTTTCTAACACAAAGGAAATCACTGCTGCTCCTAAGTGATCTTTCAATACAGAGAAACACCCTCATTAGTTTTTTTCACCTTCTCACCTTCTCTCATTAAACCACACTCTTTACAGTCCTAGCTGAGCAGCAGGGAACATTATGAGCTGACTGAAAAGCATCTTCCTTTGTTAACATATTTTTTCATCATTGAGCACCAGAACAGTAATGAGGCTGTAGATCATCTTTTCATCATAAATATGCACAGCAAAGTATAAAAAAAAGGAGCTTCCAAAAATAAATAAACAAAAACAACTGTGTAGTGAAGGGAAGGGATGGAAAAACAGGATGACAAAGCTTTTTCCTGATTCTGTAAACCATGCATAGTGTACAGAAGCATCAAAGTCAGGAATGTCTCCAAATGACTGTGGGTGCTGTGAATGTTTCATTTGCCGGAAATAGGCACACGATCGTATCTCAAACTTCAGCACAACATACATAGAAATCAATCATCAGTATGGGGGGAAAAGGCTAACACTTGCTAAGGCAGCCCTAAAGTATATTGGTTCTGTTATAGAAATATACAGATTTGTTTTCTCTCTTGATTTTTGTTCACATGTTCTTTGTTCCTATTATACACAAAACCAACCCTCCGTGTCAATTTTTGAACAGGAACAATATACGTCTGTCTCTGCCGCGTACATATGCAGTGCCAACCAAGGAAAACAGTTATGGTTTTGAAAGAGAATGACACATTCTCAGCTCAAACCACCTAACATAGCCGTTTAGAGAAGGGACCTTCTCTTCAGATGTATCTGTACAGCACCTGGCACAATAAGCCCTTAGTTGTGATCGTGACCTCTGGGGGCTACTGTAATATCAATAGTAAACAAGAACAATTATTATAAAATAAAAAACATATTACTTAAGTGCTAAGCCAGTTTGCCCAGAGTAAGTGTTTTGTTATGCTGCCCTGGGAGCAGCGTGTGAGGGAGACTGTGACTCCTCAAGTGGAAATCTGCTTCCTAGTCTCTCTGCTGCTCTGGGGAGGGAGTAAACTGTGACAGGTCTATACCCACTGCAACATGCCCTTCTTGGTGCACTGGCATAGCTATGCCGCTCTGTGTATTGGGTGGGTGGCATCAAGGCTCTGACGAGTTCCCACCTCCAACCAACCCTTCCCACCAGAGGGACAGTGAGGGTGGGGGCATAGTGGCTTTGCAGAAACTGCTTCCTCCTGTGTGCAATAGGTGGTGCTATGCACTGGCAAAAACGGGTAAGGAGCATCTGCTGCCCCCCCATTGCCTTGTACCAGCGTACAGATTGGACCACAATCTGGCCCTAAAGCTTCACAGTTGGGGTATTTCTTTTACATCAGCTAATGCTTCTCTGCCATAGCTGCCTTTATTACAATTACAAGAGTTTACTTCACAGGTATGGTCAAAGCAGGCTAATGATTCCAGACATACATAACCATTTTCTCTCTTATCACATCCTCTGAACCCCACACAATTATTTAGTTAATTACAGTTCCACTAGCTTCTACATGAAGGGCAGCTCCCTTTAAAATTGTGTATAAGTTTTCATTTAATAAAATGCTGTGGTTATGAAGTCACTTTCTTTGCTTGGGTATTTATTATTGGACCTGCTTTGAAATGGAAATTGAATTGCACCTGCAGGCTTGAAAATTCATCTAGCTTTATAGCAGCTGAAAGCATAGTAGGTGCTTTGCAAAAGTATGTTAAAAAATCTGGGTCCCTGCCACAAACAGCTTACAGTTTAAGGTTCCAGTCCAAAATGAGATCCATGGGGACAGACCCATCTACCTTTGCAGAGCTCCATTAATTTCAGTGGGGTTCTGCACAGGCACTGGAATCTGCCCAAACAGGCCAGATGACAGGAATGGGACCTAACATCAGAATTACTGTAACGAGAGAATGACAGACAATAAATGGGGAAGGAGTTACAATAATAAGATCACACAGTGACTGTTTTGGCATGTGATCTTGAGATCGTGTATTCAGATGCCATTGTAAAATACTAGGTTTTGCTAAGTTGCTTTGTTTGTTTGACAAATTCACTTCATTTAGGGGACACTGCAAAATATGTATTTGATAATGGATGTTATTTTACATTAAGAAAAAACAACAAGAAACATCAACATTAAAGATTCCATGGGAGAGCACAGTGCTTTCAAGGCTCCTCTATAAGAGGCTAAAAACAACTCTGAGAAGAAAATGTCAGATAAACTGCACCTGCATGCAGGGAGAGTTCTTAGAAATCAAAGGCACAGTACACAGGAAAACAAACAAACATCATCATCTCATGTTGCCTATACCACAATATATAGATTTAGCAGTTATGTTATATTAAAAGTCAATTGGGTTACACCATGGTTGAAGATGGTCCAAAATGTTTTAGTAAACACTTTAAAATGTCTTTCCCCCCTTAAATCTGCTGTACCTTAAGGTACTTTCTACTCCTACCTCCTGGCTCTAGCTCACAGGGTTACGTAACCTTCTCAATAGCAGTTTCAGCAGTGACAAGCAGAAGCCATCTTGGATACATGGAATGTTGGTTTAAATTTGCCTCAGTTCTTACTCTCTTTCCCCCCCACAGTCACTTTTAAAAGCCATTTTTGCCAAATCTCTTGCTGCAGCTGGAATCTGTGCAATGAGCATGTTCTATTGAACAATAAAATAAGGAAGCAGAAGGTTTTTATTTACTTCAGTTTTTGCTTCAATTTCCTTCCACAATTCTTGTTTCTACAGTATAGCTGAGAAGCCTAAGAAGCTGCAGAAAATCCCCTAAATGTTCTGCAGCATCAGAATTACTCTGTATTAGACTTCTCTGTTTTGTAAGACCCTGTCTGAGAAAGTTGCTAGTTGGTTAATCCTTGTTAGGACTCAAAAGGATTGATCTTTAGGGTATTTCAGAGTATTAAGGTATTTCATGACCCAGTCTCAGCTAATTTGACCATATATGGCAACAGATGGGTAAAATAAAAGACTATAGGAGGAGGTATGGTGGAACCAAACTTCTATTTCCGCAAATTTGGGGTGACTTCTCCAGTTTCAAGTGGTGGAGACGTGCATGAATGAGACAGGTCCTCCTGAACAAGTGACGAAATAAACACTTGCTAGAACTCCCACGCTGTTATAATTTCTTTATGCACTTTAGAGGCCTAGCCTGCTTTCCAGGATCAGGTGAGTCTTCCACTGAACTCAACAAAGGGGCAATGAGCTTAACAGGAGTATTGCCCTAGTAATGAATGCAGAACAGACCCTCTCAGATTTGAGTTTTGTCCTTTGTGAACCTCTGCATTACCACCCCCTTTTAAAATTTTTATTACTGTGGAAACAATTATGACATTGGTATGGGCAAACTGAGTAACATCCACAAGTTCCATATAAAGGTAGAAAATTGCAATGGTAAAGCGTTTGACTATCCATTCTCAGGCTCTCTCTCTCTCTCATGTAAGATCAGGTCCTTTCTGCAAAGGGTGATATATGACAGAGCTGAGTCCTGGTAGAAATTTATGGCCATGCAGCTAAAGCATAGAACTAGGGTTAAAAATATAGAGTCAATCCTTATCTCTTGTATAAGCTTTGTGTATCTTAGTTTCCTCATCTCTAAAATATGGATAATCCTTCTCTCCTTCACCGAGGTGCTGCAAAGATAAATGAATTTATGTTTATAAAGTACTTTGAGGTCCGTGGATGGAAAGTGCCACAGAAGCACAAGATATTATTTATCGTTATTGTGGTTTCCTTTCTGTAAGCGTCTTTTGCACTGTGGGGAATCCTAGTCAAGGCCAAATTCATTAAGAGCATGTTCTTTTAATACACACTTTTTGTAAGTAAAAGTAACTGGAAAACGAAGGCTTTAATTTAAAATTTTCTACATTCATTATACTAGAATAAAGACCTTCTATATTCATCTTCAGTATTTGTCTACAATATTCACTTCCTGCTCTGTTCATTTTAGCTGCAATGTAGAGACAGTATGAGGTTTAGGATTAAATAGGAAACTTCACCTTTAGTGGCTGTGGCAAAATCAACTGCAGTAATCTGAGTTGTGCCGTACAGATAGGTATATCATTTGGAGTCAGTGCCTTATGCAGAGATATTTTCAGAAAAACACTACTCTCCTGTATTATTGTGGGTTGTAAACTCTGGAAAACCTGGCTCAGGCTGGAGGCAAGGAGGCATTATTTTTCTATAATGTGACATTTTAAAATAAGATTCCTCTCCCTAACAGCTCCAACTTCAAACAATCTGCCCATTGAGTTGGCACAGTATAGGCTGAAGCAGATGAAAGTCTCTACCAATTTGAGGCTTGTAAATTATCCAAAGCCCTATTCATAACATAAAAAATACACGCAAAAACATCATAAAGATTTTTTGACTACTACATCTTTCCCTTTCATGTGCATATTTCAATAGGAGGTGGTGAAATGGTACATTAGTACCAGCTCATGCGGTCATAATAGGATATGTCCACCAATGGCATTAGCCTTGATTCCTCTTCCTTCTCTTATTCCCACAAATCTTTCTGATGCCCAGTATGCTTCAAATGATCTTGCAAAAGCTATCCATCATGTGTCCATCCTTGCTTCATTCAAAAAATTCCCCCAAGCTCTTGCAGAATGGCTTACAGAAATATTAGTTTGATTATTACATATTACTTGTATTGCACCTGACAGTCCCAGCTCTATTGCGCTAGGCACTGAATAAATTTCTCACAAAAGATGGGCCCTAGGCTGAATAGTTTATAGTGTAAAATGAGAGGCAACAAGTGGATTAAATAGATGAGAGGGGGAAGGGGAGCACAAAGTAACAATGAGATGATTATTGCAAGCATGATAAGCAGCTGTCACAACACACCAGCTGCCTAACGTTTAGTTTTACACTTAGAAAGAAAAGTTGAGCCACGTAGACAAGCGTATGTCTGACTAGAGTAACTGCATCATATTTCTGTAACTTGTGTCCTTCTTCCTCCCTTCTCACTTCCTGGTGGACGTCATGCCCTCAGGGCTGTCTGTCATCTCCATCATTTATGGCTAGATCATGCCTTTAAGGGACTGGTCTGTGCAGGGCATATTGCAAAGCTGCACTGACATGAGGAGAGGGATCAGGCTCTGGGACACAAGCTCTTCCCAAGTTCCATGGTACACATCAGGAGGTTGCACCATTTTTGGGGATGATGCAGCCTGTTTCCCTCATGATAGCAGGCCAGCTCCCTGGGCCAATGTCAAGCTGGGACAGGGCCACAGTCCCGTTGCCTGTAGAGTGCTGTATGCCCTATGCACTCCCCAAACTACAATTGTGGCTGTGCTTTACAGGGGCTGCACTGCATAAAGATGGAGAGGAAGAGTCATTGCTGCCTTCCTCCCCACTTACCCAAAGGCCTGTCACAATCTGCCCCTTAGACTGTAATCTCCGCAAGGCAAGTACTTTCCTCTATGGGTATGTCTACACAGCAAAGAAAAGTCCCCAGCTGGCCTGTGCCAGCCTCACTGGGCTCGTGGGCTTGGGCTTCAAGGCTGTTTCATTGTTATGTAGACTTTCGGGCTTGGGCTGGAGCCCAAATTCTGGGACTCTCCAACCTCACAGGATCCTAGAGCCAGGGCTCCAGCCTGAGTCTAGAAGTTTACACAGCAATGACGCTGTTCTGTGGCCTGAGCCCCACCAGCCTAAATTGGCTGGCACAGGCCAGCTGCGGGTTTTTATTTGCTGTGTAGAAGTGTTTTCTGTGAAGTGCTTAGTACTCTTGGTTGGGGGTGAGACTGTAAAGTCCTTTGGGACTTGCTGAGAAGACAGAAACTAATTAAAAACAATTAACAAAATCATACAAAGCACTGGATTTGGTGCTAATGGGGGAATTCAACTATTCAGACTTCTGTAGGGACAATAGTACAGCAGGGCACAAATTATCCAAAGAGTTCTTGGAATGCATTGGGGACAACTTTTTATTACATAAGGTAGAGAAAGCAGCTGGCGGGGCAGCTGATCTAGATTTGATTCTGACAAACAGGGAGGAGTTGGTTGAGAATTGGAAGCTGGAAGCAGCTTTCATGAAAGTGATTATTAAATGGTAGGGTTCAGGATTCTAAGGAATGGTAGGAGGGATAATAGCAAAATAAAGACAACAGACTTCAAGAAGGCAGACTTTAGCAAACTCAGAGAACTTGCAGGTGAGATCCCCTAAAAAGCAAATTAAGTTAAAAGAGTTCAGGAGAGTGGGCAGTTTTTAAAGAAAGATTATTAAGGGCACAAAAGCAAACTATCACAATGCATAAGAAAGATAGGTAATATGATAAGAGAGCACACTGGCTTTACTAGGAGATTTTCAATTACGAGAAACTCAAAAAAAAAGTGTCATACAAAAAGCAGAAACTAGGTCAAATGACTAAGGCTAAATATACATATATAAAAAAATAATACACGCATGTAGGAACAAAATTAGAAAGGCCCTGGCAAAAAATGAGATTAAACTAGCTAGGGGCATAAAAGGTAACAAGAAAACAGTTTACAAATGCATGAGAAGTAAGAAGAGGAACAAGGACAGGGTATGCCCATTACTGAATGAGGAAGAAAAGACAATAACAATAGAAGAAAACACACTAGTGGACAAAGTGTTGAATGCCTTTTTCGTTTCAGTTTTCACCAAAAAGGTTAGCAATAATTGGACAACTAACATAATGAACATCAGTGTAAATGCAGTAGGAGCTGAAATAGGAAAAAACAAACCAAGAATTACTTAGACAAGTGAGGTGTCTTCAAATTGACAGGACCTGATGAAATACATTCTGGAATACTTCAGGAAGTGGCTGAAAATATCTCAGCGCCATTAGTGGTTATCTCTGAGAACTTGTAGAGGATGGGAGAAATTCCAGAGGACTGGTAAAGGCCAAATACAGTGCCTATCTATAAAATGGGGAATAAGGACAACCCAGGAAATTATAAACCAGTCAGCATAACTTCAGTACCCAGAAAGATAATGGAGCAAATAATCAAACAATCAATTTGTAAGCACCTAGAAGATAATAAAGTTATAATAACAGTCAAAATAGAGTTGTCAAGAACAAATCATGTCAAACCAATCTAATATCCTTCTTTGACAGGGTAACAACTCTTGTGGATTGGAGGAAGCAGTAGATGTGATATATCTCAACTTTAGTAAGGCTTTTAATACTGTCTCACATCTTCTTAACATATGCACAATGTACCTTATGTGGCACATGACCAGGATTCATCACTGAATTTGGTCTGCTGGTTGACATTAGCTTCCCCAGTTTGGCCCAGGTACTGATGAGGAGTGTGACATGACTGCTAATCAGTACCCCCTGCCCCCCGATCAATGAATCACATGGCCTTCTCATAAGCAAACTAGGGAAATACAGCCTAGACAAAATAACTATGAAGCGAGTGCACAACAGGTTGGAAAACTTGTGTGCAGAGAGTAGTTTTCAATTGTTCACAATCAAGTTGGAAGAGCATATCGAATGGGGTCCCACAGGAATCTGTTATGGGTCTGGTTCTATTGGATATCTTCATAAATGGCTTAGATTAGGGCTGTCGATTAATCACAGTTAAGTCACGTGATTAACTAAAAAATTAATTGCAATTAAAAAAATTAATTGCGATTAATCACAGGTTTAATCGCACTGTTAAACAATAGAATACAAGCTGAAATGTATTAAATATTTCGGATGTTTATCTACATTTTCATATATATTGTAGGCTGTGTTGTAATTGAAATCAAAGTGTATATTATTTTAGATTACAAATATTTGCAGTGTAAAAATGATAAAAGAAATAGTATTTTTCAGTTCACCTCATGCAAGTACTGTAGTGCAATCTCTGTTGTGAAAGTGCAACTTAAAAATGTAGATTTTTTTTGTTACATAACTGCA
Organism: Gopherus flavomarginatus; assembly: GCF_025201925.1. Taxonomy (NCBI): domain Eukaryota; kingdom Metazoa; phylum Chordata; order Testudines; family Testudinidae; genus Gopherus; species Gopherus flavomarginatus. The sequence continues at coordinate 149,191,043 of NC_066620.1, read as the reverse complement.
CTGAAACACAAAACAATGTAAAACTTCAGAGACTACAAGTCCACTCAGTCCTACTTCTTGTTCAGCCAATCACTAAGACAAACAAGTTTGTTTACATTTACAGGAGATAACGCTGTCCTCTTCTTATTTACAAAGTCACCAGAAAGTGAGAACAGGCATTTGCATGGCACTTTTGTAGCCGGCATTGCAATGTATTTATGTGTCAGAAATACTAAACATTCGTATGCCCCTTCATGCTTTGGCCACCATTCCAGAGGACATGCTTCCATGCTGATGATGCTCATTAAAAAAAAAAGTGTTAATTAAATTTGTTACTGAACTCCTTGGGGGAGTATGTCCCCTGCTCTGTTTTACCCTCATTCTACCACACATTTGATGTTATAGCAGTCTCAGATGATAACCCAGCACGTTGTTCATTTTAAGAACACTTTCACTGCAGACTTGACAAAACACAAAGAAGGCACCAATGTGAGATTTCTAAAGATAGCTACAGCACTCAACCCAAGGTTTAATAATCTGAAGTGCCTTCCAAAATCTGAGAAGGACGAGTTATGGAGCATGCTTTCAGAAGTCTTAAAAAAGCAATACTCAGATGCAGAAATTATAATTTCTGCACTACAGCCAAAATGCTTCTGAAATAAATGTAGTCCAACTTTACTAATTCTGGGTCACTGAGAACGAAAATGATGCTTAAAATTGTTGATTGGCTCTAGTTTTCAAGATATGCTATTGGGTCAGTATATATGCCTTGACTTGGGAATGGTGGAGGATAAGTGAGTTATAAAGGGAAGGGATCTCAAATTTAAACCAGAAATGACTAAAATACATCTTTGACTGGATCTATGAATAAAACTATGATTGGGTTAGGACAGTACTTGCTTTTGAGGCAAAACAATGAATGATGCAATCTGAAGCTGGTATTGCGTCATACATGATATGAATTGCATCATGTTATTCCTAGAAGTCATGGATGATGCAATCATAAGGAAGCTTACATCACTCTGCTGAACAAATTGCCCTATATCAGCTCTAGAAATCATATAGTGTCGTGCTCTCTTATTTGTCAGTGTTTGATTTTGCAAAGGAACACATTTCTTCTTTAGCCAAAGTGAGCGGAAATGCCTCGTACTTGTGTGAACAGTGCAGATAACTTCTGCTATGTTTGTGGTGAAGTGATTTTTGCATCACAAAAGTGCAGTATAAGCACTATGGTTAAGAAAGCCTATCACCTTTATTTTGGCTGCAAAATTGGAGATCAGGACAAGAGGTGGGCCCCACACATATGCTGCAACACTTGTGCAACAAATCTTCGCCAGTGGTTGAACAGGAAAAGGAAATCTATGCCTTTTGCAGTGCCAATGATTTGGAGAGAGCCAACAGATCATACCAGCAATTGTTACTTCTGCATAGTGCCTCCAGTTGGGAAAGGTGTGTCAAAGAAGAAAAAGTGGACTGTGCGTTATCCAAACATTCCATCAGCTATATGCCCAGTACCCCATGGAGAAGGACTGCTGGTTCCTGATGCACCAGAATCATTCTCACTTGAGTCAGACAAGGAAGAGGAAGAGGATGAAACTTCTGGTCCTGAACCATCAATGTCACAGGACCCACATTTTCTCCCATCCTTCTCCTCTGAACCACACCTCATAACACAAAGTGAACTGAATGACCTTGTCGGGGATTTGGAACTACCCAAGAGGAAGGCAGAGCTGTTGGGCTCCAGACTACAGCAGTGGAATCTCCTGGCAGGCTATCAGGGCAAATGGAGCCCATCAATGTTTGCAGACTATTGCTGGACAGTGACAAGAGATGCTCCATTTAAGGAATACAAGAGACAAGCCAAGAAGCGCCGAGTAGACACTGAATAGGACTAAACTATGTACATAATAGTTTTTTGCCTTTTGTTTCATAATAAATTTTATTTATATAACCCTTTTGCTGATTTTTAAAGTGTTACATAAACAAGACAGGTGAAATATTATCATGTAAAGCAATCATAAACACATGAAAAGACCTAGGTTTACAATTTATGATTAAAACTCTACTATCTACACAATATACATAGACATAAAATGTAAAAACTTAAATATCTTAGAAACAGTAGCCAATCAGTTGTTTTAATTGTCATATTTGAATTCAGCACATCAAAATACATAATAAATATCACATTTTATCTCTGAAGCAGACGACTTCTCAAAAATTGTAGACCAGTGTTACAGAACACAAACCACCAAAAAAGAAAATCAACCTTCTGCTGGTGGCATCTGACTCAGATAATGAAAATGAACATGCGTTGGCCCGCACTGCTTTGGATTGTTATGGAGCAGAACCCATCATCAGCATGAGCACATGTCCCCTGGAATGGTGGTTGAAGCATGAAGGGACATATTAATTTCTAGCACATCTGGCACGTAAATATCTTGTGACGCTGGCTACGACAGTGCCATGAGAATGCCTGTTCTCACTTTCAGGTGACATTGTAAACAAGAAGCGGGCAGCATTATTTCTTGCAAATGCAAACAAGTTTGTTTACTTGAGCGATTGGCTGAACAAGAAGTAGGACTGAGTGGACTTGCAGGCTCTAAAATTTTACATTGCTTTATTTTTTAATGCAGTTTTTTGTACATAATTCCACATCTGTGAGTTCAACTTCCGTGATAAAGAAATTGCACTACAGTACTTATATTAGGTGAATTGAAAAACACTATTTCTTTTGTTTTTTTACAGTGCAAATACTTGCAATAAAAATAAATATAAACTGAGCATTGTATGCTTTGTATTCTGTGTTGTAATCAAAATCAATATATTTGAAAATGTAGAAAACATCCAAAATATTTAAATAAATGGTATTCTATTATTGTTTAACAGTGAGATTAATCAAAATTAATTTTTTTAATCGCTTGACAACTCTAGTTTAGATAATGGCATACAGAGTACACTTATAAAGTTTGTGGATGATACCAAGCCTGGAGGGGTTGCAAGTGTTTCAGAGACAGGATTAGAATTCAAAATGGTCTTGATAAACTGGATAAATGGTCCAAAATAAATGGAATGAAATTAAATAAGGACAAATGTTAGGTGCTATACTTAGGAAGAAATAATTAATTGCACAAATACAAAATGGGAAATGAGTGCCTAGGGAGCAGGACAGCAGAAAAGGATCTGGGGGTTATAGCTGATGACAAACTAAATATGAGTCAACAATATAATATTGTTGCAAAAAGAGCAAACACCATTCTGGGATATATTAGCAGGAGTGTTGTAAGGAAGACATGAGAAGTAATTCTGCCACTCTACTCCATGCTGATTAGGCCTCAACTGAAGTATTGTGTCCAGTACTGGGCACCACACTTTCGGAAAGATGTGGACAATTTGGAGAAAGTCCAGAGGAGAGCAATAAAAATGATTAAAGGTCTAGAAAACATGACCTATTAGGAAAGATTAAAAAAAATAGTTTTGTTTAGTCTGAAGAAAAGAAGACTGAGGAGAAACATGGTGCTAGTTTTCAAGTCTGTAAAAGTTTGTTATAAAGAGAGTGGTGATAAATTGTTTTCCTTATACACTGAGGATAGGACAAGAAGCAAGGGGCTCAAATTGCAGGAAAAGAGTTTTAGGCTGGACTTTAGGAAAACCTTCCTAACTCTCAGGGTTGTTAAGCACTGGTACAAATTATCTAGGGAGGTTGTAGAATCTCCATCACTGAAGTTTTTTAAGAACAGGTTAGCCAAACCCCTGTCAGGGATGGTCTAGATAATATTTGGTCCTGCCTCAGTGCAGGGGACTGGACTAGATGACCTATGAAGGTCCTTTCCTGTCCTACATTTCTATGATTCTATGTTACTTTGGGGAGCAACAAGGAGAGCTGTGTGCATTAAGATGGAAAACTCGGGTGCATTAAACCCTTGAAACAATACACGATCCCATAGGATCGTCACACACAGTGACTGGAATACCTTACTCTTAAGGATATATACTGGGTGGACAGACTCCAGCCTTCTTTATAGTCATACGTAGTGCATAAAAAAATATGGCAGTGTATAATTCCTGTTTGAAGAAACAGCATATTGATGGCAACCTTTTGACAGAGATTCCATGCGCTGCCAGCTATGTAACTAAAATTAGACACGGTGCAGTCAAAACCTCCTGGGCTATGATCAGGAAGTTATTGTACTCTGTGGAAAGTGCAAAGGTTACTGTTATGCTGAAACATCATACTTACTATTGGAAATGTGCACATATGAAATCACTTCTAAAACAGAAAATGCTCTGTGGTTTCCATACAGTGCCTTCTCCAAATTGAGACGTGTAGCCTACAAATGGATTTCTGAAAAAAGAAGAGAAATAGAAAATGAGAAGTTAGTAATGGTAGCATCACTCTATCAATACTATTAGTGGTCAGACATGGGATGGTGTCTTCTTAAGGCTGTTAGAAAAAACTCTTGTTCCAAACATAACCCAGCTTCAAAAATTTGTACCAAAGGAACACCGCAGGAAAGATGAGAGATTGATGGTGCTCCAGGACAGAGTTTAGATTATTTAGGTGAATTTAACTGTGCAGTTGTGTGGGGGATTTTTTGGAAAGTGGCAATTTAACATTGATTTTCCAGTCTCCTGAATGTTTATGGGTTTTGATGAGACTACAGTGTTCTCTTTTACTTTTGGTACAAAGTGACTGATGGATTTTTTCAATGCTGATTACAGGTTAATAAGGTTTTTGCCTGGGAATAATACATGTACAGCACATTCCATATTGAACAACAGCAATACATTATGTTCATCTGATGTATCACAAAGTGTGCACCTAACACATGATCAATCACACAGGGACATGGGTAAATATTGTTTCTCAGTACCCATCACAACAGGAAATAATGAAGATTGCAGACTGCAAGAACATTAATGATTAGCAAATGTCAGCCACAATTTATTTGTATTAACTACTTTCAAATCAGAAATAAATGGATTTTTGATTTGCTAAATTAAACAAGACATGTAAAAGGAATAAAAGGAGTGGGAAGGATTTGAAAATTTAAATTGCATATTACAAAATCCAGACACTTTACATAAGGGTTTACAACTTATCCTGAACTTTCTGGCAAGGGGAGACAAAAGGTCTTGAATTGGTTTTGAAACATTTCTAGAGTTTGAAAATAATTTAAAAGAGAGAAAGTTTCTCTCAAAAATTGTGTTATAAATGCACCCACATATTTCAATATCAGAGGAGCCTTTAAAAATTATTTTCCCAAACCACCTTCATCATTATTATTATTTAGAGGTTAGGAGACAAAACAAAAAGCCACCCAGACTTCAAGGCAGACTTCAGCCAAGGGAAATAGAAGCTAACGTTTTCCGTTTGAAGACCAAGCACTCAAAGCTTCCATATTTTAGTAACTGGGCATTTGATGAGGATGCTTGCTATCAAATGAAAGCAATTTATCTAACAAAGTATAGGGACTTTTTATTTTGCCCTCTGGTTATCTGGAATGGATGCATTCCTGAACACTATATTCTTTTATAGAGTGTAGGCCTTTTACTCTGAAGCACAGTCTCTTTGTATTCAGTTCAACGGCTTTTCCTTGGCTGCTCTTTTCCATTCCTTTTGTGCATATTTAAAATCTTCCTTCCCATGGCTGGAGAAGATCCCAACATTGGTTTGTACTCACAGTGATCACTAATGGTGAATACTCTTCCTGGACAAGACCCATCATTTGAGGCATTTATAACAAGGCTGGACAGAGCACTAGAGAATGTTCTGTAGGGAACAGTTCTGTACCAGCAGAGGGATGAACTGGATGATCTTACAAATCTTTTCTATCTTTCTATGTTTATCATAGAATAATGCAAAAATAATGAATCAGATATCCAAAAACTTGCCAGCAAATCATTTTGGCCAGCTAGAATGTGTACTGATGTTGCAACTTTGTGCATCTGAAAGAAATAAAAAGATAGTATTTTTGTCCAAAGGATATAACAAGCGTGAAATGGTGTTTGACAATCTGTGTATCCGTCCATGAAAATTTGTGCTATCAGTTATACAAGAAACCAGGTATTTTCTGCATTGCTAGTTTTCCAGGGTATCATCAAAGACTGTGAAGTGAACAATTTTAGTCACACATCCCTTCAGATCTTCATTTCATTCTCTCTATATAGAAGTCATTAGCATATCTCTAAACTCCTATTCTTTTTTCTTTTCACTCGCCTTCTCCCCAAATTGTATAAAAGTGAGTGTTCAGTGTATTGCAGTATTCAAGCTTAATACTCCCCCAAACAGAAAAACAATCAACACGTATATATAGTATTTAGGAAATACCTGTTTGGCAGGCTTAAATAGCCTCTTTTAGCTTGACTGTCTTCAAACAGCATTTAAATTACAAATAATAAAAATACTGCCCATTCTGGTGGGAGCTATGCAAGGACAGTTAATGGTGCTGTCTGTGCATACATGATCTAGACAGATACTTAAACCTACTGTACGGGCATGGTAGAAGGGTGACAGAAAGGTTCTGTCCAGAGCATGGGTTAGATCCTGATTCAGCAAAGCGCTTAAGTAGAGCAGACCTCAAATTCCATGAGGAAAAGTCTTTCCCTTGGAAAATACTAGTTCATCAGTTTTGAAATGTCCTGTGTAAACAGTTGATTTCAATGAAATTTTGTTTAAAACAACTAAATCAAAACAAGGCATTTCAGTAAGGTTTTTATAGGAAGAGAGAGTTTTGATTTTTTGTTTCAAAATGAGTTTTTATTTCAAAAGATATTTTATATTAATATTTTATGCCAATTACAATACCAATTATTAAACCAATTACAAAAAAAACTCAGCTAGAATACCAATTACCAATGAAAAAAACAAGTACCAATTAGCATACCAATTTAAATAGTAATTACCAACTACCATTTAGAATCACCCCAATGACCATTTAGAATACCAATTACCAATTACAATACCAATGACCCAAGTAATTACGAGTTATGTTACCAATCAATAATTATTTTATATGATAATTTAATAATAATTATTAAACCCTAATTTTAAACTTTAAAATAAAATAAAATTTAAAAAACATAACATTTAACAGTATATAAGAAAGCCAAAATAGAAGTGAAACATTTCAATTGACACAAAACTTTCCTTCCCTAACCCTCATAAATTTAATTTCTTGGCATTTTGAAATTTCCCATCCCTTTGTTCCATTTCAGAATGAAAAAAAAAATCACTATTTGGAATTCCCCCAAGCTCTACACATAAGTAGTAAGGCCCAGATACACAAAGGCATTTAGGCTCCCAGCATCCACTGATTTCTATCTGGGCCTAAGTGATGAGTAGGGCTGGCTTTAAGTTCGTGTTTTGTGCTTGGTTAATTGGGGCCTCCAGATTCCAAAATGAAATTTTTCATTCAGATTTAAGGTCAGAATCCGGCACATTTACTCACATTAAGTAGTATCTTACTGTATGAGGCATCATTGTCATGAGATTGAGCTAGTTGCCATATTTATACGGGCACACTCTAGAGCTTCTTAAATTGATAGATTATCATGTCACACAAAACTCATGCATAACTTACTCCCATAGTTATATTATACCATTAGGAAAGCAATTATGGAAAATATTTCTCATTATATATAATCTATGAGTTGTTATAGTCAAACCATTAAGCATAATACATTATTTATCATTACAGCTACATTAGAATTACATGTGTTGGACTTATCAAATCATATTAGATGCTATTAGTTTGTGTGTCATATACTTATTTCAGAGGTCCAAAGTGTTACAACTAATGTTTTCTTATGTGTCCGACTGTTCCCTTAGGATATTCAGGACAGCACCTGAGCTTCGTAAGGAACCTACTCTTAATTCAAATCCCAAGAGGTCCCTTAGCAGATGTCACTATGAATGATTAGAGATATGCATGGCATAATTTATGAAATTACAGAAAATCTGTTTTTTCAGAGTCCTGGATTTTAGTTTTCTAAACGTGCCTCTAAAGAATATAACTCGCTAAGAGGCTCAGCACAGAACTCACAAGCCAGCCAGAGTTGGGGCAAAAGTAGCTTTAAACTACAGTGATACCTTCCTGATTCTGGGCTGTTTGAGAGGCTGGAGAGGCCTCCAGAGTTATTCAGATGTGCTTGGTGGGGAGAGGGGTTGGCGAAGTTATAGCTGCCTCTCCAGGCTGTCCTATTGACCATAGCACTGCCCAGAACCCCACAGCCTTACATGCTGCAGCCCCTCTGTGACACACTGTTCCTGTCCCCAGCCTCACCCTCTATGTCAGGACTTGTAATGAGGTCCCCAGGAGACATATGAGATTTTTAGGACCCCTTTGTGCTACCTGGTAAAAAGGGTCTGGAGCAGAATGAGGATCTCACCTTAAGTGTCTCAGCATTCAATAGCCTATCAGAGACACATATTTGACAGGAGAAATATTTACTTGCAATAGCAATCAATGTGTGACACAATGAAAAGAACAATCGCTATTCTGCGGCAGCTCCGGATTCCCAACAACTAACCCTAATATTTCCCAGACAGGATTTAAATGATATTTGCCTGATTCCAGAAACTTGTATTCTTTTCTGTAATTTTTCCTCCAAATCATGTGGTATAGTTCTAATTCTTGGGTTTGCTGAAGTGAAGCAGAACATTGATGATTCTGATGCTAGTGACACACATAGTCAAGAAGAAAGGAAGCAATATTGCAGCTAAACAACTGACTAGTAATATGAACACCACTTGTCACAGACATTCTTTAATGCCAATCTGCTTACAGGTTTTTGATGGACAGGTCTGGGTTCTTCTGGAACCTGCCACCCACTCAGCAGGGTGTATCTTCTTTATTTTTCCTTATGAATTTATTTGGCGGTGCCTCCACCCCCTCACTCCTTCCTGGCAGGGTCACCAGGGCAACTTGGGAGGAAAATTCTAACCACAGGGTAACCCCCACTTACTTGCCAGATAGTTGGATACTCCCAAGAAATAACACAAATACATTTAATATATTCAACACCATAATTATATTAAACAGGAGACACATATAACAGGGTAAAACACTATTCTTAGGGTCACCAGTGCCCACACTGATAATACCCGTGACTTTCCCCAGTCACATGACCTGATGTAGCAAATGTAGATCAGTGTCCCATTGGTAAAACATACTTTGTTGGGGCCGTTGATGACCTCTGACCACGATATCTTCTCTGCAGTGGTTTAGCAGTGGGGCTGACTGGGTTCAGTACAGCCCAAAGGACTCACAAGTGGGAGAAAGTGGTAAGTCCCTCCACCGGTTTAATATGCAGGAGGTTAAATCCCCAAACCCTTACTCCCTGGCTTGAGGACACAGTTCAGTGAGTAGGGGGGTCCCCAAAACAATTTCTCTGACTAACTAAAAGATGGTGCACTCACAAACTCCATGAATGATTCTCAGGTTCAGAGATGACTCTGGACTCCTCAATCACTGCAGAGGGGCTGATCTCTGCTGGCAGGAATCCTCTTCAGGCAGGACTCAGGCTGCTTCTGGTCTCAGGATTTCCCCTCACCACAGAGGGGTGCAGGGCTCAAGGTGCAGATTACACAACTGTACTAAAATCCAAACTGTCGTCTCCCAGCCCAGCATCCAGACACACTCACAGCAGGCAGCAGCCCTGGACTAGCAGCCAGAGCAGAGCTGACCATGTGGTGACTGGTCTCACCTAGGGAGCTGGAGGGCTAACTCAGCCTGGCTAGGGATGTTTCCCTGCAAAACTCTACAAACTGGCAGTCATCAGTGCAGAAGGAAAAGCCCAGCTGAGAGATCTTGCTTTCAGGTTCCTAGAGGCCAGTTCAGAAGGAACCCTGCATGCAGGCCCAGGCAGGACTCACCAGCTCCCAACACAGCCAGTCCTGCCTGGCTCCAGACTATCTCAAAAAATAATGGCTTCTCCCCTTTCCTGAGCTCCCTGGGAAAAGCATCTCACTCCCTATTGGTTGCCAGGCAGACTCAGAGTCTTCCTTGGCTTCCCCTCTCTACCAGGAACAGTGTGCCTCTCCCTGAGCTACCAGCAGAGTCCCAGGAATCTAGATAATCTCCTTTGGGGTTACACACCTTTTAAGACGCTCAAACCATTTCACAAACATTAATAAATTTAGCCTCATAACACCACCCTGAAGTAGATGTAACCCCGACTTGAAGTTTGCCCAGCCACTGGAACTCTGGACTGAGTCTCTGGGAAGTCTTACCCTATGGATTATAACAAGGACTACCAGAACCTTCTGACACCATTTCCCAGCATGCTTGGAGTCAAGTGTGGAGACAGAATGGACTAGAAACTCCTGCAGACACCAACGGGGAGGCTTTTGCATTGGGTGATCTGGACAAGCAGTTTGCTCAGCCCCTTAATGGAAAGGGACAGCAGAGACAGGGATTAGTTTTAGTTTCAGTTTTGAGCTTTGAGTTTAGAGGATTTGAAAAAGAGAGAAGCAGACCAGCTCAGGGATTCTCTGATTAACTCCACTTCCCTCCCCACTAAGGGAGCCTTTGAACAGCTGTGGAATTTAGTACGTGGGCCAGCCTTGCAGAGGCCAGTTTCCAGAATGGCAGAACTCCAAATTGACACAGATTACTGAGAACCAGAGGGGCTCTGGACCTGGGAACCAGGAGAGGATCCCACAACACCCAGGGGTGAAGACACTAAGACGATCCTTTTGTTTGCTTGTGTAAACTGGCTAATGTTCATAATGCTGCAGCACTTGTCTCCAGACTTATCCTCAGTGTAGCATCCAACTGGGAAGATGTCAAGGTTTTATAGTCCTGCCAGCAATGGTAGCATTATTCATTTTCCCAAGAGACAGCACCTTTTGTGTCTCAGGCACGGTGAGGAGTCAAGCTGGGTGGGGGCACCAGGAATCACAAAAACAAACAGTACCCAACCCAGTCGAGGGGAGGGGAGAAACCACTCCAGTAGCAAGCCACAGGGAGGAAGTTTGAGCCATGCTTCAGGGAAGGGGCTATGTAGGCATTTTTCTTTTACAGAAAAGGAAACGACAGAACAAAGAAGTTGTCCAGTGTCACACAAGAAGTCTGTGGCAGACTCAGGAATAGAACTTAAGCATTTCTGAGCCCCGTTCTCTTACCTAAAAAGGCATCTTTCTTCTCCTGAAGGAAGAATCCTACTCAGAGTCTGATCGTGCTTTCCTTGAAGGTACTGGGAGTGTTGGGAATGCAAGGAAAGCAGGTAAGTCTGTCTGCATTTGATATTCAGAAAAAATGCAGATCATAGGAATGAAAAATCATGAGCCAAAAGCCATATGAAAGCAAAAGTGTGGGTGAAAACATGACCATATTTGCTATGACTAGCAAAATGCATGGAGAGAAAAAGTCCACCCACGCTCTGATTCCTCCCTGTGGCGCATTGTTCAAAAAGTAATGATTAAAACTGGTATTTTTGGTTAAAACCCAAACTGAAATGGCTTTTGTTTTCAAAATTCACTTTTTTTGTATGTTTTTGATTTTTAAAAAAAATCCTCACTTTTTCTTGGAAAAATACCATTTTCCAAACAGCTCTTATACAATAGATTGGGCCAAAATTTTTGCTGTGTCAAGTATACTTTCAGCACAGACATAGTTGAAACAGAAACAAAATCAGTTGCAGCTTCCTTTCTCTCTGGTTGATTCTGTGCTGACCTTGATATTGATCAGATTAATTTCAGTGCTGCTGTAATCTAAGACTGTTATCTGTGGCCCCAAAGGGGCAGTTCTTCACGTGGGCATAGCCAGACTGCAGTGTTCTCTGGCACTATGCTCGCCTCACCCATCAAAGTTCCTCTACTGAGGACTACATGGATAGTGATGTAGGAGCAGGCTACGGCTCTAGCTGAGCTGGGGATTCCCCCACATCGGAGAGAAATGAGGGAGATCCTGTAGCTTTCCAGTTCCTTTAGCACTGGGACTGGTTTGAAGAGGTGGCACAAGAAAAAGAATCTGGCCCACTGTGTTAAATAAGTTAGGGTGTCTGCCAAATCAGTGAAAAATTGCCCTCTTAAATGAGAAGATCATCAGAAGGACAGATTTGATGCCTAAGAACAGTACTATTTATCCATTCTTCGTAGAAACACAAGTCTCCCGCCTTATTTTTAAACATCAAGTGTCAAATTAATCCATAGTGCAACATCTCTGACTTCAGTGGAGTTACAGTAGGGATGGACTTGGCCCTGACTCTTTACATTGCAAAGCAGATTGTTATATTGTACAATGTCTGGAATTAACAGGGCAGTTTTCGCCACCTGTTGGAGCTGGTCCTGATGCTTCATTCGCTAATGCCTCTATCTTATGAGAGGTTAGTAACTGCAGAGCAGAGTGAGCTAGCTCTAGAAAGCATGATTCTGCAGAGAGTTTTTGGCCTTCCATTTGTTTGGTTCCACCATCAACTCTTCTAGATATATTGAGGGAATTATGGACTCTGTTATTATCATCAGACTCTTAATGGTTGGATCCATTCTGGTCTGTTTTCTTATTACCTCATCTATGCAAGACTGAAGTTCTGTTTAAGCTCCTTCTGAGTTCCACGCCCAAGAGTCTTTCCTTGTGCCTGTGCTTAATGTTCAGTTGTGTTAACTGATTCCAGAGCAACACACATTGTTGGAGAACAACAGAGTCAAGTTTCTGTGGGTGTTTTTTTTTTACGGCCACACAGCATCTTTCTCTATATCTCTATATTGACAATAAATTCTGATTGGTTGTCTGATTTGTAAACTCTTTAAACAAGTGAATGTGTTCCTGTTTGTAGAGGTCATACAGTGTAGGAAGTGTGTGACCTAAGTGTGGTTTACTAATGTCAATATTCATGATATCATCTCGGTAGCTTTGGAGATGTGTTATTTAATTCAATAACTTGACTAGAACGAATGAAACTAATGCTAGAACCCTATTAACCTACTGTGATTGAGCCATCTCCCTACTCCATCCCCAATAGAGCACACAGCCCCTAAGTTAGTGATCAGACTCATCCCAGTCCTGGAGTTTGGCTAACTAAAAAAAACCCACCCCAAAACAAAAAAACACCACAACATCCAGCCAACTGTAAACTCCTCCCTGAGCACTGCTGTCCTTCAAGTTTCCCTCGAGGTACCCCTAGTCCTAGCTCCTTTCTGATAGCCTGCTCCACCGCACTTACCTTCAGGCAGGATTTAATGAGCTGAACTCCCAATAGCTTTATGAAGGGTTCTAACCCATGCTAAGAAGATGAGTTGTCAGAAAAGCCTTGCCACCCTATTACAGACTTTATTTCATTTTTTCCCCACCATGCATTAGGTAAAAAAAGAAGATGCAAGAAACCTGCAAGGCAAGAGCATTAGCAATCTGTACTCCATATGGAATAAACAACCAGTCAGAGTTTACATGTGACTCAAAAGCAATGTCTTAGATGGGGAGAACACATAGGGCCTAACCATGTGAAGTGCTGAGCCCTCCCTGGAAAATGGGGAGAGCTCTCAACTCACCTCCCAGGAAGCGCTCAGCAACTCACAGGATCAGGTGCCTGGTGGGGAGTGGTGAAATAAGGGGATTGGCATCTGAATCCAGTTCATGACACTTTATAGCTCCTCTACTTCAGCTGCCATCAGTGGGTGTTGACGGCACTCAGCACCTCACTCAAGGCACTTAGAATTTCACATTAGCATGCTGCTTCTCTCCTACATTTTGGCTTCACCTTCCTGGCTGAAGGCCTTTTAGAACAACAAATGTCATTAATTGTACTAATTTCTTACAGGGACTGTGCCAAGGTCAACAGGCCGAAAGATTTCACATGTGTCCTACCCTGAAAAATACAAATTTGTGCTGGATCTGTTTTCACATGTCCCTAATACAAAGGGGAAAAAAATACCACTTTCAAACTGAGGGCTGCAGTAATCTTAAAATCCCAGCTGGGTAACCTGCTCGCAACCAATTTTGCAGATGCGGGCGTGCTGATGACAGAGTTTTGCATACCAGCTGTGCCCTCTCTTGCCTCTTTGTGTCCGTTCTGTTATTGAGTTGGCAGAGGATATAAACTGGGAAGAATTCTTCACTAGCACATTTCAGAGTGCAAGATACTCATCTCTTTCAAACCTTTGCTGGCTCACAAGAATGGAACCATTCAAGGAAAGAAGGGGGACAGTGCAGCATACATGGCCATCACATGTGTGGTCTTGTCATGTGCATACACATGATACCAACAAACTCAATAGTCCACAGTTGTTATTTTTCACCAATCCCATGAGTTGGGTTTTTAAGACCATTGCTTCCCTCAGTCTGGAAGTGGATAGTTTTTCTTCTATTTCTCAAGAACATATTAAAAAAATATTTCTTAAGGAGCATAAAATTTTGATCCTGTCAGCCTTGAAAGTGTTCCTTTAACATATTTCCACCTACACATGCTGTCTACACATACAAATAAGTAAATATAGTAGTACACATATACACACAGTCACACAAACACCACGCTTTGCCTCGTAAGCAAAACACTGAACTATAAAGGATCAGAAGAAGGATGTATAATCTATTGAAGTCCTTATAATCAAGGCAGGAGATATCAACCTTCTTTTCTTTATCTTAATCCAAAAAATCTTGTCAGAGACTGTGCCCCTGTATTCACTCCTTTTCCCAAAAAACTGGATGGTTACATGGAAGAATGGACACATAACAAACATTGACTAGCTGTAAAGTGAAGAGAAATAAAACATTGCCTCTGGGAAAAATTGTTTCTGAAATTGTCGTAGATTGCCTGAAGGAAAAGAATTGAGGACAAAATATACAATCAGAAGGAACTATTTTTACCGAAAGGCAATTTCATTTCTTGCTGTTGCCTACAAAGACAATCAAGGTTTGTTTTATTCTGTGTCATGGTAGTGCTCAAAGGGCCCAGTGAGACTGGGGGATGCATCGTGCAAGTACAAAATGTACTAATTCTGTTGATTTTCTTTTTACATATACTACCTACTAGAACAGTCTTGAGAGATGAGGGCAAGTCCTGAGGTGCTATCATTTGATAGGGATAGCCTTTGAGGACGGAAAGAAGAGCTGTCTCTACCCACATGGCATCCAACTCTATTCTCTCACTGCTCCCTCACTTTCATAAAAAAATTTTGAGGCTGCAAATTCTTCTTAGGAAGGGCATGGAGATTGGCCATCCATTCTAGCTGAAATATATAGTGGACTCAGAATGGATAGCTCTGCTATTCCTGCTGCCTGTGCTCTGTGGCCACCGCTGGAGAACATGAGGGGAGCTGGAAACAAGAAGAAAAGTTTGCTTAGCCAGTCATACTAGCTCTTTCTGTTGCCAGTTCTGGTCTTCTCACAAAGCTGTACTTTGGAGACCCTGAGAGCTGGTATTTCTTAGCAGCAGCTTCTTGCTCCTGGCACCTGCATTTTAGATACTGAGTCAAACATTCACATTATATAGACATGTTCAGTATCACTCTAAGGCTAATAAAAATTGTTTGCACATGTTTGTTTGTGAATGGACTGAGTTCCCATCTCTCCTCAACAATGCACACATTTTGAGTTAGTGTCCAAACCCCAAACTTTCTGTGGTTTGGCTTTATTGGTAACTCACACATAATAACATCCTCCATAAACTTGGCATCCCTAGAATTTTCCTAATCTCATCTAACCAGCGCCCTAGTTCCTCTTCCCTGGAGTGCCACACCTACCCTTATATTCCAAATAGAGTTAAAAAGCCATACTTGTAAAAAAGAGTCAGTAGAACTTCAGCAGCTGAAGGCAAGGTTCTAGCACGTGATGTCAGGATGGGTCAACAGAACAGCCCTGCCATGCTGCTACTGGGCGTATGCGAAACACACACACAATTAGTAGAGTCCTTGAATTTTATCTTTAATGTGAATGATTAAAAGTCAATTGTAACAACTTATTTTCTCCTTTTTTTCCTAACCAGAGAGAAATAGACCATGCACAACATAGGCAGTATGTCTTTTCATCATATAGACACATACTCACACACCATATGTCACAATACTAAATAGTGACTTAGTCTATAATGTAGACTGGTGTTATTAGGTAATAGAAAAATAATATTATAGTACAGATTTAGGGCTCGTCTGAACTTACGGCTAAATTGGCACTGCTGCGATGGATGCAGCGGTGTTGATTTAGTGGGCTAAAGTTGATGGCAGAGCATTCTCCCATCAATGTCTGTACTCCACATCCCCAAGAGGCAGAAGGTAAGTCGAAGGGAGAGCATCTCCCATCAACACAGCATGGTGTAGACATTGCTGTAAATCAGCCTCAGGTATGTTGACTTCAGTTGTGTAACTTACATAACTGAAGTAGCGTAACTTAGGTTGACTTACTGCTTTAGTGTAGATCAGCCCTTAGGGACTGCAAAACATAGTGCTGAGTTGTTAGCAGACATCTGCAATTGGTCTCAGATACCACTGTGGTGAGCTTGGTATAAATACCTAGATTTGGTGCTAGTCTACATTACAGGGGGAGGAGGGGAAATCAAGCTAAGTTACAAAACTTCAGCTATGGGAATAACATGGCTGAAGTCAATGTACTTAGATCTACTTATCGTGGTGTCTTCACTATGGTGTGATTCCCCTTGCGCGTCTCGTTGAGGTGGAGTACAGGAGTCGACGCTAGAGCGATCCGTGGTTGATTTTTTGCGTCTATACTAGACACAATAAATCAACTCCTGCTGGATCGATGGCTGCCCGTCGATCCAGCCAGTAGTGTAGACAAGCCCAGAGATACAGACATCATTAAATCAAACATGGAATTATTAGTATGTGCAAGTGCACACATTAACTGTATTATTTGATATATGAGAGTATTCTTGTGAAATTTCATTTCTATTATGTTCTTGTTACTTGTCCATCTCATCCCATGGAATAAGTACTTAGTGCAATCTGTGGTGTATCAATCAATACCTGAATGTTGCACTTCAACATTTTGTAACCAACTCTTTTTTTAAAGGATCACTGCTGTTTTTGGTTGTAACTGAACCCCAGATTTTGAAATCTTATTTATTGTTTTTATCCATTTGTATTGCGGAGGTGCCCAGAGGCCCCAGTCAGGATCAGAGCTCCATCGTGCATGGTTTTATGCAAACGGAATATAAATCAACATAAGAACATAAGAATGGCCATACTGGGTCAGACCAAAGGTCCATCCAGCCCAGTATCCTGTCTACCGACAGTGGCCAATGCCAGGTGCCCCAGGGGGAGTGAACCTAACAGGTAATGATCAAGTGATATCTCTCCTGCTATCCATCTCCACTCTCTGACAAACAGAGGCTAGGGACACTATTCCTTACCCATCTTGGCTAATAGCCATTAATGGACTTAACTTCCATGAATGTATCTAATTCTCTTTTAAACCCTGTTATAGTCCTAGCCTTCACAACCTCCTCAGGCAAGGAGTTCCACGGGTTGACTGTGCGCTGTGTGAAGAACTTTTATTTGTTTTAAACCTGCTGCCCATTAATTTAATTTGGTGGTCCCTAGTTCTTATATTATGGAAACAAGTAAATAACTTTTCCTTATTTACTTTCTCCACACCACTCATGATTTTATATACCTCTATCATATCTCCCCTTAGTCTCCTCTTTTCCAAGCTGAAAATTCCTAACCTTTTTAATCTCTCCTCATATGGGACCCATTCCAAACCCCTAATCATTTTAGTTGCCCTTCTCTGAACCTTTTCTAATGCCAGTATATCTTTTTTTGAGATGAGGAGACCACATCTGTACGCAGTATTCAAGATGTGGGCGTACCATGGATTTATATAAGGGCAATAAAATATTATCCGTCTTATTCTCTATCCCTTTTTGAATGATTCCTAACATCCTGTTTGCTTTTTTGTCTGCCACTTCACACTGCGTGGACGTCTTCAAAGAACTCTCTATGATGACTCCAAAATCTCTTTCCTGATTTGTTGTAGCTAAATTAGCCCCCATCATATTGCATGTATAGTTAGGGTTATTTTTTTCCAATGTGCATTACTTTACTTTTATCTACATTAAATTTCATTTGCCATTTTGTTGCCCAATCACTTAGTTTTGGGAGATCTTTTTGAAGTTCTTCAGTTTGCTTTGGTCTTAACTATCTTGAGCAGTTTAGTATCATCTGCAGATATTGCCACCTCACTGTTTACCCCTTTCTCCAGGTCATTTATGAATAAGTTGAATAGGATTTGTCCTAGAACTGACCCTTGGGGAACACCACTAGTTACCCCTCTCCATTCTGAAAATTTACCATTTATTCCTACCCTTTGTTCCCTGTCTTTTAACCAGTTCTCAGTCCATGAAAGGATCTTTCTTCTTATCCCATGACAACTTAATTTACAAAAGAGCCTTTGGTGAGGGATCATGTCAAAGACTTTCTGGAAATCTAAGTACACTATGTCCACTGGATCCCCTTTTTCCACATGTTTGTTGACCCCTTCAAATAATTCTAATAGATTAGTAAGACATGATTTCCCTTTAAAGAAACCATGTTGACTTTTGCCCAACAATTGATGTTCTTCTATGTTTTTGACAATGTTATTCTTTACTATTGTTTCAACTAATTTGCCTGGTACTGACGTTAAACTTACCAGTCCGTAATTGCTGGGCTCATCTCTACAGCCTTTTTTAAATATTAGCGTTACATTAGCTAACTTCCAGTCATTGGGTACCGAAGCTGATTTAAAGGACAGGTTACTGGTCCCAGTGACTTTTCATTGTTAAGTTTATCAATTAATTCCAAAACCTCCTCTAGTGACACTTCAATCTGTGACAATTCCTCAGATTTGTCATCTACAAAGGACGGCTCAGCTTTGGGAATCTCCCTAACATCCTCAGCCATGAAGACTCAAGCAAAGAGTTCATTTAGTTTCTCCGCAATGATTTTGTCGTCTTTAAGTGCTCCTTTTGCATCTCAATCGTCCAGGGGCCCCACTGGTTGTTTAACAGGCTTCCTATTTCTGATGTACTTAAAAAACATTTTGTCATTACCTTTTGAGTTTTTGGCTAGCTGTTCTTCAAACTCCTTTTTGGCTTTTCTTATTATATTTTTACACTTAATTTGGCAGTGTTTATTCTCCTTTCTATTTACCTCACTAGGATTTGACTTTCACTTTTTAAAAGATGCCTTTTTATCTCTCACTGCTTCTTCTACATGGTTGTTAAGCCATCGTGGCTCCTTTTTAGTTCTTTTACTGTGTTTTTTAATTTGGGGTATACCTTTAAGTTGGGCCTCTATGATGGTATCTTTGAAAAGCACCCATGCAGCTTACAGGGATTTCACTCTAGTCACTGTACCTTTTAATTTATGTTTAACTAATCTCCTCATTTTTGCATAGTTCCCCTTTTTGAAATGAAATGACATAGTGTTGGGCTGTTGAGGTGTTCGTCCCCCCACAGGAATGTTAAATGTTATTATATTATGGTCACTATTTCCAAGTGGTCCTGTTACAGTTACCTCTTGGACCAGATCCTGTGCTCCACTCAGGACTAAATTGAGAATTGCCTCTCTCCCTGTGGATTCCTGTACCAGTTGCTCCAAAAAGCAGTCATTTAAAGTATTGAGAAATCTTCTCTCTACATTTTGTCCTGAGATGACATATACTCAGTCAATATGGGGATAATTGAAATCCCCCACTATTATTGAGTTCTTTATTTTGATAGCCTCACTAATTTCCCTTAGCATTTCATCGTCACTATCACTGTCCTGGTCAGGTGATCGATAATAGATCCCTACTGTTATATTCTTATTAGAGCATGGAATTACTATCCACAGAGGTTCTATGGAACATGTGAATTCATTTAAGATTTTTATTTCCTTTGATTCTACATTTTCTTTCCCATATAGTGCCACTCCCCCCTACCCCCAAGACCTGTTCTGTCCTTCCAATATATTTTGTACTCTGGAATGACTTTGTCCCATTGATTGTCCTCACTCCACCAGGTTTCTGTGATGCCTATTATATCAATATCCTCCTTCAACACGAGGCACTCTAGTTCACCCATCCTATTATTTAGACTTCTAGCATTTGTTTACAAGCACATTAAAAATGTCACTGTTTATTTGTCTGCCCTTTTCTGGTGTCAGATACTTTTTTATGTGAATGTTTCTTATCTGATCTGGCCCATACTTTATCCTCTTCCATCATCTCCTCTAAATTCTAAAAATCATCCCATTTTCATGTGCAGAGGCATTCTAATAAATGTTTGGATAAAAAATACAATTGTATGAAATAGCCAGAAATAAACAGGTACTATGCATGCACAGAACTTAGGATTCCTAAGAAATCTGAAAATGCATATTAATTTCATAGTACAAGTGGTAGCTTATACAGAGAAGTACTTTTTAAAGTAGAATAACACTTCGTCAGATAAAGGGACGACAATAGCTTGCTATCTCACTGTTTTGAAAGAATAATGTCGAAGGTCTGATTTAAACCCACAAAAGCAGGGAAATTCAAAGTTAAGACTTCCACTCTCTGAATGTGTGCAATACATCACATACTGATCTGTAAACTGCCACAATACCCAGACACAACTGGATGAGTTAAAGTCAATGTGGAAGATTTAATTCTTTTTTTTTTTCTGTCCTGTATTTATGTCAGAATCTTAGGTCCAAATTTTCAAAAGCAGAATCAGCAGTTGCTGTTACAGAAACATGGGCAACAACCAAACCTATTTTCCATTCAGAAATCAGGTATTTACCTATACAAATAAATAGTTAGGCATGCAATAGCTTTATTTGTACCTCATGGTTAGTTTGGAACAGCACAATAGGTAAATGTGCACTTTGTGTATGTACTATTTGTACATGCATTTGAAATTTTTCCCCTTAATGTTCCTTAATTTTTGAATGCTTTTGGTCCCCTTGCTCCTCCATTCTAATCACTTTACCTATTTTATGAAATGTGTTCACTAAGGATGTGACTTTATAGCAGAAAAAACTACAGCTCACTTTTCTTCATATTATTGCTCGTGTTCAATATTCCAGTATGATAGTGTTACATTTCAAAGTTTGATTTAATTTCAGATTGGTTAAAAAAAACATGCAAGTAAAGGCTTGATTCTACTCCTGTCTAAGTCCACTGCAATAATCCTAATGAAGCAGGATTGGTCATAAATCTTGAAATTAGATGATTTAATATTTGTTAATCATTTTACTTCTGGAACAGATCCAGTAGTTAATGATTCTGAACTTTGCATTAAAATATTAGCTGATTTAACAAGAATAAAATTAGAGCCATATACTTAGAATTTGGTAAGTTGGCCACTTCACAAATATTAAAAGAAAATTGTGTGTAAGTGACTGTCCAAATAGTACTACATTGACAATTCTCATGATTATAGCTGAGAAAAATTCAGAATTTCCATTCCACTGAATATTCCAATATTTTGACATTTGTTTTCACCCTGAAATAGAACAAAAGTTACAAAAACTATATCTTGGAAGTGTTGAAACATTTGTTTCAGCATTCCTAAGTCAAAGTGTTTCATTGTGGTGAGCTGAACCATAGAGAAACATTTTGTTTTCAGTCATTAAACAACATCTCCCTTAGATGCCTGCAGTACCTCCCATGAAGAGTCACAGGGTTCAGACAAAGAGGAGATTGTGGTGCATGATTGGAGGTGTAGTCAAGCCAAGGAGCTTGACACATAGGAAGGAATAGGGTCATAAAGCACCTGAACAACAAATCTCTCCAGGCACTACAACACCTCAGGCAAACACAGATTAATGGTGTACTGACACAAAACTAAATGTTTCAGTTCAGTTCAACAAACTGATGTTCAAACTGATGTCAAAGCAATCCCAAATTAAATATTTTGTTTCAATTTTCCCAATGCAATATCAAAAAGTATCAGCAAAATAACAGTTTTCCTATGGAAAATTTCAATTTTGTGGAAACTGCATTTTTCATCGAAAGTCATTTCAACAGAAGATTCCTTACCAGCTCTATTCATGACATTATTGCAAGTCTTGGGATTTAAGGTAGGGTTTTAAAAACTCTTTCTTGAGCTCTTGAAAAGGGATTTTCTCATGATTTTCGCACTAACTAAAAATGTCCACCCAATATTCTCCCATTGTTTCCAGTAAGACTGAAGCTAAGGATGGGAGTTGGATTGGAATGCAAAAGGTGAACAAAGATTAGGAAAAACCGTACTGGAGACTGAACAGGTGCTACTCCCTTCCTCCTCCAAACGAAATCTCTGCATGCTATATAAGGTCAAATGTGACCCCACCCTTCCTAGGATTTGGCTTTTTCAGTAACTCAAGCTATATCAAAACACACACTTTAACTTCCTTCCCCCTCTCTCCCCTAAGACTGGCTATTCCTAGGATTTCTGGCAGGATCCTCATCAGTTAGACAATTGATTTTTCCTGTCCACATAGAAATATAGATTAAATAGTTACCTGGGTATAAGTATATACACAATAGATATATGGATTGATAGATAGAAGACATATGCTTGTGCACGCATATGCATATGATGCACAGATGCATATGTATATAGGGTGACATTATGACATCACTAAAGTCTATGGCAAAACTCCTATTGACTTTAATGGAGACAGGTTTTATGTCTTTTTATGCAACTATAAGTGAAACCTTTGTTAACAGTAGAGCTGGTCAGAAAATTTCTAATGGAATGTTTTTCCATTGGAAATTGCAAATTTGTGAAAAGCAAAATATTCTGGATAATTAGGTCAATTTCTATGAAAAAAAATTTTAAAAAGCATTTTGATAAGATCAAAACATTCCATTTTGACATTTTCAGAATGGAATTGTAACGGGGTCTAGACGCACCACTGCTGACGCCTCCTGCTGGTTGCTCCGGGAAACAGCTCTTGTGAGCTGTGGAGTGCCCTCTGCGTGTAATGTCTCGCCAGTTGTCTGCTCTGCTGATTTGGGAACTGCCTTGCTCCCCGCTCGGCGGGGAACGCTTCAGGATACTGCCCTCCAGCAGCACCCACTACTCCATTCTCACCCGCTTCTGGGGGGCAAAAGATCAGAACAAACACAATAATTTGATCAAAAAGAGTTGTTTCCATTGACTGAAACACAATTTTTTTCTGGAATTATGTTTTGTGGGAAATTTTTGTTGTTCCATTTCAGAGCAGAAAAATGTCCAAAACTGCAGAATTTCTTGCAAAATGGAAAATCTGGTTCCTGCAGAGTGTTAGTTAACAGCCACCCCAGGAGCAGCAAAAACAAGTTATCTAGGTAATAGAGGTCATGCAGGAAGTCTTAGGAACAGGCAGGATTGTAGATAGATGATGACTGACTTCAGTGGGACTACAGACATAAGCATCTTCAGACTGGAACTGTGTTTCATCTGTGTCTTATAAAATATTGAACATAACAAATAGTAATACACAGATATACATATAAGAGAAAAATTACTTGAAATGCTTTTTTAAAATTGGAAAAATACATCTCTGCATTTCCTTTTTGATACACTAGGAAATGCGAGACTATCCGAAAAGTTTGCTGTATTTTAGAAAACTTTTGGATTTTTTTAAAAATGTCATTTACTGCTAAATGTACTGCATGACAGTTTGTAATAGGTTTGCATTTGTAGCTGGCTGAAAGAACAGTATGCCGCAAACCCCTCATTTTCATTTTGATATCTACATTTTCCATTTAAAAGTATATAGATATATAGTATTCATAACACAATGGTATTGTTTTATTTCATTTTCTAACATTTTCATGGTGAAAAATATCATTATTGTTAAGTCCTCAGTTTCCCATTTCAGACCAGACAATTTTATTGTCGAGCTGCTAGTTATAGCATTATGTCTTTTGCAGAGATGTTGCAAAAATTGTCACATTGTAGATGAATTTCAGACTCACTAGCATCAGCATTGCAAGGCCGAGAATATACTGTAAGTGAGGCTATTATCTACCACAAAATCAATCCTTTTGTTGAGAAAGATTCAGATCTGAGACAACTAAAACCACGACTCATATGTGGAAGTTAAATAGTCACTGAAGACTCCACAAAGAAGCAGCTCAAATTATACTCCCAGTTCTCAGGTAGAAAATGGCAAATTATATTCCTGATTCACAAAGAGGAAAAAAATCAATCTACAGGAAATGTGCAGATTTACATAGCAGAAATAGTGGAAATTCAGGGAGAACACTTTTCAACATAAAAAGACAGGCAGAGGACAAGGATTTGCACCAGGCAGATAATGGAGGAAGGATTTTGCAGACTGAAAGCCGAGATAAAGGAAAATGGCATTTAGAAGGATGATGCAGGCCACCAGCACTTTGTCTACATGACAGGCTGAGAGCTATCTCTAAGAAAGCTGCAGTCATAAGGGTGGTTTAAGAATTCTTTTATGTTTGATAATGGCATCCAAAGTGGACTGCCACGTTCAAAGCCACTTCTTTCTGTCCAGAATCATATTTGCCAGACGGCATAAATGTTGGGCCATTTTCAGTTCTCATAGTGGTTGGCATGGGCAGATTCTGAAAGGTTCTCTTTATTAATATTAGTGCCTTTGAACTGTGATGTTCCACTATAATATTTCAACCTGTTTCTTCCATTTCTTTTCTGTTTACAGTGTCTAGGGAATAGATAAATGGACACACAATTGAAACAAACACCACAAGCAGTCAGGCTGATACAGTCTCGTACTGTGCTTCAGGTAGGCAATAAGTCTTAAATATCTCATGCTTGTTCTTCTACAAAAGATGCTAACATGATCCCAATCCTGCAGAGTGAGAAGTGCCTCTCAAAAGATGCTGAATGTTCTCATCTCTCACCAGCCTCCCACCTACCTCATCTACATGGCCCAAAACAGGAGATCAGAACAGTCAAGTAGGCATGTCATTGAAGCTGCAAAAATAATAAATGAAAAAATCGCCTAAACATTTTGGGCCTAATCCCACCACCCTTATACACAGTGGACCTGATCCAAAGCTCACCAAAGTCAATGAAAGACTCCCATTGGATTAGGCCCTTTGAGTATCACGGTAACGTAGACTCAATCCTGCAAGGGGGAGGGAACTGTGGCCTCATCCAGAAAGCCCTTAGGCATGTGCTTAACTTTAAGCACATGCATAAGACCCACTGAAGACAATGGGAATAAGCACATATTACGTGCTTTGCTTAAGTGGGGCCAGAGGGATCAGCACCTCACAGATTTGGGCTTGACTGAGAAGTCCCATTGATCAGAATGGGACTACAATGTAATAAGTAGGACTGTTGATTAATTGCAGTTAACTCATGCGATTAACTAAAAAAAAGTAACTGCAATTAAAAAAAATAATCGTGATTAATCACACTGTTAAACAATAGAATACCAAGTGAAATTTATTAAATATTTTTGGATGTTTTTCTACATTTTCAAATATATTGATTTGTATTACAACACAGAATACAAAGTGTACAGTGCTCACTTTACATTATTTTTCATTATAAATATTTGCACTGTAAAAATAATAAACAAAAGAAATAGTATTTTTCAATTCACTTCATACAAGTACTGTAGTGCAATCTCTATTGTGAAAGTGTAACTTACAAATGTAGATTTTTTTGGTATGTATCTGCACTCAAAAACAAAACAATGTAAAACTTTGGAGCCTACAAGTCCACTCAGTCCTACTTCTTGTTCAGCCAATCGCTAAGACAAAGTATGTTTACATTTACGGGAGATAATGCTGCCTGCTTCTTATTTACAGTGTCACCTGAAAGTGAGAACAGATGTTCATATGGCACTTTTGTAGCCGGCATTTCAAGGTATTTACATGCCAGATATGCTAAACATTCGTATGCCCCTTCATGCTTCAGGCACCATTCAAGAGGACATGCTTCCATGCTGATGATGTTCACTAAAAAAATAGTGCATTAATTAAATTTCTGACTGAACTCCTAAGGGAGAATTGTATGTCCCCTGCTCTGTTTTACCTTTGTTCTACCAAATATTTATGTTATAGCAGTCCTGGATGATGACCCAGCACATGTTGTTTGATTTACAAACACTGTCACTGCAGATTTGACAAAATGCAAAGAAGTTACCAATGTGAGATTTCTAAAATTAGCCACAGCTCTCAACCCAAGGTTTAAGAATCCGAAGTGCCTTCCAAAATCTGAGAGAGACGAGGTATGGAACATGCTTTCAGAAGTGTTAAAAGAGCTACACTCAGATGTGGACTTGTGGACTCTAAAGACTTAGTGGACTTGTAGGCGCTAAAGTTTTATATTTTTTTATTTTTGAATGCAGGTTTTTTGTACATAATTTGACATTTGTAAGTTCAACTTTCATAATAAAGAGATTGCACTACAGTACTTATATAAGGTGAATTGAAAATACTATTTATTTTGTTTTTACAGTGCAAATATTTGTAATAAAAATAAATATAAAGTGCGCACTATACAATTTGTATTCCGTGTTTTAATTGAAATCAATATATTTGATCATCCAAAGTATTTAAATTGACATCCAAAGTATTTAAATAATTGGTATTCTATTGTTGTTTAACAGTGTGATTAATTTTTTTAATTATGTGGCAGCCCTAGTAATAAGGTATATTAAACTTTAGGAAGGCTGATAGAATTGGCCATTTATCTTTTGCATAGATGGCTGAGCATTAGTCTTCAAACATTCTTACAGTTTAGAATGTTTGGGGCTTGAAGTTATTGTGTGAGTAAACACACTGTATATAAATTCAAAGAGCTTCCTCCATATAATCCAGATTGGAGATAACAGGGGAAATTGGAAGGGAATCACTCTTATTAACATACTTTCTCTTTTAAATTTTTTTTTAAAAACTAGACAATGTTCCCAATGATTATACATAAAGTGGGGGGAAGGGGAGGGAGCGAGGAAGACGAATTGGAGCACACAGACAAATCTATGAGAAGTCTTTGATGGGGGCACATCAGGGTATGGGGAGGCAATTGCCCCTCTTGCCCCATAGCAAATGATGCCCCTGCATACTTCAGGGCTGTTGTAGAAAGCTATTCCTGCTCCTATAGAGAAAACTCAGTGATGCAGGCTCAATATAGCACATTTTAAACTCAAAGATGCAGTATAGGCATGCCCTGAGATACCAATAACAGTACCAAACCAAACAAACATGTGCCGGGGTGTCCTTATTTGTATCTATTGTCTTACCAAGTGAAACAGAACTGAGCCTTCATAAGGCTGATCACAGTTCTTCGGGATTCCAGACCTCAGCAACAAATTCAATATTTGCATCACTGTAAGGAAACTAAAAATACATTTCCAGGAAAATAATACATTCTTTCTAATCTGAGTCAAACCTAAAATTAATCAGCTATAATTATCAAACATTATTTAATTAAAACTATCTGCTCACCATCTGGTTATTTGTATAAATTTGGGAATCTACTATTTCATATTAAATTCTTCCATTTAACAAACTATGTTAAACAATATATTTCTCCAGTATAATGATTATGTAATTAATCTTTGTTCAAATTATATTTCCTGCCATTTGACAGAAATATGATTTGTATAATAACAAGACAGTTGACCAACTAATTTTTTCTTCAGAATTGGCATCTTTAATCAAAGTCTATTTAGATTTAAAATTAATGTTACCAGCATCAATAAAAAATAGTTACTTAGCAGAAGAGCTTTAACAAGGAAGGATCATTAACCACATGTAACAAGATGACCATTAAAAGCATAATTTAAAAATCCATTTGAAATGTATATATATATATATAATGTATATATATATAATGACCAATGTAAGAATAAAAGTTAATGACTTGAAAAGAGAGCTAACTATGTGCTTCTATGATTCAACTCATTCATCTCTCTCAACAGATATAGAGATCATCTATACAACATTGATGCTAAAATAGTAAAAAAGGATACCATGAAAAGGGTATGAACAGGGACATCAATATTATGAATGAATGAATGAGAGTCATGACTTTTATAGCTGTTTCTCAAAAAAACACCTCCTTGGTTTTTGAGAGAATAACGCTTTGTATTAAAACCACTGTACAAACTTGATTGTTTTTTGGAGAACAGTGTACACAGTAGGACTGCACAGGAAGTGATTAGAAGGAAGGGAATCAGGAGCAGTAGTTCTGGGACAGCAGAAGTGTTATGGTGTAGAAGATAAGACATCAGACTAGGGCTATGTCTACATTTGAGCTGCAAGATGTGATTTCCAGCTCGTGTAGACATACCCACACTAGCTCTGCTTGAGCTAGCATGCTAAAATAGCAGTTTAGCTGGGAGAGCATGGGTAGTTGGCTTGGGCTAGCCACCTCAGTATGTACGCAGAGGGCCTGGGTGGATTGATACTCAGATAGCTAGTCTGAGCTGCTACCTGTGCTTCCCCAGCTACACAGCTATTTTTAGCATGCTATCTCTGCTCTAGCTAGTGTGTGTACATCTACATCAGCTGGTAATCACACCTCCCAGCTCAAATATAGAGTCAGGAGACCTTAGTTCTGTTCCCAGCTTGACTGCTGACCTGCTCTATGAACTTGCGTAAGTCACTTCAGCTCTTTTTGCCCTCCCATGCTTTGTCTATTGAGACTGTAAGCCCTTCCTGGCAGGGACTGTCTTCCAGTCTATGTTTGTACAGCACCTAGCACAATGTAGTGCTGATCTTTGTTATGGCCTCTCAGCACTATTGTAATGCTAACAAATAATAATAATGGAACATAAAGGACTAATCTCATTGTTCAAATTGGGTGCAAGAGAGTGGAAGGGCAGTACAGGACAAGAAGGCAAAGGGAAAGAAGTGGTGGATATGTGACATTCTAAAACTTCAAAAGGCATATTTTCAAAAACATCTTCCATCCACAATTCTGTGTGCACAATTACTTGTGGATGCAAAGAATAGAATTTAGCCATTTAAGGCCTGAATTTGCAGCTACAAAGGCCTTACCAGGGAATTATTGCAGTGCACTAGCTCAGATTCCAGAGATAAACTGAGGACTGCATTAAACTTTCAAGAGACAAATCCATCATCAAGCAACAGCCTCCTTAAAGCAAAGTATTTATTTAGAACAAAAGCCTTTCAGAGAAAACAGGCATTAAAACAATAAAACAGACTATCATAGAATCATAGAAATGTAGGGTTAGAAGGGACCATAAAGGGTCACCTAGGCCTCCCTCACACTGAAATAGACTGGAGAATACCTAGACCTTCCCTGATGGGTGTTGGTCTAGCCTGTTCTTAAAAACCTACGATGGAGATTCCACAACCTCCTTTGGAAGCCTATTCCAGAGTGAGAAAGTTCTTCCTAATATCTAATTGAAATCTCCCTTGTTGCAGATTAGGTCCATTACTTCTTGCTCTTACCTTCAGTGGACGTGGAGAACAATTGATCACCATCCTCTTTATAACAGCTCTTAACATATTGAAAGACAGTTATAAGGTCTCCCCTTAGTCATCTTTTCTCAAGACTAAACATGCTCAGTTTTTTTAAAACCTTTCCTCATAGAGCAAGTTTTCAAAACCTTTTATCATTTTTGTCACTCTCCTTTCAACTCTCTCCAATTTGTCCATATCTTTTTTAAAGTGCAGCACCCAGAACGGGATAGTACTCCAGTTGACGCCTCACCAGTCCTGTTAGAGCAGGACAGTTATCTCCCATATCTTACATGCAACACTCCTGTTAATACACTCCCCCAATCTCCCTGATCACCTCCTCCAACTTCTGAAACAAGACATTTTCCAAATACATTTCAAGAACGTACTGGAGATTTTGTGTTTTGCCATATTGCTTTTCCAACAGTTGTCTGGGTAGTTAACATCCCGCATTACTAACTGGTCTTCTGTTTTGAATATTTCTCTTATTTTTTCTAGGAATGCCTCATCCATCTCCTCCTCCTTACCTGGTGGTCCACAATAAACCTGCTATCACCACTGTTTTTTCCCCTTTTTTCTTCGCCCGTTCATAAAATCATAGATGATTAGGATTGGAAGGGACCTCAGAAGGTCATCTAGTCCAACCCCCTGCTCAAAGCAGGACCAATCCCCAGGCAGATTTTTACCCCAGTTCCTTAAATGGAAACCTCAAGGATTGAACTCACTAACTCTGGGCTTAGCAGGCCAATGCTCAAACCACTGAGCTATCCCTCCCCCTAAAAAAATATACCAATCTCCTAGAACTGGAAGAGACCTTGAAAGGTCATTAAGGCCAGCCCCCTGCATTTACTAGCAGAACCAAGTACTGATTTTTGCCCCAGATTCCTAAGTGGCCCCCTCAAGGATTGAACTCACAACTCTGAGCTTAATAGGCCAATAGTCAAACCACTGAGCTATCCCTTCCCCTAGTCTGCCACTCACCTCTTCTGGACCTCAAAACAAGTGTATGTATTCTTGATGTACAATGCAATACTTCCTCCCTTTCTTCCCTGACTGTCCTTCCTGAACTAGCTATACCAGTACCCCTCTATACTAATATTCCAATCATAAGATTTGTCCCATCAAGTCTCAGTGATGCCAGTTAAGTCACAGTTTACCTTATGTTCTAAGACTTCCAGTACTCCTTGCATTTGTGTATAGACATCTAAGAGTTTGAACAGATTCCCCCACCTTTTCTCCCCCTCTTGTTGTTCCTATGATTCTACTGTAATTTTCCTTCCCCACCCTGCCGCACTGCCAACTTCTAGCCCTCTGTTAAAATCATAGATTAATACACAGCAGCTTCTCATCTGTCACAACTGGTGCTTTAGCTATCTGGCAATAAATTGGATCAGTGAAGGCACAAGATTCATTGCTAGAATCCTGTTAGACTATGTTATGCAGAGAACGTAAAAACCACTGAGAGACTGCCTGTGTAGCTGAAGTGGAATATGCCAAAGTGATAGATTTCCAGATTTATGCATGTAATACACAATGGTAAATGGCTAGATTTAGTTAAATTAGGGATGATAATAATAGCAGTTTAATTTGGGGTCTGACTCAGATTTTGATTTCATAGCGGCAAGATGACAGCCTGCAGAAGGTGCTTGCAAATGTCTGATTCACAGGATGATGATCAATGGTGTGATGCCTGCCTAGCTAGTACTATGTGTTTATGATAGCATTATTATATGGTGTCTGCTGCTGGTCTAACTCCACCCCGAGATGTGAGCAAGAGGTGGTAGTTTCACTGGACAGAAGGAGTGAATAAGTGGATGGAGAAAGGAGCAGACTAATCTAATGGGTACAAAATGGCAACCTGCCATCTTTGTAAAATCCTCTTTTCCCTAAAACCACCCATTGCACAATTTTATATTTTCTATTTGGCTGCATAAATCCAGACACTGATTACTAAAGTTGAACCAGGTGTGGAACATTTTTCCCCCACACATATTAATTTGAATATGTAAACAATCTCTATTTGACCAGGCAGGCACCTACAGCTGGGCAGGGAGAGTAATCCCCTTTCACAGAAGAGTTCCAGATTTCAGCATTGGGTTTCACTTCAATTTAGAATGAAAACCAAAAACTTTGCAATTCTCCATGAAACGGAATTACTGTTCTTCATAGCAGGGGCGGCTCTATGTTTTTTGCTGTCCCAAGCATGGCAGGCAGGCGGCTTTCAGAGGTGCGCCTGCGAGTGGTCCCTGGTCACACAGATTTGGCAGCGTGCCTGCAGGAGGTCCGCCGTTGCCACACCATCAGTGTGTCCGCCACTGAATTGCCGCCGAAGCTGCGGTACCAGCGGACCTCCCGCAGGCGCACCACCGAAAGCCACCTGCCTGCTGCCCTCACAGCGACCGGCAGGCCGCCCCCCATGGCTTGCTGCCCCAGGTACACACTTGCTGCGCTGGTGCCTGGAGCTGCCTCTGCTTCATAGAACTCTGTTAGGAGCCCTGGATCCACAGCCATTTTCCTGGAGGGCTGTCCCAAAGCCAGGGAGCCTGGAAGCCCTGAGAACCCTGACTCTACGGAAGCCTTGGAAGTCCAGGCTGCTCAGAAGTCACAAATCTGGGAACCAGGACTCGCAGGACTTCCAGGCACCCACTGAGGAGCTGGGCAGATGGGCTGAAAGGAAACCCAAAAGGTAGTTTGAAACCCTGCCTGGCTTCTGGTAGAAATTTTGTCCAAATCAAACTATCCTGCAATATGTTTTGATTTTAATGAATCAGCAAATTCAGACAAAAAAAGTTACATCCCAATTTTTCTGACCAGCTTTACTTGCAGCCTTTTCATTCCTGCTCTCCCCACTCAAGTGTTCAAGCTTTCCCCCCTGCATATACTCTGAAAAGCAAATGTTGAAACAATTATTTGAATATTTGAGCTAAAACTGTCTTCAAGTGATATATCTGATTGTAAGTTTCACAGGTTGTGCTGTACCGGTTAAGTACAACCAGGGATCAAAAATAATATTGTATGAATTATGTAACTAACCCAAGTCCTGACCCTATAAACACATATGTGTGTTCTTAACTTTACTCACAATAGACCTATTGGCTTAACTGCCTGCCCACCATAGTCAAGGTAACTTAGTACATACAGAGATGCTTG
Source organism: Gopherus flavomarginatus (assembly GCF_025201925.1). Classification (NCBI taxonomy): domain Eukaryota; kingdom Metazoa; phylum Chordata; order Testudines; family Testudinidae; genus Gopherus; species Gopherus flavomarginatus. The sequence continues at coordinate 149,158,608 of NC_066620.1, read as the reverse complement.
CAGGAGTGGGGATCAGAATGTGAATGGCAACTTATAAAAATTCATTATGAACTGTTTATGAATGATCTATAGACCAGGAATTAAACACTGAGAAATCTGTAGGTAATTTTCAACAGCAAAATACATTTGAAAGCTTTGCAAACAGAAAAAAAGGCAAAATTCTTCAGATAAACTGATTCTGAATTATTAACTCAGTTTTAATAATTACTATCACAAAGAAAATAATTTATTCAAGGAATTAGTTTTTGTCCATGGAATATCCACGAGAAGATTGTGGTTTCCTTGGATCTATTATTCATGTGTATTCAACATATATCTTGTCTAATCTTTAATTCTCTATATTGAAAGCAAATATTCAAAATTCAAACTGCATTGCTTAGCGGTTATTGGTCAGATAAGTCATACAGCATTGTTCTTGATTCATGACAGGAACACTGCACTAGAATATCTGGTATGAATGCTTGCATGTGCAAATTTACATTTTGGTTTTCATGACTACACATGCATGTGACTTTGAAAACCACTGTCCTCAAACTTTTTTTCAACTGATCACTCAAACATTCATAGAAAATAAACATAAAAGGAATGTAAACATGCCTGAAGCAAATAAATTTATGAATGTAGGCCTTGATGCTGCAAAGGTGACTTATGCATAGGCTTAACTTTAAACAATGTGGGCTACTTCCATTAAATACAGTGAGACTATGCATGCACTTAAAGTTAAGCCTGTGCATAAGTCTTTGTAAGATCCGCACCTTACATAACATTTGCTAACAACGTTTTGCATTATTTATCCAGCTGTAATAACTACTGCTTGGACTCTACTTCTGGAAGGACTGTGCCTATCCTGACTTGGGTTGTTTTATTTCCTTCAAAAGCCCTTAGCGATGTTGTGCAGAGAAATATGATCAGGCATGTTCCCCCTCTATAAATACAAAACAAAGAAAACAGTGACCATTCCTAAGACATATATACTCTGCAGGGGAAAACATGTAAAGAAAGGAGACTCGAGATCAGTGGTTTTCAAACTTTTTTTCTGGTGACCCAGTTGAAGCAAATTGTAGATGCCTGTGACCCAACAGAGCTGGGGATGAGGGGTTTAGGGTGTGGGAGGGGCTCAGGGTTGGGGCAGAGGGTTAGAGTGCAGGGGTGAGGACTGTAGGGTGGGGCTGGGAATGAAGAGTTCAGGATATGGGAAGGGGCTCTGGGCTGGGGCAGGGGTTGGGGTGCGGGAGGGGGTCAGGGTTCTGGGGTGAGGGTGCAGGCTCTGGGATGGGGCTGGGGATGAGGAGTTTGGGGTGCAGGACAGGGCTCTGTGTTTGGGGTGAGGCTCAGGGCTGGGGCAGGGGATTGGGGCACAGGATTGGGGTGCGAGCTTACCTCCAGTGGCTCCCAGTCAGTGGTGCAGCCGGGGTGCAGAGGCAGGCTTCCTGCCTGTCCTGGCTCTGTGAACCGCACTGTGCCCCGGAAGCAGCCAGCAGCAGGTTCAGCTCCTAGGCAGAGGCACGTAAGCAGCTCCACACAACTCTTGCCCGCAGGCACATCCCCCACCACAGCTCCCATTGGCTGGGACCCCCCACCTAGGAGCTGGACCTGCTGCTGGCTGCTTCCGGAGCACAGCGTGATGTTGGAACAGATAGGGACTAGCCTGCCTTAGCCAGGCAGCCCTGCTGACAGGACTTTTAACAGCCCAGTTGATGGTGCTGACCAGAGCTGTCATGACCCAGTGCCTTACATTCCACAATCCAGTACTGGGTCGCGACCCACAGTTTGAAAACCACTGCTCTAAATCAATTTTTAGGCAGGACAAGGGCAGACATTCGTGGTTTTTGATATTTGTCATAATAATATGGCTTATTTCACTGATAAAAGCTGAAGCTGAAGAAGAATTTATGTTTCAAAATAGTTTTAACACTTTTTCATAAATAGTTGAAATTTCTCAAGAGCTCCCAACAGGTCTTCACTAAATCTCAACCTTTTTAAATTATGATCCATAGATGGGAGAATATATTTAGGATTGTATAATTCCCCCAGTCCATGCAGAACTTCTGTTTATGTCAATGGGAAGTTTGCCCAAAGATTAAGGGTAGAATCTGGCCTTTATGTAGTAACTGAACTTTTAAGTATTACCATTATTTCAGTAGCTTATTGTCACATTCAGCATCATCCATTGGAAAATATTCTCACATTTAAGACCACTGTTGTTGCTGCCTTTAGTATCTCTTACTTCCCCATGCTCCTTCCTCTGTTTCTCTCCCTCTTCCCTGTCTCAAGATGACATTGCTGCATCAGTTTACACCCGGTTCAAATTTCAACGGTTTTCTTCACAATCATGGGGGCTACTTCTAGGCTTCTCAGCTTTGCCTCTTAACAATCTGAATGTGTCATATGGGCCACATAAATCCCTCATGTGAACAGGATCAAGTCCTTGGGCTGCACATTAAACACCCTGAGGTAGGATATGGGTTCTGAAGCTGAGGAGAAGACATTCTCAAATTTATGGCAAAAATCAGAATATAGCACATCTCTCAAATCAAATTCTAAGGACTAGTCTACACACTAGGAATATATGAACCCATAATTTCCCACTGGTAGAACTTCACCTGTGATAACAAGCGAAGGAAGTTACAAGGTAGACAGGGCATAGATATGGAGAATTACATGTCTGAATTTTCTCCAGTGTAGATATATCTTGAATTGATACTTTTCACCCACTGTGCTGAAGTTTTTATATTGCTATAACTAGCACTGTGTCTGTTAGTTTGACTTCTTATGACCACTCCATAAAAACCATCCCTTTTCCATACTCATGAATAGCAGCGATGGGCCTAAGTCTGCTCTCTTACACCTGTGTAAACAAAGAGTCATTTCCAGTCTGTGTACCAAATTATGGCTCTCCAGCAGCATACAGGACCTGTAAAAAAGATGGAACTGCTCCCTTGGGAATTCCCCCACTGCAGAGACATCGCAAGGTTGGGATATGACACTCTTTGGAGGATCTCCTCATAGTCCCCAGTGTGAGATGGGGAGGGGGGAGTTTGGGTGAGAGGGGTTGTATCGGGGCAGGAGGGAGAATGGCTGAAATGGTAAAACTGTCCCCAGCACTTCTCTGACTGATGCCAGGGGCAAAACTGGCCCAGGGAACAGACCTAAATCTGGGAATTGTAATGCTGCTTTAAAGCCACCTTTGTCCCCCTCTCCCGCATTTTACCCTCCACCTGGTCTGTGCTTTCTGTGAGGGACCGTGCAGAATCTGCCCCAGTGAAGTTAGATGTAAAACCAGCGTAAGCATGATCAGAATCAAGCTGTGTAGTTGTAAATGTTTATTTCTTGCCAAAAATTGTAAAATGATCCTTCTATCTTAAAATCCCATCAAGATAACAACACATGGGCTGCAGAACTTTCTCTCATAAATGCAGGTCCCCCAGGGTCATCATGAGTTCATACAGTTCCCTTTGCAGAAGCAGATGACTTTGAGATAAACCTGTCCCAAACACGTCAATGGCATTATATCATTTATGCACTGCAAAAAACAAAACAAAACAAAACAAAAAAACAGAAAACCTTGCCAAATGAGCCAGATGTCATCCTAACTAGACAATTATCTTCTGTGGCCTGGCTCTTGGGATCCTGTAATACCATCCAAAGAAGAGGAGCAAGAAAAAGTAGAGCATTATGGTAAGCTACAATATACAGATATTTCAGAGATCTTCTAGACATGGTGAATACTTTATTCCCATGCCAAAGAGGGATGTAGGACCAAAGACCAGGCTCTCTTTTTAAACATGATAGTAGGTCTTTTGAACAATGAAAGGTATATTAGTATAACTCTGGCCATAACTCTGCAAGAATATGAACACAAAAGCTATCAGTCAGTGGCAATGGACTGTATAGACTTTCAGGATCAAAATTTTCCCTAGAGATACATGAATGCAGCACTACAGTTTTCAGTGGAAGCTGAGTTTACACATATAAAGACAGTATTTGAGCCCTACGCTATGAAGAGGTTTTCCATCTCATAATTCACTGGACTAAAAATTAATTGCCTTATCCTTACTTTTAACAGACCAAATAATCCAGAGCACACCTATATCTCTAATTCCATTTCTTCCTGCTCTTTATTCTTGATTTACTACTCCATATTTTCCCTGCTCTCAAATTGTGCCCACATGCCTTCATAAAACGTAAGAACAGCCATACTGGGTCAGACCAAAGATCCATCTAGCCCAGCATACTGTCTTCCAACAGTGGCCAATGCCAGGTGCCCCAGAGGGAATGAACAGAACAGGTAATCATCAAGTGATCCATCCCCTGTTGCTCATTCCCAGCTTCTGACAAACAGGGGCTAGGGACACCATCCCTCCCCATCCTGGCTAATAGTCATTGATGGACCTACACTCCATGAACTTATCTAGTTATTTTTTAAATCCAGTTATATCTTGGCCTTTGCAACATCATGTTATATCATGTTACTCTTTTTTCTTGGAGCAGTCTTCCTCTCTCTCTCCTTCCTATTTCTCCTTCAATCTTTTCTTCTCCTCCTTTTTGTTCCTGTCCTGATCTGTTGTCCTGGGTCTTTTCCAGCTAAGATTATAAACTCTTGTAACAGGGAGTGTCCCTTACTATAGGTGCATAAAGCACTGTGTATGTTTACAATGCTATATGATTATTACCTAAAATAATAAGAATAACTAAGGGCTGGACTGCAACTTTATAAGCTGCCCCGAGGAAGGAGACATGCATTGCTGCACCACCCCAGGTGCAGACCAGAGAACTAACTGTGACTTCAAGTCACAATGCCTCCTGTATTCCACCACTTTTCATGGAGTAACCTACTCACCTGGCCAGCTGCTCTTCATAGATTCATAGAGTTTAAGGCCAGAAGAACAATTAGATCATCTACTCTGACCACCTGTAACTCACAGGCCATTGAATTCCACCCAGTTACCTGTGTATTGAGCTCAATAACTAGTGTTTGGCTAAAGCATACCTTACAGAAAAGCATCCAGTCTTGATCTGAAGACATCAAGAGACAGAGCATCCACCACTTCTCTTGGTAATTTTTTCCAATGATTAATCACACTCATTATTTAAAAATAATGATGCCTTATTTCTAATTTGGATTTGTCTGACTTCAGTTTCCAGCCATTAGTTCTTGTTCTGTCTTTCTCCTCTAGGTTAAGAAGCCTGTTAACATCCAGTATTTTCTCCCTGCCATTATGCTTATACGCTGCAATCAAGTCATCTCTCAATGGAAGAAAATTGAGCTGGTGAGCTACAGGGCAGAGCCAGACTCCTCCCACTTCTCACCCACTTGCTCACTGGAAGGCGTGTCAAAATAGCCTGAGTTGCAGTCCAACAGAGGAGCAAGGGGGGGTAAGATGGGGGGTTGCTATTCTGAGCAGCAGAGTGAGGGCTGTGACAATCGAGTCCTAAGCTCTTACTTTTCCAATAAATAAGCACAATTTTATAATGTTGGCCAAATAGAAGCACAGTCCGCCTACTCATGGCTTACATGAGCTTTAAGGCAGCTGACAGGTTCTCACTCATTCTTTGGGGAACAGCTGGCTGCATTACACTAGCTGTGCACCTTTTAAGAGGTCCACAAAGCAGCATTTACAGCAGCATTCTGGTACATTTTCTGGCCAGCACAACGAATAACATCACACCCCCTCCTTCCAGCTACATCATACCTTTTATCCAAAGGATTCTAACGAGTTTATAGCGTGTTGTATGTAGGATCACATCAACCATCACAGAAATGCTGTCAGCTCTGGGATGGAATTGCAGCAGCCATTCTGTGGCAGCGCTGCTACTCAACAGCTTTCCTGGGGGGAAGTAATAAATAATAATGCTTTGCATGTATCCTAAATTCTGAAAACTCTTTACAACAATCAATTAATTAATCCTGTCAAGGTCTCTGTGAGTTGGGAATTATTATAGATACACTGATGAGTAAACTGAGGGACTACAAGGTTAAATGATTTGCCCAAGCCACAGTCAGTGTCAGAATCAAGCCCTGTTTAATAGTTGATTGCTGCAGCACCCGGCCACTGAAATGAAGAGGAAATGTAGACAGCAGCATTTAATTTATTTAAATGGATTTTTTCCAGAATACTGGGATTAGGACACCCCCTTTATGCAAACAGTGCGCAGGATATATTTATGTAATATCACTAGGTATCCTTGCCCCTCAGGAGGAACTCCAAAGAAGGGCAGGGATTCACAGTGGGTATGTCTATACTGCAATAAAACACCCGCCACTGGCCCATGCCAGCTGACTTGGGCTCATGATGCTTGGGCTAAGGGGATGTTTAATTGTGGTGAAGACTTTAAGGCTTGGGCTGGAGCCTGAGCTCTGAGACACCCCTGTCCTGGGGTCCCAGAACATCTTGAAGGATGCTGATAAATTGGAGAGGGTTCAGAGAAAAGCTACAAGAATGCTATAAGGACTAGAAAACGTGCCTCATAGTGATAAATAGAGCAAGCTCTTTGAGTCTATTTTAGCAAAGAGAATGCTAAGAAGCTACTTTATTACGGTCTATAAGTATCTACCTAGGGAACAAATATTTAATAATGGGCTCTTCCATCTAACAGAGAAAGGTATAATACGGTCCAGTGACTGGAAGTTGAAGCTAGACAAATTCAGACTGTAAATAAGGTGTAAATTTTTAACTGTGAGAGCGTTTAACCATTGGAACAATTTCCCCAGGCTCGTGGTGGATTCTCCATCACTGACACTTTTAAAATCAAGATTGGATGTTTTTCTAGAGCTCTGCTCCAAGAATTATTTTGGGAAATGTCTATGGCCTGTGTTATACAGGAGGTCAGGCTAGGTGATCACAATGGTACCTTCTGTCCTCAGAATCTATCAATCAGGAGATAACATCTGCTGAAAAACCTAGAAGAGAAACCAATTGCTGTAGGATGGCTACCTTAAAATCTGCTATTGTGTGGCCAGGAAGGTTGAAGTGTTCTCCTACAGGTTTTTGTATATTGCCATTCCTAATATCTGACTTGTGTCCGTTTATCCTTTTATGTAGGGACTGTCCAGTTTGGCCAATGTACATAGCAGAGGGGCATTGCTGGCACATGATGGCGTATATTACATTGGTGGACGTGCAGGTGAATGAACCAGTGATGTAGCTGATCTGGCTAGGTCCTGTGATGGTGTTGCTGGTGTAGATGTGGACAGAGTTGGCATCGAGGTTTGTTGCATGGATTGATTGCTGAGTTAGAGTTGCTATGGTGCGGTGTGTGATTGCTGGTGAGAATATGCTTTAAGGTTGGCGGGTTGTCTGCAGGCAAGGACTGGCCTGTCTCCCAAGGTCTGTGAAAGCAAGGCATCATTGTCCAGGATGGATTGTAGATCATTGATGATGTGTTGAAGAGGTTTAAACTGAGGACTGTATGTGATGGCCAGTGGAGTTCTGTTGGTTTCTTTCTTGGGCTTGTCTTGCAGCAGGAGGCTTCTGGGTACATGTCTGGCTCTGTTGATTTGATTCCTTATTTCCACGTGCGGGCATCGCAGTGTTGGGAATGCTTGGTGAAGATCTTGTAGGTGTTGGTCTCTGTCTGAGGGGTTGGAGCAAATGCGGTTGTATCTCAGTGCTTGGCTGTAAACGAAACTGAGGGTCTCATGGAAAGCTGCACTTTGGCATTTGCTTTTCCTCTCATTTTTATGTTGCTTCAAGATTAGTCAGCTTCTGACACTTTGTCACATGACAATGGTAAAGAATCACAGAAAAGACCCAATTTCTTCTAATACTGAACAAGTAATTTGACTAAAGAAAACAAGATTATTTCTAAAGCTACTGTGCCTCTCCATTTGTTTCACCCCTGAATCATATCCACCCCTTTCTGTCTGTTTCCTGTTACAGTTTTACAGAAATTTTACCTATATCCTTACAGCCTCAGCTGTGCATCTCAAAAAAAAATGGAGTATGAAAATCTGCAGAAACCCTGGATGGAGATGACAGTATTACAGATGTTGTAGGCTCTTTCAGCTGCAGCAAACCTGCATGTGGCAGCTGCCATTTGCACAGTCCTAGACAATAACATCTGGAAAGGCTTTGCAGCTAATGGCAAACTCATGCAGGAAAGAAACATATGAATACTATGAGTACAAACAGCATGTGTTAAATTCAAGATGTCAAATTGCCATATTTTAGCTTGCCTTTTGTTATTAAAAAAAGCCAATAAAGTAATCAAGATGAAGATAAAAAAAGACATTTTCTTCTGCATAATTCCATACCAGATGTAGCACTATGAAATCTTTCTTGAGTTATGCTTTTCCTTTTGCAACTAACCTAATAGAACAGATGATAGCGTATTTACAAATGCCTGATCCATTCTGAATCAACTCCTAGAAATGTCATAAAGGTACAGTGTACGATGGAAGTTGCCAAGTTTCTAAAATAAAAATTGTTTTAAAAAGTCACACACTATTGTAAGATATCAGAAAAACTATAATCTTTCTGGCCTATTTCATCATCCAAAGAATGAGAAAGAATTAAGGCAACTTGTAAGAAATAAAGAAAAGTAGACATTTATATCACCACTAAAGAAATACAGTTTCTATGTTCAATTTCTTTGGTTTTTGATATATACTTAGCTATATTACATTCCAGGAGCATCTAATTTCCATTTAAAGTATAGCTACTTTCCATTTTACCATGTAGTGTTCAGGAGAGATTTTGATTTGTGTGCCCTAGGGTATATCAGAGAAATGCATAATTTTCTTTAAGTCCCTTCTGTCATGCACCATCAGTAAATTGTTGTACAGAATACAACATGGATGTTTAGTCAGCGAGCCTGCCATCCCAGAAAAAGGAGTGGGTGGAAATAATAAATGTGTGGACCAAAAACAAGAAAAGAGAGAGAAATTCCATTACGGAAGGTTATTGAATCAAAGAAGTCCTAGTCTGTTATGGACTGTAATTTGAGGATAACAGCAGAATTAGGACCATGATGGAGGTGGATGCTATCAGTGTTTTTAATCTCCAGCATTCTGCAACACTGATTGAGCATCAATTCAATTTATCATCAGCATTAATGTAAGTTGTTTTTTTTTCCCACTTAGAAATGTGCTTTTTTGGGGTAGAACTTTCAGACCTGCTTTCTTTTTCCCCTGTGAAGACAAGCTTATGAAGTTCATTTATACAAAGAACATAAATCCTATCTCCTAGTGTTCTTCCTCTGTGAGCTAACATGAAATATGGTTTATAGCTAAGCTAATTCCCAGCATTTAATGTGGGCTGATGAAAGTAGTTCATCACTCTCTCTCTTTCGCTCTCTCTCAATCTCTCTCTGTTTAGATCAGCAAAGTCACTTGTAGCACTGTCCTTGCTCATGATATGACACATGATGTCTCACATATGCCATAACAATCAAGTGTCTTCATTCTTTCCTTTGGGGATCCATAGTATTCGAAAACAAGAACTTTCCATTATAAAGGAAAATCTCTCACTTTCTTGTCATTATTTCTCTCCACAGATTTACTTCCTCCTGTTAATGACTCCCTTTTTTCAATTTGTGTCTCTCCCTGACAGATAATAGTCTTTTCCCTGTTCTCCTGTCTTAGCCAGACATTCAGCTTGCTTGCTGCTCATTATTTGGACTCTGGCAGAATGTAGATACAAGAACTTTCTCGTAATCAGTTCAATAATTCCACTTCAAACTTAGTAGTGCTGCTGCCACAAATAATCCTGACAACTCATTATCCACCGACCAGGTCCTGCTTATTAGTAGCCCTGTGAACTGATCCTCCTTCCTTTTCCTTCTACTCTTTTATTGACGGTTTAACTCCCTGTGCTGAGTCTTTCCCTAATTTGCACTTGTGCAACCGAATAAATCAGCATAGTTGCAGAGTTGTAACTGCAGGTGGACTCTGCCCCCTACCCTCATGTCTGTATTTCAGTGGGGATGAGTAGCAGAGATGCCAAATCCTACATAACACCCTGAGTGACATTTTTTCACAGTGTGAACGAATGAAGTGAGCAAGCTTGTTGTGATTCTGCTTGTGTAGTATAACACCTTCTATCTAAATCTTAAGATGCATCTGCCTACCTATGAGGTTGGCAAGTATTTTTACCTCTAGGTTACAGATGGGAAAACTGACGCATGGAGTGGTGAAATGACTTGCCAAAGGTAACACAGTGAGTGAGGATGCCCAGAACTGTACATTAGTCAAAAGATCATCCTTCCATTATTTGTACCTATAAAGCTAGATCCTCATCAGCAGCTGAACAGGGCTTGGCATATCTGAAGAGGGAGGTGTAAAGGTTCCCTTTGGGACTCTGTGACTGGGTGTTCACCCCATACAAGGCACAGTAGGTTAACTTAGGGCATTTAACCTTATAGATTGCACCTGAAGGAGAGCCAAGGATAATGGAAGTGTAATGGAAGATGATGGAAAGGAGCAGGCTGGGCCTGTATAAAGGGATGAAGCAGAGAACAGATGGGGGCTGCAGGAGAAATAGACTGCAGTCTCCCTAAGAGAAGGAAGGTTTGTTTTGGGTGATCACATCTGACAAGAAGTCAGAGAGGGAAAGTAGTTCTCAGTCACTCTCTGGGTGGAGGGAGTTTGGACTGGTAAACCCAGAGGTGGGGGGCAGATGATAGAGAAGGGAAATAGGAAGGAGTCCAGGGAAACAGCGACAGGAGCTGGATGCAAGCAAACCATAGTTGCTAGACGTAGGGATTCTGGACAGGAATCCGGAGTTGTGGGCAAGCCTGGGTTCCCCTACCAGCTGCTGAGAAAGTGGCACAGGACCTGGTCTTGGACTGGAAGACTATCTGGAATGACATGCGGATAGCTGATCCGGGAGACTCCATCCCATCCTGATAGAAGAAGACCTGGGCCTCAGATATTCATGCCTCAGTCACCTCTTAGCTGGACTATAGCAATGAGATATCCTTGGGCCTGAAACCTTCAGCAATGGCAAAACTCCAACTAGTACAAAATGCTGCAGCGTGTCTCCTCAGCCACATAGGCTATTGTGAGCACACCACACCTTTTTTCCACTCTCTACACTGGGTTCCCCTAGAATTTTGAACAAAGTTCAAGGTCTCCGACCTTTTCTTCAAAGCGCTCTATGGTTTGGGCCCAGGATACCAAAAAGACAATACAAAGGTCTGGGATGAAGACAGTGGTCAATAACTTGCCCCTCTGGCACAGTGGAATTCTCAACAAGAGTGAAGCTTGTCTGCAGCGGAGGCAGAACAATCTCATGAGAAGTCTGAAAGTGTGGTGTGTTCTCCCCCAGGAACAAAGGGTCAGCATAAACCTCACCACTCTCCAATCCAAGTGCAAGAAGCATTTCTTTGATATTGCTGCCTCTATCATGCATGCAGCAACAGGTATTTTTATCAAGCACAACACAACACCCTACCCAGACAAGACACTCCCCAGCACATGCTTCTCCCTTTGGGGAGAGGATAAGAGAACAAACACCATGTGACTGACGTGTAGTCCTGTTGGTTAATGCACTACTGGAAGGTTCTCAGATACTACAGTGAGCACTATAGAATAAAATAGGTCCTGTCCCTTTACTATATATGCGTCCACACACATCCACTTGTGATCTTTATGAATGGTGACAGGAAGTGGAAGACTGGTAAATGGTCAAACACAGAACATAAGAACGGCCATACCGGGTCAGAGGTTAATCTAGCCCAGTATCCTGTCTTCTGACAGTGGCCAATGCCAAGTGCTTCAGAGGGAATGAACAGAACAAGTAATCATCTAGAGATCCATTCCCTATCACCCATCCCCAGCTTCTGGCAAACAGAGGCTAGGGACACCATCCTTGCCCATCCTGGCTATTAGCTATTGATGGACCTATAGTCTTGGCCTTCACAACGTCATTGGGCAAGGAGTTCCACAGGTTGACTGTGTGTTGTGTGAAGAAATACTTCCTTTTGTTTGTTTTAAACCTCCTGCTCATTAGTTTCATTTGGCAGCCCCTAGTTCTTGTGTTATGAGAAGGAGTAAATAACACTTCCTTATTTAGTTTTTCCACACCAGTCATGATTTTATAGACCTCTATCATATCCCCCCTTAGTTGTCTCTCTTCCAAGATGAAAACTCCCAGTCTTATTAATTTCTTCTCATATGGCAGCCGTTCCATACCCCTAATCATTTTTGTTGCCCTTTTCTGAACCTTTTCGTATTCCAATGTGTCTTTATTGAGATAGGGTGACCACATCTGCATGCAGTATTCAATATGTGGGCATACCATGGATTTATATAGAGGCAATATGATATTTTCTGTCTTATTATCTAACCATTTTTTAATGATTCCCAACATTCTGTTTTTTTGACTGCCACTGCACATTGAGTGGATGTTTTCAGAGAACTATCCACAATTACTCCAAGATCTTGAGCTGTAACAGCTAATTTAGACCCCATCATTTTATATGTATAGTTGGGGTTATGTTTTCCAGTGTGCATGACTTTGCATTTATCAACATGGAATTTCATCTGCCATTTTGTTGCCCAGTCACCCCATTTTGTGAGATCATTTTGTAGCTCTTCGCAATCTGCTTGGGATTTACTATCTTGAGTAGTTTTGTATGATCTGCAAATTTTGCCACCTCACTCTTTCCAGATCATTTATGACTATGTTGAATAGAACAGTTCCCAGTACAGACCCCTGGGGTACACCAGTATTTACTTCTCCCCATTCTGGAAACTGACCATTTATTCCTACCCTTTGTTTCCTATTTGTTAACCAGTTACCAGTCCATGAGAGGAATTTCCCTCTTATCCCATGACAGCTTACTTTGCTTAAGAGCCTTTGATGAGGAACCTTGTCAAAGGCTTTCTTAAAATCTAAGTGCACTATATCCACTGAATCCCCCTTGTCCACATGCTTGTTGACCCCGTCAAAGAATTCTAGTAGATTGGTGAGGCATGATTTCCCTTTACTAAAACCATGTTGACTCTTCCCCAACAAATTATGTTCATTTATGTGTCTGACAAGTTTATTTTTACTATCATTTCAATTAGTTTGCATGGTACTGAAGTCAGGCTTACCAGCCTGTAATTGCCGGGATCACCTCTGGAGCCCTTTTAAAAAATTGGCGTCACATTAGCTATCCTCTAGTCATTTGGTACAGAGGCTGATTTAAATGATAGTTTACAAACTGCAGTTAGTAGTTCTGCAATTTCACATTTGAGTTCCTTCAGAACTCTTGGGTGAATACCATCTGGTCCTGGTGACTTACTACTGTTTAATTTATCAGTTTGTTCCAAAACCTCCTCTAAAGACACCTCAATCTGCAACAGTTCCTTAGATTTGTCACGTAAAAAGATTGGCTAAAGTTTGGGAATTTCCCTCATCTCCTCAGCCATGAAGACCGATACAAAGAATTCATTTTAGTTCTCTGCAATGGCCTTATCATCCTTGAGTGCTCCTTTAACATCTCAATCATTCAGTGGTCTCAATGATTGGTTAGCAGTCTTCCTGCTTCTGATGTACTTTAAAAAATTGCTATTACTTTTTGAGTCTTTGGCTAGCTGTTCTTAAAATTCTTTTTTGGCCTTTCTAATTATTCTATACTTCATTTGCCAGAGTTTATGCTCGTTTCTATTTTCCTCAGCAGGATTTAATTTCCAATTTTTAAAGGATGCCTTTTTGTGTCTCACTGCTTTTTTTACTTTGTTGTTTAGTCATGGTGGCACTTTTTTGGTTCTCTTACTATGTTTTATAATTTGGGGTATACATTTAAATTGAGCTTGTATTGTGGTGTCTTTAAAAAGTTTCCATGCAGTTTGCAGGGATTTCACTTTTGGAACTGTATCTTTTCATTTCTGTTTAACTAACTTTCTCTTTTTTGTGTAATCCCCCTTTCTGAAATTAAATGCTGCAGTGTTGGGCTACTGTGGTGTTTTCCCCACCACAGAGAGGTTAAATTTAATTATACTATTGTCATTATTACCAAGTGGTCCAGCTATATTCACCTCTTGGACCAGATCCTGTGCTCCACATAGGACTAAATCAAGAATTGCCTCTCCTCTTGTGTGGTCCAGGCAGGGCCAGCTCCAGGGGTTTTGCCACTCCAAGCAGCCAAAAAAAAAAAAAAAAAAAGCCGCTATCGCGATCTGCGGCAATTTGGCAGGAGGTCCTCTGCTCCGACCGGGAATGAGAGACCCTCTGCCAAATTGCCACCAAATAGCTGGACCTGCCGCCCCTGTCCGGAGTGGCTGCCCCAAGCACCTGCTTGCTAAGCTGGTGCCTGGAGCCAGCCCTGATTCCAGAACTAGCTGCTCCAAGAAGCAGTCATTTATGGTGTCAAGAAACTTTATCTCTGCATCCCATCCTGAGATGACATGTACCCAGTCAATATGGGGATATTTTTATTTTTATAGCCTCTCTGGCATTTCACAGGCACTATCACCATTCTGATCAGGTGGTTGATAATACATCCTTACTGCTATCTTCTTATTATTACTATCCATAGAGATTCTATGGTACAGTTTGGTTCATTTATGATTTTTACTTCATTTGATTCTATGCTTTCTTTCACATATAGTGCCACTCCCCCACCAACATGACCTGTTCTGTCCTTCCGATATATTTTGTATATAATACCCTGGTATACTGTGTGCCATTGATTATCCTCATTCCATGAAGTTTCTGTGATGCCTATTATATCAATATCCTCATTTAATATGAGGCACTCTGGTTCACCCATCTAATTATTTAGTCTTCTATCATTTGTAAATAAGCATTTTAAAAACTTGTCACTTTTTAGCTGTCTGCCATTACATGATGTAATTGAATGGGACTCTTTTTCATTTGACTATTTCTCATAAGATCCTACCTGCATTTTATCATCTTCCATCCTTTCTCCTTACTAGGACATAGAGAATCTCCATTAACAGATCCTCTCCTAAGGGATGTCTCTGTCCAAACCATGTGCTCCTCCGCACCTGTCAGCTTTCCCCCAGCCCTTAGTTTAAAAATTGCTCTATGACCTTTTTAATTTTAAGTGCCAGACATCTGGTTCCATTTTGGTTTAGGTGATGCCCATCCTTCCTGTAGACTCACCCTTTCCTAAAATTCTCCCAGTTCCTAAACAATTTAAACCCTCCTCCCTACACCATCGTCTCATCCATGCATTGAGACCCTGTAGTTCTGCCTGTCTAACTGGACCTGCACATGGAACTGGAAGAGAATGCTACCACGGAGGTCCTGGACTTCTATCTCTTACCTAGCAGCCTAAATTTGGCCTCCCAGACATCTCTCCTATCCTTCCCTATGTCATTGGTACCTACATGTACCACGACTGCCAACTCCTCTCCAGCACTACACATACGTTTCTATCTAGATGTCTCTAGAGATCCACAACCTTCGCACCAGGCAGGCTAGTCACCATGTGGTTCTCCTATGTTTCTAATGATTGAATTCCCCATAACTATTATCTGTCCCTTCCTAGTAACTGGAGTTCCCTCCCCCACCGAGGTATCCTCAGTGCGAGAGGACACCATGATACTATCTGGAAGGAGGGTCGTAACTATGGGATCATTTCCCTCTGCTACAGTTGGATGCTCTCCTTCCCTGAGACTTTCATCCTACTTAACAGCACAGAGGATGTCGGACCAGGGGTGGGACCACTCTACTGTGTCCCAGAAAATCTCATCTGTATACCTTTCTGTCTCCCTTAGCTCCTCTGGTTCAGACACTCTGGGCTTCTAAGCCCATACACGGTCTCTGAGGGCCATGAGTTGCTTGCACTGAATGAACACATATGCCACCTGCCCATAGCACAGGTAATCATACATGCTGCATTGGGTGCAATAAACTGGATAGCCCTCACGATGTTTCTGGACTTCTGCCTGCATTGTCTTCTTATTCCTGAAGCTTGTTCCTTTGTTGATATTTTGTTTTTATCAGGGGATGTTTTGGGCTTTAAGTTTAAAGAATGTTAAGTATGTCTAGCCCCACTCCCCTCACACTCCCCCTGATAACTCCCGTTAGCTGCTCCTGTTCACTAGCTCCTCTGGTCGCTTCGGAGTGGGCTTTTTAAAGCTCTCATACTCCTGAGTACCCCACTCCCTGGTTAAGGGTTGATGGGTGCTAAAGGGGTAAGGGATCAAAGCCTCGTTAAGAAGCTCTCAGCCTTGTCTACCAGGCTGCTAGGCTCAGTACACAGTCCCCCAAACAAACAGACCACAATGTATATTTCAGTCAATCAGCAAGCACACCACAACACAAACACACACACTACAGACAACAAACTTTTACCCTAAGGGTCACATAATTGCTCCTCCTTCACCTGGAAAACTCCCTCCCAAAACTAACCTGTTAGCCACTTCTGTTTGCTAGCTCAAACAGCAGCTCCCCAAACCTCCCTGGCCAGAGCCAATTCAATTAAATGAGACATGAATGGACTCTTTGCAAATAACACGGTGCACATATACATAGTTAATGGTCATGGTGAATGGTGAGTGACAACATGATATGAAATGCAGGTACGGGGGTTTAGTCTATGTACTTTACAGGTTCATGATATAGTATATTCTCTCCATGGGATAATGGAACATGTTCTTTGGTCAGAGCCCTGCCATTCAGGCCTTTAACTGAGCCAGATAAGCACCTGGCCACAAACTTCACAACTAAGCAGAGACCAATACACACAGTTATTATGTGAATATGAAAAGAGAAAATTGAATGTGAAGTCTATTAGACAGGGAATCAGTCTGTGTCATATCTTTTTCTCTCTCTCAGTCAGGAGAGAACAAGGCTATTTCTAAAGGTGGAGACCATGTAAGTAGCCAGATATAATGTTCCTTGTCCAAAAGAGGACAAGAAAAGTTTCACAAACCTGATTTGCTCTTAGTTGGCTTTGATGGGACTTAAACATGTACTTACAGTTAAGCATGTACTTGTGTATTTTGCTGAACCAGGGCTTTAGCTCAAGCTGTAATTTGGCATGCTCTTAACTCTGGAGGTCCCTAGTGATGATTGTTCTTACATAAGCTGTTTGAGACAGTAGTTGTCATTTAGTGTATATTTGTCCAGAACTAAATAGCACAATAGGGCCTAACCTGGTTGAGGCTTCTAGGTTCTATCACAAAATAAATAACACTAAAGAGGGACAGTATGTCCTAGAACTCAGGAGAGGACTAGACTGGGGCTCAGCTATCACTTTCTTCAGCATCCCATGACTCCAAGGGGATGTGATCTGCCAGTTAGAAGCATGGCCAGATTCCCTGCTTTTCAGCATGGATGTCATGGTCTTCAGCACAAAGTAGACTAATCCTTTTCTCAATGCCAGTTGGGTAAAATCCACTAGGTGTTCCCCAACTCCAGACACCCTGAGATATCCTACCCTGTTCAGAAAGTCAACTCTAGGCCCCATCATTTGAACAACACTACTCTACTATGCCCCGTCTCACTCCCAACCAGCATAACTCAAGAAAGTAAAGGCAAAATTTAACCCATCATTCCCAAGGTGCCACCGATATCTACAACTGAGCTCTGAACGATGCAAGGCATAAACACTTTCAGTGCAATTAGAATCAGTGCAGCACAAGAGTTAGCCTTACCTGAGGGTGTGGCACACAATATTTGTAGGTTTCAGTACAAGCAATAGGTGCCATATAGCTCTGCAAACAAATAGGCTTCAACTAATGTGTTTTAAAGATGAGAAACAAATACTGCACAAAGAACTCTGACTCAGCAGAATTCACACAGTGAACCAGCACCTTCAGTTACTCTCACACTTCTCCAAAACAAGCTTTGCAGCAATTTGCCCACTTACAATGCAGCTACTTCTTATAGTGCATCAGTGCAACCAATAGTTAAACTGTTACAGTTTTTCACCCATCCCCTTTATAGGGCACAGAATCTAATAGAGTATTGACAACCATTTTGCTCCAGAGGCATTTACCCCAAAGGGAGAAGGCAGGCGATATTTGAACTGCAACTCCTTGTTGAAGGTCCAACCAATGAAGCACGGCTTTAAATTACAGCTGAAGCAGCATAGGAACACTGCTGAATGAAGCTGTCCAGGATTCACACTGAATCATTAATGCATTCTCTGGCTGCCTGGGCTATGCTCCTACCTCAGGGAATGCCATCCGTCTTTTGAGTTTTCGATGCGGTGCACCAGGACTCAAAATCCAGGAACCTCTACATTATAGAAAGCATAAAGAGAGGCTGGAGTGAGAACAGCTAAAATGATAAAACATCTGAGCAAAGGACTTTGACGAGAGATTCAAGGAATCAAGGCTGGGATTTCCAAAAGAGCCTAAGGGATTTTAAGCACCCAGCTACCACAGTCGTGGGTGCCACTGCCTAACTCCCTTAGGCTCCTTTGGAAAACCTAGCATAAATCTGTACAGCCTGCCACTACCAATGCTATGGGGGAAAAATATGATTCCAGCATATATGTGCACAAAAGATACTCCAAAGAGGGGTAGAATTTGTTTTCTCTAGTTAGCAACAATAAAAATAACAGATTTAATATGAAACAAGAATGTTTTGATTCAAGCCAAATTAGAAGCAATATTTTTAATGGGAAATTTCATTGGGACAATTTAGAAAAGTATAGTTGGCATCAAAATCACTGGACATGTCCAAGTCATGGTTAGATAAAGAACTATGGAAATAGGTCTAGAAATATCGTAAATATCAGATTACTAGAAAATGCGGGGTGTATTCTGCTGTTACTAAAATCAATGGCAAAACTCTGTTAGCTTTCAATGTGTGGTGGATCAAGCCCTGCTGCTTGTCCCTTCCAGCTCTAACAATTGTAAGATACTCATGTACTCTCTTCCTGATGCTGTAAAAATGATTTAAGAATCTGAAGTCACACTCTTAACCCAAAACCTAGATTACTGAGATTCTCGGAACAGTACTTTGACCATTGATCCTTCATCTGCAGAGTAGCGGTGGGTGAATTTATACACACCAGTAGAGAAAGGGCAGGAGTATCTTTAACTGTGCTCACCAATACAGCCCTCTGGGATAATTCTGCCCATTCCATCCTCTCCTATTATGCTCATGTTGTCAGTGGACCATCCTCTGAAGAGGCTGACAGATGGTATATGGGGAGGCAGACTGAAATGAATGGAAAAATAATAGCTGGTTAGAAGATGATGAAATAGATAAAGGATGCAACATGACCATCTACCCAGCTTCCTAAATACCATATTGGCAGCAGTTACTTTAAAAGTCAATATCCTGCCTGTTTTCTCTTTCACCTGTCTTTGTCGTCTGCTTTTGCTTGAATTCTTTAAAGTCACTAAGTGAAGAAAACAGAATGAGAGTTGTCTTACCTCAGGAAGAATATCCATGCTGTTAACTGCCTGGCTTAGCCTTTGATATAAGGAAATGTGATTATGTAACTACCACTACAGTAAAACTGGATACTGCTGGGCCCATTGTCCATCTTAATGGCTCAGTAATTCATTTTGCCCCCAGCAGTGGAGAGAGTACTATAAAAAATCCTTATAACTAATAGATGGGAGGTCAGAGGCTTTCACTTACAGTTACTGGCAAACTGCAACAGCTGAAGCTGTCATCATAATAGTACTGTTTGCTTCTAGCTGCTTAACTCCATACGTGCATCCTAATATTTCAGGGTAACAAGTCAAGCAAATGCTTTTGTCCATAAAGCAGATATGATTAATTATTAATATGGCACCAGAAGAGTGAGTACATGGCATTTCGGACATTACCAAATGACAGCTCCCTTGCCCAAAAGAGGTTCCTTTCTAAGTTTAGACATCACAAGACAGGTAGTCACAACAAACAATGGAGGAATTGGTGGAAAGGGAGGCAAAGGTTATGAAAATAAGTAACTAATTACTTTGGTTTGTCACAAATCTTATGCATCCTGCATTATATTGGGGCCATGAGCTTTGGGGGATTTAAAAAAGGGTTAGGCAAAATTGTTATGCTGGAAGATGGGCAGTTCCCAGGGAGCGTATCTTAGCACTATGGGCAGTCAAATCTAATTGAAGAGGGTGGCCATAACAGTTGCCTTCTATTAGGGCTAAATGACGGAGCAGTTAAATGCTCTTTTGTTTTGTGAATACAATGGATACAGCTGAAACAATGGAGACACTACTCAAATCATGGACCAGCATAGCAAGGCTGGAGCAAGAGCTGAGTTTTGTGGTCTGAGGATTTTCCGTTGGAGTCTGAATGCAAACCTAGAGACTGGGTATTATTTGGTGGAGCTGCATGAGAATCAGCCAGAACAGAAAGTCAACAAGAAAGTAAACAGAAAGCCAGGAGACAACAAGTGAAGTGAATCATCACTTGGCCTTGAGAGAAAAACCAATGAGAGAGAGAGCGCTTTGGGGGCAGAGTTCTGTCTGGAAATAGGCTTGAAATTATAAGCAAGGAAACTGTTTCTTATTGTTTGATTCCTCTTGTGTTCAGGGAAATAGAACTTTTTGTACAGAATTGCATTCAAGAAATACCTGACTATCATCAGTTTCTCCTCCTGATGGAAACAATCCACAAGGCCCCAAATATAGGCTAACCTCTCAGGCTAACACTATAAATAATGAGAATATCCACATTTACATTAGATAGGATAAATACATATTAGAAGTGACTTCTGGGGCATATGTTAACCACTAACTGGTGGGGTTAAGGAACAGACTTCCCCAGTGAGTGGATTATTCAATAATTGTCCACGGCAGGTTTTATTACATTTCTTATACAGTCCTCAAATCAGCTGGGACTGGCCACTACAGAGATAGGATACCATACTAGATTATCTGGTCCAGTAAGGCAGTTCCTATGTTGCTTGTATTTTCATGGTTCCATATTTAGCAGTTTTTTAAACACAGTTTTAGATTTTGTTTATGGTTGATGATGAACTAAAGGTGAAGTGTTTTCCTTGCCCCTTTCTCAATCCCCTTCTATTTTTGTAGGCTAGATCGTAGGGGAAGTGGTAGATGAAGAAGGGTATATATGTGCTGATGGGAGAAAGAGAGCAGATGAGGTTGACTAGCTGTAACAAATCCAGGATTCACAGACAATAAACACAGACACAGTAATGAATTAAGTTTAAATACTTATATGCATGATTTATCCAGCTGGGAAGCTGAGGCTACAACCCTGGTTCTGCAGCTACACAACAGAGTCCTCTATTACTTGAACTAAAGAACAACACTTTTAAGAGATGCTAGTAGGAGACATTCTATCCTAGCGGTAGGCCAGTCACTAGAGGCCAGTATGACTGAGTATTCACCACTCTCTAGTTTGCAAGGGTAGGAAGGAGAAGCCTGGAGGAAAGGAATGAAAGATGTTAAAAGAGCCTGGAGGGAGTGGGGCAAACAATATGATCAGTAAAGTTATAATCAAAAGGGGATGGGACAGTAGTAAGCAATTAGTCCAATAAGTTTATGGCAATCAATCAATATGAAGTATGGGAAATGGTGCTGCTCAGTACTGTAGGGATGATGGATATCGTATAAAAACCTAAACAGATATTATAGGGAGAGTGTGACCCAGGGACCTCTTGGTGCCAACAGGCAGCGGGCACAGGGGATGCATAGGGTTTTACAAGGATCCACTGGTCAGATATATACATAACAGCTCACCAAAGGGTGGCATGTAAGATCACTACTGGGAGCTGGGACCCCACTGGCCATGATAATGTACAAATAGTATTTAAGAAGTTACGCATCCGCACTGAATATTATGTTATGGTCTTGGAGTTAAGGCAGGTGATGTACCTCAGAAATATTCCTTAGGCTAATGGTAGTAGACACCTATCTCCCTGTCTGGTCATTTATGTACGGTATGCTTCACAATGTACCCCTCTTCATACTGAGCCACAAGAATAAACAAACAGGAGGTGGGCGTCCTGTTTATGAATAAAGATAAAGGATTGTTCTGGTATTCCTGGGAGTGCAGAGTGACATACTGGGAAGGCAAGCGGACAGCCTGTTTGTCTCATGTAAAGCGGGTCACAGCCAGCCTGATATACTGCTCTGTCAGGGTTTTGGGTGAACAATATTTTGTTAGACATGAGAGCACCTTCTTACTACAGTCTAGGCTGTAGAATGCTTGTTTTAATTTTATTTGATATGCAACCACCTGTTTCTGATGCTTCTAGTTGCTATTATTTGAATCTCTGTGCTTTGTTAAATAAACTTATACTTGATTTCACCATAAACAGATATTGAAGTTGTCATAAACAGATGGTTAAGGGTTAATGCCTCTTTTACCTGTAAAGGGTTAAAAAGTTCACCTAGCCTAGCTAACACCTGACCAGAGGAACCAATGGGGGAACAAGATGGTTCAAAAGGAAGGAGGGAAGTTTTCCTTTGTTTAGAGTTTCAGTTTCAGCCAGAGTGAAAAAGATCAAGGAACCAGCCTCTTATCAGAGTAGTACGTTTTAGAAAGGAATAAATAGGTTTATGTTTATTTCTTTGTAACTGTCTTATGCAATTAGAGGTAGAATCAAACTGGGTATTTGAGTATTTTTTTGTGTAACTAAATTTGTGCCCAGGGGAACATCCTCTGTGTTTTAAACCTGTTGTCTGTGAGAGTAGCTGGTATGCTAATCTCTCCCAGAGGGTTTTCTTTTACCTTTCTTTTCTTTAATTAAATGCCTTTTGCTTAATACCTGATTGATTTTTTCCTTGTTTTTAGATCCAAGGGAGTTGGATCTGGATCCACCAGGAGTTGGTGGGAGAAAGGAGAGGGGATGGTTAATTTCTCCTTGTTTTAAGATCCAAGGGATTGGATCTGGACTCACCAGGGAATTGGTGAAGGAGCCTCTCAAGGCTACCCAGGGAGGAGAAGGTTTTGGGGGGGAAAGGGAGTGATCCAGACACTGAAAATTCTGGACTGTGGCAGGGATACCAGATCTAAGCTAGTAATTAAGCTTAACAGTGTCCATGCAGGTCCCCACATCTGTACCCTAAAGTTCAGAGTGGGGAAGGAACCTTGACAGAAGTGATGTGTGTTAAGTGGGGCAGTGCTCTGAGGTGGAACTGGAAAGATGGAGTGTGCTGTTTCCAGGGCCGGCTTTAGCCATTTCGCTGTCCCAAGCACGGCGGCACGCCACAGGGGGCACTCTGCCACTCGCTGGTCCCCTGGCTCCAGTGGACCTCCTGCAGGTGTCCCTGTGGAGCGTCCGCTGGTCCCACGGCTCCGGTGGACTTCCCGCAGACGTGCCTGCGGATGCTCCGCTAGAGCTGTGGGACCAGTGGACCCTCTGCAGGCACTCCTGCAGGAGGTCCACCAGAGCCGCCTGCCGCCCTCCTGGCAACCAGCAGAGCGCCCCCCGCGGCATGCCGCCCCAAGCACGCACTTGGTGCGCTGGGGCCTGGAGCTGGCCCTGGCTGTTTCTTTAGAAGCAGCTACTCAGGGAATGATGCGTATGTTCAGCGGACCAGAGGCTATACACTCCAGGGGGCTGCTTAGAGGGCTCAGGAATGGGGGCGTGCCAGTTGCTAGCCTGTAGAGTAACAGTGGGACCTGTGAGGCCTAGAGAGGAGTGCTTGTGTTGCTCGTGGCTGGTGGAGTTGGGGAGCTGACCTATGCCAGACATAAAGCTTCCCTATGCTAAAGGCAGGTGGTAGCGAGGTGCCTCACAACGCTAGATGTCCCTTGGAAGCACCACAAAAAGTTAGTCAAGGAATGAATGAACATTGCAGCCCTGGCAATGAGAAATATCACAACATTAACTACCATGCACATATTTGTTGGGTCCAAGGCTGCTCCTCCACCCTGCTACTTCCCATTGCTGGCAAGCACATACCAACCCTGAAGCTGCAGTGCCCTAACCTTGCAAATGGAAGCTGAGGCCTCCATGAGACCTGAGGCAGGGGAGACCATGCAGCAGAGATATTGTGCCTCTTCTCAGGCAACTCCTGCCTTGAGTGCGCACATTTTTCCTCCCTCTCCCCTATGATTTCTGCTGATACATACAACGGTATATTTTGCTTTCATTAAGGATAAAGCAGTTTTATTTTTAAAAAGTGCTTCTTGTTTATGGTGAACTTGAATGAAATTGCATTAGATAAATGTGGATTTAATTGCCCTTTCAAGCAATGAAAAGGTAAAATTGACTGGTTTTGCCTCACATATGCTGTATTAAAGAGCATCATTAAATCTGTACAATTTATGCAAGCAAATTTCATTGCTGGAACAGTGGGAGTTAGTTGACAGAATGTCATGTCAAAGTGTTTGATGAATTACAGTATCAAAAAAGGATACTTTTTTGTGCCTTACAAAAACTTCTCAACAAACATAACTGATCCAAGTGCATTGTTTGATCAAGCAATAACAGCACTTTAAACTACATTTTATACTTTCTTCAAAACAAGCAGTCAGAAAAGAATTGCCTCTCTTGTTAAAAGGCATCTTTAAAAAAATACTTTTTTTAGTTACAAAGTTATTTGGTACCTGGATTTTTTCTTACTATGAACATTTAGCAACAAGATTTTAACTGATTAAAAGCCATCCCCTAAAGGTCAGAGATCACAGATGGCAGAATGTGCTGCTTTGATGTCCTGTGGACACTTTCTGCACAATGGGCTCTGTGCCAGCTCTTCCAGTCCTCAACAAAAATAAAATGAGAGCATCTGTGGCTTGAACCGATACCTACTGAAGTCAACAGGAGGCTCTCCATTGACTTCAGTGGGCTTTGGATCAGGCCTCTATTGGACAGAGGAGTGAGGGCCTAATCCTGCCAAGTAAATTGCAGCATGTACACCCACTGATGTCAATTAGTGCTGAGAGCACTCAGCACCTCATGAAGACACCCAGCACCTTGCAGGAACAGCCTCTTTGCATATGAAGAGACTGAAAAGACTGAGACCATGCTCTTCAGAGAAGAGACACATAAGAGGGGTCATGATCAAAGCATACAGCATAGAAAACTGTAGACCTGGCAAGCCTATTTCCTCTCACAAAAGGAGTGAGAGTTGAAGGACAGTAAATTTTAAATTGATGCCAGGAAATACCGCTTCACATAACACCTAATTAGCCGATAAGATATTGAGGCCAAGCATTTAGCAGGCTTCAGAAAAGATTGGACATTTATAGAGGTAATAAATAATAATGATCCTATGTTTCTTCTTTTTAAAAACAAATATTAAACTAAGTGGCACAGACAATGGACTGAGTCATCTGCTTGACCTGCGTGCTACTAATGTAGATTGATGAAACCCCAAACCATGGAGTACATTTCTCTCATACTTTGGCTTTTCCTTTTCATAATAATAGGTACCTGGCAATTTTCCCTATTGATTTACAAAGCTTGAATACATCAGGATAATATAACACTCAATTGTAGCAATATTTTAACCAAAACTCATCGGCTTCAGGAAGTCAATGGGAATTTTGCTTAACTAAGCAAGACAGAATTGACATATTATCTTATAAAATATATTTCTTACGTAAATTTCTTTCTCTTTCCTGTATTCCACTGACAGCTTCAGAAATAGTGGCCTAACGTTACATGAGTAAAAGCTGAGACTAGAAATTCAGGAAAAGTTAACAGCATAATTAGACTGTGAAATGGAACACCAGAGGAAGTAATAGACATCCCAAAACTGCAAATATTCATGACCAGGTTAGAGGAGACATTGGTGGGAATATCTAATAAGGAATTCTGCAAATGCAGGAGGTCAAAGTGGCTGACCATGGTGATCTTTTCCGTCTGATTCTACAAGAATGCCTAATGATACATGCCTTTTAAAGAAGATGGGAAGAAAAGATCTTTTGAGTTTGCCTAGTAAGCAGACATTACTTCAGCTGAGACAAACACTCTGTAAATGTAACTGACAAATGCGGTTATCTCAGGTGCTGAGGTTTTTTTGCCTTTTATATTTAATGAACATCTGTGGCATCCAGACTTGGTCCAACAGAAGGTCACATTGGGAACAGAAACCAGCAAGACCCAGCATCCTTCATATTTAATAAGGATGAGAGTTCTGCAAAGACTACAATCCCAGCATGCAGTGCTCAGTTGACCCATGTGGTCTAGAACAGGCTCAATGGGCCATGTCTTTGTATTAATATTGCAGAACTCCATGACTGAGGCTGCACGTTGGCCTATATTGCTCCAAAAGTTGTTCTCCTGTGAACAGTTATTCTTAAAAACCTGATTCTACAAAATTCTCGATCTTCTTACATCTGAATGCTTTATAACCTCCATCCATGTAGCAAATGAAAGGTCATGTTATTTAAATTGTTTATAGTTACACATTTTTATCACAGTGCATTTCGTAAATGACTGTGGGTGTTAAACTCTGGAAAGGCTGGAATGTATTGCACTTAATTTGAGAATGTCAGAAGAAAATTAACAAATAGACGTTAAAAAAAGGTTCATTCACAGGATAAGCTGAGAAACTCATTTGTTTTGCACATGACATACTACAGTTGTGAATGGCAAGCATTTAGGGATTTATAAGGCCTATCATGCCACTGAATTTTTTAACTGTTCAGAAAGATTATGAATGCTTCATAAGTCAAGTGAATGCTAAAAGCTTGCTGATGAAAAACAACTATTTTGGATCAGAGAGAAAGATACTCTTACAGGTTGGGCAAAACCTTATTTAAACTTGGTGTGGTAGGGAGGGCATAACCTCTATCCTTCATTTAAGATAGTTGTAAGAATCCTTTAATCTCCTTTATGGAGCCAGGTAGCACAGACAATAGGAACTTCCATGCAAAACACAAACATCTATGTCACTGCTCACCACAAGGTGACGGAAAGATAGGAAGAATGGTAAGAGGCCAATGTGGCTCCAGCAGGAGGAATGTAGTGACCAGAAAATCAAAAAGTAATCCTACAAAAAATGGAAACATGGATGAATTGGTAAGGATGAGTACAGAAGAACAGCACAAGCATGGAGGGACAAAATCTGAAAGGCTAAGGCACAAAAATGAGGCAATAAGAAGCAGTTCTTTAAATACATTAAGAGCAAGAGAAAGATGAAGGAAAGTGTAGGTCCTCTATGTAGCAGGGAAGGAGAGCTAATCGCTGATCAACAGGCTGAGGTGTGTAATGCCTATTTTATAGCAGACTTCACACAAATAGGTTAATTCTGACCAGAGACTCAGTACAATTAGTGTTAATAACAAAAGGGAAGGAACACAAGCCAAATAGGGAAATAATAGGTTAAAGAATATTTAGATAACTTGATGCATTCAAGTCAGCAGGGTACTTAAGAAGTTAGCTGAAGCAATCTCAGAACTGTTAGCAATTATCTTCAAGAACTGATGGAAGATAGATGAGTCAAGAGGACTGGAGAAGGACAATCATAATACCTCTCATTAAAAAGGGGAGGGGGAGGGAAAGGTCCTGGAAGTAATAGACCAGTCAGCCTAACTTCAATACCTCGAAAGATACTGGAACAAATTATTAAACAAGCAGTCTGTAAGCACCTAGAGGATAGTAAGATTATAAGGAATAGCCAGTATGGATCTGTCAAGAACAAACCATTCCAGACTAATCTAATTTCCTTCCTTGACAGGGTTACTTGCCTAGTGGTGGGAAGAAGTAGATGGGACATATCTTGATATCAGCAAGGCTTTTGGCACAGTCCCACATGATGGTCTCATATGCAAACTATGGGAATGTGATGAAATTACTGTGAGGTGGGTGCACAACTGGTTGAAAGACTCAAAGTGCAGTTATCAGTGGCACACAGTCAAGCTGGGAGGGTGTATCTAGTGCGGTCCTGCAAGGCTCAGTCCTGGGTCTGGTGCTATTCAATATTTTCAATAATGACTTGGATGGTGGAGTGGAGACTATTTTATAATATTTATGGAGGACATCCAGCAGCAAGCACTTTGAAGATTCAAAAGATAAAATTCAATAAAGACAAATGCAAAGGTCATCACTTAGCAAGGAAAAAAATAAAATGCACAACCCCAAAATGAGGAATAGCTAGCTAGGTGGTAGCACAGCTGAAAAGGATCTCATTGAATGTGATGCAGATGTGAAAGAGGCTAATATTCTGAGGTATATTAACAGGAGTATCATATGTAAGATATGGAGGTAATTTTCCTGCTCTACTTGGCACTGGTGAGGTCTCAGGTGGAGTACCATATCCAGTTCTGGGTGCCACACATTACGGAAGATGTGGACAAATTGGAAACAGTCCAAAGAAGATGAACACAAATTATAAAAAGTATAGAAAACTAGACCTATGAGGAAAGGTTAATAAAAAAAAACTGGGTATGGCTGTTCTTGAGAAAAGAAGACTGAGAGGGAACTTGATAAATCTTCTACTATGTTAAGGCTATTATAAAGAGGAGGGTGATCATTTGTTCTCCATGTTTACTCAAGGTAGGACAAGAAGTAACTTGTTTAATCTGCAGCTAGGGAGATTTAGGTTGGATATTAGGAAAAACTTTCTAACTAAAAGGGTAGTTAAACTTTGGAATAGACTTCTGTCAAGGTCTTTTTCCCCCAATTTGAACTGTAGAGTACAAAAGTGAGGACCTGCATGGACCCTTCTAAGCTTAATTCCTAGCTTAGATCTGAATGCGCTGCCACCAGCCAAAATATAGTGTTTGGCATACTTCTGTTCCCCCAAAACCTTCCCTGGGGAACCCAAGACCCAAACCCCTTGGGTCTTAAAACAAGGAGAAATAAACCATCCCCCCTCCTCCCAGACTTTCCCTTCCCTGGGTTACCCTGAGAGGTTACACTGATCCAAACTCCTCGGATCTTAAAACAGAGAGGAATTAACCTTCCCCCCTCCTTTCCCCCCCCCACCAATCCCTGGTGAGTTCAGACCCAATCCACTTGGGGCTTAAACAAGGAAAAAATCAATCAGGTTCTTAAAAAGAAAGCTTTTAATTGCAGAAACAAAAAGTAAAAAATATCTCTGTAAAATCAGGGTGGAAAATGTTTACAGGGTATCCAGATTCATATAACCTAGAGGGACTCCCTCCCCACTAGCCTGAGATTCAAAGTTACAGCAAACAGAGGTAAAAATCCTTCCAGCAAAATACACATTTGCAAGTTAAGAAAACAAACAGAAGACTAATCCGCCGTTTCTAGCTAGTACTTACTATTTTGAAATATGAGAGACTGTTTCAGAAAGATTGGAGAAACCTGGGGTGCACGTCTGGTCCCTCTTATCCCCAAGAGCAAATAACCAACAAAACAAACAGCACAAACAAAGACTTCCCTCCACCAAGATTTGAAAGTATCTTGTCCCCCGATTGGTCCTCTGGTCAGGTGTCAGCCAGGTTTACTGAGCTTCTTAACCCTTTACAGGTAAAAGAGACATTAACCCTTATCTATCTGTTTATGACAACTTCCAAGGGAGATTGTGAAATCTCTAGGAGCACTTATGGCACCCTTAGAGACTAACAGATTTATTGTAGCATAAGCTTTTGTGGTCTACAGCTCACTTCATTTTCCACTACATGCATCCGATGAAGTAAGCTGTAACCCACAAAAGCTTATGCCACAATAAATTTGTTAGTCTCTAAGGTGCCATAAGTATTCCTGTTCTTTTTGTGGATACAGACTAACACAGCTACTACTCTGAAACCTGTGAAATCTCTATAATTAGAGAATTTTAAGAAGAGATTGGACAAACACTTGTCACAGATGGTCTGGGTTTACTTGGTCCTGCCTCAGTGCAAGGGGCTGTACTTGATGACTTTCTTCCAGCTCTACATTTCTTTGATTCTATAGACACCACAGAAATGGAACCATGTGGGCAGAGGGATTTTGCTAGGTACTTTTTGACGGAGATGTCTATGTGTGAGAGAACAGACAAAATACTAGAGAAGTAAAGAGAGAAGCATCAGGAAACCAAGGACAAACTCAGAATAAGCACTGGGAACACAGCCCTTCTGGGGGTTTTTTTTGACAAAAAAGTTAGAAAAGAACTTTTTTTTTGTTTTACTTTGATTTTAAATTGTTGTTTTGCTTTGGTTTTTGGGCTAAATATTGTCTGGAAATGGGCTTGGAATCACAAGCAAGGAATCTGTCTCCTGTTGTTTATTCCTGCTCTGTTTAAAGAAATGGGACTTGAACGTTCTTTGCAAAAGAACGAGATTGCATCAAAGAAATACCTGACTCCAATATCAATTTCTCCTCCTAAGGGAAACAACCTACTTGACCCTGAATTTTAGTTAACCACTTGGGTCAAAGAAGGGAAACAATACTACTAAATAGAACTTTGTCTGTTTGTGATGAATGATAACTTCAGATTGGAATGACAAAACTGTGTGAGAAGTGTAAACTTTTGTATGACATCATGGGTAAAATTAAGTCACTGTCAGAGAATTCCATGACACATGACTCTGTGAGGGACTCTGTTTCCATACATTTGTACAGGGACTGAATTTTCAGGGATGGAGAATCCACTACAACCATTGGCTAGTGGTTCCAATTGTTAACTACCCTCACTGTTAAAAATGTGTACCGTACCTTATTTCCCATCTTAATTGTCTAGTTTCAACTTCGAGCCATTGGATCTTGTTATACCGTTGTCTGCCAGACTGAAGAGCCTATTATCAAATTTTTGTTCCCCATAAAAGTACTTGTAGACTATGATCAAGTCACCTTTTAATTGTCTCTCTGTTAAGCTAAATAGAATTACCTCCTTAAGCCTATCACTATAGGCCATGTTTACTGCGTAAACTTCTCTCCATTTTGACTAGTGACCACCCAGAATGAGTCTCATCTCATCTGTCAGCAGCCACTCCAGAACAGCAACTGACCTGCTTTGAATTTCAGTGCCAGAAAGACTGCCGTCTGGATAATCTTCTGTATTGCTTTGGGGTTTTATACTGAAACACTAGGTGGTAGTATTTTGATTTGTGTTTCAGTTATATTATTAATTTATATTTTAAGATCCACCTTTCTTTAGAGACCTCTTTGAGTCAGTCCTTTGAGTGAGTGCTACAGTTTCACTACGTTTTCATTCAAAATTTTCCCTCTCCCTATTTCATTGTCTCTCCGGAGTGGACTGGAAACCCAATCACCTTCAGTTTCAAGTCACACTTTCAAATCCATGATGTTCACATGGAGTCTTTAAAATTAGACAAAAGGCATTTGCCCACCTCTTGCAATTTGAAGTGATAAGTAAGGGACTTTTCTGATCTTCATCTGCTATTATGAGGCCTGCTTATAGTCTCCATGGAATCCTTCTATTAAGAAATGTGGTTTACATTTCATAGTCATTCTCTGTTTGCCAATAGTTTGGAGCTATGAATATTTCTGTACTGTGTGGAACATGGTCTTTGCTGTATCAGCCACCAGTCACTGAAATTCACAAGAGTTCTTAATAACCCATGCTTGCTTTCATTCTTATTCCAGTAGGACAGGACATCAGATCATATAGAAGGGTAAGTTCCTTTAAAATAATGCTGATCAAGCTGAGATTGGAGTTTTAAAACTCCAGATCCCAGCTCTAATGATGCAACACATATTTCCATGGAATGGGGAATGGAGGCAGCAGTAGAGAGCTTTTAAATTTCAGTGGCTGCAGTCTAAGAGCTGCAACAGTCATTTTCCTAATGGCAACAACAGCCCGCTCAGTCTTGGCCAGGACCTTGGGAGACCCAGTATGGTGAGAGTCAGCTGTGCTAGTTAGATCCTTAGAGCCAGGGAGAATGACAGGGTCTATCTGTATTAAACAGCCTCATTACAAAAATTGATTTATATTCATTACTCATGAATCCTATCTCTTCTCTACATGGGAGACGATAAATAAACCTTTGGATCCATCAGTCTCAGGGCCGGCTTCAGGCACCAGCGAAGGAAGCCTATGCTTGGGGCGGCCAATGCAAAGGGATGGCACTCTGTCCACTATTGGGGCGGCATGTCCGGGTCTTCGGTGGGAATTTGGCGGTGGGTCCCTCAGTCCCTCTCTTCCTCTTTGAACTGCCACCGAAGTGCTGCCGACTGCGAAGACAGAGTGAAAGACCCGCTGCTGAACTGCTGCCGAAGAATGGAGCAGCATTATTGAGCTGCTGCTGAAGTGCCGCCAATCGTTTTCTTTTCTTTTCTTTTTTTTTTCCACCCCTTGGGGTGGCAGAAAACCTGAAGCCAGCCCTGATCAATCTGTAGAGTTTCTACTTTGAAACAGGTAAAGAATTGAGTACTTGTGCATACATTGAAGAGAACTGCTTTGTGCTATTACTTATTGTCACAGAGTGTACCTGCTCCATAGCACCCCCTTCTGGCCAAGTGTGGCACTATAGGTGCTTCCTGCTTCAGTTTCCCTTCATATCATCAATAAGTTCACCAAGACTTTATGTAGGACGCAATGCTCCTTCTGAGAGGTCTAGTTTATTAACCCAAGACCCAGTTAAAATACAAGCAAGCATCCATCCTAGCTTGGAGACAGAGTCAGTCTTAGTTTATCCATTCCCACCTGGCTCCACCACTCCCCTCCATGAGGGCTCTCTCAGCTCAGGTCCCTTCCCTACAATCAGGCCGCTTGCTTCTGCCTGGGAAGACTCCTTCTCCAGAACCAGGGGTCTGCAGAGGTTTGTTAGTGGCAGCTCATGTCTGAGGCAGCATGTAGTCCTGGCACACTGAGCTTTCTACCACTGTTTGGGACCTCTCTGTTCCTCCCTGCACCTTACAAGCCCCTTGCACTGGTGACTTTTCCTATAGCTCCTCTCCTCAGGAGCCTCCTGTCACCAGGAACTACCTCAGCTGAGCTCTAGTATCCCTTATCAGGCGCATTAGCTGAACAGCTTCCAACAAGCCACCTAGGGATTTAATAACTTCCAGGTGGGTCTGATTTGGTTTGTTCGCCTGTCATAGGTAGGCTGGCCCCTGATGCTCTGAAAGGGCCACACCCATAACACTCCCCTCTTAAAAACACTTTTGTATTGCTTTCCTTTGCAGATACAAAGATGGAATATTTAGTAAGTCAACAATGTTATGCCAGGTACACATAACTGCCACCTCATGCCTTCAAATACACCCAAGGCCAATGGGTGTCCAGTATAAACACATACCTTGTAGAGTGCTACTGACAGCTAGCCAACAGGCTATCCAGTTCTGATGGTGATGGTCGGAAACCCTGCCAACCCGCAGCAGCTTAGCTGTGTAACTCTGAGGAGTGTAGAAACTAAGAAACTTAAGTCCCATAGAGCCAGATTCTACTTTTTGATAGGGAAAATCTACCTCTCTGCAGATGGTCAGAATAAACCTATGTACCATTTAGCTTGGATTTGCACTTTGTTGGGTATGGTTCTGGCCTGAATTCATTGGCAACCCAAGGCGTGTGTTTCTGGTAGCAGAATTGAGGCCATATGATTTAAATGCTCACCCTGATAGCCAGGGTGGGTTTTGGTGGGGCCAAGAACAGTGAAGACAAGAGGCAGTGGGGGAAAGAGATCTCAACGGAGAACAGCTGAAGCAGTGTGCCACCTGCCCCCTCTCTTTCTTCCCCCACCCTTGCCTTCAACATTTGGGGGCTGTTTATTCTCTCTTCCCCCTTCCCACCTTCCTCGTGCTAGAGGAGTGGAGAGGAGAGGGTCATATGCTGCTTCTAGGCCCTGGTTTGGGGGACCTGTTACCCCCTCTGCTGCTGTGGGGGTGGTGCTAGACTGTGGGATTGGCTCCTGTTTGGTGGTGGTGAAGCATGAGGGGAGTTGAGCCAACTTACTGTCTGGGTGAGGAAGCTGTTGCGGTGTCCCTCTTTCAGCCCCACTCTTCCCTCTCAATCTAGCTGCTGGCTCTCTGGTGATGCTGGGATCTAGGCTGGCCACTAGTTCTGTGGCCTGGGGGTGGGGTGGGATTTTTCCCATATAGCAAAATGCCAAACCGCTCTGTGGGCTTTTTCATCTTCCATTCAGCATCCAGGAGGTTTGGATTTGGGGTTTGTTAAAAATTGCTGCAACATGGGTAGGTCCCGGTGAAGCTGGCGAGTTAGAAAGTGTCTGACTGAGGTTGTGTAAACACATTGGGCTGCCTGGGTATTAGTCCTGGGCACTGCAATGCACGGTGAGATAGGTACACCTCTACCTGGCTCCCCTCAACTCATCTCTCCCCTATCTCCAGCAAGAAGCAGGGGAGCGGGTTAGGACTGTAGCTCCCAGTCAGAGCCCTTTTGCGGGCTTGAGGTTGTAGAGGGAGCGCAGCCTTCAGACCCACCTTCAGGTTTATATGGTGTCCACTATGAACTGCACTGGAATGACTCTGCTGGGTAGATTGGAGTGGTTACCCCAGTTAGGTTATAATCTATAAATAAAGTTCCAACCTCCACATTTAGCCTTATTATAGAGACTGTGTCTCATTGTTTCCATGTCCTTATCAAAATGCTGGCCAAGCAATTATCCATAGTTTAATACCACTGAACTGTCAGTAAACTTCAGTAAAACAAAGTTGTGACTGGTAGAGTTATATTTTTAGGGTCCTCTGCAATTACAGAGATCCTGTTATTATTCTAGATTTCACACATCACATTTGAATTCCTCCACAGAGGTTTAGTGTCTTTGCTCTCCCATAGCTTAATCATATTATAGAATTGGAACAATACATAACTGCTTGTTTATATATCCAGTAACATCTAGGCAATATATCATCCAGGAAAACTGTTTTTCCAGTGATGAATCACCATCTTCACACCATTATACTCTAACCCTTTACGACATTCATTATCACACCATTTTCAAATGCCAGGCTTGTGGATGTGGTAAATAACAAGTATTAATATAATAGGAAATGTGGTAGTTAAGAGTCTAAGTACAGTTATTTTTCATGTCTGCATGCCAGTGCACATAAAACATATATTTGTGTGCATACATAAACACACAGGCTCCAATCTCTGGTCCAGCCAAGCTCTGTTCTCCCTCATCCAAGGGAGCATTATGTTGTCTACTGAAGTCCACCAGTGTGCTGGCCAGACCCTGCTCCGCAGTATGTCCCCTACATGGAAGAGGGCCAGGAGGAGGTGGAGAAGAATAGTCTGGGTCTACCCCAGCCAGTAATTCCCCGTCAACAGGTTAATGGTCCTTTTGCATTGCCATACGTGTGCAAAGGGAATTGAGCATAGGCCAAGATGTGGCCTAGTACACATAATGCATAAAAAATATATTACGTGCAAGTGCCTAAGTCTGTGGTTAAGACAATACTAAGGAATCAAGAAATTTTAACACATCAGGAAATGCAAATCATTTGATTCCAATAGCAATATTCACTCAGTGAATAGAGTAGGTTAGATAAATGTCTATCAGGGATGGTCTAGACAGTATTTGGTCCTGCCATGAAGGCAGGGGACTTGACTCAATGACCTCTCAAGGTCCCTTCCAGCCCTAGAATCTATGAATCTATGAATATCTATTTATCTGTGTCATAAACAGATGGTTAAGGGTTAATGTCACTTTTACCTGTAAAGGGTTAAGAAGCTCAGTGAACCTGGCTGACATCTGACAAGAGGACCAATGGGGGGACAAGATACTTTCAAATCTCTGTGGAGGGAAGTCTTTGTTTGGCTGTTTGTTTTGTTCATTGTTTGCTTTTGGGGCTAAGAGGGACCAGACGTGCAACCCAGGTTTCTCCAATCTTTCTGAAACAGTCTCTCATGTTCAAAATAGTAAGTATGAGCTAGAAAAGGCGGATTAGTCTTCTGTTTGTTTTCTTAACTTGCAAATGTGTATTTTGCTGGAAGGAGTTTTACCTCTGTTTGCTGTAACTTGGAATATAGGGTATATAGGCTAGACTATGGAATATAGACTAGAGGGATGGGAGTCCCTCTAGGCTATATAAATCTGACTACCCTGTAAACATTTTCCATCCTAATTTTACAGAGATAATTTTTACTTTTTTCTTTCTTTAATTAAAGCTTTCTTTTTTAAAACCCTGATTGATTTTTTCCCCCTTGTTTAAGCCCCAAGGGGATTGGGTCTGAATTCACCAGGGATTGGTGGGGGGAAAAAGGGGGGGAAGGTTGATTCTTCTCTGTTTTAAGATCCAAGGAGTTTGTATCAGTGGAGCCTCTCAGGGTAGCCCAGAGAGGGGAAAGTCTGGGAGGGGGAAAGGAGGGAGGATGGTTTATTTCTCCTGGTTTTAAGACCCAAGAGGTTTGGGTCTTGGGTTCTCCAGGGAAGGTTTCGGGGGAACATAAGTGTGCCAAACACTATATTTTGGCTGGTGGCGGCGCTATCAGGTCTAAGATAGGAATTAAGCTTAGAAGGGTACATGCAGGTCCCCACTTTTGTACTGTAAAGTTCAAACTGTGGGAAAAATACCTTGACAATCTGTTTTAGGGTTTTATGCTGCCACTCATCGCCATAGTGTCTGAAAATCAGTAGTATGGAAAATCAGCAGCAATAGTAAATTCCCTAGTAGACTGCCTGGAGTCTCTGGCACGTCTCCCTTTCTTTTTGGGGTCAAAACTCTGCTTGGGGAAGGGTTTTGTTTAAGTTTGTTTGTTTGTTTAGCAGGATATTGGTAGGGATTTGGCAATAGTCAAGGGGGGTTGTATTGTGAGCATCATATATGGTGGGAAGGTTCTCTCAAAGTCCAAGGTTTTGCATTATTTTGTTAAGATGATCAGATTCTGGATTTGCCTGACATCCACCCTGGAAGATGTTCCTTAGCCAGATCCCCTTGACAGAGATGCTTTGTCCCAAGCTCTAACATGCTTTGTGATCTGCATTGTTTCAGAGGACCCCAGCCATTGTGGTGGTTCATAGATCAAAATTCAGTCTTTGGTGTAGCTGGGGCTTGATCCATTAATTTATGTGCTCATAGTAGCCTAAGACATGAAGAAGGTTGAGCTACTGCATTCTGTACCAGCTGGAGCCCATGCATCATCTTCATATTCAGATTCAGATCCAGTGAGTTGCAGTTATCCACCCTGGAGCTGACAAATAAATGGATTACTGTGATCAGTTCATTGTCCAGGAGAAAAGGACAATTTTTCCTAACAAGCTGGAGGTGAAACAAGGCATTTTTGGAAACTGATGCTACCTGATCATTCAAGCTTAGTAAGGCGTCAAACAGGAGTCCAAGGTTTGCACCACTTTGACAAATGGGGACTTCAGTGGTAGGTAGAGACAAACTGAGACAATGTTTTGTCCAGGTCTTTGAAGCATTTCCCTTTTCTGACCAGCATCACTTCAGTCTTGCCACAGTTCAGTTTAAACCAGCTGCTCTACTTCCAAGAGTTAATTTCTTATGGGCATTCTGACATTTTAATAGTGGTGGTGGGTGCATTAGTTGTGAATGAGATTTACAGCAGAGTACCATTGGCATACTGTTGGCAGGTAAGCTCATAATGTCTCACTACTTTTCCAAGTGGCCTCATGTAGATATTCATGAGAAGCAGAGAGACTATAGAACCTTATGGGACCTCGTAGGTGAAGCCACTTGGGGAGGATGAGCAGTTACCTATCACCACTCTCTGAGCATTGCTGGTTTCTTATGGGTTCAGAAAAATTCCCACTGACTTCACTGGGCATTTTGTCTACCACAGAACTGCAGGATTAGACACAATGCATATTAAAGTAATATTTTCTGTAGTAAAAAAAATGGGCCAAACCTGTAGCTGTCATGCATTGCTATCAGAACCTGAAATTTGTATTTTCTCATTCTTTTGTTTAACTTTGCAACTTGGTTGTATCAATTTTTTTCTCAAAACAGAAAAGAAAAATATGAATTTGCAGTGTTATAAATATGTTTTGCATAATCCTTGGGCTAAAGCCATCCCTGCTGTGTCCTCATGGACTTAAATCGTATAAATTTTGCGCCATATATTTCAGCTGCAGCAGTCTATAGATATAATAACTCCAGGCAGCAGGATGATATGGCAAGAATGATGTAAGAAACTGATCCTTGATCTTCAATACAGTTAAAATCCCTGTCTCATCCCCTACAAACTCAGAGCACGATCTGAGTACAGTACAGTAAAATGATGTACTTGGCATCTATCTTGGACCATGCAACAGAAGTAGAAGATGAATGAGTAAAACGGGAAATGGCTCATAGCTAATTTGCAAGGCATACAATGCTGCATGTTATGCCAGAATAACAAATGTGGCTGGCAGGTTGGCATGTGTCTTTGCAGTGACCTGAGTTATGTGAGGGCGGAGGGTTTTTTCCTCTGGGCTAATGGTGAGTGAGCAGCACACTGTGGCTGCGTTCCTTATGGAGCTGGAAGGCAGGTTCAGCAGGCCATTTCTACCATCCAGAGGCAGCCCGCACTGGTGAAAGAAAGAACAGAGTGGATCTGAGACAGCAGACAAACTTTTCAAAGGCACTCCAAAAGCAGCCAAGATGTTTTAAAAATATATATTCCTAATACCCACTATGATCCTCCATGACTCAAAGCTTCATTACCTGGAACTACTGTTTGGAAGTAGCCTCATTCTCCAGCCTGGGCCACTTTTACCAAAGTGATGAAGACATGATGTGAGCTTCTGAATGACTAAGGGTCCTCAACATTCTGAAGTGTCTGATTCTGCTTTCAGTCATATCAGCAAAAATCTGAAATAGCGACACTGAAGTCAGGTGAGTTTGAAGCCAGTATAAGTGAGATCAGAACTTGGCCCTAAGTTGTTAATAGTAAAACATCAGGGATATGAATGTGGATTGTTGGGCTGAATCCAAGATGCAAACAGGGATTGAGGAGAGCTGTGGCATGCACATGACATCTCAATTCAGATAAGACGGTTACTCACCCTTGTAACTGTTGTTCTTCGAGATGTGTTGCTCATATCCATTCCAGTTAGGTGTGTGTGCGCCGCGTGCATGTTCGTCGGAGAAACTTTTACCCTAGCAACCCTCGGCGGGTCGGCCGGGCGCCCCTGGAGTGGCTCCGCTATGGTGCCTAATATATACCCCAGCCAACCCGGCCACCCTTCAGTTCCTTCTTGCCGGCTACTCCGACAGAGGGGAAGGAGGGTGGGTTTGGAATAGATATGAGCAACACATCTCGAAGAACAACAGTTACAAAGGTGAGTAACCGTCTTTTCTTCTTCGAGTGATTGCTCATATCCATTCCAGTTAGGTGATTCCCAAGCCTTACCTAGGCGGGGGGTCAGAGTGAGATGTGGCGGTATGTAGAACTGCTGCACCAAAGGCTACATCATCTCTTGATTGCTGGAACAGTGCGTAGTGCGAGGTGAATGTGTGGACCGATGACTAGGTCGCTGCACGGCATATCTCCTGGATAGGTACGTGCGCCAGGAAGGCGGCTGACGACGCGTGAACTCTAGTGGAATGCGCCATGAGGTGGCCAGAAGGGACATGAGCTAGATCGTAGCATGCGCGAATGCATGCAGTCACCCAGGAGGAAAGCCTCTGAGAGGAGATTGGCAGGCCTTTCATCTGCTCCGCGACCGCCACAAACTGGTGGGGAGACTTCCGGAACGGCTTTGTTCGCTCAATGTAGAAAGCAAGTGCTCTGCGTACATCTAAGGAGTATAGCTGCTGCTCCCTCCGAGAAGAGTGGGGCTTCGGGAAGAAGACCGGGAGGAAGATGTCCTGGTTGGTATGGAAGGCAGACACAACCTTAGAGAGGAACGCCAGGTGGGGTCTCAGCTGTACCTTGTCTCTATGGAAAACAGTGTAGGGTGGGTTCACTGTGAGAGCTCTCAGCTTGGAGACCCGCCTGGCCGATGTAATGGCCACCAGGAAGACTGTTTTCCATGATAGGTACAGGAGTGAGCAAGTTGCTAGTGGCTCAAATGGTGGGAGCATGAGCCTGTTTAGGACCAAGTTAAGGTCCCAGGTAGGGGCAGGGCGACGTACGGGGGGATAGAGACACTCTAGGCCTTTAATGAACCGAGTGACCAGTGGCTGGGAGAACACAGAGTGGCCACCTTCTCCTGGTCAGAAAGTGGATATGGCTGCTAAGTGTACCTTCAGGGAGGATATCGCCAGGCCCTGCTGCTTAAGGTACCAGAGGTAGTCTAGGACCATGGGGATCGGAGCCTCCAAAGGGGTAAAGCCCTGAGTTGCACACCAGCAAGAGAAGCGTTTCCACTTCGCCGAGTACGTTAAGCGGGTGGAAGGCTTCCTGCTGCTAAGGAGAACATGCTGAACCAGCGCAGAGCAGCTCAACTCCGCCGCATTCAGCCATGCAGGAGCCACGCCGTGAGGTGAAGGGCTCGTAGGTCCGGGTGACGGAGCCTGCTGTGGTCCTGTGTGATCAGGTCTGGATGGAGAGGGAGGGGGACTGGAGAGTCCACAGACAGATCCAGCAGTGTGGTGAACCAATGCTGTCTGGGCCACGCAGGTGCGATCAGGATTAGACGCGCTTTGTCCCTGTGGAGTTTCAACAGGACTTTGTGCACTAGGGGAAACGGAGGGAAGGCATACAATAGGTGGTGCCTCCACGACAGGAGGAATGCGTCTGTGATCGACCCGGGAGAGAGACCCTGAAAGGAGCAAAACTCCTGACACTTCCTGTTCGAGCGGGAGGCGAACAGGTCTATGCGGGGAAATCCCCACCTCTGGAAGAGGGAACGTATGACATCCGGTCTGATCGACCATTCGTGGCAGAGAAAGGAACGGCTGAGCCTGTCCGCCAGTGCGTTCTGGACCCCTGGAAGAAAGGATGCCACAAGATCTATTGACTGGGCTATACAGAAGTCCCAGAGTCGAACGGCTTCCTGACATAGGGGAAACGAACAGGTCCCTCCCTGTTTGTTGATGTAATACATGGCCGTTGTGTTGTTCGTGAATACCGAAACACAACGACAGTGTAGGTGTTGTTGGAACGCTTGGCAGGCGAGGCGGACTGCCCTCAACTCCTGGACGTTTATGTGAAGTGTCAACTCCTGGGACAACCAGAGACCCTGGGTACGCAGGTGCCCTAAGTGGGCCCCCCAACCCAGGGATGATGCATCCGTCGTCAAAGTCATCGACGGTGGCTGTGGATGGAACGGCATCCCCGCACATACGAGGGATGGAGTTAGCCACCAGTCGAGGGAGTGGAGGAGGCCAGGGGAGACTGTCACCAGAACATCTAGGTGGTCCCTGCCTGCGCGGAATACCGAATGAAGCCACGTTTGGAAGGGTCTCATGCGGAGTCTGGCATACTTTGTCACATAAGTACATGCGGCCATATGTCCCAGGAGTGCGAGACAGGTGCGAGCTGAGGTGATCGTGGAGGCCTGAAAGCTCCATATGATCGAGACGATCGTCTGGAAGCGGGGCTGAGGTAAGTAGGCCCTGGCTTGAGTAGAGTCCAGGGTTGCGCCTATGAAGTCCAGCCTCTGCGTGGGGACCAGGGGTGGATTTCTCGGCGTTGAGGAGCAGGCCTAACTGGGAGAAAAGGCCCGTAACCACCTCGACATGCTGCCGTACCTGCGACTGGGAGGACCCCTTGAGGAGCCAGTCGTCCAGGTACGGGAACACATGAATTTTCTGCCGACGGAGGTGGGCGGCCACTACGGCCATGCACTTCGTAAACACCCTCGGGGCCGTGGAGAGGCCGAAGGGGAGGACTGCAAATTGGAAGTGCTGGTGTCTGACCGTAAAGCGAAGGTACTTCCTGTGCGGTGGAAAGATGGCAATATGGAAGTACGCGTCCTTCATGTCGAGGGCAGCATACCAGTCCCCAGGATCCAGGGACAGGATAATCGTTCCCAGGGAGACCATGCGGAACTTCAACTTGAGCATCCATTTGTTGAGGCCCCGCAGGTCTAGGATAGGTCTGAGACCTCCCTTTGACTTGGGAATCAGAAAATATCGAGAGTAAAACCCCTTTCCTCTCTCGTCTAGAGGTACCTCCTCTATAGCTCCTGCTGCGAGGAGAGATCAGACCTCCTGCAGGAGGGTTTGCTCGTGAGAGGGGTCCCTGAAGAGGGACCAGGAAGGGGGGCGGGAGGGTGGTGAAGAAGCAAATTGTAGGTGGTATCCTTGCTTCACTGTGCGCAGAACCCAAAGGTCTGATGTTAATTGGGACACGCCGGGAGGAAGTGGGAGAGGCGGTTGGAGAAGGTAGGGGAAGGATCCTGTCCTGAGGCTGGTACGCCATCCCCGGGCACACCTTCAAAAGCCGGACTTGGGGCCCGGTGGTGCCTTAGAGGGCCCTTGGTTTTGGCCCCCTTGGGAGCTGGATTGGCCTCTGCGGCCCCCCCCGTCCGCGCCTTCTGCTGAGGTCCTGCCTCTGGCGGGGTGGGAAATATGGGCAGCGTGCTTGGGGTCTGAAGGGTCTACACTGGGTCGCAGGGGTATGCATCCCCAGGGAGCGTATGATAATTCGATTGGCCTTCAGGCTTTGCAGCCTGGGATCCGTTTTGTCCGAGAACAAACTCTTGCCATCAAAGGGTAAGTCCTGGATGGTGTGCTGCAGTTCCGGGGGTAGGTTGGAGACCTGAAGCCAGGAAATACGCCTCATGGTAATCCCCAAGGCCAGGGTTCTGGCTGCTGAGTCGGCCGCATCTAGGGAGGCCTGGAGGGAGGTCCTGGCCACTTTCTTACCCTCCTCCAGGAACGCATTGAACTCCTGGCGTGAGTCCGGGCGTAGTAGCTCGGAGAACCTACCCACCTCCGCCCAGGTGTTGTAACTGTACCGACTCAATAGCGCCTGTTGGTTGGCCACACGGAGTTGCAAGGCCCCTGCTGAGTACACCTTGTGACCCAGGAGATCCATTCGTCTAGTCTTTTTGGATTTAGGGGCCCGTGCCTGCTGGCCATGTCGTTCCCTTTCATTGACCGACTGGACAACTAGGGAAGAGGGAGGAGGGTGGACGTACAGGTATTCGTACCCCCGAGAGGGTACTATGTACTTTCTTTCGACTCCCTTAGCCGTCAGTGGAATGGAGGCTGGAGACTGCCAAAGGGTATCGGCAGTGGCCTGGATGGTCTTGATAAACGGTAGCGCTACCCGGGTGGGAGCATCCGCAGTGAGGATGCTCACTACTGGGTCCTCAACTTCTGGGACCTCCTCCACAGGTAGATTGATGTTAAGGGCCACTCTGCGCAGGAGGTCCTGATGGGCCCTGAGGTCTATCGGCGGGGGTCCAGAAGATGAGGTCCCAGCCACGGCTTCATCCGGCGAGGAGGAGGAGGATATTCCGGGGATGAGTGTGTGCTGGATGGCCTCCTGCTCCTGGGTCGGTTCCTGCTCCCCGGGGAGTCTGGTGGTATCTGTTGTTCCGACTCAACCGCGGGGGGGCGGGAAACGGTGGCCTCGGGTACCCAATGTTCCGAGGTAGCAGAACGGGTCTGGACCAGGGGAGCACCCTGGACCTGATGGTACGCCCAGGGTGTCCAGAAGGACCACTGTTGGGATCCTACGTCCTGCGGACGGGGGTCCTGGAACACATCCACCGCTTCTTCCGGATCCGGTCCCAGTCGTAGTAGCTGCCCGCCTGGAAGGATGCAGACGTGTCTCTGGACGGCCATGGTGGAGCAGCGAAGGTTGGAGCCGAAGTCCCAACGGACCTCACACCCCTCGGTTGTGGCGACCGGTGCCGGTACTCATATAGGTACCGAGAGCGAGACCGGGACCTGCAACCGCCTCGGTGCCGGGAGGTCGACTGAATCTCGAGTCTCTCTGCCTTGACCTGCTCCTGGAGGTGCGGTGCCTGGTACGGTGCCGGGAGCTGGAGCGGTACCGCGAGTATCGAATTGACGCTCGAGATGTTGACTGGTGCCGGGAGCCTGACCGGTGCCGGGAGCCTGAACGGTACCGAGGTGAAGACCGGTGCTGGGAGTCCGAACGGTGCCGAGTAGGGGAACAGTGTCGAGACTGGGATTGCCGTCGAGAGTGGGAAGGACGTCTCGATCTGGAGCGTCTGTGGGATCGCGATCCGGAGCAGTGCCGGTCCGCCACGCTGACAGATGATGGTCTGGTCAGGGTCGGCTTGCCCATTGATTGCAGTACCCGCACCGGTGGTGCCGGGTGTAAGGGCGGTGCCGCATCAGTGATCGCGATCAGGTCTCTTGCCGCAGAAAACGTCTCCAGGGTAGACAGCGAAGTAAGCTTTACCACTGGACGGCCCTCGTGGGGCTGGAGTCGACGGTGCTGGCTTAGGTGGTGCCACGGCAGATATTGGTGCCGGGCAGTCTGACTTCGGTGCAGGCTCTAGCTGCAAGGCAGGTGTTGGCGGGTTCACCTGGGTCTTCGCTGTCTTCTACCTCGGGGAGAAGGAGCGGCTCGGAGTAGGTTTCGGTGCCGGAGAGGGCCGGTGCCGGGAGTCCTTGGTGGCAGCGCTTGGTGCCGTGGGGGTGCCTTTGCTTACCGGCTGGCTTGTGCTTGGTGCCGAGGACGGAGGTGTCAGGGCCGCTTCCATGAGGAGCTGCTTTAACCTGATGTCCCGCTCCTTCTTATTTCTCGGCTTGAATGACTTACAAATTGAGCACTTATCCAATAAGTGTGACTCCCCGAGGCACTTTAGACAGGAGTCATGGGGATCTCCTACCAGCATAGGCTTGTGACAGGCCGAGCACTGTTTGAAACCCTGTGAGCCGGGCATGAGCTCCGGCTTCGGGTGCGGGGAAGGGGCTGACCCCCGATCCCCTCAAACAAGTACTAACAACTATACTATTAACACTAACTATGTCTAACTAACTAACTAACTATATATATATATATATATATATATATATATATATATATATATATAAACAACAATTAACTACAACTATGGATATAACAACGATAAGAAAAACTATGAGCTGCTAGGGAATGTGGAGGTCAGCTAAGCCGCGCTCCACAGTTCCAACGACCGACACGGGCAGTAAGAAGGAACTGAAGGGTGGTCGGGTTGGCTGGGGTATATATTAGGCGCCATAGCGGTGCCACTCCAGGGGGCACCCGGCCGACCCGCCGAGGGTTGCTAGGGTAAAAGTTTCTCCGACGAACGTGCACGCGGTGCACACACACCTAACTGGAATGGATATGAGCAATCACTCGAAGAAGAACAGAGCAAATTCCTTCTTGAGATTTTTCCCAACAGTCTTATTGGTTTAAAATAAGTCTAAAGGTTTGGGAACAGATAGTTTTAAAATGGCCTGATATTATTT
This sequence comes from Gopherus flavomarginatus, assembly GCF_025201925.1. Taxonomy (NCBI): domain Eukaryota; kingdom Metazoa; phylum Chordata; order Testudines; family Testudinidae; genus Gopherus; species Gopherus flavomarginatus. Next base: position 149,113,698 of record NC_066620.1, on the reverse strand, counting down.
GTACTCCTCTGGTGTCTAAAGGCCATAGCAGAAGTCAGGGCCCCATTGTAATAGGTGCTGTAAAAACGTATAGTAAGAGACACTTGTTGGCCCAAAGAGTTGAGATAATCTAGACAGACAAAGAGTGTGAAGGGAAACAGAGGCACAGAATGGTGAAGTGATTTGCCCAAAAGTCACACGGCCTGTCAGTAGTCCCCTGAATCTCAATCCAGTGCTCTATCCTCTGGACCATACTTCCTGACCATGTTAGAAATTAGTAAATCAGGGTAATAAATAAGATGCAACACAAATCAGGTTCTGACTCTGGCTGACAGTTCGTGTCATCTGCAGCAGCTCAGGGACTTGTTTTACATGGTTATAGGGAAAGGATGGATATGCCGAACAGCATCATAAGTTCTTTATTGTTCCCACTGAAACCTGCTGTCTGGGTGGGCATACTTGCCATGCAGGGAAAAGAAACTGCTATTGCATAAAACTATTTTAATGGCACTAATATTTTTTTTAATGTTTGAAAAAAGTCACTATTAAACCAGAATGATCAAATTAGTCTATTGTAACTTTAACCTACTATGAAACAGAATATAAAAAAGATAAAGGGACCAAGAACCTTTCTTTGTGACACAAGGGAGTTTGTATGAGAGAGACAAAGAGAGACAGAGTGAAAGAGAGAAGAGAAGAGGGGATAAAGATACTTGAAAAGCTTTTCCTCATGCCTTTTGTTTAAAAGGGAACTGCATGTTTGCCTGTGGTTAATTTCTGTCTCTTTAGAGGGGCTTTTAAAGGAATTGTTATTTAAAGTCCCATTGTCAGTTTTTATTGGAAGCACTCTATTTTTGTTATGTGCCAGGATATCATTTGAAAACCCTTTCAATGCTCTTTTGCAAATGTCCATCAAACTTTAGATTTCTTTCCAGCATCAAGGCCTTCTACAAATAGTTCCCTCCATGGAAGCACTCTGGGCCCAGGCATGAAAGTCTTTGATTCCTAAAAGCTGATACATGGACTGATGGGATAGAGACAGAAATGAGCATGATGGCAACCTTGTTGCAAGAAGAGACTGTGAATTTTACCTTGGGAATTAGGCTGTACGAGGCAAACCCCTAACATCAAACCAGTTTTGCTTATGCCTCTTACTGCACTTGTTAATGAGGGTCTTACGAGGACAAATAGTTGACAGCTCATCTTGAAAAAGCAATGTCTGAGTCATTATGGGACTGTTGTGAACAGTTGCACAATCTTTACCAATATCAGGGTCACAGAACTGTAGCTGTTCTGCTATACAGGCAGAAAAATTTTCAGTGTTATTTTCTGGTGTTTAACCTCAAGTGTGAAATAGCGACTACACTCCAGGGACTGTCCCTTAGGGGTTATGCTGAATTCTTCTGTGATGCAGAGAAATTGAAGATTAATGTGTTGATAATATTAGAGCAGTGCAGAGAGCAGAAATTCCATTTCATGAAGGATTTCAGCATTTGTCTTTGTTCCGATTAGCAATTAAACCTATACATTTTTAAATTCTCCACAACAAGGAAATCATTCTGGATTGATGGAAACACTTTGTTTTGACAAAACTGTTTAGTGTCCATTTTGTTTTTTATTTTACATGACAATACAAAATACAAAACGAGCAAAAACAGATTTGAAACAGACATTTCAAAACACAAATTGAAATGCTTCATTTTGAAAATGCCGAAATGGGATGGTTTGACATTGTCAGAACTCTGTGTAACCCCCATGTGGAGGTTGCCAGCTCCTGGAACTCCATACTGAACTTGTAGGGGGCCCTACAACTATAATGGCCACCAGAGCCCTCCAATGTCATTTCCTAGGATGTTTAGGGATGGGAACAAAAGGAACTCAAACCCACACCCCACCCCAGCAAGGGGACAGCCTAACTTTAAGCAGAGAAGGTTTACTTTCAGATTTTCATTTGGAAGCTGAGAAAGAAATAGCACAGTTCAGGGAGTCCATGCTAAACTCCCACTCCCCCCTAAAGGAGTTTTGCACAGCTGAAAGATCTAGCTGCATAGATCAGGCCGTTCCAGCACTGCCGTGACCAGCATTCAGCCTAGAGACCCCCAATCTGGCAATGGCTACCAAAAGCCAGCCAAAACCGCAGGAGGATCTCAGACCAGGGACCCGTAAGCCTGGTTGGAGTCAGGAGAACACCCTCCCCCACAGACGGTGAAGAGAAAGTACAGGGAATTTTATTTAAGTCAGCCAATGCTAGAGTGCTATGACACTCCACTTGAAACCTCAACCTATCAAATATCTTGGGGAGTTGGGGGTTGGAGGGTTGTTGAGTGTTAAGAATGGAGAACTAGATTATTTATAAATGTATTAGTTAACCTTAGCCCTTCACTTACCCAGAGCCTATTGTCCTGCTCCCTGAAAAGTCACCCCCTTTGTTACAGTATTATTTTAGGTGTGTCATCCCTTTGCTGGGAGTTATTTACTCTACTGTTCCTGTATACGAGGCTTTATGCCCCTTGTCAGCTAGTAATATTAATTTTCTCAAGGGACAGCACCCCTGTGTATATGGCACAGGAAGAATATGCCAGGGCTGGAGGCACCAGGCACCAGAAAAGAACCCAAGTCCCAACCCACATGAGAAGAAGGGAGAAGCCTTTCCAAATACTGGTGATAGCAAGCACCCCGGAGAGAGAAGGGAGGAGACTTAAGCCACAGCTCAGGGGAGGGGCCACATCCAAAATGAAATTTTGGAAAAATCAACATGATTTTGCAATGCATTTTGACTTCAATGGCACTGCATTCTCCAATGGAAAATGGTTTCACTGAAGTTTTTCTGACCAGCTCTAGCTGATAGCTACTGATATGTAACTAACATTAGTATTTTTCCTTGTTTTACAACCAAATTAATCAAATAATTACGCTTAATTATTTAATCTGAACAGGCTGCAATCTTCCAAGAAGGTCTTCTGGCAATTGTTCCTGAGCTGCTGGATGCTGACGACTGTGATCTAGAGGCAAATACTCTAGAAGAGATACAATTGATTATGGACAGATTCGCAGAGTCTGCAGAACAGTATGGGCTGACAATCAATCTGAAAGAGACAGAGGTCAGGGAAACCCTACATGAAAGCAAAAGTCAACCTCAGCAAGATACAGCTGAATGCTGTTCAGATGTCTGCTAGCTTGGTAATATGTCACTGAGTGATGTTACTATAGACAAGGAGCTGACAAGTCATATCAACAAAGCTAGTTCATCATTTGGCAGACTATCAGGCAGAGTCTGGCAGCGACATGGTATTAAGCTTCAAACCAAGTTAAAAGTCTATAAAGCAATTGTGAGTGTATGAGTGTGAGGCCTGGACCTGCTACAGGCATCATGTTAAGCTTCTAGGTATATTCCATTTACAACATCTGCATTCCATATTCTGTATCAAATGGCCTGATAGAGTTACCAATAATGCGATTCTGGAACGTAGGGGACTGAAGCCATACTTATTACATCACAGTTATGCAGGGCTGGTCACATGTTGATGTTTGCCATACAGCAACTGCACTGGCATTCTCAAACTGAAAGTAGGGAACCACTCACAAGGCAGTCAGAAGAAACACTTCAAGGACACACTGAAGCATAATGTGAAACAGTGAAACACTGATGTTGACAGCTCAGAGGCATCAGCAACAGATAGATCCCACTAGCAAGCAGTAGTCAATAATGGGGTCATCTTGTTTGAGATTAACTGTCCGATGGATCTTGAGGCACAGAGGATGAGTCATAAACAATGGCAGATGCAGCAGGCACAGACTTCCTCTGCACTGAGCCACCTATGCACTTCCTGCAGAAAGGACTGCCACTTCCACATCGGTCTTTTTAGCCACAACCATACTCACAAGACATAAAACCATCATCACAAAGGGCAACCACAACAATTTGATGTGTCTCAGGATCATCAGGGGGTAGCTGAGGCAGGAACAGCTGCAGTTTGAAGCAGGGCTTGGCTAGCATGGAAACGGGCACAGGCTAGAGTAGGAGTAGGCCAAATCTGGAGAGGAAGCAGGAGCAAGGGTCAGCTGGAGCAGGAGTGGAGGCAGCCTGTCAGAACTACTAGGTAATATGAATTCCCCTCAGCCTGGTAGTGACATTGAGCAGACTGGAGACACTGCTTCCCATAGAAGCCTGTATGCCAGTGGTGTGCCATCTATGTATGCATTGCATGCCCAAATGGCTTTGTGTTGTCCAGTTGGGTCCAGTATGGAAGACAAGTCCATCTGGCCAGAGATAACCTGTACCTGCTGATAGTGGGGGGGGGAGGGGGAGGGCAGAGTGAGGGCAGTGGCTTCAGCAAATGTTACTGAACGTGTTCAGTCTGTGTGAGCATGCTCAGTACAAGCCAAGCAGCAACTCGGGGTGAGGTGGGTGAACACATGACCCTGTGTGCCCTTCCATGTTGCCTCTACATCTGGCCCCTTAATGTGCATGAGGAACAAAATGATATCCTCTGCCCAGTGGGACCTTGCATGCATCATACGTGTGAGGTCACACTGCATGGAGGACACCATTTTATAGAAAAAAATGATGTCCCCTACACCACATCTCAGGATAAAAGAAAATCTAAACCAGAAATATGGACGGGGAAGGGTTAGGCAACCAAACAAGAATATTCAGAGTCTGCTGCAGGCAGTGGTCACAGTGTGAGGACCACTTTGATTTAATGTCTTCACTAATGACTTGTAAGAGGAAATAAGCAGCCCATGAGTGACACCGATGATTCTAAATTGGGAGGAGGTGCAACCATCAATCAGGATACAGAAATAATACAAAATGACCTATTGAGATTAGTAACATTGACAGAAAAACAACAAAATGTGTTTCCACTTGGAAATATGCAAATATACCTAAGGAAAAATAATCCAAGCCCCATGTACTCAATGAGAAACTGCTAGTAGAAATTACTGAGAGAGACTTAGTGGTAACAGTGGACTGCAAATTATATGGATGTGTAATACAATATAACTAAGAACGCTAATGCAATTTTAGGATATGGTCACTTTGACATGACTCAGAAGAGGCAAGTCTACCCACTATGTAGTTCCAGAACAAACATAGCTGGAATATTACGTTCAGTTCTAGTCTGCTAGAACAAACTGGAAAAAAGTTCTGAGAGGAGCAACAAAAATGATTAGGTATCTGGAGGGACTGATTTTTAAGGGAAGCTTTAAAAAGCTCAATATATATAACAAAACTCATGGCAGTACATGCTAACAATGTGTTTATATACTTGAAAGGTGTAGACTCCAAGAAGGAAGAGGCATAATTTGGAGTGATACATGGAGGTATAACTACCAAGTAGGACAAATGGACCCATATTACAAATGTGAAAATGTAGGCTGAATATCAGGAAAAACTTTCAAGAGGTGTTTAGCTGTAGAACAGTCTCCCAAGGGAAATGGAGGAAGTCCAATCACTTATGATTTTTAAAACTTGACTGGGCAAAACACTAGAAAATGTACCAGAGAGAACAATACCACACTGGCAGAGAGATGGAATGGATGATCTAATAGGTCTTTTCCATCTCTAACCTCTATAATTCTGCGGTTTCTCAGTGTACAGCACTGTTACAAAAGGAGTAAAAAAAAAAAATTTGAAGGAAAAGTATTAGATGAGTAAAAGCCCAGAGAAAACTGTGTTTTGACCTGTCTCTCTTTGTGTCTTAAAAATGTTGCTTTCACTGCACTGTTTCCTATTAAGAGAGATTTTATCCCCACAACCTTAAAATTTGTCTAACTAGTTTACCTGTTTCCATTTATAAAAGCAGAAAATAGCCACTCAGGAGTAGTGGGGCTTTCAGAGAATGTGCAGCTCTCATGATTTTAAGCAGCACCAAATCGTGGGTCATTCAGAAGAAGAAAACCTTATTACTGGTTGTTGGAGTGAATTTCTTTTTAATAATAATAAAAAATCAGGAAAAGAAAAAGATAGGTGCATACGTATGTGCATATACTTATCGACTGTGCTCTCTTTTCGCATGCCCTCCTCCCCTGCTCCACTAATGACACAAGCCTCAACATTTGTTTGTCTACATATCCCATAAATATGTCTATGCTCCATATCGCTCCTTATAGGTGGAATACCTCCTCCTGAGCTGGGCTGCAAGTCCACACACTTCTCTGCATTCAAGTACCTGTTGAAGACATACTTCTACTATGTTGTCTACAGAAGATTAACTAGTTGATACAACATGGGCAGCTCTATCTTTACATAAAAATAAAAATATGCTAAAAGTAATACAATCATTCTGAATGATCAGATCGTGACCAATCATCCCCTGAGCACTTTACTTTTATATTGTAACCGTTTCCTCTGCTCTGTCTGTTTGCATTTTTAGTTTAAGTTCTTCAAGGCAGGGACTGTGCCTTCTTTTGTGTTTGTACAGAGCATAGCACATTATGAGGTCTACTGGAAACAAATAATAATAACATGCATCTGACAAAGTGGGTATTCACCCATGAAAGCTTATGCTTCAATACATCTGTTAGTCTTTAAGGTGTCATGTGACTCTTTGTTGCCAATAATAACATAGTGTGTGTGTGTGTGTGTGTGTGTGTGTGTGTGTGTGTGTGTGTGTGTGTGTGTGTGTGTGTGTGTGTGTGTGTGTGTGTGTGTGTGTGTGTGTGTGTGTGTGTGTGTGAAGGCTGGCGCCAGCTTTTTTGCCGCCTTAAGTGGTGAAGAAAAAAACAAACCAATTGAGCTGCCGCCGAAGTGCCGCCAAAGATGAAGCGAGAAAGTGAAGGACCCGCCGCCGAAGACCAAACCGGAGCAATTGACCTGCCGCCGAAGTCTGAAGTGGAGCGCTTGACCTGTCGCCAAAGTGCTACCAAGACTGAAGTGAAGCAATTGAGTTGCCACCTCTGAAGTGCCGCCACAGACCCAGACTTGCTGCCCCAACAATGGACGGACGTCCCGCCCCTTTCTATTGGCCGTCCCAGGCACCTGCTTCCTTCGCTGGTGCCTGGAGCCAGCCCTGGGGTGTGTGTGTATACATATGGTACGTCTGATTTTCAGAGAAGCAGAGCACTCATAGGTCCATCTGATTTCAGTGAGACTCATAAGTGCTCAGCACTGCTGAAAATCGAGCACAGCCATTAAGATTTTCAACTCCCCTGCCCCCAGGGGATTTAGATGACTGATTCCAATTCATCTTTACTGCGAAATGGATGGCTAAACCCCTTAGAGGCTTTGACAGTCTCAGTCAACATATGCATACTGATGGCAGACAGACTGCTATGTTATCCGAGGGAACAGGAAAGCATCATTACTTTTAAAAACTGTGATAGAAACAGATTTCACATACAAACTTGTAACACAAGAAGCTAGCGTTAACTTCCATCCCATCATGAACTGTCTGTCTTATGATTTTATATTGCTGCCCATCACTGTAGTATCTGAGTGTCCCTAGTGGTTTTCATGGAGTTTCTGGCATTTGTCCTTGTTTGGGGACAAAACTGTGGTTGGGGTAATAATAATAATTGGAGATATACCAATCTCCTAGAACTGGAAAGGACATCAAGTCCAGCCCCCTGTCTTCACTAGCAGGACCAAATACTGATTTTTGCCCCAGATCCCTAAATGGCCCCCTCAAGGATTAAATGCATAATCCTGGGTTTAGCAGGCCAAGGCTCAAATCATTGAGCTGTCCCTCCCCCCCTTAGGAGTGTCTATCTATTTTTAATTTTGATGTTTTGTATTATTTTATTTGTTGGCTGGAGGGGGACAAGGAGTGGTTAGAAAGTTGGGAGTGGAGAGGTTTTTCATATTGTGAGCAACACTTAGGGTGGAAAGACTTCCTCAAAGAGGAAAGTTTTGCAACATTTCCTACAGAGGGTCAGGGTCACAATGTTATCATTCCAGGCTCCGATTTTAAACTACTGTATGTGTTTATGACAGTGCCCAAGGGCTTATGTTGGGAGGGCCTTTCAAATAGACATAGATGAAAGTTCTTTACAAACTTTACTAACTGCACAGACTTCAGATATGCAAGAATAGCTTTGCCCATCATTATAACTCAGCCAGCCCTATCGTGAGAGGCTGCAACTGTTTAACTGTGTACAGCCACACTTCACAGCAATGAATGCCATATCCAGTGGAAACTGATGGGGATAGATAGAATATAGTTATTCAAGTTAGAACAATGGTCAGGATGCTTTGGCTAATGCCCTAAACCTATAGAAGTGCCTGGGAACATTTAACTCTTAGGAAACTGGCCAGTGCTTAAGGAGATGTCCTCTAAAGCATGGATAATTTCCAGGGATGAATCAAAACTAACAAGGGATGCACTGTCAAAGAGCAGGAAACTTCTGTGGCTGCTGAGAGGAGGGTAAGGGCACCTGAGCTTGCTTTGAGCCCTGATTTGCTCCACTTTTTCTTTGCCAGGGATCAATCCCTCTTGACCTGGCTAGCTCCTTTAATGGACAGCTGCCTCCTGCAAATGCCAGCCCCTCATCCGAGTTCAGGAAGCAGCAGGGGATGGTTGGCAAGCACCCGCAGCAGTATGCACAGGAAGGGATTTCCCAGAAGAGAGCAAGGTGGCCCTTGTGTTGCCTGTGGAAGAGCAGAGAGCACATTGTGGGAAGAATGATGCCATTTTGATGTCAATACTGGTGGTGAAGAAAGGGCTAGAGAGGGAGGAAGGAAGGAAGGAGGAGGAAGGAACTGTACAATAGAGAATCACTACTAGTGCTGGGGGACAAGGGTCCCAATTTACCTCAGAAATTTACTAAGAAAAAGTAAGCTGTGTCTCATGGTCCATGTGGTGAATGACCATAAGGGGTCACCAGGACTTTGGTTGTATGTCTTATCTGAAATTTAGCACCCTTCTAAAAAACTGGTCACTATTGACTCAGGGGGAAGAGAGACACCTACTGACTAAACAACACTACTTCCTGCAGCACCAAGGCTTTTCCCTCCAGTGTGTCCCATCTAAATTCTGACTCAACCCAACTCTGTTCAGCTTGTGAGATCGAACAGTTCACAGTCTGAGTTAGCCAAAGTGTAGCTTTAAAAATACGTAGACTGCTTTACATATTCATGTTGCTGATTTTGGTTTTTTTAACTGTGCCACAACATATTCAAAAATCAAAGCTTGAACATTTGGTGGGAATGTCATAATTCCTTAGCTCTTTTGATCCATGAAATGATGGTGATTCTTTATGTCAGTTTTGAGCATGGCTTTGCTAATACAGTTTAAGGGTCTGCTCTTGGGCTCAGAGTTGTAGCCTCAGCTACAGTATAAATAGTGAAGTAAAGGATCTGGTAGAAGAGAAAACAATGATAAAGCTGGAATTTTCAACAACAGAAGAACTACAAAAGACTTTCACTATAGGTTAAGATATCATCTGATCTTTTTTTTTTTCTTTGTCTAGGAAAGCCAACACACACCCATATACCTATATAGATTAGTCAATGGGACGTTAAAAATACTTTCAAATTTCAATGGCCTGGAAGTTTTAAATATTTACATGCAACCACCTTTCCAATTCAACTGGAAAAGGAAATACACTGATGCCAACATGACCTTTAACATCCTCTTGTTTCCTCCAGTGAGTTGTCGGCCAGTGCACATCAGACTTCCATCCCATTAAGGGGCCATTTTGCAAACAAAACTACAGATCTGAATATACCCTAGTTCCAGGGCCACCCAGAGAATTCAGGGGGGCTGGGGCAAAGCAATTTCGGGGACTCCTTCCATAAAAAAAAAGTTGCAATATTATAGAATACTATATTCTCTTTGGAGCCCCTGCAGGGCCCAGGGCCTGGGGCAAATTGCCCCACTTGCTTCCCCCTCTGGGCGGCCCTGCCTAGTTTTGAATTCAAGAACGCTATGTTTGTGGTTAGTCTGGGTTGGAGTAAGACTCTAGTATATAATAACCTAGCCCTGGAGTTTTTACTGCTCTTTCTTAACATACTCATTGTTCAACCCCCTTTTTATTTGCTGCTGATTGTTATTGTTTTGCAAAATATTCTGTAGTCAGATTTGTGCTGCTTGACTTTTGGATTCCTGAAATCCCTCCTATAAAACACAAGAAAAAGAAATCTTGCAAGATCTGAAAGAACAAAAGTAATGAGCTGGTGATTCTGTATTCTGTATACAGTCCTATTGCTTTTATTGACTTCAAGGATATGTTCTCTTTCAGAGAGCAGGACTGTGGTCTTTAGATTAGGATTTCAAGGAACACTGCTCTAATAAAATAGTAAAATGTATGAGTCATCGCAATGTTGTGTTTGAGCCAAGATGCAGCTATCAGCCTAGCATAACATTTCAGCATCTGTCCAAAATACAACACGCCCTCATTAGCACACTAGTCCTGGGAGGTAAACCATCTGACGGTTACAACAGGTGCTTCTGTTATAACAGGGGTGATTCTGGTGTTTTATTGATGCCCAATATGTACAGTGTGCTAGCCTTAGAGCAGAGAGAGAGAGAGAGAACAAAGAGCTTTACAAAGAATATTGGAGCACAGCTGATCAAATACTGTTCAATTAATATAGTCAATGAAGTTCAGAATTTTTTCAAATCAATTATTTAATAACTAAAAACAAACTATTCTTCCAGCTACAGAGCTGGGCTTCTTGTCTACAAATATGTCTGCAGATAATTTATTCAATGATTTTTTCATGATATTGTTCAATCCCATTTTTTGACAAATATTTTATTTTTTATTCCAGGCCCAGCTTCCCTATGATTTCATAGAGATTAGCACTATAGTCACTTGAGAGAGAGAGAGAGAGAGAGAACACTTTAACCTAGGCATTTGTATGCTCAGGAATAGGACTGACATTTGAAACAATCAGGCGTTTTTGCAACAATCAGGCGTTTTGAATCTGATTGGTAAGTCAAGGCTAAAGAAGGGAAATTAAGTGCGACTGCAGAACTTGATGAAAGATATACAAATATGGGTGCTGTTCACGAGTCGAGAATTACTGTGGGTGTCAATTAACCCCACAGATCACAGGGCTTATTAGGCTGAATTATTTATCCTGAAGATAAAACACTGGAAGAAAGAAAGACATAATTAAACAGCACAGGCTTGCACAGATTTTAGGCAGCAAACCAAGTTTCCGAACAATTTAATTTATTAGGGGCCTAAATTGTACTAGATTATCAAATCAAGTGGAACAGTGGAAGGCAGTACATTTTACGTTCAGTGCCTAGAATGTAATAAGTGTGTTATTTCATTCATGCCATGTCACAGCTTGAGTTATAAAGAGAAGGGTATGTTTCCTCTGAAGGATAATTTTCCATTTTTTATCCATTTTCAAAAGCTGTCAAACAGCTGTCATGAGCAAAATGTTGCCAGTTCATCACTGAAGCTTGAAACCTGTTAAATGTGAGCATAAAGTGGTGCACTACTTATAGACCCGATATAATGGGAGGAGGCTTAGCTGTTTGAAGTCTGTCTTTGTGGAGATTATAGCTGGGCGGAGAGGGACAACGAGAGTGTTTCTCTTGGGAGAAGAAAGACTGACAGATCTGTGTGTTTTCGTGAAGTCAGGAGCACGTCCTACATGATGGGCATCAATTAAAAAACACAAGAATTTGGGGAAACTCCCCAAAGAGCATAAATCCTTCCTGAGGGGGGGGTTTGGTGTTTTCAAGAGAGTTTCCATGAAAAATTCATGCAGTGGCTCCATTTGTACAAAAAAGTGTATAATAAATAAATAATCATATTAATCTCACTGCCTCATAAAACAATAGAATATCCATTTTGGCCACTTAGTTTGAAAAGCAGGTCCTGAGTCTGAACACATGTGAAATTACATCATCCAGAATGAAAAGAAGACAAAAGGTTGCACTGTCTCATTAAAAGAAGCAGCTCACACAGTAGAATCATTCACAATGTCTGGGAAGTAAGAGGCTGCCATACATATACAGCCAAGAAAATGTACAGAGATGAGCACAAAGAGGCAGAAGAAACACAGTATGAAAATGGGTGATAAGCAGAGATTTTCAGCCATCAGGAAGGGGAGAAGATGAGGCAGCTGCAAAGACAGGAGGCCGGAAAAAATAGACGAATTGGGCTGGAAATATATATAGTAATGATACCGACTGTGAAAGGATTACATGGAGCTGCAATTAACTAGCCATGCTCCACTGCTATTCACTTGTGCCTTTCCCCATTCCCCTCCCCCCTTTTCAAATATTTCCTGTGCAAGAAGAAAGCTAGCTTATTGGTGGAGTTATGTATATGGTGCTCAGGTTGAAACAATAGATGTGCTGGTATGGTCTCTGCTCTTCCCCCCTTCATCATGTGGTCAGACCCAGAGCCCCTGCCCCCAGGGCTGCAGACAGGCCATCCTCCACCATTCAGCTCCCCCATTTTTTCAACTGGGAAAACAAAAGGGAGATACATGAATAAATGTAACATTTACTAACCTTCAGGGTCAGAATGCTTTTTCTTGTCTGTGGAATTTCTTTATTCCCTTTGTATCTCCTCCCCCTCTCTTTCCTTTTATCCCCACACTTTACATGTCTTTTTTCTCCCCCATATTTATTTTTGCACCTCTTTGTTTCCTCTTCCCACCCCCTCTCTCAATTACCTTCCCCTCTCTGCCTGGTCCCCCAATGCCCCTCTCCGACCCCCTGCTAGCTGCTGCACAGCTCACTTTCCTTATCTCATCTGCCTATCCCTGTCAACAAAGTCTCCTTCACTCTACTCTCTTGCCTCCTCTAGTGCTCTAGGGAAGGTTCCCTGTCATGGGCTTTGGAAGCCAGCCACCCTCCTCCTGAACTGCCCATATGCCAAGGTGGCATCCTGGGGACAGGCCTTTCCATCAGTCAGCCCCATTCCTTGCAGTCTGTGATCCAGCTCCCATGCATGTTGCATATAGGGCCTCTTTCTATCAGCCTGATAAGTTGCTCTGTTACTGCAAGAGATAGAACCTGATGGAAGAGCAGCAGTGCTCTCTAGGGAGGCAGATACAGACCATCAATGCCAGTATGTGGCTGCATGAGGGCACAGCTGGAAGTGCCAGTCTGACACACAACCAGTCCAGCGTGAGCTCTAAACTGCAACCATATCAAAGCATGGTAGAAATATTCATTTTGAAAAAGCAATTAAAAATGAAGGGCTGATGGTTGCTGTTAGCAACATGACACATGTACACAGCGCTTTTCAGCCCCAGGCCTTTACAGGCTATCCCCGAGGCACACTGGAATCACTTCATTGCTCCAATGCAGCTATATCTGGGGAGAAGATTGGCAGGCAGGAGCACAAGATGCTGCGTGACAGTGGTGGGACTGTTTTACCCAAGGGCACTGGGGCAAGCAGCCACTTTTTATGTAAAATGCTTTGAGGTCTTCAAGTTCCGTGTACAATAGGCAGAACCGTAGTGCACAATTCAGCCCCAGATTAGGAGAGTGAAAGTCCCATGAATTTGGTCCCTCCTTGGTTTTGAAAGTCTTGTCCAAAAGACCCAAATACAGTAAACTTGATTTATCTATCTCAAAAGGATGAGTCACTCCTGCTAGGATGTGAACTCATCACTCCAGGGAGTCTAATTATCACAAATGTGTACTTAGACCACTAAGCCATTCCCTCCTGCTTTAAATCAGCTCTAAAGGAGTCAGTTTTGATCCTAGATGGTTACACAGCACCTGTGATAAAGGCAAAGTATTTAACAAAGTCTCGGTAAGTGCAGTGGCTCATTATTCATATTACAGAAGGTTTAAAAGAGTGGACAGTTAAGGAGTTGCACATTGTGTTGTAACAAAGGTTACAGTAGCAGCACCGTGAATTGCTTCTCAGCTCCAGTCTCAATTTTCCTTCAGCTACACAAAAGAATAATGGAGCAAAAGGAGGTTAAACAAAATTGTACTTGTTCCAGGCATGTCTCATTCTCAACTGGATGTTTACTTGAAGGAGATTTCATTTCATATAGGTCTAACCCAGGTTAATGGATTACACAGCTGAAGGATCATGACTGTACTGAGATCATCTTGTTCTGTATCTACAGCACGCTTCCCTGAGCTGTGAGGCAGCCTCCCCCAATTTCAGTGTGCGTGTATGTGGTGCTGCCTATACGTGTGTGTGCGTGAACACAGAAAAGGGTGGGGCTCCTTAGCTGTCTAGCTGCAGCATATAAGCTGAAAGGTTTCTTTGAGAGAGATGGTGCCTATGCAGCACATCCTAATGACAGCAGAGAGGGTTTTTTCCACAGCATTTAGTAAACTTATGATGTGTCTGACATTTTTGCACAGTTCAGAAGACACTGTCTCTCATTTGGATTAGAGAAAGTGGAGGGGTAGCCCTAGCTCATTATAACAAGGCTCCTGGTTAGGAGAAGACATTTTTCACCCTGTAGAAAGAGTGAGCTGCAAAGAAATTGCATCCTGAATCTTTTCTTAGAGATACCATTGCAATTGATAGACAATACTCTGCCTTTATTTCTCTGGAAGAAAAGAGATTGTTTCCCCCATTATCTGAAGGGGACGCAGGCCTCTTACTAACACACTACCTCTTAAATGTTAATGGACGTGTTTGCAATTTTCTGCTGGAAGGCTGGTTGGCAGGATACTGGCCTGCAGTCATTGAATCATTCCACTGAATCACAGCCATGTTGGCAGGAGCACATTCTGAGGAAGTTTGCAGTACTGTCAAACACCTGCTGTTGCCATTGAGCGATATTATGCAAGATCCGAAATTCTATTTATTTAGACCCTCATTTGATTTTTTTTATCCTCTTAAGACACTGAAGCCTCAAGTGACAACAACAATAAAACCCACTCCCAAGAGCATTATAAAATACTTGGCCCAATGCCAATGAGCTTGTTCTTATAGGATTGTAGTGAGGCAGTGGGATACCCCACGGCCCCGCCAAGGGACGGACCTCCCCTAACACCAACGTGGGTGGAGTCACTGGGTCCTGCGCCCGTCCCTCAGAGGTCACAGCGCAGACCCGGAAGTATAAAAGCTCACCGGCAGAGCTCAGTTGGGAACCAGCCACCGGAGAGGCCAAACGTCTGTGACCAAGTTCCCTCTGGGGAGACAGCAGAAGGCCGCAGCAGGCCTGAGGTCGCACCCAGCAGGCCAAGCCTACTCCTCGCATGTTACCCTGGGGAGGACTGGCTGAGCCTACCCCGCTCCAGCTACCCCGAGGAGGAGTCGGGCCTGCCTCTTGCCCACTACCCCGAGGAGGAGCCGGGCCTGCCTCTTGCCCACTACCCCGAGGAGGAGCCGAGCCTGCCTCTTGCCAGCTACCCCGAGGAGGAGCCAAGCCTGCCTCTTGCCCGCTACCCCGAGGAGGAGCCGAGCCTGCCTCTTGCCCACTACCCCGAGGAGGAGCCGAGCCTGCCTCTTGCCTACTACCCCGAGGAGGAGCCGAGCCTGCCTCTTGCCCACTACCCCGAGGAGGAGCCGAGCCTGCCTCTTGCCCACTACCCCGAGGAGGAGCCAAGCCTGCCTCTTGCCCGCTACCCCGAGGAGGAGCCGAGCCTGCCTCTTGCCCACTACCCCGAGGAGGAGCCGAGCCTGCCTCTTGCCCACTACCCCGAGGAGGAGCCGAGCCTGCCTCTTGCCCACTACCCCGAGGAGGAGCCGAGCCTGCCTCTTGCCTGCTACCCCGAGGAGGAGCCGAGCCTGCCTTTTGCCAGCTACCCCGAGGAGGAGCCGAGCCTACCATCTGCTACTTACCCAGAGGAACAATGATGTTTGAGACCACGGGCGACGCTATCACGACTCAGGTACCCTACGAGGGGGAGTGTGGAAGTAGCCCGGGGGCAGCCAACCCCTGTCGGGCTGCAACACTGCCAGAGCCTGCGTACCCCCTGCCACCCACTCCTTGGGTGGCAGACTCCCCTTTTTCCCTGGTCTGGAGAGGCTAGGACCTCCTGATGTTGAACTGCTGACTCAGTCCCTGCGTAAAGGCCTGAGTCCTTGACTATTTGCTTGCTGCCCCGCCCTGACCTAGGGCCTGGGCTATTGTTGAACTACTGACTCAGCCCCTGCCTGAGGGCCTGAGTTTCTGACTATTTGCTTGCTGCCCCACCCTGACCTAGGGCCTGGGCTGCTAACTCACTGCTGACTCAGCCCCTACCTAAGGACCTGAGTCCCTGACTGTTTGGGTGCGGCCCCACCCTGACATAGGGCCTGGGCTGCTCTAGAACCCTTGGCTCAGCCCCAGCTTAAAGGGCCCGAGCCCCTAACCATGCGTTTGCGGTCACCCACTAGTGCTGAGCCCGACTGATGGAGAGCTAGAAGAGGCGGTGGGATACCCCACCGGCCGGACACTTCTACACAGATGAAATTCTGCTCTCTTTATTGTGTAAAGACGCCAAGGTGATAGGCACCATAAAGTACCAAGACAGGCAAGTCCTCATGCAAGCGGTGCTACTGAATTCTTAAGGTTACAGGTGCAAGTAAGGCAAGCAGGATTTGGCCAACAGACATTTCATTAATCCCTTTCACTTTTTCTTCTGAAAGATTTTGTATGTACAAGTCTATGGGAAGATAGGAGAGGAAGCTACCAAATCCATAGAGAGAGGCTGTCACATATCCTGTCGTGGACAGTTTTAATCCCGTGTCTGCTAGGACAGTGACTGTTTCACAATGAGCTATCTCATGGACTACCAAAATCAGAAGCCAACCCTATCTGCACCATGGAAGCAGAAAATCCCAGCTTTCCAACAATGTATAGCAAGTTTTTTCCATTCCTGACAGTTCATGAGATCCTATTAAAATCTATATTTAAATGTATATTTTTTTCTGATTATGCTCAGTATGCTTATGTCTCCCATCCCCTAATACATTCAGTTCCACCCTGATTTTAGTGTTCACGATCTCAAAAACTGTTACAGCAAGAACAAATATTGTATACCTATTTAAGGTATTTATGTGGTCCCCCTTACCACATTACCTGAGTGCCTCACAATCTTGAATGCATTCAGCCTTACATCACCTTTTTAAGGTAGGACAATGCTATTATCCCCATTTTACAAAAGGGGAACTGAGGCACTAAGTAATTTGCTCAAGGTCATAGTGGAAGTCTATGGGAGAGCAGGGAATCAAACTGGTGTCTCACAAGCTTGCACACTAATCATTGGACTAGCCATCACCTGCAAGCTTGCCACCCCCTTTTTGTGGTGGTATAAAGCAAGGACTTTGAGAGAAATGACTTTTAAAATTGAGTTGGAATTCAATGGGAAATGAAGCAAGATGGTAAATCAGAATGAACTCGGAGTCACCCCAATTACTAAATTGTATTGCAAATGTTTTGTTATTGAAGATTAATTATGTAAAACTTTTCAGGAATTTCACACAACTGAAAGAAATGCTAATATTTGTACCTCAGCCATAATTCCTTATCTCAGCAACTTCTGAAAGACTTTTTGAGTCCCAGGCTGCTGCTGACATATGGATTCCTTGTTTCTAAGACCACAAGTAGCTACAACTTTCCCAATTGGAGAAAATATTAGACTTAGAAAAATCAAAGATAATGAAGCTTATTTAAGGCCATTGGGTCATTGACACTTTTCTGTGTTATGGAAAATGGAAGAAACTGAGAGAATTTGTGTGTGATGTCAGCATGGAATTCTAACGGCTGCTCAGTTTCTGCTGGGAGAGGGAACCAGCTGGAGAACAGGTATGAACTTTGCTGTAAGTTTTGAGAACCTTTTGAAGTGTTATGTAATTATATTCAACACCTTCAAATCTATTGAAAAAAGTACGTATTACACTAGGTGACACTTATGCTTTAAGGTTCATTCTTTCATGTCTTTCCAGGAGAGGGTTAGTAAAAATGCTTTCAGAAGAGTAAATGTTAATATGCACTTGTCCCAGAATAATAATCAGTACAAAAATATTTTATCCCCTAAATCCCATCCGCATCATCACCCAAAAGCCATAAGTCCCAGCACCACCCACCAGGATTGCCTGCTGGCACTCAGGATCTGCACTTACCGTGAATGCATTTGGATGGTGGAGGAGTCATAGCTGTCTTTCTGCATGTTGGGTGGTTGTCTTCCTGTATGCTGGAGGAGGGAAGGGAAATAGGCAGAAGTGGAAGCATTTTCATTGCAGGGAGAAGGAGAGCAGTTATGCACTACAGAGAAGTTATATCTGCCATGGCTTATTCCTATAGCTTAGTATCCTAATCATGCCTCAGTAGTCTGCCCTTACAAAGTTATGATTAGTTGGCAACAGAAATAGTTGTATTGTATGCACGGACTATCAGAACTCCAGTGAGCTCAATGACTGTAGTTCTCATGTTTACACCTGCCTCCCAGATGAAGCTTCACTGAGAGGAATGTCAATAAAAAGTGGAAAACCCTTAAATGATCTGGCTGGTTTGGGACCATTGGTAATGCTTCATGCTGCTGTGTGAGAAACCCAGGTTCAGTTCTTGTCATTAGTGTCTCACACTCTCTGAGCTGGCAGAGGCTTGGAAATCTGGAATTCTCCCCAACAGATAATGTAGCTGCTATGGAAATCCTGCCACTTCAAATCACTGGTGAACAAATACAGGATAATACAGCATCTCAGTTTAAATCCTGGATTTAAAGCTGAGCTCCACTCATTACCAATATTAGGAGCAATATGACTTGCAAAGTTTGGGTCTGGCACCAAATCAACTTTCCCCAAAGTCTGAGGACAGTGGGTCAGGGAAATTGGCTCGGATTTAGGATTTCCCTTTTATACTCATGTATTCCACAACCCCACAGCCCCAGCATGCACTGGGAAATCCAATCCTTGCTGCAGAATTGTGCTCCAAAGCTAAGCTGTCAGTTAGAAATAATATTGTAGCCTTCCTGGTTCTGAAGATAGTCTTGAACACTTGAAATGAATGTAAATGGATGCAGCGTTCTCATCCTAAAACCAGCCCAAGTTGTGAGAGTTGGGAACAGCCCCGTACTCCTCATTGTGTTGTTCACTCTGAAACCAGAGAACCTATAAATGTCACTATTCACTAGTGATAAGTTTGGCAGAAAAATCCAGCTAATAGGTTGATTCCAGAATCCCAAACTGAGTCCCTCGGCTCCACAGGTGCCAAAAACACAGGTTGTATTCCTCCGCCCAACTCCCTCCAGGCAATCTGTATGATACAGTTATATGTTTTCAGTACCAAAATCTACACAAACTGAAAAATGAGAATATTTTAAAAAGTATTAAAATGTCAAATTTAACTTCCAAATAAATAACAGGGGCCACAGTACTGATTGTTTTCATTCTGTGTGTCATTCATTTAAAAACTCCAAGGAATCTACATTCTGTCACAGAGCGCTGCTCAATCAAAGAACTCTGCTGCAATATTTCAGTCCAGCTTGCCAGTGAGTACACAAGGCTTGGTTCTAGAGATGGCCCTGACCTCTGACATTCAGATCCAGATCTCCCCTAAGTCAAAGCTTGTTCAAACTCAAGGCTGTGGTCTGGGTGCATCTCTAATCAGAACCTGCTTTAGTTTTCCCAGGGTCAGCTGCAATGCTTGGCATAGCCCTCCTGGATATTTAGATGACAACTAATGAAGATTTTTATTAGAGTTGAGTCTCGGCTGACTAGGAGGGGGAAAGCTGTTTAGCATCAGATGGGAAAGGCAGTTGCCTCTGGAATAATTTTCAGGGCAGAGCTAAGAGAAAGTTAGTGAGGACACTGTCAGTGCAGGTGCTAATAAGGCCTGCCTGGGGCACAGTGCACAGCTGCACTGGTGCATCCCTTTAAAGGTGACCTTGGCCATTAACATTAACATTTTAGCAGACATTTGACATATTCGATTGTTTTTGTATCGAAAGACACTGCTCTGGGAGATACTTATGCTCAAATCAATGTCTTCAATGCCACTGTCTTCTTGTCCTGCAGTCCCTTGATGTTTGATATTTAAGAAACACATACTACAGGAGCACAAGGTAATGCACTTCCTTATTTAAAGCATGTAATCAATCAAATCACGATGTGTATATACAAACTAATTCAAGGTACAGAATGCTCGGTGTACAAATTAAAGTGTCTGCCAAAAAAAATAAAATAAAGGCCTTCAGAATAAATCTGAAAAGTACTTATTATTCAATGAATCAACCAGACGAACATTACTATAATTCAATAGTGCCTTTTATGCTATTTATCATCTTCTGATGTGTAGAACTCACTACAGTTGCCCACCGCATGGATATCAGCCAAGCTCCTGAGAAGTGCCTAGCACCTGCAATTGTTGTCAACTTCAGTACCTCTCAAGATCAGGACCACAGACAGAGAATATGAGATGGTGTTAGGTGCGATGAGGTTTCTATTGCCACTTGTTTGGGTATGCCTGCAGAACTGCTGCATGCTGCTATCTTATGGTCTGTAATGGCTGATGAGGGCTGCAGTTCTCCCCAAATAAGTAGCTATAAAATCTTTATAGCAACCCCTATGTGGAGGTTTTGTTTATGCCACATATTTGTCTTCTTTTATTTGCTTTGGGACTTTTTAAAAAAAAAGTCTCTCTGTTTCCCCCGCTTTGAAGTTCATCAGTTACCATGGAAATAGTGATGTCACTTGTATTGGTGTACAGTAATAATATGAGAACACATTCGCATTTATATAATGTTTTATTAAGCATAAGTGTTTAAGCAATAGCTATGGCCACAGATTTGGTATAAATATTATCTTTACATATACATTGCATCTAGTAAACAATTCAACTACACATGGACAGAGGAAATGCGGTTGAGGAGTTTGTACAGGTGCACATTTTGTTACAAAGACATTTAACTTTTGCTGTCATGCTAAACACATTTTTAAATACCTGCCATCACACCTTCTACCATACCAAGCTGGCTAGGAGACTAGATGACTTGGCCTCAGTAATCCACACTTTGTCACCACCCATCTGGACTGCAGCAACACGACACACCTGAGCATGAAGCCTTCAGTGGGTATGAAACTCTAACTAGTACAGAAGGCCACAGCAAGTCTCCTCAGCAACACAGACTGTCAGGAGTATATCAGACCTGTCCTCTACTCTCTAAACTGGCTTCCCATAAAATATCTAATGAAGTTCAAAGTCTCAGCCCTTATCTTCAACATGCTCCATGGCCTGAGACCAGGATACCTAAAACACTGCCTGAAGCTCTGAGATGAGGACTGTGATTGACAACTTTGCTCCTCTGGCACAATGGAACACTATGATAAGAGTAAAGCGCATCTGCGCAGGTGACAGAAACTTCTCATGGGCCAGTCCAACACTGTGGAATGAACTGCACCAGGAACTCAGGACCAATCCAAACCTCACTGCCTTCTGCTCAAAGCGCAGGATGCATTTCTTTGCCTTCTCTAATGTAAACACACACACACACAAATGTATAAACTACTAACTCAAAAACACTCCACCATATACACTTCTGTCCCCAGGGAGCGGATGATAACATGACACATAGGTGCCGACTCTGTGGGTGCTCCGGGGCTGGAGCATCCATAGAAAAAAATGATGGGTTCTGAGCACCCACCAGCAGCCCCTCTACCAGAACTCCCTCTCCCCCCAACGCCTCCTGCCTGCCAGCAACCCTGCCGATCAGTGCCTCCCCCTCCCTCCCAGCGCCTACTGCCTGCCGCAGACCAGCTGTTTCACGGTGTCTGGAGGTTCTGGGGGAGGGGAGGTGTCATAGTATCTTTCCCCAATCTGAACCTTAGAGTCCAGAAGTTGAAGTACTAGCATGAATTCCCCTAAGCTTAATTACCTGCTTAGATCTGATAAGCTGCCACCAATCAGGAATTCGAGTGCCTGATACACTCTGGTCTCCCCAAAACCTTCCCTGGGGACCCTCAAGACCCAGACCCCCTGGATCTTAACACAAGGAAAGTAAACCCCTTTCCTCACCGTTGCCTTTGTCAGCCTTCCCCTCCCTGGGTTACCCTGGAATATTACAGTGATTCAAACCTCTTGAATCACAACACAGAGAAATTAGGTCTCCTGGAGAAAGAGACAGATTCACGCTCCGTGTATCTAAAACAAAGGGATTCCACCCTTCTCCTCCCTTCTCCTTCCCTGTTAAGTACAGACTCAATTCCCTTGAGCCTCAACAAGGGGGGAAAAAAAACCAGACAGGTCTTAAAAGCAAAACTTTTAATAAAAAGAAAGAAAAAAGTAAAAGGTCTATCTCTGCAATTTAGATGGTAAAAAGTTACAGGGTCTGTCAGCTTAAGAAATTGGAGAAATAGCCTCCTCCAATAGACATACAATTTAAAATACTTCCAGCCAAATACACATTTGCACATAAAGGAAAACAAATAAAAAGACTATACCGCCTTTCTACCTTTCTACTTACAACATTGGAATAGAAGATTAAAGAGCCTGTAGGTACGTGTGGTCACTCTCAGAGCCCAGAGAGAACAAAGCAAAACCCAAAAAACCAAACAAAGCCTTCCCTCCACCGAGATTTGAAAGTATCTTGTTTCCTGATTGGTCCTCTGGTCAGGTGTTGCAGGTCACTGTTTGTTAACCCTTTACAGGTAAAAGAGACGTTAACCCTTAACTATCTGTTTATGACAGGAGGAGCGATGGCACAGCATGCGAGAGGGAGGGGCGGAGCAGGTGTGGGAAGAAGCAAGAAGGGGTGGAGCCTTAGGGGAAGAGGTGGAGTGGGGGCAGGCTGTGGGCAGAGCTGGGGGGAGAACCCCAGAGCTGAAAGATTAGAAACTTGGCACCTGTGACATGACAGATGTTAGTTATGGCACTTAATGCACTACTGGTGGGTGCTCAGATATTATGGTAATGAGCATGGTATAAGAACCTATATATAATGGAATACCAAATTTCTTTCCTGTGTTACTAATAATGCATTAACTTTGAAAGAAATTTTAAAATCCCATTTAGGTGATTTGTGTACTCTTTGCACCTCACTTAACTGAATGATGAAACTAGACTAGCCAGTTTCATTTTGTCTCTGGTACAGTTCACCTTACACCAGCACTAAAGTACTGAAATATTTGGGTTACAGTATTTCAATATCTCCTTCAATCCCCGCGCCACTCCACCAGGTATGCCAGCCATGACCTCCAATTTTTCAGCTTCTCACACAACCACCTTTATGCTTTCTTCCACATCACCGTCCTGAATGGCCACTAACCTCTCTTTCAAATCCGTCCTTGTCATGGTAAAATCCCCACTCTGAACCTTAGCGTCCAAAAGATGGGATACCAGCATGAATTCCTCTAAGCTCAATCCCAGCTTAGAACCTGTAGCGCTGCCACCAACCAGGAATTACAGTGCCTGGTACACTCTGGTCCCCCCAAAACCTTGCCCGGGGACCCCCAAGACCCAGACCTTCTGGATCTTAACACAAGGAAAGTAAACCCTTTCCCTCACCATTGCCTTTCCCAGGCTTCCCCTCCCTGGGTTACCCTGGAAGATCACTGTGATTCAAACTCCTTGAATCTTAAAACAGAGAGGAAAATTCACCTTCCCCCCTCCTTCTCTCTTCCCTCCCAGACTCTCCCTGAGAGAGAAAGTAATCCTAACACAGAGAGAAATTAACCTCTCTCTCCCCCTTCCCTCCTTTCTCCCCACCAGTTCCCTGGTGAATCCAAACCCAGTCCCCTGGAGTCTCACCAGAATAAAAAAAACAATTAGGTTCTTAAACAAGAAAAGCTTTTAATTAAAGAGAGAAAAAACAGTAAAAATTATCTTTGTAAATTTAAAATGGAATAGGTACAGGGTCTTTCAGCTATAGACACTGGGAATACTCTCCCAGCCTAAGTATACAAGTACAAATTAAAATCTTTTCAGCAAAATACCAATTTGAACTCCTTTCAGCCAAATGCACATTTGAACTCCTTCCAACCAAATACACATTTGCAAATAAAGAAAACAACCATAAGCCTAACTCACTTTATCTACCTAGTACTCACTAGTCTGAACTTATAAGAGCCTGTATTGGAGAGACTGGAGAGAAACCTGGTTGCACATCTGCTCCCTCTGAGCCCCCAAAGTGAACAACAACCAAAACTAACAGCACAGCACAAAAACTTCCCTCCCTCAAGATTTGAAAGTATCCTGTCTCCTGATTGGTCCTCTGGTCAGGTGACAGCCAGGCTTACTGAACTTGTTAACCCTTTATAGTCAAAGAGATATAAAGTACTTCTGTGCTATTAACTTTTCTTATCTGTTTATGACAGTCCTCAACACTTATGTCTGCCAAGATGCCTACAAGAAATTATGAGAAAAATGGCTCAGTCGAATGGCAGTTGGGGATGATTGATACATACACACACACACCCCCTATAATCTTGATTCAATATTGTATTCCTTGACACAACCCTTAGGGATGTGGTATCTCTTTGCAAATTATAAGCTCCAAGGAGGAGGGTCAACGCCTGCCTTTATGTGCGGACAGTGCTCTGGGTGCTAGCATAATAAAATAATCAACCATAATACAAATAATCTGATAACACTAATAAACAAAAGTCCATTTTCACTGCATTTTTTAATGTTATCAAAAAGCATTTCTCTAAATATTAAGGACCAGATTCTTGACCCCACTATAGCAAAGCAACCAGAAAGCCAACGAAGCCAGTTCTCCAGAGAATACTACTTCTGGGTGGCCTAGAGTTCGAGTGCTATACCTATTTCTCCCTTTTCCTCTTTTCCCTGATGAAGAGGGTGTATCTGGGATTGAAGAGTTGTGGTTGGGAAGTGCCTACATCCACGATTGAGACTTTAACCAGCACTGCAGAACCAGATTAGTGCTTGGCAATCCCAGGATCAGGAAGCCATGAAAGCAAGTCCACTAGTGTATGAAGGATGATCTAGAAAATAGAGCACTGGATTGAGATTCAGAGAATGTTGGTTAATTTCCTGGTTTAGCCACAGACTTCCTGTGTGACCTTGGGCAAGTCACTTAATCTATCCTGTTCCTCAATTCCCCATTCCCCTCCCGATTTCACAGGGGTGTTGTAAGCAGAAAATTCATTTACGATTATGAGATGCTCAGATGCACTGATGGGGGCCATATAAATACATAGACAGAACTACCCACTGCTGAAAGGTCATGTGTGTAGAAACAACCCAAAGATCTGAAGGTAGGTTTCATAAAAGCTTTTTAGTGAAGGACCTATATTTTGGGTCTAAATAACTGTCGATATGATTCATATTTTAGAAAAAAATCTTATGTTAAAAAATTCTACATGTAACATTTGAAAAATGTGTCAATTTTCAAAATATTTGCATATATTATGACTTAAATTTTTGGCTTATTCTTAAACATGGGATCTGTTAATTTGGTTGCTTTTTGTCAATACACCTAGAGATGATGAATGCTAAAGTACTATTAGAGTGTGGCAAGGCCTGTGAAGTATTTTTCAACACAGTATGAATAAATACCTTTGATTTATTTGACAAGTACTTTCATTTGCATGGCACGTAACTCATATCTTAAAATAGCTTTTTTTATACACTTGAGCAATCAGGCTTCCTGCCGAGAACTAGTCAGAGAGTGAGGAGGCAGAATCCAACCCCACAACCTGGTGCCAGGTCAGAGGATGGGACAGGTCTGGAACACTTCTATGGCCACTATTTTCCAGCCTGCGACACACTCTTCTTGTTGATGCCAGACAAGACAATCTGTCAAAGTTTGCAGCTCGTGCCATAACTAGTATTCCCTGAAAGATGCTATGGTTGGCCATGCCTCTGGTATTTCACCTTTGTCAACTAGTGCAACCTCAATCTCTCAATGTACTGGATCCACAGCCTGAGCTTCCCACTGTCAGGAACCAGACTAACTAGGAACAGCTGCTGGCCAGCTCTGACTAACTGTGCCGCTAGACAACCAATGAGCCCAGCGGCACTTCCTTAGAACTCACCGAGTGTCCATGGTGGCTTCTGGTTTAGCAATTCTGCTTATAAGTCTGGCCCTTGCTGCAGATCAGTGGCTGCTCAAAGCATTCCATGCCCTCAGCCCCTTCCTGTTTCCTCAGACCATGTCAGTTATTTTTGGTAACCGCACCACACCTGGATCATTGAAGCTGTGCTACAAATGCTACAACAAGGGCATCAGTTGGCACCCAATACAGAGCTGAATTCCCTTGCCTCTCCACGGACACTGAATGAATGAAATGAGGCCATGCAGCATCATCAGTTTCAGAGTAGGCTAAACAAGCATATAAAGCAGCATTTCTCCAAGGGGGATCTGCGGACCCCTGGAGGGTCTGCAAGGTACTCCAGGGGGTCTGTGGGCCCTGCTGATCAACTCCTCCCCCTCCTTCCTTCTCTCCCTCCCAGCAGGGGCCTGGGGCTAAGGCAGGCTTCCTACCTGTCCTGGTTCCGCATGGCTCCCGGAAGCAGCTGCCAGCTCCTTGCAGCCCCTAGGCCCATGGGTGGCCAGGGAGGCTCTGCGCACTGCCCCCACCCGAGTGCCGTCTCCGCAGTTCCCATTGGCTGGGAACTGCAACCAATGGGAGCTGCGGGGGCGGTGCCTGAGGGTGCAGGGGCAGTACGTGGAGCCTCACTGGCCACCTATGTGCCTAGGGGCCACAGGGACCTGGCAGACACTTCCTGGGAGCCAAAGTAAGCGCCTCCATGACTCCGCACCCCAACCCCCTGCCCCAGCCCAGAGTCCCCTCTCACACCAAGACTCCCTCCCGGAGCCCACATCCTGCAATCCCCATCACACCCCAACCCCCTGCCCCAGCCCTGAGCCTGCTCCTGCACCCCAACCTCATGTCCCAGCCTGGTGAAAGTAAGTGAGGGTGAGGGAGAGCGAGCAACAGTGAGAAGGGCTTGGAGCAAGCAGGGTAAGGACCTCTGAGATGGGGCAGAGCCTCATGAAGCTGCAGAGAAGGGGGTCCCTTAAAAAAATTAAATCAAAATGGAGGCCCTCGGGTTGCTAAAGTTTGAGAACCGCTGATATAAAGGACGAACTGACATGTGTCAAGTCCCTGGCCCATCTCAACGACCTGATCACCCCATATATCAGAATTGACAACCAGTTTGCTGAGCAGTGCCATGAACATGGTGCAGCCCCTTGAGCCCTGACAACACCCTCGCCTCCCACCCCTCAACAGCACACCCTGCTCCAGCTCCTGGGACCCATGAATGTCGACCAGGCCCACTCATACCTGTCGGAGGCTGAGAACAACTGATGCTGAGCTTTGGGCCTGTGTTTGTATTGTGGGGCAGTGGACAGTTCACCTTGAGATGCCCTGCAAAGATCAGACAAGCTTCGGGGTTGGGAAATGCTAAGCCCCAGCCCCAGTAAGGGGGTCCAGGCTGGGCTGATGTGTCTCTGTCAGGAACACAGAAACCACAAATCCACCCTTGATGCATCACCACCTGCCATTGCAGCTCCTACTTTGAATGAGTCCAGTAGTTCACCTGGAGGCGCTGGTCAATCCGAGGGCCTTAGGTAACTTCATGGACCGGGATGTGGCTAACACCCATAGGATCTCTGCCATGTGTAAGATTCCCTGGATCTGATGGAAACCTTGATGCATCGTTTCTGGCCTCAGGGCCGGTGACTCACCAGGCCACCCCCTTAGGAGTCCAGTCCTTACCCTTCAGGGGCACGGGACACTCTTCAGTTCATGTTGATTCAGGCTTTCCACTCTCCAGTCATCCTGGGAACACCCTGGCTCACTGCCCATGACCCCTGTATCCATTGACCAAAAAGGACACTTTTGCTCCCCATGCTGCCAATGATTGTGGCTTCCCAAGACAGAACTGCTATCTTCTGCCACATATGTCATCATTTGGGGAATCTCTGCTGTGAAGGAATGGGCCCATGGAAGTTGGGCACACACCCAACAGTCTTGCCTGCCACTGCCAAAATACCTGGCAAGTACCATAAATTTGCAGTTGTATCTGACAAAGGAAATACAGACACCCTATCCCCACAATGCAAATACAATTGCCAAATTGACCTTAAGCCAGGTATCAAAAGTTTCTTCAGCCACACATACACCCTTTCCAAACCAGAGCGCCAGGTCTTTGTGGCTATGTGCAGGAATACCTGCAGAAAGAGTTTATCCAGTAGTTCACCTCTCCAGCAGCAGCCCCAATCTTTGTTAAAAGAAGGATGGCTCCCTAAGGCCCTGTTTTGACTACTGGACTCTCAATAAGATGATGGTTCAGAACTGTAACCCGCTTCCCCTCATTCACGAACTCCTAGACCAATTACACTCTACTCAAATTTTTACAAAGTTAGACCTCTGTGGGGCCTATAACCTCCAGATGCGAGAAGGAGATGAATGGAAAAACACCTTTGCATCCAGTATGGACATTTTGATTATGTAGTCGTGCCATTCAGGCTATGGAATGCTCCTGTGACCTTCAAGCACTCTATCGATGATATTTCTAGGACATGCTGGATCAGTTCATTATTATTTATCTCTATGACATTGTTATTTTTTCCGATGAGCAAGTAAAGCATGACAGCACATACAGAGCGTCTTAGAAAGGCTTCGCCAACGCCACCTGTATGCCAAACCAGAGATATGCCAGTTTAACCAGCATACAGTAGCGGTTCTCAGCTACAGCATCTCTCCTGAAGGGCTGGCCATGGACCCACACAAGGGGACAACCATTATCAACTGGATGGTACCCTGGGACACCCAGGGATTCCAATGCTTTTTGAGCTTTGCCAATTTCTGTAGATGGTTCATTAAGGGTTTCTCAGGGGTGGTCACCCCATTCACAGCCCTTCTGTGCAAGGGAGCCCATTTTTCTTCGTCCCCAAAGGCACAAGCAGCTTTTAAGTGCCTAACACAGAAATTCATCACAGGCCCCATTTTGGTTCACTCCAACCTGGGCTAGCCATTTATGGCAGATGTGGATGCCTCAAACTTCATGCTGGGAGCAGTCCTCTCCCAAATGGCAGCCTCCAATGGTCAGCTTCACCCTTGCACTTTTTACTCATGCAAGTTCACACCAGAAGAGCAAAATTTGACATCCTTGATAAAGAGCTACTGGCCATCAAAGCAGCCACTCCTGGAGGGTACCAGATTCCTAATTCAAGTCCTCACTGACCACAAAATTCTGGAATTCCTGAAGATGGCTTGGTACCTAAATCAGTGACAGGCCCATTGGTCCCACTTCTTCATACGATTTGACTTTGTGGTGACCAACTGCCCTGTGACCAGGAATGGGAAGGTAGATGCAAGAAGGAGTATTGCAAACATAACCAAGAGACACCATTCAAGATCCTGAAACCACTGTCCATTACCTGCTTCCCAGTGATCCCTTTGCAGTTAAGATCCACCAAGCTCTAGACAATGTGAACATTCAGACTGCCTCGACTTTCACTGTTCATGAAGGAATTCTGTATCAGGAGGGGCTCATCTTCATACCTGATGGTCAATCCCAGCTGCAAGTCCTATGAATCTGGCACAATGCTCCTCTGGCGGGTCACTTCGCTTGATTCAAGACCCAGGCCCTCGTGTTTAGAAGTTTCTCATGGCTGACCCTTGGCGTTTCGGATGCAACTTATGTCCAGTTCTCTGACCTCTGTGCCCAGACCAACCCCGCTACCCATGAAACCACTTGGTCTCCAGCTCTTACTCACCCCACCTCAACCTTGGGCCATCATGGTGATGGACTTCATCATGAACCTATCACCTGCCCAACGGTACACCACAGTTCTAGTGGTAGTGGAACACCTGACAAAGATGGCACATTTTATACTGTTTTGTGGTTTCCCCACCCCCCAGGAAACTGCCCATCTGTTCAAAGACAACATCTTTCACCTTCATGGATTACCAACAAGCACAGTATCTGACCAGGTGTCTCAGTTTGTTTCCCACTATTAGCAGGAATTTCTGTGCCTCTTGTGCATTGAACCTTGCTCCTTGACTGCTTACCAATGGTCAGACAGAGAGCCTGGGGCAGTATCTATGCTGTTTCATAAATTATGACCAGGATGATTAGTTGGCCCTCATTCCCCATGCAGAATTTGCCTACAACTCCATGCATACCACGATCCAGCAGATCCCTATCTTTGCCAGTTATGGGTTCTACCCTCGGTAACACCTCAAAATCCTTTTCTATCCACCCATGCCCACTGTTGCTGACCTCACCATACACATCCACCAAGTACACCAGGAACTCAGGCGCTGATTAGAAGATGCTAAGACAGCATACAAATGCCACATCGACCGACACCATGAGCTGACCCTGAACCTCAATGAAGGGGATAATGTTTGTCTGTCCACCCAAATCTGCAGTCCACCTGTCTAATCAATGAAACTGGACCTTAAATACTGGGACCATTTGCAATCATGGAACAATTTAACCTGGTAGCCTTTTTGATTGTGGCTGCCAGAATCCGTGAAGATCCACCCAGTGTGCCACATCTCCCTCCCTCATCAAGAATCTGTTCCCACACTGCACTACTTGTCCCCCTCCACTGATAACTACGATGGAGCCGAAATGAATATGTGACCAGCAGATTCTGGACTCATTCCAAATCCGGAGAAGACTACAATATACAATTCCTCTAGGCCATATCCCTCCCAGTCGGTGTTCATGGGAACTTGAGGAACAAATCCATGCCCTAGACCTCCTACATGTCTTCCACCAGGTCTACCCCAAGAAATCTGGTCCAAGGTCTTCTGGGAGGCCACTCTGAAAGCAGGGAGTGCTGTCAGGGACTTAACTGTACTGCTAGGCAACCAAAAATCCTGCTGTACAGCCTTAGAACTCACCGAGTGGCCACAGCCCCTGAGTGGCTGCTGATTTAGCAGTCCTATTTACAAGTCTGGCCCCCACAGCAGATCAACGGCTGCTCAACGCATCCCCTGCCCTCAGCTTGCTGATTCTAGTTCCCATCCCTGTTCCTGCTTGCTCCAGTCCCCTCTCCCCTCTGGCTTCAGACTTCTGGCTTTGACCGCCCAGCTCTGCCTCTGGCTTACAACTGTCTGGTTGACCTCCTGGTTCTGGCATTTGGTGTCTGTCTCTCCAGTACTGATCCCTGGCTCCACCTCTGGCTCACAACTCTGGTTCACCCCCTACCACCTCTGTTATTTGGCTTCTGCCCCTCCGGTACTACCCCTCTGCTCATTTCCTGGACTTCACCCACCCTGGACCCAGCTCTAACCGGTAGACCGAAATCTCGCTTTCATCACTAAGCCTGATTGCCCACACCTGGGTTGGCAACACCCATAATGCTGCAGCCAACAGTCCAGCCTCAGCTCTAACAGCTGCTGGTAAAAGCTCTCAGGCTTCAGGGCAGAAGCCCATCACTAACTGCCTTGTCTTAGGAAGAAACTTCCCAAAGGGACAGTTTATCCCAAGCTTTTCCATTACAGAGTTTCTTGCACCTTTCTCTGAGTCATGGTCTGCTGTATGGCAATTCTGATGTTCTTATAAATGTATACAGCAGGTGGAGATGATATGACAATTTCAGCTTCCAGTCATGAGTTACAGGAGAAATAACATAATTCACAAGCAAAATTTAGGATTTTATCCTTAATTCAGTGTGAGAATAAAAGTAATAGGTCACTACCACCCGTTTCATATAGTGCTCATTCTGCAGTATTTTTAAGGGCCAGATTATGGGCTAGGGTGTGCAGTCATATAGGGGCTTAAGAGGGAATGGGAATCCTGGCTCTGCATCCCTATGCAGTCTCCCTGGACCTTGACTCTCTATGGTCAGCAGGCACTTGTGCTCTCATTACTGCCCACACTCAAGCAGGTAGGCAAGGAGTGGGCAAAGCTCTCTTGCCCAGGGTGGAGGTGAGATTGTACGGATGGAGGTGGAATTGTGCTCTGCTGCTGGTAAAGGTCAATAACAGATTTTTACACACAATGCAAGGAGGGAAAGGGAACACATTGCCTTTCTGACCACAATTCTCACAATTCCCAATTCCCTTGTGCCTCTCCTGAACCACTCTTTACACAGGGCTGATTGGAAAACCACAATCTAGCCCTACGCGAATGTACTTTTCATAATTTTTAACTAATTCCAACATGGAAATTCTGCAGCTAAAAGATATTCCTTCCACTGGGAGGGCAGTGAGTTACCAGGAAACCTTTCTAGGCTGGAGTTTCATTGCCTATGTTGTCAGATTGACTGCTAGAGGCATAGTTGAGTTTCAAGAGGCAGACATGCATGTGTGTGATGCCCTCGACAGAGAACATGTTGGACAATTGAAATGTTTTTGGTTTTGAGACAAAGAAAGAGCAGGCACTTCGGAAGGTAATATTTTTGACAAGCATGCTGAGTCGTGAATGATGAGCTCTTGGGTTAGTGTACTGTACTGCTCTGACTGCATAGAAAAGGGATTCATAGACTCTGTGGGTATGAATATATTTAGACCACAAATCTGGAAAATAACAGCACTTATCAAGTGAATTTATTTTCAACTACTATAGAACTGGAATATAAACAGATTATATATATATATATATATACACACACACACACATTTTTGCAGTATATTATCTATGGTGATAGATAGCACAAGGACATTGTGTAGTGTGGAATAAAGTTTTACCAGCATGAATGCACCTGAATGAGTGCAGATGAAACCTTTATATCACACCATTATGTACACTGTACAGGTACAATTCAACAAAGCATTTAAGCAGGTGCCTAAATCCATCCCTATTCAGTAAAGCACATAAGCACCTGCTTAACTTTAAGCATTGAAGTCAGTGGTACTTAAGTGTATGCCTAAAGTAAAGGGACAGGCTATTAACTTGAACTATATACTACATATTTTACAAGAAAATTATTTTAGGAACATTTTAGAGAGTTTTTAAAAAATGTGTTGGGACTATTTTTTTTTATTTCCCTCCACTTGTAAAACCAGACGCCTTCGTTACTAGAAGTTCATCTGTGCAGGGCTTAGAAGGGGAGAAAAATTAAACCCAGGTATCTAAAACCATTTGAAAGATGGCCAAAAATAGCTTTTCCACACATAAAAATGTCATGACTTTAAAGTCCAGTGTCTTGAGAGAATTGAGAGCTAGAAGCAAACCCTGGGTATCTCACTGGAAAGCTGTGAATCTCCCCTTTCCAGTGGTATAAAGCTCTCATTTCTAACCTGAAGAATCTTGAGTTATTGGATCCCAGAGATGACCCTGGTGCATGACTGAACATCGCATACCCTGGGTCTTACGGCAGGTTAATATTGGTAAGTGGGGGGAAGGGAGAGTCTACATTTGAACATAAACAAAAAACTATTTTAATAGCACATACGTTTTTTCAAAATGGAAGCTCTTTTGAAGCTGTCCAGAGGATGTAATGTTGAAATAAGGCTTGGTCTCTGCGCGTAAAAATTATATCCACATAGCTACATCAGTCAGGGGGTGAAAAAAAAAACACACCAGTGTAGCTATTCCAACATAACTCCCAGTGTAGACACAGCTATGTTGATGGAAGAGTGCTTCCGATGACATAGCTATTATCATTCGGGGAGAAGGTGTTGATACACCAACAGAAACACCCCTTCTGTTGGCATAGGCTGTGTCTAAACAACAGGGCTATGTTGGCATAGCTATGACAACATAGAATACGTCTACACTACAGAGACTAAGCACCTTTGGGAGACGAATTTTGATGAAGAGGTCAAAAGAACATGGTCCTGCAATTGATCAGATGGGTATCACCATCATATATCTGAGTGTGTGCCTACATACCTATATATAAACATATGCCCAAATTACCAATAATACATGTCAGTGTACATCATTTTTCTTGACATTTTTATATCCTTATTGTTAGCTCAGCTGAGCATTAAATAGCCCCATGAAAAGATATTGTTATACCACAAACACTAAAAGTTAGATATTACACTGTGAAACTGTAGATGAGTCATTGCTGAAATCAGCAGCTATGCCAATAGCTTTGATTACATATATATATATATACATATATATATATATATACATATATATATATATATAT
The DNA here is from genome assembly GCF_025201925.1 of Gopherus flavomarginatus. Classification (NCBI taxonomy): domain Eukaryota; kingdom Metazoa; phylum Chordata; order Testudines; family Testudinidae; genus Gopherus; species Gopherus flavomarginatus. Next base: position 149,079,868 of record NC_066620.1, on the reverse strand, counting down.
ATATATATATATACACATATATATGAATACATTTTGCTTTCTACTGACAGCACTGGAAGGAAGAGTGTAGGACCCGCAGGGCCTTGAAAAAGGAGCTAGGAGAGGAGAGAAGGAAAAGACAGATCCTGGAAGAGGGATTTTGGAAAGGGTTGAGGGAATGCAGAAGGGGAAATAAACAGTCTTCTCATTTATCCTTCTTTATTTACTGTGACTTTATAGTTGGATTCAGGATCAGTGTGTTCATTAGAAATATCCTTGCTAGCTTCTCCTTGAGGACCCTTGGCAGGTTAACTGATTTGGACTTTGAAACTTGTCAGGGTAGTCTCTGACCCAGGGGGAAATTTCTTCCCAACCCCAACCATGGCGATTAGTTAGGCACCATCACAGTCAATTTAGTACCAGCAACCACTGCCTCTGGAACTTACCAGCACCTCTACACAATGCCATGGCAAAATTCACAGAAGTGCTGTCAGGATGACAAAGAATGTCAGTGTGGTGACGACAATGGAAGAAATTAAGAGAGGGGCGATGAGTAGGAGCCTGATCAGACTCCCAACTTACTCTAATGGGAACTGGAGACAGCCCTAAATTAAAGAAATTTTGCACCACTCTCAGCTTAGGACAAGAAGCTTCCTGCCTACATTCGCACAAGAGCATCTGTATGAGCTTCAGCCACTGTAACATCCATGATATTGGCACAGTAAGTCCAGCCACTGGATGAAATGAAGGGCTCTAATAGCCTGTTTCAGCTACTCCAGTGTTGGCTTATCCATTCAGAGACACAACAGTCCAGAGAACTTCCAAGGGTAGAAACAAATGTTCGTGGACTAGAATTCCAAGAAACTCCATTTGTCTTCATTAACAAGGAAGGTGAGGCTTGAAATCTCAGCACTCTCTTGTGTACAGTAGTAATGCCCTTGTCTTAGCCTACCCCAGGCTTGCAATGAATGAGCACAGTATAAACATGGAGACAGATGGTGATTTGAGCCCCTCAAAATTGAAAAATAAAATTAATTCCACATGCATTTTGGAGCAGTACTGTTATATTAATTTAGATGGACTATATGGGCTCAAAGACTTAACAATGTTAACATGACCACAGCACTGTCCAGTGACAACAATACCTACTGCTTTCTTAACAACCTGGAGTTGCCATCTTGCCAAGTATAACAGGGTGGCTTGCCATGTGCCAGAGAACCTGGAGTTTTTGAAAACGTAGAAAAACATCCAAAAATATTTAATAAATTTCAATTGGTATTCTATTGTTTAGCAGTGCGATTAAAACCACGATTAATCACAATTATTTTTTTAAGTCGCGATTAATTTTTTTTAATCACATGAGTTAACTGCGATTAATCCTCAGTCCTACTTTTTTTGTAACAGTATCACATTGCTGACTCATGTTGAGATTATGATCCACCACAACTCCCAGATCCCTATCAGAAATGCTGCTGCCAAGCTAATTATCCCCCATTTTGTATTTGTGCATTTGGTTTTTCTTCCTTAAGTGTGGCACCTTACATTTGTCTTTGTTGAATTTCATTTTGTTGTCTATAACTCAGTTCTCCAATTTATCAAGATCCCTCAGAATTTTAGCTCTATCCTCCGAAGTGTTGGCAATCCCTCCCCCAGCTTTGCATCATCTGCAAACTTGATCAGTATGCTCTCTATTCCTACATCCAGATCATTAATAAAGATGTTAAACAACACTGGATCCAGAGCAGATCCCTGGGGAACCCCACTTGAGACCTTCCTTAAATCTGACATCATCCCATTAATCCACCTAAACAGTTACCCTGTCAAAGAAGGAAATCAAACTGGTTTGGCATGATTTATTCTTGGTAAATCCATGCTGGCTGCTAGTGATTATCTCTTCATTCTCCAGATATTTGCAAATTGTTTGTTTTATAATGGCTCTAGTAGCTTCCCAGATATCGAAGTTTAGGTTGACTATAGTTCCCTGGCTCCCCCTTTTGCCCATTTTTCAAAATGGGCACTACATTAGCCCTTTTCCAGTCTTCTGGGACCTCTCCTTTGTCAATGTGTAGAGCCCAACCAAATTCACATTCCATTTTGGTCCTGGTCATAGGATTTTAAAAATCATAAATTTCATGATTTCAGCTATTTAAACCTGAAATTTCAGGGTGTTGTAATTGTAGGGGTCCTGACCCCAAAAGTAGGGAGTGTGTATGTGTAGTGAGGGTGGGGGGTCACTAGGTTATTGTAGGGGGGATGTGGTAGTGCTACCCATATTTCTGTGCTGCTATTGGCAGCGGTGCTGCCTTAGAGCTAGATGGCCAGAGAGTGGTGGTTGCTGGCCAGAAGCCTAGCTCTGAAGGCAGAATTGCTGCCAATAGCAGTGACGAAGTAAGGGTGGCATGGTGTGGTATTGTCACCCTTAGTTCTGCACAGCTGCTGGAGGGGTGCTTCCTTCTGAGTTGAGTGCCTTGTCAACAGCCGCCGCCCTCCAGCCACCCAGCTCTGAAGGCAGCACAGAAGTAAGGATGGTAATACTGCAACTGCCTAAAATAACCTTGAACCTCACATAATCCCCTTTTGGATCAGGACCCCCAGTTTGAGAAACACTGGTCTCCCCCATGAAATCTGGTCTTTTGTGTGATTTTACCCTATACCAGATGTGGGCAAACTCTGGCCTGTGGGCCACATCTGGCCTGCGAGACCGTCCTGCCCAGCTCCTGAGCTCCCGGCCCCTGAGCTCTCAAGCTGTCCTCCCTCACCTGCAGCCACACCGCCACGTGGGCAGCACTCTGGCCCGCCACTCCCGCTGGGCAGCACGGGGAGCACAGCTGGGTCTGGCCGGGTGTTGCTGTTGCAAGCTCCTGCTGCTGGTCAGGGGGCGGGGAGCAGGGGCTCCTGGGGGGCAGTCAGGGAAGAGGGGACGGTTGGATGGAGTGGAGGTTCTGGGGGGGGCAGTCAGGGGATGGGGAACTGGGAGGGTTGGGTGTGGGAATCCCAGAGGGGCTATCAAGGGGCAGGGGTGTGGATAGGGGTTGGGGCAGTCAGGGGACAGGGAGCAGGGTGTTGGAGAGGGGGCAGGGGTCCCAGGAGGAGGCAGTCAGTGGTCAAGGAGAAGGGGGGGTTGGATGGGTTGGGAGTTCTGAGGGGGGCAGTCGGGGTGGGAAGTGGGAGAGGGAGGATAGGGGGCAGGGACCAGGCTGTTTGGGGAGGCACAGCCTTCCCTACCCAGCTGTCCATACAATTGCACAACCTCGATGTGGCCCTCGGGTCAAAAAGTTTGCCCATCCTTGCCCTATACTATACTGATTTCATGGGAGGGAGACCAGATTTCAAGGTCAGTGACATGTTTTTCCTTGCTGTGAATTTGGTAGGACCCTATCCATGAGCTTGCAAATATTATTGCCAGTGGCTCCAAGATTTCTTCAGCTAATTCCTTCATTACCCTCAGGTGAAAGCATCCAGCACTGATGATTTGAATTCATTCCACTTGGTCAAAAATATCTGACATGTTCTTTACTTATATCCGTCTGCATCCCTTCCTCTTTATTGTTTATGGTAACTTCTCTAGTCAGCCGTCACATGTTATTTTTTGTGAGACGATTGAAGCAAAGTAGGCATTGAGCAGCTCTGCTTTCCTATTACCTTTCTTTACCAGCTCACCTTCTCCACTAGCAGCCAATTCACACCATACTTGATCTTTCTTTTTTGTCTGACATGTTTGAAGAACCCCTTCTTGTTGTCTCTAACATTCCTTGCCAGCTGTAACTCATTCTTTGCCTTGGCTTTCCTGATTTTGTCCTTACACGTGTGTTATTCCCATGTATACTTGGTGACATGCCCCTCCTTCCATTTCCTATATGTATCCCTTTGGGGTTTTAGATAGTTAAAAAGCCCCTTGTGCAGCCACATTGGCCTCCTGTGGCTCTTCTTATCTTCCCTCTGCATCAGAATAGCTTGATGTTGAGTCTCTAGTATTACATCTTTTAAGAACTGCCAGCCCCCTTCAACTCCTTTTCGTCCTAATTGGTAGGACCTTGCCTACTATTTCTCTGAGTCAGTTGAAATCCACCTTTCTGAAGTTCAGTGTCCTTGTTTTGCTGTTCTCATGTCTGGAGGTAAGCTGGGGAGTATTAGGAAACTGCAACTATGCCTGTAGACACTGCAGGGAGTAGTAATAAGACTCCTGCAGGACTTTGTGTCAGCAGAGGAAGGCACCAGCTGAGAAACCCTACGGAGAAGTAGGCAGCAGCTACTTGGAAGCAAACGGACAGACAGACCCTTAGGGCGGAGAGGCTGTGCCCAGCTGAAACTGGGATAAACACTTTGAAATTTGTGTTTGATTTTGTTATTTTGGTCTACTGGCAGAAGGACACTGAATTGGGCTTGGAGGGCCAGTCTGTACCCAAAGGACTAAATACATGGGACCCCTGGTGGGGATTGTTGAATTATCTGTGACTGAGAGATCTTCAAGAGCCCTGAAGAAGGGGAAACAAAGTAAGTAGTGACTGTCCTACAACAGGGTTTCCAGCATTACCGTGAGACATGGCTGCTTCCTTTACAATTTGTACTCAAGAACCGTTCAGCCCCTGCTCTAGAGTCTCCTTTGACAAAAGCTAAGTGAATGGGCAGCAAATGACAAATGACAAGAGCAAGGTAATGCCCGCTGAAAGAAATAATTTGAACTACTCATACAAGCTGCTGGATTCTAAATTACCTGTAAGCACGCAGGAAAAGACCCAGACATCTCAGTGAAAATCTCTCCTGCATGTGCAGTTGCATCAAAAAAGCAATCCAAATGTTAGATTGTAAAGGCAGTGGGATAGAAAATCATACTGATAATATTACATGTTCTATTATATAAATGGATGGTGCACCCTTATCTGGAATACTGTGTTCAGTTCAGGTCAATTCAGCTCTCAAAATTTATAGCAAAAACATAGACAGGGCTTGGGGAGAAAAGACTAAAATAATGAGAAGAATGCAAAAACTATCATCTGAAGAGCAATTGAGAAGCTCTTTTGACCCCTCTCTGCTCTCTGAGTGCACTCCCTCTAGGTACTAGCCCCCTGAATCATCTTCACCTCTCTTAAGGTAGAATCCTGTAATTCTCTCACTTTCAGACAGGGACCTGGGCTCTGGTTCAACCTGTGGTTTAACCGTGCTTACCCAGAAGGCCCAACTGGGTTTGGTGTCTGCAAGTATTTCTTTCAGAAGTTTGTGACTAGTGACTCATACTGGTGACTAGAGAGCCTTCTCGGAGCAGAGTATCATTTAATCTTAACCATAGGCACAAAGCATAAGATAAAAAGAGAAAATACTATAAAAGTGCTATGTGCATGCCTGTCTTACCCTAGGCCCTATCGTAATGGGCCAGGCAGGTTTTGCTTCTTCCACTCCTCCAGCAGTCTGTTTCTATGTTGGTCTTTCCCTGGAAACAACCCTCTGACAATTGCCTCCTTCACCATCTCTCTAGAGATTGATATATTTTTTTAACTGTGTGCAGTGTGCTTTAGATCTTTTGGTTCGTAACTGGCTGGAACCTGCAAGTAGCATCATCCACGCGAATAGCTCAGGCACTGTTGTCTCTTAGTGACTTCCACTGTGTATACCAGGAAGTTGCTTGCCTGGAGTCATGGTGTTGCCTTCCTACAAGTTTCCTAATAGCCAAGCTATTAAACTAAACCAACACATGCCTACAGCATACATTCCAATGAAGCCACACCGTAACTATTCCAACTGCTAGCTCACATGGGCCCTAGGATCCTCTTTAGGGCACTCTCCTGAGACCTGGGAGACCCAGCTTTGACTCCCTGCTCTGTCCAGGACTGCCTCGGTGACCCTGAGTAAGTCTTTTTGTGCCTCAATTCTTCATCAATGAAATGAGCATAACAGTGCTTCCCTACATCACCAGGATACTGTGAGGACATTCATACCGCGAGGAGCTCAGGTACTATGGTAATTGGAGCCATAGCAGTTGAAAAGATTTGTTGTTCAAGTGAGAGAAATGAAGGTGTATGACAAAGATACATGAAATGATTTGAGTGGTATAGAGAAGGGAAACTGAGTACTCCATTTACAGCTGGTGGCAACTAGCAATTCCCATTTTGTAGGAAATTCTGACACTTTATTAAATTCACTTTCAGTCCAGTTTGGAACAAACAACTATTTTCTAAACTTCCCAAGAAAGGAAATTTTTGAAAATTTTTGGTTTGGGAATTTTTTTTCAGAACTTTGAAACATTTTGGATTTTTGAAATATCTATTTTTTTCACATTATTTCATGACACGTCGGTAGTAATAGGGCATAATATGCTATAGAACTACTGACATCATAATATGACAGTGTTTCAATTATTTTTATTTTATTTTAAAAATCATTAAGAACAGCTAGTATTTAATGCTGATTGAAACAACTTACCTTCTTTTCTAGATCAAAGTGTCTCCTGTTTGTATTGTAATAAAACAAGATGACATGTTGATACATGTGATATGTATGATACATTAAAAAAAATTCTACAGGAATTTTCATTAAAATTGGTAAAATTTCACAAAAAAGTCAGATTAACCAAAACAATGTTTCGCAATGAAAAACAAGTTAGATGAAAATTTTCCAACCAGCCCTACTCTGAATTGCCTTCTTACATTGAAAGGGAACAATTGTAAAATACATTAACGCAACCCATAATTAGCCTATGGAACTCATTGCTATGAGCTGTCATTTAGGTCAAGAGGAGTTCAGTAAAAGTCAAAAAATGTTCAGACACTTGTGTGGTTAATCTGAACAGACACATGCACCTCAGAGGATTTTTAAAGTTATCATTAATCATTTAGAAAGGGCATTAACCCTCATGATTAGGCTTGGCTGAATTCCATTTTTAATAATGTTGACAGATAAAATCAATGTTTATTTTTAAAAATTTTTTCTAATTTTATCCATTTAATCTTTCACGGTTGCAGGAAAATGGGGGTGGGGTCAGACAATAATTATTTCATGACAGAAGATGTTGAGATTCGAAGAGGTAAAGCTTTCTAACCATTAAAACACAAACTCTTATCATATGTCAACATTTCAGCCTTAAATCAAAGTTTTATAAGCTCTCAAGCAGCATTTTTCTTATTTTGCCTACAAGTACATTATGATTATTAGCAATGGAAATATTTTTTTCGTCGGTTTGTGTGCGTCCACAGTGAAATCAGTCAGTGACTATAACAGCATTTAAAAGAGAACTAGATAAATTCATGAGGTTAAGTCCATTAATGGCTATTAGCCAGGATGGGTAAGGAATGGTGTCCCTATCCTCCGTTTGTCAGAGGGTGGACATGGATGGCAGGAGAGAGATCACTTGATCATTGCCTGTTAGGTTCACTCTCTCTGGGGTACCTGGCATTGGCCACTGTTCGTGACAGCATACTGGGCTAGATGGATCTTTGGTCTGACCCGATACGGCCGTTCTTATGTTCAATGTTTTTTGACACTTACCATTAAAAATCGAATCCTTCCAAATCTACTAATGATTCAGGACATGAACCAACCCCTAACTGATAGGAGTCAGGAGGAAGCTTCTCCTATAAACAGGATTTTCTATCATGGTCTACTAGGGGAGTTCTTGCACCTTGTGAAGCAGCCCATGCTGGCCATTGTCAAAAACAGGACACTGCACTAGATGGACCGTAAATCTGAGCCAGCCAGGCAATTCCTATTAGCAGTTCAGAAGCACATGAGCTTTATAACAAACACACAGAAAGTATTTCTAACAGGAGATAATTGGGCCAGATGTTTGGCCTTGTTGAAGTCCCTTTGCACCCACCAGACCAAGCACAAAGGGAACTTAAACTTGTCTTATGTGGACCGTTGAGAATTCCTTCACTCTAGCAGAAGCCTCAGCTGGTGTAAAGCTAGCATAGCCCTCTCCATGCCAGCTTCTCCTAACCACACCACCGTCGGGATCAGTCCAAAGCCCGGAGGGTAAAAACCAGAGAAACTGTACTCCACCCATTCTTGGGGGTGTCATGGCTATGTGGAGGAGTGGGTGCAGAAGCACTGCAACTTGGAGCAACAGAAGGATCTGGAGCCAATTCAACCCTTAGCTGGTTCCAGGTTGGGAAGGTGGTGTATGGCCACCCTTTGCCACGCCTCTGCTCGCAAGTGCTGAGCATAATCTTGGTACAGCTGAGGATTGAGTCCATCTCTTCCTACAGAACCCAACGACCAAGTAATCAGTGCAGACCATAACATAGAGATGGCCAAACAAACGGCAGGTTCGGCTGATCTCAGCTCTCACTGGCCGCAGTTCGCCATCCCAGGCCAATGGGGGCTGCGGGAAGTGGCGCAGGCCGAGGGACGTGCTGGCCGCGGCTTCCTGCCTCCCCCATTGGCCTGGAGCGGCTAACTGCAGCCAGTGGGAGCCGCGATCAGACAAACCTGCCAACATGGCAGGTAAACAAACTGGCCCAGCCTGCCAGGGTGCTTACCCTGGCGAGCCGTGTACCAGAGTTTGCCGACCCCTGATCTAAGCATAAAAATTAATGAGCAGTGGCTTAAAATCTCTCTGAATATGGAAATGTAAAACCCCCTAATCTCTCATTTTTTCTACACAGTCTGCTTTACAAAAATATCTTTTTGTTATACAAACCCTTTGTGCAATACATACCCCTTCTTATCTTGCCATAATAAATGATCTTGTGGATGCGTCTCTAGAATCATAGAATTCAGGGCTAGAAGGGACCACCACTGGGCCCTGTCACTTATCATCACAAACAAACCCATTATATAATTGCACTCACAAATTTGAACAACTCTCTCATAAAACTAATTAAGTCATTTCCCCCCACAACTCCTATTAGGAGACTGTTCCAGAACCTCATCCCTCTATTAGAAACCTTCTTCTAATTTCCAGCCTTAATTTGTTCATGGCCAGTTTATATCCATTTGTTCTTGTGAAGCCACTAACCATACAGTTGCTATTAATTTTTACTCTCTTACTCTGTCCCTTTTATACACACGCACACACACACGCACACCGAAGCAGCTGATCCATCTTAGGCAAACTAAATTGTGCTTTGGACAGTGCTCTCCTCTCCCCCAGGGAACATTCCTCTTGTCAGTTGTGAAGTGTTTGCCACAATGCAACTGGTAATGACATCCTCCTTTGGTTTTTTCCCTGCTTGCAGCAAGACTTTTTACTCCATTCTCTGTAATAACTCAGATACAGGATTTTTGGTGCTACAGATTGTTAACCTCCTTACCAGACTCACCCCAGCTGGCAGAGGGAAATGCAAAATGTCCAATGCACCCTGGGGACAGGGGCAGGGATTTATCTTCCAGGATTGCAGGCAGTATTACCCTTTACGTTTCCACTGCAGACACCATAGAATCTAGGCTGCTGAAAAGATACTATGAATCATGGCTTCTCACAGCTACCCTGCGATCTTTATCCCCATAACCTCTTCCCCTAGTGGACTTTCCAGTATCATGCAAAAGTCAAAAGAAAATCTGTTCTCTGGATGTTCAGAAACATGGGAGAGCTTTCTAACTGAGTGACATCAGGTGGTAAAATAATTGGGGTAACTGTACATAGGTTAACCATAAACATGCAGAATCAGGAAAAACGCTCGTGCCTTTTACTTCCAAAGGATACATCTCTACATGGGCTCAGCCAGTGGAAAGAACTGATAAACACCTGAGCTGGCCTCATGTATATTTCATCTAGTAGACAAGAGTAATGAACATACCCACAAGCCAGTACATTAACTTCTGTCACTGTATGACATTTCTTTAAATATTACAGATTGTATTAGCATTTCCCTTCTCCCTGACTAGCCAGGGGCACGGTACAAGAGTTCAGAGCAATCTACTAAATCTACTCTACAAAGGGAACCTGCAGGATCCTCTCTTACTTTTACTGTTCAGTCTCCCTTTTAACAGGACAGCTTTGGAGTCCAGCATTCCACTGCTCAGCAAACTGCTGCACCATGTCTCCTAACTCCCCAAGAATTCTGGGGTTTTCCTTTCAGAGAACAAATATACTTTCCGCAGGGAGGGGTGGGGTTCAACCACAGACACACTCTGGGAACAGAAATGGGATGTTTACCAGTATCAAAATTGGCGATATTCAGAACAGTCCTCTCTAAACAGTAGGGCAGAAATGCCTGTGCGGAACCTCTCTGGGGAATCATTCAGCTTTAGTGACTTCAAAGGCTGCAGCACTAGCACAAAGGGCTCCTGAATTCATCTGCTTCAAACTATATCAGCGATTCTCAAACTTCATAGCACCGTAACCCCCTTCTGACAACAAAAATTACTACATGAGCCCAGGAGCAGGGGATTGAAGCCTGAGCCTGCCTGAGTCCCACTGCCCCAGGTGAGGAGGCCAAAACCCAAGGGCTTCAGCCCCAGGCAGGGGGTCTGTAACCTGAGCCCTGCCACCCCGGGCTGAAGCTGAAGCCTGAACCCCGCCAACCAGAGTTGAAGCCCTTGGGCTTTAGATTCAGCCCTAGACGGTGGGGTTTTGGCTTGAGCTTCAGCCTTGGGCCCCAGCAAATTTAACGCCAGCCCTGATGACCCCATTAAAACAGGGTCACGGCCCACTTTGGGGTCCCCACCCACAGTTTGAGAACCTCTGTGACTTATCTAATTTTTCTAACTAGATTTTTCTATCACAGTTCATCACCTAGTGCTGATAAGAATCCATATGGCAGGACTATCCTTTACAGAGTAAGATTGATAAAATAGGTTAGACACACCAAAACCTGAGCATTATTAATTGATATTATTTGTATTACATAGCAGCTAGGAGTCCCAGGAATGGATCAGAACCCCATCATGCTAGGCACTGTACAAATATAATGAAAAGTTGGTCCTTGCTCCAAAGAAGCTTACAATCCAAGTATATGAGATGAGACAACAGACTGACACTGGCATATGAGAAAATAATTAGACAATATTGATCAGCACAATAGGCTGTGGTCTCAGTAGGCTTTGGTTGCTCAGCTTGGCTCTCAGTCCTTCAACCCTGTAATACTGGCAAGTCCTTAAGCTACTAACACTTGTATGGATGAAAGTACAGCTGGGCATGCACGTGGGATATATGTGTGTGTGTGTGAATCACACACATGAGCTCACACAAGTGTGCACAACAGGCCACTGAGGGGAAACTGCATCTCTTTGCACTAGAGGAGTTTGTTTCCATGGGCAGCCACCTTTCTGTTGCTCACTCCATATGGTTCAGCCAGACTCACACTTCACAGAGCTCGCCTAGGTCCAAATCCCTGCTCCAGAGAAGGGATTTGAACCTGGGTCTCCCACATCCCAAGTGAGTGCCCTAATCACTGAGCTTCCCCCTCAGTGTTGTGAATCTAGCCCTTTGTTTTCAAAATTTGTTTGTTTTTATTTTAAAAAAAGTTCAAAATGCCCAAAATCAAAATGAAATGTTTTGTTTCAATAAACAAAATGATTAGTGTAGACATCGTGGTGCTGCGATTGGCCTCTGGGAGGTGTCCCAAAATACCTGTTCCGACCTCTCTAGTCATCAGTTTGAACTCTATTGCCCTGCCCTCAGGTAACCAATGGTCATCCCCACCCCGTAAATTCCTTTGGAAATTGGAACATCCCCTTCCTGTCTGCTCAGTGATGCATGCAGTGGTGTCAGCGCATCTCTCCAGGTGGCCATGCCTACTCCACGCATCAGGTGATCCCCCGCTTGGAGCAATGCCAAGCTGCTGGACCTCACTGGCATTTGGGAAGAGGAAGCTGTGCAGTCCCAGCTGTGCTCCAGCGATAGGAATTATGATACCTACAGACAGATTTCACGATGCATGACAGAAAGAGGCCATGACCGGGACACATTGCGGGGGGGGGGGGGGAGGACACCATTGCTGCACACAGGTGAGCTGCATATGGGTCAGGGTGGAAGCCGCAGGCTTGGAGAAGACCCTCCCTTGAGTCCCTGCTCACCCTCAGCAGCAAGATACCTTCCATAATGATTCCCTCCTATGAAAAGTGTGGGGACAGGAATGATTATCAGGCCACCCCTACAGTGCTGGCTCTCCCCAAAAGCCATGTGCCCAGTGTACAGCAGGGTCCGGGAAGAGTGATTTACCCTCCCCTTGTGGTCATTCACCATTTTGCGGGCTCATGTGTGCTTGCCTGGGGTCAGCCAGTTAGTGACAGATGTGTGAGTACTAGCTGTGTTGTAAAGCACTGAATCACTGTTGTCTGTGTTGCAAACAATACTGCTTCTGTAAAATGTTACATTTAAACTTCACAGAGAAGATCTTGGGAGCCCAGTCTCCCTTTTTGTTATCGGCAGCAGAACAGCTGCGCAGAATTAGAAAGCAGCCAAGAAGAACTAAGGAGGACTTTCTGTGTGACGTTATTATGCACTCTGCCACCGAGAAACAGGAATTGAAGGAGAGGTGAGACAGTGAGAAAAGGGACCAAAAAGAGAACACGGCATGCCACAATGAAGCCACGGAGCAACTCTTAAACATTATGGAGCACCAGGTGATACTAGCTCTTCAAACTGAGCAGCTCCCCGCCCACGCTCCCTTGCAGGCACTGTCACAAAACTCTTTCCCATGTGCCCCCCAGATACCTCCAACACACTCTTATCAACCTTTTGGCTCTAGTCTTTACCCGCGTCATTCCACTCCTCCTTCCTCACAGTCCAGCACTGTGGACTCCCACAACCCACTGTACTCAACAACCATCCCTCTGCAGTTTAGCCCTGCTGAAATGCAGCATCCACTGCATTGTATTCCAAAGGAGAAGGTTGGATATGATCCCTGGACATATACAATTCTTTAGCCGTCCCAGGACCCCTACTCCTCCTGGGACCTTCCCTCCCCCCATCCCTGCTGATGTATCTTTTCATTTGACTCTCGCCTCCGGTTGTTGTCTTTTAATAAAAGAATTGCGTTGGTTTGAAAGCAATCTTTAGTCTATTAATTGAAAGCAAAAAGAGCACTGCAAAGCAACATACAATTATGTTAACCCCCCTTATTGCATCAGTGTGAACACACAACAGTGGTTTCCCTTTAGCGCTCTCTGAGCAGCGATGTAACTGCAGGTGCTGTAACTTTGCCAGCGTAGATGTGCCCTAAGTCAGTTTAACTACATCAGCCAGGGGTGTGAAAAATCCCTGGGCGATGATATTAAGCCAGTCTATGTCCCCAGTGCAGAAAGCTCTAGGTTGACAAATTATTTCGCTGAGCTAGCTCAGGGAGGTAGATTACCTACGCAGACAAAGACCCCCTCCCATTGGCATAGGTAGCATCTACACTGAAATGCTACATTGGCACAGCTGCAGTGGTGCAGCTGTGCCAGTGTAGCAGTTCAAGTGCAGACAAGACCTAAGTTACTTTTGAAAATGGGACTTGGGCTCCTAAATCATTTAGGCACTTTTGAAAATTGTATCCCTTGTCCTTTTGCTAGGATGAGTTGGGAGAGTTCTATTATTAATACCTGCCCAATATGACACTTGTATTGATTAAAAAAAAAATGTTTGTACATGCACCTAGAGCATGAGAGTGGTGCACTTAATACAAGTTATTAATCATATGCAAACTGTTATTTAATATTACATCATATTATACAGACTGGGCAAGACTCCCACCTGGTATGTATGGGAGAAACTTCACCAGGTCAGAAAGTGGCTCATGGTTTCTGGAGGAAGTTCACACGCTCTGTGTTTTTTTTAATGTTTGCCTCAATGATCAATACTCTGCCCTGGAATTGGTCACAGAGACACTGCATAAAGGCTGATGAGGCTTAAGTGCTCAGGCCTTTGCCGCATGCTATTATTTCACCATCCATCCCTGCATAATCACTGTCATTCTGCAAAGATTAGGTGTTGTAAAATGAGGACCATGTTTAAAGGTTTTGTGCTTGCTTTTGTAACAATAAATGAGAATGACAAGGCTAGTGGTAGTAATGGTAGAGGCAGTAACAAAAATAAAATCCGCATTGTGGCTGCACTCTAATCTTTATAAATGCTGATCATCTTTTGTCTTCTTAGAGTCCAGAGGCTGCCATACTGTTTCAAACCTTTCTTCACAGAAACCCCTTTAAAGTTGAGGCATGACTGAAAACACACAACAGTGGCACTGAAATAGACCATGTAAGCCTGAGCGTGACAGACACCCCTGCCCGCTCTTGTGAAAACTGTTGTGCATCCATTTAGAGAGGTAACTGATGACATATAGATATCACCTTTGCTCCTTCCCTACCTGGGGACTGAGAGGTAGAGCCTCAATTATGAGACATCCTCAAAGAATTCCTGCCTCCGCTGTAGGAATTCACGCTCAGGTTTCCATATATTCACAGCCAATGGCCCTTGCTCTCTGAAAAGGGCAGGCTGAGTAACATGGCAGACATGGCTTAGTAAATCTTCGGAAGTATTGTTTTTTAAACTGAATCTAGGGGTTGTGAAAGGTGATGGGTTGGTAACTATGATGCCCACTATTTCTCCACCAAAGAGATACAGGCCAGACAGTGGCAGTAGTAGCTGCACTCCCAGTCAGCCTTATGCCTGTTCTGGAAGCACCATGTCTATGGGAAGGCAGGCAGCTGAGTCTCCATGTCCAGTCTGTCCTTAAAGGCAAGGCATAAATTCTGCCAGCTTTAATAATTGCTTTGATTTCGTAGAACTGGACTGAGACCAAGAGAAAAGCTTAGTGAGATCAGCACACCCATCACATAGGAAAAGTGCTTGGGCACAGGAAACACGCTGCTATCAAAAAGGTACCTTTGACGGCATATTCACAAATGAACTGGAAGGTTCATTCCCTTTATAATCACAACTGACAGAAAGAGCTCATATTCAACTTAAAAACACAATATAAAGTTCCTCACCTATTCCTCAGACTATATACTCAAAACATTTGCTCCTAAAAGCTTCTGGAGACTTGATGTAGCTGTGACACAGAGGCCCATTTGTGGTTCACTACTCTGTATCCACAATTCATGTCAGCCCTGACATACTCACTACACCTCACACACTGGTGTCATGATATTTACTTAAAAGGTATCATGTAGTATGTAACTGGAAAATTAATAACTCAGTGATCATTCTGGTGTGCCATATATACATGGTGTCTACTAAGGGTTATGGAGAGATACTAGAATTATGACTTGAGTGTCTTTAAACCAGGCATGTCAGGGGGACCAGGTAAACAGGTCTGCCCTAGAGAAAGGAATGTGTTTGCTTCTCTAACCAGCCCAGTCATCAGGGAGAGACAATGAAGGTCCATTTACATATCAGGTAAATAAAGCCATCAAGCTAACAAGTGGAGGAGAAGACAGCATGGTGTCCATGCCCCAGTAGGAGAGAGACACTTGATCTTGGTTTTTCTTTTCAAATAACACATTGTAAAGGTTTTCTGGTCTATAAAGAGGGGCTTGAACCTCAGGCAATAAGCAATTGAATCAACTGATTGTTTATCATTATTATAAAAGTGTTTGGAGTAAGGTCTTTTCTGAAAGCTAATGACACATTCACTAGTGATTAATCATTACCAAATGCATGTATTAACACCATATAAGGAAATATGGCTATTTAATTATATTAAGCTTTAAACTCTGTGGTCAAACATGGAGAAACCCTTACAGATAGGAGAGAAGGCAGCTATCAAACTGTCTTGAATGAAATTAAGCAATGAGTGACTAAAAACAATGGAAGCCCTATTTACATAGAAATCAGCAAGGAGATGGAAAGCCAACAGGAAGGGAAGAACAGCACGATGACATCTTGCCTCTTGAAATAAGGTCATTGAATTGTGGAAGATATAAACAAAGAGAGAAGCCATCTTTGGCATCCATCACTAGCTTGCTAACTAAGAAAGATGGGTCCTTCAACCAAGAGGGGCGCTGAAGTCTCTGGGAACTGAATATAGGTGAGAAACCCACTTAGGCAAAGATCTTTCATCTGGGAATACCAGGGAAACTAACTTCTTGTACTTCAGTGGAAAGTCCTGACTGAGGGAAAGTCAGCCATGGCTGGGAAGAAGGAAGATTAGTGAGAGAAACCATCTTGAACAAAGCCTGTACCTTGCTAGATTAAATTTTAGACTTTTAGATGCATGTTTTCACTTTTATTAGCTTGTAACCATCTCTACTTTTATTTCCTTTATTTGGCATCACTTAACCTATGTCTTATTGTTAATACATGTTTTGTTTTTACTATAAACCAACTCAGTGCTGTGTTTGAAGGGAAAGGTGTATTTACCCCAGTTCCGTTAATACGCTATAATGTGCTTTTGTCTCTTTAAAGGACCAGCCAATCTTATTATTTCTCTGAGTGATCCAGGAGCGGGCTGCACATTGCAAGGCACACAGCTTTGGGGAAATTTGGGACTGGGAGTGTGTTGAGGTCACCTTGATATTTATAACAAAGGCTGGTGGAAGCCAGAGTGGGGCTCTAGATAGGCTACCGGGATCAGCACGGCAGAACAGGGATGCTTATCACACAGACACTCAGGGTCTGACTTGTAGGCTGGCTCTGAGAGTCTCAAGCTAGGATCTACAGCAACAAAGCATTGTAAGGCACCCAGGGTTGCAGGGCAAGCGGTGACAACCCCCTGAACTTGATTGCACCCTGAAGCGTGACAGCCCATGAAGCAACCCTGGAAGTTATATTTGGAGCATATTCAAAAAGAGAATTCTTGCATTTTCTTCTTCTCCTTGTTCATGTACCATTAGGATAAAAAGTATGCCTGAAATTCTAAATATAGTTATATGCCGCATGCAGAGGGATGAACTCATTGATGATCTATGTTACAGATTTGTGATGCATAGCTCATTAGGGTTTTGCTATCTGATTCACCAAGATTTCGATGAAGACAGATTGCTATATATGAAGAGAGGCAAAGAAAAACTGATCAACCTATTTAATGAAGGGACAGACCTTTGCATACAATATGGGACAAGGCAAGCTCATTTAAAATCAGTGTGCAGCTGGTAACCACTGCCCTTATGCCACTGTTTGGCTTGATTGTATTTAGAGAGCTCTCATCATACAGTATCTATTTAATCAAAGAAAAGGAAACTCACACTTGTCCAGGAATTAGGGGCTTCATCACTAATCCAATGGGGGCTATTCTTGCGATTTCACTTTCATGAATGTTGCGGAAAAGAGAGCGCTTCATTTTATCAACATTGACCACACAGATCACCCACTTTGCAGAATCCATGATGACTGCATTCTAGAGAGAGTATGTTCTCAGGGACTGTAATTATTCATCTTCCAGAGGACACAAGATCTATACTACACAATTGCTGCAGACAAGAATTAGTACAGGTTTATCTCATGAGTGAAAGTATAATCCATCTTCACTGGCATGATTTAGTAGGTGCAGCATAAGAAAGGAGATAAAGTGGGTCAAACCTGTTTCAGTTTACATTTATTTGTGCACAAGTGTTCCTGTTACCCAAAAAGGTGCCACTCAATTCCTCACTGCAGTGAATACATTTTGGTGACCCACAGGAAATTGGTTTTCATAGACTGCAACATCCTATAGCAGATCTGAAAACATCTGGGAGGCACGTGTGCTGAGTTTGGCATTACAGACTGTTTCTAAGAATGCATTGCCACTAATGATGATCTGGCCTAATTTCACACCTGTCATGAGATCCAGCAGCAGATCAAGGAACCCAAAGTCCCAATTACTACTGGAGACAATAGACTATTGTGATGGGTTGGACCCCTTGGGAAGCCACCTAATGTGTGGACATGCCACTGAATCTACCTGTTCTGCCAGCATGGGTCCCCTTCTTCAATGTGGAGAGAGGTGTGCACACTTCTTACTCCCCACCATTAGAAATTAAAGAAACTGGGATTAACAATATACAAAACAAATTTTATTAACTATAAAAGGCAGATTTTAAGTGGTAAAAGGGGAAACAAACAGAACAGAGCAGATTACTAAGCAAATGAA
This sequence comes from Gopherus flavomarginatus, assembly GCF_025201925.1. NCBI lineage: Eukaryota > Metazoa > Chordata > Testudines > Testudinidae > Gopherus > Gopherus flavomarginatus. Next base: position 149,061,959 of record NC_066620.1, on the reverse strand, counting down.
ATCAAACACGCAAACTAAGCTAGTTTCACTAAAGAAATTGGTTACAAATAGTATTTCTCCCCCTAGATATTATTGCAGGCAGTTTGCAAAGTTTCTGTGATTCAGAGTTCCAATTATATTCCCGCCTCAGTCTGGATTCCCCACTTGCCTTCCCTTTTGCAGTGTTTCTTCTTGGGCTGACAGGCCATTTAGAGGAGGAGTCCTGTTCGCCTTCCTCCCCACCCTTAAATAGGATTTAAGGAGGGAATCCTTTGTTTCCCAAACTTGACCCCCCCCCATCCCTTACAGTGGAAAGTTACAAAAACCCTCAGGTAATGTTTAGTATCAGGTGACAAGACCACCTGACTCTGTAGAATTCCAGCATCCATGAGTCAGTGGCAGTAGGAGCGCCGACAGGAAGGCCAAGCTTTTCACAGTACATTGTCCTCGCTGATGGGCCATCCACCCTGCCTGGCTTTTCCACTGTTGTACCTGAAGTGTTAGCAGTGGGCATCACCCAAAGTAGCATAGCTGAAATACAGATACATAGTCAATATTCCTAACTTCAGATGCAGAAATGATATAGGAATACAAATTGTATAATCACATTCAGTAAATCATAACCTTTCCAATGATATCTCATGTGAGCCCTCTTGTATAAAGTATCTCTCAGTTATGTCATATTCAGATCATAAGCATATTTTCATAAAGAATATGGAATGACACGTCACACCTATTCTAAGAAGTTGGTGGCAATGCTAGCACAGGATTGGTTATGCTAATACCTGTACTAAGGACCTGAACTAGTTCCAGTAAGAACTACATCAGAGGTTCGCTCATTTTTTCTTCAAGCAGACCATAACTTGAGAGGATCATGTTGATCATCTTCTCTCCTTACACTCATGCTCATATAGGCCACCTCCTCTACTACTCATAACAATAGAACATGTATGTGGCAACTATAGCAATGGCTTACATAGAAAAATAATGTTAGGAAAGTTTAACGTAGTTGTGACATCTGTTGATGCAGTATAGCTGCTGACACCAAACAGAAGAGCCAGCTCGGTGTCATCACAGCTGTTTGTGGAGGACCAATGGTACAGGCATCACAGTTTGGGAACCTTCAAGCCAGGTGTTTCAGAAAATCAACCTGAGTTGAACACTTATGTACTTAATGAAATACTGTGCCCTTTCTCCAACCTCCTTCCTTCCTGGACACTTGTTTTAATAGTTTCATCCCAATATATTTCTAAATGTCGTGTGTACTGCAAGTCCCTACATTCCTTTGTGCAGAGTGCATTTTTCTGCATTCTTCCCCCCTTCAGTAATCCCTGTTTTACCTCAAAGACAAACATAGCTTTTCATTTTCATCCTGAAGCATAACACTGTAGAATCATGGACTCAAAAATGTAAGGCTGGAAGGGACCTTGAGAGATCAACTAGTCCAGCCCCTGTGCTGAGGCAGGACCAAGTAAACCATGACCATCCCTCACAGGTATTTTTCTAACCTGTTCTTAAAAACCTCCAGTTATGGGGATTCCACAACCTTCCTTGGAAGCTTATTCCAGTTTTTAATTATCCTTATAGTTAGAAAGTTTTTCTTAATATCTAACCTAATCTCCCTTGCTGAAGATTAAGCCCATGACTTCTTTCACCTTCAGTGGACATGGAAAACAGCTGATCACAATCATCTTTACAACAGCCCTTAGTATAATTGAAAACTTATCAGGTCTCTTCTCAGTCTTCTTTTCTCAAGACTAAACATGTCCAGTTTTTTTAACCTTTCCTCATAGCTCAGGTTTTCTAAATTTTTTTTATCATTTTTGTTGCTCTCCTCTGGATTCACTCCAATTTGGCCACATCTTTCCAAATGTGTGGCACCTAGAATTGGACACATCACTCCAGCTGAGGTCTCACCAATGCCGAGTAGAGTGGGACAATTAACTACCATGTTTTACATAGGACACTCCTGTTCAGACACACCGGAATATTAACCTTTTCAGCAACTGCATACCATTGTTGGCTTTTGTTGAATTTATTATCCAGTATAACCCCCAGATCCTTTTCAGCAATACTACCATCTAACCATTTTGTACTTGTGCATTTGATTTTTCCTTCCTACCTGAAGTCCTTTGCTTGTCTTTACTTATAAGCATCTTCTTTCATCTTGCTGATTTCAGAACTATTTGTCAAGGTCATTTTGAACTCTAAAATCCTGTCCTCCAAAGTACTCACAACCCTTCCCAGGGTTGGTGTCAGCAAAGCATTAATAACTACTCTTTGAGTACAGTCTTTCAACCAGTTATTCATCCACCTTACAGTAATTTCAGCTAGACCACATTTCCCTAGTTTGCTTCTGAAAATGTCATGTCAGACTGTGTCAAAAGACTTATTAAAATCAAGATATATCACATCTACTGCTCCCCCCCTCACTAGACCATCAACCCTGTCAAAGCAGGAAATTAGGTTGGTTTGGTATGACGTATTCTTAACGAATTCATACTCACTTACTTATAATCCCATTATCCTCTAGATGCTTACAAATGGATTAATAATTTTTCCCAGTATCTCTCCAGGTATTGAAGTTAGGCTGACTGGTCTATAATTCCCTGGGTGCTCTTCGTTCCACTTTTCAAAGATAGGGAGTATGAGTATGTCTGCACTGGGGATTTAATGCAATGCTTTTTGATGCGTGTCTGGTAACTTGCGGTACACAAGTCACACCAATAGTGTGCCCATGGGACATCTGTTCTGTTTTCAATTCACATTGTGTGAACACAGTGGCAGTTTGCTGTAAACTGAGTGAGTAGCATTCTTAGGGGTTTCCCATTTCTTTCTTCATGGCTGAGCAGCGCACATCATGGGGTTGTTTTTGTTGTCAATTGTGGGATGCAAAGTGGAAGCCAGGTGGGTTTCTATTTAAAAAAAAAAGTTTCTGCTATCTCTGCCCCATGATTCCTTTCCGGGTGGGCTAGTGCCAGTTTCAAATTGCCGTCTGCCAGTGTGGACCCAGAAATGCATCGTTTCACTATGGTAGCAAGCATGAATATGCAGAGGCTGCTCGGGCTGTATTACAGTATTGAAACCTGGATGCATTTGGCATTGGCACCCACTGTGCCACTGAGCAGATGATGTGAGTGTAGGAGAATATTTAACAGCAGCATCAGCAGATCTCCAGCAACAGGAGAACACTGCGAAATTGTTGTAGCATGACGAGGACACCAAGCTGTTGGAGCTAAAGGACTGGTTCCTGGATCAGCCACACAGTGTGCAACATCATTTCTGCACCCAGCAAGCAAGCGTGGAATGATGGGAGAAGATCATTCTGCAGATCTAGATGACCAGCAGAACTGACCCCAGGATGGGGAGGACTACCTTTCTGGACATATGTGCAGAACTGACCCCAAAGCTTCAATGACAGTGTACCAACATGCAGTGCCCCATAGCCATAGAGAAGCAGGTAGCCATTGCCATCTGGAAACTGGCTCCCCAAGAATGTTACCATCTGTAGTCAACCAGCTCAGCATTGGGAGATCAACTGTTGGGGCCACAGACATACAGTCTGTGATGCCATGTGTAAGATACTGTCTAGCAGAGTTATAATGATGGACAATGCTCAAGAGGGAGTGTCTTTGTCTGGCCTAGGGGACAGTGAGTTGGTCCATTGTCACGAGCATACGTGAGTTAGTGTAGCTGTAACCATTGAGCCAGGGCATTAGCACCCTCCTTTGTCAGCACTAAACCTGACCAAGTGCCTTTGCTATGAGAAAAGTCTGTGGATTTATTGGGTGGTTCACTCAATGTCTGCTGTGGCAGCTGTCTGAGCAGAGCTGGGACAGCACATGGTAGAACACACGGGAGAACACGCACAGAACCGAACAGCTGATGATAAGTACAAGTAATGAGACATAAAAGTCAGAAATGGTTACAAGAAAAATAAATATAAGATGTTTATGAATGCCTAACTTAACAAACTATATCAGATTCAAGCAAAGTTTCTCACCACATGCTTCCAGCAGTCTTACTAACCAAAGCCTGTAGGTCAGGATCCCTCCTCCAGAGTCCAGTGCTTGCTTCCTTTTTCTGTTCAGGTGCAGTCAATGCAATAAGAAGGGAGAGAGAAAGGGGTCCCTTGGGATGTTCGTCTCTCCTTTTTATAGTTTAAGTCCCTCTCTTGAAAGACATTTCCAGTCAGACACTAGGAAACAAAGGGTCTATGGGGAAGGATGTTCCCTGCTGGCTTTTTCTCATTTGTTTGAGCTCTCTGTTTCCTTTCCTGCTTAATGGCTCTGTTTACTGCTTAAATGCAAATTAAGCAGAGCACACATTCCTTCATTTAGGGCAGACCTCTTTGCCAACCACAGTTTGGACAAGGCTGTGGGATTTGGAACATGCATTATCATCATCATACAGGGAAATCTTATAACTTTACATACAATGTTGCAAACATATTTTATCAGGCTGATACAGACCAGCAAATTGTGAGTTTTCAAATTATATCTTACAAGACATGCCTTGTACAAAAAATATTACAATAATGTGTAGGGTGTGAAGACATGGGTATATTCTGTCACACTATGTGTCTATCATTTCTCCCCTGCCAGGGTACAGAATTTATAAATAGCAAGAGGTATTTCTCCGTGACACTCGAAGAAGTGGTTGACCACCACGGGTTACCCACGCAGGGTTGTCTGGAAGAGACTTCACTGACAGGATCTTTCAGAACTCAGTTCAACTTAAACTAATGAAGAAAGGACATTAACCATGTGGAGATTGGAGACCCTGATTATTCTGTGATGCTTTGGTTAACGAAGCCATACACAGGCTGCTTGGACAAAAGGAAGCAGGGGTCAGCAATCTGTGCATGGTAAAAATTTTGAGGTCGGTGGTAATTTTTAAAAAAAATTGAATGACTGAATGACATAACCACCCCCCAATGTCTGTCACTAAGTACGGTAATTTTGTCAAGTGTCCGCCATACAACATGGTGGTGCTGACCTCTGGAAGGAATATTTGAACTATCATCTCAGTAGCTGCAGAATGGTGGTCAAGTGCGCATTTGGCTGCCTGACAGACAGATGGTGCTATATATGGAATCACTTGAAAGCAGCTGAAAAAAGTCCCAACCATTATAGCTGTCTGCTGTGCACTGCACAATAGTTGTGAGAACAAGGGGAAAGCCTTAATGATGGATGGGAGGCTGAGGTGCAGAGACCTGCTTGGTGGTTCAAGCAGTCAGCAAGGCATTTCACAGAGAATGCTAACACCCAGGGGAATATTGTCAGCAATCCTATTGTTCATATTTTGAATCTCATGCTTGAGTGTATGTAGCTGTCTGTCTAGCTGCTGATTAATGGAGGGGGAGGTTGAGGTAGACTGAGAGCAGTGCAGTATTGCTTATGGGTGGTGGAAGTTGGACGTGGTCTATCTACTTTTGTAAAACCACATGAATTATTTTAGCTTGCTTTAAAGGATTGTATGTGCTATGTGCAGTGATGAGTCATAATGGCCAAAATAGATTTTAAATGGTTTTTATTGTGAACCAACACTAAGAAAGTTTTAATGGAACCCGTGGATAAATAACAATATCTTTTTTTATTTGAAAATATATTTACCAAAACAATCTACTAACTAATCAACAACAAACAAAGTTTTACTTATGCTGTGAAGTTGTTTTCCAGGATGGTCCCTCCCACCCCTGACCAGAGAAGGGGCTTGCAAACTATACTGGAGGGTGGGGTGGGCTATTCCCTATAATGTGTAAACCAAAACTGAGCAAAATTCCTCAGTTTTAAGTTCTGCTTTATCTCCCCTGTGGACATGGAGAATGTGTAAAGAAAAACAGACAGAGTCCTACAATGTATCTTACAGCGCACTTAAACGGCAGCAGGGAACAGGACTGTTTGAGTGCTTGGTACAATGCCCGGGTATATCTCATGTAAACTATGAACACCAGTCAGACTTCTTTTCCTGTAGCCACTATCTCAATAAACTGTTACATTTTGCACAAATGATTAACTGTGCCATGGGGAGTGGGGGGAAATAGGATAGAGGCCATGGCTGCATCCTGCCACCCACCAATTTGGGCTGGTGATCAGGATTGTAGGGGGCAGCGTTCATCAAGGAGGACAGATGAGGGAAGAGGAAAGGAACATAAGCAGATGTGCAAGTGCCCTCTGTGCCACAGTCCTGGGAACTGTTGATAGTTATGGCTTTACCATGAGACAGAATTGCCCAGATGGAGCAGCCATCATTTTGGAAACAGGTATGGGGTGAGGAGTGGGGTGAAGGGAACCACAAGAAACATGGATTGACAGACAGAAGGAGGAAGGGGCTGCATACTCAGAAGGGCTTCTAGCTCACACCAGTCTAAAATGGCTGTGGCTGTGAGGCACTTGGAATAGAAGCCAGAACAACAATACAGCATAATAATAATAAACAATAAATGGGAAAGATTGTTACTTATATGCTGAAGTTGCCTCCAGGGGAGCTGCCTCTTTGGTCCCAGCCTGGGTTTCTGGTTTGGGACCCAGGATTGGACGATTAAGGGCAGGAATTGCGGTACTTTGCAACAGGCCATGACTGTGGCTGGCGTTCTAGCTGACTGACATCAGGATCCTGGGTTCCAAAAATATCCTGGCTCTCAGGGGGCAGCTTCTCTCTTGCTCATCCTCCAGTGGGTCTAGCCAGTCATCCTTGGTGTAGGGGAGAGGAAGGCTAGCAGGCTCCTCATGGTGTTTGGGATAGGTTATGTTATAATTGTGTAGGATTCTATCCATTTCATCATAACATGGAGAGGTCACCTGTCCCCTGCCAGACTGTCTCCTTTTGTCCCTCTTTTCAATGTACTTATTCCTGAGCTACTTGCACTTTACCCAGCACTGGTCAGCATCCCAGTCATGTGCCCTCTCGAACACCGACTTGACAATGTCCACAAAAAGGTCCCTATTCCTGTGTCTGACCACAAGAACGACTTGCACCAAGCTTCTCCCCACAAGTCAATGAGATGCAGGATCTCAGCATGGCTCCTGGCATCTGCATGAGGCAGGCTGTGAGGTTTAGGAGTGCTATCTCGCTTGTACTGCAAGAATGCTCACACACTCAGATCCAGGAGCAAATGGGCAAACTATGGCTCCACACCAGCTTTTAAGGTGGGGAGAGGAAGTCCTGGAAACTTGACACCGGAGCAGAGCGGGCACATACACACATGGACAGGTCGATCTGCAAAACACTGTGGTATAGCTGTTGGAAGCATGGGGAAAAGTGGTGTGCAGCAATTGCGTCCACATGAACAACAGACCACATTAATTCAATTTGCAGCAAACGTAGTCCACTTGGCAAGAGGACTCCAGAGTTCACAGCAAATGCAGAGTTAGTGAGCAGTGATGGACTGTGCCATATGTACACAACCATTTTCAAACTCGATTAGCTTGGTTTGATCCACTTTAAAAACCCCATGTAGACCAGCCCTATGTTTGCCCTTCTCCAGTCCTTGGAGTTCTCACCCATCCTCCATGAACCCTCGAAGGTAACTGCTGACAGTTCCAAGATTGCTTCAGTTAGTTCCTTAATTACTGTAGGATGAATTTCATCAGGCTGTGCTGACTTGAATACATCTAACTTATCTAAATACTCAGTGTTTCTCAAACTAGGGGTCCTGACAAAAAAAAGGGAGCCACAAGACTATTGTAGGGGGGGGTTGCAAGAGTGGTGGGTGCTGGCTGGGCATCCTGCTCCAAAGGCAGCGCCACCACCAGCAACAGTGTAGAAATAAGGGTGGCATGGTATTGGAGGGGGGGAGGGAGGTCATCAAGCCTGAAATATTTTCAAAGGGGATCCCAGCAAAAAAAGTTGGAGAACCCCTACCTGTTCTTTCCCTGTGTTACTCAACAACATGAAAAATGCATATTTCTGGAATAAATCTTGCTAAACTCAACTGTCTGTGGTCATACAGTCCAGCTTTACTTGCTTAAAGGTGAATTCATATGCTTTCAAAAAAGCTACTGAAAGCCCTAGATTATTAACATGATTCCACACACAGAACTAAATGTTTTAATTAGATACATTAGAAATGAAAATAATAATCAGTTCCAGATGCACAAATACTACAGCACTTGGTGCATTATAAATTATCAGAATTAGACATGCTAGAGACACAGAAACTAAGCTCTATAGAGCTATACTCAGAGATCTGGGTTTCCCTTGTTGCACAGACTGACATCCTTGGCTCTGAATGAAGCATAAGGAGTAAAGCTCTATACCTTGGTTTTGGTCTTTAACATCAAATCAACTCTAGCATGTCTTCACAAATTAAAAACAACCAAAAATATCAAAATATCCATTTGAAATTACATATAAGTACACTAAGTAGAGATGGGCATAAACCAAAATCCTAGATCCACCCATCATAAAGTTCTGGTTGTCACATATCTGGATTGAAATGTCGTAAATGGTTCCTAAATATAATGGGATAAAGCAAAACACTGTATCTGAACACTGCTAAACTTTGTGGGGTAAGGTACTATCATAACCTTAGTCCCAGATTTGGACCTTAGCGTCCAAAATATGGGGGTTAGCATGAAAACCTCCAAGCTTAGTTACCAGCTTGGACCTGGTACTTGCTGCCACCACCCAAAAAATTAGAGTGTTTTGGGGCACTCTGGTCCCCCTGAAAAACCTTCCCTGGGGACCCCAAGACCCAAATCCCTTGAGTCTCACAACAAAGGGAAATAATCCTTTTTCCCTTCCCCACTCCAGGTGCTCCTGGAGAGATACATAGACACAAGCTCTGTGAAACTACACAGAGTGACTCCCCCTCTCTGTTTCCAGTCCTGGAAACAAAAAGTACTTTTCTATTCCCCCAGACGGAATGCAAAATCAGGCTAGCAATCCAACACACAGATTTCCCCTTGATTTCTTCCTCCCACCAATTCCCTGGTGAGTACAGACTCAATTTCCCTGAAGTAAAGAAAAACTCCAACAGGTCTTAAAAGAAAGCTTTATATAAAAAAAGAAAGAAAAATACATACCAATGGTCTCTCTGTATTAAGATGATACAATACAGGGTCAATTGCTTAAAAGAATATTGAATAAACAGCCTTATTCAAAAAGAATACAAATCAAAGCACTCCAGCACTTATATTCATGCAAATACCAAAGAAAAGAAACCATATAACTTACTATCTGATCTCTTTGTCCTTACACTTAGAAACAGAAGACTAGAAAGTAGAAACTGCTTCTCCAAAGTTCAGAGAAAGCAGGCAGACAGACAAAAGACTCAGACACAAACTTCCCTCCACCCAGAGTTGAAAAAATCCGGTTTTCTGATTGGTCCTCTGGTCAGGTGCTTCAGGTGAAAGAGACATTAACCCTTAGCTATCTGTTTATGACAGGTACAGATCCAAATTTTGTAGCTTGAGATTATCTTAAATTTGAAGCAAAGAATACCAATTGAAATTCATTAAATATTTTTGGATGTTTTTCTACATTTTAAATATTGATTTCAATTGCAACACAGAATACAAAGTGCACAGTGCTCACTTTATATTATTATTTTTTATTATAAATATTTGCATTGTAAAAATGATAAACAAAAGAAATAGTATTTTTCAATTCACCTCACACAAGTACTGAAGTGCAATCTCTTTATCGTGAGAGCGTAAGTTATAAATGCAGATTTTTTTGGTTACATAATTGCCTTCTAAAATAAAACTGTGTAAAACTTCAGAGGATACAAGTCCACTTAGTCCTACTTCTGCTGCCTGCTTCTTATTTACAGTGTCACCTGAAAGTGAGAACAGGTATTCACATGTCACTTTTGTAGCTGGTGTTGTAAGGTATTTATGTGCCAGATATGCTAAACATTTATATGCCCCTTCCATGCTTTGGCCACCATTCCACAGGACATACTTCCATGCTGATGATGCTCATTAAAACAATAATGCGTCAATTAAATTTGTGACTGTACTCCTTAGGGGGAGAATTGTATGTCTCCTGCTCCGTTTTACCTGTATTGTGCATATATTTCATGTTATAGCAGTCTCGGATGATAACCCAGCACATGTTCTTTTTAAGAACACTTTCACAGCAGATTTGACAAAATGCAAAGAAGGTACTGATGTGAGGCTTGTAAAAATAGCTCCAGCGCTCGACCCAAGGAGTGAGGAACATGCTTTTAGAAGTCTTAAAAGAGCAACACGCTGATGTGGAACCCAAGCCATCAAAATGGAAAATCAACCTTCTGCTGGTGGTATCTGCCTCAGATCATGAAAATTGTCACAACTCTAAACCTATGCTCATCTGTATGGCCAATTGTCGGTCAAAAGGTCACATTGGTACAGTGTGCACCACTGTAGTGCCATGTGCTACCCTATGGTGTGGTGTGCTACATTATAGTGCCATGTGCCTGTTCTCGAACCTCCTGTCTGGTCAAAAGGTCAAGTTGGTGCTGTGTGCTACACTATGGGGCCATGTGCAAAAGTACAGGGCTGTGAGAAAAGGATAGTGTGCCGGGTGCAGCTCCTATTAGGGCACCAGCTCGGAACCTGGTTGGCGAAGGAGCTAGGGACCAATCAGATGCTGACATGAGTAACAGTCTTCAAATAAAACTATGTCTCGTGCCAAAAACGGCAGGAGTATCCACGTTAGCTGAAAGGCCTGATCACCCTTTCAGCCAGGGTCTCCTCTGGATTTTGCCGGCTTGTGTAGTGTCGATTTTTTCTTTTGGATTACTTCTCCTCATGCCCTTGGTATCTGTACTGCTGGTCAGCTGCGCCTGGAGCGTGGTATGTGCATTTTGCTTTCTGTAAATACTCTGTTCACTCAGCCCTTCCTTCCTTCTTTTTTCTTCCTTTCTCTCCCTTACTTGGTACAAAGTTGCATATACAGTATATGAGAGTCAAATTGTTGTATTGATTGCTATTGTAGTTGGTTGGTGTATTTTGCAATATTCGGTTAATATGTGTACAGTTTACTTAGTTTTGTGTATCTGCTCTGGATTTTAGTGAGCAGTTGATTATAAATCGCTTGGTTTCTTGTTGTCGGATGTAAATAGACTGTTTCGAGTTGTGTGCGGTTTTATTCTGATAGTATTTCTAGTTGATAAATTGCCTCTCCTCGGCCAAAGTTGTAACTTATCCCCGTTAATAAACGGCCACGTGGTTTGAAATTTCAATCTGTCACGTTTTAATTTTCCTCTCTCAATCAAATACTTACTTGAACCTGCATCTGTCTCGGACAAAAATGAACATGCATCAGTCTGCAGTGCTTCGGATCATTATCAAGCAGAACCCATCATCAGCATGTACTCATGTTCTCAGGAATGGTGGTTGAAGCATGAAGGGACAAATGAATCTTTTGTGCATCTGGCACGTAAATATCTTGCGATGCCGGCTACAACAGTGCCATGTAAATGCCTGTTCTCACTTTCAGATGACATTGTAAACAAGCAAGAAGCAGGTAGCATTATCTCCTGCAAATTGTAACCACCTTTGTTTGTCTGAGTGCCTGGCTGACCAAGAAGTAAGACTGAGTGGACTTGTAGGCACCAAAGTTTTGCAATCAATTTATACAGTTAAAAGTGAATTAAGTTTAGAATCTAACTTACTTTTCACCATTTAGGTTGTTTGTCCAATGTCTGTATTGCAGTCAGTGACACTGATTTATTTATAGTCACTTTCACTTTTCCATTTACTAGCACAATGCTACAGAGCTTCAGCTGCAAAACACTGCAAAGAAATATTTACACATACAAAAAAAAATTAGAGCATTTTCAGTGAGTACTAGGCTTTGCAAGACTGAAAAAAAACTAACTAATTTTTGGACCTCAACTACATGCACAATATCCCTTCAATGAGACGGGCCCTAAAAAAATATTATTCATTTATTTTAAAAGCTTTTCAGTTCACCATGTAATTTTCATGCAGTTATAGGATGGTAAATTGCAGCACAAATTGATTTGTCTAGACTCATACACGGCTATTTCTCTATACCTGCCACCACATTACTGTAGTTTCCCACTGACATCTACCATTCTTTGGCATTTTTCTGGGAACCTGCCCACTGTGCTTCATTCTCTTCCTTTTACTATTCCCTCCCTCCCATAAACACATCAATGGCTTCCTGGCAACAGAAGCATTTTACATACCATGGGGGCCTTCAAGAAAAGTTTATGAAGTGAGACCACAATTTGCTTCTAGCCCTGGATTCAGGAGCGGCAGAATGGTTATGCTCTTTATTTTTGGACCTTTCCAAGACCTATAGATATACCACCATGCCTTCTGGTGCCTAGATGATGTTAGCTGTCAAAACCCCTAGAAGTCTGACACAATCAAAACTCCCACTCAGGGGCGCCTCTAGACTTTTCACCACCCCAAGCACAGCGGCATGTCACGGGAGGCGCTCTGCCGATCTCTGGTCCCACAGCTCCAGTGGACCTCCCGCAGGCGTGCCTGCAGAGGGTCCACTGGTCCCACGGCTTCAGTGGAGCCGCAGGACCAGCGGACCCTCCGCAGGCACGCCTGCAGGAGGTCCACCGGAGCCGCGGGACCAGTAGACCCTCCTCAGGCATGCCGCCTAAGGCATCCTGCCTGCAGCCCTCCCGGCGACCGGCAGAGCGCCCCCTGCGGCATGCCGTCCCAAGCACGTGCTTGGCATGCTGGGGCCTGGAGCCACCCCTGCTCCCACTGAAGTCAGCGAAAGTTTTGCCCGAGTAATGACCTTGGGGTTTGGGTCACTGTGAATAATACACAATTTCACAAAATGACCAACACTACATGTAATACCCTGTCTACACCGCTGTCAGTGGGGATTATAAATCTATGGCCTGCATCTTAGGCCTGTGACCCTTACCTAGTTTTACATATTATGCTTTGCTTAAATAGAGTAAACCGGTAGCCGTGGAGCTGTTAAACAGTCAATGCCTCTTAAGAAAAATACTGAACAGGGAGTGAGTGGTTAGGGGGCGGCTAAAGGGCTAGAGAGCCTTTCACCACTGTGCTGCTGGCTCCAGTCCAGCCATGAGCAGATTTTGATAGCAATATGTATATAGACACAGTGTGTCTGAAGCACATTTCATGTTCCCAGTGAAGGAGTGTCCACATAACAAAAATTGGCACTAACTGGCCAGAGGCAGCAGCTAGAACAAGGAATTAACTAGCAGGAAGGAAACCAAACTATTCCCTAATATGATCCCTCCAGTTCAGAAATAAGACAATGGTGGGACACTGAGGAAAGCTTGTACTGTCACAGTCCATTTCTTTGGATGGAGGACTTCGGGATGTAAGGCTGACAATCCAGCAGCTTTCAGGAGTCCTGAATTCACACAAACATTTACCTTTAAAAAGGAAAGAATAAGATTGAACATCACCAGATAACAGATAAATGTGTCTGTGACACACATCCATAAAGCCTTCTGACAACATACATTGTACCTGTGCCACAAGACATATTGTGGTGCATGTGACCACTAGATAGGAATAATGTATCACATCCTGAGGGGTTTTCTCAGTCCACACTAGAGCAAAATTCCTGCTGATTTCAACAGGAACTTTGCCTGAGTATGAAATTCAGGATTTGGCTCATTATGCAGAAAAGCACTGCAGGACCCTCATGACCATTCGCAATTCACAAAACCATCACAGCTCCCTTAGCTTTTCCATTATCATCAGTATTTATGATGCAGTAGTACCCAGAAGCACCAATCAAAATCAGGACCCCATTGTGCTAGGCACTGTACAAATATAGGTTTCTGGCCCTCAGTAGTTTACAGTCTAATTTTAAAAAGAGACACTACATGAGTGTGATGAACAATAGGTGGGGACAAGGAGGGAGAACAAGGATAACTGCAATACAGAGGCACAGCTAAATAGAGCACCTATGTCCAGTGCATAATGGCGTAGACTCAAACTCTTTGGGACAAGGATTACTTTTTTGTTCTGTGTTTCTAAAGTGCTTAGCACAATGGGGTCCTGGTCCATGAGTGGGAATCCTAGGCACTATGAAAAAACAAATAATAAATACAACAATAATAATAATGTCATTTAAAATTAGTATTAGCAATCCCTCTACCTGTCCATTATCAATTTATAATTACCAGTACAGCCATCACAAACTGAGAGAGCAAATAGATCACTCTTACTAGGAGTGGGCAGACTGTATCTGGAGACCTCAAAATTCCGGAAGAGCCATACCTGCAGAATCGTAATCTATCCCCCAAGCCACTCCGGCCACCATCTCCTCTGGGAATGGATCACTGGACCATGAGCTTCCTTGGCCAGCTGCAGAGAAGTGGCTAGCCTCAACCTTTCCCCCGGAGCCCTGGGGATGGGCTCCTGGGCCTCTGCTGAACAAAAACTTTGCAGCATTCTGCAGCTTTGAATACGGCTGGTTCTGGCAAGATCCTATTGTTGTTATTATTTATTTATATTACCGTAGCACTTAGGAGCCCAAGTCATAACCTGGTCCCCATTGTGCTAGGTGCAATGCAAACAAAGGACAAAAAAGATGATTCCTGCCACAAATCCTTCCTCAGCCATTGTCCCTAGCCCCAAGTAATCAGACCCAGCAACATAAATTGCAAAACAAGAAAACAAAACTAAATCACAATGATTTTGCTAGGCTGTGAGTGAAAGAAAGACAAAGCAACTGATGTGTAACCACTCTTGTGTAGCCTGACACCATTATCTATCAAGCTAATGCACTAGATCTATAAATATTCTCTGCTTCACAGGGTATTGAACTTGCGTTACCTGGCAGGCTGCTGGAGGAAGGGATGGGATCTCCACTCTATATATCCTTGGAATGGCCCTGGGTATAGTGCTAGTCACAATCAGAATAAAACCAAAGCCCCTAGAAATTAACTCCAAGGCTCTGTTGTACATTAGCCTAAAGAAGAAAGGTCCTTCAAACAGATTAGGGGCTTGATCTCCCAGAGGAGCCATCCATTCAGGGAAGCCATCACCATTTGTGTTAAAGCTCAGACACATCCAGCATTGGGAAAAAACGCATGGAAAAAGAGGAGCGTACAGACAGCAGTAATCACCATCCTGCCACTACCCCAGGAGCCAAGGTTTCCCATTAGGAACATCTTGGTACTTAAAGAGAAAAATGCATTTACACTTCAAAGCTTCTGCGGAGTAACCATAGAGACTTGTTAATGGAATAATCACACCAGCTATGTAGGGGCTTGTGCTAGTTTGTGCAAAGGGGCTTTGTATGTTCCAGCCTCTCTGCCAATGTTAAAATAATTATTTGAAACATTGTTTACGACTTGGGTCAGGGGGAAGCATTTCTGGGCACTTTTCATATCTAAAAATAGATTTCTTATTTCAAGTTAAACTTATTCAAAGATGGCTTCCAGCAACAATCAATTTCTTTGACTCTTTACAAATCAGAAAATATTCTGGGCCAGATCTGCAACTAGTGCAAATCAGCATTGCTACGCTGAAGTTGATAGAGCTGGATTGATTTATAGCAGCTAAGGATATGGCCTATTAATGCCAATGTATTATGGAACATGCAGTAATTTTGGAACACCACCGTGATCACAGCTTTTTCTCTCTGTGATTAGGGTGACCATATTTTCTCAAAGGAAAAACAGGACACTCCTGAGCTGGCCCAAGGCCTGCCCTCCTCCCCCACGCAGGGTGGCCCAAGCCTTTCCTGCCTTCCACCAGCACAGGGTCAGCCTGAGGTTCTCCCCCTCCACACATTCCTCTGTGCCCTGCTAGGGGTCCCACCCCACTTTTTTGACAAAGCTGAGCATTTGCCCAGTTTGCTCTTGACAGCTGATGATAGTTGCCAAAAGCAAACAGGACAAATGCCCAGTTTTGTCAAATAAGGTTGGGAGAGCCAGGACAGGGCCTAAAAAGGGACTGTCCTGGCCAAAACGGTACATATGGTCACCCTACTATGTGATCCTAATGCATAAAGTAAGTAAACTAAATTTCCCTCCCAGTTAGGTTTAGTTCTCAATTGGATGCACAAAGTACATTGTAGTATGTGCATGTGAGCTTGGTACAGGAACAAACGTGAGCTTGGTACAGGAGCAAAATCCTGATCTAATTGTATTCACCAGAAGACACAGTGACCTTTGCTGCATATTCATCAGTCAGTACAGGCTGAACAAACAAGTTTATTATAGTTTCTATATTTACAGGAACCAAACATCCATTATACTTTTCCTGATTGGCTCCTTTGATAATTCTGTCACACACATACCTCAGAATATTCTTAGTCCCTGCTGTTCTGTTAGCACAGGACACTTTAGCTGTCAAATTCTTTGCTTTCGTGTGTGTGTGTTGTCATGATATATGGCGCTACAAGCCTTAAACAAAAGGCATTTATTAGGGAGAATAGCTACAAACAAAACAAGTGGGCTTCCATGTTTGTGACAAGTGACCACACCTTTTCAGGAACTTCAAGCCAGAACAGAGACATCTAGAGGCCAAACAGCATCACTACAAGTACCTACTATTACAAGTGGTCTACCGCTGTGATGTGATTTCCTTTGTATGGATAGCATAAGAGGCAGTTCATGAGTTGTGCTGTGGACTGAGGCAAGGAGCACACATAAGCCCAAATGGCTTCAGCAAAGGTAAGTGCTGTATAGATAATTGCAAGAGCTGGTCAAAATTTTTAATTGAAAATTATTTCCAATGGAAAATAGTTATTTTTCTAAAATGAAAACTGTTGTGAAAAAATTTAATTTCTTTCAGAAAATTCCAGATTTTTCATTAAAAAACCAGAACATTTCCATAACAAAGTAAAAGTTTTGCTCTTTTGAAAATTTCCAACGAAAATACTTAACATTTTTTGATCAGTTCTAACAATACCTCTAGGCGCTAAGGGAATGTGCACACTGCTATTTTTAGCATCTTAGTTTCAGTCCCGCTAGCACTTGTGTGTCTACCTGAGCTAGGATGCTCGCTACCAGGTGCAGTGTAGACATATCCTTAGTGCCTAACAGCACATCTTCCCTCCTTGAACATCAGAAATGTTATTAGCATTGAAAAGCCCCAACAACAGCTAGTATATCAGAGGATGTTAAACAGCAGCTATTAAAGTTTGACATTTTTAAATCAGCAAGTCCAGATAACTTGCATCCAAGAATTTTAAAAGAACTGGCTAAGGATTGCACTGGACCATTAAGGTGGATTTTCTGTAAGTCTTGGAATACTGCAGAAGTTTCAGAAGACTGGAAGAAAGCAAACATGTGCCAATATTTAAAAAGGGGAAAGTGGATGACCCAGGTAATTATAGGCCTGTCAGTTTGCCCTTGATCCAGACAAGATAATGGAGTGACTGATATAGGACTCAATAAAGGATTAAAGGAGGGCAATACAATTAATTAATAATAGTGAGGTCAGGCAGAGATTGGTTTTTGGCCCTGCACTATTTAACATATTGAAAGAAGAAAGAAAACATAAAATCCTCCATGATAAAGTTTGCAGATGACACAAAAATTGGAGGAGCAATAAATAATTAAGAGGGCATGTCACACTGAAACAGAGTGATCTGGATCACTTGGTAAGCAGGGAGCAAGCAAACAGTATACGTTTTAATACAGCTAAATGTAAATGTATACATGCAGGAACTAAGAATGTAGGCCTTACTTACAGGATGGGGCAATCTATCCTGGAAAGCAGTGAATGAAAAAGATTTGCGCATATGGGGTGGATAAACAGCTGATCATGAGGTCCCAATGAGACACTGTAGCCACATGGGCTAATGTTATTCTTGGACACAAGCTTGTAAGGACAAAATCAGAAAGGCTATGGCACAAAATGAATTACACCCAACAAAGGATATAAAAGCCAATAAGAAGAGGTTCTATAAATACATTAGGATCAAGAGAATGATGAAGGAAAGCATAAATCTGCTACTGAGCAGGGAAAGAGAACTAATGATGGATTATATCAAAAAGGCTGAGGTGTTTAATACCTATTTTGTTTCAATTTTCACTAAAAAGTAGGGCTGTTGCTTAATCACAGTCGACTAACGTGATTAACAAAAAGATTGTGACAAAAAAAATCGTGATTAATCACAGTTTGAATAGCAATGTTAAGCAATAGCATACCAACTGAAATTATTAAATATTTGTGGAAGTTTTTCTACATTTTCAAATATGTTGATTTTAATTACAACACAGAAAACAAAGTATATAATACTCAGTTTATATTATAATGTTTATTACAAATATTTGCACTGTAAAATGATAAATAAAAGAAATAGTGTTTTTCAATTCACCTCATACAAGTACTGTAGTGAAATCTTTTTGTCGTGTAAGTGAAACTTAAAAATATAGAATTTGTTTTGTTACATAACTACACTCAAAGACAAAACAATGTAAAACTTTAGCACCTACAAGTCCACTCAGTCTTACTTCTTGTTCAGACAATCGCTAAGACAAACAAGTTTGTTTACATTTGTGGGAGATAGTGCTGCCCGCTTCTTATTTACAGTGTCACCAGATAGTGAGAATGAGTGGTTGCATGGCACTTTTGTACCCAGCATTGCAAGGTATACTGGATATGCTAAACATTCATATTCCCCTTCATCCTTTGGCCACACTTCCAGAAGACATGAGTCTATGCTGATGATGCTCGTTAAAAAAATAATGAATTAATTAAATTTGTGACTAAACTCCTCAGAGGGAGATCTGTATATCGCCTGCTCTGTTTTACCCACATGCTGCCATATACTTCATGTTATAGCAGTCTCGGATGATGACCCAGCACATGTTGTTCATTTTAGGAACACTTTCGCTGCAGATTTGCCAAAACACAGAGAAGGAACCAATGTGAGATTTCTAAAGATAGCTACAGCACTCAACCCAAGATTTAAAAATTTGAAGTGCCTTCCAAAATCTGAGAGGGATGAGATGTGGCACATGCTTTCAGAAGTCTTAAAAGAGTAACACTCTGATATGGAAACTACAGAACTCAAACCACCAAAAAGGAAAATCAACCTTCTGCTGGTGGTATCTGCCTCAGATGATGAAAATGAACATGTGTTGGTCTGCACTGATCTGGATTGTTATCGAGCAGAACCCGTCATCAGCGTGGACGCATGTCCCCTGGAATGGTGATCGAATTATGAAGGGACATATGAATCTTTACCACATCTGGCACATAAATATCTTGCGACATCGGCTACAACAGTGCCAAGTGAATGCCTGTTCTCACTTTCAGGTGACATTATAAAAAGCTGGCAACATCATCTCCTGCAAATGTAAACAACTTGTTCGTCTGAGCTATTGGCTGAACAGGAAGTAGGACTGAGTGGACTTGTAGGTTCTAAAGTTTTAATATTGTTTTATTTTTGAATGCAGTTTGTTTTTGTTCATAATTCTACATTTGTAAGTTCAACTACCATGATAAAAAGATTATACTACAGTACTTGTATTAGGTGAATTGAAAAATACTATTTCTTTTGATGTTTACAGTGTAAATATTTGTAATAAAAAGAACTATAACGTGAGCACTGTACACTTTGTATTCTGTGTTGTAATTGAAATCAATATATTTGAAAATGTAGAAAATACCTAAAAAAATTTAAATAAATGGCATTCTATTATTAACAGCACAATTAATCACAACCACTCCCCCTCCTCCTCCTCCAGAGGCCAGCTGAGGCCCCCTCGCTGGCCCAGACACTCACACACACACACACCCCAAAGCCCCGCTGAGGGCCCCCACCCCAGCCCAGGCACTCACAGACCCTACCCTCCTGGAGCCCAGGGATCCAAAGGGAGAAACAGCCTTTTGCTGGGTCCCAGACTTGTACAGAATTTCCTGTGCGCCGCTGCTTTCTTCCTTTAGCATGCTGGGAACTACAGTTGCTGGAACCCTCCAGTTCTCTCCACCTCCCCCCAGTCAGGTCTTCTATTTGCAAGCTGGGCTGTGTCAGATCCAGCGGCCCCTAACGGTGACCAAAATCTCTGCAGCCCATTTCTTGGGGAAAAAGGGAAATTCTGCGTGCCTAAAATTAATTTCTGCAAAATTTTGCATTGCGCGGTGGACGCAGAATTCCCCCAGGAGTAATGTTTAGAATATCAAGTCCCAGGCACGTAAGCTTTCTCATCAACATGGCTCAGTCCCTCTAAAGCTTTCACCAGCACTGCCAGCTGATGCCAGATAGCTCTTAAGTTCTCTCCTTCACACTGTTTGAGACACAGTGATAGGAGTGGAACTTTCTCCAGAGAGGTCTGAGGTATGGCATAGCCGAGCATGCTAGAACTTTTGCAAAGAAAATTCACTGTATCCCCAGGTTGTCTCTTCCTATGCAGGAGACATTTTTCACACAACATAAAAGGTGACATAAAAGCCAAAGCAGTCAAAGGTCTTCTGGGTCTGACTCAGCACCATCACCAACACATGCTATGAGATCAATAAGGAAAATCTTAACAAGAACTTTTATTAAAGCAAGTCATAACTTTATCTAAACTTGCATTCCAACATTTGAAAAGATGTGTGTCTTCTTGCTGGTGAGTCCTGAAAGACACTACAAAAGAAGAACATACACAGTGTGCACTGAGCTCCCATAGTGGCAAACCTAGTGCAGTCTACAAATCACCATGGTAAGGTCTGATGTTTGAGAAATGAGAGTATACTGAGTGCTAAATAAATGCAGTTTGTTAACATGACCTCGCAGTCTGAAAAAAAATGAGAACTGATCACTTGTGTGTCCTTTACTACTAACAGTCAGTGTTGATTCTCCTCTAATTCAAGTGACAGGAACGTGTGCTTTGGAGCAGGCAAATCTGAGCACCATCTCTGCTGCTGTTGTGAAGTTCTGAATAACTACAGTGTGAAGCCTAGTGTCAACTGTGAAGCTGTAGTTGGCCAAGGATTTGTTACATCATCAAGATCTTTGCAAAGTGTGTTAAGGACAGAGTGAGAAGAGGATTAATTGGTTCAGAGGATTGGTAAAGAGATAATGTAAAGAGCTTGTTACCTCTTGACCAGTGGTTATAAGCCAGGCTAAACCAACTGCGACTGGAAGTTGTCATTGCCTGATGGCTGTCCAGTCACTTATTTGTAACAAGCTGGTGATCACCATCCTTCTCCCAGTGGACAGTTGTCTGTATCAGAAACATCAGCACAAGTGACAGTAGTTCATTACTTGGCAGCCCTAACTGATAGGGATTGAAGAGTTGAATGGTCTTGGAGGGAAAAATAACTTCTCACTGTTAGAGATGTTGTCTCTAGGTCTGACCAGTCATTCTTGGGAAGTTTGTACTGCCACTGCCCATACCTTACCTATTCCATGGATATTAATTATAGCAAACTTCAATGGCTTCAGAGTGGTAAGTCCAATACTCTTCATAAATATTCACTGATATGAAAATGTAAGTGGAAAAACTTCCTTTTGTTGGTTTAAGTCATGCCATTCAAGTTACAGACACACGTGTCTTAGATCTGTAAGTACTTTGCTCTGGCTACTAGGAAAATAGAAATAAGTTGATAAGTTTTTCTATTGTGGAATAACAGGTAACGACATTAAAGATGAGTGATTTACAGTAAACTGGTTTTTCCCCTCTCTTTGTTGAGTTCTGCTCCTGTAATTCAACAGAGACCACCATTTCCTTTATAATCTCTCCCTCCAAGTGCTGGCATGTAGAGATGGGAAATTCATTTTGCTTAATTTTTGAACCTTTTGAACTTGGACAATTCCTGTCAGAGTTAACTGGCATGTTACTGGGTTTGCATTCTGTTTAGGAAAGAATGTGAAAAAAGAGGGAAAAGAGGGAATGAGAGAAATCCAAAGGAAAAATAGGTTGAAAATGCAGCAACAGAGCAAGGATAGAAGGGAAAAGAAATATGGAGAAACTGAAAAGGGAAGAGAAAGAAGGAGAAAAAACTCTATAAAAAAACAAATAAGGAGCAGTACTATACCCTGCGTAATGAGCACACTCTTGTGTCATCCTAGTTTCTGGGTGTGCTTCCTTCCCTTAACAAAAGCACAGGCTGCCCCTTAGCTGGATTAAAAAATTTACATATACTTATTTACTTATGTATTTATTTCAGTTTTCAAGAAATAAAATAAATTCAAAACAACTTAAAAGCACATGCACCAATCTTTTTAAAACCATAGCTGCTATATAAGACAAAGCCCCTCATATTGGTACGTCTGGTCACCCTACTCCAGCTACACGTTACTTCCTCCAATATACCCAACCCTAGACCTCAGCTCCCCACCCCTTCCCCAAACATCCTGCAAAAGAGAGAGGCTCTCAGTTTCTAAGAGACTGAGCCAAAACCCAAAAGAATAGGCTTTGGATCACTAAGCTATTCACTTTTGTGTTCTAATGAAGCCAGAGGAAAGTACATGAAGATTAGAGAGAGCTGCACCTCTTTATGTGTAAAATGACTTCAAAGTTATGACTTAAACCAGCAAAAGGGAGGGAAAACTCACAGTCCTCCCACTCCATCTATATCTATATATTAATTAATACCACTTCTGAGAAAAACATAGGTCAATATTAGAGGGGGAATAGTTTGTGAGTTTGAAAAGCCTGAAAAAATAGTTTGCAGGGTTCATCTGTTTCTACTGACTTCCTTTTAACAGTGACAGCATCTGGCATTACCTTATTCTAATTTTCTCTTGAGTTAAAATACAACAGTATTAACAATACGTTTATCAGAGGAGCCAAATATATCTGTATCCCCAGTTTATCTATACCTTTCTATCATGAAGAATTTTCTACCTCAGCTGAGCACCAGCTGGAAGATAAATTCTTGCAATGGAGCCTTTTCTGCTTAATCCCTTAATCTTCTCAACATCCTCAAACACCAGGACTTCTCTTTCAAACCCAGCTGGAAAGTAACATCTGTTTGAAAGCACTGTTGAAAGAGAGGAGCACCAGAGGGAAATCCCCCAAGTTCTGAGCTCACTCTCTCAGTAATTTTCCCTCAGTGATTCTAGTTAAACACAATGGCACTGGTAGGCACTGGTAGCCCCCGAGGTTGGAAGATTTCCTGATTCCACTTATATCACCCCTCCCTCCCTGTTATAAAACTAAACTGCTGCAAGTAGAAATGTTAAATGTCAACAAGCCCATAGGGCTGTATTAACCCCATGAGCCCTAACATTATGGGGGCCCTTCTCTGTCCAAACACCACACCCATAACCCTTTATTCCTGTATTGTAACGTTTTATTTTCACAGTTTAGCAGCTTTTTTCCAACCTCTCATACCAGCTCCCAATGCCAAGGCTCTATCATACATAACTGGCACAAAGCTTCAGTGCCTCCTCTAGGCTGTCATAGATACAAACTGCATGTCAGCTGAGCAGCAACTTCTCAGGGTCCTCCGACTACCTGCCTGGCTGCCTCCAAATCCCCTGGCCCAAGATTCCTGGGTCCCTTGGTTAATATGGCCTGACAGATGATGTGAAGAAAAGTACATAGAGCTGATTAATGTTCAAAAAGAAAGAAGAATCAGGCTACATCTGTGCATTCTAACAGAAAAACATTATTTCCTCTTGTTAATTAGAATTAGATGTGCTCTGTTTATTAATTAAATAACACAAAACTTTGTTAATGCAGTCAAGTATCAGAGGAGTAGCCGTGTTAGTCTGGATCTGTAAAGGCAGCAAAGAATCCTGTGGCACCTTACAGACTAACAGACGTTTTGGAGCATGAGCTTTCGTGGGTGAATACCCACTTCCTCAGATGCATGTAGTGGAAATTTCCAGGGGCAGGTATATATATGCTAGCAAGCAAGCTAGAGATAACGAGGTCAGTTCAATCAGGGAGGATGAGGCCCTGTTCTAGCAGTTGAGGTGTGAAAACCAAGAGAGGAGAAACTGGTTCTGTAGTTGGCAAGCCATTCACAGTCTTTGTTCAATCCTGAGCTGATGGTGTCAAATTTGCAGATGAACTGAAGCTCAGCAGTTTCTCTTTGAAGTCTGGTCCTGAAGTTTTTTTGCTGCAGGATGGCCACCTTAAGGTCTGCTATAGTGTGGCCAGGGAGGTTGAAGTGCTCTCCTACAGGTTTTTGTATATTGCCATTCTTAATGTCTGATTTGTGTCCATTTATCCTTTTCCGTAGAGACTGTCCAGTTTGGCCGATGTACATAGCAGAGGGGCATTGCTGGCATATGATGGCGTATATTACATTGGTGGATGTGCAGGTGAATGAACCAGTGATGGTGTGGCTGATCTGGTTAGGTCCTGTGATGGTGTCGCTGGTGTAGATATGTGGGCAGAGTTGGCATCGAGGTTTGTTGCATGGATTGGTTCCTGAGCTAGAGTTATTATGGTGCGGTGTGCAGTTACTGGTGAGAATATGTTTCAGGTTGGCAGGTTGTCTGTGGGCAAGGACTGGCCTGCCACCCAAGGCCTGTGAAAGTGTGGGATCATTGTCCAGGATGGGTTGTAGATCCTTGATGATGCGTTGGAGGGGTTTTAGCTGGGGGCTGTATGTGATGGCCAGTGGAGTCCTGTTGGTTTCTTTCTTGGGTTTGTCTTGCAGTAGGAGGCTTCTGGGTACACGTCTGGCTCTGTTGATCTGTTTCCTTATTTCCTCATGCGGGTATTGTAGTTTTGAGAATGCTTGGTGGAGATTTTGTAGGTGTTGGTCTCTGTCCCAGTCCTTGCCCACAGACAACCTGCCAACCTGAAACATATTCTCACCAGTAACTGTGTATCTTAACTATTCATTTTCTAGATTTCAGAAATTTAAATTTGTTACCTTCATTTCCGTGCCCCCTCCCCTCCCACCAGCTGATCCCAGATTATATGTAGGGGCAGGGAGAGCTGCTCAGATACCCCAAGAGGAGCAGGGGCTCCCAGATCCTGGAATTTATATAAGGGGAGAATTCAGGCTGGCAGCCCTGACACCCAAGCCCCCAGCTTTCTCTGCTCCCCTTCATGTTCTCCAACCCCTTACATTTTCTCCCTTCCCACTAGCCCCTCCCCATACCTGACTCTGCCAACTCCTCTTCCCTTCCCTATCTCTCATTCCCATTTATCCCGCTCCCCAGAATACCGCCCTCCCTCCTTAAAGATCCAAACCACTCTTTCCCTATTACCACCTACCCTTGCACCCCCCAAGCACCATTCAGCTCCCAGTGAGCATTCACATCCGTAATTTATTTTCTTTTCAAAAATAGCTTCAGCACCTCCTGAATATTCTGCTGGACTCAGAATTTCTCTTAAAAGAAGAAAAAAACCCAACCCCAAAACTGTGACAGAGGCAGATGTCTCCCAAAAATTTACTATTCATGTTCAGATTTCTGCCCAGCGTGGGGTTATAACTTCAAAGCTGCAGGCTCAGAGAGGTGTTGAGTGGCTGATTCATCCCGAGTAGATGTTCTCAGCTGAAAAGGAATACACTATGGGGATGAATATAGCCTGCAACAATAGCTCTGAGAGGTAGAAACTGCTCCATTCATGTCAATGGATGTCTCACTAAGGCAGGGGGGTGGGGTGGAGCTCAATCCCCCCAGTAAGGCAAACCCCTCCACGCAGAACATGGCTCCCATTGAGGAGGCAGGGAAGGGGTAAAAGCACCCCTAGATTAGTTCCCCTCCCCACCTAGTACACACACAAGAGGACAGGAAGTGGGGGTCAGACTCTCCCAGAGGGCAGGGACCCCTGGATCTCAGCTCAGATGGGGAGTAGAGAAAGAGTCACAGAACCTCAGCCGCAGATCCTGGCACACGCACAGAAGGGAAGAATTAGGGGCTGACATGTCAGTATAGTGCACTGGGGTTTTGTCAGTGGTGAGGTGAGATATGAATGCAGTCTGAAGACTGAGAGGGGACATGATAACAGTTTTCAAGTATATAAAAGGTTGTTACAAGGAGGAGGGAGAAAAATTTTTGTTCTTAACTGCTGAGGATAGGTCAAGAAGCAATGGGCTTAAATTGCAGCAAGGGGGGTTTAGGTTGGACATCAGGAAAAAAATCCTGTCAGTGTGGTTAAGCACTGGAATAAATTGCCTAGGGAGGTTGTGGAATCTCCATCATTGGAGATTTTTAAGAGCGGGTTAGACAAACACCTGTCAGGAATGGTCTAGTTAATCATAGAATATCAGGGTTTGAAGGGACCTCAGGAGGTCATCTAGTCCAACCTCCTGCTCAAAGCAGGACCTAATCTACAACTAAATCATCCCAGCCAGGGCTTTGTCAAGCCTGACCTTAAAAACCTCTAAGGAAGGAGATTCCACCACCTCCCTAGGTAACCCATTCCAATGTTTCACCACCCTCTTAGTGAAAAAGTTTTTCCTAATATCCAACCTAAACCTCCCTCACTGCAACTTGAGACAATTACTCCTTGTTCTGTCATCCGCTACCACTGAGAAGTAGAATACTTAGTTCTGCCATTCAGGCAGGGGACTGGACTAGATGACATCTTAGGTCCCTTCCAGTCATATGATTCTATGATTCATATATCTAATTTTGGGAGGGGTAGAGGGGGTTGCAAAAATACTTCTATTACATTCCCTGAAAATAAAAACCACGGACAGAGTCAGGTTTTAGCAATATGCCATATAACTTTTGCTGCCCAAAGTGCAACTCAGACTGATTCTGGCTGGGTTAGGGTCAAAAGACCACTGCTCATCTCCTTGAGCTATCCAGCTGCTAGAACCATAGAATATTAGGGTTGGAAGGGACCTCAGGAGGTCATCTAGTCCAATTCCCTGCTCAAAGCAGGACCAATCCCCAGATAGATTTTTACCCCACTTCCCTAAGTGGCCCCATCAAGGATTGAACTCACAACCCTAGGCTTAGCAGGCCAGTGCTCAAACCACTGAGCTATGAAGAATAACATTTCTATTAATACCTTTATCTCGCCCCCATGCTCAGTATAATCAGTTAGGTATGCAAAGAGGTACACAAGGCTTGAGCTCACCTAATTGGAATAGCAAACGCTTTTTAAAATGTTTTCATTTGATTTCCCTCAAAGGGCTGCTGAGTGCCATGCACTCTGCTGTGGAAACTTGGACACTCTAGTGCAATAATCTGAGCCTTTGTATGATCTCTCTATGTGAGCAAAAAAAGGTTGCAAGAACCTGTCAATTTTAAGAAAAGCTTCATTTTTCCAGGTGCTGTATCTCAGGAACCATTTAGTCAAATGGTCCCAAATTTGGTTCACTAACAGAACCCAATGCCATCATGAGGTATAACAAATTTCAAGGCAATCTGAGAAACATGTAGCTTTTAGAGCATTTAGAAGTGTCAAGCTTTAAACAGAAAGCTGGTCTTCACCTTAACAGTAGCAGGGGTGTTGCCCTATTACAATATATATAATGAATTTGCATATCCTAGTCATGGATGACTGAAAGAGAAGTAAGCTTGACACGGGGAATCACAAATGTCTCACATTCTGTTCTTGTCTATCTTTGAGCCCTGTGACTTGCTCTCTTGTTTAACAATTGTGGGACTCAAGGAATGCCACTAAAATCAATTTTGCATTGCTGGGCCAAGCTGTTTCTGAAATGATATCAGTAGTAAGGAAAAGGTAAACATTTTATCAAAAACAGAGACCCACGGGGAGAGGGGGTTAGAGCAGCCTAGCTCTAGTGCTGGTGAGTGTGTGCAGAGTGAATGGGAAGAGGTGGGTGCTGTTGGGCACAACCAAGGTGTGTTTTTGGTAAACTGATTGCTATTAGTGTTGCTCATGTTGCTGTTTCTGGAGCTCTGGACTTAGCTGCACCGGCGTAGCTTGCAGCATGCTGATTCAACAGACCTCCATGTTGCTCATAAAGAAAGACCACAGGCCCAGTTTGGTGGCGAAGGCGCTCTGCCAGGTTTATTGTCAGCAAAGCACAGTACTAGCACTCTGTCCAATGGGTCACTAACACATGTATGCCCATGACACGGTAGTGACTCACTCAACATAGTGTTGTCCCCTTGGTTCGAACAAAGCTGCCCTTCCTACGACTTCTCCTTTTATTAATTGATACAAAGTTATGTACTACACTCCATGTGGTGTTACCACCCTTGTACCTTGTAGTCTGAACAAAACATCCTCATCCATTATCCCACCATCCCATCCTTATCTTTACAAAGGGTCTGTGTGTTCCTGTAGCATCTTCCTAGGAATTTGTTTACGTAGTTATTTGAGAATTCTGTGTTCCTGTACCATCCTCTCAGGTCCAGAATGTGCTCACTTGGTTAGCTGATACTTAGTGTTACTATTCTGACAAAGCCTACTTTGGTACACAGCCTTACTTCAGTTCATACTTTTAGCTCTGCCAAGGGCTCCAGCAAGGCCTACACTGGAACATTTGCCTGAAAAAGCTGGGAAACACTAAGGTATCCCAGTAGAGACAGGAAATGTAGCGGAGACCTGCAGGTAAAGCATTGCTTTTCATCTACCTACAGCTCTACTTTGTTAGGAACTTCAGTAAAACAGCAGCTGAGCTGTAAGTACACATATCTGTGGCTCTTGCTTCCCTTGATCCAGTTGTTTTCATTCCAAAATTCAGATCTTTGAGGCTGTCAAACTACAACCGAAAACAACAAACCTTGGCAAATCTCTTCTCCCTGCCCCCTAATGAAAATCCTCCACTAAGAAATCTCAGTGTGGGGATTCTGCAACAACATTATTATCAAGACCACTAATGATGCTTTCTCATTAGCTAGTGAAATGGGTAGTGATGCTGCTGAGCAGGAAGCAGGGCATATCAGCAGCACTGTGGATGACTGACAGCAGCAAAAAATGCACTCTTCTTTTGAACGTCTTAGGTACCAGGGCTCTGGCAATATTAGTATAACAAGACTGTGGTTCTCCTATTGATCTGGGGGACAAAGACATGGTTAGGTTATCACCAGGCATTTTTCTGTCAAGATTTCTAGCACATGGAAAAAAAGGAGATTATTGAATCCAACGTCCATCTGCATGCACATTTGTTTGGCTTGAATGCAGCTGGAGAGAGAAGCAAGTTTGTTTACCTTTGTTCATGCATAGCTAGAAAAGTGCTGATGATGCACTCCCACTCAAGGGCCTCGCAGACTTGAGGTGGGGAGAAACAGCACTTAGATGTAGTTTGCTCCCAGAGCTTTTAAAACAAACACTCACCATGTTCCTGCAGTGGGACAAGCTGCTCATTCATTACTTGCCAGTAATTATTCAACAGGATGAACCCAGCAAGGAGCACAGAGTTATAGGATGCAGGAATCTGGAGAAAAGAAGTCACCCTTGACTCATCCGGGTTTAGATTTCTGTGGCCATAATGAGCAGATCAGAACACAACGGTGATTTTAAAGACTGCAGCTTTGCTGAGAAAGTCCTTGCATTTAACAAGTATTTACCATTCAATGCTACACAGGCAGCATATCTTGGCATAGCTATTAGAAGCAATCATTCACTCCTCAGGACAGTGCCTTACTGAATAAGCTACAAGTCAGGTCAGATATGTCAAAGTTTTAGCTGCAGTCTCTGTAAGAAGGTCATTTTAGTTCTGTTTAGCCCTATTCTTTCTTGTCATTTTATGCTTCCTGGCTCTCTGGGATTACTCTGAAACATTGCAGTTTCAAATGCCTCATTGTAGGAAGGTCATTGTACTTCCGTTTCCTGCCTGGCTTTTCTCACTTCCCAGGTTTCTGGATTGCTGGCCTCCCCTTGTGGCCTTTGTTTTGATCTCTGCAACACATGACACTACTTTGAAGAACTCACATCAGGAGCAAATGATTATTCCTGTCACCTATGTCTGTGCAGAGAGACCAGTAGGAAGCAGTCAATGATGTCTCTAAGTGCCTGATCTAGATGCAAAGGGTTTATGGTAGAGCCCCTGAGTCAGACCTTGAAATAATCTGACAATGAGCCTCATGTGACCAGGCAGGCAAATTATGGGGTTAGTCTCAGCAGCGTCCATCTTCACAGAGTTCCAGAGAGGGCTGCAGTCGCTTTCCCAAATAGATAATCTATTAGACATGCTTGTCCACTGCTGTGCTCGTTGTCCATGAGTTTGGTGTTCTCATGGACTCTCATCAATGTATTTGCAAAAGGTGTGAGATTTAGCAGGAACCAGCACTTTATTCAAGCTATTCATTCTTTTCAAAATCAGAAACAGAAAGAGAGCAAATGCAGTAAATCAGTTTAAATAAATTTTACAGAGTCGCAGGTTAGAGCATTGCTATGTGGAAAGCTCAGGAGAGGATATTATGGGCTTGCCTATGCTTGAAATGCTACAGCAGCACAGCCACACCATTGTTGCACTTCAGTGTGAATGCTCCTTACAGTAATGGAAGGCATTCTCCCATCGGCAGAGGTAATCCATCTCCCCATGAGGCATTAGCTAGTCAACGGAAGAATTCTTCCACTGACTTAGCACTGTCTACATGGGGACTTACGCTGGTTTAACTATGACGCTTAGGGATGGAGTTTTTTTCCATGCCCCCGAAGTGATGTAGCTGGGTCAGTCTCAGGCCAGGTCTACATTCAAAAGTTAAGTCAACTCACTTACATCATTCAGGGATGTTAAAAATCCACATCCAACTGACACAGCTAAGCCAACCTAAACCCTTCTTCTGTCAACCGAGCTACCATCTCTTGGGGAGGTGGATTAACTACAGTGATGGGAGAACTCCGACCGCCACTGTAATGAGTGGTTACAATGAAATGCTACAGTGACGCAGCTGCAGCTGTGCTGCTGTAATGGTTTAGATGTAGACAGAGTCTAATTTGCTAGTGTAGTCTAGCCTACACAATCTCACTAGGTAATAGACATTTCTAAAGTTCTCATCACCACAGGACGTAGGCCCAAAGTCTGATGGTGACCTTGAAATAGCACATAGGGTTCATGGAGCCCTAAACTTTGTAATGTTTCATTCTGGGTTTGGTGGGGGTGGGAGTGGGTTATTTGTTTTTTATTGTTCCTACGATGTGCAGAAAGCCTCCACAATTCACTGCAAATTCAAGGGCTTGATCTAAGCAGCATGATCTTTAACCTATGCTCTGAGACATGCAGATGTGAACTATATTTCTAAGGACTTTTTACCACCACCTGCTGAGATCAATCCTAACATACTCTCATAAAAAGAATCTTCCAGATCTCAATTCACTTTTATTCCACTGTTTACTGATTTGATTATAGAACTGACTGGACAAAGTGAACAGAGCAGTTTAACTTCTTTAGAAGATCACAGCACTGTAATGCCCAGCACCACTGTAGGTAACACAGTTCAGGACCTAAGAGTGGTGCATGAGTTACTATAGGCAGTCTTCATCAGGGCTGGCCTTACCATGAGGCGAACTGAGGCATCCACCTCAGGTGCTAGACGGGGGGGGAAGGGAGGCACTAGGACCCATATATAGAAAATTGTGTCTGCTGCTGGTGCATCTGTATTCTCTCTGCTCTAGATGCACAGAGAGGGTGGAGTGCTGTGCTGGAGGAAGGCACAAGAGATATAACTAAGGTGACAGTGTTGACACATGATGACGTGCACGATATTGATGAGTGTGATTTAGGTGATGAACTGAAAGTCCTTTCAAGATACATTTCAGCAGGATCAACTCCAAAGGCTGTTCTGGAATATATGTGCACAAATAAGATGACCACCTTCTTTCCAAATGCTTTTGTTGCTCTGCGCATACTTCTAACACTTCCTGTAACAATTACCAGTGGAGAACACAGCTTGTCCAAGCTGAAGTTAATAAAAACACATCTACACTCCACAATGACACAGGAGAAGCTGGTTGGCCTTGCAACTATCTCAATAGAGAATGAGCTGGCCCAGATTGTGGACCTTCAGGGACAGTTCAAATCTTTGCAATCAAGAAGGCACGGTAAGCACCACTTTGATTATTCAAACAGATAAAAATGCCAGTGTTTACTATGCAGACAAGAAAAGTTACATTTGCTGTTCAGGCATTTGAAAGTTAAGTGTTACTTAAAATTTTTGAACAAGGCATTTTAAGTTGTTAGTTCTCCTTTATTGGGGGTAGGTATCAGAGCAGTACCATGAGAGGAATAGAACAGGAAGAAGGCAGAATTGATTTCTTTCAAAGTTTTGGCCCAAGTGAGGGGGCATCATTTGAGCTTCCCGCCTTAGGTGCCAAAATGTTGTGGGCCGGCCCAGGTCTTCATGCAGTAAAAGGTTTAAGATAACATGCTCCAGCCAAGTGAGAAACACCACAAGGCCTGGGGATATTGCACCTACCCTGCCTTTGAAAGACCCCAATCCATGGTGGTCCAGGTGGGTGTCCCAAATGTCCCTTTAGGCCAGTGGTCTTCCTGACAGTCAGTAATATTACAATTCCCAACAAATGCTACATGGCATTAAGGCAAACACATTGGCTCCGCTGAAGTTAATGGCAAACTCCTATTGACTTCAATAGGGCCAAGATCTAGCTCTAAATGATGAAGGCCCACATATATCCTTTAATAAAGGCCCCAAATGTTCAGAATACATCAAATGTCTACAGGACCCACGGGAACCAGGCCCAAGGGTGCAAAACGACTAAGCAATGTTAAAAAATAACAGATTCCAAGGCCAGAAGAGACCACTGTGAGCATCTAGTCTGACCTCCTGAATAGCACAGGCCACAGAAGTTCCTCAAAATAATTCCTGGAGCATATTTTCTAGAAACACATCTAATCTTGATTTAAATGGCAAATAATAGAGAATCCACCATAAACGCTGGTATCCTGACAGAGATGTGCAGAACCAATGGGATAACCAAGGTCATGGTATATTCTTCCATTCCTAAGCATCACGCTGGGAAACATGCTAATGTGTCAGCATTTCACTTCACTCAACCAAGGAGCAGCTAGGAAGAGTCCCTTCCCTGTCTCTCCCCCCCATTAAGTGCAGATTCACCAACATCCAGCACTGGGAAAACCAGGGTCAAGGGTTAAAGCTCGCCTTTATTCATCAGCTCACAGCGTGGCCTTGGTGGGGTTTTAGCAAAGGGCAGTTGACACTGTAATGAGCAACTATTCCCAGGGGATTCTAACATGATGAAATACCATAACATATACTTAGCCCAGAGCACATGTTATTGTAAATACACATGCAAAACTTCAGGTTTATTCTTTTATCAATCTCTCACTAAAAATACATGGGGAACTTACTTCAATGGGAGAGTCAAGCCCTCTGGGTTAGCTGGCTTTTAAGGAGGCAATCATATTAATTTATTTGGAACTTCTTTTCTTCTTATGCAAAGGAAATAGACTAACTCTGGAGAGAAAAATATCAAAACACTCTCAAGAATAAAATTCACAAGTTTTGGTCTTTCACATGGACAATTACATTTTGATATTTGTGTGAAAATATTTTTTAACACAACTAAGATATGAATATTTTAAAATAGTGAATGTATAGGTATAATGACCACTTTTCAGAACATCATATTTTCTAAAAGACCCAATTCTGGGGAAATTAAATTATTCTGATAAAACAATAGCGATCTACCTTTGATGCAACTTGTGCTCAGTTGTCATTGAGTCACCTGACTTTAATTCATTGCTATATACCAGGGGTGGCCAAGCTGCGGCTCCGGAGCCACATGCGGTTCTTCAGAAGTTACTATGCGGTTCCTTGTATAGGCACCGACTCCGGGGTTGGAGCTACAGGCACCAACTTTCCAATGTGTTGGGGGGTGTGTGCTCACTGCTCAACCCCTGGCTCTGCCACAGGCCCTGCCCCCACTCCACCCCATCCCACCCTCCCCTGAGCCTGCCATGCCCTCACTCCTCCCTCTCCTCCTTCCCTCCCCAGAGCCTCCTGCACGTCACAAAACAGGTGATCGGGCAGTGTGGGGAGGGAGCAGGAGACACTGATCGTCAGGGCTGCCAGTGGGCGGAAGGCACTGGGAGCTGGGGGGAAGCTGATGGGGGGGCGGGGGCGGCTGACATATTACTGTGCATCTTTGGCAATGTACAATGGTAAATTCTGGCTCCTTCTCAGGCTCAGGTTGGCCACCCCTGCTATACAGTCACACCACATGGGGCAGAAACTAGTTATATATATTATTCTAAGCTACTCAATGTATTTTTTTTTTAAATCAGCACTGAGCAGCACAACTACTAAAGTCAGACTGAGCCTGTTTAAACTTGAGATGGGCCTAAACCTAAAACCTCATAATCAAACACCGCACACATACAGAGCTTGGGAAAGTTTGCATCTGGAGCCCATATTCAATGTAATTCATAAAACAAAGCATGGAAATTCAGTCTCTGCTCCATTGGTTCTGAGTGAGTGGAGAAGGTTTTGTGTAAAGCTCTATGAAACAGAGTTTCACAAGCAGGGCTGAGGGCAGGAAATTACATCCGCCCTGGACAAGGGGAGGGAAGTCATTTGCCATTTTAGGGTGAAAGGCTGTGTTCAACAGAAGAAAATGGTAGCATTTCACTCTGGATAAAGGCACAAATGTTTAGGCAAAACCATGAGTTTTCACACATGATTATTGGTGGAACTTAAACTGACTGGTTCACACTGGTCTAGTGTGAGAACAATGGCTGATATCTGCTTCCACCAGATACGGCATCTGATGAGGTGAGTTACAGATCAGGACTAAGGGCCCAGGGTCTCAGAAATAACTAGTGATTTTGAGTGCTCAACTTGAGACTCTTTAAAGGGCCTGATTTTCAGGAAGTTCTGAGCAGCAACCACCTGAAAATCAGGCTGTTTAAAGGTGTCTCGGATTGGGTACTCAAAATCAATGGACTCAAAGTCACTAGAAAATCTCGGCCTCCATAGGATTTAAACCAAACTTTAATGTTACATTCAGAGGCTAGGCCTTGTAAATGCAAGACAGACAAGGAACAGCATGGGAGCATACACTCCAGTACTCATGGCCCAATCCCCCTTTTGCCCACTTCTAGCATCGGCAGTGAACATGGAGACAATGCAATGGCCAGTGCACCACACTCGCTGCCCCTGCCCTGAGCAACAGCAACCAGGAGATGGGTGGAACCATTAAGTACAATCAAGTCGAGCCTTTGCTGAGATCCCCGGGCTGATGGCGATTCCAACATATCCTCAGCAACTCACAGCCTTCCTGCTATGTTGGGACCCAGCTAACTGCAAGACTGGACTATATATATTAAGGTGTATTGTCCTGTTTCATTATAGAACACAAAGTAAGCATAGGGCAGAAAATGACTGATTTTGTAACTTGCCTAGACCAAGCAAGCACTAAGCTGCACTTGGTAAACAAAATATTTAATAGATGGAATACAGTCTATATATGGTTGGTTAGTCCCATCATAGCCTCAGGCCTTTTACCCTCTTTTGTCATTCTTCCTCTTGCTGAATCCTTTATGCACTCACAGGGACTTACAGGCCAATTCCCCATGGTGGAGCCACAGCAGTCCCAGTGCTGCATTGTTGGTGTGTGCTGCTAATGACACATTGGGGTGAACGGCCATAGTGAGCTTTCTTCTGTAGTGCTCATTGAGGCCTACTCCTCAGCATCAGCCTTAGTCTCCAATGAAGCATATGTCATCTGTAAAATTCTCTGATTTCTTTAGGTTTGTCACAGGGTACTGTGAGTAGCGCGGATCCCAGCTCCCCTGTCTCAGAGCAGGTAAGCTCAATCCAGCCAGTTAAAGGGGCCTGCACTACACCTGGGTCTATAAAGGGCAGGAAATGAGGTGGAGAGAGAGAGAGATTGCCTGGGGAAAGGAAGCCATAGTGGAGTGGCGTTAACTCCAGTGGTGGGTCCATGGCGCAAGGGACCAGCTGCCCAAGGAAACAGTACTGGGAAGGGAAGGGAAGGGAAGGGAAGGGAGCAGAGCTGACTAAAACTAGGAAACTACCAGGATCAGAAGCACCAGAGATCCCAAAATCTGAGACAAAGGAGTGAGTTAAAAGACTCACTTTGTTTGTTTACTTCCCTGTTTTAAGAAAACAAATCTCTTAAAGGAGACTGAGCACGGGTGATTGGAAGCTGAGGAGAAGCCCCAACCTCTGACAAGGTTCCTCTTACATTGTTGGGCAAAGAACATCCCTCACATGTGAGTACACTAATCTTTCTCCCTTTCGCTTTTATAACAGCACGTATCTAGAACCCGCGAGAGCGTTGCCCCATTCTCCCTCTTCTTTCCTCCTTTTCTTCCCTGCCATCCCCAAATCATTATAAAAACACATTAGCAACCAACCTTTTCCTCCCTCCACTCTTTTATATGCTTTATATCCTTGACTGCAAGTCACCTACAGAACATTCATCAATTTTTAATTCATTTAATCTCTTGGTAACAGTGTTCTTGTGAACTGAAGGGCCCTCAACAATGCTTCTCAGAAGCCTTACTAGTCTCTTCTGTTGAATTCAGCAATAAGACTTCGTGAATATAATGGACTCTGCTCAAATTAATATTTGTTAATAGGACAAATCTATTCAAACAGGAATACATTTTTTCCTGCTGCAAACCAAAACATACATTGTGAGATGGAGCTTCTGACCACAAATCCAGCTACTGAACAAAAGAAATCACTCATTATGCAGCATGCTCAAATGAAAGAATTCCCCACCTCAGAGTTGTTCATAAAACAGACATGGAAAGGAGTCTTCAGAGTTAACATCTTGAATTTCTGTTCTGATTTTGTTTGCTTCTGGTTTCAAAAGGTTCAAAGTACATCCTCTGCATGAAATCTAAAGTAGATAATTAAGTTCTGCCTGCCTATGCACCCTTGCATTCCCAATTGGGTATGATATTTCCTTCACTTCCTATCCCTACTGAGAGGTAGTGTTACTATGCACAGTGTTTCATTCTCCAAGTGGCTGCCTTTCAATGGTGGGCAAAGTGATTCCTACATAGAGTTTGTGTGTTAATTGCATCTATTATTCTTTATATTATGGTAGCACACAAAGGCCCCAAGAGAATCAGGGCACTGTTTGTGCTGGTTATTACACAAACAGTCCCTGTCCCCAACCATTTACTATCTAATTACATTAAATAAGTCTGTTAGTCTATAAGGTGCCACAGGACTCTTTGCTGCTTTTACAGATCCAGACTAACACGGCTACCCCTCCGATACTAGAAATAAAAGAGTTGTAACACCAACTCTGCTCTAACTAGAAACTGCCCATCTTAACTGAATCCAAACCTTCACAGCATTGGGAGCTGGGGGTCTGGACTACTGAGTTAGGCCTGATCCATAACACTAAGTTCCAGATCATAATTTCCCCAGATTTCAGGGTTTGGGTCTGAGAATTTGACTCAAGCCCATCTTTACTTAAAAGGATCCTGTGTTTGGTTCATCACTCCACTGAATTACACTATACAACTTCCTCCTTTTCACATGCACATTAGTGTAACGTGCAGACTCCTCTTCTGTCTTCCAAGCAGCACAAGTTGAAGGATACTATGCTACTAAGCAACCTGGAAAATGAGTACATTTTTCTCAGGTTCCCTGAGATCATGCACTGAATACGTTTCTTCTATTATATAGCTAAAAAACATTGACTGGAAAATTGCGATTCAAAGCATTACTTGGAAGGCCTGATCCCAAAGCCCTTAACATTGCCCCTTCTGTCATGCTGCAGCTCAGCCAGGCACACCGCAAGAAACATTAGCTGATGGATAACACAATGGAAATTGCCATTAAGGCAGATACTTCCTAAACTGGATGAGCCCTTTTTACCTGAGATATTTGTCTCCTGTCCAAAACTGCTTCAGCGTGGTTTGCCATTGAACCTCCACCTTTAATGCTTGCTATTAGAAATATTATCTTCCATTCTTCTGGCAGTACAGAGTAGTGCTGATTAGTGCTGTGATATCTAGTCCCCTTGATTGTAACTGGTAATCCTTCCTTTTCATAGGTCACTTTAGCCAGTAGTGTTAATACATGGCTTATAGAATCAGGGTGCCTTTTTTCCCCCTGGGTCATTTATCCGTTTTTGTCAGAATTTATGATAATCTCTCCTTTGATTCTTTTTTCTGGGGGGTTTCTTCCTGTTTACGATTTTTTTCATGATTACTCTTAGTCTTTACTTTTAGCATCTTGAATTCTCAGTGTACCTAATTGCTGTGCATTGAGAGTCAGCCCCTTGCTGCTTTCCACTCTGTTTTTTAAAGTGTACTCTGAAGTGTGTCTTTTAAAGAAGGAATTACCCATACTCACCATTAGAATTCAACAGCAAACAGTTTCCCCATCCTGTGACGCTTTTAGAGATTTCAAAAGTGTTCCCATTCCACATCAGGATAAAACAGTCCCTTTGAAGCAAGAAAGAGACCCCTGAATAGCCAGGGTATAGTCCAAGATCCAATAAATATTTATAGTGGCAAAGTGAAACAGTTCCAACAGGAAAGATTGAGAAAGATCCACCTCAGAACAGGCAATAGCATGGTGGTGAAGGTCATCATTGACCCAGGTTCAGGTCCCTAGCCTTCTAGGCAGGAAGGTGAAGGTGGGTCTTCTACATCCCATCTCAGTGCTTTTGCTCCCAGGCTATTGCCTATTCTGGAGCATCGCTCTTCCTCTCTGACCAGAAATTCCATCCTGGAACTGAGAAACCTTTCCCAACAGAAGCTTTGTGAAAATTGGTACATTCCTACCAATATTTTGGTTTTTACAAATTGGCATTTTCTGACCAAAACAAAAAAACACCACCACATCCTGGAAAAAATATTCCCAACCAGCTCTACCCATCATCACACGCAATGGCAAGCACTGACGGGTGTGCTCCTTATCACTCCTTATCCAATGGCAGTTTGGGGGCTGCATAGTTCTTTCAGTCTGAAGCTGGTGGCACATGAACATTCAGATGGTAAAAGGCATCTAAGGTGTCCTCCACAACCCATAAGATGTTATTCCTGGAGTGAAGGCCTTTTGTGGACTAGCCGCCTATTGCTATGTAAGGATGTGGGGTGTGAGCACAGACCAAAGCTCGTCCTCCATTTTGTAGGGCAAGGTTCTAGACTTCCGTGACCACTCAGAACAAGCTGCAGGCTAGAGAGAACAGCAGGCTTGGTTTTATGCTACAAATTGCATAACCTTTAAATACAAATAATGTAGTCATTCAGTAAAAGCTCTTGTTGCTTGAATGCAAAAAATAACACACATCTAGCTCTTCCACTTTTCTGTTGTGGTTAGTGTGTTTTTTTTTAAAAAAGGGAAAAGAATCACCTTGGAACAATGCAGTCACCTAAAGGATGAAAATTGGTGAGGCATCTCCTGAGAAACTAAAGCTAATATCTCTTCATCATAGTCCCACCCTGTTCTCACACAGAGAAACTCCCATGGCAATAGTGAGTGAAAGTGTTGACTATTCAGTATCTACATGAAGTGAATTTGGTGTTCTCAGTCTAGTTCCTGTGGGACAGGTGTCTGCATCATACAAAACACTCAGTGTTGGCACTTTCAGCAGACATACCAGTTATTGAAGGGGGCTATTGAAACTGAACTACCTTCGCTGCCCTAGAGATGATCCACACAGCTCAGGGTTAAGGCAATGTGAGGAAAACTTGTGCTGCCATTGTCTGTTCTGAACCTGTTCTGTGAATAAATACAGCTCCTCAGACTCCACAAATAAGTTTGGCTCATTCCTTCTAAATGCGCATTAACTTTAAAATGTGTGTACACTGTACATAAAAGCCGGGCCATACCTACAGGTCAGTTTACTGCCCATAGATGGTATTTGATCCATCCAGATGTGTATCCCAATACTTGACTGACGTACAAATACAATGAACTCCGAGAAGCCCTCATTCAGAGGGCACTA
Organism: Gopherus flavomarginatus; assembly: GCF_025201925.1. Lineage (NCBI taxonomy): Eukaryota > Metazoa > Chordata > Testudines > Testudinidae > Gopherus > Gopherus flavomarginatus. The sequence continues at coordinate 149,022,358 of NC_066620.1, read as the reverse complement.
CTTAGACGCACGAGGGTAATATCACAACAGCAGACAATGAATATGGGCTGATGCTGCCTTTGATGGTACTGCCCCTGAAAAGTCACTCTCTGTGACTTAATTAGATTCTAAAAATTCCCCATATCCATGGGGCTTGTTCAAAGTTTGAGTGACACTCATCTCTAATTATGTTAATTGTGCTGCTTTCTTTCAAATCCGTAGGCTTTTGTTTGCAAGGAACAAATAGAAAAAGGGATTAGTTACGTTTATTTGTTTTCCTAAGTCTTTACAGAGTAACTGTTATGTGTAATTAAGTAATTTGACTGTCCTTGACCAAACTGGCGGTAAATTACCAGTGTAGTGTAACCACTTGGACTGTCCAATTACATTATACAGAAAGATTATACAGATCCTGTATCTTTTTTGACAGGAGCAGTTGGAAACAATAGTCTTATGAAACTAAAGTACAATCTGCTTTGATTTATAGTGTATTTCTCTAGCAATACTGCTCAGCAGCCAATCTATCTTTCCCACTGCAGCTGTACCTTGGGCTAGAGGCATTATGGATATTTTTATAACAACTTTAAATAACTGTGGCCAATGTGAAGTGTGAGACAATGGGCTATAACTGGTTATCCCTTTGCTAGTGTTTTGTTCCAGCATCGTGCTATATTTACCTGTACTGTGCTGGGCTTGCCATCTTTGATCCAGGTATTTGTTATTTAAATCATTCAAGTCCTTCTGGATCTAGTTCTGTTGGTTCCTCTCTAATTGCTGCCTCTCAGATAACTGATCTATATATACATTTAAATCTGCTTTCAATAGCATCACCGAAGGGAGAGTATGAGGAGTCCCTTATAATTGGTACTAAAAAAATTCCCTTCAGGAGCCAAGGAGGTGTCTGTGTTCCATCATGCTCATGTAGAATGTGAGACTTCTAATACCATCCTGTCTCGGACAGATCCTCCATTCTGAGCTACACTTGTTCGTTTGTTTTACTTATCTTGAAGTTGCTTAATTGTGCTTATGTGACCCTTAAGTATCCCCCCAGGGAATAAATGACCTTCCCAACAAATCAGCTATTTCCAGATGTGTACATCAATATGCCAACATTTACTAATCTTTTCCACTTATTCTGATAACTGTCCTCTACAGGAGGTCCTTTCTCCTCTTTATAGGTATGACTTTTTTTTTAAATAGCCATTCTAAATATGCCATATAAAATAGTCCATAAATCACCCCATAGAGGGTCTACAATTCTGTCCACAATTTATAGCTTATGACAGAAGAAAAATAAACTGCTGTCAGGGTTTACCAACAGGCCTGACTGAAACCGCCAATAGCCAGCCAAGGCGGTGTGTGAAAGGTGGTATCCGAGCTAGATCATTAAGGCATCAAAGGGTTTTCCTTCCTCAAAGGGCCAGCTCTAAGAAGACAGAGAATTAAACCAATCCCACTGGGCCTTTGTCTTAAGAAAAACCATTGTGGAAAACTGGGGAGGGGAGGCGATGACACTAGAGGAATCCGCAGTGGCAGGAGGAGCAGGAACAGACCCCGGAGCAGACTACTTGGCCAGATGGGCTGGGGGATGTCGTAGGGCTGCATTCTGATAATTGGTTTGGGTGCGTTCTCAGGGAATGGCCCAGAGAGGAAGTGTCTGCAGAGTCAAAATCAGAGCTACAGCCAAGTAAGAATCCACCTTCACCTTTATTATTATGAGGGAAAATTCAGCATAAGTGGGTTCTGACAAAATGCAGTTTTTGTTTTGGAGGATATTATGTGTTTTGGCAGTGGCTCTCGACCTCTCCAGACTACTGTATCCCTTTCAGGAGTCTGATTTGTCTTGCGTACTCCAAGTCTCACTTAAAAACTACTTGCTTACAAAATCAGACATAAAAACACAAAAGTATCACAGTACATTATTACTGAAAAATTGCTTAGTCTCATTTGTACCATATAATTATAAAATAAATCAATTGCAATATAAATATTGTACTTACATTTCAGTGTATAGTATATAGAGCAGTATAAACAAGTCATTGTCTGTATGAAGGTTTTAGTTTGTACTGACTTTGCTAGTGCTTTTTATGTAGCCTGTTGTAAAACTAGGCAAATATCTAGATGAGTTGATGTACCCCCTGGAAAACCTCTACATACTCCTAGTTGAGAACCACTGGGCTCTGAGATAGCCTTACCTTCAGCTGAGGGAAGAAGGCATGCCATTTCCCTGCACCTCCCCCTCCAAGCTATGTATGATTCAACGTGGATTACAAGTGAAAGAGAAAAATGTTTAAACCTGCAAGTAATGGTTTAGTCTGACTGTGTCTGAAGTGATTACTGAGGACAGTGGTGCATGGTTTTCTGGTGCTCTCCATTCACTACACACTATCTGGATACAAAGGGAGACAGCAGATCTGTTTGCAAGCTTGTCTCCTAGTTCAGCATTGTTAATATTCACCTGAATTTTTCTCCACTCCCAGCTGGTGATGCTTGAAAATGTTTTGTTCAGGAAAAACTCAAGACAATCGGTGAAATTCCTGGGAAGGGCAAACTTCCCAGGGCTGCCCTTGAAGCTCATCATAAAACCATAGAAGATTAGGGTTAGAGGACACCTCAGGAAGTCATCTAGTCCAAAGCAAGACCAACACCAACTAAATCATCCCAGCCAGGGCTTTGTCAAGCCAGGCCTTAAAAACCTCTAAGGAAGGAGATTCCACCACCTCCCTAGGTAACCCATTCCAGTGCTTCACCACCCTCCTAGGGAAATAATTTTTTCTAATATCCAGCCTAAACCTCCTCCAATGCAATTTGAGATCATTGCTCCTTTTCTGTCATCTGGCACCACTGGGAACAGTCGAGCTCCATCCTCTTTAGAACCCCCCTTCAGGTAGTTGAATGCTGCTATCAAATCCCGCTGCACTCTACTCTTCTGCAGACTAAGTAAGCCCAGTTCCCTCAGCCTCTCCTCATAAGTCATGTGCCCCAGTCCCCTAATCATTTTCATTGTCCTCCGCTGGACTCCCTCCAGTTTGTCCATGCCCTTTCTGTAGGGGCGGGCCCAAAACTGGACACAGTACTCCAAATGTGGCCTCATCAGTGCTGAATAGAGGAGAATAATCACTTCCCTCGATCTGCTGGCAATGCTCCTACTTATGCAGCCCAATATACCATTAGCCTTCTTAGCAACAAGGACACACTATTGGCTCATATCCAGCATCTTGTCCACTGTAATCCCTAGGTGCTTTTCTGCAGAACTGCCATTTAGCCAGTCAGTCCCCAGCCTGTAGCAATGCATGGGATTCTTCCCTCCCAAGCGCAGGACTCTGCACTTGTCCTTGTTGAACCTCATCAGATTTCTTTTGGCCCAATCCTCCAATTTGTTTAGGTCATTCTGGAATCTATCCCTACCCTCCCTATCTACCTCCCCCACTCCCGACCCGCTTAGTGTCATCCACAAACTTGCAGAGGATGCAATCCATCCCATCATCCAGATCATTAATGAAGATGTTGAACAAAACTGGTCCCAGGACTGACCCCTGGGGCACTCTGCTTGATACCAGCTGCCAACTAGACATCTAGCCATTGATCACTACCCATTGAGCCCGATGATCGAGCCAGCTTTCTATCCACCTTATAGTCCATTCATCCAATCCACACTTTTTTAACTTGCTGAGACCGTATCAAAAGCTTTGCTAAAGCCAAGGTATATCATGCCCACCATTTACCCCATATCCTCAGAGCCAGTTATCTCATCATAGAAGGTAATCAGGTTGGTCAGGCATGACTTGCCCTTGGTGAATCCATGTTGACTGTTCCTGATAACCTTCTCCTCTAAGTGCTTCAAAATGGATTCCTTGAGGATCTGCTTTAGGATTTTTCCAGGGACTGAGGTGAGGCTGACCTGGATTCTCCTTCTTCCCTTTTTTAAAAATGGGCACTATATTTGCCTTTTTCCAATCATCCGGGAACTCCCCCGATTGCCATGAGTTTTCAAAGATAATCAGCCTTCCCCATTCATTAATAGGCTGCTCAGTCAGCAGGTGACTAAATATCACCTTAGGTAGATGGCCTTCTACCCAGGTGCAGAAAAGTTGCTCCCTCCTCTGATCGTGAAACACAAGCAGATTAATATTCTCCAAGGCTTCCCCAGACTGAAATTGCATTAACCAATACTGTAACAGGCCCCTGCTCTGATGGCCATAACTCACACCCCAAGCAGGCCCAACACATATTTTAAATGAGTTAAATCTGAAATATTTACTACAGTTTCTTTGAGGGCTGCCTAGCAGCAGCTCCTGAACAGATTAATGTGTGGGGATGAAATAAAGGCATACCCAAGTAGATAAAAATATCAACCTGTGGCCTTGCCATCATGCATAATGTAAAAGGAGAGATTATTCCTTTCCATGGACAAAGAACATGTTCTTTCACTGCCTTAGCAACACCTTCTATCTCTGCTAGACTGAGGCAGCCACCTGGGCCCCTCGGGGAGGGGACCCTGAACAAGTGTGGAAAAAGGAAAAGGTTCAGAGACGACCTGCTGCATGAAATGCACAGATTTTAGACATAGGTTGGACTAGCACTTACAATATCAGGAAGAGGAGTGGGACAACGTCACATTCTGGGGTGCAATCTGGACCAGTGAGGGGTTGTGGCACTGCCTGCCCTGTAACGCTGGGTGCCTTTAAATGCTCTGCTGCTGTAACTTCCTTGTCTGGATGCTCCCAGCCAGCACACAAGCATGCACTGAGTGTCTGTGTGATAAGCAACTCTGGACCAGCAATTCCAGCAGCCTGGTTGTTACACCCAAGCCACGCACTGGTATCACCAGCTTTTTGGTTACACCTAATTTAAGAACATCAGAACGGCCGTACTGGGTCAGACCAAAGGTCCAGCCAGCCCAGTATCCTGTCTACCAACAGTGGCCAATGCCAGGTGCCCCAGAGGGAATGAACCTAATAGGTAATGATCAAGTGATCTCTCTCCTGCCATCCATCTCCACGCTCTGACAAACAGAGGCTAGGGACACCATTCCTTACCAATCCTGCCTAACAGCCATTACTGGACTTAACCTCCATGAATTTATCTAGTTCTCTTTTAAAAGCCGTTATAGTCATAGCCTTCACAACCGCCTCAGGCAAGGAGTTCCACAGGTTGACTGTGCGCTGTGTGAAGAAGAACTTCCTTTTATTTGTTTTAAACCTGCTGCCCATTAATTTCATTTGGTGGTCTCTAGTTCTTGTATTATGGGAACAAGTAAATAACTTTTCCTTATACACTTTCTCCACACCACTCATGATTTTATATACCTCTATCATATCCCCCCCCCTTAGTCTTCTCTTTGCCAAACTGAAAAGTCCCAGCCTCTTTAATCTCTCCTCATATGGGACCCGTTCCAAACCCCTAATCATTTTAGTTGCCCTTCGCTGAACCTTTTCTAATGCAAGTATATCTTTTTTGAGATGAGGAGACCACATCTGTACACAGTATTCAACATGTGGGCGTACTATGAATTTATATAAGGGCAATAAGATATTCTCCATCGTATTCTCTATCCCTTTTTTAATGATTCCTAACATCCTGTTTGCTTTTTTGACCGTCTCTGCACACTGCGTGGACATCTTCAGAGAACTATCCACGATGACTCCAAGATCTCTTTCCTGATCAGTTGTAGTTAAATTAGCCCCCATTATATTGTATGTATAGTTGGGGTTATTTTTTCCAATGTGCATTACTTTACATTTATGCCATTTTGTTGCCCTATCACTTAGTTTTGTGAGATCTTTTTGAAGCTCTTCACAGTCTGCTTTGGTCTTAACTATCTTGAGTAGTTTAGTATCGTCTGCAAACTTTGCCACCTCACTGTTTACCCCTTTCTCCGGATCATTTATGAATAAGTTGAATTAGATTGGTCCTAGGACTGACCTTTGGGGAACACCACTAGCTACCCCTCTCCATTCTGAAAATTTACCAGTTATTCCTACCCTTTGTTCCCTGTCTTTTAACCATTTTAACCTGGCAAGATGACTCCAACATCCCACAGTCCTGAATTCCCTCAAAACCGTGTGCTCTCTCCAGTCCTTTCCTGGACCATTCAGAGGAATAATAAGATTCATTAGCTCCTCAAAAGAGACAAAATGCACACCTTATCATTTTACCTGGAGTCACCTATCAGTTTAATTCAAATAGGGCACTGCGTCAGTTTAGATTAGGGCTATCAAACGATTTTAAAAATCGCAATTAATTGTGAGATAAAAAAAAGTCACGATTAATCACAGTTTTAATCGCATTGCAGCTATGTAAAAAAAATTCTACATTTGTAAGCTGCACTTTCACGATAAATAGATTGCACTACAGTACTTGTATGAGGTGAATTGAAAAATACTATTCCTTTTGTTTTTCTTTTTTACACTGCAATATTTGTAATAAAAATAATATAAAGCGAGCACTGTACACTTTGTATTCTGTGTTGTAATTGAAATCAATATATTTGAAAATGTAGAAAAACATCCTGTTCTCCCCCTACTCCACACACACAGGGAGAAGCAAAGCTGTTTCTCAGGTTCTCCAGTAATTTTCCTTTTGCTCTGTTTGCACAGTGAAATAGTAAAAATTCTTTACACATGTATTTTACCACATTAAAATATGCATGTATTTTCATAATAAAAATCAAGTGTGTCAATTCCCCTTTACATTTTCCCTTGGAAGCTCTCTCTTTAGATGAGCACTTATTAAACTGAACAACCAATCCCCCCCTAGTTTGCTCCCTCTTCTAAAATGAAACTTGAAAATAATCCACTAAAGCAATGAAAGTTTATTATTTTTCTGAATGGCTCTTTAGTTTTTTACAACCTAATGGTCTCAGCATTCTAGATCTGGTGCTGACCCCTGGGTCCTTGGTTCCTGGCTGGTTCGTTGGAAACACATGCTCTGATCTCTCATAACAGCTTTTATAACTAGATGCTTCCTGCTATCTCATGGCCACTGCCTTTTGCTTCACCGGATAGCTCTGATATCCCCTGGGATTGCTTGTCCACTCCTCAGTCTGGCTCCAACTTTTCCTTTTATAACACTGGCACAGCTCTCTAAGCTCTGTAAAGACGGTGTGGTCAGCTGTGCCCTCTTGGCAGCTGCAGATCAACCCCATTTATGTGCTGGTCTCTTGTGCGCTCATCTGTCCCTGACATCATTTAGTGATGCACCGCTCCAGAGTTCCTGATTGTATAATCTGATCTGCAGGTCTTGGCAATGACTCAGTCTTCTTAGGAAGTGGTTCCTGGAGGTTTCTATTTTCAATGCTTCCTCTGGATATTTTTGATTACTCCGCCTATCCAGCGATCCCCATTGGACTGAAGAGTTTCATATGAGGTCACCACTGACTCAGACTTTACTCCTTGCTGTTTTGCAGTTTCTAGCTATCCAAGATACTGCAAAGATGTTGGGGCACTATGTGTGTTCTCCCTAATTTAGTGAAGAGATGTGTCCAATGTGCTAGGCCTAGTGGTCTGGCTAGGATCTGGTAGAGCTTCACCTGGAGCTGGATTATGGCTACATGTGGCCTGGAGTGATCAAATCAAAGCTGTTTGTGTATTTCTTTGGAGAAAGAATTACCTCATTCCCATCGTCATGGCAGCTTCCAGTTCTCTGACAAGGGGGGGGGGGGGGCCTGCTGGAGCATAGACCTAGAATTCTATCTTCATCAGTCACTGCTTCTGATCACTTCCACTGCAAAGCGTCCAGGCTGGCAGAATGCTGTAAAGCTGCTTTTTCTCTCCTCCCAGATCTCTCCTCTTCAGCATCAACTGAGAACACATAAAATATCTTCTTCTGCCTGATTTGTTCTGAAAAATACCTGCCTGCTTGGTCAGCTCAGGTGCTGCAGGGATGAGAGCCATAAATACCTAGCTAGACAGACAGGCATGTTGAGTTATATGCCTACTGACTGGGCCTCTCTCTCTTTCGTAATCAGTTCAGTCCTTGTGGCACTTTATTAGATATTATTCTCAGTTAGATTTTTTTAGTCTAATACTATTCTAATCTTCATTCATTACAGAAGCTGTATGCTTAGCACATCGTGCACACTGGGGGTACTGCAGTTGTTTAATATGAGGAAAAGGAGCCCATTTTACTGATTGCTCACTACAAGGCGGGAATTAAATAGATTATAAATATCTCTTCATACAGAAAATGGATATGGGTCTTAGTCCCCACCCACTCACACTTTTTTTAAACACATTGCAGCACCCAGAGGTGCTGGAACTAGGACTGTTGCCGCCGCCCCTGACTTGAAGTGGTTTCCATCATACACAGGGTTTACAGTTTTGTTCAATGGCTCTCAGCACCCCCACTATACAAATTTTTCCAGCACATTATTTTGCATGGCACCAACAAAATACTCTAGAGCTCTCTGGCTAAAATACTCTGTGCAGCGACCTTTTCTACAGCAGCAGTTAGGCAAGAACTGGCTTCCCTGAAATCTCCCTGACCTACTGACTTTGCCAAGTGTTTCCCTTAACAAATCCCTCTATAGCTTTCAGCCTTTTTCCCATAAGTGATACCAAATTAACTGGCTTGTAGTGTCCTGTGGGTCCATAGGCCTTTTGTTGTATTATTAGGCACACTCTGGGGTCCGCAAGGATGAGCATGCTGCATTTAAAAAGATGCCGGCTGAAGTTCATTTCAAGTCCCCGTTTTCTTTGGCATTCTTGGCATGTGCTGTCAGTTGCATGTCAAAATGTTACTATTGACAAAGACATGATAAGAGGATCCAAGTCCCTCGGTATAGCCACATCTCACTTCATAATTAATCCAGCATCCTACAAAATCTACAAATGCTATGCTCTTTTTTTTTTTTTCCTTTGCAGATTTAGGCCAAGATCTTTAAAGAATTTATTTTTGAAGTACGCAGCCAAAGAACTTTTAGGTGCTTAATTGTATATGCAAATAAAATTTTGATACGAGTAATTTAAATACCCACTGCAGTTGCCACTCTGACTTTGTGTCCCAATTCACGACTGAGCAATCCAGTACACAGACTTGTACATGAAAATATTAAATTACAAAAAAATACTGACAATATTTTGAGCTCACCGTTGCTTTCAGATGTTCCCTCTGTCATAATATTGGATCCACTGCACTTCTTTATAGAGCCTGAATTTCCTAGAGAAAGCAGCAACAAACTCCAAACAAAACTAGCAGGTGTTCTGCAGCAGTTTCAGCTCCATTCTTGTCTCTGTTTGTTACCAGAAACCACTCCCTTTCTGGAACTTTCAATATATCCCAGAGACCTCTAATGGCTGAATACCATGGTTGCAGCTTGAGGCTTGTCTACACTGCTTTGCAGTTTGGAGTATAAGGATAAGACCAAAGTGCTGTGCAGTAACCAATCCGTTAGTTCGCATCCACAGCATACACACGGGGGAGTTACAGTTCAGCCCTCTGGTGCACACTGCTGTTTTCAGTCCCACAGTCTGAACTGCGGGGCAGTGTAGACGCAGCATTAAAGTCCTCACACTCTCCAATTCACAGGCACTCGCCCTCCCATTTGTACCCTCATTTGCACATTGTTATAGACAGCTCCCTCCCCAGATAAAGGCCTCAGCAACCAAAAAGGAAACTAGCAACAGGCAAAGCCTATTTCACTGAATTTGAGCTCAAACTGCTAATTAATGTATTATTATTTATACACAGTAGAGTAGCACCAAGGAGCCCTAGTCATGGAGAAGGACCCCATTGTACAAGACTATAAAGCGGATAGAAAGCTGGCTAGATTGTTGGGCTCAACGGGTAGTGATCATTGGCTCATTGTCTAGCTGGCAGTCGGTATCCAGCGGAGTGACCCATGGGATTAATTGCACCCTCAGCAAGTTCACAGATGACACTAAGCCAGGGGAAGAAGTAGATAACGCTGGAGGGTAGGGATAGGGTCCAGAGTGACCTAAACAAATTGGAGGATTGGGCCACAAGAAATCTGATGAGGTTCAACAAGGACAAGTGCAGAGTCCTGCACTTAGGAAGGAAGAATCCCATGCACCGCTACAGGCTGGGGACCGACTGGCTAAACAGCAGTTCTACAAAAAAGAATCTTGGGATTACAGTGGATGAGAAGCTCGATATGAGTCAGCAGTGTGTCCCTGCTGCCAAGAAGGCCAACGGCATATTGGGCTGTATTATAGGAGCATTGCCAGCAGATCAAGGGAAGTGATTATTCCCCTCTTTTCGGTACTGGTGAATCCACATCTGGAGTACTGCATCCAGTTTTGGTCCCCCACTACAAAAGGGATGTGGACAAATTGGAGAGAGTCCAGAAGAGGGTAACGAAAATGATCAGGGGACTGGGGCACATGACTTATGAGAAGAGGCTGAGGAAACTGGGATTGTTTAGTCTGCAGAAGAGAAGAGTGAGGGGGGATTTGATAGCAGCCTTCAGCTACCTGAAAGGGGGGTTCCAAAGAGGATGGAGCTAGGCTGCTCTCAGTGGTAGCAGATGACAGAACAGGGAGCAATGGTCTCAAGTTGCAGTGGGGGAGGTCTAGGTTGGATATTAGGAAACATTGTAACTAGGAGGGTGGTGAAGCACTGGAATGGGTTACTTAGGGAGGTGCTGGAATCTCCTTCCTTAGAGGTGTTTAAGGCCTGGCTTGACAAAGCCCTGGCTAGGATGATTTAGTTGGGATTGGTCCTGCTTTGAGCAGGGGATTGGACTAGATGCCCTACTGAGGTCTCTTCCAACCCTAATCTTCTAGGATGCTGTAGGAACATAGAACAAGACTGTGGTACCTGCCCCCAAAAGCTTATAAATAGGGCCCTACCACATTCACAGTCTGGGAATTTTTGAAATTCCACTTCCTGTTTGCTTGGTATGGACAGCTTACAGCGCATCTTCCCAGCTGACCACGGTGGCTCTATGCAGCAAACATTCTCCTTCTTGGAGCACACCTGAGTTGGATCTGCTGGCACCATGGGAAGAGGAGGCTGTGCAGTCCCAGCTCCACTTCAGCCATAGGAACTTTGATACCTACGGTCAGAATTCTCATGGCATGTTGGATAAGGGCTACGAACAGGACACGCAGTAGTGCAGTGTGAAGATAAAGGAGCTGAGGCAGCATACCAGAAGGTAAGGGAGTCAAACTGTCATTCTGGTGCTGCTCTGAAGACTTGTTGCTTTATAAGGAGCTGGACACCATCATCAGTGGTGACCCCACCTCCACCTCCAAGAGTCCCATGGATACTTCGGTGGGGCTGGAGACAGTGGACAGCAGACTCAACCCTGAGGATGAAGTTGTGGACAAGGGGGTCAAATTGGAAGACAAGATGGGACAGGCAACAGGGTCATCTGGTACCGTGGTGAGCCAGGACCTCTTCTAGACACAAGAGGGTTCGGGATAGTCCAGCAGTCTGTCTATGGCGCACGTGTTGCAGGAGAGCAGAGCTCTGCTAAGTGATCTTTTTGAGTTTATGCTGCTCAGTTATATGAGGTAGAATTTTCCTTTGCTTTGTTATATGCTAGAAGTGGGTGAAGGGATAGAAATGTACAAGACTAGCTGTGTTTGTGTCTGCTTCACATTCCCCTGGGCAGCTACACAGTGAGGCAGAATAATATGTTAATACACATCAAGATTTCATGGGAATCCTTCAGAGAGATCTCTAGGAAACCTTCCTGGAGGTACTCACCAATCCTTTGCCAAAGGTGCCTTGGCAGAGCTGCTTTGTTTCTTCCCCCATTGTAGGAAACTTTCCCACGCCAATTGGCAATCACTTGTACAGAGACCAAGTGGCACACAGGAGAGCAGCATAGGGATCTGGTCTGAAGCCACATGCATGCAGGAGATACACCCCTGCATCCTCTCTTACCATCAGGAGTGAGATATCTGCTTAAGTGACCCCCACCTGTGGAAAATGGCAGCAGAATTTACAATTTTGTCCATAGTCCCCTGCAGTGATCCCCTTAAAAAACCACCTAGACAGTTTGCCCCATCATGAGCGTCACTCCTGGGCCAAACTCATCATATTTAGGGTGTTCGCTGAGCTGCGTCTTGCCAAGGGACAGTGAGAAACTGATTTGTATTTTAAAAAGAGGTGTATTTTACTATAATGATTTGATGCCATGAGTGCACTAACAATCATGCTGTTTATTGTTTCTTGTGCTTCTGCAGATTGTGACCTTCAGGGGAACCCCCTACACATCAGTGGAGCACCGCTACCAGATAAGAAGCATGACGGAGCAAGGAGGACATGTTTCAAGAGGTGCTCCAATCCTCAGAAGCTGCAAAACAAGAACACAGAGAGTATGAAGAAAGACTGTAAATGAAAATTATAAAATAGACCCTGCGGAGGGTCCACTAGACCCACGGCTTCGATGGACCTCCCTCCTGCAAGAGGTCCGCCGAAGCTACGGGACCAGCGGACCCTCTGCAGGCAAGCCGCTGAAGGCAGCCTGCCTGCCCCCCTCGCAGCGACGGGCAGAGCGCCCCCAGTGGCTTGCCGCCCCAAACACGCGCTTGGCATGCTGGGACCTGGAGCTGCCTCTGCTTCCTACCAAGCATTTTCAGTGTGTTGTTAATTCTTATTTAATAAAAACATACTCTCTGAAAGATAATCAATCTTTATATGTCTCCTATACATGGTGGTTACTGCTGGAATTAATACACAATGGCAATTAGAACATTTGCAGACTACAAATCATGGTCAGGAATCATCGAAATTTTCATGCGAGGCAGCAAGTTAAAGCGGGGCAGAGTGCTGTATAGAAAGACATATTACTGGTGCTCATTGTCAAAATGTTGCCTAAAGCCTCTCTGATTCAAATAGCTCTGGTATCTGGCTGCTTAAAATCAGGTGCCAGGTGATCCACCTCCACACTCCACCCCAGAGGAAACTTTTTGCCCTCAGCCTCACATATATTATGCAGCACACATCAGGCTGCTATGACCATGGGAATATTTTCCTCATGTAGATCTAACCTGCCATAAAAGCAGTGCCAGTGAGCTTTTAATTTACCAAATGCATATTCAACTGTCATTCTGAACCTACTCAGCCTATTGTTGAAGCACTCCTGGATGTTGTCCAGGTTTCCTGTGTAAGGTTTCATGAGCCATGGGAGTAAGGGGTACACTGGGTCTCTCAGGATCACCATTGCCTTTCAGCATCCCCCACTGGAATCTTCTGGTCTGGAAAGAAAGTCCCTGCTTGCAGCTTTCTGTATAGGCCAGTGTTCCTGAAAATGAGTGGGTCATGCACTTTCCCTGACCACTCTGCATTGATGTCCGTGAAATGCCCATGATGATCCACAAGCGCCTCCAATACCATAGAGAAGTACCCCTTTCTGTTAATGTACTCCATCGCAAGATGGTCCGGGGCCAAAATTGGGATCTGCGTTCCATCTATCGCCCTGCTGCAGTTAGGGAATCCCATTGCCACTAAGTCATCCACTATTTCATTCACATTTCCAAGAGTCACAGTCCTCCATATCAGAATGTGATTAATGACCCTGCACACTTGTGTTAATGCAGCCCCAATGATGGACTTTCTGACTCCAAACTGATTAGTAACTGACCAGTAGCAATCTGGAGTTGCCAGCTTCCACACAGTGATCACCATACATTCCTTCACCGAGAGGGCAGCTCTCATTCTGGTGTCCCTGCGCTGAAGAGCTGGGGCGAGCTCAGCACACAGTTCCAGGAAGGTCGGATCCAAAAGTTTTGCAGCCACTGCTCTTCATCCCAGACCTGCATAATGAAATGATCCCACCACTCAGTGCTTGTTTCCCAAAAACAATAGCAACAGTCCACCATGTGCAGCTGGTCCGTGAATGCCAAAAGTAATCTGGTATTGTTTTTTTCTATAGAACACAGCAGGTCAGGCACCTCTGATTCCTGTTCAGATTGGGAGCTCATGATATACTGCATAAGTATCCGTGATGTGCTCATAACACTAACCACAACAGTAGATAGCAGTGCAGGATCCATCCTTTCAGACAAAGATGGTGGGTGCACAGTAAATAGGGGCCATTCAAAAATGGTGCAAAACGCTATCGGAAAACCATGGAATGATGAAATGGAAAAAACTGCATCATGGGATGTTGAGCCCACACCCATGATGCACTGTGGTTCATTCTTCCTTCCCACAATGCCTAGCTGCAGAAGGTGGTGAGTAGCACAATGGGATAGCTACCCACAGTGCCATGCTCTCATTGTCAATGCTAAAGCACCAACCGTGCACATGCTCTGGTGACAGAAGGAGCATTGTGTGAACAGGACCGTCTCCAGGCACCAGTGCAGCAATCAGATGCTTGGGGCGGCCAAGGAGAAGGGACAGCAAGTCGGGCTCTTCGGCGGTGGGTCTCTCGGTCCCTCTCGGAGAGAAGGACCTGCTGCCGAAGAAGAAAGCGGCGTGGTGGAGCTGCCGCTGATCACGATCACAGCTTTTTTTTTTTCCTCGCCATTCGGGGTGGCAAAAACTCTGGAGCCAGCCCTGCATGTGAACATGCACAAATGATGTAATTATACCGGTCTTTGATCATCAGTGTAACTTGCGTCAACACAACTCTGGAGTGTAGACAAGGCTTTAATCATGTTGATCTTGAGCTGATAGCTAGACCACAAGGAGATGTTAGAAAGACAGGTCAAGATTTTAGTTTGGACAGAAAGAGAGAGATCTGGGGTAGAGAGGTAGATCTGTGATTGTCAGCATACAGAAGCTAGTTAGGGTGACCAGATAGCAAGGGAAAAATTGGGATGGTGGTGGGGGTAATAGGTGTCTATATAAGAAAGAGGCCCAAATATCAGGACTGTCCCTATGAAATCATAGGATCATAGAATCATAGGACTGGAAAGGATCTCGAGAGGTCATCTAGTCCAGTCCCCTGCACATCTGGTTACCCTAAAGCCAGTTGAGTTCATGTTTGCAGATGAAACTACCCAGAGATAAGGTGTAAGTTTCATACACTGCTGAGTCTCTCTTGTGAAGGCGAGTCACCTCCAGGAAAATACAATTACTTCTTTTAATAGGTTATGATTTTTTAAAAGAAATTTCCAGTTGGAAAAAATCTTTAAATCATCATAGAAAAATGAAATTAATTCATTTGTCACATGCTTTTAATGACTGTAGTTTAATTGCCCCTTTTACTAATAATCAGAGATATTTATGTTTCAGGGTTTTCAAACTAGCTAGAGACATAAAGGGTAACAAGAAAACATTCTACAAATACATGAGAAGGACAGAGTAGGTTCGTTACTCAATGATGGTGGAAAAACAATAACAGAAAATGTGGAAATGGCAGAGGTGCTTAATTACATCTTTGTTTCGGTTTTCACCACAAAGGTTGGCAGTGATTGGACATCTAATATAGTGAATGTCAGTGAAAATGAGGTACGATCAGAGGCAAAAACAGGAAAAAGATAAGTTATAAATTACTTAGACAAGTTAGATGACTTAAAGTCACCAGGGCCTGATGAAATGCATCTTAGAATACCCAAGAAGCTGACTGAGGAGATATCTGAGCCATTAGTGATTATCTTTGAAAAGTCATGGAAAACGGGAGAGATTTCAGAAGATTGGAAAAGGGCAAATATAGTGTCCATCTATAAAAAGGGAAATAAGGACAACCTGGGGAATTACAGATCAGTCAGCTTAACTTCTGTACCCAGAAAGATAATGGAGCAAATAATTAAGAACAAATCTTGTCAAACCAACCTGATAGCTTTCTTTGACAGGGTAACAAGCCTTGTGGATAAGGGGGAAGCGGTCGCTGTGGTATAAAGCTTTTGATAGTGTCTCACATGACGTTCTCATAAACAAACTAGGGAAATGCAACCTATGGACTACTATAAGGTGGATGCATAACTGGTTGGAAAATCATTCCCAGAGAGTAGTTATCAGTGGTTCACAGTCATGCTGGAATGGCATAACAAGTGAGGTTCCGCAGGGATCAGTTCTGGGTTCTGTTCTGTTCAGTATCTTCATCAATGATTTAGATAATGGCATAGAGAGTGCACTTATAAAGTTTGCGGATGACCAAGCTGGGAGGTTGCAAGTGCTTTGGAGGATAGGATTGTAATTCAAAATGATCTGGACAAATTGGAGAAATGGCCTGAAGTAAATAGGACGAAATTCAATAAGGACAAATGCAAAGTACTCCACTTAGGAAGGAACAATCAGTTGAACACATAATGGGAAATGACTTTCTAGGAAGCAGTACTGCAGAAAGGGATTTGAGGGTCATAGTGGGCCACAAGCTAAATATGAGTCAACTGTGTAACACTGTTGCAAGAAAAGCAAACATCATTCTGGGATGTATTAGCAGGAGTGTTGTAAGCAAGACACAAGAAATAATTCTTCTGCTCTTCTCCGCACTGATTAGGCCTCAACTGGAGTAATGTGTCTAGTTCTCGGAGCCACATTTCAGGAAAGATGTGAACAAACTGGAGAAAGTCCGAGAAGAGTAACAAAAATGATTAAAGGTCTAGAAAACATGATCTGTGAGGGAAAATTGAAAAAACCGGGTTTGTTTACTCTGGAAAAGAGAAGACTGAGTGGGGACATGATAACAGATTTCAAATACATAAAAGGTTGTTTCAAGGAGAAGGGAGAAAAATTGTTCTTCTTAGTCTCTGAGGATAAGACAAGAAGCAATGGGCTTAAATTGCAGCAAGGGAGGTTTAGGTTGGAGATTAGGGAAAATCTCCTAACTGTCAGGGTGGTTAAGCACTGGAATAAATTGCCTAGGGAGATTGTGGAATCTCCATCAGTGGAGATTTTTAAGAGCAGGTTAGACAAGCACCTGTCAGGGATGATCTAGATAATATTTAGTCCTGCCATGAGTTCAGAGGACTGGACTAGATGACTTCTCGAGGCCCCTTCCAGTCTTATGATTCTCCCTTAAAAACCAACTCCTCCTCCTAGAGCCTCCTGTGAGGTAATTAACAAGAATTGTGACATCACAGTTACTTCCATGGCAAGACCCTTACACCACAAATGTCAAACAGAAAGAAGAAGTTGGATTTTGTAAGTGAATAACCCTGTTCGGATGCATTAATATTCAATAGCAGCAAAATGAATATTGAAAATTACTAAAACTAAATAGCTGCTTATCAATGCTCGTTTCAAAGGTACACCCTATTTTGAAAGCATCTTGTTAAAAAAAATTTAGTGCACATACAAGTTGATGGATGGGCTTCACTGGTGACTGGTGTCCTTGATGGAGCCACAGAACAAGAACCTCATGGCTCACAGCAGTGCAAGCTTTCCCAACCTTATGCATCAGCCACGTCCTGTAAAGATTACCTCTAGCCATCCAGTCGGTCTTGGTCATTTTGGCCACAGAAGTCATGTCAAGTTGCCAACTTGTAACTGTTGTGATGTTTGTTGTTATCACAGACAGACAATATCATGAACAACCCTTATGGAATTAAGATAAAACCTTACTTAATTGATTTACACCTTTATCAAATTAGGGTTAATACTGTTGGGGAGTATTGTATTAAAAGTACAAGTGAATGAGTGAGTGTGTGTGTCTATGTGTGTGTTAATTTGGCAACATATGTACTTTCTTCAGTAGGCAGGGAGGATATTAATGTACTTTCTCCACTACCAACCCTTTGAAGCCATCCCCTTTGGAGAGATATGCATACACTAGTTCAAATAGGATTTTTCAGAGACCAACAAAGAAAGGGCTTTCAAACTGGCTTGCAGCCTTCTGCCTGATCCAGCAAATGAACAGGAACCCTGGTCCATGGTGAGCTCCAATCCTTATGGTAGGCTTGCAAGGACTGGCCCTACTGAGGTTCCATAAGACTGAGTACTTGTTCTGAGCTAAAGCTGTGATGAACTGGTAATCACAAGGAATCGCCTTGAGTGGAGGTTGAAAGACTGCTCCTGCCAGAACCCATGTTAGGGTTGGGGTTAATTCCTGTTGACTTACTAGCATGTGTGCAGATTCTTAGACTGTTTTTAATGTTATGTCTGTAATGCTTTTTACCTTCATAATAAAGTAGTGTGACAAAGTTCCTCCTCTACCTTAGTGGGTCCTGCGCTTATTGGCGGATTTGTTCACCTCAGTGATCTTCCCCTTTTGTGGAACCCACAGTCTGAGTCAGCTCCTCCTGTGTCTGATCAGGAGTTGGGAGGTTTGGGGGGAACCCAGGCCCGCCCTCTACTCCGGGTTCCAGCCCAGGGCCCTGTGGATTGCAGCTGTCTATAGTGCCTCCTGTACCAGCTGCATGACAGCTACAACTCCCTGGGCTACTTCCCCATGGCCTCCTCCAAACATCTTCTTTATCCTCATCACAGGACGTTCCTCCTGGTGTCTGACAATGCTTGTCCTCCTCAATCCTCCAGCAGTACACTCTCACTCTCAGCTACTTGCCTTCTTGCTCCCAGCTCCTCACACACACTCCTTCTCCTCTGGCTCTTCCCTGCCTGACTGGAGTGAGCTCCTTTTTAAACCCAGGTGCCCTGATTAGCCTGCCTTGATTGGCTGCAGGTGTTCTAATTAAAGTAGCTATCTCTACTGCCTTCTAGAAAGATCTTAATTGGCCCCAGGTGCCTTGATTAACCTGGAGCAACTGCCATTTGGTTACCAGGGTCCTAGGGATTTGTTTAGCCTGGGGCTAACATACCTGTTTCTCAGTACTTTACTGTAGCCATCTGGCCTTGCCCCATCACAGTAGGTTTGCACAGGAAGTACTGTGTGGTAACTTGTATCTGTAGCAATTACACCTATTAACTGTCTCTAAAGAGAAAGCAAGCCGGTGTGCTTGAGCAACCTGTCTGTGCTGAGAAATATACACAGTGAAGGCAGGGAACTGTGCAGAAATGGAAATACCCATGTCAGAAGGGCGAGAGATGCATGTCTCCATCCAAAAGAGGCAACATCTGGGGAGCAGGAAGCCTGACAGTGGTTGACCTTGCTAGACCACTGAGGGGAAATCCAGGTGCAGTTGCCCTGAACTGCAACAGTTGGAATCTGGCCCTCTATTCAGTAGGAAATGGATTAAAGCTGACTTGCTGTTTTGAAGTGCTAACTTTACATTGCTCTCTGTTGAAAAATAGTATTAATAATCGTTCATGCCTCTTTCTCCTTGGAATAGCCTAACATCAACCCTTCTCTCCATGATATGGTAATGGGTCGCAAATTTCATGAGACTCTCTTTAATTAAGGCAAGTTTATATTAAGGCGGTTATAAATGAAACGAAATGGGGGTGCAGGCTACAATGGGGAAAACTGCCCACAATTCCTGTTTGCAACATAGCCAGTAGAAAGAGGGCCAAATTCAGAATTCACTTTTTTCCACTGAAGAAAAAGTCACTGCAGCTACTTACTCCAAAATCTGAGTGGCTCATCAATTTAGCATACACACAAGCACAGTCCAACCACAGAGCATGTTCTGAGGACACTAGCATTGCTATGAAATAAAACAGAGCAAGACCATTCTGGGTACCACTATACAAACAAACATACCCAGCATCCCACTTGGCTTCAGGCTTCCCACCAGGCATAATCGCCGTTTCTTAATAACCAAAACATTTTAGGGTGTTTGAGAACTCAAATAAACTGGGGTTGGCACACAAGCAAAAAGTTCCCATTCTTCAAAAAGATTATATATCCTGCATGAGGATTGGAAGAACACCATGCTACTAAAAGATGCCTTGTCTGTGTGCCTTCACTGGCTTATGCAGTAAAACAAATTCATTCCAATGATTGAGGTCATATAGTACATATTGAACATACAACCCGAGCCTTAGCCAAATGATGTGTCACTGAAGGTAAATGTCTGCGTGTGGATAGTAAACAGGCACCAAATGCTACCCAGAGCTTTCAGGGTTATGGTGGATAACATAGAGCTATTTTCCTCCTTTTGCACTAAAATGGTCGAATTGAATATTTGTTTTCTTTCTGCAAATGTTAAAAATCATTACCAAAAATTGGCTATTACATTTCCAGTGCCTAAAAGCTCCTATTTTCTTTTTAACGAGAAAAGAACTTTGAATATATCCCATTTGCTGCTGTGCAAATGCATTTGACAGTTCATCTAAATGCCAGCACAATTGCTTTAGCAGAGTTAATAAAGGTAATCTGAACAGTCTTATTTTTGTCCCTAATGTTCACCCCCAAAAGGAAATGTGTTTCTTACTAATAACAGTGTGTGTGACAGAAAATACTAGGTACATGTATCTGTTCCCATTCATTTGCCAAAAATGGATAATTCACATCAGAGCTTTTAAAAAAACAACAAAAATAACAAACAAATTAACTTCTTCCCTGCCAGAAGCAACTCCTACCAACATGTAGTTTGAATCTAAACTCTGATAGCCACCAGGGAGTAAGTTACACAGAGGGAATATAGAGCTCCTGTTTGTATTCCCTTAGGAGCACATAAAAAACTATTTTGTCTGTCACATTCTTTGTCAAGCCAACCGTTAAGTGTACCTTGCCAGCATACACCATACCTATGGAAGAAACAGCTTATGGGCTCAGGACTGAATTTCTATCTATACAGACATCTATCCTTTTAAGCACTTTCTATAGAGCCCATCACAATACTGAGAACCTCAAGCATTCAAAAATCATGTCGGACCCCAAAATCATGAGATTTTAAGCCAATCATGACATTTAAAAAAATAATAGATGCTGGGTTCTTCTTTTTGGCTTTCTGATTTCTGAGCCTTTAGAATACACTCAGGTCACATTTTCAAGCTTTTCTCTGCAACTGTGAGGACTAGAAACTCACTTTAAAAAACAGTTCTCATGCAACTCTCTTGTTTCCAGTAGCTGGAACTTTAAGAAAAGACATCAAACATTTAGAGCTTTGATAAAATTGTGAGATTTGGCAAAACTGCCATTACACTAGCATCTACACATTAGGTCAGGGACCAGTTTAGCAAGTTACTGGAAATGAGTGCCATGGCTAATTCAAGGGAGTGAAAGAGCCACAGTGAGGTGAATCAGGACACACAAACATGACCCTCAGTAATAGTTAAGTTTTTATCACATTAGCATCCAACTCTTATGGGAACATCCTACACTGAGAATTTAACAGAGAATGAGCAACCTGTTTAGAGAGATTTAAACCATCTATAGAATTCCATAGCAGAAAGAATTCTCAATTAATTCTATAAGTTGGTTTTAAAAACACACATTTCACACTTCTCACTTTTAGGAGAGGGCACTTCCTAGCAATGTGTTTCTATAAGGAATACTCAAAAATAATATAGAGTTTAATAGAGAACGATATCCCTGCTGTAAGATTTAAAAACCAATCTATGGAATTAATTGAGAATTCTTTCTGCTATAGAATTCTATGGCCATACTCTTAGGACAGACACCACAATGTTATGATTGGATCCAAATGATGCTAGATCCTATGTGCTTCTAAGCCCCTTGGGTCTGGGTAATGGCTGATCATTGTTTCTAACTCTGGGTCATTCAGGCACACTCCCAGACACATAACTTGTGACTAACGCTCTTCTTAGGCAGTGGGACCCTGCATTCCTGCTGCCTGGACCCCAGAACCAATGCCACAACTCTTACAAGAACATAGTTACTTAGATGTTCCCCCAGAATCCACCTGGCTGTGGGAGCTCTGGTTTCCTAATTAAACCCTTGTGGGGCAATGTTACAGTAAAACAAGGAATCCAGATTTTGCAGAAGAACCTAACAACCTCAATTTTACTCTTAAAAAGCATAACATCTGTGGTATAAGAACCTGCAGGGCTAGCACCTGGGCCCAGGAGGGTTCTGTGCTGCTGACTCTGCCACATTGCCTCTGGAGGCTTAGGCTTGGCTCCTGTGGGAGGACCCCGTGAATTTGTGCTTGGCAGGAAGTACTGCCTAGCAGGACCTGACTGGCAGCCCTTTGCAGCCTACTGATTGGTTGGTCCCAGTACTTAAACCAGGAAGATGTCTGAGCAACAAGGCAGACTGCCTAGCTATCTGTGCTCCAGACCCTACTCATGAGTCACGATAGACCCTAGACTCCAGCTTCTGATCCTGGTTTGTTCTTCAATTGCTGTCTGCAACCTGGCAGTTGATCCTGATCCCCTGGTAACTTCCTTCCTGCCTGCCCCCTGCCTCTCTGTTTGACCTCTGGCCTGTCTCAGATTCTGACCTCCTGGTAACCTGGCCCTGTCTCCTGACACCTGAATCTTAGTCTGCCTTCTGGCCTATGTTGGACTCTGAGCCATAAATTGCAGGTTTCTATTAGCAGGGAGCTGAACCAAAATCCCAGTTATTTGGGAGATTTCAGATCTAGAGTTGATCCTTTGTGGCTCAGCCCCATCTCTGACTCCTGTGCTGATGCTGCTAAGCAGTCTAATGATTTTCAGCTCTCTGTGTAAGGACACAGAGTTCAGAGATACCTTCTTTCAGACTCAACATTTGAAATAGATTCCCCTGCCCCCCACACACTAGAAACAAAATTAAAGCTCTATCTGACTTTTTCAAATGCTGGGTTTTTTAGCCGCTGTTTTTAATTTATCACCTTTTCAAAGACACACTGACTGTCTTTAGTTTCTTTTAAAGACACATGTGTTGTAACAAGTGAATGGCAAAGATCAATGGACAGAGTGCTGGTTTAAACCCAAATAGCTCCCACACAAACTAGGCCCCAGCATGACAACTTGCTATGTGTCATGTGTCTCCATTTCAGGGAGCAACATTTTTCTTAAATCAGCATAACATAGTTGTGACATTGCACTCCATATGATTTTATGAAAATATGCTAATGAGTGTGAATATAATGTAACTGGAATATGCTTTATGCAAAATGTCTCTTGTAAGGTATCATTACAAAGCTTATAATCTACTGATTGTGGTCATCCTATTTGTATAAATGTATCACTCTTGTATCTGAAACTAGAAATATGAAATATAACTCTGAGGTCCTATTGTAATTATGCAAAATGTGGGCTATCAGTGGTGGTTTGGAATCTTGATGGCTCCCATCAACTAGGACAATTGGTTGTAAATGGCTCTGTTTACTTTCAAGCCTTCCTGTGAGTCAGGCCAGGAAGAATGAAGGCTCGGGGGTATGGCTACACTTACATTTGTGCAGCGCTGGGAGTTACAGCTGTGTTCGTACAGCTGTGTAGGGCCAGCGCTGCAGTGTGGCCACATTTGCAGCGCTGTTGGGAGTGGTGCATTGTGGGCAGCTATCCCACAGAGCACCTCGTCCCATTTTGGCGCTGTGGCTTGTGGGAAGGGGACTGAAGGGTGCGGGTCTTTCCGCTTCCTGTTCCAACGCCCCGTGGTGCTTTGGTACACATTCCAAGCAGTTTGGCGCCATTGTGAGTCTGCAGGGCTATTTCTGTTACAAATGGAGCCCAAGCTGCTGAGGACCTTGCTGATGAATGTTGCCAGCACATCACGCATGGCAGTGGAGCTATTCCTTCAGCTCCAAAGTGACAGTGAGGAGTCAGACGATGATATTGATTCGCCTGACGCGCAAGACACTAAATTGTTTGTGGCAGTAACGGACGTGCTCAGCACCGTGGAACGCCGCCTTTGGGCTCGGGAAACGAGCACTGAGTGGTGGGATCACATCGTCCTGCAAGCCTGGGATGATGAGCAGTGGCTGCAGAACTTTTGGATGAGAAAAGCCACTTTCATGGGACTGTGTGCTGAGCTCGCCCTACCCTGCGGCGCAGGGACACGAGATTGAGAGCTGCCCTGCCAGTGGAGAAGCGGGTGGCTATTGTAATCTGGAAGCTGGCAACTCCAGACAGCTACCGATCTGTGGCGAACCAGTTTGGAGTGAGAAAGTCGACCGTTGGAATAGTGTTGATGCAAGTTTTCACGGCCATTAATCGCACCCTGCTAAGAAGAACCATGACTCTGGGGAACGTGCAGGACATTGTGGATGGCTTTGCACAAATGGGTTTCCCTAACTGTGGAGGGGCAATAGATGGGACGCATACTCCTATTCTGGCACTACCCCACCTGGCATCCGAGTACATTAATCGCAAGGGGTATTTCTCTGTGGTTCTCCAAGAGCTTGTGTATCACCGTGGGCGTTTCACTGACATTTACTCAGGATGGCCTGGAAAGGTGCATGATGCACGCATCTTTCGGAACAGTGCCCTGTTCAGGAAGCTGATGGCTAGGACTTTTTTCCCAGACCGCAAGATCACAGTAGGGGACGTCGAAATGCCCATTGTGATCCTTGGAGACCTCGCTTACCCCTTAATGCCATGGCTCATGAAACCGTATACAGGGAAGCTTGACAGGAGCAAGGACCGGTTCAACTACAGGCTGAGCCGGTGCAGAATGACTGTAGAGTGTGCTTTTGGCCATTTAAAAGCGCGCTGGAGGTGTCTCTACGGGAAGCTAGATTTGGGGGAAAGCAGCATCTCCGCTGTTATATCCGCGTGCTGTACCCTCCATAATATTTGTGAAGGGAAGGGTGAAAGATTCAGTGAGGAATGGACCTCCGAGGTTTGACGCCTAGAGGCTGAATTTGCACAGCCAGAGAGCAGGGCTACTAGAGAGGCCCAGCAAAGGGCTTCAAGGATTAGGGATGCCTTAAGGGAGCAATTTGAGGCTGAAAGCCAACAGTAATGTTTGGTGCCTTTGCTGTGCCCATTTTTCCCTTAGGGTACAGTATTTCTCACTTTCTGCAATAATAAAAAATGTTTTATAAGCCGAGAAATCATTTATTCAAAATACAGTACATAAAAGGGCAGGGGGGTAGGGTGGTGGACTGTACATTCAGAGGTTTGAATATGTCCTGCTTGGATTGCTGTTCAATGCCTGCTGCACTTCAGGATTAATATGCTGCATTGTAATGGGGGTTGAGTGCATTGGGTAAGGGTTGTAGTTATCAGGGCTGGTAGGTGAACGTACAGGTGTTGGGGGCAGCTGGTGGTGGTAAGAACCAGGCTGCTGGAGAAAGGTGTTTTGTGCAAACACTGGGGAACAAGGGAGAGAGCTTTGGGAGGGGTGGGGGTTACCACAGTACTGATCTGCCTGCATGGCTACGAGAGACTACATACAGTCAGTTTGGCGAGCCAGGAGGCTTATCAGCTGCTTTGTGCTTTTCTTGGTAGCCAATTCCTTTCTCCTGCTCTGTGTTTGTCTCCACTCATGCATTTTCTCTCTCCAGTCCTGCAGCCTCTTACTGTCTCTGGCATACTGATTCATAACTGCTTTGATCAAATCTTCTTTTGATTTTCTAGGATTTTTCCTCAAGTTCTGTAATCTTCGCGCAGGCAGTGACAGGGCTGGATTATTCAAGGACACTTAAAAAAACATAAATAGAAACATTTAATACAGAGGCTACATTGTTTATTATCACAGTGGAGGAGTTTGTAGACTTTTTGTAGCATCATTCCCACATACCTAACATAGCACAGAGAGGCCACGGCAGCGAAGGCATAGGCATGGCGAGCAATGGGGTGAGTGTTTCTGCCACGACTTCACCTGGGAAGGGGAACTGCCTGAGGGCTGGGGTTTCTGTGCATTGGGGAAAGCAGAGGGCAGACAGTTGGGGACCAGCAGTGGGGAAAGCAGAGGGCAGATAGTTGGGGACCTGCACTGAACAATCATCACTACATTTTCAACAGGATTTTCTACTGCCAGATATATCACTGCTGCGTGTTACCTGGGAAGAGAGGGAGGGTCTTCTACAGCAATGTGGATTCCGCCCTGGCCCCTATGCAGCTTGCCTGTGTGCAGCAATGGTCCCCCCACCCCTTGCGGCACAGTGGCACGGATGAGTCAGCCTGATCGGGACAAGGACCACGATGGCTCTCCCTATAAACTTGTGCAAGCACATTGCCCAGGCTCTGGCTGCAACTTTTGAAGAGATTACCGAGGCCAATTACAGAGACGTGATAGACCAAATCAATGGGCTATTCCACATTTAGGCATGCAGGCAGGCAGCCATAACCCCCACCCCCCTCTCACAAAACATTTCCATCCTAAAAATAAAATCTGCTTACCGGGAACACGCTCCTCTGCTTCCTCTTCACCAACAAGTTCCAGCTGCTGCGACTGGCTAGCCTCCTCCTGGCTTGAGAAGAGCTCCTGGCTGCATGCCTCCTGGGACTCCGGCGTGTCTCCCTCCACCCCAGTAGCCTCACTCTCCGCTTCCTCTACACCCTCCCCCACTTCTCCTTGCTCTGAACTCTCCATCGTGCTCCTCGGATTGGCAGTGGGGTCACACCCAAGTATGGCATCCAGCTCCTTGTAAAAATGGCAGGTCGTGGGGGCAGCTCCTGAGCGGCGGTTTCCCTCACGGGCTTTGCAATAGGCACTCTGCAGCTCCTTTACTTTTACCCTGCACTGCAACGCATCCCGTTCATGGCCTCTTAGCAGCAAGGACTTTGACATCTGCCCATAGATATCATAATTTCTACGGCTGGAGCGCAGCTGTGATTGCACAGCTTCCTCACCCCAAACACTGATGAGGTCCTGCAGCTCGGAAGTGTTCCATGCTAGGGCTCGTTTGGGGCGTGGAGGTATGGTCACTGATTGATTGATTGATTGATTGCACTCCACACCTGGCTGAGCAAACAGGAAGGGGATTTTTAAAATTCCCGGGGCATTTAAAGGGCGGGTCACCTGAGCCCAGGGCAGTGGAGTGCGAAACGATGAGCAGAGTGGCTGAAAAGGTATGCTGGGATACCTCCTAAGACCCTGGAGGCCAATAAAAGCGCTTTTGGTGTCCACACTTGATGACCAGCGCTGCATCACCAGCGCTGGAATCGCTACACCCCAGGCAGACCAGGTGTACAGCCAGCGCTGCAACCAGGGAGTTGCAGCGCTGGCCGTGCTTTGCAAGTGTGGACACAGAGTGAGTTGCAGAGCTGTAACCCCATCACCAGTGCTGCAACTCTCCAGTGTAGCCATGGCCTGGGGGTCCCACAGGACATGTGACCATGTCACCTGGTACTGGAATCCATCTTAAACCTGGGGCTTTTCCATTTAGGAGGAGGGGTAGGACCCAGAGAGACAAAAGATTCCTGCCTTGTGCCAAAGCTATATAAGGGGGTGGAACAGAACAAAGGAGGTTCCAGTCATGAGAAATCCCCTAGTTACCACCTGAGCTGGAGCTAACAAGAACTGTACCGGGGAAAGGATTGGGCCCAGGCTAGGATGGAGTCCAGTCTGTGAAAGAAGCTTATTGGAGCATCTCTGAGGGTGAGATTTTATCTGCAATCAGTTTCTTAAAGTATTAGGTTTAGACTTGCATGTTTTGTTTTATTTTGCTTGGAAACTTATTTTGTTCTTTCTGTTATTACTTGGAACCACTTAAATCCTATTTTTTATACTTAATAAAATCACTTTTGCTTATTAATTAACCCAGAACAAGTAAGTGTAACCCTTCTGCCCCTCTGAGTTGGCAGCAACAAGGGCCGGGTTCAGTATCCAGGGGTTCCGTTTCAATAACCCAATGCCAAACCAGCTCGAGCCCCCACCCAGTGACCTGGGAAAATCTTACACACACCCCTAGGCACCTCAAAGAGGCAATGCTTCCCCTCTCGCAAGCACAGAGTCTCGGTGTAGCAGAAAAGGTTTAATACATGAGATAAACAACAAACACTAAATTGGGAAAACACCTCAACTAGAGTTCATAGACCAAACTGTGAGCAAAGACCCACCTCAGGAAATTGGGCTGTGTCCTCTTTCCTGGGCTCTTGAGTCCGGCAACCCCCCCAAATCACCCACAGTCCCAAAAGTCCCACAATCCCAAAAGTCTCTGTCCTGGGTCAGTGCAGCCCCAAAGTTCGAGAGTCTATCTGCAGAGGTCCCTCCCTCCAGCCTGGGTAGAAAGGGGCACCTTACGTGGTCCGGGGCCAACTGCCCTGCCTCTCCGTGGGTTCTGCTCCCGCCTTCTCCACGAACTGCTCCACTTTACCAGCCGCTCCACTCTGCTCCTCCAGCCGTCCTCAGAAACTGCTCCGCTCCACCAGCTGCTCTGCTCCACCAGCTGTACTGTGGGCTGCTCCAGTTGTCCCTGCAAACTGCTCGGCTCTGCTCGCTCTGTGGGCCGCTCCACCTGTCCCACAGCTACTCCGCTCTGCCAGCCGCTCTGCTCCACCAGCTGTCCCGTGATCCGCTCCAGCCGTCCCCACAAACTGCTCCACTCCGCCAGCTGCTCTGTCCCACAGTATAGCTTCAGGCTCCCCACTAGTTAGCACAGTACTCAGTGCTCTCAGCTCAGTAATTTCAGCTCTTTAGTGATTTCAGCTCATAGTAGGGGAGCCCCAGTGCTAGTGCACCATTAGCCAAAAGTGAGTTCAGCTCAGTAACCTGTATCTGGATTCTTAAGGGAATAAAAAAAATCGACTCTGACATTCCACAGTGGAGAGAGGAGGGGCTGGAACTGGTGCTTCTGGCTCCACAAAGAGACTGCACCACCAGACACAGATACCTGTCCCCAGCCTCTCTCAATTCACTGGGTTTTGGAACCCATGTCCCTTGTCTAGCAAGTACCACCCAATTGAGGTTGAGTCATTTGTCACCAAGCAGTCCCGCAGTCTGGGATAGGGTAGGCGTGCCTATGCAAATACACTCTCTGAAATTCTTTCCACCAGATGTCAGGGTAGAGCTTATCCTGACTCTGCTTACATAAGTAATACCTCGGGGAACAAACAGCTGCACGTATCTCTCTGTTAATGTTATAGAGGGTGGACAATTTATAAGTTTACCCTGTATAAGCTTTACAGAGTAAAACAGAGTCATTTGGGGTTTGGATCCCATTGGGAGTTGGGTGTCTGGGTGCTGGAGACAAGAGCACTTCTTAAGCTGTTTTCAGTTAAGTCTGAAGCTTTGGGGTGCGTGGTTCAGACCCCGGGTCTGCATTGGAGCAGACTGGCATATGTGGCTCAAAAAGGCAGGGTTCTGGAGACCCAAACTGGCAGAGAAAACTGGCTCAGAGGTAGTCTCAGCGCATCAGGTGACAGTCCTAAGGGGGTGTCTGTGATCGAACCCATCACAAGGGTCTCCTACTTCTTCCTTCCATGTTGGTAAGTGAGCCCTTTTCACACAGTGCCTATTTCTGACTCTCATATAAATCAGCTCCAAAGCCTGGGATGTGCCAAAAATGGGTTATTCATATTCTGCTACACTCTTTTATGCAGTTCTGCTCTCATAAAATGGAACATGTGTCTGATGAGCTTATTTACATTCCAAATACATGGCTGGTAGAAATAGAGAGTAGGCAACATATAAAGTCAATAGCACCTGTCACAAATGTTGGTGTGGGTGGTCAGGCCTAGTTGTTGGAGGAGGAGTCAGCAGCTAGGAATAGAATTGGGAATCAGAGCCAGAGCCAGAAATCTGGAGTCACAGCCAAGTGTCAGGAAGTAAGCAGGGGGGTGGACTGGATCAGGGTAGGAGCAAGGCTAGTAACAAGGCAGGCACAGGAGTGACTGCAGCTGGAGGCATAATAACTAGGGGCTCATCCATTTTGGATCTGGTTTAATCAACAGTGATGAATTAGTTGCCAATGTGAGGGTGGTCGGGAACTTGGGAGGAAGTGATCATAAACTGATAGAATTCAAAGTCCTATGGAAAGTAAGACATGAGAACAGCAAAACAAGGACACTGGACTTCAGAAAAGCAGATTTCAACAGCTCAGAGAAATAGTAGGCGAGGTCCCTTGGAAAGAAAAGGAGTCAAAGGGAGCTGGCAGTTCCTAAAAGATGCAATACCACAGACTCAACATGGAGGTATTCTAACACAGAGGAAAGACAGAAAGTGCCACAGGAGGCTAATATGGCTGGACAAGACATTTTTTAGTCATCTAAAACCCAAAAGGGATACATACAGGAAATGAAAGGATGGGCATGTCACCAGGAAAGCACACATAGGATAGCATGAGTGTGTAGGGACAAAATCAGGAAAGCCAAGGCAAAGAATGAGTTACAGCTGGCAAGGAATGTTAGAGACAACAAGAAAGGGTTCTTCAAACATGTCAGACAAAAAAGAAAGATCAAGGATGGTGGAAGTTGGCTGCTCAGTGGAGATGAGCTGGTAATAGATGATGATAGGAAAGCAGAGCTGCTCAATGCCTACTTTGCTTCAGCCGTCTCACAAAAAATAACATATGACCGGATGACTAGAGAAGTGGGGAAGGGATGCAGATCAATATAAGTAAAGAACATGTCAGAGATCTTTCAACCAATTTGAATGAATTCAAATCAGCGGTGCTAGATGCTATTCACTCAAGGGTACTGAAGGAATTAGCTGAGGAAATCTCGAAGCCACTGGTAACAATATTTACAAACTCATAGATGACAGGAGAGGTCCTGGGAGACTGGAGAAGGGCTAATGTAGTACCCATCTTTAAAAAGGCGAAAAAGAAGGAGCTGGGGAACTATAAACTAGTCAGTCTGACTTTGATACCTGGGAAGCTACTAAAGCAATGCGTAAAACATTCAATTTGCAAATACCTGAAGGATGACTGGGTAACCAATAGTAGCCAGCATGGATTTACCCATAACAAATCATGCCAAACCAGCTTGGTTCCTTCTTTGACAGGGTAACAGGTTAGGTGGATAGGGGGAATGCATTGGATATAATATACCTGGACTCAGCAAGGCTTTTGACGCAGTTGCCCATGACATTCTGATAAGCAAGCTGGAGAAATGTGGTCTTATGGAACTACCATTAAGTGGATACATAATTGGTTAAACAACTGCAAACAAAGACTGTTACTGGAATAATGTTGGATTGGAGGGAGGGCTCAAGTGGGGTTCCACAGGGATCTGTTCTGGGTCCTGTGTTGTTTAACATCTTTATTAATTACCTGAATGTAGGAATAGAGCTCACACTGATCAAGTCTGCAGATGACACAAAGCTGGGGGGGAAGAGGTTGCCAATACTTCGGAGGATAGAGCTAAAATGCCGAGGGATCTTGATCAATTGGAGTCTAGAATCCAGCACTGGCTGGCTGCAGGGCAAGCAGGGTACAGTCAGGTGAGACAGTCCGTTTCCTGCTGTTGCTGGCAGGCAGGTTGTAGGAGGAAAGGATTGTCCCCTCCTGAGGCTTTTAAACAGGATGAGGGGAAAGACAGGCTGGTTCCTGAGCCTGGAAGTGATGCAGTCAGGCCAGGTGCAGGGCCAAGTGCTGCATTGGCCAGCTGTAGGCAGACCTTCTCTCTCCTCCACTCCCCAGCTGGTCTCTGCTACGCAGAGAAGAAGCAGGGCTAATTATAGCTTTCCCAGGCATCCAGGGCTCTTCACATGGTCAGACCATTTCCTGTGCTGTCTGGCTGTCTCCTGCCATCTCATTAGCTGCTGGTGACTGCTGTCATGTCCCCTCTTCCCACTGGTTGAGGGAACAGGCTCAGCAGGATGACAGGCTTGTGACCTCCCCCTTCCGTTCAGCAACTTGGGGAAGTCAACAGTGCAGGACACTGTGTTTCGACCCCACTGGGGGTCCAAAACATGTGTCGCTTCTCTTGGGGCACTGCCCCCTTGCAAAGGGGGTGGAGGTTACACTGAAATTTTGTTGGTTTTTTTAAAGCAAAATTATGATTTTACCCCTTTTTTGCAATGATAAATGCCTAATTCATAACTGATTTTTCTCACCCTAAAGTCAGTTAGCTGCTCTGTCAGAAGCCTTTAGTGCTTGCAGATAATCTAGAATGATTTTTGTTAATATTTTATGTTGCTTTCTTCTATCCATGGCTCGCGAGGTGAGGGTGTCACATCCCAACTGGCCTGGGCTGAGCCTGAGCAGACACAGGGATAGCCTCAGCTCTCTGCATGACCAGGACCTGCTACAACAATAGAATGGTCATCAGCAAAAATGGAGACTAGAGCTAACTGGGAATTTTTCTGTTGGAAAATGCCATTTCTGCATAATTGAAACTTTCCATTTTTCCAATCAAATTTCATTTTCCATTGGGAAAATTACAATGACATATTTTGTTTCAGGTCAGCTGGACCTAAATCAGAATATTTTATTTCATTGAACTGACCCAAAATATTTCATTCAGAATCAGTTCAGTAAAACCTTAAACTGCATTTCCCTGTCTGCACGTTGCCTAACAGGAGTTGTAGTTCAGACCCCCTCTGAACGCTGCATTCATTCTGTGACGTCATGTCTATTTCCCTTTGACCAAGCTCTGCATGGTGCACTATAGGAGATGCAGTCCAGTCAGGGAACCTGGCCTATAGGGGAGAGCAGGGGCATCAGGCTCCTGACCTACAGCTCCCAGGAGGCAATGGGCCATCGTGGGAAAATGCAGTTTAATGTTCAAAATGAACCATTTTGAATCAGTTCAACAAACTGAAATGAAACATTTTGATTTCAGGAATGGTAAAATGTTTCTTTTTAATTGAAAATGTCAAAATGACAAATTGCTCACCTCTATCTCATAGAAGCAGAAGTCAAAACAGCCTGGTTTCTGCTTAGCTTGCACTGGCTTTTATGCAAAAGGAAACTAACCCCCCAAAGCATACATACACGCACACACACACACACACACACACAGCACAGCCTGTTGAAAACTAGCCAGGTGGCAACCTTATGATGATGATCACAACATGCTATGAACAATCCCAGCAGGGTAGCTATTTCACAGAAGCCTGGAGTGTAGCATCAGCAGCTAGCTCAGTCTACTACAATTACTCTTACACAAAGGAGACTTAGGGTATTGTACAGTAACTTCCCAAACATCACAGTATTGCTACTGTAAAATAGTTGTATGGACCATCACTGTAAAAATACTGTCACACGTTTTTGCAAGGGTCATTACTTACCCCGTTTCCCCGCTGTTTCACTTTTTTTTTTAAATGACAGCCCTCAAGATTATTTCCTGTGTGTCTAATGCAAGAGAAGTCAGTGAGAATTTATCAAAACTGTAATTTCTAGTATTATGTTAATTAAATGTTAATCTTTCTGTGAATTATTAAATATGCTACAGCCAAAATATCAATAGATGATGCTTAACGTGATATAACATTTCCAATATTCAGATCTAAGATATTAAAGTTCAAAGCCTTGATTTAGTGAGAAAGCTGTTAAGGTTTGCCAGAAAACTCCCCTTAGAATAACGTGACAGAATCTTAAGGATGCTGCTATTTTCAGCAGATACCAATGTTCGTCCCCTGTGTTTCACAGCAAGTGATATGCTGCCAGTATTTTAACAAGGGCCACCCAAAAATCCCCCCTCCCTTAAACCTGTGATAATGCCAACGACCCATGCCCACATGTATTTGCAGAGAGGAGGGTGGGAGGGGCTAAGGAATCTATTAATTTGTTTTCCCTTCCTATTTAGACAAAAATATATGTTCGTAATCATGACAAATGAAAGAGGCAACTTATGTTGACAATGTTTAAATTTTGCTCCTGAAAAATACACCAAATGGATTGATACTATAGTACAGTGCTCTGTTTATAACACTAAAAATGAGTGAGGGTTTAAAGAGCTTGAGGCAGTGCTAAGGAATAATTTCCCCTAGGGATATCTTTTGAAAATTCCTACTACCTCTCTCAGTCCATTTGAAAGGCAAAAGAAAATAACAAAGCTACTCAGAAGTATTTTTATGAGCCCCAGGGATGAGTCATATCTGGCAGGGATGATTTAACAGGATGCAGAGAGGGGCTGACTTCAACAGAGGCAGGAAAATCGCCCCCAACCCTCCTTTCAGTTTGGTGGCTGAATCTGAACAAGTGCCCTCCCCCTCTAGCGTCTCTTCCAACATATGACTGAGAGACAGCATCCTCCTTTCTTCCATGTGGTGCAGTGAGACACATGGCCAAGCTTACTGGTATAAGGCACTCCGTGTATAAAAATAACATTGTCAAGAATTTACAGCCACCTTGACAAGAGTCTGAGGGGCCATTTCCTTTACTTACAGAAAAAAAGCAGTTCGTCAGATAACTGCCCTAACTTTTCCTTAGCAAGACAAGGTGGGTGAGGTAGCATCTTTTATTGGACCAACTTCTGTTGGTGAGAGAGACAAGCTTTTGAGCTACGCAGGAGTGAGAGCTTGGTTACAAATAAAGATAGTGTCATCTCTAATCTCGCACGTACCTTTCAATTCACTTACAGGTGGGAAAGTAAGTCTCCCCTCTATCTCGGTGGCAGATGATATAAACTCAGAATTATGCTTTCAGAGGTGTAGGTCATTTCCCTGATCTCTTTGGGCTAAAGTCTGTAAATACTTGAGTATTGGTAGTCGAGAGATCTGAGAACAAACTGTATTTCTTACATTCATTTATTCATTTCCTAACTGTTTTAATGGATGCCTTCAGCCATTCTAAAGCTAAAAGGGGGAGAGAGGGTGACTATAGATTAGAAGAGCTTTTACATTTCTAGGCCAATTTGCAACTTGCCTAGCATTAAAAAGAGGACGACGAGTCCAGTCCTACAAAGAGTCTGATGGCAGCAAACGAACTCTAAGTAGAACTGACAGGACTGGGAATACTGTGTGATGTCTTCACAGGCACACACAGAATTTTCAAATGATGCAATTAAATCTTTGCCTATAAATATTACATAATTATTAATGACTGGTAATATAATTTTGAATATAGATTACTGGCAGATCCCCGAGAACATATCCATGCTAATTCTTCAATGAACAGGTAAGAGGAAAAATTACATAGTCCCCAGTTCTAGTTCTGTGTTAACACATCCCAATTGACTAAATCCCATTTGACTGAAAATTTAGATCTACATGCATCAGACACACAGCCAGTGGGAATAGAGTGATGATGTTCCATTCCCACACCAGCATAAGAAAACACTGGTAAAAAAATTCATTTAGGAACTAACACAATGTTTAATGTGTGACAGGGAACCTCAGGGCCTTACACTATATAATTTTCAGACCAATTGCCACCCACTTGCCTGAGGGTTCTCCCTCCATCACAGGAAGTGTTATTTCACTCAGGCTCTGACCATGTAAAGACTTACCCATCTCCTTTACTTTGTGCTTATGAAAAGTCCTATGAAATATTGGTTTAAATCTTTGCAGAATTGGGGCCTTAGATTGCCCAGGCTCCTCAGGGTAGAAACTGTGCCTTTGCTGATCTGTAAAGCACCATGCATAACTATAAATGCCACATGAATAAATAATAAAGCAAAGTGAGACATTAATAAAATATAATAATGGTCTTGAGCGTCAAGTATGGAATATTTACAACTCTCTCAGATCCTGGCAGGGTCAACATAGCTCTTGATCCTGGAAGCTAGCTAAATTAAGTTCCATGCAGTTTACCACATGTTGATGTTTCAGATTAGAACTTTAAAAAAACAAGATTTGTTCTACTGTTCATGGACATGATAGCTCTCATGGCATATTTGATCAAAGTAGGGGTTTGCCTTGATGCCCTTGGCCAAATTTTTTCCTCCCTCTACTGCTGTGCCATGAGCACTAATTTCTTTCTATGCTCCACCCCAGAAGAAGCTGCATTTCAGTGCTGTATGTTTGAAGTTTGTCTATTGTTTGTGAACTACTTTGGGATCACTCAGAATGGAGGCACTATATAAATGTAAAATCTCGTTACTGTACCATAATGAGTCAGGAGAACTCAAATCTCTAGCATTTTTACTGTGTGCATGAAATATTTCCCTGGATGTTAAAAATAGCCTCTTCTGAATGCAGAATCCTCACCCTTATCCAGTGAGATATGAAGAAAATGGAAGCAAGCTCTGATTTCTACCTAATACTTGCAACTTTGCAGCAGCTCTGAAAAGTTTCTTTTGCACTCATCTGAAAAATGACTGACTGGTTCATAGCAAACAGCATTCAATAATAAAAAGAAATGCTTGAATTAAAAAATGATACCACCTCATCTCTTGACAGGGAGCTTATTAGAGGTTTTATTCACTCATAGCAGACAAATGTGAGAACTGGAGGGAACAGAGGCTGAGGACCAAGAATATTTTATTCATATTAACCAGACATCTCCCAGTGTGATGGATATAATACCCTGCCTGTGAAAAACTCCACAGGGACAACATGTAAGAGCTATCAAAAGTGAAGCAGAATTGACCCTGCTCTGTGGCACACTTAGGACTTAATAGGAACAGCTGGTTAGTGAAGTGTTTGCTAGAAATTTAACAAGCCTCAAACCGTGAGAGGTATTTGCCAGTAAATCAAAGGGGAGCACCTAGCTAAATGAGGTTTAATTTAAATTCATATATAGAGCTGACAGATGAGAGCTTCATTGCTCTTTCACATTGCATTAGCACAAACAAGCCTATGCCCAGATCAGTGTCAGCTCCAGGAAGATCTTTCTGAGTGACAGCACAGGCTTCTAGGGTTAAGCACACATATACTGTATGCACAGACCCATCACGTAGAGATGTGGGGTGAGGGAGGGAGGGAGAGAGGTGAGACAGAGCTCGGAAGCAATCTCTTCCTAACCGTACATTTCCAATCTGTATGAAAATGATGGAACTCATCATGGGCATGAACATTTTCAAATTTGCTATGTTCTATTAGTGCAAATAACTTGGCCATATTTTCTACTGAAAGTGTAAACAACTATGACAGGAAATGCTATTTGGTACATGTCAATATCACTGATTGGTGCTGCAGTGGCTACCAAGGACACTGAGGGGCATGTCCAATGTTGTTATTTTTTTGCCCGAAGAAGTAGAAAAAATATTTTATAAAACTTAGGATGAGACTTCTAAAAAAAAATTGTGATTAAAAAAATTCAGCTTTGCTCATACAGCTATCCTCACAGTACCCTTAGACTATGCAAGCACAGTAAAGAACAGAATATTATAAATAGAAATATCAGGACTATAGGGCAAAAGGAACATCCACAAAGTTTCATAACTACAGGTTTCAGGGAGGTGGAGAATACAGCATTTGACAAAGTTGCTGGATATTGCACCAGCCATTAATCTATGGTTGCTGCTTCGCAGACTAGTTTCAGCAAGACAGCACTGGTATGACATAGTTTCAAGATGTTCTCAGGCAAATCAGGTATATGATAGCCCAGAGGAACAGGAAACTCTCAAATCATCAGAGGCACTGAACAGCAAGTAAAGGTATAGCATGCACTTTCATCTCAGGATGTGAATGTATGATAATTGCACCCGTGAGTCATTCTGCTGTACCATGAATTATGCCAATTTATTTGTAGACACAGTCAGCTATAGTACCCATTTGGTTTCATAGAGAAATCTTTTGGTCAGATGTTTGTAGAAATCTGTGCTTGTAAATAGGCATTTATTAGGGAAACTAGTTCTCCACCGACTTTGTGCTCCTCCAGAGGTCAGTTCAAGTCTTGCTACTGATAGATTTATATTTCATATTTGACACTAGGTGATGTTTGACTACAGACTGCACTGGCACTTTCTTCTATAATGTATAGCAGGAGGAAAAAATTAAATTTGTTGCTCATGTGAACAAAGTTGCTACCCCTCTGCAAAAGGCCTCAAAGTGCAATCAATGGAAATAATCTCTTTTCAGGCCATCAGGGTAAAACCATCAGGGCAGCCAAAATTGCAGAAACAAGAAGAATAAGCATCATGTTGTAGCAAGAAATTGACAAAGCGATGGGGGTAGGGAGTGAAGGTCAGATCCTATGGTGATAGAGGCCTTATCAGTATCTAAACAACAGTGGGGCAGTCCCTGGTTGAAGAAGGCTGGGACCCTGTGCACTACAGAAATTGAGAGGGCGCTCACTTTCCATAAACTAGACAGCACATGTGATATACAAGACTACCACTGCCCTAGGCAAAACCTCAGTGTGCCCCCCACCCCCCACAGAAAAGAGATTCTCAACTCGGGGTGAGGTAGCGAGTATTCTGATGGTTCTATGGTTATAGTAGAAGGGCAGGCTGGGGACGGGAGAGGGGCAACTGCCAGATCACAGTGTCATTCACTCAGGTGTAGGCATATGGGACACAATTTGAGCTTTCAGTTGCTACTTGCTGGTGGTGGAATATACTGAATTGCAGCGCTGCACATCAATTACATTTGTGTATTACTTCTGTTATATATTTCAGGTTACGTTAACGGCATGCAGAGTGAATCACTAAGCACTTCTTTTTGGTGTGTAAACAAAACTAAATAAATGATAAATTAATACATTTAAATAAGTTGGGTCACTGACAATTTGTCCCTCAAGCCCCATGCCTCAGTTTCCCCATCTGTAAAATGGGAATAACAATACTTACCTACCTCTCTAAGGTGTTGTGATGCTTAATGTTTGTAAAGCATGAGAATTTCAAATGGAAGGCACACCAGGAGTGGAAAGTATTGTAGTACAGTGCAGAAAGGCAGGGAAGGAGGAAGATGAAATTGGGAATAGGTGAATTATTACAAACATATTGGTATATTGACATTTCTGGTCATTTAAAAAAAGATGTGGTAAATTAGTTCTGATGACTTTGACAACAGCAGTCCCACTTTGTGTAAGTCACAACCAGTCCCATTCCTTTCAGAAATCATCTGGTAGGAAAATATCAGTATAGGAATATGTAAAAATGTGTAGGAGCATAACTAGCTTATTCGTGTTTTAATCCAAATTGGATCATATGTCTTATGTCAAAGCCATGCAAAGCAACTAAAGTAAAAGTGGTAATTCTTGCACTCAGAATGTCTTTTTTCCCCCATCTTATATTAAAAAGATTTCCTTCTCTGTACTAAGAATAAAAAAGGAAATGTATATTCAGAATAAGCCAGTTTCATTACATTTCTGCTATCAGTGGGTTTTTTTTAAACCCAAAGGAGTACGTACTCATCTGGTGTAAATTTTTATCACCCCATTGACGCTAATGGAACTATGACAATGTACACCAGTGGAGAACTGCCCCATATTGTTACCATATTAAAGAAAAAAAGTCTTTTGATTTCAGCTGGAAACTATTTTGAAAGGAGTTTCTTTTGAGGCCATAACTTGTTAGAAGAGTTTTATTATCTAAGAAAACCAATCAGCTGGTTTTTCTTTGAGACTAAAACATGAGCAGAATAAAACACACCAATGCGTTTTTCAAACTAGGTACAGTGGTCAGCTTTACATATTTGCCAATAGCCTTAGATAACAATAAAACTTTACCCCAGAATCTGCAGTATTCTAAGTAGTCCCTGTAGGAAATAGGGAAGTTGAGGTAACACTGTAAATCCTGAGGCATTCCTAATGGGCTCAGGCAAACCTGGAAAATTGTAAAGGGAGGGCACTGTGCTATGGTTTTAACTATAGCGATGCCATTGTGTCTAAAGAGGGGAATAGCACCTTGCTTTTTGCACAATCACCCTGTCACTCCCTGTGGAATCCTCCAGAGCAGCGGTTCTCAAACTTTAGTAACCCAAGGACCCCCATTTTGAGTCAAAATTTTGCTGCGGACCCACAAGCTCCCTGTTCAGCCCAGGCCCTGCCCCACTCCACCCCTTCCCCCAAGACCCCACTCCACCTCTTCCCTCCCCTCTTCCCTGCCTCCTCCCCTGAGTGTCCCCGTCACCACTCCTTCCTCTCCCTCCCAGCTGCTCCCCGGTGTGCAGGAGGGGCTGGGAGAGAGGGGGAGGAGTTGGTCAGCGGGGCCCAGAGACCCCCTGGAGTACCCTCATGGACCCCAGTTTGAGAAACACTGCTCCAAAGTATTTGTAGTTACTCAGTTTAGCATAACATCTAGTGCTTAGCGCTCTAGCCTAGGACTCGAGAGACCTAAATTCAATTCCTGGCTCCGCCACAGACTTTCTGTGGGATCTTAGGCAAGTCACTTTGACCTAGTCCACACTTAAAAATTAGATCAACATCTCTCAAGGCTGTGAAAAGTTTCTCTGCCCTGAAGCCATGGTTAGGGCTACCTAACTCTCAGTGTAGATACAGCTTGTTCAATGGTAGAATTCTTCCATCAATCTAGCTACCACCTCTTGGAGAGGCAGATTAACTACAGGGATGGCAAAAACCCTTCTGTTGATGTAGGAAGGGTCCATGCTATCCTGACGCTGTGCCACAATAGCACCTGTAGTGTAAACCAGCCTGTAGTCTCTCTGTGCCTCAGGTCCCCTTATGTAAAATGGGAATCACAGCACTTTCCTACCTCACCGGGATATTGCAAGCATAAATACATACAAAAGATTGTAAAGCATTTTGAAAGCTACTGATGAAAAAACACTATGTAAGAGCAGATATTATTATTATTCCTAGGGAGAAAAGGTAAAACGCAAACCCTTTGGTTTGTACAGTAAGGCACTTAGCACACTTTTGGGTTCTGTAGTAAATTAATAATAAAAATACTGAAGGGACAGAAAAATACTGGTGAAAATTCTATGTTCCCTTTGGAAAAATCTTTCTAGACCTTCCTGAAGTAGTCAGTCAATTTGACAGAAGCAAGAATATGCACCCTTCATTTCGAGGCATGGAAGACCTGTTGGATTGAAACAAATCAATATTGCACAGCGCAGCTATCCAAATCATGTGCTCATTCTAGGGACAAAATATAAAACATGAAATCTGTCAAATACTAATACAAGATATAGTGTCACCCATAGTATCACTCATCTTCTGTTGGGAGACTGTCCTTTGCTTTTGCCAGGACTGGGACTCAATGAACTAATAGGATCTTTTTAATCTCTAATGACAATGGATCCTATAGTTACCAAAATGGCCTTTATTAGAAAGATGTGACCAGTTTTGAGAATGAACACAGGACTATAGAACAAAACAGGAGACTTTTTAAAATTGCTACTGTTGAAAGGAAGACATTTCTGAGCTGCCTTCCTATGTATTTATTTTTGTATACAGAATCAGTCATTTCACATGCTTGATAAAATCAAGGACAATTAAACTAAATGGAGCTTTAATTTCAGACTCAATTCATGCTTCTGCAATGGAGCATTCCCTCCTGCCACGTCTGAAATTTCAACTAGCTGCACAAGCCAAACTCATACGTCAAACAAGATAAGAGTGAGTTTATTGCTTGTCAAAATGAAGACCAGGGTAAGGTGCTGAATTATTCTGGGCTATCATTAGAGGAGAGGAGGCTAAATGAGATATGGAAAAAATACCTGGATAAGTTTATGGTGACAAGTAGGAAAATAAATGTTTCAGTGGGCAGGGGGGGTTGTACAAAAGGTCAAATTACAGGTACACTAATTGATGAAGACCCTGAATCCTGTACTAAATGCTAAGTGAGTCCGAGGAGGTGCTGCACATTAAGTTCAATAGTTGTGCCCCCTCATCCCCAGGCTGTATAACAGCACAGCTGTTAGTTGCATTAATCTCTCATTTGCAAACACACAACTTCATATATTTGTATCTGAATCTCTAATACAGCCACACTGAATGTGCCGTAAGTGGTAAATCCTTTTCTCTGCCCATTTCTGATACATTTCTTTTCCAGGAGGAGCAGTGTTTTCCAGTGGAGCCAATAGACAATAGAGTGGTGGACTTTTTTTTTTTGCGCTTCATATTAACTCTCAGTTTGGCTCCTCTTCAGAAAGGTCCCCAGCTTGGGTACCCTTTGACGCAAGGCCTAGTCCAATTGTTAGTACTCCACAAAGGATCTTGTGCTTACTCCAAAATCCTCAAAAGGCTGTTTGGAAGAACAAAGCCTTTCTGAATGAAGAGCCACGAAGATCCTTTGCAAGGGCAGGTTGTATTAATGACTTTCCCAAAGTTCCAGTATCTAGTTTCCAAAAATGTCATTTTTAAGAACCATATCCTGGCAAAAGACAGCAAAGGAAAGCAAGTTTTAACCATGAAGTGTTTAGCACTGGGGTTCGGTGACACACTTAAAGCATAAAGCCATTAGAGTAAACAAACACAATTCACGCTGCTTCTTCTAGAGGTTCTGGACAGATTAAATACTGAGGAAAAAGCCTTAACACTTCTGGAAAAGCTAAGAGGCAGTTGAGTCCAGTGAGCCTCAGTGAATCATTTAATTAGAGACCACACAGAGTC